>NC_080189.1:169011161-170261161 GCF_030028045.1 Hippopotamus amphibius kiboko
AAAAAAAAAAGATGTAAATCCTTTGTCTCTGATTCTTTATCTCAACATACTTCCTGATGGATGGAAATCAGATGAAATGGTTGGAACTCTGGCAGCCATCTTGGACTGTGATGTGAACATGGGAATGGGAGCTGCACATGACAAAGAAACAAGAGAGAATAAGCCTGGGCCTCTGGTTTCTTTGGTACCACAACAGTGTTGGATTTCATCAAGAGAAAGAAAAGTAAACTTTTATTTTTGTTTAGGCAACATTCTTTGAAGATTTTTTTTTATAATTTGCATTTAGACCTAATCCTAAACAATACATATAACAATTCAGGAAATACTTCAGAAGAAAACATTAAAGATGGCACATAAGAACAGAAGAAAACAGTCATGGAAGAAAGGGGAAACCTGCCACTCCTATGTCTGGTTATCACATTTCAGATTTTGATATGATCATTAATTTTAAAGTTCTATAATAGGGGAAGTAAAGAGAAAAATGTTTCAATCATCCATTTTCTGTTATACTTGTGAAATGTGCTTTATATTGTTTATCCTTGAGTAGCAAATGCAACTTCCCTTACCAAATGCATAAAAAATTGTAATACTGAAATTAAGCCGCCTCTTTATGGTAACATAATAAGTTTAACAAATCAACACTATTGTGTTTCATAGTTTTTCCTTAAATTTTTCTCATATTCTAGAATTGTAAAACCTTCAAGGTGAAAAAAATATTTAATTGTTTGTAGAATGAAAAATTTGGTTTAGATGACCTCTAAAAGATTAGGTAATAAACACTGGATAAAATATTCAGATCACTTGACTCCATTTTACTATTACACGTCCTTTCATGATTGCATAAAATATCAGAGTTAAAGGGAAAGATAGAAGCATCTAGGCAACTTGGAAATAACTTTTGTTACGTGTATACAGCTTTAGTGCTCTCCAGTTTAGCTGCGTAGTCCCACTTCTTTTCCTGGATGCCTAGCCTCTTAGGAGGTATTGGTTACTCCATATCCATTGTGGCGTGTGTCCTAGGCTTCGTGAGTTTGATATTAATAGCAAACTGAAACTCACTTGAAAAGTCTATACCACTAAGACTTCCAAGTCCCAAGCTTGTGGAAGTCTACAAAATCAAAGCCTTTACATAATTACAGTTCTGCCTAATTAATCTTCTTGCTTCCACACTTGCCCCTCTAGTCTATACTCAACAGAGCAGCCGTGGCAATACAATTATAGCTGAAACCCATCATGTCATTTCTCTTCTAAAAATTCTCAGATGGCTCCTGAATTCAAAGTAAAACCCGAAGCTTGTCCTAGGCTTATAAGATCCTACATGATCAGTCCCTCTCCAACACCCTTCATCCTTTATCTTCTACTGGTTCTCCCTCAGTCATGCAGCTTCAAGCTTACTGGTCTCCTCACCAGCCTCTGAACCAAGGAGATGGGGCCCCAAAGACTCTTCTGTCAGTCTGGATAGCTCTGCCTCAGACATCCAGGTGAAGCACTCCTTCACTTCCTTCTAACGCCAACTTCTCAATGTTTAAAATACAATCCCTCATGTTCCTGATTTTCCATTACCCTCCACTGTTTTCCACATAATATTTATAATCACAAAGCGTACAACTTAATTCTTATTGTTATTGCTCATCCTTGCCTACTAGAAAGCAATCTTATGAGAACACAAATTTATATTTATTGGTTCCCTGTGTGCCCATTCTTAGAATAATAAATGCTCAATATACTTTTTCTTTATACAAATTCATCCCAAATCTTAAGCTTCTGTGCAGAACTTGGTTTTAGTGAGTAAAGTGTTACAAAAGAATTCTGAACACAACTTGTATCTAAACTCCTAGGACAAAGCTTTAATTTTAGCAGATATCTCCTCGTAATCTAAAGTATCTAAAAATTGAGAACAGGAGCATCCTGTAATTAAATGAGGAGAGATGCAACAGAGCTGGTTGACTAATTTCCATCATTTCTCTCTCTTTTCTAGAAGCTTTATTCTACATTCTAAATATCCCTTGAAATTAAATCTTCTCAGTTATTTCCTCTCAATTCCCAGGTCAATACTCTTGGTCCAACTATTCTTAGATTATGTTATATTGTGTCACCATATGTCCTCATAGCATCATTCTGTTCCTTAAGACATAAGCATCCTATCTTACTGAGAACACTGGTAGTCTCATCAAGCCTTCTAAAGGCCTGCACTGGTTCTGTTTTGCTCAGTATGACATCCCTGTTGACAAGCACAATTTTTCACACAGAATGGGTGACAAATAAACATTGATTAAATGAATGAAACTCTTACCTAAACCTTTGTAATAGTCTTACATCTGCTACTTTTGACTTTAATTTCTCCCCTGTTTCTTCCACCCAACATTCTGCAGAAGCAGAATTTTTCTAAAACACAAAATGAGTTCAATTATCTTTCTTGCTTACAACCATTTATTACCTATACGAAGAGTCTAAATCCCTCAAATGTCTCCATAATATATCCCAGACTCACTTTATAGCTTTCTCTCTAGTGATTTCTTTCTACATCCTGTATGTTTTGGTCCTAGATGAAACAACATATATCTGAAAATGTCTACTTCATTTCAAAATACCTTTACACTATTATCTCTTCCTAGGAGGTGGTCTAGTCATCTCCTTACCACAACCACCTTGGTTTTGCAGGATCTCTGGGGTCAATGATATCATTAGGGCAATAAAAAGCCCATCAAATTCCTTCCACCTGATCATGATCCTATCCTATGACATTTATTATAATATACATGGGAAGTTTTGCTTTATAACTGGCGAAGGTTGGTTGAATGGGGCCCCACCAGGAAGGGAAGCTGCAAAAGGGCAATCCATCACCCTCCTCCAAGTACCAGTTCTGAATTCTACAGTGAAGGGAGATTAGGATCATATTTGATTGAATTATTCCTTAGAAAACTTGTAAGGCACTTGGTATAAGCATAGCCTTGGATCCTCTGTGCCGGAAATAGGCAACTGGGGAGGAGACCATTGTCCTTACCTAGGAGGTAAGCAGAGCTTGCTGTTACCATGGATATCTCAGCATGGGCATCTCTCTTCTCCAGAGTCTGGTCCCCTAGTGAGCATTCACCAAGGGACCTCACAGATAAAAAAGTTGGGCAAAAGGTGGAAAAGGAAGTCAAGAACAGGACACAAGCTTCAATGTGACCAGAGCTAATGGACTAGTGTGAGGGGACATGTGAGACATGTTTCTGGGGACAACTAGACATGAAGACATGACCAAGGTACAATCAGTAAGAGGTACACATCCAGTAATCAAACTGACAGAGGCACAGACAACTTATACGATGTAACTTTGGTAAAAGTGCAAAATAGGAGCATATTAATATTTTATTATTATAGGCCAGAGCTTTTAGAAAATAAAGATGCTCAGTTCAAGTGCCATGTCTTCACCAAAGCCATTTTGAAATTTCTCTATGTCCACCACCATCTGTCCTTGCAGAAATCTTTTCCCATGCCACTATTTTAGTCCTAAACTCTAGACACACTAGCCTCTTCACTGTTTTGAGACAAGATGCCCTTGTACCTCAGGGCCTTTGCACTTGCTGCCACTGCTGCCATAAACTCCCTTTCTCTCAAAGACCTGTATCACTAGTTCTCTCTCTTCCTTCAGGTATTTGTTTAAAAAGGACTTAAATGAGGCTTTGCCTAAACAACTTGTCTAAAATTTCCATATCCCCAGTATACATATCTTCTTCCCATGCTTTTGCTTTTTTTCCACCCAGCACTAATTTTATACCTACTTATCTTGATTGTTGTTTTTTCACCCGTTAGAATCTGATGAGAGCAGAGATTCCTCATATCTGCTCTTCCTCACTGCTGCATCCTCACTGGCTAAAACAATGTCTGGCATATAATACATACTCTACAAATGTTCGCCAAATAAAGAGGGTAATCTGTCTCTAGGTCTACTGCCTCAGCTAAGCAAGGAACTCCTTTTAGAGGGAAGTGGAGATATGATGGCTTACTAACTTCTCAACCCCTCCAGCTAGCAAGTCATTACATACGGCACACAATGACTAATGCTTGGTACTTCTTTCATTACATCGATGAAATCCATATAAAAAACCCCTCCACCTCCTTTATTTTGTAGTCTATTTTTCCATCATGACATTTTGTACAGTTGTAATCACCTTTTCTGCGGTGCTTTATTGGATTTTCAAAGCACTAGGTGTGAGGGAGAAATTCTTATTCTCCTTTCACAGCAGGGAAGATTAAGACACATGAGAAATAAGACCCATATTTAAGTCAGTGACATGGTTAGGATTAGAATCCAAAATGTACTCAGCCTAGGATCCCCTGAGTCATCCTCGTTCCAACGAATTACCCTTGGATAAATATGTTAGAGGAGAAATAAATCCTTTTGTTTTCATCAGGGAATCTATTTGTTGACATCTGTCTTTTTCAGAGACAGAAGGAATATGAAGGTTTTTTTCTTTTCTTAAAGCACAAGAGGAAAACAATTCTCTCTAGAAATCTTTGACAATTAAGTTCATTTAAGAGGGCAGTCAACACCTGGGTGTCATTTTCTCAGTTCAAATCACCATAAGTTGTATAAAAAGAAAATAAAAGTGCACTTGTGAATAGACTCAATTCAAATATTTGGGGGCATATTTTAAAAGTTTCTTAGCAAGAAGAAACATAGAAATAAGAAATGTATGTTTATGAAAAGGACCTAAAAACTTAGCACCTATTTCAGTACATCTTTTTATGCGGGAGTCTGCTCAGAAGTTTTCTTTAAGTAAATACTTATGAATAAACTCTCAAATTTCTACGTTAAAACAGCCTATTTATTTATAAGGCAAGAATCTTTCTTTTATGCACATTGTTGCAGCATGGCAAGTGTAAGAAATGGGGAGAAGTTTGAAGTTAAGGGGAGTAGTTAGATTATTGCAATGGTTTGGGTAAGTTTTAACTTCATTAAAGCAAAATTTACTTATCACCCATCTTGTCAATAGGGTTACCATGATAAGCAAGACAGACCCAGGCTGGACCAGTAGAGGGCTTTGTGAAATTGACCAGCGATCCTAATAAGGTCTGATGGGTATGGCTCAAGGGAGAGAAAGGATATAGGATGTATGGTGGCAGGACCTAACATAGCCTAATGTGCTTTGACAAAAGCAATGGCCTGAGAATCTAGAAGAAGAAATAAATCTAAGAAATGTTTAGAATGGAAAATCAACACAACTTCTAGAGAGGAACGGCCAGGGTTTGTAGGCATTGGAGAGAGGAATGTAGAGGGAGAATCACTACTCCTTTACGTTGTGAAGAAGATTCTAGCCAATCTTACCAACCATACCTTCCATTATCCCTCAGTCTCACTTATTTTTCGACATCACATTCTTGGCTTCTGTGGAACCCCACATTCATGTGGCCTTGCTCATGTTCCTCTTTCTGGAACTGCATCCCATACCTCTCCACCTGGCTACATCTTATGAATACTCTAAGATTCATCTCTGTTATGACCTCCTTGAGGAAACTGCTCCGAGTCAGCATTCAGGTTCACCCACTTCCCTGATGTTCCCATAGCACTTTGTCGACACCTAAATGATGACCCTTAGATTATAATCTAACAGCTTCCTATGGACCAGGGTAGATGCTATTTGTGTTTGATTCCTACCTTGTAACGTTCACTGCTGAAGGTTATTTTTTTCTCCTTCCCTTCTGGGTTTTAGAGCTAACACATTTCTTTAACATTGTTTGCTCTTTTTTATCTCCTCTAGTTTGTTGGTGCTTCCTTGGTTGGCTGTTTGGTTGGTTGGTTTTTTGTCTTGCCCTTCTTCTCTTTTATCTGACATGCCTTTAAGATCTTATTGTGTGTCCTTGCTAGTTGAGCCCAGTGGTGAATAGGTGTGACCTCTCATTAGCTGAATGTTTATTCCAAGAGAATCCAGTAGCTTTTGCTGCTGCTCCGTGAGTGTGTCACATCAGTGACACCTCTAGACCTATGTTACTGATTTTCACAGTTGGGACATCGTATCCCTCCCTTTCTCCCTGGTGGGCAATTGAGCTGGACGAGGCCGGGGATAGAGATGTTGGAGTGAAAACATGATGTTTCATAGCCTTACTTCCTTTCCCTGCACTTTTACAAATTTTCATTGACCTTTCCTGGACCTACTGAATCTGTATCCTTTGTGAAAGCACGAATATGAGAAGATACTTCACAGGTGTTCCAGCAAACCCACTCACATGTTCTCAGAGTTTCTACTATACTAAAATCCTTCAGCTCTGTGGTTACACAGATGACTACGACATGGTCCCTGATGTCAATTAGGAGCAATTGATACTAAGTTGGCATCTGTTAAATATTTACCTCATCACTAAATATCAAGTACTTCTACTTGAGCAAAGAAGGTAAGAATGAAGAGTTTGCAAGTAAAAAGTTAAATTATAATTAGTATACTTCAGTATGATAATTTATGCCCATATGATTTAAAGCCAAACCCAATGTGTTAGTAGTTTCATTTCTAGACATATATTTCTTAACATATTTGAACTTTCTATATCGAAATAAAATATTTAGGGGATGTTTTCTATTTTTTATACCTTTATCTGAAATGTAAATGACACTTTAAAGTCACGAAACATTAAAATGGTCACTTAGACACACACACACACACGCACATATACACAAAGTAAATTAAAAATAAATCTCTTGTTGGCCTCATTCTTTATTCAGTACTTTTACTCCTGGCCCATTCAAGGTTTATATAGGCTATCAGTGTTTCCAAAGTTGGGGTTAAAACCATGTATGGAGTAATTAGCTTTAATGTAGGAAAAAAATAATTATGAAATGAAGTGGGCAATACTAGGCAAATTGTATTTTAAAAGCATGCTACTACTTCTACAGTTTTGCCTCAAAATATTCTCATGTAAATTAGAAATAAACCAGCTAATGAAAGACACTTTTATATTCTTCTCACTATAGTTACTTTGGTCATTTCTAATTGATTCACCATGGACAATAAAAATTGAAAGGGTCAGTTTTGCTAGTGCTTCTCACTGATTATTTATTCTGCCCCCCAGAACCATATTATTTTAGTTTACACATAGTTATAAAATATCTTTCATGTTTTTATTATAACCAATTTCCTCCCCACTTTCAGCAAAAGCTAAATGTGGACGAATGTTCTAAAACTTCTCACATTACATATAAAAGCTTTTTAAGAACACTTTCCATTTAAAAGAATCAAAAAAATTTTGTTTGGAAGAGGGTAAGATTGCATACACGATAGTGTAGAAATTCAGGGGAAAATAAAATAATTTAAATTTGACTTCGAGAAATACCATTTTTAAATTTTTTCATTCTTGAATTTTTTATTTCTTAAACATTTTAGTGAAACTGGTTCTTTTGACAAAGGGGATTGGACTTATGACTCTCTCTTTCAGTACATAGCAAAGTCCCTGCCCTTCACCCAGAACACTTATCAATCATCCCCCTCTCTGTCCCATGTTAGGCTAACTCTCACTTATCTTTTAAATGTCCTATGCATTATTACTTTTTTCATATGTCTTCAGCAGTCTTCTTGTCTATAGATGTTTCCTATACTGCTACCACCCACTTAACTTAGTTGAATGCCTGTACAAAGTAAGTGCTTAATAAATATTTGGTGAAAAGTAAAGAAATAAATACCTGATGTTCATATACCAAGACAGTTATACTCAATCAAACAGGGCTTTTGTGATTCCTAATGAATCCATACATGTTAACACATATTCTATTCCTGCTTTCCTTAATCATAATACATCCTCTAATTCCAACAGAACTCTTGAAACATTATATCCATTACTTAATTTCTACCTTCTGATTTACTTCTAGTAACACATGTGAGAGATAGTTGAAAGAGTATTTCTGCATCTCATTGGAAGTTAAAAGGGTTGAAGAATAAAATGATATTCTGGAGCACCAAGCCTGCTGGGAGTACAACATATCAAATGAGTTAAATAAGCAGGATCTAACAATACATTTGAAGGAAGCAACAGATCAGACGTACCATTCTCTACCACTTACCTTACAAATATAGACGAGTATGCTGATGTCATTGGTACAGGTCCCCAGTTCTCCTATAGTCTAACCTAAGATACAGAATATATTTACTCTTTAGGGGCAAATCAGAAATAGAAAATTCATTTTAATCCTGCAAATATTTAGTAAATCAAAATCTCTGCCATATTACTCATTGCCACCAAAATTACCAATAATACTGAAAGGGCACTTGAGATTTATCCATTTTGAAAAGATTTTATGTTTTAAATTAATGAAGTTTTGAATAAGAAATACATAGAAATGGAATAATCATCAATCACAGACACATAAAGTAAAAACAAAGATTGTTACACTGGATTTAAAAAAAGAAAAAAAACCCCATAAAACCCACAACTAAACCATTTACTAACATATCAATAGTTTAAATATAATTATACAGAAATGTTGAATGTAAAAGAACAAAAAATACCATATAGCTATCAGAGAAAGTATGTTTTAAAGCAATATAATTGCCAAAGAAAAAGTAAGAAATTGCATATTGATTACAGGGTCAATTTACCTACATGCATGCACCTAATAACATAGTTTCAAAAAATGTATCATATAAATTGAGAAAACTGTAAAAATAAACAAGATATAAGTAATCTAATAAACTTTACCTTAGACAATTATACTCCAAATTGACATATTATGCATTCTTTCACGTTTCTAAACTATACTAATATTGGTCTTATGATGAAGCATGAAATAATTCTTATATATTTTAAAGTTAAAAATAATTTAGAAAATCTCTTCTGACAAAAAAAATTGAACTAGAATTCAATAGAGTAAGATAAATAAAAAAATTGCTGCATATTTTGAAATTATACAATAGATGTCTACATAGTCATTGAGGAAAAGGAAATTAGCAAATATGAAACCAAGCAACTATGAAAATGAAACATATCAACACTTGTGGTATACAACTACTGCTGTACTTACCAAAAATGTATAACTTAAAGGCACATTTATAAAGAAGAACCTGTAAATCAATGATCTACGGATCCATCTCAAGACGTGAGAAAGAGAGCAGCACATTAAACCCAAAGAAAAGGGAAGATGGATGTATTAGTTTTCTAGGGCTACATAACAAATTACCACAAATCGGGTGAATTAAAATAACAGAATTCATTTTCCCATTGTTCACAAGGCCAGAAGTCTCAGATCAAAACATTGACAGGGTTGGCTCCTTCTTGGGGGCTCAGAGGGAAAATCTGTTCCATACGATTCCCTAGCATCCTGTGGTTGCAAGCATTCCTTGCCTTGGAGCTGCGTAATTCTAATCTCTACCTCTGTTGTCACATTGGTGTCTTCCCTTGTGTCTGTTTCTGTGTCTCTTCTCTTCTCATAAGAACACTGGTCATATCAGGTTAAAGGACCATCTTACTCCACTATGGTTGTCATATTAACTTACACCTTAATTACATCTGCAAAGACCCTATATCTAAATCAAGCCACATTCACCAGTACCAAGGATTGGGACGTGAGCATACCATTATGAGAGACACAATTCAACCCAAAACAGAAGAAAATTATAAAAAAGCAGACCTTAAAGAATGTAAAAAAAAGGACAACAGAAAATTATCAAAGCCAAAAGTTGGTTTTTGAAAAGAATAATAAATAACTAATAGGGGTCATAGATATCTAAGAAGGTTGATAAGGAGAAACACATACACACACACACACTTTAAAGTTGGAAGCACCTCTTTTTTCCTCCTAAGCAGATATTAAGCAAAAATGAAGCAAATGAAGAATAAAAATGAGATCACTGTGATGTAGTTGAATCATGCTTTAGAAAGTACATAATAAAGGAGTCATGTTTCTGATCTATGATTTATGAACTGTGTGAACACAGGATAATCAGTGAAATTCTAAGAATTTATTTTTTCTTACTTGTGAAATGTGAGGAGAGAGGCACATCTCATGGTATTGGTTTAATAATAAATGTAAATTAAAACATCTCAAATTTGAATGGTAGCAAATAAAGTTTCAATGTCATTACAGAATATAAACTACCATATTTATTGTTTCCCTTCAATTATTTAGATATTGTCTAAATTATTACATATTATAATTCTAAACTACCTTCTTAGAAAACTATTATTAGTAAAGTCACTCAATTTTTACTCTTGATTCCAGAATTCCTGTCAAAATTTGTATCATCACATTTTAATTTTGTTTTTAAGAATAATTATACTTCTATTTGCCTTTCATCTCTCTTCAGTTTAGTGTATAAAGCAAAGTAATATCAAAATAGTATTTTAATTAAAACAGCCATTTCATGTAAAACATTCTTAAAGAGAGCAAAAAATAAATCTACTTGTCACAAAACACAGGGCTGAGTTTACGGTTGGCACAAGATCTGAATCTGCTCCCCCAAATGATAGTTTTATTTTCACAAAGTAAATATTTCAAGAACACATTTGGGAAAAGATGTGTTTTCCATTGAGATTTAGAAAAATAAACAAAGACATAATTCTTTACCCTGACTGCCATATATGGTTAAGAAAAGTCCGCAACCAAGCATGTGAAAACATTGTTCTGAAGTGTGGCTGCAAATAAAATGGAAGAGAAAAAGGCAGAGAAACCACAGCAAGAGGTGATTCATATCTTGCAAAACAAGTCCTGGTCCATCTAGTGCCATAGTTTGGGCACTAAGCGGCCATACATGAACCGCGTTGTGCTTCCATTTTTGGTTCAGCATGAGCAGCCGTAAATTATGGATTGCAGCAATGTGGTGGAGCCCTCCCACTGTGAGACACGTCCTCTACATCTTCTTTCTCAGCTGTGCTGTTTCTTACATAAGCCACATGTTCTTTTCCATGGCCCATGAAAAGACAGGGAGACATTTATGTTCAGTAATAGTCAATCAAATTCTGGTGGCCTTTCTACTGCTAAGGATCTGCAGAGGATGCTTGCCCAGGGAAAGCCTTTGTCATGACTCCCAAAGGCTATCATCTGGTGCCATGATAGATGAGATCTGATGGTCCATATAATTCTCTGCTTTCATAGATGCTAATGTAATTATTGACTATAAAATCTGCCTGCCTTTTCAAATACATCCAGAGTATTTTACTGATGACCTCCTTCTTTAGGTTGAATAAGATAATATATTCCTTTTAGTTTTGAATATAAAACAGTAAAAATTAGCCGAATGACATTTTAAAATTAATAAACGATATTGGTCAGCTTACATTATGTTACCATATTTTCAACTGTCACAGTTCAACCTCTTACGAAGCTTAGTTCTATTACATTAACCAGATTTTTTACTCTAAAGCGTGAAATGTCAGCTTTAATTTTTTTCCTATCTTTTACGTTTTTTTTCCTAAAGGATATCTCTCCCTTTAGTCTTTTAAGGTCTAAGACTTTATTTTAGAATAATTTTTTCTTTTGTTTTCAATAGTTCCTACTTTGGTACCTAAATAAAACTGACAAACCATGCATGAGAGTTGTGTAAATAAATCAACCTTAATATTTTGCCTTCTCATTAAGGTCTAGTCCAGTTAAAAGTGAAATCAATTGGAAAACAATTTTTGTTGTAAGTTCTCTGATATCACTATTAATCTTCTGTTTCTCAAACATTTCCATAGAGGTACACTTAACAAGGTAAGGATTTGTATATATACATACACATGTATGTATATATATAAATATTTATACACATAACCCATGGTCTAGGAATATCCCTAAGTTCTGCAGCAAGGGGAACATTTCTTTGAAATTTTATGATTTATTGTTAAATTGTACTCACAAAGTTGTAACAGTTCTTTAGCTGAAAGCATACTAGTAAGTAAGCAAAGGCCTTGTAGAAAAATATTTTATGTACAAGCACAGTATTGGCTAAAGATAAATCAAATAATTAGCTCAACATGAATGCACTAAAATAAAAAAATGAAGTTATTTTTAAACTGAGCATACATGCTACTAAGTGCCCATGTCTATTAGAAGTACAACATCTACAGCAGTCTTCTGAGGTAGGGGCTGTAATTATGTCCATTTCACAGACAAAAATCTGAGGCACATGGAGGTGAAATAACCTGCCAAGATTACCCGGAGAGTTGTAAAGTGGCACTGGCTGTTTTCACAGCTCATGGGCTTAATCACTTTACTTTCCAGTGATAAAAATAATGTCAGAAATCAAAGGAACGGATAAATGAAACTTGAAACAGGAAACATGTTGCTACTATTAAATCCAAATGTGGTTGTAATTTGAATTTTATTGATTTTTAAAATTTGGTTTCTATTTAATTTGTGCTCTCATTGTTTGGTAAAAACATAAGAAATTTATATCTAGTTTTGTGTCTCTACATGTTTAAATAATATAAAGAACAGTATGAGCAAATATTATGCATCCACATTTCTCTTTTAAATAAATCCTTATATTTCTTGGTTTTGAAAAACAGCTTGCAATGTACACTTTTAATCAACTGTATGTGTCGTAAGTAAGAGTTACATATTTGTGACTCCAACTATTATTTGTTTTTCTGTATTTTTCATTTTAATTCATTTTTTTGCCTTTGTCTTAGCCAGTTGATGCTATATTTGACTCATAAAGGCGTATGACAGCTATATTTCACTGCAGATTATACCTTATAAGAATAGAAAATAAGCTCTTTGTTTGTTTAATGCTTTCTGACTTGATTTCTACTTTATATAGAATTAAGACTCTTACCACCCCTTCCATTCCCCACCTTGTACATTTTTGTCTAATATGACCTTTGACCATCTCTTTTATTTTCTGTGATATTTTGTTAGGTGTATTTTTTTGTTTTTGTTTTTTAAATTGACTCTTGATTTTCAATCCAGACAGAGGTTGTATGTTTGCAGGGGATGCCAGCCCTTATCCTTTTTTGTCATAACAGATATGCTTGCTCGTCCCTACATCACCTTGTTCTATGTGTCATTTATATTTCTGCTCTCTTTGTTTCTACAGCCTGACCTATGTATTCTCTTCTCTTTGATGTTAAATTCTAAGTTGACTCACAAAGAATATAAATTCAGTTTTATAAACAAGAATAGGAGCAGTCAATGTTGAAAGCAAATTTCTGATACTCCTTTCTCTCCCCACCTCCCTGTGTAAATGACCAATTTATCAAAATAAGTTTACAGGTGTGGATGGGGCTGCGGAGGTGGGGGGGGGAGTTCCATATGCTTTTGAGGCTTTGATGTATCTGGAGAAACTGAGTCTTCATTATGTATTGCTGTCAGGCTTTTCCCCTGGGCAGACTGGAGCAAATGTGACATTTATCTGAGAGTCCTTCCTGATAAATGCAGGAGGGAACTCTTGCTGTCCATTTGCTGGCAACATTGATGGGCAAACTGCTATCAGCATATTTGGAAAGGGGACATATTTTCTTTTGTTTGCATCAGGAAAGGACTGATGACAACGGGAGGCAACCTCACACCGGTCCTCAGGGGAATTTCATCTCTGTAGCATGTTTCCTTTTAGCCTATTGGCATTAAAGTGCCGTGACTTCAACCCAGCCCATGACTCCATCACTGTTACAGAAATCCCAGCAACTTCATCTATAAGGTTTCTTAAAACAGCGCCCTTGGAATAATTACCATATCAAACAAAAACCCATCGGGAAAGAATCTTGCAATCCATTTAAAGGGATTTAAGGGAATTAAACTAAGCTAAATAATGAGAACAAGAATGTCTTATTTAGGCAGAACTAATAAGAGAAAAAAGTGGAAACATTACATCTACAAGAATTTGTTCAAGGTTCTGAGAAACATGCTTATAATTTTTAGAACTGATTGCCACAAGTGCAATTTTCCAAAAGAAATGTAAATCAAATTGGTGTTAAAAAGTCAGAATTTAAGGACTAGTATGGCTAATCCAGGTGGTCAAATTACATCACCAGGAGTCAATGTCTGTTCATTGCTAACTTCAAATGTTAACTTAATTTCCAGGTAGTATCACTATATGTTTATCTTACTAAATTCCAGACATTTAACCTATCAGTTTCAAATCAAAGAGAAAAAGATTATTAACTTACAGACTTTGAATACATAAAGATTAAGCATTGAGTTTCAGTGAATTAATCTGGTTTCTCTGTACTTCCAAGAAACAGAAGTTCTAGGAGAAGAAGAATAGATAGATATTGAAGGGGATAATTTCTCAGAAAACTCACTGTGCTCTCACCAGAAGAAGGGGCAAGCAAAAATCCCTTCTTATCTTTATTATTAAAACCTATGATTTTCTTTTTTTGTGACATCTTTGTCTGTTTTTGGTACCAGGGTGATAGTGGTCTCATAGAATAAGCTTGGGAGTGTTCCTTCCCCTGTAATGTTGGAAGACATACAGATGGCCAATAAACACAGGAAAAATGTTCAACATCACTAATTATTAGAGAAATGCAAATCAAAACTACAAAGAGATATCACCTTACACCGGTCAGAATGGCCATCACCAAAAAATCTACAAACAATAAATGCTGGAGAGGGTGTGGAGAAAAGGGAACCCTCTTGTACTGCTGGTGGGAATGTAAATTGATACAGCCACTATGGAGAACAGTACGGAGATTCCTTAAAAAACTAAAAATAGAATTACCATAAGACCCAGCAATCCCACTACTGGGCAGATACCCTGAGAAAACCATGATTCAAAAAGACATACATATAATGTTGATTGCAGCACTATTTACAATAGCCAGGTCATGGAAGCAACCTAAATGCCCATAGACAGATGAATGGATAAAGAAGATGTGGTACATGTATACAATGGAACTTACTAAGCAATAAAAAGGAATGGAACTGGGTTATTTGTAGTGACGTGGATGGACCTAGAAACTGTCATACAGAGTGAAATAAGTCTGAAAGAGAACAAATATGGTATATTAATGCGTATATGTGGAATCTAGAAAAATGGTACTGATGAACCTGTTTGCAAGGCAGAAATAGAGACACAGACAAAGAGAACAAATGTATGGACACCAAGGGGGGGGAAGGAGGGGGATGAATTGGGATATTGGGATTGACATACACACACCAATATGTATAAAATAGATAACTAATGAGAACCTGCTATATAGCACAGGGAACTCTATGCAATGCTCTGTGGTGATTTAAATGGGAAGGAAATCCAAAAAAGAGGGGATATATGTTTATGTATAGCCAATTCACTTCGCTGTACAGTAGAAACTAACACAGCATTGTAAAACAACTATACCCCAATTAAAAAAAATTAAAAATACAAAAATAAAACCTATGGTGTGTCATATTATTTTGTTAATTTTATTAATTGTTGTGTAATATGGAAGAACAAATCCGACTCCATATTGGATCTGTTTCTTTTACTTTAACCTTTGTATTCTATTGCTTTTGCTACAAGTTAATCACTAAAGGGATGTTGCCTACAAGCTTAGATTATACATAATGGCTGAACTCTGGGAATGCTGCCTCCCACATTATGAATGTTAAGCTAAAATACCTTTGTTTAGTTCACAAGAAACAGCTTGACCAGGCCCACCTGTGAGTGGCTTCAGGAAGGAAGAAATTAATGCATCCCCTTCTGAGTGTGACCAAAACCAGGACTTTATCCCCTCCCCTTTTAGTACAAAAGAAGCCTGAATTCCAACTTAGAGATGATGGTTCTTTGGGACACTAGTCCATCATCTTCTGGGTCTGCTGGCTTTCTGAATAAAGTCGCTATTCCTTGCCCCAACATCTCACCTCTCGATTTATTGGCCTGTCCTGTGGCAAACAGTACAAGCTTGGCCTTGGTAAAAACTGCATTATATATCTTCTTATAAAGTAGTATCATTGGCATTTCCAATGTGATTTTTATTCCTATTTTTATTACTTACCTCAGTGCTTAACTGATTTAAATGCCCACCAATAGTCCTTTTATTTAAATTTTTTTTTTTACCACTTTTGTGTTATTATTTGTAGTCCTCACTTAGCAACACAGAGTTGGGATTCAACATTTTTAAAGGGATTTTGAAGGTGATATATTTCCTGAAGCCTTTTATTATTGAGCAAATATTTCTGTTACAGTTCCATGGAATGTAAACTAAGTTCAACATAATATTTATGCACGAAGTATATATTTCTTAAACTACCCTCCCTCCTAACGCTATGGAGAAAAAGCTAAAGGATCATGTAATTGTGTCTTTTACTTTGTCTTAGATGACTGGACCAAGGGGAGTATTAGCTATTAGCTGGCCAGTGACCAATCACATTTTCTAACACTGGCTATTGGAGTTAGCTACCATGAAAGGTCACATAAAAGCAGGGTCTACTCTCAGAACCATGACAAGGCCAAGTGACATTCACTCCAAAGATGCTGAAAAACAAAAACTATGACTATGAAATAGAAACTGACTGGTACAGAAAAAGAAGAAAAAGGCTGATGTGAGTCTAGAAGAATTAAATACATAGTCTTATTTCTGGATATATTTCAAGTTTGGAAATGTGCAGCTTCACTAGTTTCCCATGAGATTTTTGCGTTGAATCTTGTAGTTCAAGAAGGTACTTGACTATAACAATGAGTCATTATGCCTTAAACACCATAGGCTTTTCCCATTGAGTTCTGGCATCCAGTATTGCAGAGTCAAAGCTGCAATCAGCCTGGCTGTGTTGTACAGGTTATTACAAATTTCACCTACTTGAATTCTCATGCAAATTTTGTTTCCTGTTAAATCATATATGTTTTCCAAAGTGAATCATGGCTGAGTCTCTTTTTAGTTTATCAGGCTGAAATATAGTGCAGTTTTAAAATTTGTTCCTCTGTTATTTCATTTTTGTAGTTACCTTTAACTACAAACATAATTATTACCTCTAAGCCATATGTTCTGATTTCTCCTTTCTGTGAACATATAATTACCGATCTAGAAATACCTTTTCTTTACACCATAGCTATCGCTTTAAGTTACTTTTATCTGCATTCTAGGAAAGTGTCTCATGATTACACATCATGGTTTTAATTATTTCAGTGTCAATTCTGCTCTTTAAAGCTGTCAATGCAGTTTAAAATTTTCTCATCATGATGTTAGTTTTATTACTACCACATAAGAACTAAAATGTATTTTACAATTAAAATACTGTGCTCTGGAGAGGAACTTGGAAAGCATACTTAATCAAAAAGTTAGAGAGAAGAAAAAAGAGACAGCTGTACAATGCTAATGATGAATGGGGTACAGCTATTTGTACAGAGATCAAGAAGCATCTACAACATCTCGCATTTCTAACATAACTTCGTTCAGTCTATGTTATATTTTCTAAACACACCATCCACCTATTTGACTCCAAACTAAGAAGACCTTAACACATAAGGAAAAGTCAGTTTTCGGTTATAGTCACTTAATCTCAAGAAAGAAGCTTGAATTTTTAGTGGTGATGCTCTAGTATAACACATCACATTCCAGATGAGCAAGATGTTATACAAAACAAGTAATCAGATTTATTTACTCAATCTGTCATTAACATACATTCAGAAACAACACATGTATCAATATCCTGAAAAACACTTGACCCATGAACAACCAGAATTGAACAGCATGGATCCAGTTATACATGAATTTTTTTCAATAAAAACATATAGGTACTGTAAATATATTTTTTCTTCCTATGATTGCCTTAATAACATTTTCTTTTCCTTAGCTTACTTTATTGTAAGAATACAGTATATAGGGGACTTCCTTGGTGGTCCAGTGGTTAAGACTCTGTGCTTCCACTGAGGGTAGTTGTGGGTTTGATCCCTGGCTGGGGAACTAAGATTCCACATGCCATGCAGTGTGGCCAAAAAAAAAAAAAAAAAAGAATTTAGTATATAATACATACAAAAATAATTCAGTATATAGTATATGCAACATACAAAATACATGTTGATTGACTGTTCACATGTTATCAGTAAGGCTTCCAGTCAATAGTAAACTATTAGTAGTACGTTTTGGGGGAGTCAAAAGTTACACGTGGATTTTCAACTGTGTATGGGGTGAGTGACCCTAATCCTTCATGTTGTTCAAGGGTCAAATGTATATGACACTCAAACTCATTCCAGGGCATACAGATGTGTAATAAAAGAAAAAATATATATATGAAATAGTAACAACCAATACTTGGTCATAACTCTCAGTGAGTTCATAGTTTACTGGTGGAGAGTGACAAAACTAGCTTTAATGTTTTCTTATAAATGGTAAATTGGCAATAGGAAGAGAGAATGATAGGAGTATAGAGTGAGGAAGATGCATTAAAGATAGGACATTACCTCCTGAAACAGTAAGTGGTTTACTCGTGTTGTCTCTGTGGTCTTGACCTCTTCCATTACTAGCCTCTTTAATTATTCAGTGAGTAGTAATATACTTTCATTATGTGTAAACGTTTGTGTTATCTCCAAGGTGTGATTAAATTGAGTTTCTGAAACTCCTGACTAGAAAATGTTGAGGGAATGATGGTACTTCTGGTCTGTGGCTCAGAAAAGAATCTGAAACATATAAAATCCACTATTTAAATCATGCTATTTAATTCAGAAAGAAGAGATTGCACTCCTGCTGTGAATGAAACCTCCTCGCCTACAGGTTTTCCATTTGTCAGCTCTGACAGGGACAGATCAACATATCCAATTTGCCTTCTTTCTTGGTTAATTTTAATCCAGAGAGAAACACTTGTGCACAAGTGACTGAATAATACAAACTGTGCATATCTTAATTTGCTGGTACCTGTTTGAACAATTTTCGCTTTTTCATCTCAAGTTAACCAACAGGAGTAAGAATTAAATGTGTGTAAACATGTTAAAGAGTGTAAAGGATGATAAAACCTATGATGGGAAGACATTCCACTAGCTCCGTTAGAGAACTGAGGAGATAAAATCAAAGGAGAAAGAATATCACATAACAGAAGAGAAAATTACAACAATGTGAATACTGGTACATATATATATATATATAAAATTTACATATTATATACACAAATATATGTATATAATTTGTTTGGAAAATTACTATGCTTTTTTCCTCTGTATAGTTAAAATTTGTGTGGTCTATTGTATTTGGTCACTTTTTAAGTTTTGTAAGAGATCAATATACTTTTTACAACAAATGTTATAAGTAGAACTGGGTAAAATGATGCAAATTTACATTCAAAATCTTATTCTTCTACTTATAAATTTGATAACCTAGGAGAAATTCACTATCTAACATTTAAAATAAAGATTCTGAGAGTGACTTCACAATAAGAATTCTTTGAAATATTTCCTGTTAAGTACCTAACAACATACCTGGTAAATAAGAGGTAATAAACATTTTTTTTTTTTTTCAAATAGAAACACACATATACTCTTACCACCACCCTCTCGACACACATACACACGCCCAGATTTCCCTTTTTTTTATTCCAAAAGAAGTTCCTTTCCTATCTGACTTTTAGTGCTATGTGAAACCACTGGCATATGGAGAACTAATTCAACTGGGAGAACGACAGTCTGATGCTTGCTTTTCTGCTTAATTTTATTTAATTTACAAATAATACGCAACGCATACATTCAAATGATGTGGAACCTTTGAGGTCAAGATGGTACATTCAATGCAAACAAGATAATCAGATCTCATCAGGGAATCCTTTGATTCTTCATTCAAAACAAAGCACTCTTGTCTCTGTATTTGTGTGGTGAAGATTTGAAGACATCCCCCTTCGTGGTAGTCAGATGAAGAGGGGTAATGGAGGCAAAGACAGTTAAGTAGATAGGTAGGTAGGCAGTTGGGTAGATAGATGCTGAAATTAAATTTCTCATGAACACATTTCCAAATCTATATCTATGATTTTAAAGGAGAGTATCAAAATACAACTATTAAACCAAGCGGTTCCAGAGTAGGGTTTGAATATTCTGCAATAAAATGTTGGCTAAGTTTCTCATAGAATACAGATGGCCCGAACTTAAGATGGTTTGATTTACAATTTTTCAACTTTATGATGGTGTGAAAGCCATATGCATTCAGTAGAAACCTTACTTCAAATCCTGAATTTTGATCTTTTCCCGTGTTGTCGATATGCAGTCCAATGCTCTCTCATGATGCTGGGCAGTGGCATTGAGCTAGACTTCCTGGGCAGCCACGTGATCACAATGGTAAACAACTGATAGAGTTACAGCCATTCTGTACCCACACAGCCATTCTATTTTTCACTTTCAGTACAGTATTCAATAAATTATGCGAGATAGTCAACACTTTATTACAAAATAGGCTTCGTGTTACATGATTCTGTCTAACTGTAGGCTAGTGTGTAAGTGTTCTGAGAATGTTTGCGGTGGGCTAGGCTAAACTATGTTGTTCGGTAGGTTAGGTGTATTAAATGTACTTTCTAAAGATATTTTCAACTTATGTTAGGTTCGTCGGGATGTAACCATAAAGTAAATGGAGAAAGATCTGCATACTATATTGGGAAAGCAATATTCTCCTCAAATCTCTTTTTGTTTCACACTGTTGCTGAAAAACTGTACATATGCAAATATGTATATGTAGGCATATGCATGTATATACATATATTTCTGCCTTAATCTAACTTTTTTGAAAAACAAATGTTAAAACCTTGAGACTTGGGACTTCCTTGGTGGTGCAGTGGTTAAGATTCCGCCTGCCAATGCAGGGGACATGGGTTCAATCCCTGGTCTGGGAAGATCCCACATGCTGCAGAGCATCTAAGCCTGTGTACCACAACTACTGAGCCTATGCTCTGGAGCCCACAAGCCACAGCTACTGAGCCCACATGCTGCAATTACTGAAGCCTGTGTGCCTAGAACTCGTGCTCTATAACAACAGAAGCTACCGCAACGAGAAGCCTGCGCCCTGCAACAAAGGGTAGCCCTGCTTGCCGCAGCTAGACAAAAGCCTGCGCACAGCAACAAAGACCCAATGCAGCCTATATAAATAAAATAAAATAAATAAAATAAAATAAAATAAAATTAAATTAAATTAAATTACATTAAAATAAAATAAAATAATAAAATAAAAACCTTGAGGCTTCTGTAAAGATAAAATATCATCATTCTAAAAAGCGGGTCTCTTTTCCTTATATAGAAACTGATATATAAGTCTAAAAGTTATGATTAATTATATGGCCACTTCCTAAAATCCTATCATTCCCTCATGTTCCTATCAACATTTGAAAAATATGCTTCTTTCTTGGAACATGAATCTTCCTCCAGAAGGTAAAAATTGTGACCAAATAAAATTGAGATAAGTAAGAATTCATTAGGACTGTATGATTTTAAATTACAATTACTTTGAACTAAGGCAAGAGGGACATCTACCATAAGACACCATGGCACCATGCCAGACACAAGGCACCAAACCAAGAAGTAACATTTTAAGAAAGGTGGGAGATTTTTTCAGCGAGCTGGTGCAAACACACTTTCTGATTTCTGGTGTTCATCAAATGCTCCTCTTCCTTTTACCACAAAGGCACTGTTCTCATACCAACTGAGTCATCTGATTCCATTCTATTCTATTCTTTTCTATTCCATTCCATTCCGTCCCATTCCATTCCATTCTACTCTATTCCATTCCATTCCATTCCACTCTACTCTACTCTACTCTACTCCATTCCATTCCATTCCTAACTGATAAACAATAACCAATAAGAGAACAATGGTTCATTAGGTTCCTCCCCAGACATCCACAGTTTAAATATGCAAAGCTCCAGGCTTACAGATACTCACAGGCCCCTGTCTTTATCAAAGTTGAGTCAAAAGCAGGGCTTGAAGTGGGTGGGGAGGCCCTTTTGAAATTCTCACAGCAATATGTTTCTTTTCTCTGGCAGAGCTTTTAGCTCTTTACTGTGGTTTCTTTCCTGCACTGAACGCTTAAAATGCCCTTGATCTTTCTAAACCACTTAAAAAACATCATCTATTTAAACCTTCAAACTTGTCACGGCAGGAGGAATTGTAATGATATGTATGAAGGAAGTATGAAGAGAAGTGTAATGTGTGTGTATGTGTGCGTGTGTACTGGTGAATGTGAGTGTGGCAAGTATGGAGAAGGGATATCTGGTAAATGCAAAGCACATTCTATTCCGAGTGAAAAACTCCTGTCTGCTGTTTTTAGGTGGGGATCTCTTACCATTGATCAGAGATGTGCATCTTCTAGTAACAGGCCTTCCAACATTAACATAAAGGAATGAGAACAGAATAAATCTAACATGGATTTCAATTTTGAAATTCTATGATTCGAACACATAGATCTACAGTAAACACGATTTTAAACTATTTGACCAACTAAGATTTTCCAACAACTGATATCCTAGTATTTTCTGGTAACAAATCAAAGGATTAATAAATGTCTAATGTGAACCAGATCACAGGACTTGGGCAACTGTGCTTGTTAGAAACACACTCCTTGTTGTACACTCTTCTATCTCTGTCCTACCCTACAGTCATTTGTAAACAATACTAATGAATTATTTGGGCATCAAAGAAAATATAGACAATATTTTTAATCTGAGTGCCTTTATGACCCAGGATCTGCACTTAGCTGAGGAGGAAGATCAAGATATATGTTGATAAATTCCATCAACTGGTAGAATTTGAGGAGTGGGAGAGTCAGGGTAGGAGCTTTGGAACCAGAGAGACCTTGTGTTGAATTTTGCTCTGCCGCTCATTGCGTGTGAATTTTGCTCTTTTGCTTATAGGGTTGCTATTAGGATTCTATGAAATAATCTATGCAAAGTATTTCTTTACCTGCATTATCTGTGTATAGCAGAACAACGGCAAAACTTATTGACTAAATCAGGAAGAAACCCAACAAACAAAAAACAATCTTCTTTCCTCCTCTCCTTTTTTTGTAGTTTCAGCAAAGTGCAGGTTCTATTGAACACATTGAAAAGGTGTGATATCAAAGCAGAGCAATTGGAACTTCTGATGGGGAAGAGCTAGAGGAGGAAAAAGAACCGTCAGGACCATTTCCACTCTAGATTCAATCAATACGGCTGATTCAATTTTCTTTATGGAAAAAAAAAAACACACTACAAAGAATGTATTTCTGGCAAAAGCAAATATATGAGTCTTTTGCAAACTCATGGTCTCTGTGGAAGTTTTTACAAATGTTCTTCATTTTATCACTGTAGAAACCACAAGAGGAATTTTAAAGAAGGAAACAAGGATTGGATAGACATGCAGGCACTCTTAGATCTTGGAATAATATACGAAGTGCTATTTTAATACATTAGAGCATTAGCCACATGAGAAGGAGATTTTTTAAGGCAAAATGGCCTACTGAAATAGGAATAAATACAAGTTAACAGGACTTTAAAGACAATGGGGATAAAATATCCTGTCCCATTTGTAGATTTTATGCATACATAGTGATTTTATTATTTTATTAAATTAAGCAAAAATTACAAAATCTGAAATAAAAATTGCTTTCTTTTTCAGGGATCACCTCTCTTTTATTATCTGAAAGACATATGAAATAATGCTTAACCTCTGGGCTTTTCCCTTATTTTCACTGTCCATTGTAGAATCTGTTCTGAAGAGTATGGAGAAAGAGGAAAACTCCTGTAAGCAAACAAGAGGCTTATGAGATCTCTTACCCACAGCAGTCTAGTTGAGGATTCCCTGGTCTTATAGGAGGTATGCTCCAAATATTTGTGTGTTAGGTTGATCATGGTGTAACAGAGGCATTATTTGGAGCCAGAAAGAGTTGTATTTGACCCTCAAAGCCTCCATAAACTGCTCTGTCAAGTTGGGCATCATTAAAGTGCATAAATTTCTTGAACTTCAAGTTGGAGATCATGCAACCCCTCTGGGAGGCTGTTTCAAGAAGAATATGTAATGTGTGTCAAACACATAATTGGTGGTAGCATAGTACTCATCCTATATAATCTATTTGTTTTAATATTTGAGGCCTCATGCAAAAAGATAAGTGGAAAAAAACTCTATGTTGGTACCTGACCATTTGGTATACTTTGGCCTTATTTCAGAAGAGTATGTATAACAAAAAAAAACAAAAAACAAAAAACAAAACATCGGATAACCATTCCCATTCTCCTAATTAAGTGATTTTGGCTATCCATTGTAGTCTTTCTGCTCAGACTTGCAGACACTGTATTATTTTAAGTTGAAAAATATGTCCCATGTTATAGTAATTCTTCTGTTCATTGATGTTTCTCCCAGTACCCATAATAATGCTGAGAACACAACAAGCATTCAATAAATATTTTTAAATTCATATATACCTAATGTTTATAATCTTTCTTAATGTGAACTCTAAAGCAAACCTAGTTAGGTTTAATTCCTAGGTCTGACATTACCTTGGGCAAGCCACCTGACTTCACTAAGATTCCAGGCCTTATCTATGTATATAGATAATAAGCCTCATCTCTTAGAACTTGTATATAAATAAGTTAAATGGTATCAAACATTCCCATAGTACTTGAGGAATAGTAAATCATCATTAAGTTAAATATTATTATTGTACCTTTTTAACATTGTGTCACCTATCAAATAAATATTATAGTGAATATTAGATACAGGTCAATATTTGTATTTCTGGAAAAAAAGACAAAAAGGAAAAAAAAAGGAAAAACTATCTTTAACATGAAAATTTGATAACATACTTTCTAGTTTTCAAGTGAAAAGTAGTCTGAGAATATATTCAACTATTCAGTGTGTTGGGACAGTTAATTTTTTGAATGAACACAACTAAATACTTCTACAGAGAAGTAGCAGCATGCCCTAATACTCTCTAATGAATCATAAAAGAGAAAATTTGGAAATGAAGTTGTGCATTCAAGCACCCTACTAGCATTTCCTCCAAGAAACAGTGATAATTATATGAGGAATTTTTAAGGAGTCTAGGAATGGCCTCAAAATCTTTCTAGCACACTCCTGAGAACCCACATAAAAGATACAACTTATTTGTTATGAATACTTAGTCTTAGTTATCCAACCAGAGAATCTATGGGATGTGATTATTTCCTGTAATCTTATTTGCTCAGAATCAAGCAGAAAAGATCTTTAACTCTCAGCCAGAATATACAGGATCTTTTCTGAAATGTACTAATGTTTGATAAAATAACTCCCAATCTTTAATCTCGAGTTTCCTTTTCTCTGATCAGTTCTGGTTTATTTATATGAGCATCAGCTGACTGGCTTAAAAATTAAATTACTTGTCTCAAGTTTTCAATTTTAAAATGTTTGTTGACTTCTTGCATTTTGTTCTTTACTCTTAGACGATCAATCACAGTGACAAGCAGGGATTTTGTCATCACCCTAGAGTGCTTTGTGCAATCAATTAAACAAAAACATGAATAGCATTGTGTACTACTATATGTGTGAGTGTTTTCTTTTTAAAGTCAATGTGAATCATCTGATTGTTCATATAATGTGAGTGTGTATTTTAAGGAAATAATTCATTTCCTGTTGCCTGCATTTTGCCATTCACTTTGAAAGCTGGTAATGGTAATAACTAACTTGCTTTCTTTAAGTTGAAGCTAAAATGATGACACGCATGTGCAACTGTTTCTGAAGAATGAGCAATTTTTGTTAGTTTATTTCTAAATTGATAAAGTGGAGACAAAGTACATTTTTGTCCTACACCAGCATACATTCATTTAGTACATTCACATTTATCATGCCCACATTACACCACCATATTTAAATTTACCATGCTTATGGGAGAAATCATATCAATGCATCGAGCATATCCTTTCTCTTATTTTTTTTTTTTGCAAGCTGACTTGTAAAGGCATAGTCACAAAGTCAGAACTACACTGCTAATCTATCCTAGTTTGTAATGTCTTCTTCGCTCACTGTTAAATGATGTGAAATTTGAACTTGCATTCAAATTGTAAAAGATCCCCAAATCTATCTTAATTCCCCAAGTATATATCGTTCTCCCCAAAGTGATATCATTTTAATGTAAATAGTTTAACCAAGTTAGTGCTTATATTTTAGACCCTGAAGTATTAAGTATGAAAGCTTTCAAATCCAAGCTTCTGTGAATGGATTTTTATTTTATCCTGTGTCATACATGTCTATATTTTAACGCTCTACCTTTTGCCCCTTTACCCTGTATTTTTATGTAAATGTATTCTGAGCCTAATGTGTTTATAACTATTAAACGCCATGTGTTGGTCTTCTGTGCTGTAATAAAGTACATCCGTGCCTTCCGAATTTCTCTGGCAGCTATCTCCATGTTCACTGTCCTCCAATCAGCATCTGCAAATGTAACCACTTAAATCTGATCCCACTGTCTGAACCAGTTACTCAGATAAAAGGCAGCCAAGATCTAAGCCCTGCTCCATGTGGGACCCTCTTAATACTTCCCCCCAGAGTGGACATGGTTCCTCTTACCAGGAATGTCTGTTTTATGTTTCTTTCGCTCATTCTTTATCTACTCCCATGTCTCCTCCTGGATTCTTGCAAGCTCTGTCTTAAGCAGGAACCAATTATGCAGAATTTAACCAAAGCCTTTCTGAAATTCAAACAGTCATAACATATGTACTGTCATTCTCAACACTGCATGTACCACTTCAGATTGGAAAGGATGTTAAATAGGCAGATCTGTTTTCTCAAACTAAATTTATCTCTTCTGTTTTATTCCCTGGGTTAAAAAAAAAATCACTGTTTCGTCAACTTATTTTTTGAATCTTCATTTATTAAATATGTATTTGTGCTACATAATCCTCAATACAATTCATCAGATTTCTAAAAACTTTACCTGATTACTTTTTTTGAATCACCTTTAAGTCAATGGATGATTCTATTTTGTGCATTTTCCTTCAGAGCAAAATTGTGATATCAGCTTGCAAGTAAAATAAGAATTTTGAAAAGCTCTGATACAGGTTTACATGTCTACAGGAATATCCAGAGTCTAATTGTGGCAACTCTTAGAAATAAGCTGGAGACTTGCATTAATAAATGCTCTTAGAAGCTCTGTTTCATTAAGTTCATCCCACTGCACCTCATTATTCTCCTACCTATGAAAGCATGGCTACAGTTCATTTCATTCTTTACTATGTTAAGAAGTCTTTATTTGCAATCATTATGATAACTAAATATTTTCAAGTTTGATTCAGGGGCGAGAGCAGCAAGTAAGCTTGCTTTGGCATTGAGTATTCAATAGATATTCCATCTACTGTCTAGGAGTGGTGGTGAGCACTTCATATTTGCTTCATGAGCGTGATAGATGATGTCACGTTTATTTTCACCCTCACACAGTCTTTTCAAGTAGGTGTTAATAGTTCTGTTTTTTCAGATGAGAAAATTACGATTTAGAACAGGCTTAGTAATCTGCATAAAGTCCCACAGCCAGACTATCAGAGCTTGCATTAATACATCAGAATCATATGAATCTGAACTATATTCTTAGCCACTGAACATAGGCTGCTCCAGAAAATGTGTACATGTGCATACGTGCGCGCGCACGCGCACACACACACACACACCCTTGACTCAAAGATGAATCTCATTCATGAACTCCAGATTAAGAACTCTTGTTCTAAGGTAGTGAAAGTTGAAGGAGATCTTGAGATTTCTTCTGGGTCAGCTACCACATTTTACTGGGAAAGGGAAGGAAATTAGAAACCAGGACAGAAACTCTATCTTAGGAATCATTGTTTTCTGCTGGACAATAGGTTGCAAATTTTTTCTCAAGCCAGAGAGTAAATATGAGGGTGAGTCAAAACTTATTTGTCCTCTGGCTGTAGAATTTACTTTAAATAACTTTTAGAAAAGACAAATACCTCATTTTTTGACACAATCTCCTTGATTTTCAATACACTTTGTCCATCTGTCAACAGGCTTTCAAATTCCCTCATTAAAAATTGTTTTAGGCTGAGCTGCAAGCCACGAATACACGACTGTCTTCACGTCTTTATCAGAAGTGAATCTTCATCCTCATAGGGCTGCTTTCAGGGGACCAAACAGGTGAAAGTCTGATGGAGCGAGATCAGGACTATAGGGAAGATGCTTTAACACCTCAAAACGAAGTTTTTGCAGTGTCAACAGTGTGGTCAGGAGTGTGTGGATGTGCATTGTCATGCAAGGTCACAATGCCCTTTGACAACAGTCCTCTGCATTTCATCTGAAGTTTAGGCTTCAGCTCTTCACTAAGCATCTCACTGTAATAAGCACTGTTGATTGTTGAACCTTTTTCCTGATAATTTCCAATACTGGCCCTTGAGAATCCCAGAAAACAGAATCATTTCACGTGTATGCTCTATGGTGTCATCAGCCGTGGATATGGACGGGCGTCCGGCTCCTTTTTGGTGGCTAACGCTTGTGCAACCTTCCTTGAACTTCTCTATCCATTCATACACACTTCTTCTTGACAAAACACTTTCTCCATACTGCACACAAAGTCTTCGATAAATAACGGCACCAGGTACACCCTCAGACCACAAAAAGCAAATCACAAGTGAGGCATCCATTTTTGCTCTCACCGCAGTTACAAATGAACTGATGTAACACGTTTACACCTTCACAGCAGTGACTGGGGAGACAGTAGCCTTGAACAGAAAGCACTGATAAGACAGTGCGACCAACAGAAGTTTCAATATAACCGGAGTGTGGATAATTTTTGACTCACTCTCGTATATTGGCATTTGTGGACCATGATATGGTCTCTGTTGAAACTACTCAGTCAAGCAGTTGTAGACAAAAGTCAGCCATTGACAAGAGTAAATGAATGGGCATGGCCAAATCTCATCTGCTGTGGCTTCCACTGCTGCTCCCTGGGCTAGAATACACAACATACTATGTTTTATGGAAGCCCGAGTTTTGTCATTAGGATACGGGAAAAGGTACAGGAGCAAAGTCATGATTTTAAACTTATTCTACTGTGGTAAATCCCTCAGTCATTATTTATTGATATGCTTTATCAAGAATAAAGGCTTCTCAAGGGAGCTCTGTTACTACCAGCAGAGACCAAGCCATGGCAACTAGGTTTCCACTCTGGTGATGAAAATAGGTACCTGTTTTTGACTATTTGAGGGATAAAAAAGAGAGTGAGCTTTGCTGAATGTAGAGCTTCTCATGTGCTAACAGTATAACATTTGATGTGAGCATTTGGTAGTGACAAGTTCTGGAAGAAATTAGTCACACAGTTGCAAGGCTCATTATTAGATTTTTGGAAGAAGGATAACATGAATGTGATGTTCAAGGAAAGAATTCCACATGGAGATGTAGAAAGTTTAATGGAAATATTAGAAATTAGA
This sequence comes from Hippopotamus amphibius kiboko, assembly GCF_030028045.1. NCBI lineage: Eukaryota > Metazoa > Chordata > Mammalia > Artiodactyla > Hippopotamidae > Hippopotamus > Hippopotamus amphibius. The sequence continues at coordinate 169,040,368 of NC_080189.1, forward strand.
CTGTGAAATGGTGTTTGACAGCAGGCCTTTTTTTTTTTTTCTTTTTCTTTTTGGCTTACAAACAACAAAAATTTATTTCTTATAGTTCTGGAGGCTAAGTCCAAGATCAAAGTGCCAGCAGACTTTGTGTCTGGTCAGTGCTTGCTTCCTGGTTCACAGTTGGCCATCTCCTTGCCATGTCCTCACATGGTGGAAGGGGCAAAGGAGTTCTCCAAGGCCTCTTTTATAAGATCACTGATCCCATTTGTGAGGGCTCCACCCTCATGACCTTATGAACTCTCAACGACCCCACCTCTAAACACCATGACATCGGGGGTTTCAACATATGAATCTGGGGGGACACAGACTTTCAGTCTACACCATGCTGTCCTACATAGTATAAAATTTTCCGATCAGTAAGTATCTTGTCTTTCAGCTTTATTTCATTCTTCCTCACAGCAGACATTTTACATTTTTATCATCAAATCAGTTGTTCTTTTCCTTTGTGACTCCTGAGTTTTGTGTCTGGGCTAGGGATACTTCCCCACTTGGAGATCGCAAAAATAGTCTTCTCTGTTTCTTCTAGAACTCTCAGAGTTTCGTATTTTGCAGTTAGCTCTTTAATCTGCCTGAACTATATTTTGTGCCAGGTGTGAGATATAGATCTAACTTTTAGTTCCAAATAAATAATGAATTGTTCCCAAACCTGTCCTTCCTGATTTGAAATGGCCCTTTTATCATAAACCAAGTTCGTTATCTATTCATGGTTCTATGTCTGGATTTTTTCTTCTATTTCATTTATCTGTTTTTCTTTTTATGTGCCAGAATCACATAGTTTCAATTACCATAGTTATATAGTAATTTTTGTTTTCTAGTAGGAAAATTCCTCCCTCGCTATTAGTTTTAAAACATTTTATTAGCAGTTCTTGTGCACTTACTTTTCCAGATAAATTTTAGAATAAGATTTTCAGATTTCTCCCAACAAATTCCACTGTGATTTTGGTTAGAATTTCACTGAATTTATAGGTTAATCTGGAAGGAAATGACATTTTTACAATAGTGAATATTCCCATACAGGACCATGGTATGCCTCTCATTTTTCAGATCTTTGTTTACGTTAATAAAATTTAATAGTTTTCATCATTTAGGCCTAGTAAATTTCTTGTTAGGTTTATTCCTAGGTAGTTTTATAGTTTTTATTGTAATTGTGAATAGTATCATTTTGCCATTGCATTTTCTTTTCTTTTTTTTTTGGGGGGGGGGAACTTTTATTGAGATACAGTTAACAGACAATAAACTGCATATATTTAGAGAGTACAATTTGGTATCCCAATCTCCCAATTCATTCCCCCCAACCCTCCCCAATTTCCCCACTTGGTGTCCATATGTTTGTTCTCTGTATCTGTGTCTCTATTTCTGCCTTGCAAACCAGTTGATTTGCACCATTTTTCTATAGTCTGCATATATGTGTTAATATACGATATTTGTTTTTCTCTTTCTGACTCACTTCACTCTGTATGACAGTCTCTAGGTCCATCCATGTCTCTATAAATGTCCCAGTTTCATTCCTTTTTACAGCTGAGTAATATTCCATTGTATATATGTACCACATCTTCTTTATCCACTCATCTGTTGATGGACAAATATTTAGGTTGCTTCCATGTCCTGGCTATTGTAAATAGTGCTGCAGTGAACGTTGGAGTGCATGTGTCTTTTTGAATTATGGTGTTCTCTGGGTGTATGCCCAGGAGTGGGATTACTGGGTCATATGGTAACTAATTTTAGTTTTTCAAGGAACCTCCATACTGTTCTCCATAGTGGCTGTATCAATTTACATTCCCACCAACAGTGCAAGAGCGTTCCCTTTTCTCCACACCCTCTCCAGCATTTACTGTTTGTAGATTTTCTGATGATGCCCATTCTAACCGGTGTGAGGTGATACCTCATTGTAGTTTTGATTTGCATTTTTCTAATAATTAGTGGTGTTGAGCAGCTTTTCATGTGCCTCTTGGCCATCCGTATGTGTTCTTTGGAGAAATGCCTATTTAGGTCTTCTGCCCATTTTTTGATTGGGTTGCGAGCAGGCCTTTAAAATGGCCAAATTACAGGAAAAAATAATTGATGTAAGGCCCAAGACAAAACAGTAAGTTAAGAACAGTAACAATTAACAAAGAAGGATTTGAACACAAAAATGTGGTATACACATAGATATATCTTTTGAGTAATTTATATTAAATGAAGCACTTACAAAACACATGCATTTGGTCTTGTCCATCTCAAAATACAGATCAAGAATGAAGTACTTGGAGGTGGGAGAGGAGGACCAATGGGATTATTATTATGTCAAATTTATACCTGAAAAAATGTTCATGTGACAAAATTATTATCTAATAGTAGTCTAGCAACAGCTTCATAAAACCCTAACTTAGACCTTTCCATTTCTGTGAACTCTTCCTTTTGTTCACCCAATCAGATCTCCATGCATATTAAGTGCTGATCAAATGACTGTGAACACCTTATAGGCTTCTCTTTAGACTCTGTCAACCCCCCAAATTATGACCATTATCAGGACAGCTTTTATATAATATGAACCCATAAAGCAGGGAAGGGACAATATTCCTGATGTTTGAGTGGCTTGACATTTATACACATAAAACTGTTCAGAATTATTGGGTTTTTTTTGTGTGTGGGGGGTGGAGAGGGCTTAGTTTTACAAGAAGATACAGATGTTTCCATTTCACCTAGAGAAAAAAATATCTGCTCTATAATATCGAAGATAGAACTTAATTGAACCCATCAGAGGATGATAAAGTAACAATGCTACACTTCAGAGATGACTTAACTGCAGCTTTGTCTTCAGCTCTTTTCCCCCCAGCACCCTGCGGATTTCTTCCAGGGCCTTTCCCTTCTTTGAAGTCGGTGGGAGCTCTGAGCTTAGAAAAGTCACCCAGAGTACAGAGGTCCACAAGGACAAGGCCATTTGACTTTCTGCCCTTGCAAGGATCATGGGGTGGGTGAATTAGCAGAAAAAAAAAAAAAAAAAAAAAATGCTAACCTTAGTCCAAATGCAAAGCAAGCATTTTCCTTTCTTCTTCTTTTTTTTTTTTTTTTTGAAGTTCAATATTGTTTCCTTTCCTTTTTTTTTTTTTAAATTTTGTGTTTTTACCTTTGCCCTTCCTGTTTCCAACAGGGGTTGGAAGTGCTTAAAACTCTTCAGAAAGCATGCTCTGTTGATATTTCTAACAGGGACTGGAGCAGAAAGTATGACTTATGAACTTCTACCCCTTTGATGCACTATCACTGAAGCTGGGAGGGCAATGCGTGAATGTATCAGGCTTGCATTAGCTCTCAAGGGACGGCCAAGATCAAGGAGTCGTGGATGGGGATTTCAAAAGATGAATAACCAAGCAGATTCCTTCAGTGTCCGTTAACGCTAATAATTAGTAGAGGGCATTACCCATGCTTTCCTTAAAGCAGAGCTATTTAATGTTCTTCTTTAATTGTATATGAGTTTCAACAAGCATCATTTATTAAAACATTTTGAATCCTTAAAAAGAAAGATATTTTATAAACCCTTACCATAATGGCCCATCAGTACATTTTAATAAGCTGTTAGTATTTATTAAACACACAATTACTATCTTATTAAAAGAAAAGTGAATGCCAATTGGAGACACTTAATATATTACCACTCTGGCTAGTTAATATCAACCTCTCCCATACTTTCCAACAGATGAATAAAAAATTTAATTACAGTATATTAAAATTTTCTGGGTAGTTTACTTTTATTGCACTACTGGATTTACTTTCTCTTTTAATCTTCTTTGACTTTCCTGGGCCTATATCAATTCACCTGCTAACTTTTCAATCACATAAAACGAAGACATTTCCCTTGGGTCTACAGTCAAAGAATATGCCCGAACTGATAGATGGATTTTGATAGTCCAACCAACTGAATTTATTTCAATTCAGTAGATGTTAATTGAACCTGTTCACATGGAAGAAACGATGCTAAACATTTTAGGAAATAGAGAAAGAAGCCCTAAGGTGCCCAACTGTGCTGCTTTGCCCAGAACTGAATGGTGCCTGGGAATTAGACTTTTAGTGCTAAAACTAGGAAACTTCTGGACAAACAGGCGTTTCACCCTAAATGAAGTCCTGTCCTCAGGAAGCTTTCTCACTTAGAAAAAGGCAATGAATAAAGAATATACACTGTAATATAAACTTTTAATAGATGGCCCAGCAATACAAATAGGCATATAGTAGTTTTGAGTAAGCGGCCAGAAAAGATGCTGCTACATTAGTTTTTGTGCTATTGATGATAATGCTTTTCCCCATCTCTTGTTTTAATGCAAAACCTCATGGAACATATGATAATCATGGTACTCTTCTGAGAATTCTGAAGTTCTGAGTAGCTAAAAAAGCTGGAGGACATGGGGTTGGGGGGGCAGGGGGAGAAGGGGAAGTTGGGACGAAGTGAGAGAGTAGCATAGACATATATATACTACCAAATAAAATAGAGAGCTAGTGGGAAGTTGCTGTATAACAAAGGGAGATTCAATTCGATGATGGGTGATGCCTTAGAGGGCCAGAAGAGGGAGGGTGGGAGGGGGGAATCGCGGGTGGGAGGGGATATGGGGATACATGTATAAATACAGCTGATTCACTTTGGTGTATCTCAAAAACTGGTACAAGAGTATAAAGCAATTATATTCCAATAAAGAGCTTTAAAAAAAAAAGTTGCACTAAGTTCTTCTTAACTTGGCACTAGAAATTTTTTGGTGCTAGAAATTATAAAAATTGAGATATTTTGAGTTATATCCTCACCACCTAGTGCTTTATGTTTTTCAGAGCATTTCCTTATGTAATCTTGTTGGTACTGTTGCACACCATTCATAGATTAATGAATCCAATAACAATTCCATAAGCTATTTCCATCTTGTATATAGAAACCCTGAGGCTGAAGGTTAAGTAACTGGTCCAAGTATGAAGGTATAAATTGTAGCCAGGATTTGAACTTGAGCAGTGTAGCTTCAAAGCCCAAATTCTTAACCATAATTATCACCTGCCTTTCTGCAGCAGTGCTTGCCTTTGGTATTACAGTAATTATTATTCAATTTAATTGGAACTTAATAGTCAAGAAAATTATCCCATGCCTATATCCAGCACAGCAAGAGAGGTACAGGCTTGAACTAGCTTTCTTAAATTTTAGCCTGGTTTTCTTTCCATTAAAATGTGGTTTAATTTTTCTTATACTTAGCATAGTCAGCCCATCTAACAGCATTAATTCACTCACCAAGTTATAGACAAAGCAGTATTGGGGAGTCAAAGGAATGCTGGAAAAATGATCACTTTCTTGGCATGAATAATGCAGCAGGGAGAGGAAATGTTACTTCTGATTTGTTTTATTTTGGATTCATTTATTATTTTTTAAAGCTGTGGTATTCTTAAACAGCTTCATTTGAATATGGAAAACTACATAAATAAACAAAGGGTTTCCCCTCTGGTTGAAGCAGGTGAGCATGATTTAGAGCTCCCCCTACCTGATGGCCATCCGCCTTTCTCATCCAGGAGGAGAGATGAGCGGAGTTCTGACTAGCATGGCTTAGGGACATTGCTAGAGATTCTAAGGTCATGGTATCTGTGGTCATGTCTGGGTGAAATAATGGGGAAAGATCTCACAGATCTGGTGGGATTTGATTTTGGTTGTAAAGCATGAATAGCATTTCACTGATTCTACTTAGGGAGGTAATTTTATTGTGTGGGGATGGTCAGCAAGGAAAGCCAGTCATTTAACAAAATCAGGACATTTGCATTGAGACATAGTGACCAAAAAATAGTGTGAGATTATAAATGGCTTGAATGTGACATTATGCCTTATGGATTTCTTGAGGAAAGAAAATAGATAAAAATGGGTACATCAAACGGAAGAAGCTGAACAGTCCTCAAAGCAGGCTTAACATATGTGAAATTTTGCTCTCACAGGGATATAAATGACCATCACATTTGTCTTTTCACAACTTTGGGATAAATAATATTGACAGTACCCTTGAATTATTAGAAAGATCAAAAATTAAGTCAGATTTCATTTTATTATTTTAAAGAATTGTAGAATCCTAACTACTTAGTATACCTAGATGGGAATCCACTTAAATGTATACAAAGTAATGCAAAATATTGCTAAGTTGCCACCATGCCATAATTGGTGATATCTGTAGACTTCTATAGGTTGTCAGAAGTAGGTAATGATGTAGCATAGATATCTGTATCCTGACTACTCCCTTATTTAAATTACAAAATTTCCATTACACACTCTAAAAAGTTCAAGGTGTGCCATGAATAAATAAATTAAATCCCAATTTATGTTTCTGGTCATTATCCAATCACAGTCACCAGAACAGGAAAATTCAAGGATTTTAGGATGAATTATTATATCTAATTGAGTTATATTTACTAAACTGAAGAAGATTAAATTAAGCAGAGAAATATTTAGGAGAATTTAACTTGGATATCAACATTCCAATTTCAGAATATGCTGTACAAGGACTTCCCTGGTGGTTCAGTGGTAAAGAATCCATCCTGCAATACAGAGGATGCGGTTTGATCCCTGGTAGGGGAACTAAGACCCCACATGCCATGAAGCAACTAAGCCTGTGCGTTACAACTCCTGAGCCCGCATGTTTCAACTAGAGAGAAGTCCTCACGCTGCAACAAAGATCCTGCGTGCCACAACAAAGGCCCAACTCAGTCAAAAACAATTTAAAAAAATAATAAAATAAATTAAGAAAATAAAAATGAAATATGCTGTACATATTTGACAACTTGAGAATTAAGCCAATCAGGCTAAATACTTGCAACTCCCTTTTAAAATGTGTTGATAATTAGTCTAGTTTTGTGACTTCATATTGAGGTCTAGTAAAGTTTATACACATTAATGAATTATTTAAGAGATCATCATATATATATTGTATTTATTTAATTTACAAGATTTACTTAAGTATTTGGGAGAGTTTATTGTCACTTGGATAATTTAAGTCACTTAAAAAGACAAGAAACTATAATCATTCTATAAAGTTTAAAATGTTTGAAAATATTTTCCATTTACATAATTATATGATAATTTTGTAAATGGAAAATAAACTCAAGAGTGATTATTATCATTTGCTTTACTTATTAATAGAGATTAAAAACAAAGCAGAAGAAGAAGCTAAGTTTTAGGATATGTAATTTCAATAAATTCAACATTGAATGCTTAAATCAAAATATATTGGCCAACAGAAAAACACCCTTGAAGACATCAAAACTCACACTGACATTAGGTAGGTGAACTGAATTCACTATAAATGAAAATATTTCTGTGATACTTAGTAATTATGGAACCATTTAGAGTTGGAGAGGTAGTTGCACTAAGAAAAAATTAAAATGAATAAATAGAAAGCTACTCTGTGTTTAGACACTCCCTGAAAACTAAGGAAAAGTTGAGGTTTTACCAGGTATCATGTTCATTTCTCAAGTGTCTTAGCCTTTGGACAACTAGGAACTGGAATTATGAGGGAAGTCCAGATGAATACTGTTACCTGGAAGAAGTTTCCACTGCTTAATGGACCACTTCACACCCTGCATAATGAGTGCCATTATCTGTCTTTCATAATTCTCATGCCACCTCTAAAAACAAAGTGATTGAGATATTTCACACTGCAATTAACAAGTGGCTGATGACTCCAACCTTAATTTCATTTGATTGAAAAGTTATGGCACTCACGACTGAAAGTACGTGTGGGCATTCAGTCCCAGCTGAGGAGTGGGGTGGGGTGAGCGGCTGGTGTCTGCTGCTCATATTGCAATCAGCCATTACTCCTCAAGTCTGCCAGAAGAGCAGTAGTTCTATGATATCATGAATGATGGGATGATCTCCTATCATTTTAAACACGGTTGATAAGGAGATATAGTGGGCTGATTTTATTAAATAGCTTTGTAGCCCACATAGCCTAATAGTGTAATTTGTCAACCAAATTTTAAAGCCGTTTTCTTTCCTACCTAGTTTGGATTTCTCCAGAGACAAACAAATCCCACACTTTCAGCCGCCACAGAGGCAAAAGTGCTCATTTGTGAGAACCACATCAAGGCACCGGCTGGGAGTTTTCTTCAAAATGAAACATTTGCCAGCCAGTTGACATTGCAGAAGGTTGGGTTGAGCAAACTGTATCAAGAGGGAAGTGTTTGCTGACAGTTTGACAAAAGCACATGTTGCTTTTGCTTTACTAGCGGAGAGGTTAGGCGTTACACCACCACTCCCAAGGAGACCTTGGGGTATTGCGTAGCTATCCATTCACAGCTTTCACGGTGATGAATGAGGTCTTAGCAAATGCCTTGCAGAGAGGGTTAAAAAAAATAGATTCCTCATATGTCTGCCCTTTTCCCCTCAGATTGGACCAGGCAGATGACTAGAGAAAGAATGGTCTGGGCAGTTTAATGAAACCCATCTGCTTTGGCAGTTAACAGAAAAGTCCTTCAGAAGCTCCTGGAACGCGAAAGCAATTTAATTTAAAAAAAATCACATACACACATATATATGATTTTTATATAATAATATACATATACTATTATATATTTTATACACACATATGCACACATAGCAAAATATGTATTTAGTTCAAGGATAAAACTCTCCTTTTCTGCAGTCCCAGCGGGATGGCTATATTGCTGTGTCTACACCCGGCATTGGCCCCTGACTACAGTTTGGACATCAATAAATGATTGTGTTGACTGAACACAGAGTAAACTGAACCAATGCAAATCCAAACCATTTTAACCTGTTAGGTTCGCAAAACAGCACAGGGAATTTTATAGCAAAAGATAATTTATTGAAAATACTTGAATGTCCTGATGGCATGAGGTATTGAAATCACACTGAATGCTTTCTTTCTCACAATGCCTTCAGGACTGGTTTTCACACAGGGTCTCAGAGAGGCAGCTGAAAGCTTAAAAAGAAGGGGTAAAATCATTATTTCAACCTATGCACTTCAAAAATCACAGGTGATGTTTAAAAGTGATTTATTCTATACACACTAGCTTAGATACTCTTTGATGCCATATGAACTATTTTTTGTTTGAATTGGATTTATATCAAAATTCAGTTAAAATCATTTTCATTCATGTTCAGAATTGAGTATATTGCAAAATATAGATAAATATGTATATATCATGCATATGTATTTCCTAATGAAAGAATAAAACATGCACAGAAACACTAGTGAAATTAAAAAGGCAAAAAGCATTAGTTTTTGAATACTTTCATACTGAGACTTGAGTTTTTGATACTTCATGACATTTCTTAAATAGTTGCCAACAATGCACCACTGCTGCCAGGCAACTAATATTTTTTTTTATAAAGAGAAATATCATAGGCTGATATAAAGTAAATAAATTGAAATTTTGGGGAAGAGCTCTTAAAACAATTTTTATTTTATTAAATTTATTTTTATTGAACATATTCTTCATATGATGAAAGTGTTTCATGAAAAATGTCCAGTTCTTTCAAAATCAGGGCAAACATTTTTCAAATCTTTATGAAGAATAACTAGGAGGTTAGCCTGGGGGGTTATTTAGTCCATAGCAAAATACATAATTTTTAAGTATTAAATGATATGCTTATTCTTCTTTATGAAGAAACAACTCATGATATCAATTTTAGAATGTGGACTCTCACCTGCTTTAAAGCATAAAAAAAAAAAACTGTTTAAAAACAAACAACTGAATTGAGAACTTCCATGCTAAAACGAGTTGAATAGGAATAAGCTGTAAAAGCTTCAGGGACCTTAAGGTTTATAGCAATGGTTCTTAAACTTTAGAAAGCACCAGAATCACCTGGAAGGCTTTATAGAGCAGACTGCCGGCATCCACCCCTGGAATTTCTGACTCAGTTGGTCTGCAATGGAACCAACCACATGCCTTTTCTATAAGTTTCCAGGTGATGCTAAAACTGCTTGTCTGAAGACTATGCTCTGTGAACCACAAGTTTATACTACCAATTTGATCTTTGAATGTGAATTCACTGCTACTAATAAGAGAACAAAAATATGAAATGGTGAGGTACATTAATCATAAAGAAAAGAAAACGTTCTTCCATCTGTTTGAAAAATAACATTTTGTTGTTGTTGTTGCTGTTTATCTTCTTATTGCTTGCCCAGAAAACCAAATAGTAACCAGGTAATCGGAGGCAGAAACGTGAATAGGCAATTTATTTGTATTTATAGCGATTGACTTTGCTGTAGAAGAGTTTTCCAAATCTCACTCAGCCTTCTTAAGTCATTGAAGCATCCTTCTTTTCCATTTCTGCAACTTACTGAGATGTAACGGTAATTTTACACAGTTATTGTATTGTATCCTTCATAATTTTTTTACCATCACTCCATAATAAAACACGCTTTCTATTATAGTGATATAAATCTTGCAAAAGCTCTCCTTTTTTCACTTATGCAAACATTATTTGTCTAAATTTGTTGGGACATTCTTAGCTCTCTAAACTGTTTCTATTACAAATTAATATAAATGTTAATGGTTGTGGCTTTTCCTCTTCCTGACAGAAACTTCCTGGAACAGCCACAGCAGGCTTCACCCTGCAGGCCTAGCAAGTATTGCTGCTTTCATTACCTGGGACATCAAAACTAGGCATCATGTTTGGATAACAAGGATGTGCTTTCATACCTGGTCCACAAACCAGTGGAAGCCTCCTTCTCCACATGAGAGCAAAAACGACCCATTTCTTTCTGTTTCTTCTTGAATGGCATCTGAACTTAAGCCCCATCACAAGAGGGTGATTTTTCGGAACCCTGGGCTCCTAGCCCAGTTCTCACAACACAGACACTCAACAGGAGGAGATGAAATATAAGAATGTCATGGTATCATTTTTTATATAATTTCTTTTTTTATTTTTAATGATCATCTCTTTTCTACGTCCAATTTCCCTCTTTCTTGCAGAAGGCTGATTTGCAGAAGCTCACTAGTGACTAATGTGTTGCTTTGGGAATGTCCCTCAACATCTCAGAGACTTAGTTTCCTTCAGTGGGTGGCTCTGAATGCAGTCTCACAAGCTTTTCAGATTTAAAATGGGAAGAGACTGTGGTGACAAGTAAAAGCAATTCCTATCACTACCGGAGTTTAAAATAAACAACTTGGTTTGAAGTCTAAGTTCCGTGTCCTTCTTCAGCACCAAGCATAATCCCTAGATGCCTAATCACAGTAGGTACCAATCTCAATATATAAGCAATGCATAGAAAGACAAAAGTCCAGCCTATAAAGAAGTCCACTTAGTTTTAATTTATAGACTGTCTCACTGACTGCCTTTAAAATAATTTGTAAGCCACTTTGACAACATCACTAAAGCTGCTAAGTTTTTCATTGGCCTTATACATTGACCCCTGGTCCAGAAAACAAAATGATGTTTTGAGTTTTTAAACCTTTTTTTTTTTTTTTTTTTTGGTATCAGAAAATTCAAGTTCATTCAGCAAGAATATCCCCAAATTTTCTCCCCAAAAGTCCATTTTAGAAGATTCTGGCAAATGATCATATCACAAATATGTGTCATATGGTGGTAGCTGTCTGTACATTTCCCCCATGTATCCTCCTGTGGTTTTGGTCTTTTGATTGAAGTACAGTTAAGGTCTCAGCAGCCGCAGCCTCTTAATGGAAGTGAACAGCATTTTGAGAGACCCAAAATTTTCATCATTGAATCTATTTAGGGAGGCTGCACAGAGTCATTCTTCCCCAAATCTCCTACTGATTTTCAATGCAAATACTGCCAGCCAGGCTTGTGGCCACAGGATTTAGTTACACACTTCACTGAAAACCATGTCAATGCAAATTCAGAGGATAAACCAGCATGCAAATCCCCAAGGCCTCAGCAAGTTATAATTCAGCCACAGTATTAGCAAAACAAGATAGCAATTATGCAAGAAATCAGCTGAAAGGTTATTTTTAATTTAACATTTTTGCATCTTTACAGCTGGGAAAAATGAAACCCTGCTTATTCTTTCTTGTAAAACCCACCCAGTAGAAGACAAAAGCCATATGGTAACTTATCACAGTCATGTTCTAAGATGAGGCACACACCACACACATCAACCTACAGTTACACGAACTGCTTCAGGAAGAGTAAAGAGATTTCTGATGAGATTCAATTGTTACATTTGCTTCCAGTGTTTTTTTACTCGTCTCTCGGAGATCAGACCATAATTGGCATCCAGGAATAAAAGATAGATATTTGAAGGTAATTAGGCCTGGGCATTTTTTCACCCTCATTTTTGAACTCTTGTCTCCGATCTGACAATTCCTCTTCAATCCCACTTCCGGGTGCCGTTGCTAAGGTCACTTCAGCTGAGATGGGCAAAGACAGAGGCTCTACCTTTTGTCAGTGTGAGGACCCATTCTGTGTTCAGAAAAGACCAACTATAATTTATGACTGGCAGAGCTATTTAGTTTATTTAGTTTAGGTCTAGAGAAATAAAAGTCTTCCCACTGCATTGTATCTTTTTTTTTTTTTTTTCAGTGGGATCTTCCTGGAACAGGGTTTGAACCCATGTCCTCTGCATTGGTAGGTGGATTCTTAACCACTGCACCACCTAGGAAGCCCCTGCATTGTATCTTTAGGAAGGCAGTAACCACCTGTGCACGATACCAGTGCATTAGTCATGAATCAAGGGCAAGACAACCACATGTCTCATTGCAGTATTTTCAGGAGCCAGAAAGACAGGCACAATTTTGGAAGGGAGACAGGGTACTTCTGTGGCTACATTTAGGAATAGCTGGAGTTTAGGAAAGCAAAGAGAATGCTTGAGAACTAAGGGGTCAGCGTGGTCTTGGTTAGAATGCAGGGTGCTCCCTAATCTGCGGTGTAAACTGCACAAGTCACTAAACTTTCTGGACCTCAGGTATTCTGCCATAAGTGTCTAGCTCCTTGTTTCTCCAAGTGTAACAGCATCAACGATATCCCCAAACCTCTGAATTAAAACCCACCTTAAAGCAAAATTCCCAGGTGATTGTTTGCACGTTAAAATTTGACAGTTACTTCAATACCACACAACAGGTCCTCCATAAGTGACAACATTATTAATTAACTTAGTACCGACAGCCTCCCTGATGCTGTGGTAGGCTCAGTGGCTATCATAGAAACCAGAAACTAACACTGGTTTTTACTCCCGTAGTAGGAGAAACAGATTTGAACCTCATAAATGAAAAGACTAATTGCAGATTGAGATGAGTGCTCTAAAGGCATTGGAGGGGGCCTTAGGATCGTAAGGAAATTTACTTGGGGAGAGGTGTCACAGGAGTTGTGTGATTATTCTTAAAGTTTGTCCTTAACTCTGTTCAGAGAGATCACCCCCGTTATTCCTTCTTTCCCAAAGCATTTCGGTCTTAACATCTTATGTGCTAACCAGTCTCCCACTTCTGAATACATGTTAGATCCCCTTAGGATTATACATCCTCTTTCTCCTCCTTGACATCCAGTCCTGGACTTCCAAACAACTGCATGCCCTGCTTTAACTCAGCAGACATAAATCACTCACTTTCTTCCTCAATGGGGATCTCTCAGAAAGGGTATTTAGCCTGGTAGGGGAGACTTACCTCTTCACTCTTCAAGGCAGCAAGTGGAGCATCTGGTCAAGCCCCCTCACTGGACATGTTATATTATAGTTATTACTTTCCCTTGGTTTCTTCTCCTTTAAATACTATTTTCAGGCTCCACTGAGTCCTGACCTGCCTACCCAAGACTGCTGGTTCCTGAGTTACCATATCAAGAGTAATAGCATAGCCACACAAAACTGCAATGAATAGAGAGACCCAGAGGGACCAATCCTCCAAAATAGGAAAATAGAAAAGAAGGAAGGATCTCAATCATACTTGGATGCTGAAGCATCGCTATTAAAACAATAGCAGAGACGTATGGACTGTAATTACCGCACCACAGTATATGCCTTCCAGAAATACCTTAACATTGTCATTAACTAACATTTAGACAGCATCTTATCTTGTTGGGGCTTGTTCATTTTATTTAGCAACTTACCTTTAAAATCTGACCACATCAGTCTCCACTGCTTAAAGTGCTTCAAGAATTTCTCTTAAGCAATATACACTAGGTTCAATTCCCTACAAGTCTCTTCATCTACTGGGGCCCTTTCACCTTGGATCCTGCCCACCTACCATATTGAAGACACAGAAATTTCCAAGTATGTCTTACTACTTGGTGAATCTCAGCCTTTTATCATACCTATTCTGTGATCTGAAATCTACATATTCCATTCTCCTCTTTTTTTTTTTTTTCATCAATAGTTACTCATATTTCCTTGGTCAGGCCTTTCCTGACTCCTTGAGAAGAACTAAGTAATTAGAAATTCCCAGTAATGTCCCCATTAACTATTTTATTACACTTTATTTTTATTACACAACTTGTGATACACAAATATTTCTGAGTTTTTGCATGTTTTCATATTATATTGTGGCCTCAAAAGCAGATACCCAGACTTTTGAGTTGTTTATTCCCAGAGGAAAACATAGGTCCTGAAGCATAGTATGCTCTTGGGAAAAATGTGTTCAGAACATCAGGCAGGAAAAATTGTGTTCATTTTAATAAATAAATGAATGAAAGCACAGGGGTCATAAACTGCTCCCATTCATAATTGAAAGGAGAACAAAATTAAATGCCCGATCCCTGCACATCAGTTGTTTTGTAATCAATGCTGAAATATTTGTAAAATCAACAAGAAGACTATATGGAGGGAGACAGAAAGGCAGCCCTACAAGCTGAAATTGTATCACTTGCTTAAAACAACCCCAAAAGCATCCCACACAGGCACTTTTCAAACCTTTCAAATCTAATGTCATGTTAGGAAAATATTTTTTATTAGTGGATCAACTTCCATGGTTCCCAGAGCAATCTGCAAATATTATCTTATCAACTCAACTGAAATAGACAAGTTGAAAACATTACACTTATGCTCCAGGTGAGAGAGGCCAAGGGATTATGTGTGTGTGTGTGTGTGTGTGTGTGTCTGTCTGTGTCTGTCTTTGTATGTACATGTGTGTGTATTTTGAGTGGAAATCAGCCCTCACTATGCTAACTCCTCCTCTGTCTGTCTCTCTCAGCTTGTTGCTAGTTTACATGAAGCTTACCAAGATGATCGGGCAGAGGTCCGGAGCAACCATTTAAATGACTCCCCTTCCAGGTTTCACACTCTGTGTTCATTTGTGTAAAGCTAGAGACTAGTCAACAACACAACTTTTCTCTATCTCCTTATCCATCTCTGTCTCAATCTCTCTCTTCTCTTCTCTAATCATGGCTTGCATACAATACCTCCTGTCCCTGAACTGAGGAAAAAGCTAGAAAGTATAAACCATGTATTCTTCTCCCAGAGAGTTCACAGTTTGATGGGAGGCCAAAACTTGTTCAGTTTCAATCATCGTTTGCTTATACATGACAATAATTACACAGTCCAAACTGTATGGCAAAAATGCAAGTATCGATATTGTCTCTACTATTTGACGAGGGCTCCAAGGAGTCATCTTCTCTGTGCTCTTAAGCCCTTCAACAGAAGGACCACATCTTAGTTTACCCATCTCATTTCTTGTTATGCTTCAAGGGTCTCCAATCATGCTGCTTTCCTCATATCCTCACACTCACACAGCTCCCAATTCTGCTTTAACTCATGTTCTTTCTTCTGCTTAATCCATCCTGCACTTTCTACCTTCTCTACATACTCAAATTCTACCAGCCTTTCACAAAACGTACCGCATCCCCACAAATAAGCTTATTTCCTAGTGATTCTTTCTAACCCTGAAGTCCTGGTAAATTTTACAAAGGTTAGCATATAATTGCATATTGATTTTATATCGTTCGCTCTTTGTTCTACGCATGCACATTTTATTTCCCCAAGGATGATCTAAGTTTACAGACTTTTACAAATATCATACCTTAAATTAGTTTGTATTCTCCAAAGGCTGAATAACAGTATGGACTCAATAAACACTTCTTGCTTAGGAGTTGGGATTGAAGCATGTTCATTGATTTTTCCTTTGCTTACACCATACGCTCACAGGTCCATGCCTTTATTCATACAGTTCTCTATGCCTGGGGTTTCTTCTCTCTACCCTCAACCTTACAAACTCCTACTTGTCCTTCAAGATCCAGGGCATTGAAGTATTTCTCCCTGGACATTCCCGGGATTAATTTGTTTTACTTTCATGCTCCTATGATACTTTACACAGTACTCTATGTTAGTTGTGATTACACACTCTTATAACATTAACGTTTATAAAATTATCAAATTCATTACCATCTGTAGTAGACTTAAAAATGGCCCCCCAAAGGTATCCACCTCCTCATCCCTATAACCTGTGAATGTTACCTATAAGGCAAAAAAAAAAAGAGCGGGTGAGGTCTTTGCAGGTGTAATTAAATTAAGGATCTTGAGATGAAGAGATTGTCCTAGATCATCCAGGTGAACTCTAACTGCCTTCATGTTGATCCTTATAAAAGGGAGACAGAGGGAGATTATAAACAGATATAAAGGAAGAGGTGATGTGTATACAGAGCACATACTTGAAGATACTGATCCCGAAGATTGGAATGAAGCATCCACAGGCCGAGGAATGACAGCAGCTATGAGAAACTGCAAGAGGCAAGGAAAGGATTCTCCCACAGGTCTCCAGAGAGAGCGTGTCCCCCTGACACTGATTTCAGCCCAATGATACTGACTTCAGACTTGTAGTCTCTGAAACTGAAAGAAGAAACTTCTGTTGTTGAAAGCCATCTAGTCTGTGGTATTTTGTTACAGTGGCCATAGGAAACTAACAGGCCATCTCTCAAATTACTCAAACTATTTCTCATCCTTTTCTCTCCCCTACCTTTAGCACTATACCCTCCATATGAAAATACACTTAAGAGATGCTTATTGAGTTCCTACTAGGTACAAGGGGTTATGCTACAAGCGTGGAGATGTCACTGCAGTGAGGATTTTAAAGCCTGATTTACTCTGATGATGTTTTCTTTTTTATAATATCTAAACTGAGGCTTTCCCTGAAAGCCCAGATTTGAATATCCAACTGCCTGTTGGACTTTTCTACTTGTAACAGTACCTCGTTTTAAAATGTCTGAAACATAACTTTTGATAGATTCACTCCAACTATATTCTCTGGATGTCACACTTCTGCTTTTCCTTAAAATGCCGCATCAACTAACCAAACTGTATAAGGTAAAAATCTTTTTTTTCTTCCCTCACCCTCTACAACCAACCCATCCCAACAAGTCCTCTCACCCCATCTCCAGATCATATCCCATGTTCATTCATTTCTCTCCATCATCACCGCCATCATATACCTCCACACCCCTAAGTACTACAGTCGTCTGTTAACTGGTTTCTTTGCTTCTACTCTTGTCCCTACTCCCTATAATTTATTCTGCATTCATTTTCCAGAGTGTTCTTTTAAAAGAGCAAACTAGTTGGTCTCCTGTCTAAAAATACTCTAGTGTTTTACCACTGTTGTCTTAGTTAGCTCACACTGCTATAACAAAACACCATAAACCTGGTGGCTTATCTGGAGGTTGGGAAGTCCACGATGAAGGTGTTGGCCAATTTTGTGTCTGGTAAGGGTTTGCTTCTTGGTTGCAAAAGGCTACCTTCCTGCTGAGTTCTCACATAGTGGAAAGAGAGCGAGCTAGCTCTCTGTCCTCTTCTTTTAAGGGCCCTAATCTCATTCATGAGGGCTCAACCCTTACAACTTAATTACCTCCCTAAGTCTCCACCTCTAAATATCATCACATTGGGGGTTAGATTTCAACATGTGAATTCTGAGGGGACACGAAGGTTCAGTTCATAACAACTTCATTTCAAAAAAAACCTCCCAATTCTTACCTCAACTCATGAAGCATGTGTCTCAGATTTCATTCCTTGCCACTTTTTGCTGTCTTCATTATGTTCTAACACACTGGCTTTATTTTAGATTTTCAAACAAATTAAGCTCACTCTTACCATAAAGTCTTGACAGTGGGCTTTGCATTTTCTGACTGAAATGGTATGTCCTCATAGTCACTTGGTAACTTATCATCATCATTTAAATCACAATCTTCAGAATTTAACTGCTACAACAGCTAATTATAAATCTTTGCACAATTCTTTTGCATAGTGTCTACCACCCCTCACTAAAATGTAAGCTTCATGGTAGCAGGAAATCCCTATCTCTTTCACTTATCTCTATCTCCAAAATCTAAATCAGCATTTAGCATATAATTGTTTCTCGATAAATATCTGGTGAGAAAATGGAACACAAAAATAAGAGCCCATTAACAGCACCCAATTAATGAATAATCTACACATTCTAATATAAAAGGTACTCTTATGTCACCCGTCTGGGTTACAACAGGGACACAAAAAATATCTTAAGACAGTATTTGTCTGCCTCAGCTCTCATCAGAAGAACCGTGAAAACTCTAGACCAAAGGAGAGAAGACTGTCTGTCTTTCCGGAAGTATCATCTCCTTTCTGCACATCTCCAGTTTCATGTCACACTGCTGTCTACCTGTATTATTTCCATAGACCTGATCAGTCCTCCAAGGCAGGCCTTCTGCCAATTCTGCCACCTGAAGATGCTCTCCTATTTTTCCTGACTTGGCCGCTCTGGTTTATCTGATCACTTCCACAACTCCCAGTGGCACCACCACTATGGCTTCCCTGTATTTATGCTTTTGAAGATACTGCCCAACATAAGCCAGGCAGCTGACTGCACCATTTTCTACTCTGTGACACTTTTTTAACGTTCACTCCTGCTCCAGGAAGTCCCTGCTCCTACGGAAAGTTTGTACCATATGCCTCTGTCCCTTTGAAACCATTCTAAGGGGGCCTTGCCTCCCAGTCTGTTTACTCACCAAAAGATCAAAGCTAATTACCAATCTAATGTGTGCTTGTACTTTTCTCTTTTTCCTCTTTCTCCTTCTGCTGTGGTTTCAATGGAAGACTTGGAAATTTACAAATCTGGCCTAATAATTATTTAATTCTTTTGTAGATAGCTTTTTTTTAACAAAGAAAATATTATTGTCTATATAGTCCTTTACTCCTGTTTTGTTTACTTACTAGGCCCAGTTTCTTTATTTACAAATTAATTACATGAGATAAGACAAGGATGCTCAATAAAGGGAAGACATCATCATCATCATTAGTGTTATCATTAAACAATTTCCAAGGGAACATCTAACTTATATTCTAACATAGCCTTTTGCAAATGCTCTGCAAATACAGTGAGTTTTCAATGTGTAAAAATGCCTTTTCATTTTCTCTCAGGGTGCCACAGCAATGAGTTGAAAACATAACATTCTGTCAGTCAAGAAACAATTTTTGTACATAATGTCAAACATCAGATTTCATTTAATTACTTGTTCAATATACCTTTTGAGGTTATGCACACAGTCTCATGGACAGTTTGAGATTATAATTTGTGCCTACAGAAGGCAAAGAGGAAAAAAAGCAGTATGCAGCATATGATAGCAATTTCCCTTTGATCATGTCAAAAAGAAGATACGTATGAAAGATGTGCACAGCAGTTTATAAAGTACATTCTCTCTCTCTCAATTTGTGAATATGGTCTATATTTATGTTCTCAATACTATAACACTGAAATATATTAACTACCTCAATAAAATCTTATTTCTTCACACATAAACAGTATTCCAAGATAACATACTGTATCAGTAGTACTGCTGATTACTTTTGATTAATAAAGAAACTTTCATAACACACTCCTTCAGGTAAATTATATGTTTCAGGTCTATACATTGAAATCTCCAAATTCCAAAAGAGAAGCAAATCAGCTCTCAATTATCTAGAGATTAGTCTTAGAAAAACTATATTAAAGAATTATACAAAAATAGAAATGTATTTCAAAAATGAAGACAAAATAAATCCAAGGGAGGTGAGATAATTAGTAACAGGAAATATCAGAATCTTCAAAATATAATGAATTAAAAATCACAATAGATGGAATTTCCATTCAAATGGATTTCAAAGAACATTAGGGATGTTTCTGAAGAGTTCTTGTCTTTGTTTAGGAATCAGCCTTCAGCCACGAAGTCAGCTTTTAAAGTTAAAGCTTTCCCTCTCCTAAACTCCAGCTCTTTGCCTTTGCCAGCTGGGTCTTAGGCATCTTCTCCGCTAGGAGGGTGCCATGGCTTTCTACAAATCCTTCAGGGCATAATACTGCCAGTCATGCACGGAAACTTCTTCAAGCAAAACTGTGATTTATTCTGCCCTCTCAGCTCCTGTCTCCCCATAGTCCTCCAGGGTCTTCCATAATTCTATACATCAAAGGGAGGAAGAACCTGTAATTTTGACAGCTGTGTTATTTCATTTTTAACCAAATGCACTTTCTTTTTTCAAGGATGAGAAACAAAATAAATTCATATTTTTTTCAAAAGGAAAATCCACATGCTTAGCTATGAAACAGAAAGGTCTGCTCCATACGATCCCAACAGAGGGTGCTCTGGAGCACCCGTTATCACCCCAACCACTGGAACTCTCCCCACCACATTGCTGGATGTCCAGGGGTTTCCCTCTGGTCTCACAGTTATTCTGGGTTGGAAGACACTGTGCAAAGTTTTTCAGAGCAGTTAGGTGGGTAACCAGGCAATTAGCTGGCATGCTGCTGGCTGCATCAGTCACAGGAAGACTGAGTGCTGATGGCATGAGCAGGAAGTGTCATTTTCAAGAAAAAACATGTAAACAAACAAAAAACTGAGTTTTCATATCCTGTTGTATCTGTTTGAACAACCTCAAGCCTGAGTAGTTTGTTTGTTTGTTTTTTTTAAAGTTCAGATTGAGCTCCAATCAAATTTTAAATTTCAGCCAATGATACTCATGAGGCTGCTGGTCTTCAATTTAAAAACATTTTGATTCTCTAAACCCACTGACAATTCAGAGCCTTTTTTCCTGTTGGTTCTATTAACTTGTAGTCCAATTTGTCATTTATTTATTTTTTCAACTTTTTGGCATTGGTGAAAGTTTCAAACATATCCTTTTCACAGTTCTTCACATTAAAAGTGCCCACAAGATTAGTTTAATAACCCCAAAATACATTCATTCTGTTATCAAGGGCTAAAGTTAAATGTAAAAGATATACAGGAAAATAAAATGTGAATGATTGTATTATCAGTTAATCGAGGTCAATAATTATCAATCCCACTGCATTCTGCCACTTGAACATTTTCTCATTTCTGTGTACACAATTTCCAGAATAACCACCTTGAGATGTTGAAATGTTTGCTTTATAATTTTATATGTAATGAGCCTACTAATGAGATAAAACTATACAGATTTAAAAGAAATAGCTTCTGTGGAAGTGAAGTATAGAACCTTCGTTGCTCTTTGGGTAAAGAGCTTCTCTATGAAATAAGAGCATTGGACTAGATGATTTCTGTGATTCCTTCTGGGGATCTATGACGACTGTCAGGCACTTTGTTCATGTTTCTTTTTGGAGACTATGGGGACACCATTTTTAATTGTGGTGTGGCCTGTTTTCTCAGTTCCATTTATGCCTCTGGAAAACAGATACCATATCTGCACTGCCTTCCCTCAATGAGTTTCTGTGAAAATACAGCATGTGGGAGTACTTTATGGATTAGAAACATTTTGCAAATCATGACGGTAGATCTACTGTCCATGCCACAAACTGCTACCAGAAAACAGAATTTAGGGGTTAAAGTGTGTGGCCTTGACAGTCTAACCCAGATTGAGTCTTTGTCTTCTCAATGCCTCTGAGTCTGCTATCTAACTCTGAGAATAGGGATTCTGGTACCTCTCCTACAAGATTATTGTGAGAATTGAAGGAGACAATACATGCACAGTTCTCATCACAAGACCTTGAACATGATAAGCATGGAATAAACACCAGTGATTATTTTTGTACACTCCTAGCTTTGTAGGACATGCATCTGGGCAGTAATCATGAAACAAAAACTTAATAGAAAATAAATAAGAAAAAAAGATTTAATTGTGCTAATTTCTTAGTGTGGCCATTTCCCAGAAATTGTTTCATCTCACAAAAGAGAAGGCAGAACTACATAAAGGTGAAGCTTGTTTGGATTCTTTCCCTTTCAAATGGGAAAGGACAGTGTACAGAGGTCTCTGATCTCCATTCTCAAGATACTGATCAATTCTTTGAGGAGAGATGAAGACTGGTATACCAGCCCACCAGGCTGTTTTTTTTCCATAAACTATGCTTCCAAATATTAGCATTCCACAGGTGTTAAAGAGGTTTCCCATGAGAAACGATTTTGTGATGTAGTAAGGTGTGGAGGATGCTGGGTTAAACAAAGTTAAACACATTTCTTTCCTGTAAATTTCCTCAGAGGTTTTAATAAAATAATGTGCATTATAAATCTTTGGAAAGGGAAAACAGTATATGATTGTTTTTAAACCTATTTTCTGGTTAGAATCGTGTCATTAACTTGGCTACTCCTCACTGCTTCGTTCTCTGCCTGACATCTAGTACACCCTCAATCAATGTTATTTGAATGAATAAATAAGATCCAGGCAGGATGAAGGGCAGAAAAGGCACTCAGACAAGCACTTGTTAGAAAATTTCTTATTTTTGCAGCTCACACCTGCAACAAGAAAATGGGCACATTTTCTGGGGAATAAGGTTGAAAACAGAAACATATCTTGACTAGAATATTATTTTTATTTGAGAATGGCAGCTGGAGGTGAGTAGATTTTCTCTGGCCTAGATTATTTGCTACCCTTTAACAGTAACCGCATCATGGATTGAGGGGAGGAAGTTCTTAGTTTCAGTTACAATTGCTTTATTCCACTGGAATATGATAAATTATCAGTCTTATCTTAGGACAAGTATACAAACATTATTAGTGATTAATGAAATAATCTACTCAGCCCTTTAAATTATCCAGACATCAGATATGATTCTGTGACCCTCTAATGCAGGAAATTGGAAGAGGTAGGCTAAACTCAATCTGAAACGATCTTTCTGTTTATTGTATATTTAATGGCCTTTAATTTCATCTAAAATCATCCTGTTCCCATGATCTGGAAAACATCTGCAGAGGGAATGCTGGGGGCTTTTCACTACATCTGTTGAACTCTTGAGAAGAGCACTGAACACCCCGTGAGAGTCCTTCACTGCTACAGACGTTGCATTGGACCTGTCACTCTGGCAGTATTTCCACTCCACTTACACACTGGGCACTGGCTTACACAGCCTCGAGCCACTCTCTCCTCTACACCTTCTAACGTTTCCATTTTGCCCTCAAAGAAAGTTCAGACTTGCGTGCACGGTTTATGAGGCACTTCATAGTTATCTCATAGACTCATCTCTCCATCTCTCTCACTCACTATCTATGTCCCAGCTATATTGGATTTCTTTCAATGTCCTGAGTCAACTAGTTTTTATCTCATCTCCACATCTCTGTAAATGCTGTTTCCTCTGCCTGGAGTGGCCCATTTCCAACACCCTCCTTCTTCCTTATCCTTCAGGTCTCTTTAGATTGAGCTTCCAACAGAGACTCCATATTGACTTCCTTTTAATTGGTAAGGAGCCCCTCCTATGAATTTCAAAAGCATCCTGTTCCTCCTCCTAGAATCCATTTGTCACACTGCATTGCAAACTGCATGTATACTCATTTGTTCCTCCCATTAGACTTGGCTATTATTTTTTTTTACCTTTTTATCTGTAAGATCTAAGGCAATACCTGCTACAGAGCAATTGCTCAAAAATATTTGTTGAAAGAAGTAATAAAAAGATGTAGACAGGTATCCTTCTAATAAATAATCGAATGCTTATATGCATACTGCTTAGAACGTAGCAAACATGGTGGACAAAGTCCACAAATAAATATGTAATGTTGTGAAAGCTGTTGGTAAATGCTTATAATAATAATAAATGCTCTGCAGGGGGGAAATAGTGGTTGAGAGGAGGATAGAGTATATAGTATGGTGCAATGGAAAATAAGCCTGAAAAAGAAGCAAAATGTATTTTCAGAAAACAGGTAAATACAAAATAATAAAAAAAACAGGCAAATGTCAAATCAAGAGAAGCCATAAATTTGTTTAGAAGAACAAAGGGAGTATAATATCAAAGATGAATAAATAGGTCATGGTGTTTGCTGTAATGGGTTAATGCCAGGAGAATAAAATAATGCTAACTGATCACCAAAAATACTATCCCTCTTCATCTTGGACATATTGTTAGACTAACTCTACTGCCTCTCTTATTTCAAAGGTAACTGTGCTCCTAGATCTTGCTCATGGAATAGGAGTGAGCATGTCTCTTCCAATCTCTCTTTCTGCTCCTGCTGGCTGGAGGCACACTAGGATGAGGGTCACGGAGCCACAACATAGAAAGGACATGGGCCTCCAAATCGCTGCGGAGTTAAACTCTGCCTCTCGGTTAAGAACATACACTTCAGGTTGATTTGTGAGCAAGAAATATTTTCTACATTTTATATTTTTAAATTTAGAACAGCGTAATACATAAATTACTTTTATAAACTTCAAAGTGTTTTTTTTAAATTTTCAACTGTATACATTTCACCTTTTCTTATTCAGACATCACAAAGACTTTGCTTTTATTAAAGATATTGGGGTTACTAGGCTTTGTCTGTAAATACAGTTGCCCACACTAGTATTTTCTTTATATTTCTAATGGGCTATATGTTACCCAGAAGGAAAAGGAAGAAGTAAACAACACTTAGAATATATTGATGCAGATAAAGATATACATACAGATATAGTATGTATATATATATATATATATATCAATAAAGACTTTCAAGTAAATGTTAAAAGTACGTAATGATTTAATGTTAATTCAAGAATAACCAAGATCCTACTACAAAGAAGTATATTAGAGAACTTAACTGTCACACTTTGCAATCTACTTGGAATGCTCACCATCCTCAGTTGATAATTACAGGCTAATCATTTTACAGATGCCTACAGAACCTACCCTCCCTCCAATAGCTTCTGCTGAACTCATCCAACTCCAAAGAAGATAGCACTTGTTATTTAAATAATTCCCTACTGCATTAATAAAGTACATGATTTTATATGGGTATACTCCAGTAGGAATTTGTTCACTTTTACATTCTATGTAATTTTAGCATATATAGGTGCTTAACTGGATTTGAAAGGATATCTTCTTCTCTTATAGCTTAAAGCACTTTGAGTCTTGCAGAGATTAATTGCCATTGGAGCCTAGATGATTCCCATCTAAAAATCTAAACAGTGGCAAGGAGAAAGGTAAAAGTATAAGGTCCAAGCAGTCAAGTCTGGACTGGAAAACTCAGTTCTGCTACGTTTTTGCAAGACTAGAAAAAAAAAAAAATCCAGATAAACTTGAGAACATAGGTATGATAAATAGTAATGACTAGTATGTAGCAAAAAGATATTAACACTTGGATTTGAACATCTTATCAATCAGGCCTAAGAAGAGCTAGGGAAAGGAAAGCCAGCAAATCGGCTAAAATAACTAAATAAATAAAGAAATTAAAATTGCAATTTTTGTTCATTTGGATTCATAACTTGGATTTGTGACTTTTCCATCCCCAAATCCTGACATACTCTTTACCATAGGAATGCCATGCAGCATCTGGTTGTTATAACATAGATAAATGCACAGTTCAGAACAGAACTGAAATAATGGTCTTATTGTTTGCTTGCTATGTTTTAAAATACCCATGCGTGTTCAGATCTTTCTTCTTGTTACTTGAGGAACGCCTGAAACTCAGTGTTTTTATAATTACCAAGGTCATGAAAATTACATAAGAATTATATCACATGACGCACCCAAGGGGATGGAGAATTTTTCCTATATCCAAGCTACAGAAACTGATTACAAATATAATCCTATCTATATTCACACACAGCAGTTTAATCAAAATAACACCCTAATATCAGGGGTAGATTTTTTTCACTTATTTAACTTAAATATGATGGACATAATTCTCATAATAAGATAATAGTGTATATCAACAGAATACAAAAGGCCACCTTATTATTGCTGTGAAATTATGATAAATTCACTTTTTATTAATCTTCCACCTGAGGCACAGCAATAATTACTGATGCCATAGTACCCTCTCATTTAATAATTGAGGCAGCTGTCATATTTATGAAGATGGCAGGGAAGATGCAAACATTCTTGCAACCTTGCTTATTAGCTTTGACAAGTATTCTTTTGCTGTAAGATTGCCACCATCACATTAGATAAGATTAGAGGAAAAAATAATTTCTATTTGAATGATGCGATCTTTGTGTTCTTTCTTTATTAAAAACACACAAAACACTTGAAATGTATAATTGTGTTCGAATAGTTATTCATGGAATACAAGGCACAGTTTACTTAAAAAAAAATTCAGTCCCTATTTTTATATCTCAATGTGCTGAAATGTACTGCGATTGAACACATCTGTTAGAAGAGTTAGATAGGGACCTTGTAGCATTCTTCTCTCATCTAAACCAGCTCACTGGTATTTAAAACAGAACTAAATAAGCTGGCTTGATTTGCTTTTGTCCCAGGAGGAGGATAAATTCTGATTACCCCTTTGAGAAACAGGCAAATTTGTTCTGTTTGCAGCTAGGAAGTGAAGGCTACACACCATTCAGAAATTGTAATTCAGGTTCATGCTGCAAATACAGAAGAATATGTGAAACAGAAATCTAAAGGCTTAGTCACTAAATCTGAGAGATATCCATTTAATAGCTACAAACAGGAAAAGAGACAATATGCAAAGTTCCATATTTGCATAAATGAGCTTTCAAAGTAGGTGCAGAAATAAAATTAATGAAGTAGAAGAAAATTACAGGCAGCCACGACCTGGGGCTGAAAATTAATAGGGACCTTAGCGGGTAAATAAAAATAAGATGTCCTACTCTGGGCAGAGAGCATTAACATCAGCCTATTGTCTACATCACAATTATATGAATGGAACACATAGGCCCTTTGACCTCTAGCCTCTAGATTCAGTGAGAAATATTCCTGAGTGTTGCATGTCCAAAGAGTAGGAGAAAATATAATACCGTAGAATAAAGCTGCTTCTTAGAGATGCAGAAGCAAAACCTCAATTCTATTTCATGCTCTCTCCTAGACTAACTTCTGGGTAAAAACTATCTGCTTCAAAGAGAAGATAAAAAAAGATTAGGAATTTGAAATTCAAAGGCCATAGAGCCAGCAATAGACCAGTGGAAATCTCAAGCTGGTTTTCCTGAGATCTTTGCAAACCGTATGTTCTTACTTTCTACCCATTACTTTAGTATATTTGCCTTATGGTACACTCCTATATCTATTTAATATTTTTATATTATTCCTATGCTAATGTTCCTTAGGCTTGTTTTATTTAAGTATACCACCTTAAATAAAAAGCTGTGCCATTGAGTGGTTTTATGTTAATCACATTTTTATGAGGCTCAAATTTAAAACACTGAGTTGGTCTTTAATGGGATATTATAGGGAATCCTTTTGTATCATTAATTACCCCAGATTTATCTTGTATACAAGTTTAGATTTACACATAGTGTGTTTAAAAGAGATTTCTAATGTGGTTGTAAGTTTTTCATAGGTAGAGATCGGGTCTTATAACCATCTCTGTGTAGGATCAAGCAAAGCCTTGTGTCTCAAAGGCTGGTCATAAAGAAGCAGTTGCAGCCTTTCCTGGAAGCTCATTAAAAATACAGAATCACAGGTGACACTCAAGACCTAATAAATCAAAACTTGTGTTTTGATAAGATCCTTCATTAATCGTATGCACTGGTCTAAACAATTTTGTGTTTTATAGGTATATATGGTGCTAGCATGGCAGTGATTTTTGTGATGACAGTGATGGCAAAGATGGTGATATCTCAGTGGTAATGTCATAACAGTGGTGGTTTTGGTGGCAGTGGTGGAGGTTGTGATGGTGGTATCAATTTCCTTCCCAGGTCCCACTATATAAAAGAAATATCACTGCTATCACTTCAGCATGAAAAGATCATTGGAAAAATAATAAATAAAATGAGAAAATTGTATTTACCAGAGGCCCTGTGAGAGGTGTTTTATGCATTTGGGAAGAAAATACTGATAAATCACTTGAAAGAGTGATGATTCCCAAAGTTTATGCCAGAGAAGGCCTAGAAGGGATAGATCCTGGTAACAAACAGATAATTTGAGGGCCAGAACTGAACTTGATCTCCCACACAAGACTTAGTTGCTCCTCTAAAGAAATGTTAACCAAATAGTTAATATAATTTTGAAGTATGGATACATGTTAGCTTTCCCATAACACTCAATTATTAACTTGTCAGTGTGTCTTTATGTTTCATCTCAGCCCAAATTACCATGAATATTCGGACATGAAAAGTTTTCAATCTTTTTCTTCCTCTATAACAGAACACAATACAGGAACAATGAATGTTTTGAAAGGGCTGGTGAAAGTAAGAACCTGGCTTCTGGATAAGTTTTCATAAGCAATCAGCTCATCCTCTATCTTTTTAGGCCTGTGGCATTTTCTCGGATGGCATACTAACTCAACTGGATTAAGGGCTAGGGACCTGTAAAGAAAACGCTATCTGCATTTATTGCTGTGCTATAATCTCCCTCTGTCGTGCATAAAGTTTCTACTGTACAAACAATGTGCTGAGAATCAAATTTCATCAAAAGCTGTCTGTAGCGCACTGTGAGGAGTACTCAGAGTAAACTACACTCCCCACTCACCGGCTTGAGTGAATGTCTTCATTGGCTATCAACACAGAGCTGTGATGTATTTAGGGGGTCAACAGGTGACCCTAAAGCAGCATATTAAAATTGTAATTGCAGCTATTCTGTCCAGGAACTTTCCCTGTTAGTAATTTATAAAGAATATAATAACAGATGTCCACAGTCATTCTGCAACCTAGGTCCTCCTAAAGCTCTGTATGGACCAGTATCATGTCTAGATGGCAAAAACTGTTGTGTAGCACTTTGCTCTTAAAGTAAGTCCTCTTCATGAGTGCAAAGAGAAAGACAGATTAAAATATAATTGTTTTCATTGGAAAAATTAAAAAAAAAAACCAAACACCTGAAAAAGAGGGAGAATGGCTATGTTTATCTTGGAATGCCATGGTTTGTACCATCTTTCAGGGAAACAGTTTCCGGGGGGTTAATATTCACGGTGCTTGTCTAAGGCAGGAAATTGAACTAAGTCTCTAGAGTTCCACTGTCAATTCATCAGGATAAATAAGAGGCTGCAATGCAGCATGTTACAGATGAGAAGCAGGCCCGAGGCAGCTTCTGCCACATTTCATTAACAACCTTTCTGATCACTGGGAAATACCTAAGGAAAAACATATATGTCACATAATGCAATGAAGACCAAAACAGGTGGTCAAAAAGAAAGAAAAGGACTCTCAATAACTGTTTTCTGACTTCTGCAATTATGTGAAAAGATAAAACTAGAATAAAATATAGTCTATAATGAGTTAATGCATTAACAAAATGTTTGACGTTTTGTTTGTTTTTCAGTGTCAATGGATTGAACCATTTTAGGTAGAGGTTTTTTGTTGTTGTCTCTTTCATGTCATAACCATATATAAAGTGCCCTATAAAATATACATACGTACATTAAACATTTGAGGGGAGGCAGCAATTAAAGGAAGATCCTGATCTTTGAGTCCTTCCAGTAGTAGAAGGGATTTGCTGTATACAGTTTGCACTGAGATATGCATGCATCTAACTCTGATCCCACAAAGCTTCCGGGTCCCTGCAGAAAATTTAAATATGTATTTTATTTTGCTATCAATATGTAAATCTTTAGGGCATCCCACTCATTCTTACTAAGCCCAAGTTTCTGTGTGTGTGTTCAAAGTGTAAAATATGTACAGCTATGTTATTACAACTATATTACTATTGTATATAGACTTACTGTGAGAACTAAATTAGCTATGTTATGTGAAAAATTACATTTTAGCTGTAAAATACTGTTTAGTTGTATAATACAAGCACCAAGCCATACTGGAAGGAAGACATTTCCCAGTGGGAAAGCAGAGCAGTAAATAGAGACCAGTTGTGTTCACATATATGAAATGACCAAGCAAATGATGGAAGAACATTTAGAAATGTACATTCAGGCCATATTACTGAAAGCACTGAATACAAACTTCTGATGATTTTTGAATTGTACTAAAGGAAGTAAGCTAGGGTTTACTGGCAAAATAGACTTTATTAAATTGACTTTCAAGTGGCTATGACCTGACTTAGAAAAGAATGCACAGAAGTGGAATTGAAAAGGTACATGCAACATATATGGTGAAGAAGACAGCCTGAGTGCAGTGTCTTAAGGTAGAGAGAGATCAAAAAAGGGAAAATGAGCTTTTTGCCTAAACTAGGGTAATTTTCTATGTTTTTCTCTATTTTTTCTATGTTTTGGAGGGGAGGCAGCAATCAAAGGAAGATCATTATCTTTGAGTCCTTCCAGTAGTAGAAGGGATTTGCTGTACACAGTTTGCACTGAGATATGCATGCATCTAACTGTGATCTCACAAAGCTTCTTAAAAAACAGAAAATTATTCCTGTTTGGGAAAAGCATCTTTGGAACTTTTGTGGAAATGCAGCGAATTTTAGAGGATGGCTGCTCTAGTCTACAGATCCTGGACTTCAGCTGCAACGTCTCCAGCCTGCAACCAACTCTGCTCGCTTTAAACTGGCCCCCACAAGCTGAACTGGCTCAGGCCAATCTATCCTGTTACTGTTCTGAATTCAGTGGTTCTTATATACTGACAGACTCCCCTGGTTTGTCTCAAGTCTGAAGTCAAGGGGAGATTCTGTCAGCAACCAAGGACCTCTGTTCAGTCCTGTATGGTGGGTTTTTCCTCCAGTTCCACGGCTTGCCCCTATACTTAGTGTATAGTTAGACACCAGATTGTCTAATTGTGGGATACATTGTGCAGTGTATATATTGCACCCTTAAAGCTGTTTGCCCATTTCAAAAATCTGAACATATGGCTAGCATATACTTGAATTCTTGGTGAAATTTAAATGTTAATAAAATGGTATACACCCCCCCAAAAAAACACAGAAAATTAGGAAGAATAGGTATAGATGAGATTATCATTTCGAACCTCAAATATTCCAAAGAGTGTATTTTTTTAAAGTTTTATTTTTTCTGTTAATAAGAATTCCCAGTAACTACCTGACACAGAAGTTCTAAGATATATACACACACATAGGGCAATTAAATTTTAACAACTGAAAAAATTTTGTTGAAAAGGATTGTTAACAGTATAATAAAATACTTCAGATTTTCTCATCCTCTGTGTGGTCCTCTGTATTGAAAATATTTGATGGGTTCTAAAAGACCACCCAGAGTTTCAATTCTTGCTTTCCTGACTGCTTCCTTAATAATGTTTACTTTTTCTTCATTTTTTCCTGCTTTATTTGAATTTGGATTTCTTACGTATCTAAACATCCTCATAAATTGGGACTCATTGAATAAAATGGCAGAGGTGTAGACAATAAAGCTAATTCTACAAGAGCCAAATGTTAATGCATTTCCTAAATGAGTGTAACAGTAATCTACGTAGTATCATCTGTAGATAGGTTGCATAGGATTTACTGTATACCTTGATAATAACTTCTAAGCAGTTTAAAGTAATTATAAAAATAGCATATACCATCATTAAAACAGTATAATTGATGGTAAAATCAACTCAGCCACAAATGATAAGGACCCCATTGGTCATTTCAGAGGTAAATTAATTAAGGATAGTGTACCTCCTTATCTCCCCAAAGACAAAATAAAAATATTCAGCAACTACCTATCATAAGTGGCAAAATCTCCAAGATATTTTTCTATTCTGATTCATTTACTATACAAAACCTAGTGAGTTGTTAAGCAATAAGAATATCACTAAGGTACAATATTTTCTTAATATAAAAGTTCCAATTAGTCCAATTATGTTGTTTTTATAGGTGCTTTAAGACTCTGGTATAAAGAATCGGAATTTGTCTCAATTTATCACAAAAATCAGCAAATGAAACTTCTGCAGTGGCTAAGGATTATGTCTGTGTCCTTAGTTATAAATTCCTCTTTCTGTGATATGGAAAATCATTTCTATGACTCACTGAAATAGAGTTTAGTAATATATGCTTGTCAGGATTACCGTAAATCTAGATAGAACCAACCAGTAATTTTCTTCTATTTTCAATTCTTTTACTAAATATCTGATTTTTGAAGCTGAAGCTAATAGTTTTAGAGAAAAACTAACCTATAAAGCTAAATTTTAGACTCAGCTTATTTATGTGTTTCTGCTCATTTCCATATGATGAAAGTACATGATTTCAATTTTAATAAGTGATTTGAGAGCCTGAAAAATTTGTCTCTTCTGTATTTAAGTGTTATTCCAAGTTCTTTTCAGCACAGAGTTAAGCATTTCTTAAGTACCAAATGTTGCTCTTGAGCACCCTAATTAACATATGCAAATTCCAATTTAGAAAACTTCATATTTTTATGAACTGAAGTGCTTTTTTTTTTTTTTTTAATTAAAAGAGAGTTAAATCATCCAAGACTCTCAACTTAACCAGTGTGAATTTAGTTTTAGGGAAAATGTACCAACAGAAATGTTTTTAAGAAGATTTAACTTTTTTCAAAGGAAGATCAAGTCTGTTTTGTTAGTGTTAAAATTGGTGGGCAAGGGTGGACATGTTACACCACATCTCACCAATCAGCAAGGTTTGAATCTGTTTATCACACTAGTGCTAAAATTGACAGGAGCATGAATCAGAAGAGAAATTTGAAGAAGTTTCTCAATGGTTGCTTGTTATAATTCCTACTGTTTTCAGGAAAATTAAAAAAAAATATATATATATGAACAAAAACAGAACGAATAAAACCAAAAAACAACTTTGCATCTTAGAGCTTATCTCACACAAAAACAGCTCTCCATTTTTGTTTTGTTTTGTTTTTGGAGTAGGGGTGGGGAGAGGTCATGAAGGACACTGGTACCGCAACATGAACTCACTGTGAAGGAATTAGAATTTCTAGCCCAGGTGCCTTCATCCTTCCCTGCAGGCTGCTACGCCCACAAATGCCAAGGAAAGGCAGAAGCAGGAGCCTGGAGGTGGAGGCAGGTGAGTGAGGGGAAGGGACACCAGACTCTCTCTCCTCTTCCTGTCCTCCTCAGGTGGCCCCCTTGGCAGTGGCTGTATCTCCTCCAAGGTTCCAGCTCCCAGTGGACAGGCCAGGGCATGGCCTCAACTTCCAGCTCTGATGATGCTTTCTCCCCACTCTGTCCCGCCAGTGGAGGGGTGGTGATAACTTCCTGGTGTCACCTCATCATTCTCTGTTGATTTGTAGGCTTTTTTTTAATCAACTAGTTAACTAATTGCCTGTATTTCAATCCTGATTTAAATACTCAAGTAATTCTCTGTTTCTAGCAAGACTCTGATACTCCCTTTCCCAGATGCCTAATTTTTCATCATATCAGTTGTATATTCCCTAATATACTTTTCCTCTCACAGCTTGGATTTCCATATGTTTCTACTGGTATCTAGCTAATCAACATCAAAGTTTTCCTTTATTACATTAATTGATATGAAAATCTTAGTGCTTGATATTTTATTTTAAAATTCATGTAATTTTATGACTTATTTACTTTAGATACTGGAGTTTTACAAAATATGATTGATCTATATTTTATGAAAGTTTAGCCCAAACAGACAATTAGAATTTACTGAGCTCTTCACTCTTCAACTTTCACAATGGTGCCTGGGAGGAGATCTCTTAGAGAGTTCTATATTCAGTCAGGAATTTGAGAGATTCTAATGCAGATTATAAGACTGACTAAATCTTCTCTCTAGAAATAACTGGTTTATCTCAAAAGAACCTCTAGTGCAAGGTGGGTGGAATAACTCAAATACATAGACTTAGAGACGATGTAACCTTACAGAATACTTGCATGATTGTTTCTACACCTGTTTCACAAATTCCTTTGTGAGAGGGAATTTGGTCAGATTCTTCTGTACTGAAGTTGTAGGGAAGAGCTAACAGAAACCAACTACTGGCATCTACAGTTATGTACAACGAAGAAAGAAAAAACAGAGAGGAAAAGGGAAGAAGGAAGATAGGGAGGGAGGGAGGGAGGAAGGAAGAAAGGAGGAAGGAAAGAAGGAAAGAGAAAGGACAGCGGGAGGGAGGAGGAAAAAGGTAAGAAAATTTAAAAAAAATCAAAGACAAAATAATCCAACTAATATCTATATATTGACAGCTGAATCTAGACAATATCACAACACAGAATATTTTAACTACAGTACAGGATTTTGATTGGCATTGGTTACCACTTAATTCAATGTAAGAATTATATTCAGTTTGTACATACTTCCTTGTCTCAATTTATATAAAATAGGAAATCTTCATCTAGAATACTCTTTCAGAACATACCAACACATGACTAAAATGATATCATTTTGAGATGATTCATGAAGTGCAACAGGATGATATACAAAGATACTTGGTATGTTGGTGTGTGCATGTCTGTGTTTATGTTTATATTTATCATAATAATGTAAACTATAATCATCAAACATTTATCAGGACTCTTAAAAGTTTCTGCAAAATAGTGTAAAGGAATTGAGGGCACCTATGTCAAATATGAGTAAAATCAGTATAATAAAGACAAAAATACTGAAATCCAAGATACAATTCTCCAATGAAAACATGTCCATATGTGTTCAACATAAGTGAGCTTAATCAACATAAGTTTTGCCACTGATACCCCTGAAAGAAGGAAATGAGAAAGTTTGATTCCTTCAATGAAAATTGAAGGAATAAAGTATCAAAACACTTCCTCCTTTCAAAAAAGATTGTTTCTCTTTAAGTTGTTGTCTATATCTATTTTAGCACTCTACTCATTAAATCTTCTATTTCATCATGGGCCAATATTGAACATGAAATATAACACATTTTGTAGCAAATATGAGCCCTGTAATGGCAGAACTGTTCTTGTTTGATAACAGGATCCCCATGACTTAGTATACCACCCAGCATACTGAATATGTGAGTACTCAATAAATGCTTGTTAAATTAAACTTTCCTACTTAGCAAATAGTTACAGAAGAATTATTCTACTTTTTATATTACTGTAAGTAAACTGTATTTGTATAGTATGATGTTTTCAATGAGGTTGTGCAGTATGCCCTGGGAATTTTATCACTATTATAATGTTGATTCTAGATACAATGCATTTTAGGTTCTGAACATCTCACAGTGGACTTTGAACTTAATCTGCTGAGTGAGTAATAGCCTCTAATTTGACAGGTATTTTCCATCTCTACTTTGGAGGAGAGTTATTTAAGTAGAATCAAGTCAGTTAAGAATTGTTTTGTGAAAACCAGAAGAGACATGAATGTACCATTTTGGCTGAAATTAGAGTAAAATGCAGAAAATATTTTATCCAAA
This sequence comes from Hippopotamus amphibius kiboko, assembly GCF_030028045.1. NCBI lineage: Eukaryota > Metazoa > Chordata > Mammalia > Artiodactyla > Hippopotamidae > Hippopotamus > Hippopotamus amphibius. The sequence goes on from NC_080189.1 coordinate 169,075,802, forward strand.
ATCTGGGCCCTCAGGAGTATCAAAGATTAAAATCCAACAAATATGAGCTCATAACTGAAGATCACCAACCCACAAGGATATTAATTACCATAAATGAAAGCAGAAAAACTGTTATTTATAAAGCATTTAAATATTGAAATGACCAGATACAAACTGTAACATATGAAATGCTTAATACAATAAAGATGTAACTACAAAAATAACCAACTAACTGTGCAGAAGAACAATAAAATTTTTAGAAATGCTGATGATAACTGTGAAAAAACCCTCAATGAGTGGGTTAACAGATTATTAGATTCAGCTAAAAAGAGAATTCATGGATAGGAAAATAGATCTAAAGAATTTCTTTTTAGAATACAGTGAAGGGATACAGAGTAAAAAATATGACAAAGGGATTTCCCTGGTGGCACAGTGGTTAAGAATTTGCCTGCCAATGGAGGGGGCACAGGTTTGACCCCTGATCCAGGAAGATCCCACATGCTGTGGAACAGCTAAGCCTGTGTGCCACAACTACTGAGCCTGTGCTCTAGAGCCCATGAGCCACAACTACGGAGCCCACATGCCTACAGCTTGTGCTCAGCAACAAGAGAAGCCACTGCACTGAGAAGACCGTGCACCACAATGAAGAGTATCACCCACTCACCACAACTAGAGAAAACCTGAGTGCAGCAACAAAGACCCAATGCAGCCAAATAAATAAACAAACAAATAAATAAATAAATAAATAACTGAGAAAGACTTTAAGAGTTAGCAAAAATAGAATGAACTCTAAAACATAGAAGGACATAACTGCCTTTTCAGGTTGAAATTGGCAATTAGACCCAAGAAAAACACATAGACTTTAGTACTATCTTAAGTTTTTAGTGGAAGGATACGAAGCAAGAGATACAGCAGTATAGCATATTCTAAGGCACCAAAGCTATCCAAGTACCCAAGGTATGTGGGGGCCACATAGCAGCTACAGCCTCTATTTCCCATCAATCTTGCATATCATTCTAGTCTCACAGGCCCTGACTTTTATGCCCATCTCCCTACACTTCAAATGCAGGATCATACCATTCACAATTTTGTTAACTCTTTTATTTGCAAATAGCAATGCTGTTGGACAAGGAGGCCATTGTTAAGCAGGTCTATATCAGCCAGAGCCTGATATTAACCATTTATGCACATGTATTTAATTGAAATTTAAGAAGGAGGGAATTAAAAAATGGGAGACAAGTTTGGAAGATAAAAAGGCAGAGAATTTCCTAAAACTAAAGGAAAGACTAACCCAGAATTTACAAAAAATGTCACTATTACAAACAAGATAAATAAAAAGGAAGCTACAATTAGAGTTAGCGTGAAACCCTGAAACCCTAGAAAATAAATATTTTAAATACAGCTAGAGGAGGAGACAATTCTCTTGAAAATTTCAGAACAATCAAATGACTATATAAGAGTGGATCTATCTCTGGGCTGTTTTTCTGTTTCATTAATCTACCTGTTGACCTTGGTTTATAGTAAGTCTTGAACTCAGGTCTGTAAATTGTCCAATTCTGTTCTTCTTTGTAAAAATGGCTTTTTATATTCTATACTAATTTTGCAATTGGCTTGTACTTTCTCCTGCTCCCCCCACTCCCCGAAAAAAAACACAGCTGAGATTACTAAGCTCTTTTTAACTTATGTTGTTAAAAGATTATTCCGGTTTCCATGTAGGGAATGTTTTAGAGGGGGCAAAAATAGAGTAGGGAGCCCAGTTTGTAGATGACCATAGTGGTTTGAAAGAGGCTGCTGGAGGCCTGGTATACAGGGTAACATTGAGACATACAAGTGAATGGGTTCAAGCCAGGCCTTATAGGGAATTCAGAGATGAAGACAATTGGGAGAGCCCGAGAGCATGTTTTAGGGCATTTATAAATGTAATTCAAGTGTGATATCATGGGTGGAGATGTACATTTTGGAGTCATTTGACATACAAATGAAATCTGCATGAATCAGATGTGATTACATAAAACCAGCATGAGACTACCTTATTAAATTATTGGAAAAAAAAGTGTTCCATGCTATTTTGGGGAATGATAAGGGGCTAAATGAATTAATCTGCAAAGTAACCTCAGAGTTGGGTTTAAAGGCATGATGATCTATAATTATAATGTTCTTTCCTTCAATCATTTCATTCTGTGAACCTATTTAATCAGTCTGGGTGTATAATAAGCCAAGATGTCCTATATACCTCATGAATACATTTTACTAAGGGTGGAAATCAGTGCTAAATGAGTCTGAAACCTGAAGTGGTAATGGGTGGGGTGGGTGGCTAATCCCTAAATGAAAAGAATCATGTTAAAGATATAAAATTGGCCTCAGCTGAGGTAAAACCTCCAGCGCCTAAATTACAGAATCTCGTGTGTGTGTGTGTGTGTGTGTGTGTGTGTGTGTGTGTGTGTGTGAACAATAATAGTTGGAAGCTGTTCTCTGCTTCATCCAAAAAAAGCATGCTGAAAATGTTAGCTCTAATAATTTCCCTAGATGTAAGCGTTTATACCAAAAGACTGAAAATGCAAAGTCATTTCATAAAATAGATTCTTTTCTAAAAAATTCAAGAGGAGAAAGAGACTTAACCCTTTGACCCTTTCTAAGAAGCTGTTTATATGAGTGTCACTTGACAAAGGAAGTGGAGGTTATTAGACATAAAATATTCATTTGTTAGACATAAATTATATGAGCATGTCCTACATACACTATACAAATTCCTACTTAAGGATCTCATTTGTAAACAATTCAGTTAATAAGCCTTGTTCCAATACTTTCCTACTTCCTAGGCTCTTAACAATTGGAAAGCCCATTATAAACATCTCCTTTATGATCCTTTTACCTGTATATCACATAAAGGTCACCCGTCATAGGAACAATCTAGAAGAGAGGGCATTCTTAATAAATAATACTCTAGGTCAGGTATTTTTCTAGTCCATTGGGCTAAAGTTCTGAGGGGAGGAAAGAAGTTTAATAGAGCTATGTTCTCTTAGACATTCATAAAGGCCAAGAATAAATCCACAATAATTACACTTTGGGGAGCTGTAAAGAAACACTTTGGTGCATATATAAGGTCTATAGTTATGGAAGTGCCACTGAAATACCATTTCCTGTTTGGAGAATTATTCAGTCACAGAATCTTTCTACACAGATGTCCCCAATAAATTACGAGTGCCATGCCTTGCCGTTGAGTAATATCCCTGAGAATCGTTTAACAATCTACGGAGGATATTCATGGAGTTGAGGAGATAAAAAGAAAAAGAAATAGTTTTGAAGGTGGATGACTCACCAAGGCTTATATTTGTAGACAGTTTATCATTTTAACCCAGACTGTTAAAAATAATGTTTATTTTGTTTCTATAGTATACACAAACCTGTGTAGCATGTTGTGACACTTTCAAGAGAAGTAATACAGCTGGAGCCTGTCTTCAGAGAGTCTATAACTTATTTAGGAAGACTGAGATACATAATGCTGAAAATTCAAAATAACATAGGCATTGCCCTAACTTTTGAGCATGTGGCTGACTAATGGAGGTCTGCTCCATAAACAAACTCTCCTAATTCCTTTATAAGAGAACCATAATTATATTCTTTACTGTAACATGCCCTGTTGAAATAGCCATCTTCTCAGACTATCTAGAAATGGAGAGTACCCATTTGGCTGATTTGTAGTATTGGGATGTAAACAAAAGCATCCCGTATGGATATCAAAAAAGTCATTGTTTCAATGATGAAAATGAGTAGATTCCGTTGGCAGCAGCGTTTGGCCATTTGCTGTGGATCTTCTCCCTGCCTGAAATGTGGATGCAATACCTGAAACTGGAACAGTCATCTTGTGATAACGAGAACAGAAGCCAAAGTCCAAGAGGACAGGACAGAAAAATTGAAAACATCTGCTACACCAATGGCACTATGAGTCACCGTCTCAGCTATGGTGAGCCTGCCTTTGGACTTCTTATTATGTGAGGAAACAGAATTGTCTATTTTGTTAAACTTTAGATGGTCGAATCCAGTCCTAACTGTTATTAAAGTCAATGAATGAGTTATGACATTAATCTCAATAACGTTTTCAAACTCTCTGAACACTATCTCATTTCTTTTTTTCTCACAACACCCCTACTGGTTTAAGTGACAAATCCACTTTTCCAGGTGAGGAATTTGAGACTCATGGAGGTTGTGTCTGTTCTGGAATCACTCAGATAGTTCATGGTAGGGAGAGTAATGGAACCTACCTACTCCACTACATTACTATACTTTATCAATTCAATATCAATAATGTTAGAGGTTTCCCTAGTACATATTAATTAAAAAATGCTCCTTTCTGTTTTATTTTATTTTTTTTTAACTTTTGCTTGCGTGGGTCTGATAATTCTGTGAAATATTTAAGCTATATTACCTCACGCAAAGTTCACAGTTCTATAATGGAAGCAAGATAATTCTTGTTTATTCATCTTCTACAGCTGGGGAAGTTGAGTTCAGAAGCTGACGAGCCTGCTGAAGAAAGGGAAGGAGGAAGAAGATGCTTATTTTATCCAACTTTAGCATGTCACCAAAGCTTAACTTGATTATTTAAAATCAATGCTTTTGTAGGTCTAGTTTGGCATTTCATTCTTTATCTACCCTCCTTTATCCCTCTTTCCCTAGTGACGATCTCTCTCCAATTCTGAAAATAACTTGTTTAGGAAAGTCAGTCAGTGCTCTGAGAATCCAATGCCACACTGGTTCTGTCAATGACTCCTACAGATTCCTGAAAAGGAGATTAAAGATAGCTGTTCCTAGCAAGCTTGGACCTCATGCCACGTTGATGAAATATGAGGGAGCTCATCTGTGTATATCCAACTACTTAGATGCTTAGATGGGAAGTAGAGTAATGAGGGCTGCAACGGTGCCAGCAAAGCACACAAATGAAGGTGCTGGGTGACTCCTGAGCAGACTGTCTCAGTTATGTCTAGGACTTTTCAAGGTGAGTCTGACGCCTGCTGGTGGTCTGTCTCACTTTTTCCATTTTGCCAAGTATGCTCGGTGGATTTGGAAAATGAAATATTTATTCACCACCTTAAGACCTGCCAGTCTGATTGCCACTGTACCCCCTATGGAGGCACACTGTTGAATAAACAGGAAAGCTTTTATCCTGCCAACCTGCTGGGCGTCTTTCTCCAAAGCTGAGTCAACACACAGCAATGGTTATATGATATATTTGAAAGCTTAGAGGACAGAGGTTATCTTTACCAGATTTATTAGGCAAGGGTGTCCTTAAGGTCTTCCAATTTTTTGCATGTATAATGCTGCACTACTTTAATTCAAGAATTACTGATATATGCATTTTATTTAAAATCTAGAATTAAATAAATGTTACCTAAAGGATCTAAATTTTGTGAGTTACTATAAATACATTGGGAAAGCTGAATTTCATGTAGTCTTAGAAAAATTTAAAAGCAAGCACAAATTTAAAGTAAAACACACGGTTTATATGAAGTGAGTGTGCACCTTGGTCATTGCTTTAGGTTTATTTTCTACTTTTTAAGAAAACATATATCTTTTCTGTTGTTTCTCAGTGGACACCAAAAGCATCTGGAGTCAGTTACATTTATTTATGTTCTATTCTAACAAAAATGGCTTAGCTGAAAAGTATTTCAAAATTTATTTAAGGAAAAATAAAACTGACTTTAGACTCACATGCCAGGTTTTAGCCCAGAGCAAAGTGTCGTGGTTGATTCCTAAATGAAATGGAAACACTGACAGACTCTTTATCCTGGCAGTGTTATAAGGATAACAGGTAAATACAATAGTTTGAGCTAATAATAGGTAACATTTTCCAGGTTTTGCTATTAAAAGTCCCTCACCACAAACAAGCTTTATAAAGTTCCCCTAAGAAAAGTTTGTTTATAAGATAAAAAGTAAAAATTCAGCCAATTTTCCATTGCAATGAAATATGATTCTTTTTTTTTTTAATCTTTTCTTCATATTATTAGTTTCCCTCTGCAAGTTTCACATTATTAGAATATGTGCTTTTGGATATCAGGCCTCTATTTAAAAGCAACTCTATAGACATCAATAAAATGAAGACATATAATGAGATTATTAAATTCCCTTTTAATGTAAGTTAGGTGTTTAACAATTAGTATTTTTATGAAATATCCCTTATCTCATTGGTTTCCATATTACTTCAACTTATGATTCTGTAGTGTTTGTATTTAATTGAAATTCTGAACATGCTGACATTGTAGTAATTATTTTGAAATGGCCTCATATTATTGTTTGTTTGTTTGGTTTGGTTTTTATCACTAATGTTTCTCAAGGAGAAATATATAAAACCAGGCAAGGGGTTGAGTGCATGGGTTTGGGAGAGGAGAGCAGTGTTTAGATCCTGGCTCTGACACTCCTGGGCTTTCCAACTGTGGGTACTGTTTGAATTTCTGAAATGGGAGCTAAAATAGTAGCTAAATCAAAGGGTAAGTCTGGAAATGGTAAGAGATAAGGGGCTTAGCAGAACTCCTGGCTCATGGCAAATGCTCTATAAAGCTTAGCTGTAATCATTTACTGTGGAATTTTTTTTTTTGTCAGAATAGCATATAGTGCAATTTTCCCTCATCAAGCACCAGTTAGCCAACTGCTATGAAGGGAAGTGTTTATCGCCAGTTTTACAGAGCTACTGATGTCGTTATGAATTTCCATACATGTGACAGTCTGTTTCTGGACCCTCTTCTCTATTTAATTGGTCAACTTGCTTTGTGCCTGTGCCAATAAACACTATATTATTATAGTTTTACAAGATACTTTGAAAGTTAATTTCCAAGTCCCCTCAGTTTGTCTGTTTTAAAGGGTGTATTGGCTCTTATGAGCTTCATTTAGTCCTCTACATATATGTTAGAAGCTACTTGGTCAAGTTCTGTGAAGAATCCCATTGCAATATGTATTGAAAATTCACTGACTCTATAAATCAACTTGGTAGAATTGCCATCTTTTGCATTTATAGTCTTTCTTTCCATAGGTAATGTTTTCTATTTATTTATATATGTGTATATATATATACATAAATATGTATTCATAAACACACATGCATACACATAAATATTCTTGTATAACTTCCAATAATATTTTTGTGTGTTTTTTCATACATATCTGTTTATGAAAGGTTTTTCTATTCATGTATTTATTTTGCTAAAAGTAAGTTCTGAAATTGTTTCCTATTTGTTACTCGTGTAAAGAAATTTAATAAACTCCATTATTAACTCTAAATAAGATCATGTGTAGATCTTTACTGTTTTTTGCGTAGGCAGTTGCACTTTCTGCAATATTCAGAATGTTGAGTAAAAATTTTGAATAAGAATGAATAGTAAGCATACGTTTCTTATTCCTGATTTTAAAAGAAAAGTCTACTACTTCACCACTATGTATGATGTCTGAGTTTTGGTAGATATCTTTAATCTGGTTAAGAAAGTTCCCTATTTTCATTTTGTTTCTTTTAAAAAAAAAAGTGTAGTATTTTATGACTGGTTTATTTGCATATATTGAGACTCATGGTCTTGTTCTTTAATCACTTTATTTGGTGAATTATATTTATACATTCTTTTCCAACCTTCATTTACATTCATTTCTGGGATTGATTCCTTCAACATATACTTACTGACAACTTACTCTATGTAAGGTCCTGGTCTGGGTATGGGGACTTATTAGTGAACAAAACCGACATTCCTTAACAGAGCTCATACTGACTACAAATAAATATTTACAACTGAATAAGTTGTATATTACAGTCATAAGTACAATGGAGAAAATCTACAAAACTAACTTGTTTTCAATTCATTGTATCAGATATATTTTTGTTCTGGATTTTTTAGCCAATATTTTGTTTAGGATATCTGTGATCTCATGAATGTGGTTGACCTACCATTTTTCCTTTCTTATAGTGTCTTTGATTGGGCAATAAGATTTTATGAGCCTCATAAAATGAGTTGGGGAGCATTCCCACATTTAAATTTATTTTTGTACCGTATTACTGGTCTAAATGGCATACTAACAATTTGTATATGTTTTCTCCAATCAAGAAATGAACCACATTTTCCAAATGTACTCATTCATAAAATGTGCAAAATAATTACCTCCTCTGTATGAGTTGCATCAGGGATTGTCATAATTCAGTAATATTTAGCATTTCTTAATTCAATACGATTTATGTCATTGCACCTGTTCTTATTTTGATCATTTGATTTTATATACCAATGCATAAAACAATGTAAAATATTTTCTGGTATCAGAATATTTTCTGGTTTGTATTCTGCATAAAATTCTGCCAATGTTATCAAATTCGATTGTAGTTTCCGCCAAGTGAAGAAAATTCCCACGCTCACATTATTTCTGGAATGATCATCTCAATGCTAGACATGGCCTGGCCAGAAACAGAATCATGCATTCAAAAACAGCATTTTCTCTCATTTTCATATAATTTTGTTATGCAGAAAGGCATTTATATTTTTAAAAATCATATTTCAATAGTATAATTCAATCTATTGAAAATGCACATTTTTAATTCCTGTTACAAAAAATATGTGATAAAACTCTTAACCTTTACACCCACTCTAATTCTTTAATCAACTATTTTCCATCCCTGAAATATTTGCAAGTTAATAAAATTTAACAAAAATAACTGGAGGCAGAACAAAGCTAACTAGGATCTGATCCCTTTTTCAACATATGTAAGAAAGATGGGTTATATATTTCTAAAAACTTCCTACTTATACCATCTTTTAGACAATCAAAAGATTATGATTGAAATAGATGGTTTTCAATAAAAGTGACCAATAATTTAATACTGAAATTTCAAATTTCATGTTATTTTATCTGAATCAGAAACAGCATATTTATTTTAACAGAATCTTTAGGATAGTCTCTCTTCCTGTTTTTCCTGAAATTCATCCATGATGATTCGCATGTAGGTAGAAAGTATAGATATACCCTGTCCTGTTAGTGAAGTGTCTTCCCTATATAATGGCCAAATTAGTAGCCCTGGATTCATTTCCTGTTTTCTGGCACTTTGCCTATTCTCTCAAGAACTTTATTCACTTATCCAGAGAACTGTATTTTATTTTCATGTTTAACCACTTTCTATTTTTTCCTGACAATTCTTTGAAAATGTATTTCTTTAACCAGTGAAAGAATGCTATACAGCATAGTAACATAACATAGAATTTGTAAAAGTTTTAAATATGACCTACCTCTCTGAAAAAGTTATAGGAATTAAATCTGTACTCATGAAATTTCTATTTCATCAAATAAATGCTTGCTATAATATAATCAGTGGATCATTATGCATTAATTTCTAATTTAATACTACCCTCCACTTTGTGACTTATTAATTGTAAATGAAAATTAGTTTGTACTTATCAATTCATATTATGACAAAAGTAAATGTAAATTTAAATTAAGAGCTTGACAATATCATCCCAGTACATGAAACAAACAGTAGACCATATGACTGTAATGTGAAATGGCATATAAAATCAACGCGCTAATTCAAGTAGAGGTTTTAGATACTCATCAACAGGCACGTCAGTCAGATAATGGTTTTATATTTCAAATTATTTTTTTAAATGTGGTAAATCTTCAATGGAGTTACAGTACCCAACTCATGCCTTCTTTGTAAATAGGAGCAAAACAGAATATACTCTTCCAGCGGAACAAGACATTCTATTTCCTTCTAAATAGTCCTAATGTACTGATGTATAAGAATAAATACTCCATCTTCCAGAAAAATTTTTATAATTAAATATAAAAATTATCCATCTTTGTATTTAGCAAAATCATACAATAACAGAAATAAATTCCAAAGGGAATGAAGAGGTCTACTACCTGTCTAGCTCATCCTGCAATGTGGTATCCATACACAGCCTGCCATGAGGGTCTACAGAAGGTCTCTACTGACAAATTCATCTACACCACTTCAGGAAAGTAGCCAATGACTTCTTCAACTTTTCTAAATATATCTCCAGAGTTGTTTTACATTGTTCTTTTTTATATAGTTTAGCCACTTTCTTCCTCTAACTCATAAAGCCCAAATATAGTCTGTTTTCTTAATTAATTTAAGAAAGAGATAGTCTTGTTTGGTTTCAACTGCAGAATCAATGCACTCTGAAAACAAATGATGCTAGAGTCTCAAAAACTCAGAACTATGTGGCATCATATGGTGCACCAATTCAATGCCATAACTTTACATAAAGTTTCATTTACTGAGCAGATGGCTGAAAATGTTATAGATGTGTTTATACATGCAGTAGAGCACAACGCTACACAGAGAACAAGCGTTTTTGTATCCTTCCTGCCAAAGTTAAGGCTAAATTTTTTTCTTCGACAAAGAGAAAATTATTTGATCAAGTGAGGCCTGGGCAGTCCTGCTGGATAAGAGCCTGAGGTTACCATGAAAAGGAAATCAGATTGTCAATGGCGGTGAGGATGGGGAATAAAATTGCTGATGCAGGGCTGGAGATATGTTTAATATATTTTTCCTCTCTCATTTTCCATTTTCACTAACATGTCCTTCATAATCAAGAACATGTCATTCAGCTTTGCGATTGACATACAAGATGTGAAATGTATTTACATCAGAGAAGCAAAATCAAATGTGAACAAATGACAACAACAAAAAAGATGGCAAAGGTAAACCAGTCATATGCTAGAGAAAAGAAAGCTGATGTGCTATGCTACTTTCAAACAAAATGGACTTTCAGATAAATACATTATTGGTGATAAAAATTTCAAGTGAGCAAGATGTTATAATAAATACAGATTTAAGTTAGCCTTATTAATAACCTCACACACACACACACAAGCAAAATGTTAGAAAATAGAAATTGGTAAATCCACTATTGGGGTGGGATATTTAAACAGATTTTTATTGATAATTCATAGGACAAAAGACTATATATTTTTGTAAGATTATAGGAGATTTGAACCACACAATTAGAGGCTCAGTTTAACAGATATACAATCATACTCCCAAGAAATAGAGGATCCACATTGTTCAGAGCACACATGCAACATTCACAGAAGCTGATGTCCTCTTAGGTCACAAATCCTCAATACAGTTAAAAGAACTAGAATCACGCAGAGTATGTTTGCTGTACTATACTGCCCTTTTTTGGAAATCAATAACCAAAATATGTGACAAAAATGTAGCCTTATGTTGGAAAATATATAAACATTGTTCTGAATAATTCATGTATCATAGAAGAAATCATATTGAAAAACTGAAAATATTTAGGACTGTAATATTACAAAAACACTTGCTATGAAAGTATGTGATACAATTCAAATAGCCCTTAGAGGAAAATGTACGGGAGTTACATGCGTATAGTAGAAAAGAAGTGTATTAGTCAGCTAGAGCTGCCATAGCAAAGTATCACAGAGTGGACAGCTTAAACAAAAATTTACTTTCTCACCTTGAGAAAGGTGTCAGCAGGCTTGGTCTCTCCTGAAGCCTTTTTCTTTGGCTTTCAGATGACTACCTTCTGGTGTCCTTACGTGGCCTTTCCTTCCTGTATTTGTCTCTTCTGTGAATACAAAATCCTCTTCTTATAAGAATACCATTCAGATTGGATTAGGGTCCACCCTAACAGCCTCATTTTAACTTAGTCACCACTTTAAAGGTCCTATCTCCAAATATAGCCACATTTTGAGGTCAATAATACCACCGAAACAAGCAGAATTAAAGACGATAAGGCATAGAAAAATCAGTGGGGTATAAAACCAGAGACACATGAAAGAAAATAAAAAAAGACAAATCTCTGCAAAGACTAAAAAAGTAAAAATAAATAAACATCTGGCATGATTGTTCAAAAAAACACAGAACACATAAATAGATAATACAGTCAGCCCTTCATATCTGCAGGTTCTGCATTCTTGAAATCAATCAGTCTTAGATCAAAAATACTTTTTAAAAATTACAGAAAGTTCCAAAAAAGTAAAACTTGAATTTGCCATGCTGGCAACCATGTATGTAGCATTTACATTGTATTAGTTATTATAAATTATCTAGATATGATTTAAAGTGTATGGGAGGATGTATGTAGGTTATATGCAATTGCTATGCCGTTTTACATGATGGCCTTGAGCATCTGTGAAGTTTGGTATCCCCAGGGGTCCTGGAACCAATTTCTATGAATACAAAGGGATGACTATATTAGGAATGAAAAAAGAGGAACACAAGCTCTAAGGAGCTTCTTCCATCCAAGAACCCCTGTAAAATTATCTCCCACTAATTATTACTGAGGTTGTATCTCTGCATTTAAATGAAGCCCCACCTTCATTCAATAACTAGGTTAGAGATTCCTACTAGCTTATTCCACAACAAATCAGTTATTATAAAAATTGTAAGTTCCTATGTAGCCTTATTTTAAACTATACCATCAGAGATGAGATTTTTTTTAAATGTCTTTTTTATATAGTTCTAAACTCAGAGTTTGTCTTCTGCCTTGTATAGTGTTGAAAATTCCTATTTCCAAAGCCTCGCCTCCAAATGTTCTCTTCACCTTTATGGATTAATAGAAAACCATCTGTCCCCTGACACACACATCCTCCATCCCTTCATAGTGGAGACCAATTTATTTCTCTCACTCCCTACGTGCCTCAGGGCCTGGAGGTGGCATAGCTGTCCCTCTGTCTCCCTTCTACACTTCAATATCACATTTTCCTTTCCTCCTTCAAAACCTCCAGATCTTCTGAATTGTATATCACCCAATAAGAGTAACCACTGTTCTTTTTTGTTGCTCTAATTCTTTGACCTCCTTGATGTACTTTCTTGCTGACGATTTCACCACTTGGCTCTACTCGAATTTCTCCGTCTTTGCTTCTATCACCATTCTTGGTGACTTCAATATACTGGATGCCCTGAATAATCCATAGAACACTTGGGCTTAAATTTCCTTGACCTCCTCATGTCCAGTGGTCTTTACTTCATCTTAAGCTAACCATTCTCAGGGTCATGGCATTGATTTTGTGACAAAATGATCACTACCTAACTTCTGAAATTTAAAGTCTAAATATTGAAATTTCTCACGCCCCTTCCACTTTGTCAGGTGGCCTACTCTTCTCTTTTGCAACAATCCTTTTGCCTTTTCCAGACGTCTTCTTCACTGGTCTGCCGTAGTCTTCCTATCAGTCACCTCTCAGAGTCATTAATTCCTTCTTTACTCTGCTTAGATTCTACGATACATCATTATAAAAATTCCTTGAAAATATTCTCAAGTCCCTTGACCCTTTCTGTTTCTGTTGTTCTTGCCTGAAAACACTACATCTGCTTAAACATCTACCTTTCCGGATCTGTACTCAAGCAATATCATATGGCTAGAGATAATGTAAAACTAAGTTTACCAATCACAATTTAAACTCAGCACCTCAAATATCAAATACACAATCTCATTCCATCCCCTCTAATGTTTATTTTGCAACTACCATAATAATTATTTTATATCTTCCACTCTCTCCCCAAATCTAAAACACCACATCCCTCCTCCCACCAACTCAAACCAATGGGAAGGAATCTATTTTGCTTTATTCCTCCTCCACAGTCTTACTTGCATCTCATCTCACACTCTGGCCCTCTTTCTATTTCAAAAGATAACATTTTGACAACTTGGTCAATGTCCAAACTTTTCACTGGACTCTGGATTCCATTCCTTCTGTTTTTCTCACATTCTTATTACTGTTATTTTCTCTCTCATCTAAATCATGATTTTCTCCATTTCTACCTATTCATTCCCAGTGGCATAGAAACATGCTCCATTTTAAAAACTGACAACACAACTCTCTTTATAGATCCTTCAACTCCCTTATGTCTCTGATGCCCTTCCCAGTAAAACCTCACAAAGCACTATTATCACTGCTCTACTACTTGTCCTTCCTGTTTCCCCTCCTCTTGATCCAAGGAGATTTCCATATCCAACAGACTGAAAATGCGCTAGTTGAAATTCTCATTAACCGGTATGCTGCCTTGTCTAAAAAACAATTCTTCATCCTCATCTTCTTTTTCCTCTCAGCAGCATTTGATGTAGATACCCACTTTCTGTTTCTTCAACCACATTCTCTTGCATTCAGAGACACTGTACACTTCCATTTTCCCTCTTAACTTTCCACATCTTTCCATCTCCTTTGTCTTCCACCTTCTAAAATCTCATCTTCTGTTGCCTGAACTATTTAAATCATCTCAGAACTTTTTAATTCATCTTAATGTCCCATATAATCTACTTCATTTAGACCATTCAGAGTAATCTTCTTGTTTACAATATAAATTATGCCATATCACTTCCCTACTGAAAACTCTCAATTGCTTCCAGTTACAAAATAAAGTTTAAACCTCTTAAATGACCTATAAAGGTTTTATGTAAGGGGCACCTAGCCTGGCTTTTTATTTTCCCCTAATTTTCCCCATCATCATTTTGGCACAGTGCAGACACATGGGTCTTTTTCTTTTAGCCAAGCATACCAAGTTTGTTCCTGCCTTAGGTCCTTTGCACTTTCCAGATGTTCTCAGCCTGGGAGAGTCCTCCTCATATCTTTGCTAGTCTGGTTTCTTTGCCCATTCAACTATAAGCTGTAATACTGCTACCTCACAGAGACCTTTTCTGACCATCCAGAGTAAACCAGCCTCTTCCTCTACCTAGACTACCCTATCCCTCTGCTTTTTGATCTTCTAATGGTTCCTACTATTTCACAGCACGTTATTTAAAAGTCTCAATAGTTTCTTGAGATAAATATTATCATTACTATACTCTTGTAGATGACAAAATCATGGTTCAGATTACTTAAATGAATTGTCATTATGACTGAAATTTGCCATACTGACACTCCAAATTAGAGCACACAAAATTCACACCCACACACACACACCCACAACCACAAACAGTTTTTTTACTTTATGCCGACAAGATCTAGGCCAGTCTACTTTATCTAGGAAAGTATTGGGGTGATGGATCTCTATATCTTTGTAAATAAGAGAAATACTCAACCTTTGACCATAACGTGATCAGTAATTATGACTTCCAGATATCACTCTTTTCAGACTTAAGCAAGGTAACTCTGAAATGGCTGGGTTAAATCATTAATCCCACCTATGCTGACTGGAGCTAGAGTTAGAAAGTTGAAACACAGACCAAATTCTTCATACTAATGTTTACATTCTTTTAAACTGCCTTGAGTGTGATCACCCAGGGGACTGAGTATCCCATTAGTTGAAAAATGCATGTATGGGTATTTATAATATTGAGTGGTGGGTGTGAGAAGATAAAGGGGTGTGAAGAATTTAAAAGGCCACAACAATTTAGCAAACAATAAGCCTTTAACCAGGAACACATGGTTTCTCACACCATGTGTAAAACATTAAAAGGAGAAAGAAAAAAAGAAGAGAATGATAGTGGTGGTGTGTTACAATGCAAAAATAAAATGTTTTCTTTCAAGAATGCTTTCAGTAAAAATAAAAGCTGTTCTTAGTACAAACTTTCTAATTACTAATTGTGTTTATTTCTGCTTGTATATGTGTTAAACACATTGTAAAATATTCACAGTTGAGTGCACAAATACTTATCAGATTCAGCTCATGGACTCCATAAATTACAAAAATGCTTTAGTGCATCATGTAGTTTAAAAGGGTAGCTGCCCAACAGTCTTTAGTTCTTTTAAAAGAAATAAAGTTTAATTCACTTTAAAGGTAGAGAAGGGTTTGCAGGGGCTTTTTTGGTGCTTTTGTTCTTTGTTCTTTATTGTTTTTGCTTTAAGAGTCATCTCTCTTTCTATGGGAAAAGCCCCTGCAGATTTCTTTTCATATCAACCGCTAGATAATGTGGCAGGCAGCCTTCTAAAACGGTTCACAGCGATTCATGTCTTCTATTATTCATGCCCTCGTCGAATTCCCTCCTGTTAAGTAAAGACTGGGCCTAGTAACTTGCTTTAAACAAATTGAAAATGGCCAATGCGATTGGGTACTACTTCCAAGAGTAGCCTAGAAAAGCCAGTGACCTGTCTTGCTAGCAATCTTTCTTTTGCTTACACTCCCTCTGCTTATTCACTCTGATGAAGCCTGTGGGGAGGTCCATGTGGCAAGGTACTGAGAGTGACCTCTGGACACTAGCCAGGGAGAAAGTTAAGCTCTTGTTCCAACAGCCTAAGAGGAACTGGGTTGTGCCAACAAAAGGTAAACCAGCTTGTAAGTAGATCTTTCCTCAGTGGAGCATTCAGATGAGACAGTAGCCTAAGCTCTCACCTTCACTGCAACTTGTGAGATCCAAAAGCAGGGAACCCAGCTAAGTTGGACCTGGATTCCTGGACCACAGTACCTGTGAGATTATGAATGTGTGCTGTTTAAGCCAATATGTTTTAGAGTAAATTGTTATGCAGCAAACAATATAATCAAAGAATAATGTGCTTCACCATTTCTTTGACCAATCATATCCAACATCCAGTTTTGTCTGCTCTACCACCTCAGAATCTAGAAGCTACTTCAGATTCTGACCTAACCATGCTATCATTTCCCTTTTAACCCCCATTAACATTTGCTTAAAATATTTCAACGTTTCCTAAAAGTTTTGCCCATCTCCAGACTGCTATGTTCCATTCCAGCTTCTATAATAGCATTTCCCAAACTAATGTTCACAGATTTCCTGGAAGGAAAAATTCCTTTATCAAATTAATCGATGATAGGCAGAGTATCTTAGGCTCCTTTAGAGAGTCATAACTGAAGCTGTGATATTGTCATATATCTTTATTCAATAAAAAGATTTTTGAACTCATTTGACACTAAGATTGCACTTTCTCATATAGTTTTTTTTTTTGAAAGCATTGATAATATTTTATGGGATCAATTTTGTCTCAAAATAAGAAAGAAAAAAAATCCTGCTTGACAAATATTGTTCCAAACTTCTGAAAGAATATTTTTCTGAAATGCACATCAAATGTCACTGACTTGTTTTAAACACATGTTGGCATCCTTATGTTGCTTATAGAATAAGGTAAAAAGAAAGAATACAAATAACGACATGTATGACCTGCCTGAACCTCTCTGGGCTTTTCTTAGCTCTTTATCTGACTCACTGCTCTGCTCTGTTCCTCTTATCTTTCACTCCAGCCTTACTAAATCCCAGCCAGTTTGCTAACTGTTCCTTTGGTCTTAGCATTGCTAGTCTCCATTCACCTGTCTTCATAAGAAGAGAGTGAAAACGCTGCTTTGTACACCTACCTGTCTTTCCCCAATATTTCGACAAACTGTAACTCATTTTTCTATTCAGGTCAAGTCATTTAATTTATGAAGCATCAACATACCTTAAAGTCTCTAGAGAATGGGATCTGTTTCATTTCTGAGCATGTTATTCAAAAGTAACACTCATTTTACTACAAATATTTACAGAAGTTAAGGTGTATTTCCTTTTAATATCCTCATACCCCTGATGGTGAAATCATTTCAGGTTTAATTACACTGAGAATTTCTCTCTTCTTTCTGCTTCTCCTCTTTTCTCTCTCAATTCCACTATTCCCTGCCCACAAGAATACTTCTATCATTTTATTACACGTAGTTCTTTGTGTACTTCTACTTATGATAGATAACTACCGTTTTGAAGTCAGGTTATGAGACATTCATTTTTGCACCCTCACAGTGCTTTAATAAACAATTAATGGTTAAATAGCACAACACTCATTCATTCACTTCCTTATTTGTTCAGTAAACTTTGATTTCTAAAATAAAAATCTCCCTGGTTTCCCCTTCCTGGAGTGTACTCTTTTACTTATCTCTTATCATTTTTATTCTATCTGGTGCATTTTACTTACATATTTTATGATTGGATGCATAAATTGTTACATTTAATAGTTTCTTAGTTCCCTACTATCTTTGGTCTTCCTTGTGATTGGAGTCCTCTGACAATACCTGAGCTTGGTGATGTACTTTTTTTTTATAGGAAAATAAAAATAAAAATCTCTGCAATCACTTTATTTCAGTAAATTTATGAAAATGTTAAATATCCATGCCTTGAGCACTAGCAAGGCATAACAAATAAATATAAATCAAAGGAGTTTATCTAAATCATGTTTTGTTAATCACTGGTATTCATGTGTAGTTTTCACAAATAAATTCTTTATCTGGTATATGGATACATATTGTTGAAAGTAATGATATTGCCCAGATAATAAATTTTAAAATATATATGTAAAAATAGAATTAGATGAAAAGTTATTTATTTGAATAGTGAGATAAATACAACTAAACTATAAATATACTTTATTTATAGCTTTGATGACTTCAATATTCATGAATTGTGAAACCGGTTGAATTTTTATTGTCTTGTTATATGCCAGAGATCCAAAGAAAAGATTGTAATCACTATTTAAAATGTTGATTTTAACTGTAGAACATAATATCATACACTTTTATTAAACAAGTTTTATTATTTAAACCTCTATATGTATCCCATGCTTCACCAAAATTTCACTTGCTTTATTTTTTAACTATATACTCTTACACAACTAGGAATAAAATTAGGACATGATTAGAATCAGGAATAAAAAGCCTTTCACTCTTATGCTATTTCCATTCACATCTTATTGTTGCAAAATATGCTAGGAAATGTTTACAGAACAGGATTAAGTTTTCTAAATGGTGATTTTAATAGTATCCCTCCATTTTTGAAATAAATTTAAGCTGAATTATTTTCAGTTTTATAAAACTATTATTATACAACTGATAACAGTTATGTTCCCAGCCTATTGTAACAAATGCCTTGCACCTGCAAAACCTTCTCTGATATATATTAATAACGTTATGTTGTCACAGTCCCATCAAAGAGACATAATCTAGTGGGACTCTGTGAACAGCTGTCGTTTAGGTTTTACCATCACCAATTTCTTATTTTAGTAATAACATCCCACATTTTTGGCAAAATGTTCGCCCTTCTGCATTCACACTGTTCTTCTGCAGTCACCTATCACAATATCCTACTGACACAGCTTTGGACAGATGACCCGAGCTGATTGTAAAACAACATCCTCTAAATCACAAGAAGTGAAAACAGGGATGGTCATGTAACACAAGCAAGCTAATCTGAGTTCTGCTTTGGAATTTTCCTTACTGAAGATGAAAGAGGGGTTCCTTTGTTTCCTCTGGGTTGAGAGCTTCCAGGAGCCATGTCAACTACTTTGGGAAGGCTGGTGGGATTAGGCCAGTTCAGATACAGAATGGGAGATGAGATGGGGAGTCAGAATTATATACAAATAACATCATTCAGCTCACAGGATCCAGTTATACGTGCTTGGGGCCAAATCTACCCATATCCTTGCCAGTTTCATGAACCACTGTATTTCTTTAAGAAAATTACTTTCTTGAATTGACTATTTATAATTTGAGTCTTTTCATTTGCAACCAAAAGATGTTTCACTAAAATAAGATAGATGTCTTGCGAGAAATGTCCAGGAGTTGAGGGGTGCACATGTGAGAGGTGGGTGGGTGGGTGGCTAAGACGAATGTCTTATGCGAAGTTACAGTCCATTAATTCTGCAATTATCTATTCAAATAATTAAAGAAAACATTACACAAATGGCCCCAAATGAGAATACGATTAAACTGACTCAAATTTGACATGGGTCAAGGTGGTATCTCAGATTGCTGGCACCTTAGAGACCGTATTTTAACTTCATGATCAGAGAAAGCCTTTTCATGTATTTCAGTGGAGTTACAATGATGGTGTGTCTGCATATGTTTTAAGTCTAATGCAAAGCATATAAATGTAACACATGAAAGAAGAATTGAGAAATCTTTTAGTTTGTTTCATAAAACTATCTGGATAAGCCTTAGACGTTGGATAAATGAAATGGGGCTAATATGAACAGATCTAATTGAGTACAAAGTAAGTAGCATCGAATTGTACTCTAGTCTCAGTAGATCTCTGAAATACATTTAATTTAGATGTTCTTTTTGTTCCTCAGTTACCATAATGCTGAGAATAAGCAGCCAAACAAGGAACAAGTCACAAATCCTAGTGACTTACGATAATAGGAATTTGTGTGTTCACAAGTCTCCAAAACGGCTGTGTAGTTATTCTGCTCTCAGGTGTTAAATCATGCTCCTGGGACAGCTGTTGGTAGCTTGGATGGCTTTGCTGATATTAACTGGTTCTATCACAGGTCAGGGGCTTTGGCTAGGATAAGGTGTCATTTTTCCGTGTTGTCTCTCCATCTCCCGCGGCTAATCTATGTTGATTCTCATAGTGGCCAGCTACTGATAGAGAGAAAAAGAGGGGAGAGAGGGGTGCGACGGCGGCGGGGGGGGGGGCGGTGGGTAGATAAGAAATGCACACATTCTCACATTCTCTTCGGAACTAGACTCAGAACTGGCACAGTATCCCTTACTTTGCATTCCAATTCACTGGCAGCTTAGAGACCTCACTTAAACTTCATGATCAGAGAAAGCCTTTCCATGTATTTCAGTGGAGTTACAATTATGGTGTGTCTGTATCTGAGGTGACAAAACAAGGCCACCCCAGCTTCAATAAGAAAGAAAATGGACTTCACCTTTAATTGCAGAAGTTGCAGTGTGACATTGCAAAAGGCAGATATATAGGAGAATGGAGAACTGGGATCATTTTTGCAACTCATCTATAGAGATAACCTAGGAGAGAGAGAGAGAGAGAGAGTCCGTTTTAGTTTCTGAATTTCTAAATCCACCACTCTATGCACTTTCCAAATAGCATAAAGTCATTATTACCCATCTCATATTCAACCCTGGGTTCCACTCAGGAATGTTGTAGGAAATGAATCTCGTTCATGTTAAAGTTATGAATTATTTCAAACCTAAGTAAAAATGCTCTCCACATTTTAAATGAAGATGCAATTTATTTTGCTTCCAGAGAATTATACATTCACTTATAAGAATCAATTCCCATCCACTTCCAGATGGGGAGATAAAAGTATTGGTAAAAATTCCGAATTGCCTGGATAAAGTGAATTTTTTCAACAAATTTCCAGGCTAAGGAAAAAATTATTACAGAGGGAAAGTGAATAATACTAGCATCACACTATCCAGTATTTGAAACACTGGTTATTATAAAATGTCAGAATAACATCAAAGTACTACTGAGACAAAATGACTCTACCTAAGAATTCTATTACAACCAATCTGTTCAGGAGGAGAAAAGTTAATACGGTCAAAGAAGTTACTATATCAGCCATTTAATCTATGGGAGGAAAGTATGTATGATAAAAGGATATGATAAACAAACTAAACTATAAGAGGGACTTCTACTTTAGGGGAAAATGAAGAAGACAGGAAACAATGTAAACAATAAATCTTAAAACATACTAGTTAAAAATTCATGAGTAAACCTAGTATCTGAGAATGGGTAGTGCGTGTTAAATATGGAGGAAATAAGATAAACAGTACAAACAGAAAACCTTAAAATAATTAGAAAATAATGGTACTAAAGTAGCCCAGATTTGGAGAGAGACTGAGGGAAAGAGGGAAAGGTCCTTGCTTTGAATAGGGTCACATCAAGGTTGCTTTAGCCATTATAGACCTAGAGTCAGTTCCATTCTTCCTTCTCATAAAACCACTGAAAAAGTAGAAGAGTGTAGTGATGGAGTTTCCCTGCCTTCATGAGCAAAATCCTGTGTGATACCAGTTGAATCAAAATGGGCAAGTTACTTAACAGTTTTCTTCTAAGTAAAATGGAAAAAAATATTTGATATGACTCAGAGTTGATATGAGGATTAAACCGAGTAATATGAGTAAATTGATTAACAAATCCCAGGCATGGTATGTATAAATAAGTGTTAGCTACTACTATTTTAGAAATTCTTCAGGAAAATATATATTTTTGAAACAATTTATTGAGGTACAATTTACATATAATAAAATGCACCTACTTTAGAGGTAGAATTCATTACTTTGATAAATACATACATCTGTGCAATCAGCAGAATTAGGAAACAGAAAATTTTTATGACCATGAAAAATTCTCTCATGCTCCTTTGCAATCTATCTCTCATACTCGAAACACACACACACACACACACACACACACACACACCCCCACCCCTCACCCATGGTCTTAGGAAAGCTCCAAATGCTTTCTGCACTGTAGTATAGATTTGCCTACTTTAGAATTTCATATAAATGAAGTAATATAGCAGGTACTCTTTTTTATCTGACTTCTTTCACTGAAATTAATGTTTCTCAGATTTATTCATGTTTTTGTATGTATCCCTAATTTGTTCCTTCTAATACAGAGTGATATTTCATTGTATGGCTAGACCACAATTTTACTGCCTATTCACCTATTGATGGACATCAGCTGAAACTTTTTCCATCCTTTCACTTTTTACCAATTTGTATCTTTACTTAGAGAGTATGTTTATTGTATACAACAACTTGCTTATTTTTCCTGATGGTGTAACAATCCCTGCCTTTTTATTGCTTTATTCACATCATTTACATTTAATGTCTACCTTCTTATATAAATTTCCTAGTCATATTGTCTGTCCTTTGCTCCTTCCTTTCTCTTTTAATACTTTTTTAAATTAAACTTTTGGTATTCTACTTTATTTTCACCATTAATTGTTATATCCATTTATTTGTTCTACATTCTATTAGTAGATGTATGGTATACTATTTGCATCTTTCACTTATTACATTCTGTTTTAAAATAATACTATATCCCTATAGTATACTATATACTATATACTATATAATACTATATAAAATAATACTATATAATACTATATAAAATAATACTATAATATAGAAATTTCACAGTAGACCTTTATTTCTACTTTCCTAGTTCATGTGTTATTGTCATTCATTTGACTTATACATATATTATAAAGCCCACAATACACTATTACTCTGCATTCAACAGCTATCTTTCAAATAAATTAAAAAATAAGATGTAATTTATATCTATGCATGCATTTACTATTTCTGGCATTTTTCATTTCTTTATATAGGCATAAGATATCTTATTCCCTTTTAATTTCCATTAACATTTCGATTCCTGTGGGCAGGCAAGCAAATAATTTCCTTAGGTTTTTTCATTAAATATTTATATAGCAGTTCTTTTTTTAAAATTTTTTGAGGGACCACCACAAGGTTTTCCATGATAGCTGCAACAGTTTACATCTCCACCAACAGTGCACCAGGTTCCAGTTTCTCCACATTCTTGCTGGCATTCCTTGTTCTATGGTATACCTGATAGTGGCCATCCTGACAGGTGTGAAGTGACACAGCGTTGTGTTTTTTTATTTGTATTTTCTTGATAATTAGTGATGTTGAACATCTTTTAATATACCTGTTGGTCATTTGTATGTCTTCTTTGGAGAAATGTCTATTCAAGTACTTTGCCTATTTTTAATTGGATTGTTTAGCTTGTTTTTGTTACAAGTTGTAGGAGTTCCTAATATATCTTGGATGTTAGCCCCTTATCAGATATATGGTTTTTAAATATTTCCTCCCACTTTGTATATTGCCTTTTTACTTTGTTGATTGTTTATTTTTCTGCTTATACACTAAAAAATATTGCTGAAAGGAATTAAAGATGACAATCAAATGGGAATATATCCTGCGTTCATGGATCGGAAGACTTATTATTATTAAAATGTTCATTTTACCCAAAGCAATCTACAAATTCAATGCAATTCCCATCAGTATCTCAGTTGCATTTTTATAGAAATAGAAAAAAAACCCTAACATTTATATCGAACCACAAAGGATCCCAAAGAGCAAAAACAATCTTGAGAAAGAAGAGCAAAGCTGTAGGCCTCACGCTTGCTCACTTCAAAATATATTACAAAGCTACAGTAATCAAAAGAGTATGGTACTTGCATAAAGACAAACACATAGACCAATGAAACAGAACAGAAAGCCCAGAAATAAATCCATGCACATATGGTCAAGTGATCTTTGAAAAGTGTGCCAAGAATACAAATAGGGAAAGGACAGTCTCTTCAATAAATTGTATTGGGAAAACTGAATAATCACATGCCAAAAAGAGAAAGTGAACCCTTATCTTACACCATATGCAAAAATCAACTCAAAATAGATTAAAGACATTTATAAGACATGAAACTATACAACTCCTAGAAGAAAACATAAAGGAAATTGGATTGGACAATAAAACCACTGGCAACAAAAAACTTTTAGCACTCTAGACATGTTTTATTTATGTCTGCCTTACATAGTTTCTGGTAAAAATCACTGTTTTTGTTCATGTAATGTATCTTTTTCCCCAGCGTGCTTTCAAGCTTTTCTTTTTAACACTGGTTTTTAACAATTTGATTTTGATGTCTTGGGGTGTTTTCTGTATGTTTATATTGTTTGATATTTATTGAAGTTTTTTGATCAAGTGAGTTTATACTTTATATCAAATTGGAAAGCCTTCAGTCATTATTTCTTCAAATAATTTCTCTGTCCTCCCTCACTCTTCTCTCCTTCTGTGACTCTAATTACCTCCATGTTAGACCCCTTGAATTTGTACCACAGATCCCCTGAAGTGTTCTTTATGTTTCAATATTTCTCTCTCTATCCTTCACTTTGAATATTTTTGTATTGCTATGTCTTCAAGTGTACAGATTAATTCTTCTGCTGTATCCAATATGCATTAGTCCCAGTCAATAGATTTGTCTTTTCAGACTTGTTTTTTTCCTCTAAAAGTTCCATTTTGTTTTTTATATCTTTTATTTTCCATCTATTATGTTCATATCCTCCTTTAAATATTTGTGCATATTTATAATAGATTTTTAAAGATCTTTTTCACTGATTCCATTACCTTTGTCTGGGTCTGCTTCAGTTGATGGATTTTTATTCTGGTTATGGTTACCATTTGCAGCTTCTGTATTTGTCACATATTTTTTTGAATGAAGAGTACGGTGAATGTTACATTGTTCAGTGTTTGGATTTTGATATCTGTTTTTATAAAGAGTTGAAGTCTGTTTTTATAAGGCCTTTATGTTTCTTGCATATCAACGTGATCCTGTCAAGATTTATTATAAGCCTAGTTATAGCAGGAATAAGTAGCATTCTCCAGAGCTAAATAACCCATTTTTAAAGATGATCTACTAATAGCTCTAGTTGATCAACAAGGTCTCCCTACCCTGGCTAGATGGAAATCAAACATTTTCCCAACTCTGTGTGAGCTCTGGGAATGTTTAACTTTTTCTTTCCACCTCTGCACATATCTTTATGTAGCCACACAAGGGGACTCCTATGCAGATTTCTGAAGCTCTTTCTCTGAGTAGCTCCATCTTCTAGAGTACTTGGGTTTGCAATTTCTAGCCACCTCTGCTTCCCTGACCTCCCATTTCTGTAAGTATGACTGATATACTCACCTCGGAATTTCTTTCCCTTTAGTGTAGACTGAGAAGTGCTTCCAGGCAGGAAGACAAGATGATTGTAGAGATCACAATTTTTGTTTTTCCGCCTTCCATGGATCACAGCCTTATTCTGCTTGTTGTATAGTGTCTGAAAAGCGTGTCTAGTTTTCTTGTTATTCATGGCACATGGGTTAGTTCAATAATGATGACTCTGTCATAGCTGGACCATGAAGTCTCAGCATTTACATTCAATATAGCATGATAGGAGTATCTTGGCATTAATTTCATAAACTTCATAAAGGTTATAAAAGTGTGTGCCTTTTTCTTGCTATTCTCACTGCCTATCATTATGACTGACATAGAAGTGGCCCTCAGTATATATTGTTGAATAAATTAATTAAAATACACTTATGGACTATTACAAGAAAAAAGCCAAATCTCCTCACCAGGAGGACAGCTGCTGCTTCAAAGAATCAGTTAAGACAAGGTCTGAAATTCAAGTTTGTATACTATTTTGCCTATTATTTATGGAATTGTTTATGGGAGAGTGACATGTTAAAATATGTAAAGAAGTATTTATATTAAAATCAATGCTCTTGATAAGGAATATCAACCATCCAGAGATAGTTATACTATCAATCTAAATGTGTGTGAGTTTAGAAGTTTTGAGAAAACTGATTTTTTCAACCATCATTAAAGACAAACTTACTTATTTTATTTAAAGTGAGTAGAAATACTCAAATGCTCTCATTTCAATATGTCAAACATAATCATCATTGGTCCAGAGTTGTCCCAGATGAAACTGTCATGTTTTATACTTCAACCTGCAAGTCACTGAAGTTGGTCTTCCTTGGCAGACTGGTCCTATACTGCATACAAATATTACTTTGCTACACCTGACAATTTACCCCTAAGAAACCTGGGAAACTCACATCAGGATTGGTTTCTTTGACTTCTGGGAACAATTCAACATTTGGCCACCATTATAGGAACCACTGCTAATTTGTTCTCTAATTAACTTCTCAAACCCATAATGATGGCTTGTTTTATTCTTTCTGAATCTCCACTCATTGTTTGCTCTTAAGGATTGCTTGGCTTAACAGGGTAAGGAGCTAAAACTTCATTTTATTTCAGATAAATTAGTAATAAATATATCATATTAACAAAACATTCTAAGAAAAGCAAAAGAAAATCTGTGAACTTCCACTAGTAAATATGCTATAGAGGAAATTCCTATAATCAAGGATTTAAGCAAGCCAGTCACCAATTATAAATTTAGTTCCCACAGGGGGCAAAGTATTTGAGACGCTAAAGCCATTCAGCTTTAAGACATATGGTTTCAAGTTTTGATGCAAATCTAAAGGTGAGGCATTCAATTTGAACTAAAAAAAAAAAAAAAAAAATGTTTAAATTCAAATCTTTTCTTTGGAATGAATTTACCATCTTTATTGTTGCTTTTATTTTACATCGTCCATGGCTTTTTGCATATTCTTATAGAATCACAGAACTTTGAACGCAAGATCTATAGAAATTATGCAGCACACATGTTCCCACTCAGGCTGTTTCTTGAAACTACAGATTTTGCGGCCTGTCTTGCAGAGAATGTAATTCAGTTGATCAGAAATGGTCCTATAGTCTGAGTTAAAAAAAAAATAACTGAGCAGAAGCACTGATATAATTTAATTTTCATTTTACAAATAATAAAACTAAGACCCAGAAAATTAACTGATTAGCCCAAGTTTCTATAAAAGTTGGTGACAACAACAAAAAAATGAGCTCATGATCCTGGAATGCTGTTTTCTACTCTAGAGCTTTTTCCATTGCTTTATAATCAAAAACATTGTTTATATAATATTAAGTATAGAAATCCTTGAAATTCTATCTTAAGTTCATGTCTCTTATCAAGCTGTACTTGCTCTCTAAGAGATCTCATCCACTGTCAGGGTGTTATTCCATATCTGTCTTTCACATCAATCTCCAAAATTCTAGAATTACATGTTCAATTACTTAATTAACCTTTTTATTTTAATCAACTTCAAACAAAACACATGTAAAGCTCAATTTTTCATTAATATGCAGCAAACCTTATCTGCCTCATCTGCCTTATCTGTTCTCTGTCTCAGGAAGTCCCACTATCAATGTACCCAGTTAAGCAAGTTAGAAGCCTGAGGGTGATTCCGGACACTCTTTCTCCTTTATCGACATACCCAATGCATCCCAATTCACAATTTTTCTAAGTGTTGTTAAATTAATAAACGAGGAAGCCAATAGACTCAAATGGTTCCTATACCTTAGCAGCTTATATAAACAAATCTCAACTAAAGCCTGTAAATGCCTCAAGGTTAAGAAATCAAAACCTAAAGCCAGCTAATCAGAATATTCCTGCACAGATTTAGTTTATCATAACTGAGCTCCAAAACTTCGCTTTGCCCCATAAAGTAAAGTAACCCTGCCATAACCAGTCAGCATTTGTCCAGGATAACTTCTTTATTCCTGCTCACTTTGGTCAATAAAACCCTCTCCCTTTGTACAAGTCTTCAAAGCCCCTCTCTATTTCTTAGACTAGATGCTTCCCTATTCATGATTCACTAAATAAAGCCAACTAGATCTGAAATGTGCATGTCTGTGAATTTTGTTTAACAGTATTTAGCAAGTTTGTTCAGATCTTCCAAGCCACCTTCGTCCATGCTAAGATCATTTTACTCATTGACAGCAAGTGATTTGGAAATGATTGCCTTCAGCATTGCTTTCTTCAATCATTCTTCACACTGTTGAAGATAAACCTTCTGAAAATACAAATCTGATCATGTCAAATGCTCCAATGTCTTCCCATTGCCCTTGAGATATACTCTAAAAAATGTCAGACTAATTTATGTGGCCCCACTTAATCTATGCCTACTTTCAATCTCAATATAATGCAATCCTGTTTTCTGCTATGTTTCAGTCAAACTGGGATCATATTTTTGATCATCAAATAGGGTTTAATAGAATTATAATTGTATTTGAGGAATAAAATGAATTTCCTTTTGTTAAACATTAATCCAAAGCCAGCATAATTTCATTTGCCATTATTTCCACTTTATTCTCGTTAATGTCATTTGTAAGTTGCCCTTGTTCTTGAATTGATATCTTTTGTTATATAAAGAGATAATCTAAATTTTAGTTGTACTGTTTTAATACAATCGGTGCATTCAAATAAATAGAAAATACTTTTTAAAAAAGCTTATTCTAAAATAGGATTTGTCGATTTGACAAAAAGTCTTGAGGAAATGAAAAGAAAATTTAGAATATCACTTTCATTTATTGTACTAATCTGCTACAATCTTTACAAATACTATTAGTTTAGTTCATTGTAATAGTATGCAATAATATAATTTGTCACTGAAAAATATTTGTCAACATACTATTTAAAACATTCAAATTTAACTAACATTTATCGAGGCTGTATTAGCTGCCAGCAAATAACATATTTTCTTATTGAAACTTTAATACTGTCAGTTGGAGCAGTAATGATGATGGTGATATCTAAGATGTACTGAATGCTTCCTCAGTGGCTGGTGTTATGATACACAGTTTATCTAGTTTATCTCACTTGATCTTCATAATTATATCTAGAGAGTTGATCCTATTCATTGGGTGAGTATATTAAAAGTGCCTGCCAAATAGTAAGCATTCAATAAATGTAGTTGTTATTGTTTTGCATTTATCTCTTTGGAGAGATGAGGAAAACGGAGGCATTTAGCATGTACT
This sequence comes from Hippopotamus amphibius kiboko, assembly GCF_030028045.1. NCBI lineage: Eukaryota > Metazoa > Chordata > Mammalia > Artiodactyla > Hippopotamidae > Hippopotamus > Hippopotamus amphibius. The sequence goes on from NC_080189.1 coordinate 169,104,893, forward strand.
TTTTGGCCTGTGGTTTAGCCAGGCTTACATGTTAGGTCTTCTAACTCCATTCCTAATGTTCTTTCCATAGATTCTTAACAAAGAAACACAAGAATGAAATAAACTCTGATATTTACTTTTATCTTTGAGACTTTTTTTTTCCCCTTCTGGAAGCTTCCCTTTCTTCAGATGGCATCAACAAAACATGGCCCTGATCATTTTGAAGAGGACAGATTTTCCAGGGGGCCAATGAAAGATGTGTCCCCGGATAACATTTATCTAAGTTCCAGAAATGGGTGCATGACTTAAACACACAGCAAGTCAGAGCCCTTTTGCAGCATTCACTATGGATATCGGAAATGAGTTTCTCTTTCCTTCTGTGACTGCAGGTGCTAAGAACCTCGTGACTCCAGAGACTCCGGGGGCTTTTTCATAATAACCTGGCAAGTTTATCTGAGAATCCAGCCAATATAAATAAAAGCTGTTTAAAGTGATAGAGAGACTTAATCCTGATGAGAATTTCGGAATATCTCGAACTTTCCAGATTTAAATAAACCTATTTGTGTGTGTGTGTATTTTGGGGCAGGGGAAAGTGTTTCACTTAAGCTTGTATGAGTTACATTTCAGTCACCTTAATAGAAGGCTGGGACTAAAGCACAGCTTCTCAAATAAAAATGGAATTGAAATAGATTCTTGTGGTTATATTTCTGAAATCATCATAAAACTTTCAGTTTATCCATTTCCTTTGTCCTTCCTCCTACTTCACCACGCCTTGTAACCCTACAGCCCTCTTTTCATTCCTTCCCTCCTTCCTTCCCTCCCTTTCTTCTTTCCTTCCTTCTTTGTTTCCTCTTTTCCTTTCTAATTTGAGGGGGTCCAATAAATTATATCAATATTTTCCATGTGCAAGATGTGAAACAGGTCAGAAGCAGAGGAGGCAGTGGGGAGAGACAAATTACTTAGTTTTACCATTTGCTGGATTCTGTTTGCTGATATTCTGCAAAAGTTTTTGTATCCATACTCAAGAGGGCTATTGAAGAAAACTGTATTGTTTTGTTGTTTTAATACCTTTGTCTGTAATCTTGAACTCGTAAATGAATTAAAAATGATCCCCGCTCTTCTATTTTCTCAAAGAGCTTCCTTAAATATTTGATAGATTTAAGCAGTAAAACTATCTGGGCTTAGAATTTGTCAGAAAGTGTTAATTATTAATAATTAAATGTTAACTATTTAAATTATGTTGGACTACTCAGATTATTTCTTCTTCTGTCAATTTTCATAATGTCTGTCTTTCAAGAAATATGTCCACTTCATCCAGGTGGTCAAATATATTGCTATGAATTATCCATAATACAGCCTTATTGTCTCTATAATGTCTGTTTATAGAATCTGTAGTACTGCTGACCATGTAACGCCCAGCCCAATATTCATAATTTGCACAGATTTCACTTTTTCTTGATCATTTTATTGGTCCTTAAAAACAACCAGGTTTTGGTTTCATTGATTTCCCTTATTATTTGCCCAATTTCTTTATTTCAGGTTTCTGTTCATCTGTTTTTTATTTTTGTTTTCTCTCTTCTACTTTCTTTGGGTTTGATATGCTCTTCTATTACTAGCTTAAGGTAGAGCTTTGATGACTGATTTCAAAACTTTCTCTTTTAATATAAACATAAAATAATTTCTAAGAAATGCTTTACTTGTATACTGCAAATTTTGCATTTTGGAGTTTTTCTTATGTAACATTTCAAAACATTTTATAATTTTGTCACTTCTTATTCCCAAGAGTTATATGAAATACTGTTGCTTACTTTCTATATATTTGTTCCATTTGTTTCTAGATGTTCTATCACTGATTTTTAATTTACTACAAAGTAATTTCAATTATTTGAAATTTATTAAGACTTGCTCTAGGACTTTTTAGGTGGCGCAGTGGTAAAGAATCCGCCTGCCAATGCATGGGACACGGGTTTGAGCCCTACCCTGGGAAGATTCCACATGCCATGGAGCAACTAAGCCCGTGTGCCACAACTATTGAGCCTGTGCTCTCGAGCCCATGAGCAGCAACTATTGAGCTCATGTGCCACAACTACTGAAGCCCACGCACCTAGGGCCCATGCTCCACAACAAGAGAAGCCACTACAATGAGAAGCCCGTGCACCACAATGAAGAGTAGCCCTCACTCGCAGCAACTAGAGAAAGCCCGTGTGCAGCAACAAAGACCCAATGCAGCCAGTAAATTAAATTAATTAATTAATTTAAAAAAAAAAAAAAAAGACTTGCTCTGTGGTCCAGAATACAGTCAAGAATGTTATACATAAACAATATGTATATTTTTCAGTTGTTTCATGTGGTGCACTATAAAACATTTGATGTCAAGGTTGTTCAGACCTTCAAAATTTATACTTTCTCTCCACGTGTTCTCATAATTCTCAAAATCCTCACCTAAAATGTAATATTTATTTTTCTTTTGTGTTCTGTAATTTTTGGTTTATCCCTCAAATTGTTTTTATTTGATGCACATATATTTTGTATTATTTCTTCATAAATTGATCAGTTTATCAGTATAATGTGTATGCTCTTTATCTCTGGTAAAATTCTCTGGGAATACACACAGAGAGCATGTGTTACACCTGAGATTTTTTTTGCTTGTTTGCTTGTTTCAATTTTTCTTAAAAGAATGGACTATTTAAAGCAAAACTAATAACAACATATTGTTGAGGTTTTTAAATATATAAAATTAAACTGAATAATGACCATATAAAGAAGGATAGGACATATAAAACTATATTGGAGTGACACTGAAGTAGTACAATATTTTGGGGGATTAGACTGTGATAAGTTAAAAGTGTGTTTTATAAGTTAAAGATGTGTTTTATAAGTTAAAAATGTGTTTTACCTATGAGGAACCACACACACACACAAAGTGAAGACAGAAGTGAAATGGAATGAAAAGTTACTAAAATAATTCAAAATAATATAAAAAATGCATGGTACCAATATCAAAATGGTAGAATTAAATGCAAACATATTTATAATTATAATGTATTTAAATGAAGTAAAGCATTATATAGTAGAAATTGTCAGAATGGATAAAATGCAGGACCATACGCTCTCTCTGTGTGTATTTTGTTTAATTTCAGGTTCTCACATAGTTTCACCTCCTTTCAGAATGAAAGCCTTCCATTTATAGTAGCTATAGAGTAAGTCTGATAGAATAATTCTCTTACATGTATTTGGCTTTACATTTTTACATTTCTACTTGTGCAATTTTAATGGGATGACCTACAAATTGTTCTGTTGTCTTCTGTCATGCATTGTTTCTTTATACAAGTCATCAGTTATTCTAATGTTTGTTTTCCATATATAATTTATCTTTTTTCCCTCTGGCTTCTTTTAAGATTTTTTTTTTTTCTTCAGTTTACATAAATTTTATGAACTTTGGTGGTATTCTCTTTCTGCTTCCTTTCAGTAGGGCTCATGGTGCTTACTTGATCTGAACAATTATTACTTTCATTGCATTTAGAAAACACATTTTACATTTTATAAGTATTTTTGTCTTTCTTTTTGTAATTCCAATTTGCATATGTTAGACAACCTCATTCTGCCCTTCAGTTAACTGAGGACTTCTCATTTATCTCCAAACCATTTTTTCTCCTTTTCAATTTGGATGCATTCTATTTTTCTTTCATTTTCACTTATCTTTTCTTCAGTGTCTCATAAGCTCTTAAACCAAAACAGTGAATTTTCCATTTTAGATATTCCAGTATTCACTATAGAAATTTCATTCAGTCATTTTTTTATAATTTCTATCTCACCTCTCATTATACTTACATTTTCCATAACTTCTTTGAACATATTTATAATAGTTGTCTTAAAGTACTTATACACTAATCTTGTCATTTCTGTAATTCTGAGCCTATTTCTATTGATTAATATTTCTCATGGTTCCTGGTTAAAATTTTCTCCTTATTCACAAATCCAGCATTTCAATGCCATTAAAGGTCACTACATTTTACTTTTATGCACACATAATATCACATTTGAGTATGTGGCTAATTTTGTTCAGTGAAAGAAAAAGTTCTATACCAGTGCTTCCCCAAAATAGCTGTGGTTAAAGAGCAGGTTTCTTTTTCTATTTTTTTTTATTTTTCCTTCACGGATAAGTATTTTTGTAAATACAGTAAAAATGAAATACTAGGGGAAAAAGAAATAAAAAATATACACAAAGGACAAGATATAATTGAGTTTAGTAAATATATTTCCTCTAGGATAGTTCTAAAAATTGTTAGCTTTTATTTCTTCAATATCATCTTTTCTCTTTCCACTCTCTCAGCTCTTTGTGTCTCCAATTGAACATGTATTATTTTCTCATGTATTCCCTAGTTCTTTTCCCCTCTCTTTTAAATATTATATCTGATTTTAACATCCAATATTTTACAAGGCTGTTCCTGTTGTCTGTCAATTTTCTGGATTCTCAGTTTCTGGTTTTTGTAGTTGTTGTTGTTCTTGTGGACTTGGGTTTCTCAGAATGTGAATTATAAGAACATTTTGATAGTGCACATATGTCAATGCTACTCTCTCACTTCCTCCCAGCTTTCCCTTCAGCACCCCCGCCCACCCCGTGTCCTAAAGTCCTTTCTCTACATCTCCATCTTTATTCTTGCCCTGTCACTGGATTCATCAGAACCATTTTTTTTTTTAAGATTCCATATATATGAGTTAGCATACGGTATTTCTTTTCTCTTTCTGGCTTACTACATTACCAAATATAAAATAGATAGCTAGTGGGAAGTTGCCGCATAACATAGGGAGATCAACTCCATGATGGGTGATGACTTAGAGGGCTGAGATGGGGAGGATGGGAGGAAGTTGCAGGAGGGAGGGCATATGGGGATATATGTATAAATACAGCTGATTCACTCTGGTATACAGAAAAAAACTGGCACAACAATGTAAAGCAATTATATTCCAATAAGGAGTTTAAAAAAAAACCCCAACATTTTGAGTCCAGTAATTATAATTTCTTCCTCCAGAACTAATTTAAATTAGTTTCTGTTAGGTGCCTGGATTCACTGCCATTTTAGAGCTATCTAAAAACAACTGCAATACTTAGAGTTCACTGGCCTACCCAAATGAAAGGAAACTGGCGGGTATATTTTCTGTATACAACCCTGGGATTTAACTTTTCTCTCAACATGACAGCTTGCTGAAAAATCTGTTCAATTTCTCTATTGCTTTTTCCCAATAAACAAATGACATCAGGCAAAGTTGTTTTGAGTGCTGATTTTAATCCTTTGTGCTCTCTACTTCTATCAAGTTTTAAGGTAGTAATTCCTTACTATGTTACTGTTCTTCAACACTTTCAGAAATATTTTTTAAAAGAGTTTATCCAACTTTCTCTGTTGCATTCAGCCACAGGGTTGGTCTGATATATGTAATCTACAGTGCTTTTAATGGAAATTCTAATCAATTCTTATTTGATTTTCTTTCTGAATCCTGGAATTCTGACTCTTTCTCTGGATCCAAGAGTGGGGAAGATGACTCAAGCTAAACTGAGCGAGACTGAATATCCACCTCATCAGTCAGGGTCACTGTTGTATCAGTGGACATATGACCTATACCGCTCCAATCAGAATTGTTCTCAGAATCCTTACTGGAAATTCTGAAACTGAAGTATTCTTTGGATGTTATAAATGACGATATGTAGCTATAATGGTTAATTTTATGTGTCACACCTGAGACACAGAATGCCCAGGTGTCTGGTTAAACACTATTTCTGTATGTGTCTATGAGGGTGTTTTCAGAAGTGATTAGCACTGAATTGGTGAACTGAATAAAGTAGGTGGCCCTCCCCAGTGTGAGTGAGCACCAACCATTCCACTGAGGGCCTGGATCAAATAAAAAGTGGAGGAACGTTGAATTCACTCTCTGCCTGACAGGGTGAGCTGGGATGTCGATTTTCTCCTGCCCTCAGCCTCTTGGTCTTCAGGCATTCAGACTCAAACTGGAATCTATACCATCAACTCTCTTGCTCTCAAGCCTTTGAACTACTCCATTGGCTTTCTGGAGTCTCCAGGTTGCAGAGGGCAGATCATGGAATTTTCAGTTTCCATAATCTCATGAGTCAATTTCTTACAAAAAATTTTATTTTATATATGCATATACACACATATACACACATACAGGTATTATGTATGTATACATACATGTGAATGATACATAAGTATGTATATATTATATATAATATACTATAAACAGAACCAATAGATAGATATGATACATGCATAAATATCTACATATATATAAACAGAGATATAGATACACATTATATATCTATATGTATGAAGGTGAGTCAAAAATTATCTGCACTTTTGCTGTAGAATTTATAGAAGTTTCAATATAACCAGAGTGCTGATAATTTCTGACTCACTCTCATATATCTATAGATATATCTATGTGTTTATATACTACTGTACTTTATATGTCCATTACATATAGATATATGTACATATATATCTATATGTAGGTATACCTATATAGACATGTATAGATATACATTATCTATATATCTACATATCTATATCTATTATAAATATGTATTTTATATATATATATATATACATATCTATCATCTATCTATCTATGCAATTGGTTCCATTTCTCTTGAGAATCCTCACTAATACAAATTTTGCTACCACGAATGATTCTAGAGGAATAGAATCTTAAGGATGAGTTTCCTAAATTATTTCTGGAGTCTCTGAAATTGGCCTTCTCATGTGATTAGACTTAATGATGCTAATGACTCTATTTCCAATAGTGAAGAGAGTGCTGATAGTTCATGGTATGATCTGGCAATAGCGATATGCAAAATACCTTCATTGGACTCTCCTAATAAACCACTTCCAAGAAATAAGAAGCTGGATTACTGTGTATATGATACTTTTGAACATTTTTGGAAAACTAATGTGAATATATTAAGGTTGGCAGATTGCTCTTATGTCTCTGGACAAAGAGGTGAAAGAACAGCATGAGATCAGGGATTCAAATTCCCAACTTGAGTCTGAACGACCTGAAGGCTTCTGTGTATACCTTGCAGGAGACCCTTCACTATTGTTGAAACAATTTTGACACTATGAGAAAAAATGACCTATAGATGAAACTTAAATCGTAGATGAGAGGTGAAAAATTTTCAAAGAAATAGCATCACATACCAAACTACCTACTTGAAGATTCTATCTGAAGTCCATTATACCATTTGATTTTTCAGTCACATGAAACAGTCAATTCCCTTATTTTCAGAGTTAATTTGTTTGGATTTCTGTATCTTGCTACCCAAAATATCCTAACAGATACAACTGTTGTGATACCTCCCGAAACTGAAGGAAGATCACAGGACCCAGGTAGCTGTGAAGATAAATCTTTGACATTTACAACAGAGAGAAAAGAATCAATGGTCCCCATCACCAAATGTTCCAGCAGAGATATCTTGAAAAAGATCTTTTAATTAGGCTACACTGAGTCAAGAGACTGTCTTTGGAGCAGTCATTAGAAATGAATTATGAAATTATGGTATTTTTGTTAGCCTGGTTGGATTCACTGCTTAGTCTGGTATGTAATCCTAAAGGTAGTCATTATTCACTTCACTTTATAGCTTAAGGCAATAGTGTTACAGAGAATGTAAATAATTTACCAACAGTAACATGACAGAGCTAGAATCCTTATTTTCATTAAAAAAAGCCATTTTAATTGAAAACAAAACACAACGTATGTTTACTCAATCAGGAAGTCTTCAATCATACATTTTACTTTAAAATAAATATTGGTTATTGATCGTAAATTTGTTTACATGTGACATGATTTGGCTCTGTGTACTGTGTTCTCCATATTCTCACATTAACATTTATTGCCAGGACCATTCATCCCTTGGCTTGGGCCTCTTAAATGTTTACTGTATTGTACATTTCCATGTTTAGATGAGTGTCTTCAAATGGCCTTCAGAGTTTGTGCATTATTCTTACTGTTCACAATCCATCTTTTTCTCTCTTGGGGACAAATTTGGCTCAAACTTTCTTGGGTTCTCTGAGAATCTGGTTCTGGTCTCAGCACAAATAATAAACCATTTTATAAAACACTATCCTTCAAAGAAAAAGGTGGATCTAGATTGCAGCCAGCCACCAAGTGAGAAATTTTAATTTTTTAATAACCAAGGGAAAACAATTCTGTTCTTTTTGTTAATAGTGTTGCCACAGTGGTAGTAGTAGGAAATTCTTTGTAAACTTTTGGAGCTAATCTAATTGGCTATCCTGCCAAAAAACACTGATTTTATGAATCTTAAAGGGAACATCATTTAACTCCCTAATTGGCTACAAATTGCAAGTCTGAGGATCAATTTTTATCCTGGTACTGGTCCTTCTGATTTGCAATGGGCCTGTTGCCCAGCTTGTTTTCTGGGTTGTGGCAGTCTTCAAATTCCATTTGGCAATTTGAATAACAATGGGGAAGAACAAGCATATGACAAAATCTCTGTGCCATACATTTAACATCTTGGGTCTCGAGGGTTATGAAGTTAGTGATGGGTTACAAAAAAAATAAATAGAAACAAGGAGTTAAAACCAAATCTGTATAGCATAGAAGCAAAGAAAAAAGAGGGACTAAGGGGAGATGACATAAAGGAGAAGACAAGTGGGATGTGATTTTGCCTGTACCAAGTATGCACTGGTTAGAAATGGCAATCATTTCCAACAAATTAGGAATGAGCATGAGTTTGTATTGTCTCTTTGGAAAGCTAAAAATATCTAAAAGTTCTAGCTCCATGACACCATCCTAACTCTTGCACAATGAGTACTTTGTCATGTCAGAGAGCCACACCATACTGGGTAAAATGTTATTACTGATGAGTGATATCTGACATCATAACCATGCATCTCTAAATGATACTTAAGAAGAAAAATTAAGGCAAAATTTTTTTATATAAACAAAATTTATTTCTTAACTATGTGACTTAGCTGCCACATTTCAGCAAACAAGCAATCTAATTTGGGGCTGACCTCTTCTTAGGATGATATACATAGGACTTTAAAAATATAATTATATACTCTGTTGGATTTGGAGGACACATCAGAATCCAAAGGTCAAATATGGACTCAAGGAATTGCTTTCATCTAAAATGTTTGTGACCTTGCCCCCAGTTATTTGATAACATCAACATTAAATAAAATGTCAAAGGGAACACCATAGACTTAAAGAATGACAAATAAAGGAGACTGTCTTGTTTTTAAGAACACTAATTTTGTTTTACCCAGTTCTGTGCCATCCTCAGAGAAGTCTAGTGCTGGATCTATACTTCAGGTTCAACTGCTGATCCATTCTCAAAATCACCTTGAATACAAAGAAGAGTCATAATGTAATTTTCTTTTTTTTTTCTGTTTTTTGTTTTTTGGTCATAATTTAGGCATTCTTTTTTTGTTTTAGAACTTTTATTGAGATAGTTAACATACAATAAACTGCATATATTTAGAGTGTACAATTTGGTATCCCAATCTCCCAATTCATTCCCTTCCAACCCTCCCCGCTTTCCCCACTTGGTGTCCATATGTTTGTTCTCTACATCTGTGTCTCTATTTCTGCCTTGAAAACTGCTTGATTTGTACCATTTTTCAATATTTCATATATATGTGTTAACATACAATATTTGGTTTTCTCTTTCTGACTCACTTCACTCTGTATGACAGTCTCTAGGCCCATCCATGTCTCTACAAAGGTCCCAGTTTCATTCCTTTTTACATCTGAGTAATATTCCATTGTATATATGTACCACATCTTCTTTATCCACTCATCTGTTGATGGACATTTAGGTTGCTTCCATGTCCTGGCTATTGTAAATAGTGCCGCAATGAACATTGGAGTGCATGTGTCTTTTTGAATTATGGTGTTCTCTGGGTATATGCCCAGGAGTGGGATTGCTGGGTCATATGGCAACTCTATTTTTAGTTTTGCAAGGAATCTCCATACTGTTCTCCATGGTGGCTGTATCAATTTACATTCCTATCAACAGTGTAAGAGTGTTCCCTTTTCTCCACACCCTCTCCAGCATTTACTGTTTGTCGATTTTCTGATGATGCCCATTCTAACCAGTGTGAGGTGACACCTCATTGTAGTTTTGATTTTCATTTCCCAAATAATTAGTGATGTTAAGCAGCTTTTCATGTGCCTCTTGGCCATCCATATGTCTTCTTTGGAGAAATGCCTACTTAGGTCTTCTGCCCATTTTTTGATTGGGTTGTTTGTTTTATCGATATTGAGACGCATGAACTGTTTATATATCTTGGAGATTAATCCTTTGTCTTGATTCATTTGCAAATATTTTCTCTCATTCTGAGGGTTGTCTTTTCGTCTTACTTATAGTTTCCTTTGCTGTGCAGAAGCTTTCAAGTTTCATTAGGTCCTACTTATTTATTTTTGTTTTTATTTCCATTGTTCTGGGGGTGGATCAAAAAAGACCTCGCTGTGATTTATGTGAAAGAGTGTTCCTTCTATGTTTTCCTCCAGGAGTTTTATAGTGTCTGGCCTTACATTTAGGTCTTTAATCCATTTTGAGTTTATTTTTGTGTATGGTGTTAGGCAGTGTTCTAATTTCATTCTTTTACATGTAGCTGTCCAATTTTCCCAGCACCACTTATTGAAGAGGCTGTCTTTTCTCCACTGTATATCCTTGGCTCCTTTCTGATAGATTAGTTGACCATAGTTTATCTCTGGGCTTTCTATCCTGTTCCGTTGATCTATGTTTCTGTTCTTGTCCCAGTACCATACTGTCTTGATCACTGTAGCCTTGTAGTATAGTTTGAAGTCAGGAAGCCTGATTCCACCAACTCTGTCTTTCCTTCTCAAGATTGCTTTGACTATTTGGGGTCTTTTGCATTTCCATACAAATCGTAAGATTTCTTGCTCTAGTGCTGTGAAAGATGCCATTGTTAATTTGATCGGAATTGCATTGAATCTATAAACTGCTTTCAGTAGTATAGTCATTTTCACAATGTTGATTCTGCCAATCCAAGAACATCGTATATTTCTCCATCTGTTTGTGTCGTCTTTGATTTCTTTCATTAGTGTCCTATAGTTCTCTGAGAACAGATCTTTTGCTTCCTTGGTTAGGTTTATTCCTAGGTATTTTATTCTTTTTGTTGCAATGGTGAATGGGATTGTTTCCTTAATTTCTCTTTCTGATTTTTCATTGTTAGTGTATAGAAATGCAAGAGATTTCTGTGTGTTAATTTTGTACCCTGCAACTTTACCAAATTCATGGATTAGCTCAACTAGTTTTCTGGTGGCATCTTTAGGATTTTCTATATGTAGTATCATGTCATCTGTGAACAATGACAGTTTTACTTCCTCTTTTCCAATTTGGATTCCTTTGATTTCTTTTTCTTCTCTAATTGCTGTGGCAAGGACTTCCAAAACTGGGTTGATTAGTAGTGGAGAGAGTACACATCCTTGTCTTGTTCCTGATCTTAGAGGGCAACCTTTCAGTTTTTCACCATTGAGAATGATGTTTGCTGTGGATTTGTTGTATATGACCTTTATTATGTTGAGGTAGTTTCCCTCTATGCCCACCTTCTGGAGAGTTTTTATCATAAATGTGTGTTGAATTTTGTCAAAAGCTTTTTCTGCATATATTGAGATGATCATGTGATTTTTATCCTTCAATTTGTTAATATGGTGTGTCACACATTGATTTGTGTATACTGAAGAATCCTTGCATTTCAGGGATAAACCCCACTCGATCATGGTGCGTGATGCTTTTAATGTGTTGTTGGATTCTACTGGCTAGTATTTTGTTGAGGTTTTTTGCATTTAAAACCATCAGTGATATTGGTCTGTAATTTTCCTTTTTTGTAGTATCTTTGTCTGGTTTTGGTACCAGGGTGATGGTGGCCTCATAAAATGAGTTTGGGAGTGTTCCTTCCTCTGGAATTTTTTGTAAGAGCTTGAGAAGAATGGGTGTTAGCTCTTCTCTAAATGTTTGATAAAATTCACCTGTGAAGCCATCTGGTCCTGGACTTTTGTTTGTTGGGAGATTTTTAATCACAGTTTCAATTTCATTACTTGTGATTAGTCTGTTCATATTTTCTATTTCTTCCTGATTCAGTCTGGGAAGGTTATACCTTTCTAAGAATCTGTCCATTTCATCCAGGTTGTCCATTTTATTGGCATATAGTTGCTTGTAGTAGTCTCTTTTGGTGCTTTTCATTTCTGCAGTGTCCATTGTAACTCCTGTTTCATTTCTAATTTTATTGTTTTGAGTCCTCTCCCTCTTTTTCTTTTTTTTTTTTTTTTTTATTTTTTTATTTTTTTATTTTTTTATTTTTTTGGGGGGTACACCAGGTTCAATCAACTGTTTTTATACACATATCCCCATATTCCCTCCCTTCCTTGACGCCCCCACCTCGATTCCCCCCCACCCTCCCTGCCCCAGTCCTCTAAGGCATCTTCCATCCTCGAGTTGGACTCCCTTTGTTATACAACAACTTCCCACTGACTATTTTACAGTTGGTAGTATATATATGTCTGTACTACTCTCCCGCTTCTTCTCAGTTTCCCCTTCACCCCCCGCCCCCTCCCATACCTCGAGTTCTCCAGTCCATTCCCTGTATCTGCTTCCCTGTTCTTGTCACTGAGTTCATCAGTACCATTTTTAGATTCCGTATATGTGAGTTAGCATGCAATATTTGTCTTTCTCTTTCTGACTTACTTCACTCTGTATGACAGATTGTAGTTCTATCCACCTCATTACATATAGCTCCATCTCATCCCTTTTTATAGCTGAGTAATATTCCATTGTATATATATGCCACATCTTCTGTATCCATTCATTTGTTGATGGGCATTTAGGTTGCTTCCATGTCCTGGCTATTGTAAAGAGTGCTGCAATAAACATTATGGTACAAGTTTCTTTTGGGATTATGGTTTTCTTTGGGTATATGCCCAGGAGTGGGATTACTGGATCATATGGTAGTTCTATTTGTAGTTTTTTAAGGAACCTCCAAATTGTTTTCCATAGTGGCTGTACCAACTTACAGTCCCACCAACAGTGCAGGAGAGTTCCCTTTTCTCCACACCCTCTCCAACATTTGTTGTTTCCAGACTTTGTGATGATGGCCATTCTGATTGGTGTGAGGTGATACCTCATTGTGGCTTTGACTTGCATTTCTCTGATGATGAGTGATGTGGAGCATCTTTTCATGTGTTTGTTGGCCATCTGTATGTCTTCTTTGGAGAAATGTCTATTTAGGTCTTCTGCCCATTTGTGGATTGGGTTATTTGCTTTTTTGGTATGAAGCTGCATGAGCTGCTTGTATATTTTGGAGGTTAATCTTTGTCCGTTGTTTCATAGGCAATTATTTTTTCCCATTCTGAGGGTTGCCTTTTAGTCTTGTTTATGGTTTCTTTTGCTGTGCAAAAGCTTTTAAGTTTCATGAGGTCCCATTCGTTTATTCTTGATTTTATTTCCATGATTCTAGGAGGTGGGTCAAAAAGGATGTTGCTTTGATGTATGTCAAAGAGTGTTCTGCCTATGTTTTCCTCTAGGAGTTTGATAGTGTCTGGCCTTACATGTAGGTCTTTAATCCATTTGGAGTTTATTTTTGTGTATGGTGTTAGGAAGTGTTCTAATTTCATTCTTTTACATGTTGCTGTCCAATTTTCCCAGCACCACTTATTGAAGAGGCTGTCTTTTTTCCATTGTATACTCGTGCCTCCTTTGTCAAAGATAAGGTGCCCATATGTGTTTGGGCTTACTTGTGAGTTCTCTATTCTGTTCCATTGATCTTCCTTTCTATTTTTGTGCCAGTACCATACTGTCTTGATCACTATGGCCTTGTAGTATAGTTTGAAGTCAGGAAGCCTGATTCCACCAACTCCATTTTTCCTTCTCAAGATTGCTTTGGCTATTCGGGGTCTTTTGCGTTTCCATACAAATCGTAAGATTTCTTGCTCTAGTTCTGTGAAAAATGCCATTGGCAATCTGATCGGGATTGCATTAAATCTGTAAATTGCTTTGGGTAGTACAGTCATTTTCACGATGTTGATTCTTCCAATCCAGGAACATGGTATATCCCTCCATCTGTTTATGTCATCTTTGATTTCTTTCATCAATGTCTTAAAGTTTTCTGCATACAGATCTTTTGCCTCCTTAGGCAGGTTTATTCCTAGGTATTTTATTCTTTTGGTTGCAATGGTGAATGGGAGAGTTTCCTTAATTTCTCTTTCTGCTCTTCCGTTGTTAGTGTATAGGAATGCAAGAGATTTCTGTGCATTAATTTTGTATCCTGCTACTTTACTAAACTCATCAATGAGTGCTAGCAGTTTTCTGGTAGAGTCTTTAGGGTTTTCTATATATAGTATCATGTCATCTGCAAAGAGTGATAATTTTACTTCTTCTTTTCCAATTTGGATTCCTTTAATTTCTTTTTCTTCTCTGATTGCTGTGGCTAACACTTCCAAAACTATGTTGAATAACAGTGGTGAGAGTGGACACCCTTGTCTTGTTCCTGTTCTTAGAGGGAATTCTTCCAGTTTTTCTCCATTGAGAACAATGTTGGCTTTTGGTTTCTCATATATGGCTTTTATGATGTTGAGGGAATTTCCTTCTATGCCCATTTTCTGGAGAGCTTTTATCATAAATGGATGTTGAACTTTGTCAAAAGCTTTTTCTGCATCTATTGAAATGATCATATGGTTTTTATCCTTCAATTTGTTGATATGATGTATCACGTTGATTGATTTGCGTATATTGAAGAATCCTTGCATCCCAGGGATAAACCCCACTTGATCGTGGTGTATGATTTTTTTAATGTGCTGTTGCAGTCTGTTAGCTAGTATTTTGTTGAGGATTTTTGCATCTATATTCATCAGTGATATTGGTCTGTAGTTTTCTTTTTTTGTGACATCTTTGCCTGGTTTTGGTATCAGGGTGATGGTAGCCTCATAGAATGAGTTTGGGAGTGCTCCGCCTTCTGCAATATTTTGGAAGAGTTTGAGAAGGATAGGTGTTAACTCTTCTCGAAATGTTTGATAGAATTCGCCTGTGAATCCATCTGGTCCTGGGCTTTTGTGTGTTGGGAGATTTTTAATCACTGCCTCAATTTCTGTACTTGTGATTGGTCTGTTCATGGTTTCTATTTCTTCCTGGTTCAGTCTTGGAAGATTGTATTTTTCTAAGAATGTATCCATTTCTTCCAGGTTATCCAATTGATTGGCATATAGTTGCTTGTAGTAGTCTCTCATGATGTTTTGTATTTCTGAGGTGTCCGTTGTGACTTCTCCTTTTTCATTTCTAATTCTGTTGATTTGCATCTTCTCCCTTTTTTTCTTGATGAGTCTGGCTAATGGTTTATCAATTTTGTTAATCTTCTCAAAGAACCAGCTTTTAGTTTTATTTATTTTTCTTATGGTTTCTTTCCTTTCTTTTTCATTTATTTCTGCTCTGATCTTTACGATTTCTTTCCTTCTGCTCACTTTGGGGTTTCTTTGTTCTTCTTTCTCTAGTTGTTTGAGGTGTAAGGTTAGGTTGTTTATTCGATCATTTTCTTGTTTCTTAAGGTAGGACTGTATTGCTATAAACTTCCCTCTTAGAACTGCTTTTGCTGCGTCCCATAGGTTTTGGGTTGTTGTGTTTTCATTGTCATTTGTTTCTAGATATTTTTTGATTTCCTCTTTGATTTCTGTAGTGATTCCTTGGTTGTTTAAGAGTGAATTGTTTAGCCTCCATGTGTTTGTATTTTTTGCAGTTTTTTTCCTGTAATTGATATCTAGTCTCATGGCGTTGTGGTCTGAGAAGATGCTTGATATGATTTCAATTTTCTTGAATTTGCTGAGGTTTGATTTGTGACCCAAGATGTGATCTATCCTGGAAAATGTTCCGTGTGCACTTGAGAAGAAAGTGTAGTCTGTCGTTTTTGGATGGAATGTCCTATAAATATCAATGAAGTCGAGATGGTCTAATGTGTCATTTAAAGCTTGTGTGTCTTTATTGATTTTCTGTTTGGATGATCTGTCCATTGATGTAAGTGGGGTGTTCAAGTCTCCCACTATAATTGTGTTACTGTCAATGTCCCCTTTTATAGCTGTTAGCATTTGCCTTATGTATTGAGGTGCTCCTACATTGGGGGCATAGATATTTACCATTGTGATATGTTCTTCTTGGATGGATCCCTTGATCATTATGTAGTGCCCTTCCTTGTCTCTTTTAATAGTCTTTACTTTCAAGTCTAATTTGTCTGATATGAGTATTGCTACTCCAGCTTTCTTTTGACTTCCATTTGCATGGAATATCTTTTTCCATCCCTTCACTTTCAGTCTATATGTATCCCTTGGTCTGAAGTGGGTTTCTTGTAGGCAGCATATAGAAGGGTCTTGTTTTTGTATCCATTCAGCCAGTCTGTGTCTTTTGGTTGGAGCATTTAATCCATTGACATTTAAAGTGATTATTGACATGTGTGTTCCAATGACCATTTTCTTAATTGTTTTGGGTTTGTATTTGTAGGTGTTTTCCTTTTCTTGTGTTTCCTACTTAGAGAAGTTCCTTTAGCACTTGTTGTAAGGCTGGTTTGGTGGTGCTGAATTCTCTTAACTTTTGCTTGTCTGGAAAGCTTTTGATTTCTCCCTCAAATCTGAATGAGATTCTTGCTGGGTAAAGTATTCTTGGCTGTAGGTTTCTCTCTTTCAGGACTTTCAGTATATCCTGCCATTCCCTTCTGGCCTGCAGAGTTTCTGTAGAAAGGTCAGCTGTTATCCTGATGGGTTTTCCCTTATATGTTGTTTGTTGCTTTTCTCTTGCTGCTTTTAATATTTTTTCTTTGTGTTGAATTGTCGTTAGTTTGATTAATATGTGTCTTGGTGTATTTCTCCTTGGGTTTATTCTGTATGGGACTCTCTGTGCTTCTTGGACTTGTTGAATTATTTCCTTTCCCATGTTGGGGAAGTTTTCCACTAGAACCTCTTCAAATATTTTCACAGACCCTTTCTTGTTTTCTTCTTCTTCTGGGATGCCTATAATTCGAATGTTGGTACATTTAAGGTTATCACTGAGGTCTCTGAGGCTGTCTTCTAGTCTTTTTATTTTTTTATCTTTTTCCTGCTCTGTGGCGTTTATTTCTTCCATTCTATCTTCCAACTCACTTATTCGTTCTTCTGCCTCAGTCATTCTGCTGGTTAGAGCATCTAGAGTATTTTTAATTTCAGTTATTTTGTTATCCATTGCTGTTTGTTTTTCTGAGTTCTTATGAACTGTTTCTTGTACTTTCTCTATTTTGTTATCGAGATTTTGTATCATTTTTACTATCATTACTCTAAATTCTTTTTCAGGCATTTTTCCTATTTCCTCCTCATTTATTTGGTCTTGTGGGTTTTTTTCCTGCTCCTTTGCCTGCATGGGGTTTCTTTGTTTCCTCATGGTTGTCCAAGCTTTTGGGGTTGCTTGTCCTGGTGATAGAGGTGTTTATAGAAGACTGTCCAAGCCTCAGACTAATGTCCAGGTATTGGAGTAGACGAATATTCAGTCGGCTATGTCAGGTTCTCCGCAGCCCTTTCCGGTGTCCGAGGCCGTCTGCTGGTGTTCAGCTGGTTCTCTGTGGGAATGACTGTGTCCTTCCGTGCATTCCCAATGCATCTGTGGAGAGGGATGCACTCCACGTCTCTCTACTTCGCCGCCATCTTTTTCTCCCCTATTATGAAGTTCTTACTCAAATCCAGTGATGGCGATTGGTGATGAAATAATTCTGAATTCACTCTTTTCTTGTGTGACGTTTCCTGCCTTTGAAAGCAGTGGCAATTCTGAATGCGGGGTAAGTCCAAGAAGCATTCTGTTTCCAGCATCCCGATCGCGATCCCGGCCCTGGCCTGGCCGCAGGCCCCGCCGCGAGTCCTCCCTCTTTTTCTTGATGAGTCTTGCTAGAGGTTTATCAATTTTATTTATCTTCTCAAAGAACCAGCTTTTAGTTTTATAGATTTTTGCTATTGTTTTTTTTTTGTTTGTATCTATTTCATTTATTTCTGCCCTGATCTTTATGATTTCTCTCCATCTACTAAATTTGGGTTTTGTTTGCTCTTTTTGTCTAGTTTCTTTAGGTGTATGTTTAGATTGTTTATTTCGGATTTTTCTTGTTTCTTAAGGTAGGATTGTATTGCTATAAATTTCCCTCTTAGAACTGCTTTTGCTGCATCCCATAGGTTTTGGATCACTCTGTTTTCATTGTCATTTGTCTCTAGGTATTTTTTGATTTCCTCTTTGATTTCTTTAGTGATCTCTTGGTTATTTAGTAGCATATTGTTTAGCCTCCACATGTTTGTGTTTTTTACAGTTTTTTTTTTCCTAATTGATTTCTAATCTAATAGCATTGTGGTCAGAAAAGATGCTTGATATGAATTCAATTTTCTTAAATTTACCAAAGCTTGATTTATGACCCAAAATGTGATCTGTCCTGGAGAATGTTCCATGTGCACTTGAGAAGAACATATAATCTGCTGTTTTTGGATGTAATGTTCTATAGGTATCTATTAAATCAAGCTGGTTTATTGTGTCATTTAATGCTTGTGTTTCCTTATTAATTTTCTGTGTGGATGATCTGTCCATTGGTATAAGTGGGCTATTAAAATCTCACACTATTATTGTGTTACTTTCAATTTCCCCTTTCATAGCTGTTAGCATTTGCCTTACGTGTTGAGGTGCTCCTATATTGGGTGCATATACATTTATAATTGTTATCTCTTCTTCTTGAATTGATCCCTTGAACTTTATGTAGTGTCCTTTCTTGTCTTTTGTAACACTTTTTATTTTGAAATCTATTTTATATGATATGAGTATCACTACTCCAGCTTTCTTATGATTTCCATTTGCATGGAATATCTTTTTCCATCCCCTCACTTTCAGTCTGTATGTATCCCTAAGTCTGAAGTGGGTCTCTTGGAGACAGCATATATATGGGTCTTCTTTTTGTATCCATTCAGCCAGTCTGTGTCTTTTGGTTTGTGCATTTACTCCATTTACATTCAAGGTAATTATCAATATGTATGTACCTATAACAATTTTCTTAATTGTTTTGTTTATGTTTTTGTAGGTCCTTTTCTTCTCTTATGTTTCCCACTTAGAAAAGTTCCTTTACCGTTTGTTGTAGGGCTGGTTTGGTGGTACTGAATTATCTTAGCTGTTGCTTGTCTGTAAAGCTGTTGATTTCTCCATCAAATCTGAATGAGATCCTTGCTGGGTAGAGTATTCTTGGCTGTAGGTTCTTGCCTTTCATCACTTTAAATATATCATACCACTCCCTTCTGGCTTGCAGAGTTTCTGCTGAGAAATTAGCTGTTAACCTTATGGGAGTTCCCTTGTATGTTATTTGTTGTTTTCCCTTATTGCTTTTAATAACTTTTCTCTGTCTTTAATTTTTGTCAATTTGACTACTATATGTCTTGGCGAGTTTCTCCTTGGGTTTATCTTGCCTGGGACTCTCTGCACATCCTGGACTTGGGTGGCTATTTCCCTTCCCATGTTAGGAAGTTTTCAATTATAATCTCTTCCAATATTTTCTCAGGTCCTTTCTCTCTCTCTTCTCCTTCTGGGACCCCTATAATGCAAATGCTGAGGCATTTAACATTGTCCCAGAGGTCTCTTAAGCTGTCTTCAGTTCTTTTCATTCTTTTTTCTTTATTCTTTTCTGCATCAGTGATTATCACCATTCTCTCTTCCAGCTCACTTATTCGCCCTTCTGCCTCAGTTAATCTGCTAATGGTTTCTTATAGTGTATTTTTCATTTCAGTTATTGTGTTGCATATCTCTGTTTGTTTGCTCTTTATTTCTTCTAGGTCTTTGGTAAACTTTTCTTGCAACTTTTCAATCTTTGCATACAGTCATTTTTCAAAGTCCTGGATCATCTTCACCATCATTATTCTGAATTCTTTTTCTGGAAGGGTGCCTATCTCCTCTTCATTTATTTGTTTTTCTGGGGTTTTATCTTGTCCCTTCATCTGGTACAAAGTCCTCTATCTTTTCATTTTCTCTATCTTTCTTTTGCTGTAGTTTTCAGTTCCACAGAAGGAAATACTGCTGATACTGCTTGATTCTGCTGTCTGCCCTCTTGTGGAGGAAGCTATCTAGGAGGCTCCTGCGTGCTTCCTGATGGGAAGGACTGATGGTGTGTTGGACTGGGTGGGTGGAGCTCAGTAAAACTTTAATCTAATTTGGTGGGCGGAGCTCAGTAAAACTTTAATCTGCTTGTCTGCAAATGGGTGGGGCTGTGTTCCCACCCTGTTGCTTGTTTGGCCTGAGGCTACCCAGCACTGGAGTTTACAGGCTCTTTGGTGGGGCTAATGGTGGACTCTGGGTGGGCTCACACCAATGAGCACTTCCCAGGACCCCTGAAGCCAGTGTCCCTGTCTCCTTGGTGAGCCACAGTTGCCCCCCACCTCTGCAGGCAACCCTCCAACACCAGCAGGTAGGTCTGGTTCAGTCTACTATAGGATCACTGCCCCTTCCCCCAGGTCCTGGTGAGCACATTGTTTTTTGTGTGCCCTTCGAGTGGAGTCTCTGTTTCCCCCAGTCCTGTGGAGGTCCTGAAATCAAATCCCGCTGGCTTTCAAAGTCTGATTCTCTGGGGATTCCACATCCCATTTCCAGACCCCCAGGTTGGTAAGCCTGACATGGGGCTCAGAACCCTCACTTTAATGGGTGGACTTCTGTGGTATAACTGTTTTCCAGTTTGTGAATCACCTACCAGCATTTATGGGATTTGATTTTAACACGATTGCACCCCTCCTACCTTCTCATTGCGGCTTCTTGTTTGTCTCTGGATGTGGGATGTCTTTTTGGTGAGTTCCAGTGTCTTTCTGTGGATGATTGTACAGTAATTAGTTGTAATTCTGGTGCTCTTGCAAGAGGGGGTGAGCGCACATCCTCTTAGTCTGTCATCCTGAACCATATATTTAGGCATTCTTTAATTGAAGTATGGTGATTTATAATATTGTCTTAGTTTCAATATTGTGTACAGTACAGTGATTTGGTTATCTTTTTTTAGATTGTAGTCCATTATAGGTTATTACAAGATATTGAATATAATTCCCTGTGCTATACAGTAAATCCTTGCTCCTTATCTATTTTTTTAACTTTTTATTTTATATTGGAATATAGCCAATTTAACAATGTTGTGATAGTTTCAGATGCACAGCGCAGCAACTTGGCCATACATGTATATGTATCCTTTCTCTCCCCAGTGCCCCTCCCATTCAGGATGCCACATAACACTGAGCAGAGTTTCCTGTGCTATACAGTAGGTCCTTGTTGGTTATCCTTTCTGAATATAGCAGTGTGTACATGTCCATCCAAAAATCCCTAATTATCCCTTCCCCCCATCCTTCCCCCATGGTAACAATAAGTTCATTCTCTAAGTCTGTGAGTCTGTTTCTGTTTTGTAAATAAATTCATTTGTATCATTTCCTTTTATATTCCTCACATAAGGGATATTATATGATATTTATCTTTGTCTGACTTACTTCACTCAGTATGACAGTCTCTAGGTCCATTCATGTTGCTGCAAATGGCATTATTTCATTCTTTTTCATGGCTTAGTAATATTCCATTGCATATATGTACCACATCTTCTTTATCTATTCTTCTGTTGATGGACATTTAGGTTGCTTCCATATCTTGGCTATTGTAAACAGTGCTGCAATGAAGATTGCGGTGCATGTATCCTTTTGGACCATGTTTTTCTCCATCTATATGCCCAGGAGTAGGATTGCAGGGTCATATTGTAGCTCTATTTTTAGTTTTTTTTTTTTCAAGAAACCTCCATACTCTTCTCCATAGTGGCTGTACTAATTTACATTCCCACTAACAAGTTATTGTTTGTGGATTTTTGATGATAGTCACTTTGACTGGTGTGATATCTCATTGCAGTTTTGACTTGCATTTCTCTAATAATTAGCAATGTTGAACATCTTTTCATGCACCTCTTGGCCATCTGAGAAATATCTATTTAAGTCTCCTGCCCATTTTTTGATTGGGTTATTTGTTTTGATGATATAAGCCTCATGAGCTGTTTGTAAATTTTGGAGACTAATCTCTTAATGGTCATATTATTTGCAAATATTTTCTCCCAATCTGTGGGTTGTCTTTTCATTTTGTTTATGATCTCCTTTGCTGTGCAAAAGCTTTTGAATTTAATTAGGTCCCATTTGTTTATTTTTGTTTTCATTTCCATTATTCTGGGAGATGGACTGCAAAAGATATTGCTGCGATTTATGTCAGAGAGTGTTCTGCCTATGTTTTTCTCTAGTAGTTTTACAGTGTGCAGTCTCACATTTAGGTCTTTAATCCATTTTGAGCTTATTTTTGTGTATAGTGTTAAAGAATGATCTAATTTCATTTTTTTACATGTAGCTGTCCAGTTTTCCCAGCTCCTTTTATTGAAGAGACTGTCTTCCCACCACTGTGTAGTCTTGCCTCCTTTGTAGTAGATTAATTGACCATAGGTGCATGGATTTATTTCTGGACTTTCTCTCCTGTTCCATTCATCTATATTTCTATTTTTGTGCCAGTACCACACTGTTTTGATGACTATAGCTTTGTAGTATAGTCTGAAGTCTGAGAGCCTGATTCTTCCAGCTCCATTTTTCTTTCTCAAGATTGCTTTGGCTATTCAGGGTCTTTTGTGTCTTTATACAAATTTTAAGATTTTTTGTTCTAGTTCTGTGAAAAATGCTATTGGTAATTTGAAAGGGATTGCACTGAATCTATAGAGTGCCTTGGGTAGTATAGCCATTTTGACAATATTGATTCTTCTGATCCACAAACATGGTATATCTTTCCATCTGTTTGGGTCTTCTTCAATTTTTTTCCTCAATGTCTTATAGTTTTTGGAGTACAGGTCTTTTGTCTCCTTAGGTAGGTTTATTCCTTGGTATTTTATTCTTTTTGTTGCAATGGTAAATGGGACTGTTTCTTGAATTTCTATTTCTGATCTTTTGTTGTTAGTGTATAGAAATGTAACAGATTTCTGGGTATTAATTTTGTAACCTGCAACTTTACCAAATTCACTGATGAGCTCTAGTAATTTTCTGATAGCATCTTTAGGATTTTCTACAGATAGTATCATGTTATTTGCAAATAGTGACAGTTTAACTTCTTCTTTTCCAATTTGGCTTCTTTTATTTCTTTTTTTTCTCTGATTGCTGTAGCTAGGACTTCCAAAACTATGTTGAATAAAAGTGGCAAGAGTGGACGTCCCTGTCTTGTTCCTGATCTTAGAGGAAATGCTTTCAGCTTTTCACCATTGAGTATGATGTTAGCTATAGGTCTGTCATATATGGCCTTTATTATGTTGAGGTAGGTTCCCTCTATGCCCACTTTCTGGATAGCTTTTAATCACAAATGGGTCATTTTCTTTTTTGTTGTTCACATCTAGATACTATCCCTTTTCTGTTCCATTCTCCATACACTGACACTCTCCAAGGAGCCTGCCTCTTTTTTGTCCTATATTTTTTTCCTTAAGAAATTAGTTTGGGTCTCCTAACCTACTGGCTCAGATTAACATCCATCAAGATTGAATACTACTATAAGGTATCTCTCCCTTCTCTCGTGAACTTATGCCTTTATAATCTTTTCACTCCTTCACATTTGTGTTTAATGTGTTAGTGTTTAATTTCTGTTGCAAATGTGTCAGTAATACATGAAAACTCAGTTCACATAGGTGTCGTAATAAAGAGACCCTGCAGGAAGAGGCCCTGAGGCCCTATTCCAATGTAGCCAGAGCTTCCATATGGGAGTAGTAGATGGAATCCTGGCCAATGGATGTGCTGCTTGTCTTTAATATGTTGGAAGTGCCTCACACCTCTCCATCTAAACACACTCCCCAGCTAAACTTCGATGCATTTATCACATGTTTTGCAAACCTGAGGGGAGAAAAGTACTAATTCTGAAAACAGGAGCAAATAGTATTGGAAGGATACCACTATGCAATATGTGAATTTGCTAAATTAGCACCAAGATTTGCTCAGCCTCATTAAAGGAACAAACCAGTTTGCAATAAGGAAATCCCTCTGGTGTAGTTTTTACCAGGCCCCATTTACTAAGACCTCAGTAAGGAAGATTTGATACTAGGCAAGTGGAAGAATTGTTCCCAAATTGAGTTTCACTGGGTGGGATGTAACTTAACGAAAACAACTCTTTGAAAGTCAGCTGCTCTGTCTGTCAGCTGTTGGAGAAAACACTAACATCATTTAGTTATAGTTTTTCTACCCAGTGATTTGGCTGCCTGAGTGAGAGCCTCTTAAACATTTTGAATTCTCAACACAACCCTAGAATCCTGTAAAATCTAGGCCAGGAGCCAAAGAGCCCACAAAAGTCCTTGGTTTGCCCTGGATAAGAAAATAAAGTCTTTTTGAGTAACAACACAAAACAGCTGGTAATCGACTGTGACAATAGATGTGTGCAGCCTTTTCATGTGCATGAAGGCAGTCATCACAGTCTTCTGTGTGCCACACTCTGCCTACGGCTTGCTCTATATCACTGGCACTGGGTGGCTGCTAAAACGACACATTTTTGTAGCAGCAAGTTTACATTTTAATATAAAGGCAAATGGTAGTTTTTTTTTATAAAACACTCTGAAAAGAGAAAAATAGTGGGTTTTTTTGGCTTTGTTTATATTACTTATTTATTGCTTGCTTTGTTTTGGGGGAAAGAGTAACGGTAAATTGGAAGACTCCACAGAAGAACTGCATTTCACTATTGTAATGGACATTGTTGGAAGCCATCCAGCCGTCCTTATCTAGCTTCTGGCTTTCATCGTCCCATCCTTTATTTATAATTTTATCACACTCATAGCCAAATGGACTTAAAGCCACTTAATCAATTGCTTATAATGTGAAATGAAACAGCCTGGTCAGGATGAATATATAACTCTCAGGTCTTCTCTCCTCCAGGACACTTTTTATGAGCCAAGTATAGTTTCTTTGCAAAGAGGGCCAGCAAGACATTGACAAGTACTGCTAGTTACTTGACTTGTGGCTAAAGGTCAATCATGAATCCATTCTAGACATCGGTTTCTTCAAAAAGAACATAGACAGGCTGGGCTAGATTACACCTAAAACTCATCACACTTGGAATTTTACCATGTTAAATTTGGGTATCCAACTATAGAGTTTGTTCCTGAATTATAGAGTATCTTTTCTGTTTCAAAGACATTCTGGACTATAACGGTTAGCAAATCACTCCCACCATTCTTAGATTCTCTGATGTCGCCCCGTGCAAAGGCTGTACATAAGCTCTAAACTTCTAAATCTCCAATATCAGAAGGGAGCAAGGAGCTGTGAAAATTGCACTTGTTTCCTATTTCCCAGACCACATCACTAAATGAGATGACTCAACTTTTGAAATCCAGGAATGCAGCAGAGTACTCCTCAATATTTGGTACTTAATCCTTTAATGAAATCTATGTAAGAAGAGTTTCATTTAAGAATGAACTCTCAGTTTCATATAATAAAAAGTATTTTTAAAAATTTAAATGCTTTACACTATTCATGAAATGCAGATAATACAGGTCTTTTCCTACATGATTTGTAGTTTGTGTGTGGATGTGTGTGTGTGGGTGCATTTTACCTTCATACCTGACTAGGGTAAAGCCAAAACTAGCTTAAAACTTTCAAGCTTAACCATATACAAATATATATTTCAAAAAATTATCTGGAACTTTATCCTTAAAAAATGTTGTATATAACTTCTTGGCATTAATCTCTATTCTCCTTGATGTGAAAAATTTGTATAATATAGAAAATAATTAAGTTGAATTATTCAGTTAGTTGAGTGAAAGATGCACTCTAAATATTAGATAATTATAAAGCTCCTGTTGGCTCACAGAAGCATGTGGGCTATTTAAAACCATTAAAGATTACATGGTGCTCTTCTAAATCTTAATAGGTAATATTTTGAACCTCTCTCCCCACTCAAAAACATAGATGCTAGATAAATGCCTACAAATAATGCTTTCATGCATTGCTAAATTTATGGGTAAGTAAAAAAATTTCCCCAAAAGGGAAAAAAGAGTTGGACATGTACACTGTCATTTATTTCAGAAGAATCAACAACAGTTAAGTAGTTCATTCATGCATTCAACACACATTCATATACAAGTAACTATGTATATGATTACCTAGACTTAGAATTCTAAAAACCTCTGAATTTTCCATTTGACCTTATCATTGAGGCTTAAAATCCAACTAGTGCTGTACAAGTGTATCCAGTTTGAAATGGCAGACTGGTTGTATCCAATTCTATCACATCTTTGAATTTTGTTCCCAGCAACTAATTTATGAAAGGAAAAAATTCTGTTCTATTTCTCAGTGAAAACTTTAACACAATTCTCTATTCTGCTAATTGTTTTTCTTCTATTAAAAAACAACAAAATTAGCTCAAAACACTCACTAAACTTATAAAATTGTGAATAGAGATAACATCTCTTGCACAAAAACATGAATGAAATGTTGATGACAATGTCCTGAAGCTTGCTGTGCTGGCCCTTCCAGGACGCAGCTCTATCATACTCCTCAATCTGGAGACTTAAAATGAAGCTTAGGGCATGAGAGGTCACAAATATGGTAACAGACATCAAAATACCATGGTCACCCAAGAAAAAGTTCTATCTTTTGCATCAATAACATTTTTTAAGAGCAAACAGGGGTGGGAGAGAGAAAGACAAGAGGGAGTTGGGGAAGAGCAGTAAAGACAAGAGAAGGAAAGGGGAGAAGAAGAAGGAAGGGGATATAGGGAGATAGAAGGGGAGAGCAAAAAGGCAAAGAAAGGCAATTGTCAAAATGTCTATTCATCCTTTAAGCTACATTTTGTGTTTTGTGACTGATGAAACCTGTCCACAGTAATGAACTTACTGTCAACTAAAGACTCAACTTTTTTTGTTGTTTTTGTATTTTAGTTTGTTTCTTCTTTAAAATGCTGTCATCTTAGAAAATCCAAGGCTGAGATTCCCCATATATTCCTTCTGGATCCTCTCACACTGTGATCTTTAAAAAAAAAAAAAAAAAGCACATGATGTAAAAGATTGTTCACCCAGTAGTAAAGCAGGTTGAAACTTCAAATAGTCAGAGCACATAATAATTTCAGGAAAGTAGAACTCTTCCCATTAGTGTAAGTGATGGGCTTGTTCTAATAATTCACAACTAATTAATGAAGTTTTATGTTTACATGATTAAATAAATTATGTTTTTTTAATTTATTTATTTGTTAGCTTTTTATTTTGTATTGGAGTATAGTTATTAACAATGCTGTGCCAGCCTCAGGTGTACAGCAGAGTGATTCAGTCACACACACACATGCATCCATCCTTTCTCAAACTCCCCTCCCATCTAGGTTGCCACATAATATTGAGCAGAGTTCCCTATGCTACACAGTAGGTCCCTGTTGGCCATCCATCCCAAATGCAGCAGCGTGTACATGTCAATCCCAAACTCCCCAACTATCTCCCCCAACTATCCCCCACCACCATTCCT
Organism: Hippopotamus amphibius kiboko; assembly: GCF_030028045.1. NCBI lineage: Eukaryota > Metazoa > Chordata > Mammalia > Artiodactyla > Hippopotamidae > Hippopotamus > Hippopotamus amphibius. The sequence goes on from NC_080189.1 coordinate 169,132,415, forward strand.
TCCTGGTTACCACAAACCTGTTCTCTAAGTCCGTGAGTCTGTTTCTGTTTTGTAAATAAGTTCATTTGTATCAGTTCTTTTAGATTTCATATATAAGCGGTATCCTATTTCTCTTTCTCTGTCTGACTTCTCTCAGTATGACAATCTCTAGGTCTATCCATGTTGCTGCAAATGGAATTATTTCATTTTTTAATGGCTGAGTAATATTCCATTGTATATATGTACCATATATTCTTTATCCATTCCTCTGCTGATGAACATTTAGGTTGCTTCCATGTCTTGGTTACTGTAAACAATGCTGCAATGAACATTGGGGTGCATGTATCCTTTTGGATCATATTTTTCTCTGGATATATGCCCAGGAGTGGGATTGCAGGATCATATGGTCACTCTATTTTTAGTTTTTTAAGGAACCTCCATACTGTTTTCCATAGTAGCTGTACTAGTTTACATTCCCACCAACAGTGTAGAAGGGTTCCCTTCTCCCCATACCCTCTCTAGTGTTTATTGTTTGTGGATTTTTTGATGATGGCCATTCTGACTGGTGTGAAGTGACATGGTTTAATATAATTCCTTCTTTAACCCTCTGACATCCAATGCTGCATTGCTCTATTACCTAGGACTGTTCATCAGATTTATTCATCAAGAATACCATCATGATGCCCTTTCATTCTACTTAGAGAAGACAGTCATCCCCTTAATGGCACAACCTCATTCCTAGTGTTGCTATAAGAGGATGACGCATTCCCTTTGGCTGTCTCTCCAGCCAGAATAAAGCCAGTGCTCCACAGTCCTGTTTCTACATAGCTCCTTCTTCAGAGCCATTTATACCCTCATTTTGATCATTAGTTTCAAGAGGTATTAAATTTCAAGGTATTTATAGCAACACCACACAGCATTTTATAGTTAAGGAAAAAGGTATTTCAATAGCCTATCAAAATATAGTTTATTATATTTGTTTTATAACATTTCAAAAATCACTTGCTCTATTTTCACATATGGTAGGGTACATATTTTTAGAGAATCTATGTGAAATGGCTTTTATGTACGCTTGTAGCACTGCCATGTAAATGAGTCAGGGAAAAAGGAAACAAACTATTATTCAACTCGACCACTTGACCATTTATATTTCATGTCATTCATGTATTGATTAATTTATATATTTATATATATATACATAGATGCATGCATATATATTCATCCATTTATATTCATTTATTTAAAAAATGGATCAGTAACTCCTCTGTTCCAGGTAGTCTTCTGAGCCAAACAGCAATATATTCATGATTATTTGGCTTTGCTTTTTAAAATGTTCTGCTATTTGTAAAATCCAGTGTGTCCTGTTAAAGCAAAGTTTGTTTACAGGACAATTTATTCTCAAATTTTAAGGGGCACTGGATGGCCCAATGGAAAATCATCTTCAGAGTGTTTCAGGATGTTTTTTTTTTAAATAGAAATCACAAATATGTTCAGACACCTGCACATTTCTTAGCATTGACATTCAGTCATAGATCCTATGACAAATTCCTTTCAGTCTTAAAATCTCTAAAGAATTTCTTTCCTATGTTGGATTGATTTGCTTCTTTTTCTTTTTCTTTCTATAGCAGGTATTGCTCTGACTTGGGTTTCCCTTTAGCAGAACCTCAAAACAAAGTGAGGGGAGCCTATTAAGAAAAAAGTTGGATCTGGAATATCTCTGAGGCTGAGAGGGGCACAGTGGGGATCAGGAAGCAGCAAGGAAGATGCTTAGTTTAAGTAAGATATCCTGAATACATAAATCTTTTCAGAGTACATACTTCTAGTCCAAAAAAAAAAAAAGATGCTATAAGACCTAATTCTTTGCCTTCTTAAAAATCTTCATGGCATTCCATCTACCAAAACCTGATGATCTTTAGCTCTTTCAATTTTAATTGCTGACTGTGGTATGGTTAACTTTCCATGCTATCCAGCATTATTGTAAGAAGAATTGGTGCAAAAAGAGTTGGCAGTGAGACTTCTACATATTCATTCTTTACTCATCTTCATGTTTATCCTTTAAAAGTTCTCTATAGAGATCCATCTGAGTGTCAGGATTTATTCAAGAAGCTGGGAATACTACACTAATCCCAGAAAGGTATAAATAAGAAAATAATCAATATCAGAATGGAAATGAATGAAGTAGATAATAGAAAAATGATAGAGAGTAATCAAGAAAACTAAAAATGTGTTCTTTGAAAGGATCAACAAAGTTGATGAAACTTTAGATTGACTAACCATGAAAAAGAGGGAGATTGCACAAATTAATAAAATCAAGAATGAATGAGGATACATCACTACAGACTTTAGAAAAATATAGCAGATTATAAGAAAATATTATGAACAAACATGTGCCAAAAAATTAAATAAACTAGATGAAACTTATTCACTCTTTGGAAGACACAAAGGACCACAACTCATTCAAGAATAATTTTAAAACAAACATAGACATATAACAACTACAAAGATTGAATTAATATTCAATAAATTTCACTCAAAGAAAAGCCCAGGCTCAAAGAGCTTCTAAGGCAAATTACAACAACCATTTAAGGAAAAATTAACATCAGTTCTTCACAAGCCATTTCAAAGACTGGAAGAGGAAGAAATACTTCCAGTTGCATTCCATGGGGCCAAAATTATTTTGATATCAAAGCAAAAGACAGCACAAGAAACTAATATCTCTTATAAATACAGACATAAATTTCTCAACAAAATACTAGCAAACTAAATACAGCAATATATAAAAAAGATCATACCATGACCAACTGAGATTTATCCCAGGAATGCAAGCTGGTTCAGCATACAAAATCAATGTAATACACCATGTTTAGTAAAAGGCAAAAGATTTATAAGATCTGAAGAGAAACCAGAGTATCCTTTTTGACCCACCTCCTAGAATAATGGAAATATAAACAAAAAAATAAAACAAATGGACCTAATGAAACTTAAAAGCTTTTGCATAATAAAAGAATCCATAAACAAGACAAGAAGACAACCCTCAGAATGGGGGGACATATTCATCAAGGAAGAAACTGGTCAAGGATTAATCTCCAAAATATACAAGCAGCTCATGCAGCTCAATTTCAAAAAAACAAACAACCCAATCCAAAAATGAGCAGAAGACCTAAATAGACATTTCTCCAAAGACATGCAGATGGCTAACAAACACATGAAAAGATGCTCAACATCACTAATCATTAGAGAAATGCAAATCAAAGCCATAATGAGGTATCACCTCACATCAGTCAGAATGGCCATCATCAAAAAATCTATAAACAATAAATGCTGGAGAGAGTGCAGAGAAAAGGGAACCCTCCTGCACTGTTGATGGGAATGTAAGTTGGTACAGCCACTATGGAAAACAGTTTGGAGGTTCCTTAAAAAACTAAAAGTGGAACTACTATATGACCCAACAATTCCACTGTTGGGCATATACCCTGAGAAAACCGTAATTCAAAAAGATACATGTACCAAAATGTTCATTGCAGCACTGTTTACAATGGCCAGGACATGGAAGCAACCTAAATGAAAGCAACCTAAATGCCCACCAACAGATGAATGGATAAAGAAGATGTGGCACATATATACAATGGAATATTACTCAACCATAAAAAGGAATGAAATTGAGTTCTTTGTAGTGAGTTGGATGGACATAGAATCTGTCATACAGAGTGAAGTAAGCCAGAAAGGGAAAAAAAAATACTGTATGCTAACTCACATATATGGAATCTAAAAAAATGGTACTGATGAACCCAATGGCAGGGCAAGAATAAAGACGCAGATGTGGAGAACAGACTTGAGGACATGGTGGGGTGGGAGGGGAAACAGGGACGAAGTGAGAGAGCAGCATTGACATATATACACTACCAAATGTAAAAGAGACAACTAATGGGAAGCTGCTTCATAGCACAGGGAGATCAACTCGATGACCGGTGATGACTTAGAGGGGTGGGATAAGGAGGGTGGGAGGGAGACTCAAGAGGGAGGGGTATGGGGACACATGTATAAAACAGCTGATTCACTTTGTTGTATAGCAGAAACTGGCACAACATTGTAAAACATTAAAAAAAACCCACCATGTTTATATTAAATGGCAAAACCACATGATAATTTCAATAGATGCAGAAAATCATCTTACAAACAATAATGACCTTTCATAATAAAAATCACTTAAAAAATCTAGAAATAGAAAGGAATATCCTCTCTGATAAAGGCATTCTATGAAAAACTCACAGCTTGCATCATAACGGTAAAAGATGGATAGCTGTTTTTTCCCAGGCTCAGGAATAAGACAGAGATGTCCATTCTCTCCACTTTGCAAAACTGCACTGGAAGTTTTAGCCAGGAGAATGAAGCAGGAAACAGAAATGAAAGGCATCCATAGTGGAAAATAAAGAACATATAAAACTTTTTCTCTTCACATATCACATAATATTGGATGTAGAAAACCTCAAGGAGTTCAAACAAAAGCTATTAAAGCTACTACACAGTTAAGCATGTTTGCAAGATATATGGTTAATATGCAAAGTAAATTGTATTTCTCTACATTAGCAATGATAATGTGTCAATAAAATTAAGGAAAAACTATACATTTATAATAGTATCAAAAATAATAAAATTCTTAGGAATAAACTTCACAAAAGAAGTGAAAGACTCATACACAGAAAACTATAAAACATCACCGGAAGAAACTGAAGGCAACCTAGTTAAATAGATAGGCATTCTATATTCATGAATTAGAAAATTTAATATTAAGATGGCAATACTCAAGAAATTGATCTACAAATTCAACAATAATCCCTCTTAACATCCATGCTGCCTTTTTTAGTTGATCCTAAAATTTACATAGAAGTGCAAGGAATCTGGAATAGCTGACACAATCTTGAAGAAGAAGAACAAAAAACAGAGTTGTAGGACTCATACCTCGCAATTTCAGAACTCACCACAAAGCTACAGTGGTCAAGACAATATGATACTGTCATAAAAACAGAGATATAGATCAATGGAATAGGAATGAGACTACAGAGATAAAGCTTCTCATTTTTGGTCAATTGATTTCAGATAAGAATGTCTAAAACATCAGCTTAGCAACAAATAGTGCTGTACAACTGAAAAGCCACAGGAGAAAAGGAATAAAGTTGGACCCTTACCTCACACTGCAGACAAAAATTAATTCAAAATTGTTCAAAACCCTGTATGTAAGAGCTGACAGTATATAAATATTAAAAGTAAACATAAGAGTAAATTACGATCTTGATTTAGGAAATGGTTTCCTTGATGTGACCAAAATCATAGCAATAAAAGAAAAAAAAGGCAATTTGGCCTTCATCAAAATTAAAAATTTTTGTGTTCTAAAGGACACTATTTTAAAAAGTGAAAAGAACTCACGGGATGGGAGAAAATATTTGCCACTCATCTATCTGAGAAGAGGCTATTATCCTGAAAATATTTTTTAAAAAACTGTTACAACTCAACAATAAAAAGACAAATATCCAACTTTTAAAAATAGAAAAGGATTTGAATACTCTTCTCTGAAGAGTATGTCAAATGTCAATGAGTATATGAAGAGATGCTCAACACCATTAGTCATTAGGGAAATGCAAATCAAAACCACAATAAGATACCACTTCACATCCACTTGGATGGCTGTAACTAAAAAGTGGGACACTAACAAGTGCTGCGTGGATGTGGAGCTATCAGAACCCTCATACATTGCTGATAGAAATATGAACTGATGCAATCTCTTTGGAAAATAGTTTGGCAGTTCCTCAAAATACTAAACATAGTGTTACCATATTACCCAGCAATTGTGCTTCTAAATATCTACTCAAGAGACATGAAAACAAATACCCACACAAATCTTTTATATGAATGTTTATAGCAGCATTATTCATTAAAGCCAAAGAGTAGAAACAACCCAAAAGTCCATCAACTAATGGATAAGCAAATGCAGAATATTATTCAGCAACAGAAAGGAATGAAATATTAATACAAGCAAGCTACAGCATGGAGGAATCTTGAAAATGTTATGCTAAGAAAAAGAAGCCAATCATAAAAGACCACAAATTGTATGATTCCATTTATGTAAAAAGTCCAAAACTGGTAAGTGCAAAGAGACATTTTGGGGATGGATGATTATTATTGCGTAACTCTGCTAATACACTAAAAACACTGAAATGTAACTTTAAAGGAGTGGCTTTTATGATATGTGAGTTCTATCTCAATAAAGTTATACAAATAGGAAAAAGATCCCCCTGATTAGCATGTAAAATCTGATTTTATGAGAGCAAGATCTGATGTCAGATCTTTCATGTTAGGTGGCTAACCATATAGGTCAGCAAGCGAAGATGGTGATTTAGACAAAACCAATCCCAGTTCTTGCTGTTCTGCAAATACCACTACAGCTTTTGGGGAAAATAATATGAAAAGCAAGGCTTCAACACTGTGTCATGCTCAAGCATTCTAGTCCACCAGGGCCAATTAACTTTAATGGGACAGAAATTCCTACTGCTGCTGAGTTCAGGCTAATTTGAGATTAGGAAGCAAATTCTCAAAGGAATAGATGATCGTCAAACCACTGTCTATGAAAGTACCAGAGGTTAAAAAATAAACTGGTCTATTTTGTCTTCAGTACTTTTGTAATGATAATGTGATATTTTTAAAATATGAATTTATTTTCCTATTCCTAATTTCTGTCTCATTCAAAGCAATTGTTTCCTTCAGTTTTATTAAGATTGGATGTTCTTGCATTACAGAACAATAGAATATCCCTCAATTGTGAGAACCACTACCCAAGAACCCCAATTCCAACGTGTCCTCGAAAAGACAAAAGGAAAAGTTTGCAAAGCCCCTACTTTCACCCTCTCAGGCATCACCTTCATCACACAACTAATCTAAACCTCTCTGTTGTTTCCCACTATCATGTGTATCTCTTGTCAGCAAGATCTGCAAATTACCCTCTAACCATTCAATTCACATCTTGTAGTGTTTAATGTCTGTCTTTTTTGTCTTTTCTGTACATTAGTTCCTGCCAAATGCTTTCTTTGAAGAGAGAACAAAATAAATTCTGGCTACTAAGAAAGGCCAGACCTAATTCTATCTTCAAAATGTTCAAGTGATGAAATACCATTTTACTCCTTTTGGGTCACAGTTATGGAAGGGAGTGGAAAGTTTTCTAGTTCACGTAAACAATCCCATCAACCGCACAATGAAGAAAGATGCCTGAGTAAACGCATCAGGTCTGACATTCTTAGAGCAGAGTTACTTTCAATGTTCTAGCTGGGAGCAAACTAAGAATTTGTGTAGTGTAGGTTGTTTTGACTCTTGGCAACCCTTAAATTCCTAGTAAAAAAAAAAAAAATTAAAAAACCTTTGAAGTCTTCTTCAATCCACTATCACCCTGAGCAAACACTATTTTGATGAATCATAAACAGATGGATTAAATTTCTAATAAAATACTCATGAGTTTTAAAACTTAGATAGCAGTCTACTTCCTGCTATTTTGAATCTTAAAGTGGAAAAAAATGGTTGCAAATTATGTGCTGATATTAAATTTCTTTCTGTTCTTTAGCAAGCATTTCAAATAAGACACCAGAAGTAACTCTTCTGTCTTTTGGTTGGAGAAGTTTCACATGAGCACTACCTTTTTTATTTTATTTTTTCTTCCAAAAAAGCTGCCAGAAGTCTCTACGAGTCGGGCACAGTCATGTTGAATACACATATAGATGTTCAAAGTGAGCATCTCTAAAAAAGCATCGTTAGTTACACCAAGTACAGTTACAGTCACATCAACTAATTTTGTGTGTTGGGGGGCAGAAAAAGGGAACTCCTACAATTAGAATACCATTATTATCACTCAATAGGTTCCATGCTCTAACGCCTGCTATTAACTTGTGGGGTTGACTTTTCAAACCCAAGAAGCATTATGACATCCCCTTACCCTTTTCTTTTTCTGTCACTCAAGTAGCAACCTCTCTCAGGTGATGGTAATGGAGTGCAAATGTTCTGCTTTCTTTATCCCTGGGCAAGAGAGTGAAAGAGAGAGAGAGAGAGACCAGGAATAGGATCACAGGAATGAGAATGAATGACAAAAGGAAAAGGGGGAGGAGGGGAAGGACTGAGTGCATGTAATGAGAGTGACAAATTAACCACTGGAGGAGTCAAAGCGAGAAAGGACAGCTGTATAACACAGAAGTGCACAGGCATTGCTATCTCATTAGGGTTTATTAGCTGCAAGGAAATGGGGCGTGAGAGAAAGCCATGGCTCTGTGGAAGCGAGGAAGTCCTTCATTTATTATTTAGAGGGGTAGAGTTTCAGTGTTCTCAGCCTTCCCTTCCTTTCTCCCCTCCTCCTCCCACCCAAGCAACATTACTTATGCCTGATTTGCATACTTCTCAAGATTCAGTGAGTATTTTTAATGTTATTTGTGGATAAAGCCAACAATGCCTCACGGGGAAAGAAGGAAGAAAGTCTTTCTTTCTTTTTCTAATATATATTCCATCATTGTTCTCTTGATTGAAATACCTTTGGCCCTAAAATAGCTGATCAAGCATTACTGGCATTCCTAGTATGGGAGAACCCATGGGAAATAAGCATTTTGTGTGAGACCACCTTCATAAGCAGGCTGAGAAAGCATCGATCACTCTTGTGATGTAAGGAGCAATAAAAATCCACTATGCGCCAACACGGCTGCTCATATTTAATGCCACTTACTAGAAAGTTCCACATTACTTTCTCTTCGGCTTCCTTCTTCCTTTTAAATAATGGATTTTTGACTTGAATTCCTTGGATGGTTTTAGGACACCCAGAGCATTTTTACTTGGAAGACAAACTATATTGACCAAAATAAAAAAAAATGATATGGGGTGAGGAGAATGGGGTTAGGTGGTTGGGAACCAATAGTTCTGCTCACCGTAAAGAACTTTTTGGTGAAGGAAGGAATCAATTCACTAACTGTTACTCCATCTGACAGAGGTGGGATCACAGGTTGAGAAGCTGAAGGAGGCCCAGTTGGGCTCAACAGGGAATTGTTTAACAATGAAGCAGAGAGCTTCTGATGGTGGTGAAGTAAAACAGAAGCTAGATGCCACCAATATCAGCAATATTGCTTGTATTGGGTAGGAACACTGCCTGTCTCCAGAGATCCCATCTGATATCTGTTTCTTCTCATCAATCACAACTTATATGAAGAACACCTTTCTAGTATGGACTTTGCCTAAATATAAACTTTCCAAAGTTCTCTCTCTGGAAAAAAATTTTATTTAGCTTTCATTTTAAAATCTTACTGTTTAAACCATCTGACCTGGGACTCCATCATTCTGCTGAAATACATAAAATGGCTTTTGTCACTGATTGAACCCCAACAATCACTGGAAGGCATTCTGGGGGGAAAATGTCAATGACTTCATCCATAGTTTCAAATATGGTGTTTCCATCCAAGCAACTGGACCACACTCTTTCTAAACAGGAAAATCTCAACATTTGAGTCCAGCTAAGCAAAATCCTCTCTCCTATTATGATTTTATATTGTATAGCATTTAAAATTCTGAAGTTAGGTTAAGTATAAAAATATATTATTTGCAAAAAAGTTGCAAAGTGAAAGTATTTTTAGGGGGATGAAATACAATTTTGCAGCCAAAATTTTTCCAAATGAAGTTACTGGGTAATATAATGAAGTACCAAATTGTTTCATATCATAAATCACAAAAAACATGGTAAATATGAATTGAGAGGAAAGGGATAGATATGGAAAGTGCAGTTATAGAAATATTGCTTAAGAAATTCTGCTCCAGGTTGAGAATAAATGGGTAGCAGGATTGGGGCAACAGGACTCGAGGAAGTGAAACACAGGACAGTTAAATCTGTTTGGGTGTGATTTGAGTCAGGAAACGTCAGCTGGCTGAACCCAGGAGAAATTCAATAGACAGTATTTTTTGGAACACCAGTAGCCTAATCGTCCTGGAATTTTGGCAAAGACAAGGTTATTATAGGTATTATAAAGAGATTGTTATTCCTGAAAAGAAGATAAAGAAAAATCAAAGATAAAATGCTAATATCAAATTTTGGCTAAGACCCAAAGAAAAAGAGATGGCAAATCCTTGAAGAAAAACTACATCTGTGGCAAAAGTGTACTTTACGCTGATTTAACAAGCAAATTCTTGTCGTTAACAGGATTAGAATGCATGCTATTGGAAAAACATGACACATATATAATATTTGTTTTTCTGCTGAACAAATAGAGAATTGGGGAGAAAAATTAAAATAGGTACCATAAAACTTTCATTGATTTTGAAATATCATGTGCAATTCTCACGAGGCTGAGATGTAGGCAGCTTTTGAACATGGTAAGGTTAACCAAACCACATTTTAAAATAGTTTACATGGCTATATGAAACTAACAAACAGTAGCAATAGGTAGGCATTAGATGATGAAGCTATCCAAGCACATTAGGCAAATAGACAATTGCCTACATTTTGACAACAGTGGTAAATCTGCTTTGCTTGGTAAGGTCTGCAAGACAGTGAAAAGAACAGAGGCTTCAGAACATAAAGGCCCTGACACAAGCTCCATTGACTAGGAGTGTGGTTGTACCCTCTGATTTCCATGAACTACAGTTTGCATGTATATAAAAGGGCCACATATGAGGAAAATAACAGCATGACTATCTGTCTTATAGAGTTATTATGAAGAGCCAATGATATGGCATATGTGAAAACATTTTCTAAATTATAAAGTGCTATGAAATTGTAAGCTATGATTCATCAGTAATCAAATACATCCACAGATGTTTCCAAAAGTCACCTCAACTATAAAGGACAACTTCAAACCCATGGCTGCAAACCAGCCGTGTGCTATCAAAACTCAGTTATTTAGTTCTCTAAATATTCTGGGGATAGCTTTCATTTTTATCAAAAGAAGGTTTGGTGAAGCTGTTAATTTAATAATAAATTGTGCTCTTTTCAAGATTAGTCACTAGGGTTTAACATTACATTTCCATTAGAATAAAGACTCTAAAAAGGACAGCATTTAAAAGAAATTAACAAACTCTAGTGGAGAAAAGTAACATCAATAAAAACAAAGCGAACTGTTTTGCTAATGGACTTGAGTCTTTATCAATAAATAGTGTAACTTCTATTCTTTAAGACTCATTCAAAAATTATTGAATTTCTGGCTTGTGATTTAAGCAAAATATGTCGTTAAATCAGAGAAATGACGGTAAAAACCATTCGTGTATATAGAAAATGTCCCAGCAATATTGAGAGTTATAATTTGGATAGTATTCTAGGAATGACCATTAAAAACAAAATATATCATTGTTAGCAAGTTTCAATACAACTTGTTCTGCATGTCTATCTTAACAACCATAAGAAATCACATCATTTTTTTAATTTCCTGGAGTCCTTTAAAACGCAAATTGTTTTTGAGTCTAGTACTTTTCCAGTTCATTGACAACAGGCTATGAAATGGAGACAATTATAATGTAAGTCTTAATTCTCTGGGCTTGGATGACTGACAGGTCCCAGGTGCTCTCATCTAGAGATGATGTTCTCTGGGTGGCAGAGCATGGGTCCAGGGTAGATTTCACAGGCAGTTAGGCTGATGGCTCTACAATTGCTTCCTGGTCTGTCACTCGCCTGCCTGTTGATGGGTTTCAATGGGCTCTCCGGGTCCCCTTAGGTGTAATTTTTTTTGACTTCTCTTTGATCCTGAGGTAATGGAGCATTTTATCAATTTTAGTGAATAGGTCTTGATCAGATTTTTTTTTTTTTTTCCAGAAGATCAACATTCTCAGCTGTTTGGTCAGGGAAAGCAGGAAAAGAGGTGAGGCAGAAGGCCTCTTTCCCTGTCTGTGGACGCATTTTATGGTAACCTTTATAATGCATTCCAGGTGGCAGCATTCCTCTAGTCATCCACAAGAGAAAGTTTTAAATAACACAGCAACGCTCAGTTAACCCTACTTAGAATGAAAGGCCCTTTATCAGAAGTCCATTGGCAAGGGATTTGGATGTGAATGTTTGTAACCTTACCTTTGTTGTGGTAGTGTGATTTGGGCCATTTCAGAATCCCTTTCTGAGTTTTAATATAAATTATCAAGCCAGCAGGATATATTTATCCAGTGATCTCCAGGATAAAGGGAGGGTGAAATGGTAAGCTCTAGGAAATTCAGTTACCCCTGATATTGAGTGTTTAAAGACAAGTTACTGTGCTGTGATTTGATTCATCAGGGAGAGGAAGAAAGAGAGAATTTGTTTTTTAATTTTCAAATTAAAGGCAATTATTAGAAAGCTACACTGGCATAAAATTTAATTAGATTTAGCCCTGGCTCTTCATTAGGATTTATGAAACTTTAAATTGATTGTGATATGTCTTACCAGAATTGGAGGAGCAGAGTTTACGTACTAGGAAAAAAAAGAGTTAGTTATTTACTTTAAAATACTGCTTATAAGAGAGGCTAAGACCTTATGTCAGGCCTTTGAAGTGGAATATTTCTTTAAAATAGTATAAACAAGAAATCGAAGCCTCAAAAATTCAATGAATAATAGTATTTTGTCAATCTTGTCTCATTTATAAGTGCATTAAGTTTTCTGAAGGAAGCAACAATGTTGACAATGTGTAATGGATCTTTGGAGACTTCTGATTTCATGCTATTTCATCTTCTTAAATAGGCTATTTATCTCAAGGTGTAACACATGCAATTTAATATCAAATATAAAAACAAACCCCCTGCTAACTCAATATGTACTTATTAAATGCCTACTTGAGCTCAGTAAATGCGGCATTTGGTACAGAGACTACAGGAGTGAATAAAACACTCGTCCTCATGGGTTTTCTTTAAGTTTTGTCTTCAAAAGCATGGCTATCATGACATGTCTAAGTCTTCTTTTCTATGGCTGTTCGTTCTTTGTTCTGGCTGCTAGAAAATCAAATTAATCATCCATTACTAGCATCTGTCCAGAGTTATACTGTGATATTATCATTCTTACCTATTATTTAGCTTTATTTTATTTGTGTTCTCATTTCCTCATTTATGCAAAACTAGTTCTCTCATAGGCTGCCTCATATTACAGTTTAAAATGAAATGTGGCATCCATAAATAAGGAAAAAAATAAATACATTGTTTTTCTCTCCCATTGAGCATCTATAAAGCTGAACATGCAGTGAGTTTTCAATAAATCAGGGGTGATTGATTGATTACAGTCACAAACCCAATGTTTTTCACTAAGTACTAGGTTTTTTTTTTTAAGCTCGTTATTGGAATATAATTGCTTTACACTCTTGTACCAGCTTTTGAGGTACACCAAAGTGAATTAGCTGTATTTATACATATATCCCCATATCCCCTCCCTCCCGGGACTCCCTCCCACCCTCCCTGTCCTGGCCCGCTAAGGCATCACCCATCATCAAGTTGATCTCCCTTTGTTAGACAGCAACTTCCCACTAGTTATCTATTTTACAGTTGGTAATGTATATATGTCTATGCTACTCTCTCACTTCATCCCAGATTACCCTTCGCCCCTCACCCACCCCAACCCCATGTCCTCCAGTCCATTCTCTGCATCTGCATTCTTATTCTTGCCCTGTCATTAGGTTCATCAGTACCATTTTTTTTTAGATTCCGAATATATGAGTTAGCATACAGTATTTGTTTTTCTCTTTCTGGCTTACTTCACTCTGTAGGACCGACTCTACGTCTATCCACCTCACTACATATAGCTCCATTTCATTCCTTTTTATGGCTGAGTAATATTCCATTGTATATATATGCCACATCTTCTTTATCCATTCATCTGTTGATGGGCACTTAGGGTGCTTCCATGTCCTGGCTATTGTAAATAGTGCTGCAATGAACATTATGGTACATGTTTCTTTTGGGATTATGGTTTTCTCTGGGTATATGCCCAGTAGCGGGATTACTAGATCATATGGTAGTTCTATTTGTAGTTTTTAAGGAACCTCCAAACTGTTTTCCATAGTGGCTGTACCAACTTACAGTGCCACCAACAGTGCAGGAGAGTTCCCTTTTCTCCACACCCTCTCCAACATTTGTTGTTTCCAGATTTTGTGATGATGGCCATTCTGATCGGTGTGAGGTGATACCTCATTGTGGCTTTGACTTGCATTTCTCTAATGATTAGTGATGTTGAGCATCTTTTCAAGTGTTTGTCGGCCATTTGTATGTCTTCTTTGGAGAAATGTCTATTTAGGTCTTGCGCCCATTTGTGGATTGGGTTATTTGCTTTTAGGGTATTAAGCTGCACGAGCTGTTTGTATATTTTGGAGATTAATCCTTTATCCGTTGCTTCATTGGCAAGTATTTTCTCCCATTCTGAGGGTTGTCTTCTTGTCTTGTTTATGGTTTCTTTTGCTGTGCAAAAGCTTTTAAGTTTCATTAGGTCTCATTTGTTTATTCTTGATTTTATTTCCATTATTCTAGGAGGTGGGTCCAAAAGGATCTTGCTTTGATGTATGTCATAGAGTGTTCTGCCTATGTTTTCCTCTAGGAGTTTTATAGTGTCTGGCCTTACATTTAGCTCTTTAATCCATTTGGAGTTTGTTTTTGTGTATGATGTTAGGAAGTGTTCTAATTTCATTCTTTTACATGTAGCTGTCCAATTTTCCCAGCATCACCTGTTGAAGAGGCTGTCTTTTTTCCATTGTATATTCATGCCTCCTTTGTCAAAGATAAAGTGCTCATATGTGCTTGGGTTTACCTCTGGGTTCTCTATTCTGTTCCATTGATCTTCCTTTCTATTTTTGTGCCAGTACCATACTGTCTTGATCACTGTGGCCTTGTAGTATAGTTTGAAGTCAGGAAGCCTGATTCCACCAACTCTGTCTCTGCTTCTCAAGATTGCTTTGGCTATTCAGGGTCTTTTGTGTTTCCATACAAATCATAAGATTTCTTGTTCTAGTTCTGTGAAAAATGCCATTGGTAATTTAATAGGGATTGCGTTGCATCTGTAAATTGCTTTGGGTAGTACAGTCATTTTCACAATGTTGATTCTTCCAGTCCAAGAACATGGGGTATGTCTCTCCATCTGTTTGTATCATCTTTGATTTCTTTCATCATTGTCTTATAGTTTTCTGCATACAGGTCTTTTGCCTCCTTAGGCAGGATTATTCCTAGGTATTTTATTCTTTTTGTTGCAATGGTAAATGGAGAGTTTCCTTAATTTCTCTTTCTGCTTTTTCATTGTTAGTGTATAGGAATGCAAGAGAGCTCTGTGCATTAATTTTGTATCCTGCTACTTTACTAAATTCATCAATTAGTGCTAGCAGTTTTCTGGTAGAGTCTTTTGGGTTTTCTATGTATAATATGTCATCTGCAAAGAGTGACAACTTTACTTCTTTTCCAATTTGGATTCCTTTTATTTCATTTTCTTCTCTGATTGCTATGGCTAAAACTTCCAAAACTATGTTGAATAATAATGGTGAGAGTGGACACCCTTGTCTTGTTCCTGTTCTTAGAGGGAATTCTTTCAGTTTTTCACCATCTAGATGTACTAGGTTTCATGATTGTTGGTGTCTTGCTATGTATGGTTAGGAAAGAAATTATTTCCAAATATAGGCCTCTCTTTTGTGAATGAATTGTTCTGCCCTCAGACTTCCAGCTGGGATAGTTTTACAAGAACTAGAGTGGCACTAAAAAATGGGAAGGTACCTCTGCTTCTTCCCTATAGAGCTCTGTCTCAAAGATGAAATGTGGCCAACTGAATCCCTACACTTTGAGTGCTCAAGACTTTTCCCACACAACTTCTTGTGTTTTCTTCACTGGGACTGATTATATATTAGCCAGGTGAATCACAGCGAGAGGATGGGATAAGACATTTTAAAATTTCAAATACAGCCTTACAATATTGTAGAATAACACAATAAAGGCAGTTCTACTAATGAATATGGCAAACAACTGCCACTGGCTGTACCTTTGTTGAATGAATGAATCGATAAACGAGACTTTTACAGAAGAGACTCTAGTGGACTGATATTTCAGTGGGTGTTGTGACTGATGTACACGTGTATACTCTGAGCCTTCTTACTGTATTGAATTGCTATTATTATACTTTCAAGATACTACGTTGAATACAGAGTTGAATATGACCTAAATCCTGATCTAGAGCTTGCCCTCAGATTGTAAACAACAACCGAAGAGAGGAGATAGGAATACCACTGTCAAATACTTACATTATTATTTGTCTATAAGAAGTTCTACAAGGAGAAACAAAGAGTAATAACAGTCAAAGCTTACGTAGCATTAATTATGAGCCAGGAATATTTTAAGTACCTTAAATGTAGTAAATTATTTCAATTTTATGAGAACTCATTGAAATATGTAATATTATTAACATCATCTGTATCTTACAGAAGAGAAAAAGAAAATAGAAGTTTAAATTTCCTGCCTAAAGGGGCACATAAAGAAGGAAATTGTAAAAAAAATTATTTGGGCATCTAGGGTATTTTAAAGAATAAATAAAATTGGGGTCAGGGCCAGATCATGAAGGATTTTACATAACAGATCATTTACTATTTCACTTCAAAAATATTTATTGTACTTCTAAGTACCAAGAACTGTCTTAGGAACTGGTGGATGTAGCTATGAACAGTGATATTATGGACATAATTGCATCAGTGCCACTCTTCTTCTCCATGTTATTTTAATTTTTGTTCTATCTGAAATTAAATATCTTATCCTCTGTGTGTACAGTGTTTCTCCTTTTCTTGAGGTCAATTTTACAGAATTGCAATCGCTTAGATGGGCAATGAATAATAGGGTTCATTAATAGGGCTTATGGAGTAAATGAGCAGAAGTTAATGGAAGTTAAAGGCAGATTTAACCTTTGGGATTTTGCACTTGCTACTCTTTTATCCTAAGACTCACTTCTGCCAGTTATTTGCTTAACACATTTCCTCATCTCCATTAAGTTATTTTTAATCTCTGCTCTGACAACTGTATTTCATAGTGTAACCTGTCCCTCCTTCACCTGTCCAACACTCTTGTTGTCCTTTACTCTGTTCTACTTTCTCTTTTCCTGAGTATGATCACCGTACAAGTTATTTAATTTACTTATGTATGATGTTTGACACTTTTTGTCTGTTATGCCCCTTCAGAAAGTAAGTTCTATGAAGGCAACTGTTCACTGATGTACACAAAGTGCCTATAACACAGCTAGTACTCAACACTTGTTTACTGAATAAACGAATACCTGACTAGAAAAGACAGAAAGTAAATGTCAGCAGGAAAAAATACTCAGTGTCCGCCCCCACTATTGTTTAGTTAATATTGCTTAGGACTCTTTTTCAAGACAACAAATCAAAAGAAGACAGGTAAAGTTAAAACAAACAAAGGTGATTCTCCTGTGGCAGCCTCTTCAAATTCAAGTATAGATCTGAATCGAGACAAGTCGAGAAGGACAGTGTCCACTGTTAATTGTATCAATAGGGGCAAGAGTATATGAGTTGGAATAGAAGTGATAAGTTAATTTGCTTCATCTTTTGTTTTTCATGTCTGTTGGTAAATACTGTAAATGAAAACTGCCAGGATTTTCAGTGAAGAGTCCATGCAGGGACTTGCAAAGAGCAAAGTCTGCAATTTTTTAAGAGACATTTTGTTCATTAATAGGACATTTACAGAAACCTCCAGAGGTACCTACTCCTAATGGGAAGGATTTGAGCTAAGATTCAAGATAAAGTCTCAGTCCCATTAGGTAGGCTGCAATCCTGTTTGTATTCAGAAAACATTTTGTTCCCTGGTCTCAAAGGATAAAGAGTCGCAGAGCACAAGTGTACTCCAGTCTCAGAAAACATATCTAACGTAAGATTCATTCTGAACACAAGGAGCTAGGCGTTTTTCTACTGAAAAAAAGTAAAGAATACGATATTATCTTCAATTACTTCCTATTTAAAAAATATAAAATTATTTTAAAAATGGAGAAAGTGGATTAACTTATGAAATCAAATAAAAATAAATGGATGTATTTCCATAATGAAATAGGTACAATTAGCAGCACCTCAAGGACAGATTTCTATGCAATTCAGCAAATACTTATAGTGATAAATTATATTAATGTATTAGTTTAAATATTGCCTATTTAGATTATAGAGTTTAATTATCAGCTATGAATTCACTTTGTTCTTTAAAGCCAAATGGAACTGAAATGGAACTGAGAACACCTGAACAAAATGCTTTGAGTTTGTAGTTAGAAATGTCAAATTTGTGTTTTGAGTAACTTGATTAAGCAGTTTCAGTTTTTAAAGTATTTATATAAACAACATGTCAATACTTCTTAAGTTCAGAGTTTAATTTTATATGAATGAAACAAAGTGTATAGCATAAAAGCATACCAAAAATACACGAATCACAATAGTTAAAAAAGTAACTGTTACAATTCTGTGCGTATTCTACTTATTTTTAAGATTTTCACTTGACAATTAACTGCATAAAGCAATAACAGTACAGTATACAACTTTAATATGCAATTCTTTCTGAAGTATTAAAGTATTTTAAAGGAAAATTAGAGGATTTTCCTTTAAAATACTTAACAAGGATACCAAATAAGGAAGCGTTTTGGGTTTCACACTGCAAAATAGGCACAGCTGTACATTAGTGCAGTTTAATAGCAACTACAACTAGTATTTTACTATTAATTCTGTCTGCTGACAATGCTATAAAGTTCCTACTGTGCAAGCATATCCATAAAGTTTTAAAAGTTGGCAATTTTCAATAAGAATGTTTCCTATCAATACACAATTAGCAATGTGCAGAGTTCAGTTATTGATCTTTTTCCTTGTTATTTAAAAATAATCTTCCTTTAGTGTTAATCATTATTTATTTTGCTTATTGTGAGTCCATAGACAACACTAAATTGTGTACTGATAAATATTTGAGTCACCACTACTTTTATTTTTAATAAACTTTATTTATTTATTGGTTGCATTGGGTCTTCATTGCTGCATGCGGGCTTTCTCTAGTTGTGGTGAGTGGGGGCTCCTCTTCATTGTGGTGTGCGGGCTCCTCATTGTGGTGGCTTCTTTTGTTGCAGAGCACGGGCTCTAGGCATGCGGGCTTCAGTAGTTGTGGCATGTGGGCTCAATAGTTGTGACTCATGGGCTCTAGAGCACAGGCTCAATAGTTGTTCTGTGGTATGCAGGATCCTCCTGGAGCAGGGATCAAACCTGTGTCCCCTGCATTGGCAGGCGGATTCTCAACCACTGAGCCACCAGGGAAGTCTCGAGTCATCACTACTTTTGATCCCTATTTTTCCAGTAACTAGACTTTAAGACAGTATGCATTGCAATTATCCCCCACTCTCATTCCTTATATATGTTTGTATATCTAAGTCCATGTACATTTACTACCTGCCAACACCCAGGTTGCTTATGAGTTTATACTTTGCTGGGGATATCTTGCCAAAAAAAGTGTGCTTTTTGAATAACTTTAATATGGGGTCAAGGCTAATGTCTAGGTAATTTTATAAACATTGTCATCTAGCACAACATTACATAACTGTTTATTTTATGAAGTAAATAATACGCAATGCTCATGTGCCATTATGTTTTTCCTTTTAAACTACTTGTTATTGAGTTGTTTTTTTCAAAGAGAAAGTGAAAATATGTTGAGGAAAGGCAGCTGGTTCTCTGGCTCTGACTAAGTGGACCCCAGTCAAATGTTTGTGGGCTGCTGCTTCAGATAATAGTCTTTACTGGATTTAGAGAGGTATTTTGCTACAACTTTTTGTATTTTACAGACATTCTCCACTTGCATCCCAAAATATAAGACCAATTCTGCTGTTGTTGAAAATACAAAAAGGTCTGCATCATGGTTCAAGACTCAACATCAAGTGGGCTTTGATGAGCAAGACAGATTTTGAACGTAACTTCCAGCGAGGTAGTTGGAAGAGGAAGAAGAGAGTGTGCCATGTGCTATGACATTCTTGGCCCTTTGTACATACATTTTAGATCTCACAACCCTAACTAAAGGAACTCATCTGAGATCCCTTGACTCCTCAGTGGCCAAGTTCAGAATGGAAGCCAGAATATCCTGACCCATTGATGCCTGTGCTTTTACTGCACTGTGCTACCTCTCCTAAGATGCTCAGGCCATTAGGACATTGATATTCCATGCGATCCAATCCTCCCCTTTTATCCCAGTTCCAGTGACTACCTCCTTGCTTTGTTGCTCCTCTACAGAAGTCCTGCCTCAGATTCCCACTGTCTTTCCATCTTTTCATAATGAGTACAAAAACCAATTAACCCATAAAGTAGAGAAAGTCAGTTAGAAAACAAAATGCCTATGACACAGACCACTCTCTATTCAGTAGGTAGTGTCCTCTGTCATCTGTAAGGAAAAGGGAAGGCAGGCATCAACATCATCTAACATGTCATGTTAGACGGGGAGATTATTTGGTACCGGGGTGAAATCAGGTTTGTGCTATGTAACATAATGCTAATTAATGTAAAGAGAAAAATAATGAATTTAAGGGATGCCATATGGCAGGTCATAATCCACTCACACCATGCATGCTGTAAACAAGTAACTCTTTTCCGGTTGGTGCCTAAAGTTATTTCAGAAGGTTTCAGCATCTCTTCTTGAAGCCCAAATTTTAAGTCCTTGCAGAACCCATGAGCTCCAGTGTCTGGACAAAGGGACTTTTTAAGTTTCATATCATCCTCAGACTTTCCTGCACCAGCTGTGAAAATCAATTAGTCCTGGTGAAAGCCGAGCTGCTCTATGTTCTCAATAATGAAAAAGGCCAACTGCACACTAGCAATTTTCTCTGTCCTTACAAAGACGAATGGGGACTTTGAATCTTTTTTTCACTGCTCCGTGGAATTGCCTTTGACTTCTATTTTGAAAGTTGCCAGACACGCCAGGAGATTAACACAGAAGACTCTTTGGAGCGGCAGGAAAATTATACCATTGCACACCAGTGACATTTGTGACTCCCTCAGGCTGGTATGCAGCCATCAGACAGTCAAAACAAACACCTCCCAAACACACTCCAGAACTCAACTCCCCCTCGCCTCTGCTCCCTTGATACAAATGGAAATGGCTGATGGTACCTCATCAATTTTAAAGACCCAGTCAGTAGCTCAGATAATGCTTCAATCAAACAACAGTAAGAAAATGCTAGTGTAAAGCTGGACAGGAAAGAGACCACTGAGATGATAAGTGAGCACCGGGAAAGGGAAGGGGTTCCCTCAATGGGTAAAAAGATCTGAGATTGCTCCTTACCATCATGTCCTTTGTGGAAGGATGGCCACATCTGGCGAGGAGGAATAGAAAAGAAGCCCCTCTCCACCTCGTCCTCTATCACACTGCCATCATGCTCAGTCATCAACTGCCTTCTCTGCAAAATAACGACGCCACAGTAAATTCTTCGCTCAGTTAAGCAGGGTGTTTCAACGTTGGCACTACTGACATATTGGGCTGAATAACTCTTCGCTGGGGAGTTGGAGGGCCCACTCCATGCATCGCAGGATGTTTAGCAGCATCTCTGGCCTCTACTCACTAGACACCAGTGCTCAACCTCTCCAAGTTACAATAATCAAAAATGTCTCTAGTCATTGTCAAATGTACCCTGGAGGGCAAATTCACTGTAGTTAAGAATCAGTGTTACACTGATGCTTCCTGTAAGTCCCCAAAGAATAAAAAAATTAGAAGACTCAGGGAAAATTCATGCTACTAAAACTGTTGAGTAGGTACCTAAAGTGCATCTGATACATACTGGCTGTAAACTTATAATGCAATTAATCAAAAGCTTTTATTACAAGGTTTTAAATGCACACAGAGGTAGAAGACTAGATAAACAAGGTTTCATTTTTAAAGCAATTAAATTCAAAGACATTGATTGTTTGGTTATTTATTATTAAGATATTTTGTCTCACATTATAATCGACCCTGCAATTCTCACATATGTTGTCTCATTTGTCTCACAGGTAAGAAAATCAAATTAGTTTCCCCATTTTTATTGTGTAAACAGATGCAGTGAGTTTAAATGACTTGTTAGAGAGCAAATGTCAAGTAAAAGTAATGCCTTTTTCTATAAGACAGTCTTTCTACGTACTGGAAAGTAAGAGTCATATTTTGTACCTTAAACTTAATAAAATTTAAGTATTTTAATTAAAACTGAATTATAAAGGAAGAGTGACTTGATGAATCTTAGATTCTTCTTTTTTCAATTAAAAGTAATCACCAACTACCATGAGCAAGCCACTGCATTCATGGATGATAAGATACGGAAGGCATAGAATAGCCAATTTTTAAGGGGATTATGGTTAGTTTTAGTAGTGAGTAGTTATTCAACAGAATGTGGTAGATTGTAGTACTACAATGATTACAATGGCCACAAATTCCTCCAACACCTGTATGGATACTTGATCTTGCAACTCCTCAAAGCAAATGGTGAAGCATATGTATCTTTCTACTCTCTAAATCTGGACTTGGCCATGTGACTTACTTTGTCCAACAAGTCATTAGACAAAATAGCAAAAGTTGAAGCTTGGAAGAGCTTCTACATTGGGATTTGTTCTTTCTTTGAACTCTGCAACCACAACCATGTAAATGAGCCCCAAACAGCTTGCTGGATAATTAAAGACACATAGGTACATCACTGCGATGGCCCAAGGTGGCATCATGCCAACTTCTCACCTGTGAAGGAGAACATGCTAGACTATACCAGCTCAACCACTGTTTGATGGCATGACTTAGCCCAGACCAAAAGAACTGACCACAGGACACACAAAATCAGGAGATAATAAAGCTTTTTGTCTTAAGCTACTATGTTTTGGAGGTATTAGCAGCAGAAAAAGCTAACTAATACAGTTACATACATAGTAAACTGTAAACTACATACACTAGCAAGCAAACTACTATCACCAAGTTGGGAGATCAAAATGAGCCTGTCACATGGTCACACTGCCTTTCATTTAAGTGACCTGTGAGAGAAATATAAGTCTGCTGGGTGAATTCCTATAATAGACTGAAGGTAACAATGGAAAAATAGACACTGTATAAATTCAAACATATTATTGCTCTCAAGCCATAATCTTCACCGTCCTCATCACCATCATCACCACTTACTTGGAGACAGGTACAGAGTGTTTTACCTGTCTCAATGTCCTCATCATAGAAAAAAATAGTAATACCCACTACCTGGAGTTATTATAAGAAATTTGACTCAAGGTGTTTATAACTTGTCCAGAGTCCCATAGCTGAAAATTATCAAAGTTGAGATTCAAATCCAGGCCTTAGTAACATCATAGGTCGTGTTCTCAGTCACTACTCTCAAAATCTCATTTTAATTGATTTGTGTCTCCTTAAACTGAATCTTGTCATATTTTTCCACCCATCAATTCATTCATTCACTTATGGATGCATTCAACAAACTTCTAGTGCATAATATATGCCAGATATTATTAATGCAGAATTAACAAGATGGATACTATACCAGCTCCTGTAGAGCTGATGTAACTTACCTACTCTTAGCCCTCCACCTCCTACCTCCTTCACACCACCTACCCTGAAACAATTTTCTTTCTCTGTGTTTTTCAACACATGCACAGAGATTTTCTTTTAGAATCATAATAGACTTTTATAACTTGTGTTAAGTCAAGGTTCTCCAGAAAACAGAACCAATGATATGTTATATATATATGGAGAGAGAGAGAGAAGAGAGGAAGAGAGAGAGAGATTTATGATAAGACATTGACATTGACCTGTGCAATCATGAAGGCTGAGAAGTCCCATAATCTGCAATCTGCAAACTAGAAACCCATGTGTGCTGGTGTTATACTTGCGGTTCGAACCTGAAGGCCTAGGAACCAGGGGGGTCTAATGGTGTAAGTCCCAGTTCAAGTCCAAGGTTCCAAGAACCAGAAGCCCAGTATCTGAGGGCAAAAGAAGATGGATGTCCCAACTCAAAAAGGGAGAGCAAATTTTCCCTTCCTGCAAATTTCTGTTCTATTCAGGCCCTCACTGGATTGGATAATGCCCACGTGCATGGTGAGGTATATCTCTTTACTGTCTGTGGATTCAAATGTTAATCTTTTTCCAGAAACACTCTCACAGACACACCCAGAAATAATGTTTTACCAGCTATCTGGGCATCTCTCAGCCCAGTCAAGGTAACACAAAAAATTACCTTCGCAGAGATACAGAGGAACTTCAGAGACAATGCAATACAGTCCAATCAGTGATCAGATTAGGTTAGGAAATTGAATTATTATAGAGAGTTTATAATTTCAACCAAATGAATCACGTGTGTGTGTGTCCACACATGTGCATTTGTGGTATCCACATACACAAACATCAGGGAACATTTTCTGAGAAAATTAAAAAGGGAAAAATCTTAATCTCATTTAGCAGAGCACATACCAGCCATTATTTTCAAAAATGGAATGAGACCTATAGATATAGATCCATCCTCTGTTCCAGATGTCATTGGAGGTATTTAATATAAATTATTTTCTTGAAGTCTCACAGTGACTTATAAAGATTGGAAAAAGAATGGCAGCATGCGTACAGAGCTCCTACTCCAAATCCTGGGCTCTCTACACTGACCTCTAACTTATTAAAAAATCTAGAATGGATAAACCATAAGCTCTTATGTATAGCACAAGGAACTATATCCAACCTCCTGGGATAAACCATAACAGAAAAGAATATTAAAAAATGAATGTGTATATATGTATAACTGAGTCACTTTGCTATACAGCAGAGATTGGCACAATATTGTAAATCAACTACACATCAACTAAAAAATACAAGTAAAGGTATGATTTAGGCATAAAACAAAACATCTAGGCAGGTTACCTTTCAAGTCATGTCAAGGCGTTCCCACAAATGTATCTCTGACTCTGACAAAAAAGGATGCAGACAGGAAATCACAGATGAGCATTTAATACTGGCTAATGTTTCATGAAAGAAGACGAACTGGTGTATTAACAGCTTAGCACCCTCTTTAGGGTAATATAAAAATCCATAATTCTCTTTTCTTTAAAGCATAGAATCTGATTTTATAAAATAGTGCTAATGCAGGAACATTTAATAAAACCTCAACAGTTTATACTCCATATGTTCTATCAGTGGCTGCGAACACTGATACTCTCCAACAGAAGCATCCATACTTGAGATTAAAGATTGATTTAAACCAACAAATTATCATCTTTTACAACAAAAGGGTAACATAAGTGATTTCTGAATTTTAAATTGATCTTCCCTGCTGGGAACCATAACTAGTTTTAGAGTTTATGCTAGAACAGGCCACATATAAATATGTGACTATAAAAAAAATGCCCAGGTCTTGATGACATAATTTATTCTTCTGACACAAGCTGTTTTATTTTCTATCCACCGGTAAGTGTTGTGTTGTAGTAAACCAAGGAGAATGAATCAAACATGACACAGACTCCAGCTCCTATGCCTAGACTGTGGCAAACCTTGGATAATATGTTTCATTTAAAGCACTTGACAAGTGAAGATTCCCAAGGTCTGTAAATCACTCCAGCCAGTTGCTAATTGGAACTACACACATTTCACAGGATGTGTTATCAAAATTGTTTTTCCCACTTAAGGCTTCTCAAGAGCATGTGAGAAAATGCCTCAGTATATTCAGCAGGTGTTCTGAAGACTCCATAAAATAGCTACTAGTATGGAACCTTCCAGGTAGGTGAAACTTTGACCAGCATCTTCTGAAATGCTTTTCTCAGGACTGGTACATAAGGGATAAGTGTGTGTTGCTGTGTGTGTGTGTGTGTGTGTGTGTGTGTGTGTGTGTGTGTGTGTGTGTGTGTGTGTATGTAAGAAACAAAGAGAGATAAGTGGATATACACTGCCAAGTTTACTAGAAGCTATACTAATATCATTGTAAACGCTTTGTTTTGCTTTGTCCCTTGCATGTGAACAATGCCTGCCAATTTATTAAGCAACCCTTGGTCTTCTTAATCTTATTTTTTTGCAGTTTGAACTTTGTTTCCCCACATTATAAGCATTATTTTAAAAACAAGAATACAAGAATGCTTTTAAGCTCTGACCCCACTGCACATCCTCTCTGAGTCTACATAAAATCAGAGTGGAAAGCATTGCTTTGTTTTGATTCTTTTTTTTTTTTTTGATGAAAAAAATATTACCTTCTATTAACTTTCTGGTAAAACGGAGACATTTAACTCTGAGTACACAGAAAGGCATTATTAGCCATTAATAAATTCTCAACTCTGAGCCTGGGATGGTAAACAAATTATTTTGTGCATGCCTCTAATGAGAGATCAGACGAAACAGAATATTTCTGTTTCACCTGCATTTCTAACATGACTCCAGTGGACCAATTTGATAGGGTTTCAATGCATTGTGGTGAACATCAGCCTCTGAAACAGAACTCCAGGAAAGGAGGGGCACTTTGAAAGACCACATATGTTGCTTCACTGTTTATTTTTGCCTATATGAAGTGATTAATAATAATATCCTTCCATCACTCATATTCTACAGTTCTACATCCTGCATCCACAAATGAAAAAGAAAGTGAAGGATTAAGGAAAAAAATACATAATGGCAGCTTATCACACAAGTAGTTTCTCAATCTTTCATCCAGTTTGGAACATCCAAGTTGGCCCTGCACTACTAGTTAAAAATTGTATTTATTGAAATTGACATTTTAAAAATAAGTACATACATCTAAAATGTGTATTTATTCATTTTAGAACAAATATATTTTTGCATTAATAAACTGAATTGATTGAACTGATTTTTGCACCAATATATGTGACAAAATACCACAAACCTAATAAAAAATTTAATGAAGACAATGTTAGCAAGTTCATCCAAAAACACAATTTAAAGATTAAAGGTGAACCATGAAATGCAAGTAATGTACATTAAGCTAAACTTCACTTTAATAATAATTTCACCTGCAAAGTCTCATTTAATTGCTAGGCTAATCCATCAAATGAATATTATTAAGCATATTTTAACAAACAAGGTAACTATGATCCAGAGAAGTAAAATGATTTGCCAAAGACTGCATGTGGAAGGGCCAGGATATAAATCTGGGTTAATTTTCTAAGTCCCAGACTCTGACTTTGTGACACTACTGAAATGTCCCGATGGCTTTCCTGGCTTCAACTGATTGAATTTGCCCTATTGTTCACCACAACTCCTCATAACCCTATCTTATTCCTTATCCCCAGGACATTCAACACTAAGAATTAGTTTTTATCTGAACTATGGTTAGATTTTCCACATTCTAGATTTTGCCTAGAATTTTAGAAGTATATGTATTTCAGACATGGAAATACCCTGCCAGTTGATAGACAGGAGAAAATCCTTTGGAAGTTAGAAGGAAAATTTTTCTAGAAGGGACAATGGGAAAGTTGGCTGGAGTGAGGAAGCTAGAGAAGCTGCTTTAGAGGAAGAGGTCCAGGTAAAAGGGAGAATTCAGTGGGTGGCAGCAGGTGAAGAATTTGGGAGTCTGTGAAAGGTTGTGTTATCTTCCTCTGAGAAGTAATTTGTAACCATAGTAACAGTAATCTCTAATCATAGAGATTAAGTTCTCTCTGATAAAACCTGAGAGAAATTTGGGATTTCAACCTAAACCCATTCTAGAAATCTTCTCCACAGGTACCTGGAGAGAGCAAATATCAACTAAATTTCTGAAACTCCTCCAGACTTAAAATAAATCCTTAAATAAGGAGAGTAAAAATAATGAAGAATTTAAATGTTCTACATATTAATAATATTCTTTACATCACACTTGTGAGTTTTGTAGGTATTTTAAAAGCCAGTTAATTTATTCAAGCATTCCTTAGGAATCACAGCAAGAACAATCAGAAAAGTAGTGCTTCTATACTGCCTCGGGTGAAATCATATTACAAATGTACATTCCTTTTACAAACTTTATTACAAATACATTTAAAGGCAGCATTTTTGGAAAACCCACACTGTATTATAGCAAGTTAGTATTTAACTCCTTCTGCATAGGATTTACTAGGTCATGTGGGATGAGATGAAGGATTTTTTATATCCCTGAAACCATCCTTAGTAATGTACATAATTACATATCTAAGAAAATGTCCATAATAATGTATTTTAATAGGAAAATACATTGTTTCTCTATTAAAATACAAACATAATAAGCTGCTGTATTTGGATCATGAGAAATACATACCCACAATTCATTGTTTTCCAAAGCTTCACCCCAGACCTACTGAATCAGACTCACTTGAGCAGGAGTCTGTTTTCAGGGTCTATAGGTGATATTTATTTATATTAAAACTTAAGAATCTCTGTAAAGATAAGATCAGGATGAAATGTAGTCTACCATCTCTTCCCAAGGTGAAATTAAAGGAATATGGATATCAATAGGCAAAAATAGTCATGGTGCTGTAAGACTGCTCTTTACCAACTCCTTTCCATTCCCCTGAACTGAGTGGCAGTGGTGAGTTCAGTAGCTAATGACCTTACTACATATCATGATAAGAGCGGTCTTCGTCTTTTCACTTCTGCCCATTTCTGCAACAGTCACTTCTGAGTCACTTCTCTGCCAGTATTCTATGCACGGTCCCTGACGATAGGCTTATATATTATAGCTTAGGCTCATTAGACCCCAAGTGGGACCATGAATAAGACAAACTAAAAGATCCAAGGACTGGCAAGTCTGCAAAAATTTGCTCTCTTATTCTCTCCTGGAATTATGAAGAGGGAAAAGTAATTTACATAGGATTTCAAAAAGCTGTATCATTCTTGAACTTGCACCTCTGTACTAGATCTGATTTTCACATACTTGGGCTTTTTAAAGAGGGCATGATGATAAGTCATCCACATATGGTACACACATTTTTTAAAGCACGTACTTCACTAGCCTTAACTCTTTTTGACAGAAGGGAAGAACAATCAAATGATATTCATTATTCAGCAGTGGTATGATCTCCAAGTGGGCAGTTATTTAAAAGCTGAATGCAGTTTTGTTGTAATTCTCTGTGACAGAATCAGCTTATAGAACATATGAAGGAACATAGCAACTAGATAGTTCATAAACACTAACGATGATGAAATTTAAACCTTTATCTTATAGTGACCCTGCTAAATATTCTTTAATTTACTTATATAGTTATTCAACAAACATTTATAGAGAGCCTCTTCTATTCCATCTGTTATAATGGGCACTAAGAATAAACTTACTGCCTTTTTTGTTTTTTGTTTGTTTTGCTTCATTTGGTTTGACTTATTTATTTACTTATTTTGGGTGCATTGGGTCTTCATTGCTGCACGTGGGCTCTCTCTAGTTGTGGCAAGTGGGAGCTACTCTTCGATGTGGTGCACCAGGCTTCTCATTGCGGTGGCTTCTCTTGCTGAGGAGCATGGGCTCTCGGAATATGGGCTTCAGTAGTAGTGGCACGTGGGCTCAATATTTGTGGCTTGCGGGCTCTAGAGCACAGGCTCTAGTAGTTGTGGCGCACGGGCTTAGTTGCTCCACAGCATGTGGGATCTTCCAGGACCAAGGATCGAACCCATGTCCCTTGCATTGGCAGGTGAATTCTTAACCACTGTGCCATCAGGGAAGCCCCTACTGCCTTTTTGTGTGTAAACCCGTAACAACAAACTGCTAAATGGACAAAAGATCTTTAATCCAGGTAACAAATTATGCATCTAGTCCACTAGATTTTTTAATCCTCAAGAAATTTGAAATATCATGACAGCATCTTATGTAAAAAGCAGTGAGGGGGCTTTAGATTAATCGTTCATGTGATGATATCTCAATTTACCTATTTTATACAATTCAATTTTTATGGCATCTTTTTATCTATGATTTGGACACATGACATTGCTGGACACAAATGATAAACTGTGGCTTCTGTGAAATTATAAATGATCCAAATGGCCATCCAAATGTTATGGCTTACTCAAACTACGAGAGCAACAAGTCATTTATCCTATGGTTGGGCTAAAGAAGGAGTAAAAAGTGATGGGGAAACAGTAAGTAAGAAAAGTCAGAGTTTAGCGGGATTTCACTTACACAGAGGCCCCTAGCACCCAGAGCTGCCTGAGGTTCTACAGATCTCTGCTAAGTTCCATGCAGAGGCTAAGCCTTCTTCTATCTTGTTTCTGCTCTTCCTGATTTCTGGAAGTTTGGCTTTTCCTTATTTCTATTGCAAACCAATAGTTGAATAATGCATGATAATCTGTAGTACTGGTTCTCCATTGTCTTTCCTCTCCTCTACCCATTCAATCAGTGACATTCATTGCTTCGACAGGTTAGTGAATTGGGGGAAAAAATAGCAGGGTCCTTGATCCCTGATGACGATGGAATACTTGCACCAACTTGGCAACACCTAGCTCAAGAACTTTTTTTATGGTAGAGCTCACTTCTTGTTCAAACCACCTTTATTTATATCTTCCTTAATATGTGGTTGAATCTCATTTTAATTGATATACTCACCACAGCCTTATGAAATTCATTGCTCACTGCACCCCTTTTCCTATCTCAAGTTATTATGTCGGGAAAGGTCCTATTTATCTCACGGAGCACACGTTAGATGTAGTAATTTATAAATCTATTCCAGGGATGTTTGCACTTGAATAGTATACATATCTTTGTGTCAAAGGAAATGAGCTCTAATGCTACCATATCAGACAGCTAAAATTATTAATCCAGTGAAGCATATTGAGGTAATAGGTCTTGAGTTTTTATTACTTAACCATATCGAGTAGCTTTACATGAAAATTATAGCACTATACCAATCAGCATTTTCTGTGTCTAGTCAGGGGTAGATGCTTTCAATGAAATACATGTGAGCCTTTTTCTTTTGTGGTGTTTGTATAGTTTCTGGAAATCCTAACACATTTAAGTAATGTGCATTTGACTTTGTCTCTGAAAATGGCTTTATTTTTTCCCATTTATCAAGTTTCCAAACACCATGTTAAATAAGATAAGGAATCAAAAAGAAGAGAGCATGAATGTGGGAAATTCTACTATGAACTTTAGTTTGAATGACTTCCTTTCTGATTTTCATCAACAATGATTTAATTTTTCACCTCTAGGGGAATGCAAGTTAGCAAACTAAAGCAAATTTGTCACTTCTGAAAACTGCTGCAAGACCCCCAAGACAGAACGATTACCCCCAAATTGAATTTAAATAAAAGTAATTAGTTTTATCTTGTTTTTTAATTCATTTACCTCTTCACAGAAATCCTCCTGGAGTTTTAAAACTCATCAGTGATTATCCCTGGGGCTGATCCAATAATGTGAGAATAAATACACCATTAACTAATTATACATAATGACTCCAAGACATGCCAATAGTGGAACAGTTCAGGTGATTTAGAAGGCTTGCTTCCAACAGCCTATTCACAATTCACATCTTTTCTAAAAAATGCATTAAAAGTTAAATAAGACTTTAGATCTGCTTACATTCATCTCTTCAGGATATGAATAAATGAAACTAAGCTATTTATTTAAAAATTTTTGTTTGTCATGTATGAAAATCTGTGGGTGTTGGGAATGAAATATATATTTGAAGCCAACAGAATATAATTTAGGTTTTTGCTTTTTGGTGTCTTTTACGTAAATCTGTTGATCTGCTCCTGCATGCTGATACGGCATAAAAGCTACGGAATTAAAGGACACATCTTGAATTTCAGATTTATCAAAAATCTGAGAAGCTATGTTTTTTTCTCTTTTCTCTTTCAAGGTAAAATTTTTCTTTTACTTATTTATTTTTCAGTTTTATTGAGATGTGACTGACAAATAAAATTTGTATGTATTTAGGCTGAACAACGTGATGCTTTGATATACGTTATGAGATGGTTACCACCATCAAGGTAATTAACACATCCATCACCAGAAATCCTTAAAAGCATATTTCAAGGATATAGTATATTATTATTAATTATGCTGTACACTAGGTCTCTAGAACTTATTCCTCTTCTAACTAAAAGTATGTACCCTCTGACAACATCTCCTCTTTTCCCCTACCTCCCAGCCCCTCATAACCACCACTCTACTGAGAAGTTGTGTTTTCAATATTTAACAAAGGAATTGAACCTGTGCTGTATGGATCATAATCAGATCATGATTTGATGTATTATTTGTAATAATCATCTTCCTCTAAAAAATAAGAGAATATAAAAATGGGTCATTTCAGTTAAAAAAATGTTTAAAAGGGGCTTCCTAGGTGGCGCAGTGGTTAAGAATCCGCCTGCCAACGCAGGGGACACGGGTTGGATCCAGAAAGATACCACATGCTGTGGAGCAACTAAGCCCGTGTGCCACAACTATTGAGCCTGTGTGCTGCAACTACTGAAGTCCACGCACCTAGAGCCCATGCTCTGCAACAAGAGAAGCCACGGCAATGAGGAGCCTGCCCTATGCACCACAATGAAGATTAGCCCCTGCTCGCCATAACTAGAGAAAGCCTGTATGCAATAACAAGGACCCAACACAGCCAATAAATAAATAAAAAAACAAATAAATCAATTTATAAAAAAAAAAGTTTAAGGATTTCTTGTGACTAGGGAGATATTCCTCCATTTGATGACATTCAATCAATTATACATTATCAACTACTCTCCAGACAGTGTATAAAGGAGAATTGAAGAGTATGCCCTGCAATCATGGAGATTTCATTCAAATATGAAGTTCACTAGATTCTATCACTGATGAGCTATTGGACTTTGAGTCAGCTCTTTAAACTTGCTGAATCTTTAGTTTTTTATTTGTAAAATGGATATGATCACAATGGTAACTTACTGACAGGGTTTTTGAGAGATTTAAAATAGGTAATCCACTCATAGCCTTAATGGATGTCAAACACGTGGTTAGCTTTCAACATGTCAATCATTATTATTATATAATAAGGAAATACAATTTAGTTCTGTTTTACTTTTTGTGCTCTACAGATTATTACACGAGAGATGGGGGAGTGTATTCTTTTGCTTCTACCAGTCCTAATGGACTTATACATTTTACCTCAATAAACACGGGTCATTTCATAACAACAACAACAAGAACAGTGAATATATCAGGGAAGGATAGAAGTTATTGACATATACTAAGAGTTAAATGTGTGCCAAGTTCTATAGTGGATGATTTTCATGACTCTTATTTAATTGTGAAACAGCAACATGCAAGATTATCTCTGTGTCATATAAAAGAGAGAGCTTAAGCAGAGGTTGATAAAATTATCTGAAGTCACAGAGTTAGTAGGTAATACATACCCCCTACTCAGGTGTCACATCTCTGTGTTCTTTTTATTGGATTGGGCTGTGCTTCATTGAGTTGGCACAAGAGCGGTGGAAAAAATTTGGGTTGGCCATGGGTGCAGATGCTATAAGTCTAGATTGCTATCAAATGCCAAGTCATAAAAATATAATTATTAAAATGATTTACTGCATGACAAAATGAAGTCACACTAAAAAAAAATTCTACATGCCTGTTTTAGTAGCCCAATCTATGAATCATGCAATGTCCTTTTATTATCACTACAGGGAATGCAGAGAAGACAAACAGACTCACACCATAAGGTTAAAGAGTTGATAAAACAAGTGATAAGTTGGGATAATAGAGATGAAATATAAAACTCCACCAAGATTTCTGACAAAGTATCAATTGGTTAAAATGTTTTGTTTATATAAGATGAGATTCTTATGTAAATATCCTAGTCTTTTTTAATGTGATCTGTCTGACAATCCTGTCAAAAAATAAAAGCATATCCTGTGGAGCTTTATGTGAGTAAAATCAAATATGCTTATAATTTACAAAATGTTGAAATGTTTCTTTGAAAAAGACCTTAAATCACAAGAACATATATCGAACTATAACAATCATAAAACCAGAATATGATGGCTTAAACAGTGGTAGTTATTTTGTGTACATAGCTAATCTTGGAGTAGGTTTTTCTGGCATTTATTTGAGCACTTAAGCATGCCATCTTTCTGTCTTCTTACTTTGCCATCCTAAGACTCTTGGTCTTTCCCCACTTGCCTCGTGGTAATGTGAGCATGTAGCAACTACGGATAAATTACCTATTTTGAAGGCAAGAAGAATGGACAGGTGCAGAAAATCCACCACGTGCTTTTTTAGAAGGGAAGCAATTTTTTTTTGAGAACTAAATGCTCCCCAACCGCAGAATTCTGCTTATTTCTCGGAGGCTGGAACTGGGTTAAATACTTATTATAACAGAAAAGGTCCTGCGAAAGTAATTATTTGGCTTTCCAGCCCCTTTCGTAGAGGTGGTAAAAGAAAAGGAGGTTGGAAGCATCTTTTGAGTAGCCAATGAAGAGAAACTGCAACAAAAGTGGACAAAAATCCAGGTTTGCTTGATTAGGCCAGTGGTTGACAATCTGAGGCTGGGATACACAAGTTGGCAAGTAGGTAGAATTTATGTATGGTGGAAAACACATCTGTGCATAAGGACTGCCCTTGTGCTAATTTGAGAAGTAGCACTTACACTCATACTTTCCCTTTATATGCCCCTCAATCACGGGGCCAGCTATATCACAAAAAAGGAGGGGCCATTAGCAACCCATCCCCTCTTTAAAATATATGTCTGATCTTTGGGACCTGACTTTTTGAATTCTATGGCTCTAAGAAGTTGTTTAAAAAATTATTCTTGATGCTCAGCATAGCTTTAGAGAGCTAGTAGGTTAGCTAAACAAGGTAAAATTGTATTGGTTCTCTACAGCTGGAGAGCGCTGGAATGAAAACATCCTGATTCAAAGTTGTAATCAAATCACAAGGAATTTTTATATTTAGACTGGACCATGAAGAGAATATAGCTCCTTTATCACTGTAATTCTCTTTACTTTGCATATTTTACAATGATTATAACAGCTGATTCCCCAGTGACTTCAACAGTAGATTCAGGAAAAGATTTGGAAGGAATTTTTTGTAAACATTTATGAAATTATTGTAAAGATTTATGTGACAGTGCACTGAATATTTTCTCAATTTGCCTGATGGTTATTATTACATATGTCCTTTCAAGAAATTGTATTAATTGACTCACTGCCATGACTGTGGATGTAATCTCTATCCAGGAAAGAGGATAGAATGTTTAAGAAAACAGACCGATTCATCTTGGCTGTCAAAACAAGAGATCATGGAATTAATGATGCTAACCTTTTTATTAACATGAACACTCTCATGTGGAACGAGTTTGCTCTAGAGGTCAGTGCATTATGCTGAAACTTCTTCATTCCTCAGACTCATGTTTTGCCTCTTCCCTATATCTACCCAGGGAATAAAAGAATGAGAGCAAATACTATCTGGAATTTCTCCTTTGTTATGCAGCCCATCAAACTCGATTAAATGTAGTACAAGATAAGACAATATAGGCCATGGGAAGGGCACAGCTTAAAGGTAATATGGGCTCCCCTTGTAGTACAATAAACACTGTAGCAGCATTTATTAAGAGACCCTTTGTTAATCCATTAAGAACTAGCAAGCTTTCTTTTCTCGCTCTTTCTTTCATCTCCTACGTGCTCTATAATTAAGACCATTAAAGATGTTCAAAATTACAGCATACTGAATTCCATATATATTTTAAATTTTTTTCTTTCTTTCTTTTCCCTCCCTCCCACCCCTCCCCTCTTTCTTTGTATATTTTAAAATTCTTCCTTCACAGGGAAAATTATTTTAACAGACAAGTTCCAAAGTTAGAGCATATAATACAACATAAGACAGCACTCCCACCTAGCATTTCAAAGTATTTTTTTTCCTTTTGTCAAATATTAGAGCATTTAGCAGCCACTATGGAAAACAGTACGAGGTTCCTCAAAAAAATAAAAAATAGAACAACCATAGGATCCAGCAATTCCACTTCTGGGTATTTTTCCAAAAAAAATGAAAAGATATAAGCACCCCTCTATTAAATGCAGCATTATTTACAATAACCAAGATACTGACGCAACCTAAGTATCTATCAATAAATGACTGGCTAAAGCAGATGTGGTATATATGCACAATGGGATATTACTCTGCCATAAAAAAAGAATAAAATCTTGCCACTTGCGACAATGTGGATGGACCTTGAGGGTATTATGCTAAGTTAAATAAGTTAAACAGAGAAAGACAAATACCTTGTGACTTCATGTATATGTGGAATCCAAAATACAAGACAAATGGACAAACATAAAACAGAAACATAGCCAGAGACAGAGAACAAGTGGTTGCCAGAGGAGAGGGGGATAGGGGATGAGTGAAATAGATTAAGAAAATTAAGAGGTACAGACTTACAGTTACAAAATAGATGAGTTACAGGGATGAAATGTACAATGTGAAAAATATAGTCAGTAACAATGTAATATCTTTGTATGATGACAGATGATAACTAGATTTATCATGGTGATCATTTTGTAATGTATAGAAATATCAAATCACTATGTTGTGCACAAGGAACTAACACAGTGTTATAGGTCAATTATACTGCAAAACAAACAAACTCATAAAACTCACTTTGTGGTTATGGGGTGTGGGGGGAGAGGGGTTGCATGAAGGTGGTCAAATGGTACAAACTTCTAGTTATAAGATAAATAAATGCTAGGGATGTAATGTATAATGTGATTAATACAATCAATGCTATTGTATGTAATAGATGAAAGTTAAGAGAGTAAATACTGAGTTCTCATCATAAGAAAATTTGTGTTTATTTTCTTCTTTCTTTTATTTTGTATCAATATTAAATGATGGCTGTTCACTAAACTTGTGGTAATCATTTTATGACATATCAAATCATTATGTTCTATACCTCAAATTTACACAGTATTATATACGAATTGCATCTTTTTTTAAGCTCTTTATTGGAATATAATTGCTTTACACTCTTGTACCAGCTTTTGAGGTACACCAAAGTGAATCAGCTGTATTTATACATATATCCCCATATCCCCTCCCTCCCTCAACTCCCTCCCACCCTCCCTGTCCTGGCCCGCTAAGGCATCACCCATCATCGAGTTGATCTCCCCTTGCTATATAGCACCTTCCCAGTTGGTGGTGTATATATGTCTATGCTACTCTCTCACTTTGTCCCAGATTCCCCTTCGCCCCCTGCCCCTCAGCCCCGTGTCCTCCAGTCCATTCTCTGCATCTGCATCCTTATTCTTGCCCTGTCACTGGGTTCATCAGTACCATTTTGTTTTTAGATTCCATATATATGAGTTAGCATACAGTATTTGTTTTTCCCTTTCTGGCTTACTTCACTCTGTAGGACTGACTCTAGGTCTGTCCACCTCATTACATATAGCTCCATTTCATTCCTTTTTATGGTTGAATAATATTCCATTGTATATATATGCCACATCTTCTTTATCCATTCATCTGTTGATGGGCATTTAGAGTGCTTCCATGTCCTGGCTATTGTAAATAGTGCTGCAGTGAACATTATGGTACATGTTTCTTTTTGGATTATGGTTTTCTCTGGGTATATGCCCAGTAGCGGGATTACTGGATCATATGGTAGTTCCATTTTTAGTTTTTTAAGGAACCTCCAAACGGTTTTCCATAGTGGCTGTACCATCAATTATATCTTAATAAAGGCAGAAGGAAAAAAGGGTATTAGAATATTTACAATGTGATATTTTATATCAAACAATGAGATTGTTTTTACTTTCCTTTTCCTGTTTTAGCTTTAGATGGCTGTAGCCTAAAAGTAGGCATTGCGAAGTTTCCTTAGCATGGCACATCTATGACTGAAACATTTATGATGTGTTTTGACAGTCAAAGTCCTCAACAAAATTATCAAATAGGTGAAAATACCTCTTACACCCTCATCACTTAGTTCTATAATCTCAGCTCTCCACTTTTCTGATATCCACCACACAGAACCCTCATTGCTCAAGACCATTACTCCAACTGAAAGATAAATAAAAGAGGCTATATTTCACTCCTATAGAAATCAAAATATTTTCTTTCATGTAGTAGCACTGATGTTGGGATTTCAGGTAGCAAGCAAGAGAGAATTCATGGAGAGGACTTCTGCTCTTTAGAGAGGCTGAAAAACTGCCACTTCTGATTAACAAGAGAAGTTTTTAAAAATGTGGGAAGAAATGAAATCTCCAGGTACAAGAGTAGGAAATGCCAGCATTTAAAGTATTGACACAGAAAGGGAATCACATGAGTAATATCTAGAAGCAGACTAATAGGAAGTCAACAAGAAAAGATAGGAATGTTGAAGCTCAGGGAGAAGAAAACTCCAGAAGGAAGCAGTTCATGGGAAAAAATGAAGCAGACAGCCCACTCTTTTTTTTTTTTAAGCTCTTTAAAGGAGTATAACTGCTTTACACTGTTGTGCCAGTTTCTGCTGTACACCAAAGTGAATCAGCTGTATTTATACGTATATCCCCATATCCCCTCCCTCCCGCGACTCCCTCCCACCCTCTCTATCCCAGCCCTCTAGGTCATCACCAATCACCCAGTTGATCTCCCTGTGTTATGCAGCAGCTTCCCACTAGCTATCTATTTTACATTTGGTAGTGTATATATGTCAATGTTACTCTCTCACTTCGTCCCAGCTTCCCCTTCGCACCCCCACCCTGTGTCCACAAGTCTGTTCCCTACATCTGCATCTTTATTCTTCCCCTGTCACTGGATTCATCAGTACCATTTTTTCAGATTCTATATATATGAGTTAGCATACAGTATTTGTTTCTCTCTTTCTGACTTACTTCACTCTGTATGACAGACTCTAGTCTAGGTCCATCCACCTCACTACAAATAACTCAATTTCATTCCTGTTTATGGCTGAGTAATATTCCATTGTATATATGTGCCACATCCTCTTTACCCATTCATCTGTTGATGGGCATTTAGGTTGCTGCAATGAACATTGTGGTACATGTTCCTTCTTGGATTATGGTTTTCTCTGGGTATATGCCCAGTAGTGGGATTGCTGGATCATATGGTAGTTCTACTTTTAGTTTTTTAAGAAACTTCCATACTGTTTTCCATGGTGGCTATTTTCATTCCCACCAAACCCACTCAGTTTTAAGGCTAATCACTTTAGCAACAAAGATTTAGCTTCCCTTGAGCTGAAGGCAGAAGAATTAGGAAT
This sequence comes from Hippopotamus amphibius kiboko, assembly GCF_030028045.1. Taxonomy (NCBI): domain Eukaryota; kingdom Metazoa; phylum Chordata; class Mammalia; order Artiodactyla; family Hippopotamidae; genus Hippopotamus; species Hippopotamus amphibius. The sequence continues at coordinate 169,171,465 of NC_080189.1, forward strand.
AGAAAGTGAGAAAGAAGACATGCTCAAGGAATTTGGCTATGAAAGGAGATAAGCTCTAAGGAACAAGCTAAGTGGGGCTTTGGTGTGGAATAGAGTGTTCCTTTTAGAGTTTCCCAAGATAGGATTTAAACATTGTTTACAAGCTAAAGGAGTCAGTAAAGAATGAAAAAATTGAATATATAAGAAAAACGATGTAAGATCCAATGAACCAAGATCACCTGGCAGACAAAAGGGGGTAGGAAGCAGAGTAATGATAGAAGAATTTGTCTTATACAAAATGTATGAGAACAGACAGTGATGACTAGGGTGGTTGAATTTAGCTAATGGTGAGGGTGAGATAAGGATGGTGAAGAAATTCCTATCTTATGATTTCCAATTTCGTATAGATAGGGGAGAAAGTGTAGAAGGGGGCTGCCTTAATATTAGTCCATTGTTCAAGTATGCTACAACATGGTGATTAAGTTTATCCTAGCCATACTTGTCATGATTTTGAGACTGTATCAATACCGTTATGCATACTGAATTCACTGTGTTTACAAAACATTATAGAATATAAGTACTGCAAACCAGAGTCTATTCCAATGGAATCAGGCAAAAAAGAAGGATCAAACATACACATGTGAAACATAAACATAAAATAGGTTAGGCAAAAAATATAGGGTGAAAATAGCCCTGGGCAATTTAATATATCAGGTGTTAACTGTAAAATAAAGGCAATAAATGCAAAACAATTAAAAAAGAGCTTATATGGAACCAATACGAGATTAGCATATAATGAGACAGTATCATGTAATAGTTGAGAATGAAACTTCTGGAGTAATACTGCCTGGGTTTAAACATATTTTCCCTGCTACTTATAGGACCGTGGGGAAGTTACATAATATCTCTGTGATCTTATAAATTTTAGGATATAATTGAATAATTTCACAAGGCTGTTGGCCTCTCAACTCCCACACAAAATACTCAGAATAGCACCTGGTATCTTATAAGAACTCCATAAATTATCAGTAGAAAGAGATTATCAATATAAAGAAATCTAGGTTTGAGGTAAACTCTGAAGAATGAGCAGAGAGGTATACACACTGGAATGACTTTGTCTGCAAATAACAGACAACCAAATTCAAAGTCTTTTAAATGAAAGGGATTGTTTTGGTTTATTTATTAGGAAGTCCAGAGGAAGGGAGGACTTCAGGTTTTACCTTTTTTCTACAGTCCGCTGGGCTTCTTGTTAAGTCTGTGTTGGTTTCTTGCTCAAGAAAGATAGCTTTAACAATTCTAGGACTCGATCCCTGCAAAAGAAACCAGAAGAAAAGAGACCATCCTATACTATGGCCCTCTCACATAAAGGAGGGAACAAAAATCTCCAGGAAACTCTTTCTGATGTTTCTTTGACTCAGTTTGGTCCTGAGAATTTATTATAACTAGAATGTTATGCCCTAGTTGGCTTAAGCCTGGCTCCTGAAGCACAGAGTCCTAAAGTTCACCTCTGATGTGCTGGTGTTTATCTCCCCAAATTGTAACTAGTCTACGATGAATAGAAACCAAATGGTTATTGGAGAAATTATCACATAATCCTAAAGCAGGGTGAGTACTTCAGACCTAAGTAAAGTATGCAGAATTGGGTTTGCTGATGGCTATTGTTTAAGTCACAGTTATGGGCCTGATTGATGCCCAGGATTTTAGGGGAGAACAGAGAAAATTACATTTGGGTAGTTCAGTCAGCTTCTTTTTCAGTTCAGAGAGAACACAGAAAGCAGCCCAAGAAGCCAAGCGTATGATGATAAATGTAAACACTATCTTTAGTATGATAAACTCTAGCTCAATCTTCATATTTTCTTTGGTCTTGAACCAAGCGACTATCACATTTCATGAGTAGCATGCATTAACTTCAATCCATCTGGATCTAAGTGAATATGAGGAATCTGCTCTAGTAGTTTCCTGAGAGAACAGTTTGCCTTTATTTTCCCTAAATATTAACCCTGGAACCACGGAAAGTTTTCTCCCGAGGGTCTTAATACACTGTGACAAAGATTCTACTGTACATAAAGATAAAACCAGAGTTCCTATGGATTAAAGGTATCACATTATGAATATTGAAACAGTCTTTTAAGGTAATGAGTCATCTTGTGGAGAACTTAAGCTGTTATAGTCCCCTCATTATAGCTCATTCTTTTACTGGATGTAATTTACAAAACTGTCCTCACAATCCTGCAATTTTTTAAGGAAAAAGTAAGCTAAACTCAGTCTCAACCTCTCAGTGGGACTGCCTTTCTCCATATATACTGAAAACAGGATCATTGAGGACAGTGTAAGATGCCAAGAACTTATTTTCCATTCATAAATCTTCATCATTAAAAAACAGTTCTTTCTCTATATAACCCTTTTTTTTTAGCAAGGAATCTATCATAAAGTCCTATCTCACAATGTTGATGAAAGATTTTCATAGCAAATATTTTTGTCACAAGATGAATTCAACGTGCCAACTATCTTGAAATATTTTGGCATTTGTACAGTGCTTTGTCAGTTTATTTGTTGAGTCATGTATCATCTGTTTTGTCTGCCAAGTACCTATGCGGTAACTTGTGCCAATTAACAAAATACAAAATCAATCACCAATCTCCCATCCTCTTGACTAATCACATGCAAGGCAGAAGGAATTAAGTAGTCATGATGTCAAGAAAAACAACTGATCTGCTTATTCTTTGAGATAAAGCATCTTCCAGGGAGTGAGCCTTCTTAGACTCAGCAGAAAAGAAAATTTAAGTGGAAACATAACAGCCTTCCTCTGCCTTTTGTCATGCTTCAGTGTCCGTGGCTTTTGTGACCCTTGAGTTCTATGCAATAGTAGACCAAGTAAAGCCATTCTGAAGACAAAATGATGACTGACATTCAAATTATGCTTAACATTAGCCAGAAAACAAAAGGAATGAGTTACTTTTGATGAATTAAGAAAAAGAAAAGAACTAGAAGTTTATTTGGATCTGAATAAATACTGACTTATGGGATTTTTGAAATGACTTCTCAACCATTCCTACTAGAACTGTGGCAAGGTATTTTCCTTAGATTTCAATCTTATATGTTTTTTTCAAAATTCAGAATCAATATTAGATCAATCTACACTTAGATTTTACTGTCTTTATCAAGTTTTATTGGAAAATAAGAAAACTGTAATTCTTTTCTGAAAAAAAATGGGAATCATGAAATGTCTAAAAAAGGAAAACAAATATTTCTGGATATTTTATTCTATTATTTGAACTAGCTTCTATTTGCTTGTTTCTGAATAAGTCATTAATGAAGAGAACCATGAATCTTTATTACTTGAAGCACCTACTTTGATTTTCTTTTTTTATTCAAGCTTTACTGAGATATAATTGACATGTAACATTTTGTAAGTTTAAAGTTTACAACCAGTTGATTTGACATACTTATGTATTGCAAAATGATTACCACCACAGTGCTAAGTAACACTGCCATCATGTCACATAATTACAATCATTCAAGGTGCAATAACTTAGCAACTTTCATGTATATATACAGTATTATTAGCCCCAATAATCATGTACATTAGATCCCTGGAACTTACTCATCTTACAACTGGGAAGTTATACCCTTTCACCAATATCTCCCCATTTCCCCATGCCTCAGTCCCTAGTAATCACCACTCTACTCTCTGTTTCTATGAGTTCAGCTTTTTTTAGATTCCATGTATAAATGACATTGTACAGTATTTATTTGTACTTCATTTATTTCACTTAGCATAATGCCTTCAAGGTTCTTACAAGTTGTTGCAAATGACATAGTTTCCTTCTTTCTCATAGCTAAATAATATTCCACTGCATGTATATACCACATCTTCTTTATCCACTTATCCACTGACAGACAAGTAGGTTGTTTCCATTTCTTTGCTATTGTGAATAATGCTATAATCAACATAGGAGTGAAGCTATCTCCTTGAGATTCTGTTTTCATTTCCTTTCGATATATACCTAACAATGGGATTTCAGGATCATACTTCTATTTTTTTTTTTTTTTTTGAGGAATCTTTTCACTGTTTTCCATAGTGGCTGTACCAATTTACATTGCCACCAACAGTGAACAAGGTTTCCTTTTTTCCATGCCCTCACCAACACTTCTTATTTGTTGTCTTTTTGACAAAAGCCATTCTGATAGGTGTGAGAAGATATCTTCTTGTAGTTGTGACATGCATTTTTCTGTTCATTGGTTATGTCAAGCACCTTTCCATCTACCTGTTGGCCATTTGTATGTTTTCTTTAGAAAACTCTCTATGCAGTTCCTCTGTTCATTTTTTAATTAGGTTGTTTTATTTCTACTCAATGTGTAAGTTCTTAACGTATTTTGGATACTAACCCCCTTATCAAATATATATAATTTGCAAATATTTTCTCGCATTCTGTAGGTTGCTTTTCAATTTTCTTCATTGTTTCTTTTGCTAAGCAGAAACTTTTTAGTTTGATGTAGTTGCTTTTTGCTTGTGTTGCTTTGTTTTACTATCATACACAAAAAATCATACCACAAAGATCAGTATTAAGGAGATTTCTCTCCATGTTTTCTTCTAGGAGTTTTACGTTTTAGGTCTTATGCATAAGGCTTTATCTAAGCCAGTTTTTGTGAATGGTGTAAAACAGGGGTGAAATTTCATTCTCCTGCATGTGGTTATCCAGTTTTCCCAACATCATTTATTGAAGAGTCTACTCTTTGTTCATTTAGTATTCTTTAACCCCTTGTCAAATATTAGTTGACCATATATATGAGAATTTATTTCTGGGTTCTTGATTCTACTCCATTGGTGGATGTGTCTATTTTTATGGCAGTACCATACTGTTTTGATTACTAAGGCTTTGTAATATATTTTGAAATCAGGAAGTGTGATTCCTCCAGCTTTGTTCTTTCTAATGATCACTTTGCCTTGAGGTCTTTTGTGGCTCCATATAAATTTTAGTGAAAAATTCCATTGGAATTTTGATAGGCATTGCATTGTCTCTATTTGGGTTTGGGTAGTATGGACATTTTAACATTAATTCTTCTGATCCATGAACATGGGAAATAAGTTCATTTGTTGTGTCTTCTTCCATTTCTTTCATCAAAGTCTTGTACTTCTCAGTGTACAGAGAGATCTTTCACTTTTTTTGGTTAAATTTATTTCTAAGTACTTACTGTTTATTGATGCTATTGTAAATGGTTATGCTTTAATTCTTTCTTCAGATGTTTTGTTGTCAGCATACAGAAATGCAACTGACTTGTGTATGTTAATTTTATATCCCAAAACTTTACTAAATTTAGTAGCTCTAAAGGTTTTTGACAGAGTCTTTAGAATTTTCTATATATAGACAATCTCATCTGCAAACAAAGACAATTTTACCTCTTCTCTTCCAGTTCAGATGACTTTATTATTATTTATTTCCTAATTTTCCTGGTTGGAAATTCCAGAGCTATATTGAATAGGAGTGATGAGAGTAAGCACCCTTGTCTTTTTCCCTCATCTTAGAGGAAAACCTTTCAACATTTCACTACTGAGTATGTTTGCTGTGCATTTGCCATATACAGCCTTTTTTGTGTTGTGGTGTATTCCCACTACACCCAACTTTTTGAGCATTTTTATCAGGAAAGGATGTTGTATTTTGTCAAGTGCATTTCTGTATCTATTGAAATAACTATGAGTTTATCTTTCATTTTATTAATGCGCTGTATTATACTTATTGAGTTACATATATTGAAACATCCTTGCAACACAGGGATAAATCCTACATGAACACAGAGTATGATCCTCTCAATGTGCTGGTGAATACAATTTGCTAATATTTTATTTCAAAAGTTTGCATTCATGTTCATCAAAGATATTGGTCTATAATTTTCTCTTTTTTTTGTATTTATCTGCCTTTGATATCAAACTAATGCTGGCCCTATAAAATGTGTTTGGGAGTCTTCCTTCCTCTGTAACTTTTTGAAAGAGTTTGAGAAGAATTGACATTAATTCTTCTTTAAATATTTGGTAGAATTCACCAGTAAAACTATCTGGTCCTGAGTTTTTCTTTGTTGGGAGGTATTTGATTATTGATTCAATCTCCTTAATCACTACTGGTTCTCTCAGATATTCTATTTCTTCATGATTCAGTCTTGTTTGGTCGTATATTTCTAGGAACTTATCCATTTCTTCTAGGTTATACAGTTTGCTGGTATATAGTTTTCTATATTATTATTATGACTAAGGTCTAGGTTGGCTGTTGGTGGAGTTCCTGGGATCCTGCAGGGGCAGTGGAGAGAGGGTGTGGGAAGCAATTCAGGTAGATGGTGTCTACAAATGTGAATACCCATGTGATGAAAGCTAGTGACATCTGCAGGGGATCAACAGAGTCCGTACTGGCCATTGGTTTCTTCTTCAGTGGCAAAATCTTCTGAATTTGTCTGCAGAGTAGATCTCTGTGAACCACGTTTGCTCCCACTGCACGGTTGCTATTAACAGCCCCTGCTTTTTTTCTAGACAATTTACTTCTCTGCAATTTTATAACACTTGTAGCTTTATGTATCTACCACCAGAGTCTAGACACTGAACAATTCTAGCACAAGATTCCCTCATGCTGCCCTCTATAATCACACCCATTTCCCTTTGACACACACACATTCCATGGTCCCTAAATTATGGCAGTCACTCATCTATCCTCAATTTATAAAATGTTGTCATTTCAAGAATGTTATACAAATGGAATTTAAATTATTATATGTATCAATACTTCCTTCATTTATATTAATGAGTAGCATACATGGTATGTTTGTACCAGTTTAACTATTCACCTGCTGAGGGACATCAGTATTGTTTTCAGTCCAGGACTATTACATCTGTACTCATCTGCTATGAATATCTGTATATAGGTTTTGTATAAATACAGTTTTAATTTCTCTGGAATAAACACCCAAGAGTACAATTATGGGGTTCTATGGTAATTCCATGTTTAGTTTTATGAGCAACTGCCAAACTGTTTTCCAGAGTGGCTATGATGAACAAACCAGTTTCTCCTCATTCTTGCCAGCATTTGTTGTTGTCACTTTATTTTTTAAATTTTAGCCATTCTGAAAGTGCGTAGTGATAAATCATCATGCTTTTTATTTGTAGTTCCTTGATGGGTATTGGTGTTGAATATATGTTCATGTACTTGTTTGACATATGTTTATGTTCTTAGATAAAAGACTTCTGTTCAAGTCTTTCTCCCATTTTCTAAATGGGTTTGTTTTATTGTTGAGATCTGAGATTTCATTATATATTCTATATACTAGTCCTTTCTCTGGGATTTGCTGCTAGTGTGTAGCTTGTCTTTTCATCCTCTTAACATGGGCTTTCATAGAACTTTTTTTTTCTTTTACAGATTATGCTTTTGGTGTCAAGTCTCAATAATTTCAATTTTTAGTATAATTTTAAAAATAAACATAATTTATTTTTAAAAGTTTATTTTTAAAATAATTTCTCCTTAAACCTCAGCACATATATAAGATCTCTTAAAAGATGGACTTCTGGGATCTATCTCTAGAAAATTCGATTCAGTAGGTCTGTGATGGGGGTTAAAGATATGCATCTCTAACAAGCTCCCAGGTAATGGTGATGCCTCTGGACTACAGGCACATTTTGTGTATCAGTGAAAAATTAATTTCTAGTCTTTCAGGTTTCATTAGAGACTATGAAATGGCAAAGTTAAGACTTCAAATGAGAAAGAAAGAAAGAAACAAAACATTCTTACAGTTCTTAAGAAACAAATTTTACAAGAAAAAAAATTCTATTTGGAAACTCTCTCATCTGTAAGGATCACTTAAGAGAGAGAACATGAGGACGGCCTCACAATAGAGAAGTTAGGAAATAACATAACTTAAAAACTGTAAGCCAAGTGAAGAGATGGCTGGCGGAGATATATTAGTCTTAATATACTGATTTTTATGGAAAATTTGATGCTAACCAACTTGTGTGACATCAAAGGCTTTACAACCCTAAATACTGAAAGTGGGAGATTTGTGTTGCTTATCTCTAAATATTTACATTATAGAAACTAAATATATTGATCAAAAAAACACAAAAAAATACTTCAGAAATTAAGAGCTCTCTTGTCCAATAATTTCCCTTTTCCAAAGCAAAATTTTATAATTTCACATGCATGCTGGAAATCTTTTACTCTCTTGCCATTTCTCTGAGAATCATTTGCAAATGTGCCAACGTGGCCTTTGCAGCCGTATATTAGCTTACCTTTGATTCATTTCTAGGTTTATCTCTCCTACATCTCATTCTAGAATACAAACTCTGGCCAGTTCTTGAAATTTCCCAAATATTTCTGCAAAGCCTTGCAGAGTCATTTTTTTGTCTTTGAACTACACTTGCCTCCATAACGTTGGTACCTTCTTAGTCACCACTTTCCTTGAATGCCCTGCTTCCCTACTGGCTGAGTGAGAAGCCCTTTTTGTACTCCCAGGACACCACAGTCTGGTTCCCACAAATCCATTTTTCTCTGCCACCAGGACTCTTATTTACTTCTTCATATTGTAGATGTCAGGAGGAAAGAATCAATATCCACATTATTCATCATTGTATCTCCATCCCATAGCACAGGACATGATGAAGAATAGGTGCTTAATATGTATTGCATGAATACATGAATTAATGAAACAGCATGTGATTATTAACTGTCACTGCCTCCTTTCTAAAGGACAAATAACTTCTTACCAAGGTCACTTGTGGACCTAAAGTAGAAGTTCAGGAAGCCCAAATAAATCAAACTCCGTATTTTTTTTTTTCTTTGTTTAATTTTATTGAAGTAGAGTTGATTTACAATGTTGTGTTAATTTCTTCTGTACAGCAAAGTGAGTCAGTATTTTATATATATACATACACACACACACATTATATACATATATATACATACATACTCTTTCTCATATTCTTTTCCACTATGGTTTGTCACAGAATATGATTATTATTTTTTTAGAGTGTACAATTTTGGTATTTTATTTCTTATTGGTAATGTATATATGGCAATCCCAATCTCCCAATTCATTCCCCCCCAACCCTCTCTGCTTTCCCCGCTTGGTGTCCATATGTTTGTTCTCTACATCTGTGTCTCTGTTTCTGCCTTGCAAACAGGTTGATTTGTACCATTTTTCTATATTCCGCATATATGTGTTAATATACAATATTTGTTTTTCTTTCTGTCACAGAATATTAAATGTAATTCCCTGTGCTATACAATATGGCCTTGTTGTTTATCCACCCTATATATAATAATTTGCCTCTGCTAATCCCAAACTCCCATTCCTTCCCTCCCCTACCACCCCTCCCCCTTGGCAACCACAAGTTTGTTCTCTATATCTGTGTCTGTTTATATTTCACAGATACATTGATTTGTAAAGTATTTTAGAATCTACATATAAGTGCAATCATACAGTATTTGTTTCTCTCTTTCTGACTTACTTTGCTTAGTATGATAATCTCTAGGTCCACCCATGTTCCTGTAAATGGCATTATTTCACTCTTTCTGATGGCCGAGTAATATTTTATATATATGTCTGTGTGTGTGTGTGTGTGTGTGTGTACACATCACATCTTCTTTATACATTTATCTGTTAATGGACAGTTAGGTTATTTACATGTCTTGGCTATTGTAAATAATGCTGCTATGAACATAGCAGTGCATGTATCTTCTCGAATTATGGTTTTGTCTGGGTATATGCCCAGGAGTGGGATTGCTGGATCACATGGCAACTCCATTTTTAGTTCTTTTGAGGAACCTCCATACTGTTTTCCACAGTGGCTGCACCAATTTACATTCCCACCAACAGTGTAAGAGGGTCCCCTTTTATTTACACCCTCTCCAGCATTTGTCATTTGCAGACTTTTCAATAGCGGCCATTCTAACTGATGTGAAGTGGTACCTCATTGTAGTTTTGATCTGCAGTTCTCTAATAATTAGTGATGTTGAACATCTTTTCATGTGCCTTTTGGCCATCTGTGTGTCTTCTTTGGAGAAATGTCTATCTAGGTCTGCGTCCTATTTTTCAATTAGGTTTCTTGTTTTGTTGTTGTTGTTGTTGAGTTGCACGAGCTGTTTGTATATTTTGGAAATTAAGCCCTTGTCAGTCGCATCGTTTACAAATATCTTCTCCCATTCCACAGGTTGTCTTTTCGTTTTATGGTTTCCTTTGCTGTGCAAAAGACTGTAAGTTTGATTAGGTCCCATTTGTTTATTTTTGTTTTTATTTCTATTGCCTTGGGAGGCTGACAAGAAAACATTGGTACTATTTATGTTAGAGAATGCTCTAATGTTTTTTTATATCCTGTTCCTCCTACCTAGTTGCATTTTTATTTCTGTGAAGTCATCTCAAAGGATATACCAACTTTAGTCTGGAAAAACAGAAGAGAATAATAATCATTCCTACATAAGGCAAAGAGCCTTCCATCGGTTGCTCTCTGAATTTGATGAGGGAAAAGAAGGGCTGTATATTAACTGCATTTATATTTTTGCATATTATCATCTTATCCCCCTATTGAATTGCCTCTTGGGTTCATATAGGATCCATCCAAATTGCTTTTTTTGTTCACAACTACTGTAACTCATCCAGCAAAAAGTTGGCAACAAGCCCATTACCCAGATTCGCCTTCTCATAATATGGGTCAAGGGAAATGTCAGCTAACATTTCTTTAGTGTTTATTACAGGCTTTCTGCTAGATGCTTTATAGCCTTTATGTCAGTGAATCCTCCCAGCTCTAAGTATTGGTTGGAATGAAGAAAACAGAGAAATTAGAATGGATTAACAGATGTTTCCAAGGCCACACATCTGGTGAGGAGTGAAGCAGAGATTCACACATATAACTCTGTCGTCCACACTCTCTTTAATACACTATGTTACATCACAACTACTTTTGAATTTTACAAATCCACATGGGTGAAGCTTAATACTTTTTATCAAGTTAAAGTCTTTACAAATTTATATAAAAACTTTAGAAAAAATAATGATGGTATGGTATACCTTGGTAGCTCAGTGAGAAAAATATGTTCTTAAAAAAAAGGAAAAGAAGAAGAAATATGGACAAAGGTAAATGGATGTGGTGGATGGGATTAATTCACATGGCAGTCTTCTGCCTCTTGATAATGTGAATGTTTCCTGATCACATGCTAAGCCTTTCTTTCATTTGTGTCACTGTAGACACTAAGGAATGGGTTTTTGTTGACAATTAGCTCTCAGTCTGTTTGGCAATATGTGGACGCAGAACACTTAGAATCTCAAATGTCACTCATGAATTGGGTGTTAGAAAGAAATCCCAGAAAAAAATTACTTACAAAATATTTTAGTCATGTCATTTCAAAGGTGTCTAAAAAAACTTCAATATACTTCCAGCATCTCTTTGAGAAGTGCTGATAAGTGTTCTTAAAAGGGTTCTCATTATTGAAGAAACTGGTGTTTCCAAAGATCTTTATCTAAATAATACTTTTAGAATATATGTATATTGCAAATTATCCTTTTAGAACTCAAATTTATTACCATCAACGCAATAACACAGAAGTTAGATAATTTTTATAACAAAGCTCTGATCTATGAGAAATCAAAGGCCACATATTCTTTTATTCTTTACATTTTCTATAATCAGAAACAGTCCCTGTCAGTCTTTGTTTAGTTTGCTGCATAATATTCAATAAAAAATAGAAAGCAATTTACAATTTTAAGGGTAAATAATAGCATGGAATTTAATATGAAATAAAAGAGAAACTAAAATTAATCATCCAAGTTTTTCTATAAAAGCCTTTACTAATTTCCAAGAGAAATACAATTTAATTTTCAATTAGCTGTGTTTTTTGGAAGGTGAAAACCATATAAGACAATTCCTTGAGAATAATTTCCAGAAAAATAATATTTAAAACGCTAAAACTTCCTCAGTGAGATTTACCAAGCAATTGGCTGCAGCAAAATGCTTTTTAAATTATCATGATTTACTATGGGAAAAATATTACTCTATTTTAATATACAGAACTAAAGAATAAAGTATGTTATTTTCATATTATTGATTTTGCTATGAGCAGAGAAAGTTTATAAATCTCATTAATTCTTAACCTGAAAACCTCTGAGAAGTACTCCACAGTTTTTAGAAGTCATTGAAGAAAACAGAATGTGGGTTGTCTTTTGTATCTTGCATATATCTCACCTTTGTTTCCCAAGCATATTGCACTCAGTAGGTGCTTCATAAAAGACTTACTATTGCAGAGGAGAAGTTGGGCTAACACAAAGATTGGCATCTGTAGATATTTTCCAGATAAAGTTAAAGGGCCAGTGAAGGTCGTGACATTTTGAAAGCATTTCAAGATGATGGAATTTTTCTTAAGGGAAAAAAAAAAAGACCTGTTTGTATAATTGCTTCCAAAATGATCATCTCCTTCACAAGGAATTTTTTTATCCTTCTTTGAAACTCCCATTCAAAATTCAATGAAAGTTGTACTTAAACATGTCTATGAAATTTCTCTTGGTTTTCATCAAAATAAAATTTTCCAAGTCAATCTGTGGTATTCCAGGGAACAAACAGGGAGAGGATGCCATTCTTATTCTCTACCAAACCTCTTTTGCAATTCCTAATTTGAAGCACTGGATCTGAGTATATTTGGCGACAGCTCACAAAACATGAAATTTGTTGGCTGAGAAGTAATGCCATCTATTCCAGCTTAACTACAAACACAAGAACATTTCTTTGTGTGGCTGCTATGGAGGAGGTATTTTGAGCAGCTGTAGCAGCAACTGCAATAAAAATTGGAGGTCAAATTGTCTTTATTCCAGATTAGAGAGCTCAGCATTTGTAACATTCAAACAACACAACATAATGAGCTGTAGGTTTCCTGTTTGCAATTTCCCACAGTACCAATTACCATCATTGCAGTGGTACTCTCAGTGGATTATTTTTGGGCTATTTCAGAGCCAGCGCTTGGGAAACATCTGTTGAATTTGAACTTTACTACCTAAACCATACCACTTCTAATAAAAATAATTGGTAATAATGAATATTAATATGAATAATTCCAGTATACACTTTTGAGCACTTATTCTATGCAAGCACTGTGATAGGCGTGTTGCATGTTACACAATTATTCCATGACTTAGCTACATTAGTATCCCTATTTGAAGGATACAGGACCTGAGGCTACAAAGGTAAAAGGACTTGTCATTTACAGAGATCATCATATTGATAGTTTGTGGCATAAATGGGAATACAGTTTAAGTGTTTCTGGCATTTATGATCTATATACATGTGATTGCCTCACTTGTCCTGATGGCAGGCGCCCTTCTCTGAACTTCTTTGGTATTTATGGGCAAACAGTTTACATGATGCTTAATCACAAACTGCTTGCGGTATTAGGTTTTTTTTCCTCATCCAATATTTCCTCACATATATATGTGTGTGTGTGTATACAATATAATAGATAACATAACATAATACAGTAAAATAGATAACATAAGCAACATGCCAGATAAACAGTACTGAAAACAACTGCTATAGTTCTTAGAATATAGACTAATATCAATGAGAGGACACGGAAAGGTAGGCAACTAAGTTTTAAGGATTAAAACTTGATATCATATACCATGTGACTCATTATACAAACAGTAGTAAAAATGCATCATTTCTTTTGCTGTCCAGAACCCCATCTCCCTCCCATATGCACCATTATTTCCTTTGGGAAAGTTATCTTTCCTTTGTTGGCCTGTTTTCCTAGTGAGAGGTAGTAGAAGCAACTGGATCTTCCTCCTCCACACCTTGCACAGAGTCAATTACCTGAGACTTTATATCTTGAATGTTCTTTGCAGCAGCCAATAAGCCAGAATCCACACAGCCTGTCCTGCTGTTCCATAGTCCTTCAGAGCTCAGACTTCAGTGTCCCCCATCTCCAAGCCTGCTTTTCCAGCCTCCCAGTGACCCTCTGGAATGCTACCTTTTCAGGAAATCCCCCTGTGCTGAAGTCAGCCACATTGAAGCCAGAACTCCCTGGCATGACCATGGTAGTTGTGTGCATCAGGCTCTCCTTCTGATTGGTTGGGTCTTGAGTCATAGATAGACACTGATAAATAGAGGATACCTACTGATAGACAGAGACTGTGACCATCACTCCTAGTCAAAAGCTTGCTGAGGGGAATGTGGGAGAAAAAGAACCAGATAAGGCACAGTAAGAGGGCTTCTTAAATGTTCTTATGAGCTCAAATTTTTTAAAAAGGCATATAAAAATTAGAGAAGGCCATAGTTGGGAGTCAAAGAGGTACTTTAAAGCAGTTGAGTTAGTCTAATTCTTATATGTCCTTTAAAAATTTGAGCTTACTAATCAGAGGATCTATGTTCAAGATAAAGAATTGTCATTTATTCCAGGACAGGAAATTGGCAAGACTTACTACCACATGAGTGCACTTCATAATCTATACAGTGAGGGGCAGACCTACCTTTTGTCTAAAATACTAGTAGCTTTATTATTCACTATTGAATATAACTTGAAGAAATCAAAATAATGTTTCTACCAATTGAAGATAAATGAATGTATATTCATGAAATATGTTAGTTATTTTTAAAAATAAATACTTATATTTCTTCAAAATACTTATTCAACTAAGAAATAAATTTTAATGCAATATAAAATGAGCACACTCATTTGTACCACAAATATCCCCCTGCGGACCAATAACGAATGTTTGCCACTAAGAGTTCCAAATAACTTTCATGGATAACATTTTATTTTGAAGTGCTTTAAACAGTCCCCTATTGACAGATCACAATTTCTGTTTCTTAGCAACCTTTAATTTGTTGTAATGAAACATCTGACTCATGCTAAAGAATTTAAATTATATATATACAAGATGTTCCTGCTGGAAAGTGGAAAGAGAAATGTTAATTCAGGTTTTGTCTAATGACAACATTCTGAATCAGTATGGTCTCGCTTGAGAGTTTTTCCCTGAAAATTTCTTAATTAGTTTTAGAAATAAAAAAAATCACACAAATTCCACAAAAATAATTGTTTTAATAGCTCACAGTCTGATACTATAGATCACTTAATAAGATAATGTGTAGGGAAATTCACAGTTAATCAGCCTTTAAGGGAAAGCCAAAGTATACCGCATAAACTGAGAAACCACCATAACTTCATCAATGTTGGTTACACTCTGGAGGCCTAAAGCAAGGTTGTAGTGATCAAGTAGCAACACACACTTCTAAGGGATCATTTGACTCCACTAAAGGTCATTTTTCAGATTTGTATTTGAAACTAAATGACGTATCTTTATTCACAGAACACTTTCCACAAGCTATTAAGTGAACATTCTATTTAACAAATATATATCTTTGGAAGGTGTACTATCATCTATGGGAAAATACAGGAAGTCAATTCAATTCAATCATTATACTCAATAAGTATTTATTAAGGCTTATTTTGTACTGGTTACAACAGACACTCAAAGATGCCATACTGTATTCCTGTATTCAGTGAGACTTTTTTCTTCTGTTTGAGGACCATATTGGGTCATAAATACCTTAATGAGCTAAAGAAGAGAATGGTTAATGTGAATCGGCAAAATTAAGTTCATGGATAAGGGACTAAGGGAGGTATATTTTGAAAGGATAGAAATGCCATAACAAAAGACCAAGTATAAGAAGAGAAATCAATAAAAGCACAAATACATGAAAACTTGTGCTTACCAAAGATGCAAGGTAGGTCTAAAATCATGAATAGATAGAATTAGATGAGCTAATTTTAATAAAATTAATTTTAGGTCACAAAAGAATTGAAGTGCATATCTTAAAAATGCACTTTTTATATGTATATGTAGAAGTTTACTTTAGAAAAGGAGAGTTCAATTTGCTGAAGGTCTTTAAGGCAGAGCTTTTTAATCTAGCTGGTGAAATAGTGTTAAGGGGATTTGTTAACCCTCAACAATTGCCTGCAAAATTTTGTGTTTGAATTTTTCTGCTTGGTCTGTGACTCCTCAGAGTTGTAAATATTGCTGTAAGATCATCTAGAACCTATAAATGAGGAAATAGCTTCCAAATTTCAGTAAATTAAATGTCCATCAAGTAACTTGCTAAAATCAGAAATCTGAGAGTAGGGACTTCCCTGGTAGCACAGTGGTTAAGAATCCGCCTGCCAACGCAGGGGACAAGGATTGGATCCCTGGTGCAGGAAGATCCCACATACCGCGGAGCAACTAAGCCGGTGCACCACAACTACTGAGCCGATGTGCCCCAACTACTGAAGCTTGTGTGCCTAGACCCCATGCTCCACAACAAGAGGAGCCACCACAGTGAGAAGCCCATGCTCCACAATGAAGAGTAGCCCCGCACTGCAACTAGCCATGCACAGCAATGAAGACCCAACACAGTCAATTAATTAATTAATTAAAAAAAAAGAAATCTGAGAGGAGAGTAATTCTTGACACTATGTTATAAATCACTATTCTATTTCCAAAATATGAAATCTTTATATGTCTATCTCTACTAATATTCTTTTTACCTAAATCACCATTTTCTTCTCACCTGGATTAATTCAATTATCTCTTTAATGGCTGTATCTCCTAATTATCTCTTCATTTTCAGTGTAATTTTTAGAATATAAATCAGCTTTGAGCTCTGTCTTTCTTAAAACTCCTTCAGTGTTATTCTTTGAATTACATTTCAAACTCTGCAAAAGGGACTACCTACCAATCCTTTCACTACTCTCCTCCTGTCTGTGCTCCACCTACGCCAATAATCTGAGTTTTCTTTCATTTACCCAACACAGACAGCTTCTTATCAATGCAGGGCCTTTGATACCACCCACCACTAGCACTTTTCCTGGCTTTAATGTTACTTGTGCAGAGATCTACCCTAAATCCAAGTCTAAATTACCTCTTGTTATGAATCAGAGCACCTGGTTATTTATCTTTATATTATACATTAGAGAATCTACTGTGGTTGTGTTTGTTTCACCTAAGAGGAGGTTAGGTAGGACCGGGCGCAAACTAAACTGAGTCATATTTCATCATCCTCATATACACTACATCTAGCATAGTGTCAACCACCTACTCGAGGCTCAAAAATGTGTACTTGAAACAATTAATATGCCCGCCTTCCCCCAATTTCCCCACTTACATTTCATAGGAAATGCACATTAGAAGACCACATCATCCACTTGTATTTCTTCAAAAAAAGGCAAAATATTTTACATTTGTAAGATCTGAGTAGCCAACTTTAGGCAAATAATATTCAGAGGAGTAAAGCAGGTTAAAAATTCTGGGATTTTCACCAATGCGTGCGGTCAGATAAGAGATGCCCCCAAATGTTCTTGATCTAATTCCTGAAATTTGTGAATCTGATTGCAAAAGAGATTTTGAAGGGGTGAGTTAGGGGAGGGACCTTGAGATGGGGAGATTATCCTGTATTATCATTCATATGTGCCCAATGTGATCAAAAAGGTCTTAAAAATGGAGGCAGAAAAGGACAGAGGGAAATGTGACCTTACAAGGATGATCAGAGAGAGATGCAATGTTGCTCGCTTTAGAGCTGGAGAAAGGGACCATGAGCCTCTAAAAGGTGGAAAAAGCAAGGAAACAGATTATTTTCTAAAACCATCAGAAAGGAATGCAGACCCAGGAACATCTTGATTTGAGCCCAATGAAACCTGCACCTGACTTCTACCCACCATGACTGTATGATAAAAAATCTGTGTTTTTAAGCTTCTAAGTGTTTGGTAGCTTTGTTACAGCAGCAATAGAAAACAAAGACAATGCCTTTAATTAAACACATTCTGGGCAGTCCTTTATTATTATATATAGCAGTTCCCGAAACTTTCTTCAGTCTCTAAGTGTAAAAGTACCCAACAGGGCTTATATCCTTCTAAAGATCTTGCAAGTGCTGCTTTTTTTTTTTTTTAAAGACAGTGTGATAGGTCACACCATGGCCCTAATTGTTCACACAGTTAATTCCAAAACAAATAAAACGAGTTAGTATCTCATTAGCTGATTGCTACCCATATGCCTACTTATCAGCAGTTAGCTTTCAGGTTAAATTATAACAGTTTAAAAGGGAGAGAGTCATCAGCTGAAATTCTGAGCACCTGTCACTTTTCAGAGACACTATGCCTTATCACCAAGCTACTCTCCTCAAGAGTGACACCCTAAACATTTGGCCATAGCACTGGCTATATTTTGGAAAAAGTGAACCATCTGAGTCTAAGGAAGAAAGGATCTTGGCAATTAGTTTGCTTACTTTGTTCTCGTTTTTGAAAACTCACTTTAAATTTCTCTCCTTTGATTTGCTACACTTGACAATAAACTTCAATGGAAAAAAACCACGCAAGTATATTTCCCTACCCTTTTTTGGAGGGGGAATCTTCTGAGCTCTCTCAAAGGTATTTCCTCCATGGTAAAAGAACATAGAATATAAATCTTAATTTACTTCACTGAAAGAAATATCTCACTGAAGTTTCACTCTCAACCTCCCTTTTCTAAGTGCTAAATTCTTTTTTCTTAAGAACTTTCATTGAGATATAATTGACATACAATAAACTGCATATATTTAAAGTGCACAATTTGATTTTTTTTTCTTATCAGTAGTGTATATATGGCAATCCCAATCTTTCAAGGTGCTAAATTCTTTATAGCACCTTTCCTCTTAAGCCCCTGCTAGCCATTCAACACAGTCAGTGCCTCTGTAAAATGAAATACTATGGTCTGAATTAAAAGGGGCTTTGGGGAACTTCTAATCTAACCCCCACAAGGGCTTCTAAAACTTTTCCATTTGATTACATCCAATGGGGGAGACGATTCTAAAGCCACAGTCCTGTCCTGATATTTCTATACTTACATTTACCTTAAAAATTCATGAAAACTTTGACTTTTCTGCCGGTATATATTTGTGTTTACTGTAGTATATATTTAGTATATATTTGTGTCTACCTCCATTCCCTCCAAAATTTTATGTGTAATAATTTCAAGGACATATGCTACATTTATGCATTTCTTTATTACTGAATTATTCAATTTGAGAAATGTTTTTATATTAGCATGTCATCAACTCTTATAGGTAGTATGCACAAATGACTCAACTGTGTAAATTTGGCTGAAGAATATGATTAGAAGGCAATGTGAAACATGATGTTAAAAAGGAAGAACCCTTAGGGCTAAATGACTATCTTCACAGGGCTCAGATTTAAATGTAAATAATTTTCAGGAGGGTAGCATACAGTGTATGTGGACACTATGTAGTTCTATGTAGAGTATAGTGTATAGTGCTGTGGCTGCATTTTTCTGAATTAGCACTGAACCAGTGAGACTCAGATACAATCTGAACAGGATGTTCAGGATGGAAAGGAGTGCCTAGTGGTTTAGGACATTCAGGGAGCAAAGTTGGCGGTTCAGGCCCTTGAAAGTGAAGGAGGCATTTTAGTTCCTGTGGTTGAGCACCTGGGGATATGCTGACCTGCTGCAGAGCAGCATTCTCACACTTCTGCGCCTATCAGAATCGCCTGGAGGCTTTGTTCTTGGCCTCCATCCCCAGGATTTCTGATTCAGTAGATTTCAGGCTGGGCTGAAAATGTGCATTTCTAATGAGTTCCTAGGTGACGCTGATGTTGCTTTTTCAGGGACAAGACTTTGAGAACCACTGAGCTAGAGGAACTAAGCAGACAAATTTCGTCTGGTTCATTTCTTGGCTTTAAATAAGAAATTGAGAGCTCCCAGAAGGGAAAAACCAGATGTAGTACTGACAGATAAAATGCTGCTTTTCTAATCAAATGTATAGATTTGTGTCACATTAAGTGGCATGAAATGACCCTTTAAGATACATATAAGTATCAGTAACATATACACAGGGTTAAAATAATAATAGGGAGGCTGTTTAATCATTTTTAAATAGTTGTTTTTAACATTGTGGAAATATTTTACTTAATGTTTGATGCCTATAACATTTCAAACTACTAAATGCATAAGTAAGACACTCTATTTCCTAGTCTTTTTCAGAAATGATATTAGCTATTTATTCTTTCAACAGCCTTGTTTAAATAATCTGTACTTTTTAATGATACTTTAGTTATTTTGAATTTTCTGAAAAAGATATTTTATCATCTGTCTGCTTTCCCAAAGACTGAATTGTCATGTGGGAAGATTCTATTGTTTTTGTCTTTTCAAATATTGCTTTCCACATGAAGTGACTTTACCCAAGAAATGACATATCTTAATTCCTTTCTTGTTCACTACTTTAAAAGTCAGTGGAGGAATATATTTCAAAGCCCTGGTTTCCCAGGATATACATCTCTACAAAATGCTAAGCTCTGATTTAAATCTTTAATATTCAATTATCCTAATAGATAATTGAGTTTTTCTGGTACTTACTCAGGACAGGACATTATATAGAGACAAAGGGTCCATCTTGAAATTTAGTTAGTGATACATCAGTTCTTCCTATGTTCTAAAGCCTCTTACAGAACTGCACAGCTCTGCCTCTCATTACCACACACCTTCAACTGAAGAAATTAACATATTGGTGCAGGCCCACTCCTTGTGGCATCTTTCAGGGAAGTAGAGGAATGAAGTCCACAAGGAAAAACTGTTTCAAGCGCCCTAATACGCTCACATCGACCTATCATATCAAACTACCAGCAACAGTCTATTAGCAAAGAAACGAAAGGAATGATGTACTGTGCGAAGAAAGGAAGAAACATTGCCTTTACCCTCTACTTTCAGAGCCTTTAATATTCAAAAGCAATCTTAAAATAGAGTTATCAATATTGCTTTTACCTGGTGTCTAGAAACAAACTAAAGAATATTTGGACTCTGAGAAGCTACATTAGAATATTAAAATTTATTTGATTTTAGAGTCCTGTTATACACATTTATAAGAAGTCATATACACACACATTTATGGATTTAGGGACAAGAAACAATTTGTAAACATCAGTCTCCTGAGAACCTATTGATATGGTCTTCCCTATGTAGTTTTTGCTATCTTTCCTTTGATCAGTTTCCTTGTCTATATCTTATCACCTGAATAAATCAATTTTTCTTTTTTTGTGATATTGCCATCTTGTCCCCAAAATTACAGCTATTAACTCTACATGCATGTGTCTGGAAGTCGATATCTTCACGTACACCAATCTAATTTTCCTACTGTTGATGATCTTATAATGTTGGCATAGATTTTCTTCTGGGCACAGAAGTCTTTCAAGTTTCTATTACAGCTAATATTCTTTTATAACCAAAAAGAGAGGAAATTTTAAAATATTTTATGTTTGGGGGCAGAGAATACTATTGAGAGTTGCTGTTGCATGACCATGAGGCAGAACCAAGGAACATGTGTTGGGGGACAGGGTAAAAGGTAACTAATTGTATCCAAAACACATGTTTTCTTTGGATGATGCTCCAAAAACTCATTTTAGATGAAATCCAGATATATTCACAGCCATTTCCAAAACCTCAAATTGCTAGTTATTTTAGTTTTCCATTTGAACTGAACTTCATGCAATTCTAAACTATCAGAGATTTGAAAAGGACATTCTATATAGAATCTGTGGCTGTGAGATTTAAAACTAATATCATATCTTCAAGGAGTTTATGCAGTTCCAATATCTGACAGTAGGTATATACAATGTGGAAAAGATAGTCTAACAGAGCAATCAGTTAGAGACCAATTGTCATACCTGCGACCCTTACAGTCTCTGAATTACTATATAAGGAAGGTATAAGAGGTAAATGGGATAGGGAACCAAAATACCTATTTTATTCCAATAGTTTAAATAATCCAAATTAAAATAAGATGGTCTTAGTACAAGATCCAGTTTACCTATGTAATCTTGTCCTGATGTGTTAAAACAGGTGTTAATGCACCCTAATTGTCATTATATCGGTAAGTACTATCTATCTTTGTAATAATTCTCAGAAATTTCATTTTTAATAGCAAGGTAAGTAGAAATCTTTTCCTATATTGACTTTTTAAATTTCTTTTACATTTTTTATTGAATCTTGGTAGGTAGTTCAATCACATGAGCACACTAATTACAGCCCTCTATAATTTGAAATTTGTGGTTTGAAATTATCAGTGTGAACTTCACTCTTATGTGTTTTAGTTAATATAAAATATAAAATGTGAATAACAAATAATACTAAAATGTTATTAGAGTTTTTCATGCTTTAGTTTCTAACAGTCAATGAATACCACAAGAGGAAGCAGAAAAATAATGAATTTCCTATTATTTAACAACTCCTGCTAAAACAGACTGTTCCTTCAAAGAAATCAAAACTGCCATTTATAGTTTTGTCTCAGGCTTAATTTTTTAATGTTGATTATTAAATATTCTAGGAAAAAATATTTCTTGTATATCAGGTTGGATTCTAGTTTATTGGCTACATAAGTAGTGATCTTACCTAACATATGCGTGATTAACAATGTAATTTACTCAGGCTACAGAGAAACAACCAGAAAGACAAAAGGAAAATCCAGTTTTTAATCACAAATGATACATGATGGTCTTCTGATCTGAATATGAAAAGTAATTCTTCATAAAATATTTACTTAAGGGCTCTCAATTAACTATTTTGATGGAAATGACTAATCTAATTTAATAAACTAGATCAATTCATCCAAACAACCAATTTTCACTATTTTTCATTTTAATTATTAATTAGAGAATGATTTATATGGCACTGCCAAGAGAGAGTCATGAAAACAAATCACAAGTAATTTTTTTAAATGCATCTAAGATGAAAAACAACATAAAACTGTTGCCCACTTTTCCCCCCATTTTCTATATTGTGTTTCATTAACTTTTGGCTTTAATGTACATTCTGGCTTTAATGTAAATTTCCAATGATAGTACGAAATTAAAAATATCACACCTATTTTTGACTTTGGCCTTCAGGTTTTGTTTCCTACTTTATAGATTACATGCAAATAAAATTGTATAGAATTTCACATCCTCACCTGCAAACTAATATGTGTGTGTATGTGTGTGTGAGTTAGAAGAAAGGAATTAAGAGAAAACTTACTTTTAGGGAAACTAACAAAATTTTTAATATAGGCCCGCCTGTTTATTGAAAAATCTAAGTAAAAAGTTCCTTCTGGTGAAGTACTTATTAAAACAAATACGTAAGAGGCATTTCAATGCTAATGAAAAAAATTTATTATCACAAATCTTTCTTTCAGATTAGATAAAGCTGAATTTTACTTTCTAATTTATGCCAGTTCTTC
Organism: Hippopotamus amphibius kiboko; assembly: GCF_030028045.1. Classification (NCBI taxonomy): domain Eukaryota; kingdom Metazoa; phylum Chordata; class Mammalia; order Artiodactyla; family Hippopotamidae; genus Hippopotamus; species Hippopotamus amphibius. Next base: position 169,194,692 of record NC_080189.1, read on the forward strand.
ATAATGACCAATGTACCTACACAGGAAACTGTCTACTCAGACAAAGAGCAGACAAGAGCACTTGTTTTGTCAGTATGAGAACAATGGAGAGCTGGCTAGATCACTGAACCTATACAAACCCTAATTCCCTAAAAAATGGTTCAATAACACCACGCTTTCAATAAAGATTCAAGTAGGAATTTCCTTTAAAATCTCCCCTCCTGTTACACATTCTTAGTTGAATTCAATACTTTACCACTATTTCAAAACATCAGTAAGTTCAACATCAGCTACTATAACCCTAGAATTGGTGATATTAATGCAAAACCTTTGTGTCCAGGATCCCTTCTTTCATAGATTCCCTCATCTTCACTGCAGTCTTCCCAGGCCAAACACTTGGCCTAAATTAAATTCATATCATCTCAGTTCTTCTATCTTCTAGATTTCTTCCACTGAAAATGATGCATCACCAGTTCTACGAATCATGCCCAAAGTTCTGGTCCAAAGGACTGGACTTTTGAAATTTAGCGCTTGTCAGGAGTTGGGACTGAGCCTCCTCTTAGCAATGTGCTCCTTACCACATGGGCCATTCCAAAACAGGACCTGACTTTTAACAACTACTGAAACCTCTGGACTGTTACTTGAATTCAAATAACATACTTTATCCTCTATATTATTCTCCTTTTACTTGTCTTCTCTTGGTCCTCTGGTCTCCAGGTGTCTATCACATCTTAGGAAGCTGCTATATATCACTTACCTCTTTGATAAAGGAGAGGTGGGAAGAAGATTTAGATGTGAAAGCAAGAGTCTAGACCTGAGACTGTGTGAGAGTATCAGTAAAAATTCAGGGGTTTTCTTATTGAAGGTTAAGCAAAATACTCTTTGTATGCTTTTCGTTAGAATATTCATTAATTTAAAAAAGTTATATGTTATTTTTTTTACTTCAAAAATTTGGAAAATTCTGGCCTGACTCTAAAACTAAGAGATGAAAGGGAAGGGAGAGAGATACAGCACAGCTGCTTGCATACAAGTAACGAAGACAAAAAATTAAGAGCTTTCTTCAAGTTGAAGGTAACGCTTCCGGAAAAGAGATTGGTCAAGCTTGATCCTATTTAAAGTATTGGTGGTGTTTGTCTTTTGAGGGTGGCAGTAGATCATTTTCATTTTCAGAGGAGAAAACTAACGCCTTGAGATATTAAGCTGTTTTCTTGGGTGATGTGGATACTGTGTTTTTCTGGGTGATGTGAACTATAGAAGCTTCTGATTCTTGGCTGGCTCCTTCCTTTGCACTCTTTCTGGGTGGAAGGGACATGAACCTGAAAGCACTGAGCATCCAAATATCTCTCTTCCTACTGTTTCAGAATTCCTACAGCAACGATCAACTGCTTGAGAAACTTTCTAAGAATATAAACATTATGTGTCATATCTATGTACTTAGATTTATGAAGCAGATATTTATTGAGCATCTATGCTGTGAAAGACACAGCAAAGGTCACAAAAAATGAATAACAACTTGTTCCTGCCCTCAATGAGCTCTCCATCTAGTAAGGAAGATTTAAACAAAAATAACAAAATGTGAGAAAAAAAGAAATCTGGTGAGTAACAAGTGGAGAAAAATCCCTTTCCTGTATGAATCAGATGAGGAAGACAGAATCTCCAAATAAGCAAGGCAGAGAAGTTTTATTAACAATAAGACATCACAATTGTGTCTCAAAAATTTAAAAATATATAAAAATGAAATACAATGACCGTGGTATTTTCAGGCTGAGGGAATAACATGACAAAAAAAAATCATGGGAACAAGAATATCTGAGGACCGTTTAACGTGGGATGTAGAATATTTGAAGGCAAATAAGGGTAAGTAAAACTGGAAGGGTTGTTGAAGACATGGATGTCTTTGTACATCAGTCAGATGCGTTTATAGTTAAGAAAAAGATGGAGAGTCTTGAGGGTTTTTTGGTTTTTGTTTTCTTTTTCTTTTTTGAATGGGAAGTTAAGTGATGAGATCACTTTGTTAAAAATAAAGAAATAAAGTTGCCTAAATACTGTTTTAAAGAATGCAAATGCCCTGGAGTTGGAGAGCCATGCTAGGGTCGCAACTGTAATAATCTGGACCAAAGGTAATGAACAGTCCATTCTAGACAAAGAGGACAGTGAGAGAAAAATGGGTTTGCAAACTGCTGTCAGGACAAGTCAAGTACATTTAAGGACTGACTAGGCATCAGGACAAAGGGAACAGAGTTACAAACAATTGATTTTTCTCCTCTTGTTGACTGCAATAATGCCACTGCCTTTAATAGGAATAGAAAATCCCATGGAAATCGGAACTGAAGCAGAAATTGATGGATTCCATTTCTCTTAACAAAAATGGTACAAAAGAACTTATTTACAAAACAGAAATAGAGTCACAGATGTAGAAAACAAACTTATGGTTACCAAGGGGGAAAGAGGGGAGGGATAAATTGGGAGATTGAGATTGACCTATATACACTATTATATATAAAATAGATAACTAAAAAGAACCTACTGTATAGCACAGAGAATTCTACTCAATATTCTGTAATGACCTATATGGGAAAAGAATCTCAAAAAGAGTGGATATATGTACATGTATAACTGATTGAATTTGCTGTACAGCAAAAATTAACACAACATTGTAAATCAACCATATTCCAATAAAAATTAATTGAATAAAAGAAATTTATGGATATCCATTTGTAAGAAACCTAAAAGTAGAAATATCTTACATTCAAAAATAGGAAGAATAGTTTTAAATATGACAGGATTCATTCAAAACTACTGTCTAGGACACAGATGTAGAGAACAAACATAAGGACACCAAGTGGGGAAAGTGGGGAGGGTTGGGGGGGAATGCACTGAGAGATTGGGATACCAAATTGTACGCCCTAAATATATGCAGTTTATTGCATGTTACCTGTATCTCAATAAAAAAGAAAAAAATAAAACTACTGTCTAGGAAAAACTCTTGTGTTTCCCTTTACTCTCAAACGAGTACCATGCTCGCAGCACTTCTGACACCAGATGATGGGTTTATTCCCACGCCAGCCAGTTCTTGGACACCAGCTGGGTATTCTACAACTCAACGCAATTCTGACACTGTCTACCTGGAGCTGGCATTAGAGCCCACAAATGAAGGGTTCAATCCCAGAAGACTGCCCCTTCAGATGACAACTGCAAGTAACAGGTTGTCTCCACTACTTCTGAACAACCAACTGTAAACTGGGGCTCCCACGACCCCTTTCTAGTTTTCTATAATGCGCCAGAACATCTGGCAGAACGCAGGGAAATACTTACATTGACCAGTTTATTATAGAATAGAGGATATGATAAAGGACACAGGTGAACAGCCAGAGGACGAGATACACAGGGCAAGGTCCCTGAGCAGTTGAATGCAACACCCTCCCAGCATGTGGGTGTGTTCGCCAATCCAGAAGCTCTTCAAACTCTGTTACTGGGATTTTTATGGAGGCTATATCACGTAGGCAAGATTCATCATTAACTCATCCTCCAGTGCCTCTCCCCTTACTGGATGATGGGGGTAGGGCTGAAAATTACAAGCATCTAATCATGACTTGGTCTGTCTGGTGACCAGCCCCCATCCTGAAGCTATCCAGGAGCTCACCAAGAGTTGCCTCTTCAGAACAAAAGACAATCTCATCACCCAGGAAATTCCAAGGGATTTAGGATCTCTGTGTCAGGAACTGGAGATAAAGAGGAAATGTTAGAAAAAAAGATGCTCCCAGTGCTCTTCCCACTTAGGGAACTGCAAGGGTTTTAGGAGCTCTGTTCCATGAATTGGGAGATATATATATCTCCCAATTATAAAATAATAGAAAAAGTATTATATATGTGTGTATTTTATAATTATCAATTAGTATTTTTCTTAAAATGAAGATATTTTGATTAGACTAGAGGAAAAAAATCTGAATTCTTAATAGGGGTCAAGGAAAAGTATCATCCAGTTGTATTCTTACAGAGAGGACCTGGTTATGTTAATTGATCTTTTTATTGACAGGCTTAAAGTAAATGCATCATTTATCTAATGGCTGATTGATGAGTTTGCTTTCCAAATAGAAAGGAAATATTTCTCACATTCCACTGCATTCCCATTTCAGATTTAAAGCATAAAGTGTATTTACTTTTTTTTACCAATGTGCCAAGTGGGGCTTATGAGAACATGACATTTGGGATCCATGCCATGGGGCCATCTTACAAGTGAAAAAGCTTTATAATGAGGGACTTCTGCGGCTGCTGCTGCTGCCAGGGGTAAGTTCTTCAGTGAGGACTAAGCAGACAGGCATTGTGCCAAATTTCACACCAATGCAAATCTATTCGGACTAACCTTTAGGGATGAAATTGATTTTCTGTAACAAAGTTTTACCACCACTGAGAATATTCAAAAGAAAACATTGTAAGCAACTCTAAAAAGAAATTCCTGAACTGTTTTGTGTGATGACAACCTGACTGGAATAAACTTAGAGCCTCCCATGGTGACTATTTTGAAGCATCAAATATTCCTTGGACATAGAATTTCCAATACTTTTGGTAAAAAGTCTTATTTTATTATTTTATTATCATATATATGCATGTAAATGCAAAGCTTGTCTGTATGTGCGCACACACACACACACACAGACACACACACACACCCCTGAAGACACACTGCTCTATTTGGCAGATGCCACATTATTTTTTCAAATGTTTTAAGAATAGCACACTAAAACACCTCTTTCCTAGTATGCAACTCCACGTGAATTTTAAGGAGTACAAAGTCTACCTTTGATTCATTTACACTTTAACTCATCAAAATGTCATGCCATGAGAGACGTTTGATGTGCAAAAGACAGCTGGGTATTTCTCCCATTTTCCGTTTCTCAGACACAATAACATCTTAGCTAAGTATAAACAAAAGTATCTCCTCATAAGATTTAGATCAATTTAACCCTGAGAGGTAACATGTTCTTTAAGTGTGCTCTATGTTGAGAGGGAAAATAAAATAAGGAAAGAAAAACTAGGGAATATCAGAACTAAAAAGTCATTCAGTTTCATGCCCTTAATTATCAGATAAAGTAAGCAAGAAAAGCAGGAAACAGGAAGATGGAGTACTTTAGCCAGGGTTACAGCTTTGGGCCAGAACGAAAAGTGAGTCCTATCTATACATTAACAAATGCACCTATACATATAGAAAGAGAGGATAAGCGTGTGTGCATATATATGGGTGCATATGTATTGAGTGTACATGTTTATGTGTGTATATGTTGTGTATGTTTGTGTGTGTGTGTGTATAGATAGATGAATAGACAGACATATTGACAGATACACACCAACTTTTAAGGGTGGTATTGATTTTCTGGAACCAAGTTTTACCACCACTGAGACTATTCAAAACACTGTAGGCCTTGTGAGCAATTTTTTATATACCTATAATTTATATAATGTTCTTATGACTCATATGATGCTCACCTAATTCATGTAATATTAGCATGATTTCATATATATGAATATAAAATAAACGTCGAAAATAATGTTCTTTGAACTTTTGCTCAAATCATATTACAATTCAAATCTTACTGGAATTTGTCCTAAGCTGAAAAGGTTTTTTTTTTTTTTTTTTTTTTGAGGGGGCAGGAGGCAAGCGCATTTGCAAAAATCTTAATGGCATAGCTAATAAATTTCTTTTAAAAAAGAACAAAATGTGGTATTTCTGTCAACTTTAGGAAGCATTAAAATGTTTTTGTCTTGAATGACTGTCTTTACTTCTCTATACTATTACCTACCCAGACACATGATCTTGTTTACAGATCAAACCTAAGGTTAATGCTAAAGATGACCTAAATATTAATAGATTTATCATCTAATTTTGCTTCCATTCCAAGCACGATTTTCCAATTGTGACTGAGGTCTCCGGTTTTTTTTGTTTTTGTTTTTTTTTTCAAACTGAGGTCATTACTATCCATCTATGGAAATGAACATGCTTGAATTCCTTGGATAGGTAAAAATACAGTCTCTCACGGGAACAAAGCACTAGCCATAGACAGAATTTATCAGAACTACTGACTTTGGCAAATCACAAGGTAGATATCATAAACAGTACAGAATCATGGAGTACATCAGTGAAAGAATTCCCAATGGTTGTTATTTGATCATCAGTGGATTAGAAGAGTCTCATGCTCCCTCCCCGTCCTCCTCAAACAGAGATAAGAGTCACAGTTCTCACTGAGTCATCTACATAAAGGGCAGAGAGAACCTCGCTGAAGTGTTTCCTGGCTTTGGTATTTGTATTTTAGCAAATTATGATTTTGAAACTTTAACTTGCTTATTTATTACTACTTAAGAGCACAAGTTTTAGAATGAGGTTGAGTTTGGTTTAAATTCTGGCTTGCTACTTATTAGCTAAATAGTAAGTTTTGACTCTACACAGTGCTACACATCATGCTAGATTCTGAAGGTATACAGATACCCACATTGATGAAGGCAGCCTTCTAAAGCTTCCACTGAGTGGAACAGAGAAGTGTGGCCCAGGGAGTCACAGAAATGATTGTAAAGTTACAATTGGGATGAATGTGACAAAAGAGAGGTATCCATGGTATACAGATGTATAATGAAGGGATATATTAGCAATAAGCTGATATATGGTAGTCAAATAAGAATTAACCAATAAAGGAAAGAAAAGGGCGTTAAGCTTTAGGTAACAATCACAATGGCCCCCAATGTACAAAGAGCACTGGACGATACAGGGACAGAAAGTGAACCAGCGTGCTCGAGGGAAAACACACATGTGTGTGTACCTATGCATGTACACGCATGCTGCCTTCATGTAAAACACACACATTTTTAAACATAAAATAGAATCATACTTTACAAATTCTTTCTCTGCAACATGCTTTTTAAAAAAATTTCATAGATCATAGATATCTTTCATGTCCATTCATATATATCTATATTATCTACATCATTCATTTTAATTATTGCCTTGGGTTCCATTAGATTCAGCACCATAATTTAACTAGTCTTCTACTGATAAAAATTAGGGCATTTTCTAAATTTTTAAAGTACAATAATGCATCAGTGAATGTTCTTGTACCTATATTCTAGTTCAATCATGTTGATATTTCAGTAAGATTGTCAGACTCTTGCTTGTAATTATATTCTGAACACAGACAAAATTGCCTGTACCCTTCTGGGAATTTTGGTTTAATGAGAGGCAAATAGTCATATGAGTAAATTCATAATTAAAATATTGGTAAACATTCTGAAGGGAAGTAAAGCATTCTATAAGACTGGGGAACCTGATTTCAGCAGGTGCAATGGGTCAGGAATGGCCTCTTTTATGCTGAGACAGAGCACTAGAAGTTAGCTGTGTGAAGCTGGCATCTGTGAGGACTCAAAGAGAGAAAGGCAATCTTATCTACAAAAGGGGGCTAAAGATCAGAGCAGGAGGGCAGTGGGTTTGAGGAATGTGTATATCTGAACCACACCCTAAAGAGATGCCAGGAAACAAAGAAGAGAGAAGTAGGGCTTGGCTAGGCAAAGCCTTATGATGTACCTTGCTCTTTGTGTACTGAAAATATCAGTTCTGTTTTATTCTTTCCTGTCCCATTTGAATTATTGAAGTTGACTAACTGGGCAACTGTTTTGTAAGTGCTCTGCATCTTTCCACATTCACACTTTCTTTAAGCCACCCACTTGCAAAGACCACAGGCTACACAAAACAATCACCAGGATGCTGGAGAGCCTAAAAAACAAAACCAAAAAACACAAAACCCTGACGCTTTGGCCCACCTCTATAAATTCTGATCTAGTCAAGTCTAAGGCAAAGCCAGGACATCAGCATTTTTTTTTAAAGTTCCCTGAGTAAAGCCGAGTTTGAGAACTAATGTTTTAAGGCAGTGATTCTCAAAGCATAATGTGTGTACGGATTACCTATAAATCTTGTTAAAATGCAGACTCTGATTCAGTAGGACTGGGGTGGGCCTGAGGTTTTGCTTTCCTGACACACTCCCAGTGATGCTGTAGCTGCTAGAATGGAACCACACTCCAAGTAGCGATGACCCAAGGGACTCAAAGTCAGGCTCATGGCCATATAGTCAGCAGCACCCCTAATCCCAGCTGGGGAGGAGGAGGCATGGGGACAGATGATACTGGGGTCAGGAGACCTAGATTTTATATACCTATAATTAATAAATAAATATAATTTATAAGTCTAATTTATAATTTTTAAATTTATGACTTTTGTCCAAATCATGTAATCTTAAATAGAAACTGAAAAAAATATGTATTTCAAAGTTCTCTCTGGAAGAACAAGTGAGACAGAAATCCAAATATGTTTTACAGTATATTATTATTACTAAAACTACTGCCACTAAATGTAATTATTGTTATCATAGCACTCAATTATTGAGCATCTACTGTGTACCAGACACAGGGTTAGGTACTTTTCCCATATGTTCATCTTAGTTTTATTTCTTTATTTTTTATTTTTTTATTTTTTGGCCACACAGCTTACGGGATCTTAGTTCCCTGACCAGAGATGGAACCCACGTCCCTGGCAATGGAAATGCAGAGTCTTAACCACTAGACCGTCAGGGAAGTCCCTTTTTTAAAAATTTATTTATTTTATTTGTTTATATTGATCCTAGTTTTATTATCCTTATTTCACAGAGGAATAATCTGGCCTGTATGGGTTAAGCTGCTTATAAACTTTAGAATTTTACTAATATATTTTATCATTATTATATTCTTCAGAGGTCCCGTGGATCCCTTTGATTTAACTGGCCACTGGTTCTTTGATCCCTTACCTTTCTCTGTTCCTAGTTTATTCAATTATCCAACCTGGCTGAAGTTATCTTCCATGGAGGAAATAGGGACAAAATGGATCCAAGAAAATGGTTCCTAAAAGAAAAACAATCCCCTGTTCTCCTCTCCCATTTGCTGCGTGTGCACAGGCATACCATAGGATGCGTTAAGATTTCGCTCCAACTCTTTCCCCTGCAATTAGCCTTGCAGCTGTAACCTTTATACTACATTCTGCCTTTCCAGAATTATCCAGAAAAATCATTTAACTATTTTATACCACAATGCATGAGCTAAACCTTTTTTTATCTCAAACAATAATTTAGCGAGAGACCCCAATATACACATATAATGCCGTGATTTATTCTAGACTTACTGAAATGTAATATTAGCTTAATTCTGGTCTTTTTGTAGTTGGAATGTGTAAGTTTATATGTTTTTAAAGCATCTTTTTTTTTTTAAAAGTTGCTACTTAAGAAAATTAACAGTATTCGTATATACTTCACATCAAAAAGAATTCTGACTTTGGGGATTTTTCCTTTCCCTTTCTCCTGGTTTGCAGGTGTGCTGTGGCATTCAAATTATTGTGGTCTTGGCATGTCTTCAGAGTATAGAGAATTACTGTTTTCTGGAACTGAAAGTACAAATTGTAATAAACATTCTTGTTTTATGGTGTTAGTGATAGCAGAGAATTTATGATTTTTACTTTAGGTGTGAAATTATACTTTAAAATAGTTTTAAAACAAAGATGTACAAAGAAGTCTCTAGTTCCTTATTGCTATTAAGAGATATTCTTAACACTTTACATATTAGCCTATTCTCCTAAGAAGAGAATATCTTTTTCTTTGTTTAAGGTACAAAACACAAAACTCCTTTCACCCAGCATGATTCTATATCACTCTTTGTCTCCTCTACCTACTATTCAAACCCCCGTCCCGGTTTCACACAACTATAAATGTATGAGAAAAACACACAAAAATATGAGAGAGGTGAGGAAATGCATTTGGAGGGTATCAAACCTTCAGAGATGAAATGAAATATTTGGTCAACTCTCTCTGCCTCTATGTGTTTTGTAATAGCTAGATATTCAGAAGTATTTCAAGAAGTGACAATTTCCCTCTTTTGTTACAGCATTTAAAAGTTTGTTAGCCAGGAATGCACATTTCTTACGGGTTTACTTTGTTTTGATATAAGAAATGTTTCTGAAAGTAGGGTGCTATTTCAAATAAATCTCAGCAGAATTTTACACATAATTCTTAAAGTCAGAGAGAGAGAAAAGGGGAGGAGAGGGAGGGAAAAGAGGTCATACACTATACACATCATTTAAGAATTAAGCAAATTTCATAGCACAAACTGAAGTGCTGAAAGATTAGAATGCAATTCTGAAGAAATGATAGGAATTTCAACCTGTTACATATTTTTAGCATGCTTGAGCATGGTGAGAGTGAATTGGGAATGGGATTATGAGGAGGGAAGTAAACTGAAATTATGCCTGTTCTCTTTAAGTTGGGACACATATTTTGATGTTAATCTGGACAGGGATTCCTGTCTTTTGGAGTAAATATATAAAAATATATATAAAAATTGTTATTGGTTCTCTTTTGGGGACTTTTGAAGATCATGTGGCAAATTACAGACAGAAAAAAAAAAAAGACAGTGTCTCTCTTTTCAGCAAGCTTTCCTCAAAGTCTCAATACCAGGGAAAGGAAAGAAACCATTGCTGAGCATTTCACTCAATACGCTGGACCAGCTAGTCAATAATTTGACTTTTCCAGGCAAAAGACAAGGCATAACCAGTGGGTAAACGTTTCTAAGTCAGAGCCTCACGTTGTAGAAGTAACGAGAGGTGGGGAAAGAGCTGCTGGGCAGAGATCAGGGTGGAAATGATCAAAGGAAAGTGGAGAACAGAACATTCCCACCAAGACATTAGGAGTACTGGAAGGGTCATCCAGGAAAGAGGTAGAACAGGTCTGTTCTGATAGGTATCTCAGATAACCCACCACAAAGAATGCAAAATGTGGAGGACGCAAGAGCTTATGATAAAGGCGACGGGAAAATACAAATACAAAAAAAAAAGGAAAAAATGTTTTTGGAGAAGTACATCTTTTTTTAAATCAATCCAAAAAGATGAGATAGCACAGATGTGACCATTTGTGTCGTCAATCCTTCCTGTCCCTGAGACTCTGAGAATGCTTGCAAATTGTAACGGACAAGTATTGCTATTTTTCATATTAATATTTATCATCACCATCATCGTGAATATAATTACAGAGTCCTATTGTTTTGAAATATTTTCTAAATCATGATATACCTATAACAAAATTCATTAACTAATCTGGTATCACTTGTATATTTAAAGCGAGACTAAAATTCTTGGTCTGCTGCATAGTACTTCCATTATAATCTGCTAACATCTTCAGTCTGGCATATTTTAGGGCAGTTTAGGTTGTCCAGGAAGAACAGTCAGGGGCCAATTCAACTCAGGGCTTGCCTTCAAAATCAGGCCATTCTTGGAGCAATGTGTCTAAACTTCCCTCATAAGAGAATTGCAAATTGATAAACAAAACCCTCTGAATGAAGGGGTGGAGGTGGGGATGGAGGTAGGGGAGAAGAGCACTGTACATAAAATTAGGAGCAAAACGAAGGAGAAATTTGCTGGCACATGGACAGCAAAATCTGGCAATATTTGATCGATACAAGCAGCCATGCCAAAGTGTCAGGGCTTTCATTGTGTATGTTTTCAAAGGGACACTGAATTTTTTTAACCTCTTTATTGGAATATAATTGTTTTATGGGACACTGAATTTTAAAACTACAGCAATATATTTGTGTGCCATATTTACCACTCAATCACACTCTATATTAATGTTCTAAAATGCGGACAATTAAAAAGGAAATTTTTTTCTTACTTTTCACTTTACTTCAAATAATTTTCAAGAGGCAATATTTAACCAGAACCAGCTGTATCTTCAAGTCCCAATCATTACCATGAAGTCATTTCTCAGAGTGCTTTGATTACTTTAATGCGGTTTAATTTTGAACATTCTAGTAAAATCTTATATAGTACACAAATGGAAAAGCCTTAAAAAAGTCTTTAGAGCACATTTTTCCTTTCCTTCCTTGTTCACATCTTTGTTCATATTGAAGTTCCTGAATTCATTTAGGGTGTTTTCCACCACATAACTTTCTTCAAGGTCTTTGTGTACAGAAGACATGCAATCAGATGCCTTATTCAGCAAATTCATGTTAGGCATACTCTTTTAAGCTGGAACTACATGGTAATGGTAGGAGAGTAAAACGATCTATTCTCTTTTTAATCATAAAAGGAATTGGAAACTGGGGGAGTAATCTTATGATCAATCCATGTCTATCAGAGATGCATACTCTCGGACACAATGGGTGTCAATTGGCCAAAAATGTTTTATCTTTGTTTTTTCCTTCTAAATACAGAAGAAGAGAGGACAGTATGATATAGTGAAAGGACCCACGTTTGGAGCTAGATTGGGGCCTAAACATTGTTGATCCTACATTGTGGAAAAGTTAATTATCTGATTTGCAATTCCTTCCACTATAAAACGGGAATAAGTCCAACATTTCAAGGTGGTTCTGAAGATTAGAAAGACTATAAGTAATAATTGCATATTGGTATTTACGATACATCTGGCAAACAGTGATGCATATCATCCGGGGAAAAAAGCAAAAACACAAATAGTAAAATTCCAGTAAAAGGAAGGTGTAATTGTATTATCCAAAAACCCCTTAAATCATGCTTTACTTAGGGCTCAACAAGCTCGTATCATCTGACTTACTCGTAGCTGATGGTGAACTGTCCAGGACTGCATGCTAACTTCATCAACGTTATCATTTCTTCTTGAGGACTCATTGAATGTATTTTCTTTGTTTCACTAGGTAAGTCAGTCACAGTTCGGGCCAGTTCAAAGCTCTTTTAGTCGATCTCTTGAGTATAACCCCATTAAAGGGACAATGTGGACTACCACATTAAAGGCACCACCTGTGGGCCACCATGGAATGAGATATGTCTGGTCTGTAAATCAATGGCTCTAGTTACTGTATGCCACAGCAGAATCTCCTTGTAACAGAACTGTGATCTTGCAACACACTAAGAAATATATATTTGGTCTTTGCCCCCAGTTTCTGACACAGAGCGCCAAAAATCCTCAATGATAGGGGTAAGAGGACTGTGTTCTGTAATTCATAATAAGCTCCTTTTAGCCATACCTGAGTTTATGCTAAAGAGGTGCCTCTTGATACCTTCAAAATGGGGGCTGGTTGCCAGAGGAACCAAGGATGTGATTAGAGGGTTAGAACTTTCAGTCCCATACCACAACTTCTGGGGATGGAAGAAGGGGAGGGGATTTAGTTCATAGCCAATGGCCAATGATTTAACCAATCATGCATACGTCGGAGCCTCCATAAAAACCCTAAAGGAAGTAATGTGGTGAGCTTCCAGACCGATGAAAATACAACAACATGCTGGGAGGGTGGCACGCCCAAAACTCTGTGAAGACAGAAGCTCTTGCACTCAGGACACTTCCCGATCTCACCCTATGTACCTCGTTATCTGGTTCTTCATTTGTATCCCGTATAATAGGCTTTATAATGAACCATGAATAGTAAGTAAGGTGTTTCCCTGAGTTCTGTGAGTCATTAAAAAAAATTATCAAACCTGAAGAGGGGGTCATGGGAATGTCTGATTTGTAGCCAATTTGGACAGAAGTGTAGGTAACATAGGGACCCATTACTTGCAATCGGCATCTGAAATGGGAGGCAACCTTATGACTGAGCCCTTAATTTGTTGGGTCTGCACTACATCTGGGTAGTTAGTGTCAGAATTAAATTATATTGTGGGACACCCAGATGGTGTCTGCAGGGAATCGGAGTACTGCTTCGTGTGGAAAACCCACACATTTGTCGTCAGAAATATTATGAGTAGAGAAAGTCTTCCTTTAAGAAGGGTCTGAATTTAACCTAGTACTCACAATTTTTTTTCATTAAAATATACATAATTGACTTGCTTTCTAAGTGGCATGTGAGTTATTAAGAAAGTCCTCTAGATTAGGTTTAAGGATGCTCCTTTAAGCAAGTAACGAGGATTTTTTTTTTCTTTTTTCTTTAAAGCAGTCCCAAAGAAGCTGCATGAATTTCATAAGGGACAGTATTTTTGCTATGGAGCATTTAATCATAAATCCATATGTCTTCTTCAAAAGAACCAAGTGACCCCGCTCCTGGCTTCTGACCACAGTTGACCCTGGAGCACCAAATTCATAGATACGTGACATACTCTGGCTCAGAAAAGATGAAGTTGACTGAATTCTCTCTCAGAAATTTGACCTGAAAATGCAGAGATAATGAAACAACTAGTAGTGGAAATTGAAACTAAAAGGATAACAAGTAGAGATGGGTTTATAGCCATGAGATTTCACGAAAGCCAAAATTATGAAGAATCAGAAATAATAAAGAAATGAAAAGATGGGGCTATGTGGTCATGGGATGGGGCTGGGGTGGGGTGGCAACAGGGGACTGAGATCCAGCCAGATCTCCACTGGCCACATTTTTAGATTTGGAATGGACCTAGGTCAATGGGACACTTCTTTCAAATGCCCCTCACCAGTAGGGAGTAACTTATGCAATTAATTTACTAAGAGATTACATTTTTTCTCTAGTTCTAATCAAAATGGCCCTGGCGAGAAAACAGATATTATACAATAAAAAACATTGAAAGGAAAAGACTATGCTCACAAAGCTGGAGTAGGGAACAGAAGCAAACATTCAGTGGGACTGAATCAGATGTTTTTGATGAACCCTGAAGTAAAGATCCACGATTTCTTTTGACAATACTCCTAGAATTGCATCCGTTCACTCCTTTCCTCAAAGTACATTCAGTCCTCCATAAAGACCAGCTGTAACAGATTCCTGATTTCTAATCACAGTTTTCTTTATTCTTCCACATAAACATCCAATAACTTTCACCTATTGTTTTACTTTAGTTAGATGAAACTTTGTTCCCTGCTATGAAAATAACCTAATTAGAATATTCATTTTCACTGTTTTCTGTAGCAATAATTGTTCCATCTCTTTAGTGTGTGTGTGTGCATACAGGGGAGCAGACCAGTTCTCTCCCGACTGAGGGATTATTGTGTGTTTTAATCAGTCACCTTCTATGATGGCTTTTGTAGTTTTACCATATAAAATTTATTATCTTCCTATGCCAACTAGTTCATCAGCCAACTTATGCAAACGTTAGCCTTTGCTCAATGGATCTATGACACTGACCATAGGGTTAAGTTTTGAGACTTGGTCAAACCCAGAGAATACAATGTGATCAGAAGGAATCTAGATTTCATTTAGGTTATTTTGCTCTTAACAAAAGACATACCTAGAAAAAAATCTACTCTTGAGTCCAAAGCCATCGAGAGACTTTGAGGCTCTGAAAAATACACAGTAACATCAGTTTCTACATTTGTTTCCATATTGCAAAGGAATAAGTTAGACAAGATAGGCCCTAGAAGGTTCCTTAAAGTCTAAAACATGGTGATAGTCCATACATTTTATAGAACAAACTAAACATCAATCAAAGCAATGAATTTCTATGAAATCCTTAGTTTAAAAAAATGTCAAGAACTGACTGAAATCACCTATAATTATCATGTTTTACCCATTGTTTTTATAAATAAATGATAAAATACATATTATGCTCACTGTTATGCAATTATCACATAAAACAGCTTCACATGAAGCCAGAATTTCTGAATTTCACTAGAAATAGAAAATTAAATATGAGAAGAGCTTGTCAGGTGAAATTATATATATTGTCTTTCAAGTCAATACACAGTATGTATTTACAAAACACATCACATTTATTACTTTATTCAATGTAATATAAAATTGGAATAATCTCCAACCCTATAGTGTAAAAAAATCGGGTACACACATCCTAAGGCTTACTAAGAAGATGCAGTGGGAGAAGGGAAGATATTTGATATTTATACAGTCTCTCTTTTGCTTTCTCTCTCTCCCTCTCTCTCTCTCTGCTTCTCTTTCATACACAAACACCCACCCACACACACAAACACACACACAAATTGACACTAACATCACTGGCAACTGCCAAAGCCTTGGATCAATTATCAAATCATCAAATGTGTCATCTATGACGTCAAAGTATTTAAGGGGAAGGGTGTGGTTCCACAAAGGAAACAAGTTAACTGGGGCTTCCTCATTCTGTTTTTCTTCTTCAGCACAAAATTATAATATCTAACTTTAAGCTAACTCTGAAAAAAATGGACAGGCAACCTAGCCATAATTCTGCAAAAAATGTAGATTATTATAACAATAAAGTGTATACTAGGAAAGAATAATAAAATAGCAAAACCATCACTTCTTTTAGAATGAGCTACTCATCAATTCAATTATAATGTATAATTCACATATACATCTAAAAAGAAGATGGCCAAAACATTTCAGAATGGTTTAGATGGCTATTTGAAGATTTATATCTTCATTGTAAACAATAAAAATATATTATCTTTCTGTATTTTTATGCCCTTGATACTAGTATGAGGTCATAATAATGAGTATTATTAAACAGAATTTATTTTAAATGAGAGCCAAAATATTTAGTACCTTAAAATAAAATAATTTTACACTATTAATAAGGGAGATACATTTATTAAAATATATATTCTTTAACTTATTCTTAGAAAATTTCTATTTGAGACTATTTTATGATATACATATAAAATATTAGTTCCACTATGTGCGTGTGTGTGTATATGAAAAATAAATACAATTCACAGTTCGTGAGTCCAAGCTTTGTTTTGATTTTGTTTTCATGGTTGTTTTCGTTATTGCTTGTTATTGTGAAATCAAGAAAGACTGAGGACTCCACTGTTCAAGACAACCCAAAGAAAAGTATGCAGTAAGATAATCTTAACCAACAATACTCAATTTTTATTACATTTTTATAGATGAATAAGTGTTTCATATTTTATGACATGGTAAAAATTAAAATATAATCTATTCAAGATATAAAAAAGTTAATTTTAAACTCAGAAGGCTCTAATAGTAAAAGGAAATTAACTTGTTTCTATTTGTCTAAACTTTCATGGAATATTATTTCCTAAATTTAGAGGGTGACTTTAGAGAAATTGTAACAATCTTTCATCACATTCAAAGTTTCCTTGTACAGCATTCCTAATATTCAACATTTAGAACTATTTTGTCATTGCTATTCAGTCCCAGGAGGTCTTTCCCTTGCCAAACAACTATTTTTAAAATACAGATAACTCTAATCACTAGATTTTTTGGTCCTATTTATGTTCTCTGGACTGATCCAAAGGAGATATCTCTTTGAGAGACAGTTAATAGAACTTGAAAATAACGATCACATGTTGTTCAGTCTTCTCTCTTGGCTTAATATTTTTATCTACTTCAAACAATATTTTTATAAATGTCTTTTCACCATGCGATTGATGATTTATAACATCCCCTAAATGTAGTGGTCAAAAATGTACAGGATTCAAGTAATAGTCTTGATAATATAAATTTTTACTAGGAGTATTTGGGTTTTAATCACTTTTGTATCCTCCACAATACAATACATTAACTTTAATATACATATCCCCAATGACTATGTCTGCAATGACTGTGTATAGTAGTCCACATGGATCTCATCAACACAGAAGACATGGCTATTAATCTCCATGTCTCTCTTAACACATCCTAAGACCTAAGACTTTGTACGATTCATAAGTAGACCCATTATTCTGAAGGATATGTGTGTGTCTATTTTTCAGTGTAGATTTCCTGGACACAAAGCTTTCTACCACCAGCTACCTCACTAATTCCCACTCTTTGCTCACCAGATTTGCCATTTCTGGTAGGAGATTTTTTTTTTTCACTTTACAGATGAACTGCCTTTAAGAAAATACCTGGAGTTATTTAGAAGTGGGGAGGGAGGGATGAGAAAGTGTGATATATTAGTACAGGTGATTATATGACCTTCCATGAAAAGGACATAAACTAAACACATGAAATTCCGGAGACATTGAAAGAAAAATAAACATATGCAAAGAGTAAAATGAAAATATGCCCAGAATAAAGTCTTACAGCTCTCTGAAGCTTGTTTGTTGTAAGTTTCATTTTATAATGGTTACAGCGGAACTCCCTACTTCTGTCTGTCTGCAGAAGACATGATCTAATGAAAACATACACCAAATGTCCAGCTTACAATATTTTTCTGATTAGGCTGTTCATTGTCTTTGGGGAAAAATAAAGATAGGGGATTTTACAGCATATAACATTACCCGAAATGAGACAATTAGAACAATTTTGGCGCAGCCTTGGGAGTAGAAGCTAGAGGCAAACAAGAATAAAATGAATTAATAATGTCATATTCACTGGCACTGAGACATGCTCAACACGAATTATGTGCATAGAGTTCCAGAGCAAGGATAAGAGCTGACCTCTGCAATGGATGAGCTTATGTTCTGTTCGGGGGATGATGACAATGGCGATGATGGTGGTGGGGATGCTGACACACATCTAATCTGAATTGTGTGCTGCCCACTCTGCCAAGTACTTTTCATATAATAAGTAATCACTCACCATGAGCTGACCAGTTTGGTAAAGTCACACAAATGAAGAAACTAAGGCACATAAAAATTAAGTAAAGCATTATTCTAGGCTAGTGAATGATCAATTAATATTTCACACTAGGTATAACTGGAAACCCATGATTTTAACCACAGCTCCACCATATTAGGAAATAACAAAAGCCCGTTTTTCAATCATTCGATACATTTGGTAATATACTGACTACTAAAAATGTTTAAAAAGATGGATATTATTATGAGCCAGAGGTAGATCCTTCGGGGAAGGTTTCATGAAGAATACAGGCTATGAGTCAGCCTTCCAGGGATGAGGATGCTTTGAACCAGCAGAGGGCAGAAACCGGGGTATTCTATCCTGGGAACAAAGAAATAACGAGTGAGATCATAGACACAGAAGTGATAAGATGTATAAGGGACAGAAAAAGAAGATGGTGTGTTCCAAACGAGGGTGGGGACAGTCAATGTGAATGAAGCTAGATGAAGAGGCTGTAGCTACATCAGAGAGAATCTTGGCAGTCAGAGATAAACCTATACTTCAGGCATATCCTTAGATCAAGGTAAGGAAGAGTCCACATGAGTTCTGAGAAGAGTAACAACATGTTGAAAGTGCACAAAAGGACCGGTGGGAGGAGGGGCCAAAGTCAGAGAAAGCAGTTCACAGTTTGTTATAGCACTGGGGCATAAAGCAACGAGGGGCTTGAATAAGCATATGGTAAGGTAAATAATAAATATGATTTTAAATGAATTTTTAAAATCTCTACACTGCAGAGTATTTTTATCAGAAGACTTGTACATGGACTGAACATTTACTTTATCCCAATGGATGTCTACTGAAAAAGTTGAGCTTAAATGCTGGTAGTATACTGGTAAGAAAGAAAACTTTCTGTACTATGAACTGACTCAACTTTTTTCTCCAGTAACTACAGTTTTCACACAAATGTGATATTCTCTGCTATACCAGCTTTTCGTAAGGAGTAAAGCCCCCTTGAGAATATTAGACATTTCTGCAAAAGTTCAGATACCAGTAGCTTGATAGAATTTAGAGCTCTTTTTAGCGAACAGAAATTGAAAATTTTCAATTGTCATTTTATCAACCTGAAATAGTTAATGACCTTTATCACCAGAGAATAGTTTGAAATAGAATGAAAATGAGTTAGCATTATGAATTTAGTTTTAACCAGAATTTTATTTTTGATATGTACAATATTTTAGTTTAATAACTTATATGCTTTGCCCCTCCTCCACATTTTTCTTTGATGAAAAAAATTCTAAATTGAAAAGTAACAGAAAGTATCATGGCTTGAGGACTTGTGTTGAATTGTGAGAAAACAAATCACTCAAAACAACATGAGGATGAAATTAACATTTACATGTAAATTGAGTGAGACAGATGTGTTAGCAGATGTGTTTTGTCTTTTTGAGTAGCCTAAAAATTTTAAATTCAATTTTGGACATGAAAAGACAACAAAAAGTTTATTCTTTTTCTGTTATAATGGATAACTTGATTTCAAACGTAATATTGTCTTTTTCACAAAGGCTTTATTTTACATCTAATTCATTGCCATTGTTTAAAGATGCATAAGAGCAATGTGTATCTTATATTTAGTTAAGCCAAAAATATTTTTATCACATTCCCTACAAATTTGAAAGGAGAAAAACAAAACTTTTAAAAGTGTACAAAAACAGTTTCCCATTGTACATCTTGAGTGGTTGCCAACTGGACAATCAGTGCTGCTACAAATCTTACTGCATCTCCCTAGTTCAGGGTCTTTCAAACTTCAATATGAAAATGAATCATCTGGGACTCCAGATTTTACATTTTCTAACACACTTCCGGGTGTTATTGATGAGGCTGGCCGTTGTTTCAAGTTCGTGAGTGAGGCTCTAGAATGAGTTTCTCTATCTCTGCACTGCTGACATTTTGAACTGAAGAATTTTGTGTGTGGGGCGAGGGCTGTCTTGTGCATTGTAGGCTGTTTAGCAGCATCCACAGCTTGCAACAAGCAAAATCTCTGTCTAGGTGTTGCCAAATGTATCCTGGCTGGGGGATGGGGGGGTGGGGAAGAGGGGTAAAATCATTTCAAGTTGAGAACCACTGCTCTAGATTATTCATTCACCCTTTCTTCCAGACCAGTGGCTTCCCTTTGAAGTATGTGTATCCCAGGGAGTACACAAAGCTTTTTCCATGACATAAATAGATCTCATGAAATCAGTCTCCAGAAGGAGAACGTCCATATGCACTCTTCTCTAAACTGATCTAAAAGCACGCCTGCAGTGTAGGCATCAGTCAATTTCTTCTTCCCTGTTCTCTCTTCACAGTAGTCATCTATCACTTGATACAAGGTCCATCTCACAACCATCCTGAATCTTAAAGTGGTGCATTGCCCCATATATAAAAACTGTGGGACATCAAACTAAAGGATGATTTCAGAATCTGAAACCTTGGTAATAAGAAGCCTCCTGTAATCAAGGCACCTTGCTGGATACATGCATTGATCTTTCCTACATTATTCTGTTAAGGACACAATGTGGTGTTTAGAAACAATGTGCTCTGGCTAACAGTGATGTATTCTGAAATCAGATATATTGTAAAATGTATATTGTAAAGTGATACAGCAGAAGTACTTGCAATTTTTATTTAACTACCTCATCTCTTCCTTGCCCTTGCTACTGTCAAAGAAAAAAAAAATCACTCCTG
Organism: Hippopotamus amphibius kiboko; assembly: GCF_030028045.1. NCBI lineage: Eukaryota > Metazoa > Chordata > Mammalia > Artiodactyla > Hippopotamidae > Hippopotamus > Hippopotamus amphibius. Next base: position 169,215,815 of record NC_080189.1, read on the forward strand.
AAGGAGTGCCCTATAAGATAGAAACAGACAGTTTTATAAGAAACTGAAGGTCACAGTGCTTTTCTAATCAAAAGAAAATTTATGGCAAGAGATATGCCTTACATCTATCGTAGGACTAGGAATTAGAGTGAGACAGGTGTCACAAAGACATGCATTAATAGCACTGTTTGAATTAAAACGTGAAGTAAAAATTTTTGGAAAAAAAGGTCTAAGTTGGACACTTGGTTAGAAAATGATAACTTGGTTTCCCAGTTACATTCTCTGACATATATGTTTTGTAAACTGAATGAACTAAAGCTATAGCTGAAAAGTTTTGAATGAAAACATGTTCAGAATACATTTTAAAATAAAAACACTATCAAAAATTATTGTACTAGCAAAAGTATTTATACAATAAAACATTCAGAATTTTATAATCTCTTCTGATTATACAGTTTCAACAGGGATATCTCTAGATGAAAAAGTAACAGCCATAACTAATTGTCATTTAATAAATCTTGGCAAACCTTTTTAAAAGTATTTCCCAGGTACTGAGAAAATAAATGACTAATAATTTGGGGGGAAATTGCAAGTAGTTTTTTTTTTTCTAACTCTTGAATTACACCAAAAGTAAAGGAGGACCTACTTGAGTTGTCAGCTGACAGAATACTACATATAATTCCTAATGATTTAAAATCATTTGATAATTGGCATATATTTAGAAGGAAATAAAAAATATGCTTGTTTTGTGAACATGGTATCTTAGGGTTTACAAACATACAAAATGTAACTGAGGCTAATCTCAAATTATTATAATAATAAAGTAATATTTATCCACACAGATATATGAACTTTGATACAAAAACTCCATCCATCTCATAAAGAGTGCCAACAACAGTTTACATGTGTTGTGGCAGTGATGGAAAATCACTGCTGGGATCTCACTTCAAGAAGGAACTTTTGTTGAACTGTAAGGCTTGTGGCTATCTGAAAGCCTCCTGCTGTGAGTGCCTTTATGAACTGATGCTTCAGCTCTCCAGGCAAGGTCATACTCTTTCTGGACAGCCCTCAGCCAATGATTGAATAAGGTGTGGTCACTGGACTTGTCCATTGATACTTCAAGGCAAGATTTCTCTAATGGTTGATTTTTGTTCAACAGCCTCTTTTGGGTTGGCAAGACTTTGCCAGATATACATTATGGTTTGAGACTCTCCCACCAAGTCTCTTTCCTCCCTCTTTTACTTTAAGCAGGCCTTATCTATTTCCCCACCCCTACCTCATCCTCAATAAACCTCCTGCAAATCTAACTCAGCCATGATGTGTGGTGTGTGCTTCCAGAAGGATTCAACAAATACAGTGTTTGATAGTTACGCATGCAAACGACTATATATAACATTATATATAATAATTATATAATATTGTTACATTTATTGATTGAGTACAAATACTTTTCAAACTGTTTCACTACAAAAGAAATTTTTAAACTCTTCTAGCACATTAAGCATTGTATAAATCTATTTGTGTACCTAGTTTTTTTACAGAGAAGTATGAGGGGGTTAGTTATAAAACACTTTCAGGCATAAATATATCTCCTCAGGTGCTTCTGGAGTTCCATTTCAAGAAGAAAAGGAGACAATACTAACATTTCTGGAAGAGAAAACCTAGTTCATATTATATTTTCAGTTGGATAGTGGTGGGTTTAGAATACTCACTTTAGGTTCCATTCAAAGCATCTTAAAAATGATGCAAAACTTTAATTTATAAATATTAATAATTACAATATGCCAGAAACCATCTTTTACAATATTTAAATTTGTAGCAAACAAAATTACAGATATTACTTTTCAAAATTCTTGAGAAGAATCAATAGTATTTCTCAAAATTCATTTACAAGGTAAATCTAAGTAACATTTTAGACCGTCATAGGTGATTATTTTCTTTCAAATTTCTGGTTCCTACCGTCATTTTCCCCATTATCTGATAAACGTGTTTCCAACTTACTGAGGAAAAAAAAAAAAAAAAGGCAACCAGGAGGAAATTTCCACCTGCGCCTTCCATTCCTCTACCTACGTCCTTATACCGGGAGCCCATGTATCTGGCCTTCACACCTGGGATTATGGATGGGCTGTACCTTCTCATTCGCTTCACTAAGCCCAACCCTTCCATTTATGCACAAGTAATAAACTTTTCAAATATTCAAAAACTTGTGTCCAATGATTGTACTTTTTTTCTCTGTTAAAAACAAAAAAACCTCTCTCTATCCCACATGCCACTCCAGCTACCATCCCACGTCTCCGCTCCCCTTAACATCACAGTCAACCTTTCAGCACCAGACTTCACCAAGACTGTTTGTTGTCAAGACCTCTAATGAGCTGCTAAATCCACAGGTCAGTCCTCAATCCTCAGTACTTAACCCATCAGCAGCATTTGACACAGTTGATCATTCCTTCCTCTTTAAACACTCTTCACTTTGCTTCCAGGCCAACAGACTTCCCTGTGACAGTCACTTCTTCCCAGTTCCTTTTGCTTATGTTCCCTGAGTTTCTGAACGTTTAAAAATTGGAGTGACCAGGGAGCGTTCGTGGACTTCTTCTCTTGTCTACCTATTCTCACTAGCTTGGAGAGCACTCATCTAGACTCGTAAATGTAAATAAGCTGATGAGTCTCACTTTGAAATCTCCAGCCTGGACTTCTCTTCTGACTACAGAATCATAGATCTGAATTCCAATCTATTATATTCTCTTGACTGTCTGAGAAGCACAGCATAGGCAACAGGTCACGAAAACTCTGGATCAGTTCCTTGGCTAACACTCCACTTTAAATGCATCAGCTATTATTTCTCTATTTTCAAAATATACCCAGAATCTCAAGACTTTTATCCACAAGGACCTGGATCCAATCAGTTATTATCTTTTGCCAGGATTTTACTGCAATAGTCTTTGCCATAGTTCTCTGGCAGTCTACTACTTAACACACCATTCAGAATTAGCTTATAAGAACAGAAGTCAGATCACGGTTTTATTCTGCTCAGAATCTTCCAACACCTCACCGTCTTGCTCAGAGTAAAGGTCAAAGTCTCTATAAACATCAGCAAGACTCCGCACAGCCCAGCCTCCACCCCTATCCTATTCTTCTCTCTGACCTCATCAACTGATACCATCTGCCTTGCTCAGTCAGTTCAACCACATGGGCCTCCTTGCTATATCCATGCATCCATTCAGGACATTTTAGATCCCTATTTTTTGCCTGGAATAGTCTCCTTCTAGATACCTGCAAGACGCACATCCTCTCCTCATCAGGTCTATAAATGGCACTTTCACAAGGAGGAATTTCTTGGTCACTATATTTTAAAGTTGCAGCAGCCACCCTCACCACCTTCATGGTACATCCTAACCTCTTCCTTGCTTCAAATGTTTTCACAGTACCATTCCCAATTGATATATTTTATTAATATATTAGTTTATTTATATCTCCTTCTCTAGGAATAGCATACCATGAAGACAAAGATGTCTATCTTTTTTCACAATATTGGGAAGAGTCTTGTACTACAGAGTGTTCTCTTTAAATATCTGTTCCATGAATGAATAAATGGAAATCAGACATAGAAAGCCAGAAGTGACAACTGTTTCTTTGCTTCTAAGGACTTCACTCACAGAAATCCCCTTGACTAGATCAGATGATCCAACCCACAAGTGACAAAAAATCAACTGCAGGGTATTTATTTATTTATTTATTGGCCATGCCACATGGCTTGTGGGATCTTAGTTCCCTGAGTAGGGATTAAACTAGGGCACCTGGCAGTAAAAGCGTGGAGTACTAACCACTGGGATGCCAGGGAATTCTAACTGTGGGGAATTTAGAATTATTGAGTTCCACTACTGTCTTCCTTTAACGAAGCAAATATGTGAATAAATTATGCAAATATTATATATTTAAATGAATTTTCTTAGTATTTTGGAGATAAGAGTTCAAATAAATCCAAACTGAAACAAAAGAACGTTGAACTCAAATCTGGTTTTTAGGCTAGTTTTGTTTATCTAACTAAACTCATTTTAAGATTGCATAGGCAAAAGGCCAGTTTCCCTATAGAATTAGCTTACCGTTTACTATAATTTTAACTTTCATTGTGTGTCTGGAGCTAGATTAAGTCGCTTTAGGACAATGGAAGATGAAATTGGAGAGATAAAGTATACTGACCTCCTGCTCACTCAAAATTCAATCTAATTTCCTTGTAAACAATCTCTGTTGAGAGGGAGTGATGGCAGCAATGTCGGTGAATTTCCAATGAAATGAGTAACAGTATGATCATGAAAAGACACACTTTTCCCTTGAAATAACTTAGATACCTCTCACTTAAAATGTGGTAGAGTGAAACACTGGGCACCAGAAAGAAGTACTTAATGAATTTCAAGAAATATTGCCAGGACCCTAGAATTGAACTAGTGATAGAGGCCTAAATTTACTCCATTTCACCAACTAACCCACTCTTCATTAAACTTTAAAGAATCTGTTTGGTAACTGAAATGCTACTGATTTTGAAACCATGGCGCAGGAAGAAATTGTTTCCCTAGTGTTGTTTCCTGTATTTGCTTCAAAAAGTTGGGACACAAAAAGTAAACCACTTTAAGAAGTGGATATAGCTGAGTCAACATTTATCCTGAGTACATTGCTCTAAGCCCAGAGTGACAGAAAGAAAACATAAAATTCTAATCATTAAGTTCTTGAGAACACTCCAATGAACACTGACTGACTTCTAACACCACAGGGCAAAATTTCAGGACTTTCTAAAGTAACAGAGATAATAAGCTGCTAGCATAAGGGGATGCAATGTTTTGAAAGTGAATACTGAGTTGAACTCCTTCACCGCCATAGGGGAGATGTATGTGTGGAAGAGGAGAGAGAGGGAAGGAAGCATTCCCTCAATGGAGCATGGAGAAGAATGCCCTATCATTCTGCTCTCCTGTAGTTTCTAGACCAAGCCAGTATGTCTGGTTCTCTGAGTACAACTTTTCCAGAGACAGAAAGAAAAATAATAAATCAAGTCCTTTAGAAACACTCTGCATCCCAGAAAAAGTGAATCCTGCCCAGCCAGTGGGTTGTGCTTGTAAGGTGAGTAGAGAGAGGGACAACTTTTCCAACAGCTGGTGAAACAGTATCATCTCTAAAGCTGAAATGAGAGAGTCTCTGCATAAATGTCACCATCCCACTTTGCAAACTAATGGGCAAATCATTGTGAGCTTTATTTTTCTGCTTAAACAGCACCTGTCAATTTTACTCCTGTAAATCATCTTCAGGACCTATTATGATCTTGTCTCAGTAAGGAAACTCGACATTTTCTATGGACAGTTAATTTCTTCACTCAAAATTGAAAAAGAGAAAGGGAAACCATAACTATCTTTTCTTGACAAAATGTTTCAATTAACTATGTTATAGGAGGATACAGACCCTAACACTAGAAGCTAACACCCCTTATCTTCCAGTCCAGTGTTAAAGCTTAAGCTATCATTTCAATGAAACCAGTCGTAACAACTAAGGGTACAGGTAATCAAAATCTAAATTCAGTCTGCAGAGCTGCGCTTTCCAATATGGTAGCCATTAGGCATATGTGGCTATTTAAAATGAGATCAAATAAAGTTAAATAAAAATTAAAACTCAGTTCTTCACTCAAACTAGCTACATTTCAGGTGTTCTACAGCCACATGCAGTTAGTGGCTACTGTAAACCCATCTAACATTGTTCACAACAGAGTAGTGCCTGTCAAGGGCCACTATCAAGTCTCTTTCAGACACCCAAGGACGGGAAAATCACTGAAGACTGCAAGTCTATTCTCTGAAAAACCCGAGCCAGCCCAGGTACTGCTATGGACCAGAACAGACATGAACTCACCGCCATTTCCCCACCTTGCCCTTTGAAACTCAATAAAAAACTCAAACCCTCACCCTTCGATGCCAATGCCACTCTATGCATCTGGCCCCTTTCCTCTCTTGGAGAGTGAAATAAAAACTCTCTTTTCTTCTCTTGCTAATATTTCTGTGAATTCTTTCACACCCACATTGGCTCACCTAACAGCTACCATATCAGACAGCAAATATATAGAATATTTCCATCATCACAAAAAGTTCTACTGAAGAGCAGTGCTCAAGTACAATATATATGTTACAAATATATATATTATATTTTATGTAAATATATTGTATTAATATGTTATATATTATATAGTTGCAAAATAATACAATCAGTGATACTAGGAAGGAATGAGGAAGACGATCTAATTCACCTAGGAAAATACAATTTAAAGCATTCATAAATTTTTTTTATTAAGGCCTCCGGCTGAAGCAACTAAAAAGTCTTCAGCCATTATCTGAGCGCTCATTATGAAGTTCATCATGTCAATAGTGGTTTTCTTGTGAAGTGTTAAGCTTATAAAGGAAAAAATTCATTCTTTGTATTTGAAGAAACTAAAATGAGAAATTTTATTTGACTACCATTAAGTTATATCTCAATCTTTTTTGATCCAGACTACACAGACTAAACATTGTGAGCTAAATTAAAAAACCCTAAATTTTCATGATCACCTAAAGTCATGAAAACCATAAACAGATACGGTATTCCATCAATATTTTGATTAGGAGAGACCTTTAGACTGACCACTGGCAACTTTTCAGAATAAACAAGCTAAGTCTTCAATTATTCATCCTAATTTGATGTCTGAATGTCAGTCACACAGTTAACATTTAGGTGGTTTCTTTTTGTACACACAGTTTCATGTAAAGGCTACTTTTAAAGTGTCGAAATAACTTTAGTTAGAATTAAATTGCAATATGGATTTTACCAGTTGAAACACTTTTTTTCTCTTGAGAGATTTCTCTGAGATGACAGACTGGATTGTACTAGGAGTCAAATGTCATCTCTCCTTCTCTTTATCAATATGGATCTTAAGAGGTAGTGGAATGGAATACAAGGGATTTAACTGGACTTCTGAACCAGCCTCCACACTGGAGGCCAAATCTATAGAAACACATAACGAAGCAAGTCAGTGAGGACCACAGCAGCTGGTGCTCTTGTTTTGAAATTTGTTTTGTTTGTGTTTCATTTTTGATTTTGCCTTATTTCTTTAAGAAAAAGACAGTAAAAGAGTGAAACGGGCAAAGTTTCAGGAAAACTGTCAGAAACAATGGAGTAGCCAGAGTAGTTCACGAGAAGGAAAGGAGAAATGTGCAAGTAATTGAGAAAGTAAAAAGAAATAGTTTGTCAATAAGAAGTCTTTAAATTGAGGATGGCCTATGTCTTCATAAACTCCTTTGTTCTGTAAGACACGTTATTCTTATAATTTCCATAACCCATATTTCCCCAGATTTTACCAGCCCATAGGCACAAACAGGCGACATTCATATTAAAGTTTAAGTTAGGTGGCTCTTCACCCTGACATGGACTGTCCCCAACCCTCATGTTTCCCTCTGTCATTTAGGCAAGTTACCTAATTATTTCATGTCTAAGCAACCGTATTTAGGCAACTCTTCACTGCCGCCACCAAGGACATTCTCTACAAAAACAATGTGAGTGGCAGACCTAGAATGTTTAGGGTGTCACTTCCAAGCTCTTTGCTGGTATGCGGTGAGAGCAGGGATGGGGTTCAAAAAGAAGTATCTTCTGCTAAACTATCTCTTAGATCCTGTTACCTGCAATGCTACACATTTATTCAGAAATCCAAGTACAAGAGTCATCTCTCCAGAGGGCATAAAACCAAGCCTTCAGACTGATAGAAAAATGCTCTTGTGCTATTCTCTTCATCACCTTACTTTCCTCTCCAAAGACACAAAGACCCAAGAATAATCTTCTCATCAGAAAATTAATAAGTAGATAAATAGATATGCTCATGCATATTATGTTATCCCTGTATACGCTCAGCTGGGAGTGGAGAGGTTTGGATCAGCTCATCCAAAAATGTAGACACTAAAGCTCACTCTGTTCCCAGATAATATAATATGCCACAATTCTATTGACTTGATCCCATTAGAGTAGGTAGGCAATGATGTACTTTCCAATCCAGAGCTAGAATACTGCAGATAGGAATCTCTCTCCTCACATGTTGACACACCTTTGAAGTCGGCTTCTTACTATTTTTCTGTTACATTTGGTACAAGGTACTACTACTTCTTTTCTAGCTGCAGTGGCAAAGCTTGGGCTTCAAGAGAGTCTCTACAGAAGTTTTTCTAATAGTGGGTGCGACAATCAAATCCTGTTTTGCTTCTCAGTAATTAAGGATTTAGGAGCTCTGTATTTGTTCAAAATAAAGGGAGTTGCAATTAATGTATGCTAACATTTATTTTCTGGGGAAGATCTGGGAAAATAAATGTCATACAAGCCAACAAGAGTTTGAAAAGGTTAATTCACTAAATTTTGGTGTTTACCCAGTTCCTGAGTAGAGACATGGAGCAATAATAGGGAAATTATACAAATAGTAACAACTGAGAGGAGCTGATCCAATGAATCAAGTGTTCAGGTAATAAATCACTAAATTTCCTTTCTTTTCTCCCTTCATCTTCTCTTTCAAACTTGGCTTCCAGTCAGGTAACTCATGACTCAGCCTGGCCTCCATTCTTTTTCAGGTATCAGTAACTTTAATGACAAGTGGTCCCATAGGCAATTTTGTTGGGCAGGTGGCTCTACAACTATTTTGGTTCATTTATTTGGGTTTATATTGTAAGTATGCTTTTTAAACTCATGTCATACAATATACATTTCATAGAAAGAATGAGCGACAACTAATGGTTAACTTAGTTATATATAGATACAGACACAGATATAGATATACAGATGAAAAATCATACTCAAAAGACTCCCTATAAAGATGGGATATAAAAATAAACTAAAAGGAGGGGAAGTAGTGGATCATATTGTAATAGGTCATGAAGGATTTCAAAACCAAGAACACTAGGCTTTGTAAATTATTCCCTTGATTGACAGGGAAGGAGTATGAGATGTCTGTGGAAGAGATTTAAGACCATGAAGTTGGATAGGGCACCGGAAAGAGTAAGAAGGAACATGGCTTATACATAGGAACTGTGTTGTGATCTGTATGCCACAAATTTATTACACTGTCCTGTAAGCTAGCAGCCAGTTGCCGTGTGTGGTGCTTGACTAGAACAGGCCTGAGTGTTGGGAGAACTGAGGCTGTTCCTTTGTGTGCCTGCAGGTTTTCTCATTCTGACCATGATTGATGAAGCTGCCTCAATCTTCAATCTGAAGTAGGGTTCAAACTACCTTACCTCTACAGAGCTATGCATGCTGGATGGAGAGACAAGAGTAATACTATTTTTTCCCTACGACGATCATTAAATAACATGTACTTATTTTATATGTTAATCAGGAAAAGTAATATATATGATTTTAGTAATATTTTGTAACTTTTTCACATTATATGCTCTCTAAAAATGTTCTAATTTTGTTCCTCAAGACCTTGTTATTCAATAAAAATTTACAATGTAAAGTTAATCCATAACTCCCAGAAAATGCCTGATCATGGTCACTAAAAACCCTCTTCTCTATCAATACACATAATATTAAGTACAGCATCACCCTGCATCAAGGAGAAAATTCCAATGTATGTTCCAGAAACAACAACAGTTCAGTGGTTGGGGGACTAATGTCTGTACAGCAGATTGCTGTATGTCAGAATTTTACAGGACCTCTAGGCTCCAGAAAAACAGCTAATAAATTTGTTCCTATTCTAGTATATGATATAAAGACCTGAAGTCATCTTTTTGGGGTAAAAGGTATTACATAAATATTAGAGCATGTTAATAACTTTCTTGTGCACATGCCTGCCACATGCTTGGGCACAAAGAACTTTTTGAACTACAGAACTGATTCAGACATTAAAAATGTCATTTTTTTATTGTTCCTTATTGTAAAAGGTAATAAATATTTTTTGTAGATATTTGGAAAAAATGAGAAAAAATATCAGGCCCTGACCTATTTTCAGAGGCCACCACGGTTATCTGATCTATTTTCTAGAGAGTTAATTTTCTTAAACATTCTCTCACTGAGACTAATCCTGGTTCAAATAATTGTCCCATGAAGCTTGAGACAGCAACACAGCTTTCATTTGCTCTCTCTTCTTCTGGGGTTCTGCCATTCTAAACCAGCCCACATATGCACAGAAGAGTATTCTTAAAAGGCTATTCATGCCTAGTTCACTCTCTTGGCCTTGGACTTGGCTTGAATGTTGAAAAATGAAGCGTTTAGGAAGGGAAGCCACAAAAAAGAAAGAGGGGTATCTTTGTTGGTAATTTGTTTTTCAAAAAGTTCATAAGAGGCTGTTTACCTTACGGCAACCTCTGATTTGAACAGATGGTTCTCTGAGATTTGGTACAAAATGATTTTGATTATTCACCAAAACATGGGACTAAGTAGACCAATGTGTGACTTACTTCTAGACCAGTTGGCTTCATTTAGCAATAGCAAATGCCCGATCTCATGGTCATAAACTTCACCCTGACATCTAGAGAAACACCTTTCAAACATCTGCTGCAATTCCAAAGGAAGCTGGGAAGAAAAAAAGCATTATATTGATCAAAGATGCAAATCCCACTTCACTGTCAGAAAGTCTCTTTGAGGATATATGCACCATCAGCAGGCAGCACCAAAGCTGCATCTAAATCATCACATACTGGCTCTGAAAGGCAACTGAAACAAACAAGTGTTATTAAATGCTGTGGATAACATACAACTAAAAACTCTCTATATGGATAGATGGACTTTGCAACAAAATACTGTGGCTCCTGCATCTTCACTGCAGAGACTATTCCATGTCTCCGCTTTAAACTACTTTAGACTCCCTGAAGAGGCTTCATTCCTATAAGGTAAAATCAATGTTTTTAGGATAGTATATATTGCCCTCCACAATCTATTTCTTATCTACCTTCCCAGCTCCATCTTCCACTGTTCACATTTAATTCCAAACTGATTGTAGTTCTCTGTGCACATGGCTCTGTAACCTGCCTTCACAACTTTGCAAGTGTTGTCATTTCACCAGCTCTCTTTTAAACAATCAGTTAAGTTCAGCCATCACTACCTCCCGGAAGCCTTCCTTGGTTCTGCTCCTACACTGGGTACTGATGGCGTCCTATCCAGATCCCTTTACTGTTGTGTACTGATATCCATCATTTGCTGACAGTGTTGGCCAATCACAGCTCACAGTTATACTCTTCTTTGGGGAATTTCTTTCAGCCAAAGGGGACACATTTTTTTCCACAGAGCAGGATACAGCAAACTTCAGCAAGCCTATAGTTCAAATCCAAGCCATCACCTGAAACTGTGAATAAAGTTTTATTGGAACACAGATGTGCACATTTGTTTACACATTGTCTTTCACACAACAACGGCAGAGCAGTTGCAACAGATACTAAATAGCCTAAAAAGCTTAAAACATTTACTAAATAGACTTTTACCAAAAAAGTTTGCTGATCCCTAGAGAGCACAAAACATGGGAATGATTCTATGTAATAATTTGTGCTTCAGAGTCTAGAGCTTTCTCATTGGATTATATGGAAGCTGATCTCTAGCCAAACCACATTATTGTTTAGCTTCTTTCCCTGTCCTAGTCAGCTTCTTTCTCTGTCCTAGTCTGCTTCTTTCATTCCCTTTCCTAAGGTCACTCCCTGAATAAATCATTTAAATAAGATTCAGCGATCCAGACAACCACTCCTAGCGAACCTGAGATAAGACAGTTGGAACTTAGAGTTGTCCTAGGTAGCAGATATCAAGGATGGGATTCTGGAGTTGATTTCTCACTAGATGGATGGTGATCATTGGCTCGTTACTGGTTGTGGAAGGAGGTTTGATAATCTGATTATCCTTAATATGCTGCAGCTGTGTGATTACCAAGACTTTCACATCTGGATTGGGGTGGATGCAGATAGAAGGGGATGCGTTCGCTGGTGCAATATTTTTAGTCTAACAGAAGATGCAGTAGAAATAGCAAGCATCATTAATTCTACGAAAATAAATTAAAACGACAGGCTTAAATCTATTAAGCAACAACTTAAAACACAACGTGAAGTCAAAAGAGCTCCTTAGAATCACATAATGAGACTCCACCTCCTGCAGGTGAAGGACAGACATGGCTGAAGATCAGAGATGCTAAATTCTCAGCCTAGTAGATCTACTATGCCAAAGTCAGGTGCCTGATAGAGAAGGAGAGCACACTAAGACTAGAAATGGGGAGATCTGAAAAGGAGAACTTTCCACAGTCAAGAACCTTGAATCCCCACTTTCACTCAAATCCTCTGGTCCTGCAGAGGTTTTTGGAAGAAACAGTCCTTCCTTTCGCTTGATGATTACACAAAGGCCTCAAAGGGGTCAATGCCTTACAGCACAGTGCTTGCCCTCCTAAGAATCTGTTGCCATCTTGCCTCTGGGCAGCATACCCATAATCAGAGTCACAGCTCAGCAAGCTCAACTGGGGACTTGTTTGTCCTGTTACAGAAAGGGAGAAATCATTTGCCAAAGGAGCTGTAGGACTGGCCAGCATGTAGCCCAAGGAACCCCAGAGGGTAACTTAAGAGTAGATCCAGAGGGACCTGTTTCAAAGCAAGTGGAGAGAACAGCACATAAAACAGAATAAGGGAGAGTTAACTGATATATGGTCACTCAATACTCTGGCGAGGGTCTTGTATTATAACTCACATACTGTTGAGAAGGAAATTTCAAGCAGCTTAGCGGGCTGCTCATTGACCTGGCTGGAAGAGCATAATATGAGGGCCAGTGACAAGGAGATCTGGGAAAGGCATGTGGTCACAAAGGATGAGTTTCATTTACTAAACACCAATGCCCATCAGAGAACATCCACTGCAGAAGTGGCACTAAACCAAGTGAACAGGAGACTTGGTGAGTAAGTGTGAGCCAGCTCCTTTACTTATTTAACTACTAGTTGCACAATGAACTTCTGAAAAGAACTTCTGAAAAGAGTATCCATGGCTAAGAGGGTAGATATCACAATAGATGTTCTTATCACAGACACAGACATACAAACAACAATAATTATAATAATAATAACAATAATGAAAAATCATATCTCAATAAAGTGGCTTAAAAAAAAAAGAGTACCCATGGTAGGAGAGATAAAGACTACAGATGTGTTCAAAAACATAAGGAACCTCTCATCAGGTCTGAGATGCTATAGTGGAAGCAGAAAAATTCAGGATGTTATTTCCTCTCATATATTCCATACCCCTATCTCATCTTCCACACACTTCTCCATATTTATAAAAGTGTTTTAATTGAGTTTAAGATACATGGAATGTACAGTCTGAGCCTCTCTTGACATGTTCGTGAAAGGTAATTCTCAGCTTAACCTTCAACATTTTGCTAACTTCTGCAACCTGAGCCTGAATTTGTACCATAAAATAAACCTCAGGTTACCTGTTCTTTCAGTTTTTTTCTTTGGTAACGTAATATTTCATAAGGGTCAGAATTTCCCTGTAATAAGATACATTTGTGCTGAAAGCATCTGCTATATTTCTGTCTATAGACAATAAATTTAAGAAGATAATCATGGGTCCTAGCCTTGAATCTATACAAAGAATGAAACATGGGGAAAAGGTAAAGAGTCCGTTTCTACTAATCATCATCATTCTGTAAAAATGTCAACTCTCCTCCCATTTCTATTCCATGTGGACTTTATCACAGCCTTCTGCCTTTCATTCAATGAGACCCCTGCTCTGTTGTCCTTATGCCCTAAAATGCATCAGCCAGGGTCAAGGCTAAATTGTAATAGGGGCAAAGAAACAAACAAAAAAAAAGCCTTCCCTGGATCTACTCCCCTTGAACTAGGGATTGAAAGAGTATCTTGATCAAAGCAATAATTTCAGAAGACTGAAAACTGGGAGGTGATATGTTTTATTTATTGATTAATTGTAAGATAAATGTAGAAATCCAGTCTTCTGATAAAATTGAAGGGAAAGCTTCTTTTTGAGGTGCAGAACAAAAATAAGGAATTTGCAGACCTTTTAAAATAGGAATGAAGCAGTTTAAGAAGAATACATTCCAACACGAGGCACAATGCTATTATTTCAGAAGAAAATATGATTTGCTAAAAATTGAGTTCTTAATCACCGTCTGAAGTACATTTTCTCCTTTTTTTGGAAAATCATTTGGTTTGGGACTTTATAAAAGGTATAATCCAAAACTTTTGGATGAGATTTCTCTGTAAATTCTACCAACACTGAGTATTCAGGGAAACTCACCTATATTCAGTGATGTAGATAAAGCAAAGATTTTGAAATCAGAATTCATTTTAAATCCAAGCTTTGCAAATGAATACCCTCTAACTAAATTTTTCTGAGCCTTGGTTTCCTCATCTATAAACAAGGATACTCTACTTTAAAATTGTGTTTTGACTGTGAAATTGGGTGACCTATACGAAAGGGTCTGGCACAGAAATGATAGGACCTCAATTGATACATTTTCTACTGTTCTCTTCTTTCCTTCCCTTACAAGGAAAATAAATAAAATGACTCCTAGATTATCAGTACATGAATATGTGTAATTTTTGCAACATTTTTACAGTTTTTCAAAAATACAATTTCAACTATGCTTTTTTTTTTTACAACATAATTACTCTGAGATAATTATGAAATGCATTCTATGCGATACTAAAGTTCAATTTCTGTTATTTTGGGCAAAAAAATTCTGGGAGTGAGGATGGCAGCATGCTACAGATGCTACAAAACAGATGAACTATGAGGACATTATGCTAAGTGAAATAAGTCAGTCACAAAAAGACGCATACTTAACGACTACACTTATACGAAGTCTCTAGAGTAGTCAAACCCATAGACAGAAAAAGGAATAGTAGTTGCCAGGGGTTAGGAATAGGGAGAAATAGGAAGTTGTCATTTTTAATGAGGGTAAGGTACACTTTTGCAAGATGAAAATTGTTCTAGCTGCTCTTCCACCCACCGATACAGGGAATTTGATCCACAAGACCTTTATATTTCACTTCCTACAGCCAGTGCCTTTTTTGGGGGGGTCATTTTACTCGAGTGCCTAACGCTTCTGGAGTTTTCCCTAATAAAGAGAGAGAACACACCTCTTGTACACCATCCCACCTTTTGAGCTGTGCTTTTATTCTGGACTGCATATTAGAATCATAAGAGCTTTAAAATACCTCAGGCCTATCCTAGACCATTTGAATCAGAAATGCTAGGGGTAGGGCCATGACATTTTCATGTTTAAAAGTCTTATCAGGGGACTTAAATGCATACGGTGGTTTGAGAACAACTGTTTTAAATCTTTCCTTATTTTTTATCCCATTTAGTCTCACCTTCCTTAGTCCCGTTCCTTCCAGGTCTTACTAACAAAAAGAGAAATCTGTATTTTATTAATCCATTCTTAAATGTTAATCATTGGTATTACATAAAAATATTATATGTTCCTGAAACAAAAGTAGATATAAACATATGTTTAAGCAAATTACAACAGCAATTAGTGGTAATTGCTTGTACCAGGAAAATGTGATACCCAGTCTTTAACCAAGTGGAGTTTTCTTGCTCCTTCCCACAAATACGTTGATTACTTAGCGCATTTATAATTGGGTTCACCCTAAAATATATATGTCGGATGTGTTAGGTTTTATTATATTATTCTCTTTGAAAAAAATTATTGAGTTGAAATGTGCAGGCAACAGCTTCTTCCAAATCATAACGTCAGATTCCTTGGTCAAATAAATTTAGGGTAGCCTGATTAATAGATTCTAGTACCAAATCAGATGTTGGAGGGGTGTCCCCACACCAACAAGCAATTCTTTGGATAATGTTGCCAAAAGCTCAGCTTCTCTGTACATAGGTGCCGAATCAAATCTCAGAGACAGAGTTTTGGGTGAAGTAGAAAAGGGTAGTTTTATTGCTTTGTGAAGCAAAGGGGGAACACAGTAGGCTAGCGCTTCAAGAACTGTGCCCCCCTCCCTGGGGAACAGGGAGAGGTCGTACAGTTGGGGGGCTCGTGGTCACAGGTATGTGGTAAGGATCAAGACAGTAACAGTCTTGCATTCTTCTGAGGGGTTGTTGGTGAGGTAAGTAGAAGTCAGCATCATCAACCTTCAAGGCCAATGGTCTTGGGGTCTACATGTTTGTGGGAAGCATACCATCGTTAATCATTAACTTCTCCCACCTGGAAGGAGTTTCAACACCTGCAAAATAGCTCAAAGACAGTGTTGTGTATATTGCTGATGGGGAAATAGGACCCTGCCTCAAGGCTGCTCTTGCCTGTTTCTCCCTGGTCTCATATCCCCTCCCTTCCCTAATTAACAACTGCTTGAATCTGCCCATTGGAACTCAGGAAAGGTCATGGAGGCTGAATGAAGGCTGTTTTCTATCATCAAAGAAATAGGGGACACAGAAAGGCTTTGTGCCCAGGAGCCTCACAGGGCCCTGCACTTGTATCAGTAATGGCTGAGTGTCCCATAATTCAACTCAATTCTGACACTATGAACTAGGAGACAGCACCAGATTCCACAGGTTAAGGGTTCAGTCCTACAATACTGCCTTCCCCTACCCGCTTCAGAAGCCAGTCTCAAGCTCAGGTTGTTCCCTGTACTTCTGACTGACTGGCTGGTTATAAATCAGAGGTTCGTAAGACTCCCTCTTCGGGTTCGATTAATTTGCTAAAGTGGCTCACAGAAGTCGGAGAAACATTTTACGTAATAGATCACTGGTTTACTACAAAAGATATACAACATGGGAACAGTCAAATGGAAGAGATGCATAGAGCAAGGTATGGGGAAAGGGCTGGGAGCTTGTATGTCCTCTGGGAGGGCGCCCCTCTCCCCAGATCTCCAATGTTCACCAACCCAAAATCTCTCCAAACCCTGTCCCACTGGGTTTTTATGGAGGCTTCATTACACAGGTATGATTGAATATGACTGGCCACTGGCAACTGATTCCACCTCCAGACCCTCTCCCACGCCTGGAGGTAAGCTGTGGGACTGAATGTTCCAACTCACTAATTACATGGTTGGTTCTCCTGGCAACCAGCCCCCATCCTTAGGTGTGGTCCAAAAGCTACCTCATTAGCATAGCAAAAGACACCTTTAGGGCTCTCATTACTTAGGAAATTCCAAGAGTTTTAGAAGCTCTGTGCCAGAAACAGGGATGAAGGCCAAATATATATTTATTATAAACCATAACATCACACCTGGCTCCAATAATCCTCTCCTGGAAATTACCATCTTTTAGCTTATAAAAACATCCACAAAAATCCCAAAACCAAACAAACACACACTTTTTTGTATATTTCTTTGTATTGTCCCAATGTACCTCACCAATATAACCTTTCATTAAAACACATCTGGATCCTAGTGTTCAGCACAATATCTTTCGTTTGGTAAGGGAAATGTCATTAGACAGTGTTATAGCCTCAATTGTTTATGCAAAATATATATACGTTGTGGTCCCAACTCCCAGTATCTCAGAATAGAACTGTATTTAGACATAGGGTCTTCCAAGTGGTAATTAAGGTTAAATGAGGTTATTAAGGTGGTTCCAATATAACTCGTGTCCTTATAAGAAGAGAAGATTAGGACACAGACATGACCATGTGAAGACAAAAGAAGACAGCCACCTATAAGAGATGGAGAAAACCCTCAAAATGAAATCAACCCTGGTGATACCTTGATCTTTCTTGGACTTTTAGCCTCCAGAATGGTGAGAAATGAATTTCTGTTGTTTAAACCACTCAATCTATGGTACTTGGTCACAGCAACCCCAGCAGACTAATGTATACAAAAAAGTCATATGTTTTCAGACATTTGCTACTTGTAACAAAAATGTGCACTAAGAGAAGTTAATTAGGATAGAGTAGGTGATACTTTAATATCAACCATTATAATATTAATGTCACTATATATCTCCAGGGCTCTATAGCCTATGAAACATGGCATTCTTTATGATTCCCAATAACCTGCTGAAGTCAGGGTAGAAAGTACCTCATAAATGAGGTAAAAGTCTCATACAAGTTGAGTGATTTATACAAAGTCACATATCCAGAGAGTGCTGTTGACAGGACCAGAACCCAGGCCCACTGGCTCCACATCCAGTGCTAAATCACAGAATAAAGTCATTTTATTATAAAACTGTCTCACCATAAACAATCAAGAAACTGTTCCCAAATGGCAAGTTAATAGCCTACTTGTTCACTTAAGAATCATCCCAGAAGAATAATTAACAGGCTTCCCATCTGTAGGATTTTTATTTTCTGAAAGCCGTGCATTTCTAAAGAAAATTTTGATTAATCATTTATACCTTAGATAAGAAATACTCTGCAGTTGGACTACTTGTTTAATATACCACAGGATTCTTTATGATGGATTTGCAAATACTTCTTGGGAAACTAGAAACTACAGTGCCCAGCAAACGTGTGAAGCTATGAAATGAGGAATATGAGAAAATTGAGTCTATGTAACGTATGCCCTAAAAGAAAATGGGGAAGCTATAAATTAAGTAAACAAAGAATGAAAGAGATTGTAGAGTCTGGAAAAAATAGATTACTGTATAATATTAAACTATTACTTTATCTTATCTGATTTATTAGGAATTTGAACCTACTGAATTCAGTATATAATGCTTGAAAATATTTAACAAATTAGGACATATTTTAATTAAATAAATCAAAACCCAGTAGCTTCATTCTAACAAAAAGAAGGCATTTGCACTATATGATTTTCATTACAACATCAATTCACCATCATGATCAATGCAAACCGTCACTCTGATCTGTTCTGTGTAAACTACAGCGAGAAACAGTAATACAAATATCCACATCAAGAGCGATGGATCAATGAATGAGTCACACAACTTATTATCTAGGTCTTGAAATATTTACATTTCTGATACAGTTTTGAGTCATGATAAGTAACATAGGCCAACTAATCAATATATTATGTGTAAATAAATAATCAATGTCCCTTTCTTCCCTCCTCTCTGTTAGTTTCTAGGAGAACAGATTAATAGGATTGTCTTCATTTAATTTTCCCATATTTATAAGGGTTAACATTTTTATGTTTTGAGAAAATGCAGAAGGAAACAAACAATAAAGCTATGAAGCTTATAAATAACTGTAAATATATACCACCTGTCTTCAAAGTAAAGATTTTCCTTTAGGTGAATTTAAGTCATTCATTTACTTTTGTCATAATAAATCACCATCATTATCTACTCACTCATGTGCATTCTAATCATGACAGGATGAGGTGTCGGCAACTACATAAATATGCATATTCTACTCATAATCAAAACTGCAATATAATGACTAACATCATGCCTAAAGCGAAAAGCAAGACTTCCAGCAAAAGATCCATGAGGGGGTTTGGATCAGTCATGTTTTAACTAGAAAGCAGAGGTTATTTCTGAAGAGATCAGGCTTAATCAAGCTAAAGTATTTGCAATCAGCATTAGACTATTTTCCCAGGCCTAGGATTGAATATTGCAAAATGTGGGCCTCCAAGCACACTTGTTTTATCTTTACAAAACCAATCAGCTCTCATTTTAATTCAGTGAACTATTTCACAGTATTGGCAATTTTTAATGAACTACTCCAAAGAAGAGGCTTATAAAAATGGCATCCCCTTTTTGTCTGATTGCGTCAACTTACATGACACATGTGAGAAAATAGTACATTATTTTTGAAAAATCTTCCATATTTACGTGGTAAGTATTTTAACTGCAAGGCTCAACAAACAACATATTCACCACAATTTTATTCACAACAAATGTGGAACAACCTAAACCTCAACAGAATGGCAACAAATAAATATATTACAGAG
Source organism: Hippopotamus amphibius kiboko (assembly GCF_030028045.1). Classification (NCBI taxonomy): domain Eukaryota; kingdom Metazoa; phylum Chordata; class Mammalia; order Artiodactyla; family Hippopotamidae; genus Hippopotamus; species Hippopotamus amphibius. Next base: position 169,235,616 of record NC_080189.1, read on the forward strand.
TGTGTATCATGTGATAATATTGCATCACTATAATGTGCATTAACTAACAAATCTTGATAACTTGGGAACATGTTCACAATAAAATGCAGCAAGAGAAATGCAGGAAACCCTATACAAATGTGGGATCAAGCATATATGGAAAATGCATTGGAAAAACACCAGAAATATTTTCAATGGTGTCTCTTTATAAGGATTAGTTTGATTTTGTTATCTCTTGAAATATTTCTATATTTTTCAAACATTTACAGTGGCCAGGTAGTACTTACATAATCTGGAAATGCTTCTTTTTATTGATAGCTCTTCTGTGTATTCTTGGGCATGGTCTATTTAAATCACTGAAGCACCACGAAATTCAAGTACACCCTGCACTCTTCCATGCCCTGGCAAAACTCCAATATCTTAGAAAACACATTGTGCTTCACCCCACTTTCAGATACTTCGTTCTTTTTATTCTATATGCAAAGCACAAATGTAGGAAGAGGAAGCTTTATCAATGGCTTTATCCTATTCTCTTATAGTGTCTTTTAAAAAAAAATGTATTTGTTTATTGGTTGCGCTGGGTTTTGCTGCTGCGCGGGGGCTTTCTCTAGTTGTGATGAGTCAGGGCTACTCTTCGTCATAGTGCGAGGGCTTCTCATTGCAGAGGCTTCTCGCTGAAGAGCATGGGCTCTAGGCACGCGGGCTTCAGTAGTTGTGGCACATGGGCTCCATAGTTGTGGCTTGTGGGCTCTGGAGCACAGGTTCAGTAGTTATGGCACACGGGCTTAGTTGCTCCACAGCATGTGGGATCTTCCTGGCCCAGGAATCAAACCCATGTCCCTTGCATTGGCAGGCAGATTCTTAACCACTGTGCCACCAGGGAAGCCTCTCTTATAGTGTCTTTTTATGTGTATTCTTAGCAATTGCATGACATCTCTTGACAGCAGCTAACAGGAGGAAGACCATGCCATGCTGCATGAGAATCAGTCATGGTAAAAGCTTGATATACTGAAAGGTGATGCCAAAGAACGAGCTGGGCTTGAACCTTGTCCCTGCAATTATTCAGTTAGCACATTATTTTACCTCTCTGAGTCTGATTTCTTTGTATAATATTGGGAAAATATCATCTATACCCCACGCACTATCTCAGACTATCACCACGTATCCAACACTGAGCAGTTTCATTTCCCACACAGGCGCAGGCAGCCCCTACAAGTATCTTTTTGCACTGGAAAAATACGAGACTGATTTCTTGCCTTTTCCCTTCAACTGCAAAAAGGAGAATAGTTACTTAATATTGATGAAATCTGACTTTCTGACTTCCTTCTGCTTAATTGTGCCTTTAAAAATCAACATAATTATTCAAGTCTTTTTACCAAATATTATCGGCCTTCCCTTCATGCTTGATGACTCCTTCTGTCCCAAATCTATGACTGTGAGTATATGATTCCAAAACCATTAATTTGATGAAGCCAAACAGTAATCAATGCAGGAAAAAAAAAAAAAAAGAAACAAAGATAAAAATGTAAAAGCATTCCAAGTGAGATTTGACAAAAATGACTATATCTACGTAATCCAACTTCTTTAACTGGTTAACAAGGAAATACACTGGGAAAAACTCTTTAAAAAGCAAATTAATTGGTATCTCACAAAATAAATTAATTGACTGGCAGAAATTTAAAGGTCAAAAATGCACTCTGAGTCCGCCTTTCAACTCCCCACATATTGCATATAAGACACTTTTTCAATTCCATGTTAAATCAACTAACTTATTCCTTCTTAGTAGAGAGAGAGGGTGGCTGTTAGGGCTAGATTAGAAAGAGGTATAAGAGATGAGACTTGAAATTATTTGTGTTGAACCATCTATCACAAGATTACGAGTAAGCATAGCAGGAGGTTCACGTGTTGCTAATATTTTCTCCACTACTCCTCTAACATTTGGTGATTTGCTGTCATAAAGATAATATCAAAACTCTACTGAAAAATCACTGTTATTTGCCATTCCATCTACAACACTCCTTCAAAATGTTGGGGAGAGGTACATATGTCCTTTCTTCTCTGTACTCTCACCCTAGGACATCTCATTCTGTTCAGGACATGAATAAATATCTTATGTTCATCACCCCCATATTTATCTAGTCATAACTTTTCTCTGAGTGTGGCTCAAAGGTTGAATTGTCTTTTAGACATCCCCATTTAGGCATCTAACAGGCATCTCAAATTTAACTTAGTCCCTACCCTACAAAGCAATCCTGATCTCTTAATTACCAAGTCTTTCCCATCTCAGTCACAGGCAATAACTTTCACCAACTGCTAAGGCCAAATCCTTAGCTGTCTCTTCCTCCTGCCTTCATTTTTCAGTCTATGACCTAGTTCTATTCATTTTAAAATTTAAAAAGTATCCCAAATCTAGACACTTCTCCCCATCTCCATTAGTGTAGGTGCAAAAAATTTGGAGACAATGTTGCCAGCTATTAGTGTTAAAGGAACAGGCAAGTCAAATCAAAATAGGCATTCTAAGGGTATGTGGCAAAGAAACGTAGGCAGAAAAATAATTTCAGGACCCTGGAAGTATTCAGCTACTATTAAGAATAAAAGACTCCCATGATTAAAGCAATTTTGAAATATTGTGTTTAACAGTTTAAATAGGTTCATTTGCCCTTAGGTTTCTCAGAGCCTTTAACATGGAAATGTTCATCAAAAATTTCACAGAGAGTGATAGAGTATGAAGAGTATTGAAAACATATTTGAACATGAAACCTGTTTGAGGCGAATTCCACACCAGTTTAGGAAACATTGCCTTGAATAAAATGTTTAGACTTTACATTTGTTGACACCTCCAAATTTAAGATGTTTATTCTTTCAATTTGTTGCTGTTGTTGCTGTTGTTGTTGTTGAATTTTCTCATTTTCCCAAACTCTAAACATTGAAATATCCTAGGACTTAGTTTTTTAAATTCTTTTTCCTGATCTCCACAAGTGATTATTTCGCCCCCATGGGTTTAAACACTTTCGATAAATTAAGAAATCTCTTGTCTCTCTCTAACAACTACCCCTTAATTCCTGCTGAACATCTTCTTCCTTGGATACTTAAGAAGCAACTCCAAGTTAACTCTTTATGTGCCCCCATCCCAACCAGCTCTGTCTTGGCTTGCTTTTTTAGCAAAAGGCAACTTCATTTTTCTAGTAATTTAGGCAAAAGAAACACTTGGGGTCATCCTTGACTTCCTCCTTTTCTTATGCCATATATCTTATTTATCAATTACCACTGGCGTTCAAGACATATTCATTTCTGCTGAGGCCACTAATTCGTGTCATTGAGCTACTGCAAACCGTATCTCTCCTCTGCCCAACACTCTCCACTGGCTCCTTATCTCACTCAGAATAAAAGTCTTTACCATGGCCTAAAGGTTCTTACACAATTTTTCCTAGACTACTTCTCTTACCTCATGTTCCTACCACTCCCTCTTCTCTCACCACACTTTAACTGAGAGGTTGTCTTTGCTGTTCATAAACTATGCCAACCATGCTCCTACCTTAAGGCCTTTGAACATAGTTTCTTCTGTGTTAAGTGCTCTATCCAACAGTGTCTCCATAGCTTGTTCCTCACTTGGTTCAGGTATTGGTTGGAACAGGGACCATCAGAGAGGTCTTCCTTAACTAGCCTACCTGAAATAGTACTTTCCTTTCCCCATCACTTCATCTCTTTATTTAGCTTTACTTTTTTTTTAATACTACTGTGATGATTAATTTTATGTATCAACTTGGCTAGGTTATGGTGCCCAGTTGTTTGGTAAACACTAGTCCAGAGGTTGCCGTGAATGTATTTTGTAGATGTGATTAACATATGAAGTCAGTTGACTGTAAGTGAAGGAGATTACCCTTGATAATGTGGATGGACCTCATCCAGTTAACTGGAGGTGTTAAGAGCAAAAACCGAGTCTTCCTGGAGAAGAGGGAATATTGCCACAAGACTAGAACACAGAAGTCCTACCTGAACTTTCTGTCCACCAGCCTGCCCTACAAACTTCAGTCCCAGACTGCAAAATCAATATCTGTCTGAATTTCCTGCCCTACCAATACTGTCTTGCCAGTTCCTTAAAATAAATCTCCTTATTTACACACACACACATACACACACACACCCACCCTACTGGTTCTATTTCTCTGGAGAACCTTGACTGATATAACTACTTATTACCACCTGATATATTATGTGTTCCTTTATTTCCTCTCCCTACATCACTAGAATATAAACTTGTGAGACAGGAATTTCATTTCTTTGGTGCATTATTGTATATCATCTTCCGGAATGTGCCAGCAACATAGTAGGTCCTCACAAAATGTATGTTGAATGAATAAGTCAATGTTATTTTGCAAACAGCTTAAATCAGGGTAACTAAATCAAAATAAGAGCAAAACAGAACACACATACAAGCAGTACTAACTTTATGAAGTCATCAGGTACCTGTTTCATAACTTTCACAAGGATTTCTAAGAAATGATCTCTATACATCCCCATGCAAAGTGTAAAAATAATCAGCAATGTCATCTTGTGTTATCTTCTTATTTAAGCCCACAATCTTTGAGTAGGTCGCTAATGAGTTCCAACAATTTTCACATTTGTGACATTTAATACTCATAAACATGGTACAAGGTAAGATATTGTATTGTACTTAAAATATAAGAAAACGAAGGCTCAAAATGGTAATGGGGTAAAACATAATTTTGTTGTAGGGAGGAGTGGAACATTGCATTTAATAGACAGTGAGATTAAAACACATACTTTGTTATTAGAGCAAATGTAGGTGATCAGAAGAAACAAGTAATATCACTTTTTTATTAAATTTCCAATGCAGTTGCATGTAGTCTGTGTGCTTCATCTTGTTGCAAAGGAATAGTAATAATATTGGCTGGGGAGGTTGTAGAGAGTGACATGAGGTAATTTATATGATGGCTCCTATCATAATTTATAACAGATGTACAATTAGAAAATTATCAATTGTGAATCCTTCAAATTCATTCTTGATTTTAAAATCCAAAACCAAAGATGTGAATTTTAAGTGCAGATGTTGACACAAGACTATGAAAATGGAGCACATCGATCGACCTTACAAGTTGATATGTACAAGGATGAGTCAAACATTATCTGCACTCTGGCTGTAGAATTTATTTTAATTAACTTTTAGAAAAAAGAAATACATCATTTTTCAATGCAATCTCCTTGCTTTTCAATACACTTTGTCCATCTGTCAACACGCTTTCGTATTCCCTCATTAAAAAATGTTTTAGGATGAGCTGCGAGCCACAAACGCACCACTGTCTTCACTTCTTCATCAGGAGTGAATCTTCATCCCCATAGAGCTGCTTCAGGGGACCAAACAGGTGAAAGTCCAATGGAGCAAGATCAGGACTATAGGGAGGATGCTTTAACTCCTCAAAATGAAATTTTTGCAGTGTTGACAGTGTGGGCAGAAGTGTGCAGAAGTGCACACCCTCAGACCACTAAAAATAAATAACTGCACACTGCTCTCCTTTCTTGCAAATCACAAGCGGGGCATCAATTTTGCTCACACAGCAGTTACAAACGAACTGATGCAACACATTCACACCTACACAGCAGTGACTAGGGAGACAATAGCCTTGAACAGAAAATGCTGATAAGACATTGTGGCCAACAGAAGTTTTAATATAATGAGAGTGCAGACAACTTTTGACTCACCCTTATAGAAAAGAGCAAGATCTGAAAAATATTTCCTAGTAGGTACCATGATGTCACTAAGAATATAATTAGCCATTGTGGCATGAAGGTTACTTCATGTCAATTTTATTTTTATTCTGTCCTGAAATTGTAAAGTTTATATGAAGTTTTTATGTGGCCTTCTACCTTTACTACAATGATTTATTGCTATTATCATTTAAACCTAAGACAATAGTTCTTAGATATTTTGTAGGAAATCATATTCATTCATTTACGTTTGTTGTAGAAAATTCAGTTTTATTCTGTTTAGCTCACTATGACTTCATTGCTTTTGTTATGATGAACTCAACAAGCATAAAACCTGGTAGTAACTGCCTATTTTCCCCCACATACCTATTATTGTATAAGTTAAAAAAATTACTATAGCAATGGCATGTTCATAGTCCACCACCAAATTTTGACTTTTTTCTTGATAGTACCTATTACCTTATACAGTGGGTGGTCAGCAAATGTGTATTAAATATGAATTACCTCAAAATCTGAGTTCACTATCTCAAAGAAACAAATAAATGATAAAAATAAAAAAAGGCACAAATTCTGTTTTGTTAGTAATCTATAAAAATCATGCCTATCTGTCCTCACATACATCTCAATTACCCTGGTAATTTTCTTCACATCAGCATTATAATTTGGATGTTTTTTCAAAAATCCAACTATCCCACTGCAAGAATCAATAGCTTGTCTGAAAATCCGAATACTTGAAATTTTCCTAATGATGGTGTTCAGAGTCAGGAATTTATCAAATGGCTTCATTTTCCTCATCTGGGGATATTTGGAAAACATTTCATTATCTCCACCATTCAAAGGGAAACATTGTCTTTGCCTTTAATGACCAAAGCATTTACATTTTTTGGAAATGTTTTCACCCAAAGAAAAAGGTTTTCATTTAGAAATGTAAACATTTTGGCTGTTCGGGTGGTACCAAATAAAAGATTCCCTGATTGCTTTAAATGAGCCATTCAGAAATCCTTGCCAATGTAGACACAGGCAGTCAGTATTCCACAATGTGTCAAAGTGTTCCACCTTCATTGGTGCTTTGTAAATCACACCAGGGATTTGAGTAAATTAAGGCAGCTTTTTCACGAGAAACCAGATGTTGCACCTCCACTGAGTTTTACTTGGGAAAACAATGCACTATTAAGTGACCATGAGCCATGCAATCAGGAAGAAATACTGCACCTGGCTGTCAAAGTGTATGCCAAGTTTCAACCTGCAGCAATAGAAAGCCTTCAAGGCAACACTCAATCCCCCACTAACTGGAATCTAGAATCTAGATTCTAAATTTTCTAAATTCCAAGGACGTGTGATAGACCTTAGAGTTAGGTCAAAAGCACTGCTAGTAGAGTTAGCAAATAGACTGAAGTGTCTAACATGAAACAGGATGTGTGTGTGTGCACACATATGTGTGTGTGTGGTGTGCGTGTGTATCTGCAGCAAAAAGCCCATATCAAAAAAGACTATTGGAATCAAAGACCTAACTCAGCCAGTGAATCCAGATTCTAGAGCAAAAGTAATTAAACAACGTCGAATAGAAAAAAAGAGAGAGGACTTTCTAGGTGGCACAGTGGGTAAGAATCCACCTGCCAATTCAGGGGACACAGGTTCAAGCCCTGCCCCCGGAAGATACCACGTGCCGCAGAGCAACTAAGCCCGTGTGCCACAACTACTGAGCCTGTGCTCTAGAGCCCGTGAGCCACAACTATTGAGCCCATGTGCCGCAACTACTGAAGCCCACGCGCCTAGAGCCCATGCTCTGCAACAAGAAAGGCCACCGAAATGAGAAGCCCACGCACCACAACGAAGAGTAGCCCCCGCTCACCGCAACTAGAGAAAGCCTGTGTGAGGCAACGAAGACCCAACACAGCCAATTAAATAAATAAATAAATAAATAAAATTATTCAAAAAAAAAGAAAAAAGAGAGAGAGAAAGAAAGAAAAGAAGGGATGTTAGGCAGAGGAAAGAATGAAGGAAAATAAATACAAAAAGGAAGAGAGGAAAGAAAGGAGAGAAGAAGGGAGGAAGGGAGGGAGGGAGAGAAGGAAGCATGAAGAGAGGGAGCAATGAAAGAAGGAAAGATGGAAAAAGGAAAGAAACATTCAGAAGCTGAAAACATATATTTATCCATTCTAATGTATGTCTAAGACTTCCCAGATTGTGGCTATGAATAATTGCACTTTTCACTTACCCACAGAATTCTAAATCACTTAAGAATACTCTAGTTTTTCTGGGCATCCTCAAAACAGTGTTTCACATGAGCAAATAACTTATCCGCGGCAGTCACCACACAGGAGCACACAGGGTCTACCCTGCTCCTCTCCTCTTACTTTTATGTCTATTTGTCCCATCATGCCTGTGAAGCCAAATACTGGAGACTTCCCATCACTGCAGATTATACATCCTCCGTCTTTTTACCCTAAGGATGCTAACCCATGTTGCATAAGGCATCTTCCATGTAACCTAAAGTATTCCAAGATACCTGGAAATACAAAGAATCGATGGTTTATATGATAGAATAGGAGAGTGACCTCTAATTAAATTTTCATATTTCAGATGATTGTCAGTGTAGGTGACATTATCTTTCTTATGTCAGTTTCTGGTCCTTTCTTCTCTACCATAGGAAATCAAACCTAACCTAAGGAGCTGCTCGTAAAACACACAATTTCTCACATCTTACTCGATGTTCCACTATTAGCATTGTCTCCCAACCCCAAACTCTTTCCTTTTCCAAATTTAAAAAAAACATGTCCTCACATGCCAGTGGATGTACACAGGGGAAAAGACGCTCTCCTGACAAGTCTGTACTAGTATCATCCTGACTCAGGTAACTCCTTCATACATATTTATATCTAATTACACATATATTTAATATGGTGTGCACCAACTCCCACTCTTATAATTTCAGTTATACACGAAGACCTTTTCTAAATTTCCTATATCATAAAATTAATAATTTCCCTAAGATAACCTCACTGCATTTTATGGAAGCAGGAAAAAGACATTTCAGACAAACTACCCATTTTTAAGAAAGGGAAGGTATTGACAGTCAACATTTGAGAAATTTTTATTTGACAGCTTTACTGAGTTCACTGATTGGTTTGGTGGATGTACTATCATTGGCTGAATTTAAAAATTTCCCTAATATATAAGAGTTTAAGACTAAACATTTATTATTGTACTACCTGTATGGCTTAGGAATTCAGAGGCAGTTTTGCTGAGTAGTTGTGGCTTAGGTTCTTTTGTGAAATTGCAGTCAAGATGTTGGTCAGGGTTGCAGTCATCTAAAGGCTTGACCGTAACTGGGAGATGTTTCCAAAGTGGTTCATTCTCATGGATGTTGGCAGGAAGCCTCGTATTCTTGCAACACGTACCTTCCACAGAACTGTTCTGGCATCCCTGGCGGTCTCTCAACATGGCACTGGCTTCTCCCAGAGGGATTCAGCCAAGAGAGAGCAAGAAGGAAGTCACAATGCTTTTTATAACCTTGTCTCAGAAGTCACACACCATCATTCCTGCCACACTCTTTATTAGCAATTAGCTCCTAAGTCCAGCCCACATTTTAAACTGGGGGATTTAAGCTGCACCTCCTGAGAAGAGGAGTATCCAGGACTACAGGATATTTAAAATCACTATAGGAGGAATATGTAAAGTACTTAACTAAGGCTTAGAAAAAATATGGCCAAGATTAGATGAATCCAGGTTCCTTGAACTGGAGATTCAGTCTAAGCTACCATTCTTTGAGAAAAAGAGGGAAGTATCTTAATGTATAACAGTATCATCAGACTAATATCTATGTTTTGGATCTGGGTAGGTTTTAGCCTATTTTAAGGTCTTCACAATAAACTGAGGTAGAGACAGAGAGACTCCATTCTCAACCCTTTGGGATGCTGTGTTGCTGTTAGTATGTCCACAATTCCTTTTCTAGTAAATGATGAGAAACTCTCTCATTCCAATGATAGTGCCTATACTGGCAGATGGCACTCTGAAGTGGCCTAAACAAACCACTTATAGGAGGCATGAGAATGGCATACGTGATTTTCTGATGGGGAAGCCATAATGCTACAGACCGAACCATACTGCCATTGGCACGACAATTCAAAGTACCCAAATGGACTAGAGGAATGTTAGAAGACAAGTGAATGTGTTAGAATAAATTATATTATGATAAAAATCTGCCTCAGCCTTACCTCTAGGGATCCTTCAATGTAACAGCAACAACAACGAAAATAAGCTATTTCATTTTTTCTTCTCTGAGATTAGCAGCTTAATGTGTAGGTGGCAGGATGGATAATAGACATCTGGTTTAGCAGAAGTGAACATCAACAGTGGCAGCATGGGCAGCAAATTTTTAGAGTATTAGCAATTCAAATTCAAGTATCAGATTAGTGCAGTATTGGAATCATTCATTGGAATATGCTCGGAGGCCAAAACTTTTCTCAGCAAAACTTCCGATGATTTTTAAGCAAAATAATATGGTGTTTGTCAGTGTGTGTATCAAAATATGCCATCCAATGATACTAAAATGTTTGATGTTCAGCCATAACTTTAGTAAAATTTACAAAATCAAAATTCATTTGAGTCATGGATCAAACAGAGCATTCTAAAAGTGCAGTCCCACTGCTGTTATCCCAACTTTATATGCTCATGGTAAATCCTGTGATGTCAGCATTTAGGAGAAACCCTGGCTTTCATCTATTCCAATTCAACCTCCAAAGTATTTAAGTTGTGACTCGTTTTCAATTTGTCACTCAAATATCACCAATGAGGTACATAAAATGATTCATTATCAAAATCAACTAAATCAAAGCAAAGCCTAGTCTTTCTTCTTCTGCCAAACAAGTGAAGCATCTCAGTAATACAGTCTGTAGGAAGGGCCATTGTAAAATAACTTCTCTGTGCTTGAGTTTAATATTTATACTTTAAAAGGCTATCTGAACTTATGAGGACATGGTTATCGTAAGGCCAGTTTTTATTTTTCCCATATAGCCTCAGGATGTTAGCTTTTGCCCTGTAATAAATTGCACTCACACTTGGTGAATTAAAACTACCACCATGGGTTGACTCAGTTCTTTGGGTTGGCTGGATGATTCTCCTGGACTGAGCCAGCTCAGCTGATACCTTCTGATTGTGATCATGTGTCTGTGGCTTTTTGAAAGGTCAACTGACGGATGGATAATCTAGGAGGATGTCACACCTACATACCTGACAGTTGATAGCCAGTCACTTGAGATAACAAGGAGGACTGGGCCGGATGTTTTTCATCATCTAGTAGAATAACCTGGGCTTTTTTCACATGGTGACCTTAGGGTTTCCCAGAGCAGCAAGAGAAGGACAGCTCCTCTGTTGGCAAAATGTTTGCCAATGACTCAACTGAAAAACCATGTGACATGGCTGACCCAGATGCAAAAGGAGGAGAGACAGGCTCCACTTATTGTTGGGAGGATTTGTCATGTCACAATGCAAGGTCAGGAAAGAGAAGAGTATGCAAAACATTTTACAGCGTACAGCCATGCTTTTGTCTCAAGCTTTGTAAGAGTGTAGGGGTCCAGTAGAGTTCACAGCACAGGCACAAATAGTGTGTAGCAGTGAAACAACTATGGGCTTCGGAGTCAGAAGAATGATCTGACCTTTCATTCATTCACTGATTGATGATCAATTTTAATTCATTAATTCCTTCAAACCGTATACATGTACTGAATACATAGATTATCCCATACAATTTATTCAATAATCATTGATTCATCAAATGTTTACTGAGTGTCATGTTCTAGGTGTTATTCTGGGGACTAGAGAGTTGGCAGAGGGCACGACAGCAACAAAGGAAAGTTCTATCCTTATGTAATGTGTATTCCATGTAGACCAGCACATATAAATACACACACACAGAGTAGAATATTTTAAAAAATAAGAAGAAAATGAAAAAATGAAAGAGTTATTCTGACATGGATGATCAGGGAAAGCCTCTCTGACATTTCATTTGATACCTGACAACAGGAAGAAATCCAACCCTCAGAATGGAGATCTTGGCACAGGAGGCAGAGGCAAGATCCTGGGGCAAGGATGAGCTTGATGTGCTCAAAGAATAAAAGTCCTTTGCCGGAGCGGGGTGAACAAGGTAGAGGGTACCAGGAGTGGAGGCAGGCACTGGTCATGCCCAGGCCCCGAAACCTGGATTTAGGAGTTTATGCTCATTTTCAGTTGCTAGAGGGGACAGTCTGTAAATGAAGGGATATGACATGGCCCCAGGTAGGTACGTCCCTCTGGCCCAATGGGCTTTTGCTCCACAGAAAAGGGCAGAGCTGGAGCAGGACCAGAGTGGGGTCCTCTACAGCACAGAGTCCAAGAAAATGAACCCTATTACTCAGCCTTAGGGTGATTCCCGCCTACAAAGATTTCGTATTGTGACTAATGAAACCATATTTTAAAACACAGGGTGGAAAATGCTTGTTAAGGAATATTCACATATCGTTTGACCATCCCCCCGCCCCCCACCCAAAAACAAAAGGATAGTCCATGGGCTATTAAAAGATTATAAGAGTACTTCACAGGGTTATTTTAAGGGAGTCATGACCCCTAGCAACATCCACTATATGTTATATTCCTTCCTTTAAAAATAATCAATAAAAATGCCCACAGAGTACCCTGTCAAGCCCAATGAGAATCACAAAAGAAGGTTTTATAAAATTTAGTCACTGCCTCCACTCCTCACTCCACCCCCTCCTTAACACTGAACTTTGACATCCAGGTCCACCGTCCTCTTAACTTTCTGTGTCTCTGGAATCCACACCTCACTATCAGAAACACTGATGTCAGCGTAATCTCTTTATGTTACACATGTGTCCAATATTTCAAGTCACACTTGCCAACATTAGTGTGAAATATCTATTTATGATGACATTTGTAAGAGAGGGATTCAATCCCCTTTTGATTATCTATTACAGCAGTAGTGTGATGGAAAAACTACATGCCAAGAAAAATTATCTAATTCACGGTGCATGTTCAAAGGGTAAAAGAAAATTCTTTATTATTCCACAAGGAGGATGAGCACACGTCCACAAAATAATAGAGATCAAAATTTTAATTTATCTTGGGTCATTTTCTTTGCATTACGAAAATCAAGTATATTTTAATTGTTTCGCTTGTTTTAAAAATCTGAAAACAACACTTTGAGTTTCTATTTATATCTGTTACTTTAAGATGAATAAATTTCAATGGTGAGTAAAGACCAATACATTTTTTTTAAAATATGTATATATTTTTTAATTAATTAATTTATTTTTTGGCTGTGTTGGGTCTTTGTTGCTGTGCACGGGCTTTCTTTAGTTGCGGTGAGCAGGGACTACTCTTCGTTGTGGTGCGCAGGCTCCTCATTGCCATGGCTTCTCTCATTGTGGAGCACAGGCTCTAGGCGCGTGGGCTTCAGTAGTTGCAGCACATGGGCTCAGCAGTTGTTGCTACGGGCTCTAGAGCGCAGGCTCAACAGTTGTGGCACACAGGCTTAGTTGCTCTGCGGCATGTGGGATCTTCCTGGAGCAGGGATCGAACCCGTGTCCTCTGCATTGTCAGGCAGATTTTAACCACTGCACCACCTAGGAAGCCCAAGACCAATACATTTTTGAGCCCTGAATCTTATTTTATACTTCTTGGGAGACAACAAATGCTCTTTGAACCAAAACTGTTGGTGAAAGAATATTAAGAACACTTTTGTCTTCTTTTTACAATCTCTTTTCCATTCTCTCTGCTGTTGTTCCTATAGCATTGCTTCTTACTCTGCTCCCCACGAAACCCTGCAAACACACGATACAGAAACTATTTATAAATACACAAACAAATCATTTCCCTTTACTGTTCTGCAGACTAAAATAATAACTCATCAGGAACCGCTTAGACAAGCAGTGATTTGCAGGGCTCAACGCCTCACGTCTATTAACAGATGCTGACTTCATTATATCATGTAGAAATCCATTTCCAATTTTGCAGTGTTGGTATATTAATTAATAGGTACTCAGTTTTATAAAAAAGGGGAGCAACAAACAAATGTGTCCAGCAAGTATTTTTTTTTTCTCCCTTCCTTGACTCCCCCCCCCCGTCGAGTCCCCCCCACCCTCCCCGCCCCAGTCCTCTAAGGCATCTTCCATCCTCGAGTTGGACTCCCTTTGTTATACAACAACTTCCCACTGACTATTTTACAGTTGGTGGTATATATATGTCTGTGCTACTCTCTCGCTTCGTCTCAGTTTCCCCTTCACCCCCCACCCCCTCCCATACCCCAAGTTCTCCAGTCCATTCTCTGTATCTGCATCCTTGTTCTTGTCACTGAGTTCATCAGTACCATTTTTAGATTCCGTATATGTGAGTTAGCATACAATATTTGTCCTTCTCTTTCTGACTTACTTCACTCTGTATGACAGATTGTAGTTCTATCCACCTCATTACATATAGCTCCATCTCATCCCTTTTTATAGCTGAGTAATATTCCATTGTATATATATGCCACATCTTCTGTATCCATTCATTTGCTGATGGGCATTTAGGTTGCTTCCATGTCCTGGCTATTGTAAATAGTGCTGCAATAAACATTATGGTACAAGTTTCTTTTGGGATTATGGTTTTCTTTGGGTATATGCCCAGGAGTGGGATTACTGGATCATATGGTAGTTCTATTTGTAGTTTTTTAAGGAACCTCCAAATTGTTTTCCATAGTGGCTGTACCAACTTACAGTCCCACCAACAGTGCAGGAGGGTTCCCTTTTCTCCACACCCTCTCCAACATTTGTGGTTTCCAGATTTTCTGATGATGGCCATTCTGATTGGTGTGAGGTGATACCTCATTGTGGCTTTGACTTGCATTTCTCTGATGATTAGTGATGTGGAGCATCTTTTCATGTGTTTGTTGGCCATCTGTATGTCTTCTTTGGAGAAATGTCTGTTTAGGTCTTCTGCCCATTTGTGGATTGGGTTATTTGCTTTTTTGGTATGAAGCTTCATGAGCTGCTTGTATATTTTGGAGGTTAATCCTTTGTCCGTTGTTTCATAGGCAATTATTTTTTCCCATTCTGAGGGTTGCCTTTTAGTCTTGTTTATGGTTTCTTTCTCCAGCAAGTATTAATGATACCTCTACATAATATATATTTCCATAATTACTGGCATTTATTCATTCAACAAATATATAATATTAATCTCTTATTATATTCCAACTTCCATGTTAGAAATTTGGAATAAAACATTGTATAAGATACAATATATCTGGGATGGGGAGGGTGGGGGGAGTCGAGGGAGGGAGGGAATACAGGAATATGTGTATAAATACAGATGATGGAACTTGGTGTACCTCAAAAAATAAATAAATAAATACTAAAAAAAAAAAAAAGATACAATAGGAGAGACAGCCTTGTAAAGAATCACAAAGGCAGAAAACATGAACATCTTACCCTTATTAAAGGTAGGGAGTGTCAATGAAGGTCCTACTGAGGAGGTGATTGTGAACAGGGAACAAATGGAAGCTTTATGGGTTTACAAAGAGAGGACTAAACAGTAAACAAAGACAGAACTGAGTGTATAAACGTAACGGTGTGAATGCCTCACACATCCTGGGTCCAGCATGTGTTTTGGTTCTGCAGAGTCTCAGGTCTTCATATAGTGACAACAGGGAATGAGGCTCAAAACACTGGCAGGGTTTTGAAGAACTGTTTTATGCCAGATTAAAGAGTTTAAAATTAATCTTGACCATAGGGAGAACCATTAAAGAGTTCTAAGCAGGGGTGCGGTTGGGGAAAATTAATTTGGAAGCAGCATAGAATCTGGACTGATCAACAAAGAGATAATTTAGAAAGCTCCCCTGCCTGGGCACCAGAATGAAGTTTACATCATGGGAGCACAGGATGGGCTCTACAGACACAGACAGTAGAATGAATCATGTTCTTAAATAGGAGTCCCAAGAGCTGGACTAGGGGAACTAGCTGCACCGCAAAGTCATAGGGTGATCACACTGGGCGTTTATCAGCTTTAACACAGCTGTGCCTAAGGCAATGTTATTCAATTTTTAGTCTCCATTCACAGTCAAAAATACATACGTTTTACTTTATGACTCTCCATTGCCTCATACACCTCTATGGTTCAAACAGAAGTTTTCATAAAACTATCACCCTTAGTCCATGAGATGCACTGGGACCTTGCCAGTTCGATAAGACCACCTAAACTGATTGCATGACCTTCTACAACATGGTGATCAGCAGTCTGAACAACACTAGTTTAGCAAAGAAGAGAGTCTGGATCACTTGAGTTTGTGGTTGTCTGTGTCCAGCTCCAGCCAAGTGTACGTCCACTTAAAAGAAAACAGCTCTGGAACAATTAGACAGCACCTGCCCAGTCAGCTGCACTTGATACCCAAGAAAAGGCAACTGTTTCTGAATTAATTCTACTCTCTCTATCTCTAGCTACTTTATCACCAGCTACTAAAGTATCAGTGGTTACAACAACATATTTTCTGTAACTAATAAATCTTCCCTGGGCATATAAGAGCACTGTATTTTAAAATGGTTTAGCAGTAACTACAGAGCTACTAAGTGTTACATGAATTGGATCGTGTTTTAACTGCCTTTATCACACACTATTTTTTTATTTATATCACTTGAAAAACATATGCATTATATGTGTGTGTGTGTATATACACATATATATATACATGATGTTTTCAACACCAAGCAATAAATGTCATTATTACCCCCATAACCACAAAGCAAAGATTCATTTTTACCAAGCAGTCTTATTTCACAGATTATTTATTTATTTATTTTCTTCTTGAAATGTTTCAAATTGCACTCTAATAAAAATTATTCCCTACTTGGACCACTAGTTATATGGGAACATCTGGAGATACTTATCCTTTATCCATAGTTTCTCTGTATCCATAACAGTCTATCTGTACACTGAAAAGTGAGCTTTAAAAGGCTTTCCCAACCTGTTTGTATAGTAGAAACCTTCCACTCCCCTTCATTAAAAAAAATATATTACCTACACACATGGAGTAAAATACCTTAATGTATATGAATAACCATTGCTTCTCATTCTCACCTATCCCATCATACACATATATTTAGTAGGCTAGTCAGTGTGAGGACTGAATATGATTTAGATTATGTTTATTTCAAAAACTGGTTTTTTACTTTTAATTAATTTATATCTCTGTATTATAATCTAGTAATTCAGAGTATGAATTTGTAACCAGGCACCTGAAAACTTTATGTCCAATCTTGGCCTAACTTGGTTAAGTTAATTAATATTAATTTTTAATTTTCTAATTAATAATAAGTTAAATTTCCTTCTCTGTTGAAAATGGAGATAATGGAGACTATCACCTTATGGAATCATTATGAGAATTGAATAATACAGAGCATAGAAAGCACATCACAGTGTTTTTCACATAGCAAGAGTTTATTAGATGTGAGCTATAATTATTGCTATGGAAACATGTGACTTCAGTGCCTTGAAATAATTAGCATCTAAATGTGTCACCTTCCATCTTTCAACCTGTGCTCTCAACCTTTCACCTCTCAACACTGAAAAGCTTGACTGAACTGCTGGAGTTCACACAAAGATTGAAGGCTGGGGATGGACTTTATCATTTTGTTAAACATTTAAAATAGTTTTTAAGTATATCATTACCTGTTGTCATGATTTATTATTTATCTCACAAATGTAGTTTTTGTTTGTTTGTTTGTTTTCACAAATGTAGTTTTACAAATACATATATTACAATTACATAATCAAGATATATAATGCGTTCTCGTCTTCATTCTTTGTCATTCTCAGGAAGTAAAAATTTTTCAAACCTGCAAAACCCCACCAAAAATAAATAAATAAATACATATAAGCTTTCCCAATGTATTATTTTCCATAGCTTTGTATATCGAAAACCATTTGGACTTACACATCAGTATTTTCTGTAATGGGGGAACACAGATTGCTCTATGCAATCACTATAAGGACACACAATGTGTCTGAATAACTGACTATCATAACCGTTTGATTTGGAATATCGTAAATTTCAGAAATACTTCCGTTGTAATTGTTATTTAACATGCCTAGAAAAATTGTTGCTGGGGCTAAAGGAATTTCTTAACAAACAGTCTACCTCCACCTCCTGGCCTCATGTTCTTTTCCTCTATGACATATTTAGTGACTCACTTGGTAAAGCTTACCACAAACAGAACTTCAATTATAGCTTAAAAGTCTCAGTTTTCAAAGTCAAAGGCTCCACAGGTTTTTTTTAGAAGCATTGGCACTGAAGTGCTCCCAGAGAGGAGGTCAAAGAGAACTCCAAAGAAAGACATGGGATGGTAGGGGGGGCTCCTTAGTTTCACTTTAAATATAAATCCAGAGCCAAATTATATTAGTGAATATTGAGTGAAATTGTCCCTTTCCAAACCCATTTGTATTTCCTCTTAAATATATATATATATATATATATATATTCTTTACCATGTGAACTAGTGTTTCCAAGTATTTATACTTAATGTCACACACTCCCATTTCAAATGAAAGCCTCAAATTTCTGTCAGATTTTGAAAAAATTTTGTGAATTCAGCAGACCTGAGTTCAAGAACTGACTCTTCCCAGGAATGTGACCAGTTTTGCCATCTCTCAGGGCTCAGTTCCTTCCCTTATAAAGAGAAACAACGATACTGTCTATCTTACAGGCTTGTTGGGAGATATAAATGAGGAAGTATATACCTTATTTAATAGTGCAAATATGATAACTATAGAAAATTATGATGACAGTTTTTTTCATTTACGACCTCAAAAACTTACATATTTTTAACTGTCACCTTCACAGATTCTCTTTAGTGTTACAGTACAGCATCCTCGCCCGCATCTTAAGTACTGTGCACTTCCTTTGCATGTCTTTTCAATTTTTTATCTTCTCAGAATGCAGAAACCACAACTGCCCACACAATCACAGGTGTCTATGTGTAACCTCTCTCTTGTCATGAGGATAATACTTGATTTGCATTTCGGTGTCCTTCCTGATAACATCTTCTGTTTTGTTGCCCCACTTATATAGTTATGGGAAGGGCTGAAATGACTGGGAAAAAATTTTGCTCGATTTAAAACATGTTTCTTGATCCACTCAAGCCACTCCACTGGGCTAAGTTATGCAGTGATAGATAAGGACAATATAGCAGAGTAGAGAGACTCAGCAGCTGCAAGGCAATGCTACGAGTGTGAACTGCGAGCCAAAAACAGGAATCAATACCTCAGAGACCTTTTTTTATGCATACAGTTGAACTGTTTCATTCTTCACCACTTTACACTGCACTGGGTGACACTAAAATTCATGGGGTAGTTTTCTGCTCGCTTACCCAGATACTTAGGATATTCTTATAATCTGCTCTTATATGACTGATTCTGCATTTCTGAAAAATGGTTAAGGTCAAGTACAAACTCAGAGATTTCATTCATTCACCAGCCTACACACAAAGTAATTAAAAGCTTTTTTATTAATACGTATCTTCAGTGTTTATAATTGTCCACACAAACACAGTATTTTTGCTATTCTTTATTTAAATCGTCTCCACTAAAAAAAAAAAATAATCAACAAATGAAAACTGCCCCAATCCAAGAAAATGCAATTTTTAAAATGTACCTTTGAGGAAGAGCATGATAGTGTATTTTTACAAGCATGAGCAGATCATGTGTCCCACTTTCCCTTTTTTTGTACAGGAACACCCCTCCCCCAAACTTGCAAAGTGACTTAGATGGGTAGAGCCTTCCCTTGAGGAAATGCTGTGACCTCCTGTGTAATAGGTGAATGAATCAAAATTACACTGAGGTCACAGGATTGGTTAAGTTGCTATAACTGCTAGAAGGTAGGCTTTGGCATAAAATCTGCACAAGACAATCTTGGCTAAGGACTTATCAGATGGCTATTTTAGAAAGTCAGAAACATCCCTGGTCATTTGCATTTCCATAGTACTATTACCAGATATACCATATCTCAAAAAATCTCTTTGTTAACTTCTCTTTTCCTATGAGTCTTTTTTTAACCTAGCCTGCTTACTTTAGTACTTTTTTTTTTCTTAGCAACTCATCCATAATCATTTCCTCAGGAGTCTCTAAAGTTTGCTTTCTTGTTTGTATAGATTTTTCTCTATTCTTCAATTTATATAGATTTTTCTTCATTCCTCAATTTGTTGGCAATGTTTAACTTCCCACTTTCACAAAACCTTTCTGATTCCTTAAAAAGCTTGCACTCAGTTCCTGTCTGCTTTGCTGCATCACTTGAAACTTGCTTTGGTAATTGCTCTGAGATTCTTGCCCCGGGCAGCAGTTGAGGTGGTTGCCCTCCTACCCACAGGGATGCCCCAGACAAAGCCACGCTGCCCACCAAGCCCAGCTTAAGGACTAGTTTTCATCTGAGCTTGTTAGTCTCTTTCCCACATAAGTTTCCTGAGTGATAGAGCAAAATGCAGTATCTACAGCAAGACCCAAGCAGTGTACCACGTGACAGCCCTGCCCTAAGTCAGTTGTTACTTCTCTTGAATCTATAACTTATTTCTTTGATAGAGTCCTTGCCCTCAGTAGTGACAATTTTATGAACATATATGCATTTTTAAGAACCCTGAGAAAAGAGTCCAGGTGAACCCTGAACTTCATAGCAGATGGCTGTTTTCAAGGCTTTTCCATACTCTATCCTTAAAATGGTTCATTTTGAAAAAAGTCCCCTGCCCTTAGATCAAATCAGACTCACCAGGTCTCAAATTCAATTATATTTCAGGTGGGTTACGGTCTTCCTATGCTTGCTTTAGAGAAAACTGGTTTAAGTTTGTAGCAAATCTTATCCTATGATGTCCCTCATTAATACTGTCCCATGACCACTCCCCCATTGCATACATTAGTGTCAGTTTTGCGCTGCACAACTCAGGGGGCACTATTGTCATAGAATAAAATCTATACAGCCTTTACCTATGGACTTGGCACAGCCAGTGAAGCCATTTTCTTCATGACTTGCCCTGATCTACCCATCTAGCTTCACCGCCTTCCACTTGTCCTCATCCTACACACTGTGTTTGTGCACAGTGAATTGCTTTTTCCTACGTGTGCTCTGCTCTAATGTTCTGTGACCTGGCAGACATGACTGATACTGTATGGGATGTTGCTGCCATCTTCTCTGCCATTTCCACTCAGTCCTTTCTCTAGATTTCTCTACAGAGGTCAATAGTCTTTCCTTTCCTCCCTCATCATCTTATGCCTAAATCAAATTTTCACTTGTCTTAGTGTTTGTCTGCCCCCCCTGTGGACTTTAAGGACTTTTGGGGACGGGCTGCTCCATGTTAACCTCTGACCCACAGTTCCTGGCATGGATCAGGCAAAGGAATTCTAAAAGGGTTAATATGGCAGACTCAGACACCAGGCTCCCTTAGTTCCATTGCTGGCTGCAGCCTTCTGCCACTTTTACACACTATGTTACTCGGTCAAATCACTTAACCTCTCTGAGCCACACTTTCTTCAACAGTAAAATGAAGTTTGTAGTCGTATCTGCCATACAGGGTAATTGCAATTAGTAAAGGAGTGAATACATGTAACACGACCAGAAAGGTGGTAAATGATAACCACATTTGAAATGTAGGATATTAGTATTATATTGGTATAATTCCTATAGTTATTGTATGATTATATCTTTCATAATATTGCCAATGAGTAGTTCTCAAAATTTGGGGTGCAAGAGAAATGCTTTTAAAACCCAGAATGCTAGACTTTAGGGTCCTGGAATCTGCATTCTTACAAATAATTCCACAACTTTTAGACACATTTCCAAGATGTGATGATTCAGGAGGAGGTCATGAGTAATTCTAAGATTCTAAATTGTCCATAAAGATTATGCTGTACTCCTTATGGTGATGAATACACACACACACACACACACACACACACACACACACAAACCATTCATCTTTAGCTACTGAAATTAAAGTAATTTTTTTTCCTAGATTATCCTCAGTGTCAGAAATACATATGTACCTGAACATTTTTTCTCTATCTTTACTGTATTAGTTTATTTAAAAATCTACTTTTGGTGTCTAGCATTTATGACGTTAATAGTATCTCACATGCTTATTTGAAGCACTCTGCAATTTAAATTCACTCTTCCACTTGTTTACTTCGTGATTTTTATACATATTTTGTAGATAAATCTAGTCCCTCAATTAAGCAACAACAAAATGAAATTAATTTTGGAGTGCTGATGATAAAATATACAAGGAGAGAACAATAAAAATCAGTACCGTGCAAGTTTTCTTGCATTGTACCTCAAATAATAAATCATCCTCCCCACTATCTGCATTTTAGTCGAAGTTTTGGAAAATTCTCTCTTCACCATTTATTGTATTCAAGGCAGGTGTTATTTGCTCTAAAAGCAGGCACATGCTGTATTACCAAGTGTGTATAAGAGAGAGGGGATTAGTAAAGCCAACAATTTTGAACAACTTCAGACAGAATTTCATATTGATTTTTATTTGGCATGTAAATCCAGGATAAAACTCAGATAGCATATTCCCTCTATAAGATATAGACAATAACTAAAAAGATTTTTAAATCACATTTGAGTGTATGTGTTCCTATTGTTGCATGCTTATGGGAATGCCCAGTAAATAACTACTTAAATAGAAAACACGGGGTAAAGAAAAATATAAGTTCAACATTATGACTGAGAAGCATTTTTACTGTATGTATTTCTGTAATAAGTTGCTTTTGAGTCTAAGACAACATTCCCAGGCCATAATTTTCTTCCATGAGACTCTCCATTGTAGCCATATGTAGAAATGATGAGAAATTAGGGACAAGTCAAAAGCATCCTTACTAGGAAGAGGTAGTGCAGACTTAATATTAAGCCATAATTTTCCTTATACTGTAATTTTAAATTCTCCATTTAATACCAAGAGACACATTCAAATATCCAAGAGATGTGAAATGCAAGGTATAACATCATGCTTATTTGTAAGTGGAACAAATTAACTTTCAAAAGAGTTGGTTATATTATGTTTGTTATCCTGTCTTAGGTTCCATGTTATTCAGCTTTTGCTCCTAACAGTATCTAATCAGACAGCACCTATACGATTCCTTCTTCTCTTCAAAATATATGTTTTCAGCATCTGCTGTGTGCCCAGCGCTGTTGTAGGTGCTGGGAAAGAGAAAGAGCCAAAGGCCCTGCCCTCATGGAGCCTACAGTCTACTGCCAGAAACACATATTAGTGTAAAAATAAATGAATATATGTCAGATACAGTGAAAAATACTAAGAAGGAAATTAATTCAGGGTAACAGGATAGGGGAAGGGTAGCAGGCACTATCTTAGAAAGAAGAATCAGGACCATCCAAGGAAATGACACTTTATCAGAGACAAAAATGAAGTGAAGGAATCTGTCTTGTAACCATCTGTGAGGAGAGCTTTAAGCAGAGGAACAAGCAGGCACGGAGGCCTTGAAGGAGACATGTGTTTATGAAGTTCCAACTTTTGACTTTTCTGTTTGCTGCCTCTGGCCACTCTACCTACTTTGGAACTTAAAAAGATTAATCACCTGCTAGCTTTTCACTTTCTATCTCAAAGGCCTCAATTTTATTTTCCTTTTTGTCTTTTACTAATTTTCTAAAAATAATTACAAAATCAGTACATGACTTCTGGTTAAAAAATTAAAATTATATAATAAAAAGGCCTATCTCACCCTCCATCTTATAAGTACACCACTTTAGTTACCTTTCATACTCTGTTACTTTTTGTTATTTTTTCTTTGCGTTTATATGCATACCTATACATAAGGCAATATGTGTGCAGGATTTCTGTATGTGTTTTGGCATATATATATGTGTGTGTGTGTATATATATGTATATATACACTGCTTTTATTTTTCTGCTTTATTTTTTTAAATCTAAGGCTATATTTATGTCAGATCCCTGAAGCTATATATACCCTAGAATTAGCAGTCATTTCTGCCTATAATCAGATAAGAAAACTAAGTCCACTGCTTAACCCTTATTATTTCTACCTTCTTTGTTTAAACACTGAATTCACCGTAGTGAATTTAGTCCAAATAGGTACGGAAGTTGAATTCTTAATTATATCTACCACATAGAAAATTTATTCTGAAGCTGTCACCATTATGATCCCCCTCTGTTTATCTTGCCTGGACTCAACAGTTACTAAATATCTATTAAAATATTTCCTTTTGGAAAGTATTTGCACCTTCAGGATGCTTCAGGTAGCATGCCCCTATGCCCTATGACCTCACTTGCCAGGACTTTCTTTCTCTTTTCTAATGTCTAGTAAATTCTGCCTTGTATTGGCACCACTGTCTGCATTACTTTTATAATCAACCCAAAGCAGCCAGTTTTGTTTTATTCTGATGGTTACAGGCTTGGGAACAACTAAAGTAATTTTACATCTTTTGTTTGCTTGGCTCTTTGAACTGCCCAAGGCTTTGCAAAACAATTTTAAAATACAGTTATGATGGTTTTCTCAAAGTACATTTTAAAGTTTCTCATAAATGGCTTTTCAGATTGTTCCACCAGACTAATACAAAGAACCAAAACTAAAGGAATCATTTTTTTAACTTCCACAAAGTAAAAAGTTTTAGGTTTTAGTAGGTCAAAGGGTTCTAAAAAGTTATTTGTTTTTTTTTTTATCCTTTTCATGAGCAACTTACAAAAGGGCTCCTACAATATTCACAATTATGCTTACAATTTTCTTCCCACAACTAACTGAAGATACAAAACTTGCACCCACAAGCAGCCACAATGACCACAGGATGACAGTGAAGTAGCCTATGGTCAGCAGTGATTCATTATGCCTGAAATGTTTGCAATTAAACTTAATGGAGGGGAAATAGGCCTCTCTTTATAAGTGGTCGTCTCCTTTTTTCCACTGATTCAACCACATTATTAAACACAAATAAGAATATATTTTCTCTAAAATTCACAATTTGATTCAAGTGTCTGTTAACTCAAGTTAACACAAATGAACTCAACTATCTGTTTTCAGCAGTACTTCAAGAAATGAAAGATAATTGCTGTTGATTTAGATTTTCCAAATGTTAATTTGGAGCAGAGTAGAGAAAATCAGAATGAAGGTATAGTCCATAGAAAGGAAGCTATAATTATCTAAATACACTATGGCAAAAGCAAGTTCCAAAATATCATTAAAGACCCCATAAAATATTTTTAAAGCCTGTAAATAGAGTTGCTGTGATCAGACATTTCCCCTCCTATGCATACTTTAAAGAATAGGAAATTGAAAGAAAAACAAAACCAGTAAAGTAAAATATTCATAAACACTCTCAGGAAATCATCAATTAAGCTGACCCTCATAAATTGTTTAATAAGCCTTTATACTAACAAAGATCCCATTAAACCAGAAAATAAACATATACCACATCCCTGTTGCCTGTGGTCTCCTTTTGCCTCCTTTGTACCTAGTCATACATAACATTGAAAGACCACGGAATATACTCAATTGCACCCTTTTTTATTAAGTGAACAAATTTTCCTTCATACCCAGATCACACCTAAATAAAAATTCCCATTGTATTGACCCAAAAGTAAGGACATGGAAAAAATGTCAATCTTTTTGGCCCATTGTTGGATTCTCATTGTCACCAACCTTAAATTCTTCTAAGAACTTAGAATGAATTTAAAATAAGAACCTGCCATTATTTTATAGTGGAATCAACTATGACCCTAAAGGACAGAATATCTAATCAGAAATTTTTTGAGTTCTCTGAAAAGGCAAAAAAAAAAAACAAAAACAAAAAAACGTAATTTGAAAGTTTTCAATTCATCTTGCAAATATGAAAGTAATTTTCTGCAGTTGAATTAAGGATTTTTTAATCATTTAAGTACCAAGTATGATATTTGAAATATTTTGCTCATAAAATTTTATAATTTTGGGGGGAATTTTAAACTATGTTTGGTTACTCGATGAGAGCATTATGGTGCAAACATCTTAAAGTATTCAAGACACAATAATTTATAAGGCCGAGATTTCATATAAAAGCAACACAACGATTCCTCCAGCCAGTAGGAGGAGTCAAAATGGATCTTTAGATCTTCTGAAATTATTTTTTATCCTCCCTTCTTGCTTTGCTATTTTGTTGTTCTATTCTAAGTATCTTTCTTCCATTTATTTGCTTGTTCAACAAATATTTACCCAAGACATATTTTGTGCTAAGGCACTATCCCAGGCACCTACCTGGATACGAAAGGAAAATAAGACAAAACTTTCCCCCGTTATATTTTAATGCAAGCAAGTATACACTGTGATATGTCAGAAGTTCCTAAGTGTCAGGCAGAAAACTAAGTCTAGAGTTTGGACAAACGGTGACTGTAATTATAATTATGGTAAGGCCACTCTTTGTCCCGTGGGACCAAAGGACTGGTTAGCTCAACTAAGAGTAACTGAACATTCTCCTGCGGTCACAGGCCCACACTCAAGCAAGATCCGTTTCACCTTTACAAGCACACAGACATGGATATTTATCCCACACAGCTGTTAATTACATGTGGCTTTTCCCATGATTAATTAAATGTGGCCTTGACCTTTGTCTTTTCTTTGGTTCATGTTACAATCTTTGCACCAAGCCAAACCATTTTTTTTTTTAAATGGATTCTTCATCTCCCTTTGGAACTCTTGGTGGTATTCAATTACCTTTTTCAATTTTCTTGTTTTGCTCCTTTGGGTGAGAGACATATAACATTAATGTGAACTCACTATCTGAAAACTTACCCATTTTCCTATCCAGTCTTCTGTAGTTGACAGGTTGTCCCATTTTGCAATCGAATACATGACTTTACAAAATATATCTTGTCTAGTAAGGCATTCATAGAGCTTGAACAGAAATCGGGTATCATCTCAAGCAGTTATTCTCAATCCTGGCTTCATTTTTGCATCACCTAGGTAACTTTAAAAATATTGATGCCTGTATCTGGAGAGCACATCGAGAGTTTCATTCAGTTGTCTGAGGTAGGACTCAGGTACTGGTATTGTAAAAAACCTCCCTAGGTTCTTCTATTGTTCAGCCAAGAACTACAAGAAATGGAATGAGCCTTTTTGCTCAATGTGAGCCAGTATTACCAGCGTAAACTGGGAGCTTTTTAGAAATGCAGAATCTCAGGCCCCATCCCAGACCTACTGAATCAGAATCTGTGTTTTTAACAAGATCCTAGGTGATCTGTGTGCATACTAAAGTTTAGGAAGCACAGCTCTAGATGTACACTTTCATTTTGTAGGTAAGGTTACTAGGAGTAGAGAAGTTAAATCATTGGCTCGCAGTTGGTGTAGCAAACTAGAGGAGGGCTGGGGTGAGAAGCCAGGTATTAAGCGTCTCAATCTTGAGCTGCTTCTCTTTGCCACATATGGTCCTCAGCACAAAGGACTGTCAATTATTGTAAGTGACTGGAACCTTGATGCAACTAGAAAAAAATCTCTGCGTGGACCAATTAAGGAAGGAAGAACGTCCATTACTGTTAAATAAGAATTATAAAATACTTTAAAATAA
Organism: Hippopotamus amphibius kiboko; assembly: GCF_030028045.1. Classification (NCBI taxonomy): domain Eukaryota; kingdom Metazoa; phylum Chordata; class Mammalia; order Artiodactyla; family Hippopotamidae; genus Hippopotamus; species Hippopotamus amphibius. The sequence continues at coordinate 169,262,896 of NC_080189.1, forward strand.
ATATCACTTTACATAGCAAAAGCCCCTGAGCAATTAACGTTGATAATTTTCTCCTACTTTAATGAATACATATAAACTTGCTTGTCATAAAGATCTTGTACAAACCTTTAGAAATACTTATGCCAATCAAGCAATATGTTTTCTCAAGGAGACTGCCATATCGTATTTCTCTTGCTTTGTTTTACTTGGTTAATCCTTTTATCAGCAATTGAACAAAAGCAAACTTTTTGTAGACATTAAGTATCATAAATTCCAAGGTAGAAAAATTAGCTTTAATGCAATTTCACCCTTCTGAAAAGTTATTTGATTGATGTTAAACCATTTGTATGTGGTTAGAGCATATAGTTCGTTCTAAAAAACCTTTATTTTTTCATAAAGAAAATGCCAGGAAGAATTTTCAGCCTAATCTGTACGCATCCAGCTCCATTTGTTACCAAAAGCAAAGATCTCTGAGTTGAGAGCAGGTGGCTTTGTTAATAAAAACTGGCTTGAACACTTTTGTGTGTACATTTCGGTTCCTTAATCTTTAAGGAGAAACATGGCTACATTTCTCCCACTATCATAACAAAGAAAAATATTTAAAAATCTATTTTCAAAGAATGGAACTATGTATATTTATGTTAAGTAAATTCATTTAAAATGAGGTCGTTCCACCATTTATCATAATTCAAAATTATGATAAAATGTCCTCATGTGAAGTTACAATGTTCTATCACACACCAGTATTTTCTTTTTAAAGTTTGAGTCACAATTAATTTAAATATTTGGGTCCTTATTGAGTACTGTAAGTTTTCATTCCCCTCCCCCCTAAAACAGAACTTCAGAAATTATTAGTCATCTTCATTGACTTTGGATGAACTATCTCCTTAGCTGTTACACTTATGCCAAATTAATTTCACATGAGAAATATCTCGCTGAAAGTATATCTTTCATCCACACACTTTACTATAGGTTTATATGATTTTTATCATAATTCACTCTCCACTCAACCCTTATAAGTTTGTTTTTTTTTTCTCATTCTCACAATCAGGGTATATTTTACTGTTTGAATCTACGAATCCCATTAAACTATTTCTAAGTCACAGGTTACAAATCAGAACTGGCTGTGCTGAATTTGGAAGAAGCATAAAATCTCCCTAAGGAAGAAACTGACTCTTCAGGAGATAATGAACACAGCTTCCTACTTTGACTAATATGTTTGCAATCCAAAACTTGAAACTGAGATCCAAATTTTGTTCAATATTTTAAAAATAAAAGTGCACACAAACAGTTTTGATATGCAAGCTGTTACTTTAAAGACAATTTGAAAGAGTTTTCACTCCCTTCCCTCAAATTTACCCTTTGCTAACTGTGGAAAACAGAAAAAGAGGAAAAGGGAATCAGATCAAGAAATGGAGAGACAAAAATAGATTTGCGGAGAAAGGGAGAGAGGAAAAAGGAGGGGGTTGGGCAGATAACATCATACATTAACAAGTATAAATGTCCTCTGACTACTGTGAGTGGGAGAAAGGGGGGTGCTTTAAACATCTTTGCTAACACATAATGGCCCACACAAACTACATTAAAAGAACATTACAGCTGTTTCAGGAAATTCACAGTTCAGGGTGAAATATACCATATGTCCTGGATACCTACACACAGCAGGGTGCATGAAGATAGCTATTAGGCTGACTCCCTGTTGTGCCTAGGTACTGGAGGACATATGGTGCCTTTCACCCTTGACTAACATTTCCTTCCTTTCATTGTTTCCTGCAGTAACTTGAACGTCTTCTGAGTGTTGTTCTCCAGTCTAAGGATTGAGTCTTCAACAACAACTATCCCCCATGACAACACACCCATAAGCTTCTTCTTGCCCAAAGTGATTTTTCTCTGTATAACATACTTTACTTGGCAATACATACCCATGACTAATCAATCTGGGAACAAGTTAAACATATAAAGGTGACAATATTACTATATGTGGGCTGCAAAATGGAACAAGGTGTTATCTCTAAGTTATAGATGGAAATATTGTCTTCTACGTCTGTGAGTCTATTTCTGCCTTATAAATAAGTTCCTTTACATCATTTTTTAAGATTCCACATATAAGTGATAGCATATGATATCTGTCTTTCTCTGTCTGACTTGCTTCACTTAGTATGATGATCAATATGTCCATCCATGTTGTTGCAAATGGCATTATTTCATTTTCATAGCTGAGTAATATTCCACTGTATATATATACCACATCTTCTATATCCATTCATCTGTTGATGGACATTTAGGTTGCTTCTGTGTATTAGCTATTGTAAATGGTGCTGCTGTGAACACTGGGGTACATGTATCTTTTTGAATTAGCATTTTCATCTTTCCCAGATATACACCCAGGAGTGGGATTGGTGGATCATACGCCAACTCTACTTTTAATATTTTAAGGAATCTCCATACTGTTCTCCATAGTGGCTGTATCACTTTACATTCCCACCAAAAGTGAAAGAAATTTCCCTTTTCTCCACACCCTCCCCAGCATTTATTGTTTATAGAGTTTTTGATGATGGCTGTTCTGATCAGTGTGAGGTGATACCTAATGGTAGTTTTGACTTGCAATTCTCTAATAATTAGTGATATTGAGCATTTTTTCATGTGCCTGTTGGCCATCTGTATGTCTTTCTTTGGAGAAATGTCTATTTAGGTCTTCTGTTCATTTTTGATTGGGTTGTTTTCCTGATATTGAGCTGTATAAGCTGTTTGTATATTTTGGAAATCTATCCCTTGTTGGTCGCATCATTTACAAATATTTTCTCCCATTCTATATGTTGTCTTTTCATTTTGTTTATGGTTTCCTCTGCTGTGCAAAAGCTTTTAAGTTTAATTAGGTTCAATTTATTTATTTTTGCTTTTATTTCCATTACTCTAGGATATGGATCCAAAATATACTGCTGCAAATTATGTCAAAGAGTGTTCTCTGCATATGTTTTCCTCTAGGAGTGTTAAAATATCCGGTTTTACATTAAGGTCTTTAATCCATTTTGAGTTTATTTTTGTATATGGTGTCAGAGAATGTTTTAATTTCATTCTTTTACATGTAGCTGTCAAGTTTTCCCAGCACCACTTATTGAAGAGACTGTCTTTTCTCCATTGTATATTCTTGCTGCCTTTTTCATAGATTAATTGACCATACATGCATGGGTTTATTTCTGAGTTTTCTATCCTGTCCCATTGATCTATGTGTCTGTTTTTATGCAGTATCATACTGTTTTGATTACTGTAGCTTTGTAGTATAGTTTGAGGTCAGGGCCCATTCCTCCAGCTCCATTCTTCTTTCTCGTGATTGTTTTGGCTATTTAGGGTCTTTTGTGTTTCCATACAAATTTTCAAATTCTTTGTTCCACTTTTGTGAAAAATGCCATTGGTAATTTGATATGGATTGCACCGAATCTGAGATTGCCTTGGGTAGTATGGTCATTTTAACAAGACTGATTCCTCCAATCCAAGAACATGGTATATCTCTCCATCTGCTTGTGTCTGCTTCAATTTCTTTCATCAGTGTCTTACAGTTTTCAATGTACAAGTCTTTTGCCTCCTTAAGTAGGCCAACATACTTTTTGCTCTCTTCTTTCACAATTTCTTTGTATAAAGAGAAAGAAATAAGCTGTATTACATTTAAATTGCATTTTAAGAAAGTACATTTATCAGGTTTTTAACCACTAGGCCTTTGGAAATAATAAAAAGCTATCAATCATATTTTGTTCATTTTGGTTGGTAAGAAGAAGAGAAAAACTAAAATGCTTCAGCTTTCTTCCCTCACTTACTCACCCAATGATCTAATCCCAACTAATTTCCCTCTCACCAAATCCCCAAAAAACAGCAATGGATGGAGAAAATATAGAGAAAGGGGAAAAAGTGACAAGAAACTGAAGAATGATAAAAAAAATTAGACCAATGGGAGAGATCAGAAAAGGCTCCACATTATCTTCTGGGGGACATAACTGCTAGGCCACTCTATTGTGTGTGTAACATGCAGACTTGTGCTTGGTCACCCAGGAAAAAGGCTCTCAAATACCTAAAGTGAACTAAGAGCATGTCATCTGTGTGTTTTAAGCAAGAATCCTCACTGAGATGAAACACAAGGCAGCTTGTAGCAGAAGAAAGGAATGACGCTGGAGGAAAAGGAATCTGCTGAAGTCGAAGTTCTGCTAATTTCTTCTCATTGTGTGGTCTTGGCCAATTTACCTAACCTAACCTTCAATTGCTTATGAAGAATCTTTCACTGAAAGAATCATACTTAAGCAGAGTATTGTGGGAAGACTAAATGAGATTGCCCACACGAAAAGCATATTGAAATGCATTATGCATATGCTCAGCAAATTCTCCAATCTCCCTTCTCAGCAGCCCTGAGGTGAAAAGCTTCTGAGACACCATTTCCTATGATCTGGTGAAGTTTTCCAGCTGGGGTGCAAAGATTCTTGCCAGGATTGGCCCAGAGTATTTGCTGAGAATGTTAAAAAAAAAAAAAAAATCCTAAGTTTATTTAACTATCGTAACTTTCCAAAAAATATATTTCTTCCATGTCATATATGATTTATTCCTAAACCACCGGGAATCTTCTAAACCAGATATTCTCCCCACTTTCAGAGCAAGGCCCAGTCATGAGAAATCAGGCATCCTATTTAAAACAATCTGCTTGTTGACTGAGAAAGAATTAGAGCTCCATCAGCTGATTCTCAGTCCAGAATAGTTTCAACTGGTATTTTCAACTTGAGTAGAGGGAGCTATATTTGAGCCACTGGTATAGAAATTTATCAACCTCACTTTTGTCAAATTATCCATTCTATAACTGTCAAGTTCCATTACTGTCATTCACTTGAGGTGTTTAGAGGCAGGTGAGTACTACATCTCCTCTTCCTATAGCCTCATTATCAAAAGGTATGTAAGCCTAGGGTATGCTACAGTAAGAGAAAAAAATATATATCTCAGAGGCTAACATAACAAAGGCCTATGTCCACTGCAGGTTGACTGGAGGCTCTGACCTTGTCTTTGTCATTCTCATTCTGGGACCCAGACAGCAACTAAAGGGAACATTGCCAGAGGCCATAGCAGAGGGCAAAGGGAAAGAGTCCTAGAAGTCTTATAGTGGCACGTAAATGCTCAGTCAGGAAGTGCCTTTCACAGCGTACTAACCATGAACACCACCACGCAACGTCCCATGAAAGAGGAATAGCCAGAAGAATTTGGTGCAAAGCATTAATAACTGCCTCCATATTTCACAACGAAAGCAAGTCTCAGAAAAATTTCCCACACAGGCAAACATTTACTAGCAATCAGGTACAAAATCAGTCTTATGATTATTTATTTGTATTTATTTGTTTATTTATTTATTTATTTTTTGTGATAGAGTCTGGTCGGAAGACACAGTCCTGCACGATGTAGAGAGGACACAGAAGGATGAATCTCTAGACCTGGTCGAAACGTATTAGTTTGCTGAGCTGGCTGGATTATCTGAGTGATAGGACCCAAATAATTATGATGGTGGGGCCACTGACACATCTTGAACATTATCCATTTCATCCATAAGAAGTTATTTCTAGCAATCCATGTACTAATTAACAAAACATCTGTTGTCAGTTTCAATAAGGATCATTGAAAAACTTGAATAGCCACCTCTGGCAGTGGAGTTCTATTCAGGGTAAATCAAATGTACAATGTTTGTCCCTTGTTGCAAAACAGGTCATCTTAAAACTCAATAGCATACAAAAATAAACTTGTATTTCTCATGCATCTGTAGTGTACAGCTCATACGGGGTGAGTTCTTCATCTATCTGTGGGTTGGCTCTGCTCCACAGGTCTCCCCTCTTTCCCTTAGGGATAACAGACTTCCAGGAATGTGCTTCTCTGACTATGGCTGAAGCACAAGAACTCAATTGGAAACATGCAAGGAATCTTGATATAGTCTCCATCTATATCTCCACCACCTCCATCTACACTCCTTCATTGGACCAAAGCAAGTCCCATGGCTAAGGTCAGAATCAAAAGGTAGGAAAGTTCTCCCCAGTCACAGTAGGAGGTTATTACAAAGTTATATATAGAACAGGTATGGAAATGAGAAGGGGTACAGAATAATTACTATCATGATTGCAATCTAACATACACCCCTACAGAACAGATAAAAATTAACTCACATATTCATACATCACTTTGCTTTTCATTCCAGTTTTCCAGTTTCAAAGTTCCCACAGCCTGTAGTGGATTCTGATCTATGCAGAACCCCATCACGTGACTTCTAGTTGGGGCCTCTGACAATTACTGCCTTAGTAAAAACCAGTGTTTTCTGATAGCTCTAAAGTGTACTGGGCAGAACAAAAGAAAGGAATTAGATCATTCTTCCAGTAACTTGAAGCAGAATAAGGAATCAAGATAAAGGACTTAATTCTATAGCTATTTTGAGTTAAGATCAAAGACAGTCAATTCTCAGAACATGAAACAAAAAGGTGATATGACATTTTGTCCCCTTCATGTATAAAATTATACAGATGACTCACATTTGTTTGACTGTACACCTGCAGTTTATACTTTACAGAGCCTGGGCTAATAGAAAAAAAAAAAATTGGTTCCCTGCGAGATGTTTAAAAATCAGTGAGTTGGAATGTTGCTACAAGTACATAAATTTCAGAAAGAACAAAAAGATTCTGAAGAGAATTTTATCTTTTCCTGACATCTGGTCCAACTGTCACCATAAAAGCCTGTTCCTGGATAGAGGGGCGAATGACAAGGTGCTATGTTCTCCTGAGCAAGGAGTCTCGCACTAAGCCTGAATAATGCATGTGGTTATCTTGAAAACTATAAGATGTATCATCATTTTCTCTGAATTTTATTAAGCAATTTTAAAGTTTATTGGCAGCAGATAAAAGCTGATATTACAACCTGGTTCGTATTGGTTTCTGCCATGTAAAGGAGATCTAACACTGATTTTATACAGAAAGCATATGCCCCCTTAATTACACAAAGCATTAAGTTACTTACAGGAGAGTCAGGAACCATATGGCCCATTAGAATCAGAAGTCAGAAGGTAACAGAGACTAGGATTTCTGTGCTTTCTAACTAGCAGAGATGCCATGCAATGGAAGGTTCTTTCTATAACTAAAAACCAGTGCAGAATTTCATCTTTTCATTTGGCTCATTCAAAAGCTTTTTACATTGTTCTAAGAACGGCTGTGGGAGTGCAACACTCTCTTCGATAGTTTAAACCCAATTTGTCATATCTGTGGAACAGCACTTACTAGACTGCATCGTGATGTCACTGTTTATTTACTCACAGAAGTGTGGGCTCTTCTAGGTCAAGGGCTCCAGCTTACGCAACTGAATTCATCTATCCTCAGTCTGAGCAGACTCTTACTTAAGCCTGAGTCTTGGCTGGATGAAGTTTATCCCAAAGCTAATATTATATTTCTATAGATAAAGTTGACATTTTGTAAAAAGGAAAAAAATTTATGAATATCATTTTCTTCCTATATATAGTAGATCCTGATGACGAAAGATAGTAGAATCACCAGAAAGTGTGTGTTGCTTTAGAGGGTAAAAAATGGACCAAGTAGCTTTACTTTGAACTCATATCTACACTAGGATTGGATTTTTGAGGGCTATTTTTCAAAGACAACTTTAATCACTTTAATTTCTAAGTTATGAGATTCTCAAGTGTGTAATGTTGGAATAAGTTTTTTTGTTTTATAATTGTTGTTTTATAAGATCTGTGTGCTTGTGAAGATGCAGCTGCAAGAAAGATGACCCTTGATTTTGACCCTGAGCTTGGCTGTATAAAGGTAAAAAGGGCCAACGTACTAGCCTTCTATTTTGCTTTGTAAAGAGTGCCAGGATGAGGGACAAAATAAGGGGAGCTAAACCACCATATTCCTCATCACGCATAAGCCTTGCACTTCATTCTTTAAAATTTATTTCATTAAGTCCAAGGAGATATTAGAAAGACCTGCTTGTGCCTTTATCTTATTTACAGTGTCTCTTGGAAAAATCAAATTTGCTCTAAGCCTAAAACATCAGAATTACATTTTCAAGCAAAGGAAAGGATTTAAATGGATATCACTAATTCTTTAAACAAATAAAACTATAAATAATTTTAAATTATCATTTATCAAAGTTGTGGTACTAAGCAGCCTTTTTAATGTCAAAATGTATCATGGGCCATCATACATAATAATAATCATAATTTCATATCTGTTAAATAAGGAAATGGATGATGATTGAGTGAAATGAAATCAACAGTTCTTTGAAGTAAATGTGTAATTTTTAATTACCATATCATTAAAATACATGTTATACATTTGCAAAAATAATATGTGTGTGTACTATATACATACAAGCAGATAATTTTTAATAGGTATATACTTTTGGAGACTGCTCATAATAATTTTGATTCTGTCTCCTCTCAAGGGCCCACCTATGAGGTTAATTAACAAGGAGATGTGTAAGAAAGTAATACAAAGACATCATTTTGTTCAAATGTGGGAATTTGTTGATTACATTTTACTGACCTTTGCCAAAGGTGATCACAACACTTGGTGGTTCCATTTCACTGGGTTTTGGGTTATGAAAAAAATATTTCTGAAATGTATTCCCATCTTCACTCCTACACCAGCCACTGCCAAACAAGCCCAGGAATCTCAAGATGCACCTGCTTGTGCTGCATTTATATATATAAGAGAGAATAAAAACTTAAAGTGCAGTGTAAACCGATGGTGACTCTGCGTGTGGTCCTCGTGCCAGATAAGTCTCAAGCAGTAGGAAAAGTTATGATGAAGTACATGTGGAAAGGATTTTCTCAAGTGTAAAAAAATAAGCACTTTTTTTGTATTATTTGCATCGTTCCTTAGGGTGAGAAATGTATTACTTGATTTTATTTTACTCTCAAATTTATTTTCTCAATTAGAAGGAAAACTAGGCCTTTGAAATGTAAATACTCAAAAAGACAAAAATAAAACCAAACAAGCATGAATACAACACTTATGTTACCTTCCATAATAATTTAATCTTGTAGATGCTCTGTTATTAATAAAAAGGTATGCTGTACAAAGGTCTCCATGATCTGTTTTGAACCCTGTGCTACATTCCTGTTATTACATGCCATATCCTGAATTTTGGCTACACCAAACTGCAAGCAGATATCAAAATTAGCATCCTTATTCCACCTTCACATCTGCTGAGCCTGGAATTTTCTTGGTAACTTCCTACTCATATTTTCAACCCCAGATCAAATGACATCCTTGCATGAAGCCCGTCCAGGCTTCTGTGAGCATCCGTTGCTGCCCCTCACCACACAGTACCACATGCTCCCTCTGCTATCGCTCCTGTGACATGTTAAAGTCAAAATTATTCACTCTCCTCACTAGACTGTAAGCCTCTAAATGTAAATGAATGTTTTATTTCTTTTGCATTTCCAGTGCCTAACATGTAACAGGCCCTTTAGAAGCCTCATTAAGTAACATGTATATATTTGAGACCAAACTGGACAATTTATGATAGAAAGTGAATATCAAAGATATCAATGTTTGCAAATACAGGTTTTTAACCTTTTAAATTATAAATGTGCAGCAAAATTCCAATTCCTCTGTCTAATATAAAACAATATTTTTCAAAGGAAAGATGCCTTTAAATCTACATAGAATCAGTGCTACAATCAGGCTATCATATTATGCCCCTATAAGATCATTCTGATATGCTGACGATGATAATCAGCTTTCTAATGTAAAGCGCTCGCTTCACTCATCCTATAAACTCCCTGAGAATATAGTCCATACTATGGAACTTTGTGCCTCAAGAAACCAACTCAGTAACCAACAAAACTAAACACCAATAAATGCCTGATAGTGTTGATGTTAACAAATGTCAACGGGCATGTATTCCCTTTAGGTACTTATGTAACATAAATACCTGTATGACGTTTTTCTCTTTTTTGGATGCCTTAATGTTCTCTCTAGTTCAGCTAAGCATCACCGAATACTTGTTCCTTTTTTCTAAATTCCCTTCCTAGCCCATTTTGATGAGAATATTTTACATATACTTGAAGATTCAGGTTTCCCCTTCCCAAGTAAATTGTCTCAGGCCATTTCCAACCCCCACCCGAAACTACGTTAAATACTCCCAACTCTGTGTTCCCACCAGACTTCATAAACAATAAAACAATATGTACCTCTCACTGAATTAAAATTGCTATCTCAAAACATGACTCCCTTACTTGAAAAGGGCCATGTGGTCCTCCTTTGTATATCCCGAGAGCTTCACATAGGACTCTGTGCATTGTAGATTCTCAATAAATGTGGATTTAATGAACTAATGAATGAATGAATGATGTTAAAGACAGGCACACACATCATACTATATGTGCTGTGGTCCTTTCAGTAGCATGAGCGTGTAAGCAGAAAACTGTGAACAAATCAAACGTATAAATGCTGCTTCCAAGTTACTGTTTGATCACTGCATACTGCCTGAGTCTTTTTTTTTTTTTTTTTTTTTTTTTATTATTTTATTTTATTTTTTTGGGGGGTACACCAGGTTCAATCAACTGTTTTTATACACATATCCCCATACTGCCTGAGTCTTAAGCGTAAAGTTGAAGTTCCCTGAACACTGTAGGAACTCAATAAACAACAAAAAATGATGAAAAGGCTATTTACTAAATTGACTACTTATTCTAAACCTTGATCTTTTTGAGAAAAACACACTCACATCAAAGTAAATATCACTGACATAATTAAAATTCAAAGATCAAAAATGTATTCAGAGTTATAACATACATTATTAGGATATAAATACCCTTGCTTGCATGATGTGCTATAGAAATTGGAAAGAAAGTTCACATTTGCATATCAATGTGCAAGTCACCAAAAGGAAAAATTATATAAAAAAATTTTTACCTACCATAAGAGGAAAGAGAGAAATTCTGTGAAGCCACATTGTTTGGTTAGAAGTCAAGAAATAATTGAATAAAAATGGAATGCAGGTTCCTCTCAAATAACAATTAGTATTTAAAAAAGATAACAAAAAACAGTCTTTAAATGTGGCCCAATTGATACCTTATCTTTAATCAACTTGGAACACAGGTCATAACAGAAATTAAAAGAAATGCTTTGGGAGACTTCCCTGGTGGCACAGTGGTTAAGAATCCACCTGCCAACGCAGGGGACACGGGTTTGATCCCTGGTCTGGGAAGATCCCACATGTCACAGAGCAACTAAGCCCATGCACCACAACTACTGAGTCCACAAGCCGCAACTACTGAAGCCCATGTGCCCTATAGCCCGTGCTCGGCAACAAAAGAAGCCACCGCAATGAGAAGCCTGCATATTGAAACAAAGAACAGCCCCCACTCGCCACAACTAGAGAAGAGCACGTGCATAGCAATGAAGACCGAACACAGCCAAATAAATAAATAAATAAATAAATAAATAAATAAATAAAATTAAAAAAAAAAAGAAATCCCTTGGTATTGGCTTACATGTGAGGTCTCAAGTGCATGGCCAGCAAACTATAAGACTTATGGAAATATATATTTCTGCTCTGTTAACATCAAACAATTTTAAAGAGCCCTGAAACTAGGCAGATGACAATAAAAGTAGCCAAGCACCTATCGCCTTGTAATATGTGGTTGTATCTACCTCTACCTAACATAAACTTGAGTTTGTGACCACTGGCTTAAATCCTACTTCTGTTTCATATTTTTAAAAAATAGTGATAAAAGAAGAGACCCATTTCATCTTTTCTGCTTTGTCTTCTTCCTCGGCCAGACCCCTAAATGTTGCAATTGTGTGCAATAGTACTGGATGCTCTTTTCCTCTCTCTTTATACTTCATACTTTTAAGCATCCTTTCAATGCAGATGATTCCAAATGTCTTTCTCAGTCTAAGACCTCTGTTTAGGACTCTGGAAACACACACCCAACTTCATACTTATATCTCTTTTGGAAACCTTTTATGTGTTTGGAATGTAGCATATCTCAAACTGAACTTTAAGTTTCCTTTCCTCAACTTTCCACCGCCTCAAGTGTTCTTCCTGTCTGTTAAGGCCAATTCCATGGACCAAGGTGCTCATGCCAAAAATCTCTGAGTCATGAGCACCTCACTCTTGTTAAGCTCCTGTACTCAATCTGTAAAATCTTAATTGACAGGAAACCTCCAATCAGAAAGAGAACCCATCTACTTTTTCATCTCTACCAATGGTTCTGTGTATTAGTAGTCAGGTTTCTCCAGTGAAACAGAACCAATGGATGGGCATGTGTATGCACATATGTATATATTGCAGACCCAAGCAAGAGTTGATATTGTAACTCAAGTCCTAAGTCATTCTGCCAGCAGAATGCCCGCTCCCTTGGGGAAGACCAACCTTTTTTCTCTTAAAGCCCTTAACTGACTGGATGAGGCCCATCCACATTATAGAGGGTAATCTGCTTTACTCAAAGTCTACTGATTTAAATATGAATCTCAAATTTTAGAAATATATATATATGTATGTATATATGTGTGTGTGTGTGTGTGTGTGTGTGTGTGTATGTGGATATATATATCTCTCTCTCTCTTCACAGAAGCACCTAAAGTAGTGTCTAGATCTAGCCAAGCTGAAACAATTTTAACAGCTAAAATTAACCACAACAGTCTCCATCCCTGGAGACCATTCTTCTAGGCAATTGGTAAAACTAACCAACTAGTTACTTTACTTTCAATCCCCTGGCCTGTAGGCCAATTTCCACACTGCTGTCAGAAGGATCCCTTTTAAAATACAGATTGGGTCACGTCACTCTTTCTTGCTTAAAACACTGAAGTGGCTTCCAGCAGAGTTAGAAGACTTCAAAGCCATTACGGCTGCTTCTGGTCTGGTTCCGCCCACCTTACCAGCATTGACTCCCCCTATTTTCTCCCTGGAAATCCAAACTCTAACTCTATTAATCCTCTCACAAATCTCAGAATGCTTTATATTCCTTCCTATCTCAAGGCCTTCATATACACATCTTTTTCTTAGAATGCTCCTCCTCCAACACTTCACCTAATGAACTCTTTGTTCTCCAGGAGTCCTTTAAAGGCAACTTCTCTGGGCAAAAGGCTATCCTTTACATCTACCAGTACAGCATGCACGTCTCTTTCCAGCATTATCACAGCTTATTAGAATTATATCCTTCACTTATGGAACTGCTTAAGGCCCATCACCACCCACACACACCTCCGTGTGCCAAATCCCTCCCCAACAACATGTCAATCCTATGAATAAAAAAAACAAAAATAAAAACCTCACTCTATTTCATTCATTGTGGTATACTTGATATTTGGCAACATACCTTGCATGTAACAAACACTCAAAAATGGTCACTGAATGAATTAGTAGATACGCAAGTGAATGAATGAATAAATATCATTGTCTTCTGTGGTTAAAATCATTGGTGAAAAAGAAACATTTTATAGGAAACTAGTTAATAAAATCCATTTTTACATAAGGGAATTCTGGAAAATGTTGTAATAATAACCATTTCTTCCCATAATGCACTACACTGGCATGTGCACGTTCCATCTGTATCAAACCCTCCTTTTAACAGACAAAAGAAATTGTGATGTGAAAAGACCTTGTCCAAGGTGACCGAAAACATTCAAGTAAAAAACAACAAAATCACTGAACACAATTTTAACAGTCAACAAACAAAACAGAAAGCAACCTAAAAATGGTGAATATTTATTTTTACTGATAAAACTCTAGTGAAGACATGGTCAGCTATGTCAGCGGAATATAACTGAATTCTGGAGGAGGAAAGTGCTGAGTGGTGTATTTATAGGTGCCCTATCATTAGGCAGTTTCTGGCTCACCAAAGTGTGGCCATGATCAAATAAAGTCCATTATTTTGCTGAGAAATAGGAAGGAAACACTTCTAATGTCTATTCTTTTAATATAAGCTTTAGAAACTTAAAACTTAAGAGCACATCAATACATACTTTCCCTTGTTGGTCTTGAAGTTATATGTTAATTAAGCAAAACGATTCTTTACATATATTTTCTCCATATTGCTTTGTTTCTGTCAATCAGGTAAGATAGACTTCAACGAAGTTCTACCTCAATTCTAAACAGAATGGGTTCAAAGTTTATGAATAAATTTTATCAGGGCTCAGATTCCATTCAAGGAGACAAAAATAGGCTTATTGACAGTTATAGAGCAATTACTTGCCAACGTTTATCTCAATCCATCTCTAACAGTTTACTTAAAAGCACAGTTGTAAAACATATAGTGTATTTTATTCTGCTTACATCTCAAGATTGGAATGAGCAATAGTCTCTACAACAAACACAGATATTTCCAAACTAGGAATTGTTTGCTCTCTTTCTTGTTTACAAATGCTTTGTTGGCAAATGTTGAACTTCTTATCATAAACATTCCTGAATAATGCAGTGGCAAGATCGTATTTGAGCTGTTTATCTTTCTTAAACTTTGCATTTTTCTCCTCATCCGTTACAACCAAAAGCCAACTTTTTAGTACTCCCTTGCCTCAGAGCTATAAGGAAAATAGCAGAAACTACTTATAGGCATTTTTTTTTTCCTCTGTAAATACCTGGGCTCATTGAAAAGAGTAACCACAGCCTCAGAAGGAGAGGTACCAGAAAAAATCCTTTCAGAAACAGGAGAAGAAGAGAGGGATTTCCTTGTGGTGTAGGCAGAGTATAAGGTGCCCAGTGGTCTGAACTGATAGGTTCCAAAGTTATAAGATCTCTGGTCGCAGGGAGCTTTCCAAGACCTCAGAGAATGGATTCCTGGCGCCCACAGGGAGGCTAAACCCAGGCCTAGAGCTCACAGCTTGGTCAACACATCGCCAAGAATAACACAGAAACTTCAAAACTCAAAAACATGGAGAAAAAATGGGCTGAGATGCTCCCAGCACAGACATTATATTGTGAAATTGAAGGTAAAGTAACAGAAGATGGTCAAGTTTTAATTAAATATATCAGGGTTTAAAATTGCTAAGAAAACTTAATGCTACTGATCTTGGCTGTCTAACCACAATGAAGTACTATTTTGATATCATTACGCAGGTTGTGCCTAAATAATCCTACACTGCAATAGAGAGTCTGTATATAGGTGTTATTAGACGAAAAGTATCCTGACCAGACGAGGGATTATGCATCTACATAATAGCCAACCTGCATAATTTATTTTTACTACCTCTATTGATCAAAATAAATGAAATCACCTGAACTTGAATCCATGTGACCCACATACAGAAGACATTACAAAATTAAGTTCATTTGTGCACACGACAAATAGGTCAAATATGACCAAAATATGATCTGCATGTCTATTCTTCCTATGTTTTGGTTTGGGAAAATTCTACATCTTAAATTAATTACACTAAGTGAAATGGTCTTAAGCTCCTGAACACTTTTATTTAAGGTATATATATATTTCTTCCACATATATTTTATATGGACAGATCTTGTTTTTTGGGGTTTTTTTGTGGGTTTTTTTTGCAAGATTCATGGTAGGCACCTAATAAATACACACTGAAAGAATGAATTAGTTATATTGGTAATAAATGACAATCATAAAATATCCAAATGCTTTGGAAATAGAGAGGAATATGAAAACTTTTCTTCCTTCCTCTTAGAGAAAAGTGCTATTGAGTTAGTGTTCATCTTTTTAGTCCTTTCCCAACTTTTGTATAACATGTATATGTTCATGTAAACATATCTAAATGAACTCACACTACATATTTTCTGTAACTTGTTGAATTATATTCCCCCCAAAGATGAGGTGAAATCCTAAACGCCAGTACCTATGAATGTCATCTTACCTAGAAATAGGGTCCTTGCAAATGTAATCAAGTTACAATGAGGTCTTTAGGGTGGGCATTAATCAAATGTGAGCGGTGAAGAAACAGAGCTCCAGAAACAACACAGACAGAATGCCAAGTGGTGCCAGAGACAGAGACTGGAGTGATACCTACAAGCCAGAGATTGCCAAGGATTGCTGGTGCTACCAGAAGCAGCAGGCATCAAGGAAGGATCCTCCCCTAGAGGCTTTGGGGGAGCATGGACCTAACTACATACTGATTTTGGACTTCCAGACTTCAGAACTGTGAGCAAATACACATCTGTTCTTTTAGGCCACCTAGTTGTGGTAATTTGTTACAGCAATCCTAGGAAACTAATGTCCTTGGTTCTTCACTAATAATAAGTTTTAGACATCATTTCTAGTTTCCATAATAGTACATAGAGTTCTTGCCTATTTATTGTATAATTATACTTACTGCAACACATTTTAACACAGTCTTTTGCTCAAAGCTCGTGACTGGCAAGCTCTTTAAAGTTTCTTTGGAACAGATTTCATGGTTTAAAGAAAGTGTGCTTTGCCTATGGTGAAAGTACTTGAACATCAAATAGTGCAAACATGAATCAAAACTCCCAAGACCCGTAAAGGTAAAGATAGACAGTCATTTCAATAATGTTGTGAAGTTACTTATAGTACTCAGATTTCTTTTTCCCTTAAAATTTAAAATATTGCATTAGATCAGCCTATCACTAGTAAGCTATTTATGAATAGAAATAATTCTTTCCCTCCCCACTTCCCTCCCTCTCTTCCTTTCTTTCGTTCGTTATATTTTTTGTGGAAGCAAAATGCACAGGTTATAAGGGTCCCACTGAAAGAATTTCCATGAACGAACACAGTCACATAATAAGAACACGGATCAAGAACGGGTACCTTATCAGCCCTCCTGGAACTATCGTCTTGTTTCCCTTTAGTTATTACCCCTACCATCCCCAACTTTGGGATTTTATCTGTTGTTTACCAAAAATTGTGTGGTGATTAGGTCTCACCATAACCTCAATATTTCTTTTTTTTAAGCTCTTTATTGGAGTATAATTGCTTTACACTGTTGTGCCAGTTTCTGCTATATACCAAAGTGAATCAGCTGTATTTATACATATATCCCCATATCCCCCCCTCCTGCGACTCCTTCCCACCCTCCCTATTCCAGCCCTCTAAGTCATCACCCATCATCCAGTTGATCTCCCTGTTTTATGCAGCAGCTTCTCACTAGCTATCTCTTTTACATTTGGTAGTGTATATAAGTTGATGTTACTCTCTCACTTCGTCCCAGCTTCCCCTTCGCCCCCACCCCGTGTCCTCAAGTCTGTTCTCTACATCTGCATCTTTATTCCTGCCCTGTCACTGGGTTCATCAGTACCATTTTTTTAGATTCCATATATATATACATGGGTTAGCATAGGGTATTTGTTTTTCTCTTTCTTGCTTTCTTTGCTCTGTATGACAGACTCTAGATCCATACACCTCAATATTTCTAACTGTTCCAACTGCTAATCCACCAACGCTACTGGGCCCTGCTTAATTCTCCCGCACATTTTCTGCCCTTTGCCACCTCCCACTCTGCTCTCCAGCTCCACAGAGCCACTACAATCCCAGAAACCCACCTTGCCCCTCATGCCCACAAATCATCCCTGTTGTCATACTTCGTTTCTTAAACACCTTTCTGACTCTCAGCTCACCTCCATCCTAGTCTCTCCTTTCCTGCCTCACCCGATGGGACAGATCTTTAAGCATCGCCTCCCACACCTCTTCCTATTCCTTCCCCATGGCTTTGTCAGGAGCCCCTTCTACGTGCTTCTGGAGCGTGCCTTTCTTTATCAGTGTTGTAGCACTCACCACACTTGAAGAAAACTGCCTGGATCCTTCTGCTGACTGCTAACACCCCCAGAGGACCACCAGAATAACCTGTTGATCAAACAAAGCCAAGATTATTAGCACACTGCAGTAGGGGAGAACACCATCTTCACTTACTTGTGTTTTACTTACTTGTGTTTCAGAAGGGGAGGTCAGGAGTGGGTACTGACCTTTGTTTTGGAATCCGGGTGCAAGTAGTTGTAGGTGGAACAGATTGCTATGTAATAGTTTAAGGCTGGTGGACACAGAGACGTGAGGAACTTGTCACGAGTCTTAAAAAGTAAACAGTTGTTTGATAAATGATCTTTTTGCTCAGATGAGCAACCTATGATTCTGAGATGCAGGCATATCTGCTCAAGAGTAATCTCTTGATCAGATAAATTGGGTTTCAGGACTTTCTTGAAGCAAAGAGTGCAGTCTTGTATTGCCACGCGGTTAGTGTTATCTAACTAATCATGTCTCCGTAGCTAGTCAAGTGACCCAGTACTGCGTTCCCTCCGGGAACGGTGCAGCCCCTCCCCAGGCTGTGGTTGCAAACGCAGACGCTGTTCTCCTGGCTGCGCTCTGCCGGTTCCTGGTCTTTTCCCGCCGGCGGTCCTAAATTCTGCGCGGTTTCTCTCTTCTCGCGATGTTTCGTGTTTCCTCGTTTCCCCAAGATGCGTCTTTTTCTTTTTTTTTTTTTTTTTTTTTTTTTTTTTTTTTTTTCTGTCTTCTCGTCGTTGCATGCAATTTGCTGTGGAAGGAACCCCTTGATCTGCTTTAGTCTAAGTCAGCGGCTCATGTGGTGTTGACATCAGTGTCTTTTAACCAAGGGACTGGCAAGTGTGTGCACAGGAGCACTTCATGCCGGGGCCAGTTGTCAGCTGGGAGGCTTAATGTGTTAGCTCCTATGATCACAACAAACCCAAATCCAGAAACTATTATTAGCCAATTTTACAGAGGTGGCATCTCCAGGTAACACACGTCAAGTGGCAGGGCCGAGGTTTCAGCCAGGGGCCAGGCTCCTTCCTCCCTTCCTCTTTCTTCTTTTCTTTCCTCTCTCCCTCCCTACTGTCATTCCTTCCTGCCTGCCTGCCTTCCTTTCTTTCTTTTTTCTCAAGATTAAATAGCTAAAATTTGGGCCTCTTTATTGATTTCAGGTCATTTATTTGACTTGAAAAAACATGCAATGCATAGTTCCAGTGAAGAATTAATTATTTTCTTCCAAAGAAAGAAATAAAACAGCAAACTAAAATATTCTTCCAATGTCCACATCCTCATTGAGAGCCAATTTCCATGGTGCCTGGCACACAGCACAGTCTGGAGAGTTGGTCCCATAGCATAGATTCACGTAAGCAAAACAAGAAATACGCTATTTGTCTCTCATTACAAGAACATCCCCTGAACACACCTAACTAACATACTTATTTTTTAAAAAATTCATCCATGTCCTTCTCATTAGAATCCTATCCAGAAAATCTAGAAGTAACTCAAAATTAGAATGTGGCCCGAGTGCTAATGCTTCCTATGACTCTTCCTACAAACAGTTTCCAGTCTGTTTTGAATCTTTGAAAAGAATGACAGGAATTAAAGTGTTCTGCTTGATTTGAGGAGAACTTCCCAGAGGGACACGGAGGGCCAAGAAATCCACCTGCCTGCTCAGTGGCAGCAATCAAAGAGGCAAAGCCAAGAATCTTCTGGATAGTCTGTCAAATTAACATAGTACAGAGAATACACAGGAAGGTGAAAGTGCCCACAGTCAAGCTGTGTGAAGGCAAGTGATCTTAGATATCCTTCTTCTCACTTTTCAACCTCATGGTCCTTGAGGGCAGACAGTGTATATTGTCCACTATGACACCTTTAAACTCACCACTTATGTGACTAACTAATAAATAATAAATAATACAAGTATTAACACTCTAAGGAAGCAGAATTTCAAATGAAGAGCCCCCTGTGAGCTACCAGTTAACCTGAAAACATTTACTGAAAGCCACTCATCGTATCTGTTTTCTTCCTCGGAAGTGTTGAACTCCGTGAAATGGAGTTTATGGTGAATACTGAGAGAGCCAAGGTCAAAGCTGAGAATAACAGTCAGTGCTGTGGAGAGAGTAGGTTGAAGTGAGGTGCCTAAGAAGTCAGAGGTCAAGAGCAGGCATGAGAGGCAGACAAACACAACCCAAGCTAGGAAGGATGTAGCAGCTGAGGGTCACCATCTCCCAGAAGATACAAAAGCCGGACAACTATCCAAAGGTACTAAAGCAGCCACCACTCTGTGGAGATGGGTGGACATGGAATCCAGAGCAAACAGGTCTCAGTGGAAAACTTCTTTTACTTTTTCTGCAATAGATATTGTTCAAGCTAACAGATTCTTGGGGCTTTGCCCTAGGAATCCACGTGGCAACAGCACCAGATTTGACAACTGCTAAGGGCTTCAGCTTTCCTCATAAGGAAAAATTTCCGTCTGTTATAAATCTTTCATGATTAAAACTTTTAAAAACCAGCTGGCTACATTTCAAGCAAGAAAGATTTTTGAGACCCTTATAAGAATTGGGATGTGGAGTCTGCAGAGAGAATTAATAATTTTAGGATCTGATTCATGCTGAGGAGAAGAAATATATTTCAAAAGTCAAAGTTCTCCATTCAAGGAACTGCACATTGTATAATTACAGATATGAGCAAGAAAAGTTGAGCAGTGAGTAATACAGTGGAGCTGGGCATGTATGAAAAAGAGAATCTGTAGTTTTATTAAAAATGTATACTAACCCAGATTAAAATTACAGGGGCTGTCTATCCTCTTGTTTCAAAGAGTATGTTGAATGCCAGCTGGGTTCAGAGAAAAAGGTTACCTTTTTCCCTCCCTGCTAAGCTCTAATGTTGCATGGTTTGCCAGGTGCAGAAGGGACTTGATCTGTCCCTGAGGAATGAAGAGCAGGCCACAGATGGAAGTTAGACACCCAACCTGAGTCTCAGGATGGCTCAGAATCAACTCAAATTGTACCCAAAACTGGAAGCCAATGTTTTTCAAGGTGTGGTTGTCAGTGCTCACAGTTCAGTGCCTTTCTTACTCTCCAGTTGGTTATTACAGAAAAAACAAACAAACACACACAATACAAAGATGCCAGAACACCACATGGAAGTCAATCGACCTCATGCATTAGAAGAGATGAAGCCAAATACTTGATGTAATTGGATAACTGTCACAGGTAAAGAGATTTGTTTAAGCTGTTATGTCAATTACGTGAATACGTAGAGATAATTCTGTGCCAAAGAGCTCAGTCAGAGTTAACAAGGCATTAATCTATTCATTCAAGCTAAACATTAAGAAGACTGAGTTTGACTCTTAAGACCTGATATGTTGGTTTGTGTAATGAAGCAGGAGCTCTGTTTTAATTTCTTCAATAATGTTAAATTTGACAATACTGAACTAAAGGGACTAAACGTTGCTGATCCAAGTAAGTTGTATAAGTAAGATTTTAAAGTTAAAAAAACCTATATAACAGTAAAAGTTGAACTTCTGCAATAGCAAATGTGTCATTTTCAATTCCCTATTTATGAAACTGACTGACATACACAAATATTAGACAATTTCTCCATAAAAAATGGTTCAGGCACTATTTCCTCTGAATAGAGTGTTTAAAACTGTGTCTCAGAATTTCTCAGACATTTGGAATGTCTCTGATTTCTCAATTTTGGATTTTTAGGAATATAATATTCTAATAATCAAAAATGTTCTTCTAGTAAGACCCTACAGTGTCAACATATTTTGTATTTTGTGAACCTTATTTTATGTCAAGAATTTTCCACAACCTCAGCTAAGCAGAATAACCCTATGTGGAGAAATTTTTTTTTTAATTCTTCAATTTTGGGGAAAGATTTTGGGAAGGGGACTTTTTCTACCTAATCTCATTGTAATTAAACACTACTTTCTAGAATAATTGATATTTTTGATATTTTTATCTTTATCTCTTTCTTCCTAGTAGCAGTAGTAATAGTAGGAGTACTATAGCCATGAGGTGGAAAGTAGACTTTGAAAGTCATAAGGTTTAATAAGTCTGTAGTACAAATGTAAATATAACTCCAGATTCTCCTTAAATTAAGGGAAACTCCGACGTAGACTAAACATTTTTTTTTCAACAAACTACAATTTTTATCAGTTAGTTGGTGGAGCCATGGTAGAAAGAAAAAATTTCAGAAGTGTTTAGAAAATTACAGCTTAACAGATAATTGTTGGAGGAGGTCATCTAGGGTACATGACCACCAGCTGACCTATGAGCAGGACCTGGGCAGTCAGTGGCCCCTCACCTTCCCTGTCCTTGGAAGGTACATTCTGACCACTGTTCCCACAGTGGGAGCCTTTTCAAGGACCCAGCCTTGAAAGAGTAAGATGTTGTTGAGACCATCTGGACAGAAGACATGGCTGAATACAGTTAACGCCTCCATATAAAGGTTAAGATTCTGGTGGGCGGGTTTGGAGATCTACTCATCTTGCAGCCATCTAAGACAAGCCTCCTATGTAAGTTCCCTCGCTTATTAAACCTGCCAACTCCCAATCTGGAGTGGCTGCCTCTTTCTTTCATGTCTCCTAGCCCTCGGGATCCAGGGGCTGGTTTCATCCGGGGAACTTCCAGGTATGAGAACCAATAGTAATTAACTGCAACTTTACATAACTGTACCTCACAACAAAAGATTTTATCATAGACGTAGCACACTTGCACTTTGTGACCTTTAAAGACTGCAATTAACATGAATAAAGATTTCCAAAATGACTTCTGAAACTTTTTTTTTTTTTTCCTTTTTAATCATCTCAGGTGACAGACTGTTTTTTAGTACAGGTGTTAGACCCTGGCCTCTCGTGTTTTTCTCGTGTGCCCCCCTTATTATCAGTACTAGGGTAACCAAGGTGTTTTCTGATTGATGACACCAAGGGATCTTCTGTATTACCTCATCAAACTACGTTTTTTCCCCTCAAAACTTCCAATCTATTTACAATGTTACCATCAACTTGTGATTTAGGTAAAATGTGGTACTACAGAGAATGTCCCTGGGTGGCCCTCCTTTCACCTTTGCATAAGCATATGCCTTGTCTTCTGGTCTCCAAAGGTCTTTAGGAAGAGCTGAATAATAATCATATACACCACCTTCCTCTTAATAAAAATTTAGCTAACTAGTACATTCCCTAAAGAGCCAGGAACTAGCTCTTAATTCAAGACATAGACTATCGTAAAATAATAAGCTTTTGTCATAAGCAAAATATATAATTCCCACCCACACTCACCCCATCATTGGGTGTTAGCACATGAGCCAATTCTCATCTAATGGAAGCATGAAATATTTGACAAACTATACTGCTTTGTCAGCCCCGTTCTCATTTTGCTATGCTACAAAAATTTCAATATATTAATCCTACCCCCTTCGATTTGAAAAGGAAACATCTACTCCCAGCTAAGTGCAAAAATTTCCAAAAGCAATCCTTCAGAGTGTATTTTATTATGAATGAGTACAAACCTCTACATTTGATTAAAGTAAAAGTTGAACACACTGATATAAATTATTGCAGAACACAGGAAGGGTTCATAAAAGCTAGAGAGAATCATTGGATTATAGAAACGATTTTAGATTTTAGAAGGGAGATGACTCTCTCCTCTGCTTTAAATGTATCTTTTATGTACATATATGTGAGCATGAATATGACTTTTAAAGTTTATTGCAGGAAAGATCTATTCTTCCCAGTTCTGATTTTCTTAATTCCTGATATTTTCACATTTCCTTTTACCTTTGTTCTGGCATTTCGCTCTCTCGAGCTATTATTCAAAGTGATACTTAATAGCCCCAATAAGATAGCAACATCTTTCAGTAATGCACATGACTGCTTAATGATGCAAGATCATCTTAATTCTCTCGCCTTGTGTTTTATTTTCCTTTAGGGGGCAACGATTCTAAAGGCTTAACTCTGTCTCAGCTGGTGAAAGTTGAATTGCCTTGCTGAGTGCTGTGGCATTTTTTCTCTCCTCAGTTGGTCCACGGAATAAAATCCCTAATGCTCTTTTGAGAACGAACTATTTTAAGAGTGTTAGTGGTTTGCTTCCAAAATTTTGTTGCTTGGAGAATTGAGTTAAACACAAGGGGACAGATAGACTGCTGTTTCCAAGACCTCTTAAAAGACATAAAATCACACCAAATGATATGTCACTTTACAAATTTCTCCCTTTAACATCGTTTTCCCAAAGGCTGACCTGCTAGTTAAATCAGGAAAGAGGAAGTATGGCCAATCACTCGGAATAGAAGAGGAAGGGACCCAGAGAGCACTAGTGTGCTGAATTCCAGGTTTATTATCAAAGAATGAGTGATGGGTGCACCGCAGGCATGAGTGGCCCTGGAGTCACCTTTATATAAATATCCGAACTGCTCAGGCTCCAAGCCCCATGTGTTATACTGTCAGCTCCCCTCCTCCCCACCGTGGCTTTTGCTTTCCAGATAATTCCCAGGTTCCCCAGCAGTGCTTGATTCAATCCTTGTAATCACTCCATGGCTGCTGAAGCAGTGTTTCTGACATGCTCATTGAGACCAGACTCTGAAAACTCAATCCTGCATCTTTTCCCCAGTGGAGTCAGGTGCCTCCAAATGCCTAACATCCTCCCAGAATTACAAAGTGAACAAGAAGAAGGGGCGAGTACCTAAAGCTGCAGCCTCTGGTTGTTAGGAATCTCTGATCAGACCACAGACTTCCTCCACCCACTGAAGAATCCTGGTAGCTAACTGTGTCTTTCCTGCCGGTGCTGATGATCTGCTGGGCAAATGCTGCTTTCAGCAGGCTCATCTGGACAAAATGAAACTCTTCTCTTATCACCACCTTTCTGCCCCAAATGTGAAACAGACTCAACCAGGGAGACCAAAGTTTAAGCTTACAAAAGATTATGGAAATGCTTCCTGAGAAGATCTTTCCAGATCCCAAAGGCCTAGGGGCATCTTTTTGATGTGCTTTACCGCACTAAGTACCACACCCCTTCCCCCTCCTGCCCCCTACCAGCCTTCACTGCAGTTCCCTAGAGCCAGGCCCCACCTCAGGAGAGCAATTAGATACAACGTGTGGTCTAGACTCTTCTTCTGAAAAGAAAACACGCGAAGTCCTGTAGCTCTGCCTCAGTCATATAAAGAGTTTTTGCACTAAACAGAGCTCTGATTTTGTCGTCTGAAGTAGTGTTTGCAGATTAACTATGACTCATGAGGAGGAAGACTTCCCCCATTATTCTGAGGGCATATGAAGGAAACTCCCTTTGAATAATATTCCGGGCCTCACTCAGCCCTCAGTTACAGCCCAGATTAGTGTATTATACAGAAGGAATTAAGAACCTGTCGCCCAGCCCGTCTTAGATATATCAGGGGTCTGCTACATTACTTGTGGAGCCCAGTTCAATATGAACAGATGGAGCCCCTTGTTCAAAGAAAAGAAACGTGCCATTAAAGTTACTAAAATATAAAACTCTTTCCTTTCTTCTCTGGTCTTTTTCTCAACCTGTCCTTGTGTCTTTTGCCTGCTATTTAGTACCACATGGTACCGTGGTATTCATGGGGCCAACATAGACCCCTGTAGGCTCCTCAGGCCTGGTCCTGCCCTGTGATCCCGGGATGCTCAGAGCAGCTGCTGCTCACAGGGCTGCATCTTCCCACAGCTGCAGGACTGATGCACTGGGTGGGGAGGAAGCAGAGTCAATCTCCCTCCCCAGAGCCTCCCACCTGCCTTCCCAACCTATATCAAGGAGTGACCACTAAATGGTTGCAACCTCCAAGCAGGGATATACTCTTGGATGAAAACTGGCAAGAGAATTGCTCCCCTCCCCCAGTCACTGGCTAAACACTTCTAGCCCTGGGAAAGGATGCCCACAGCCATGGCCTATCCCAAGATGTGATAGGGTGCCTGTGTCTGACCCAGAATCTCTGTCCCTGTGCCTAAGTCCAGGACCCCACAGGGTGAGGCTGGGGAGGCTGAGGAAGCTAAGCGTTGAGCAGAGGCAGGGAGGGGGAAGCGAGTTGACATGAGGGACAGGGTCAAAAGTCTTTCCTCAAGGATGTGGGGAGACAGTAAGAGATGGGGTCTGGATAAGCCAAGCACATAGTCAAAGAGAAAATTATTACGAATTTCAAGACAGTGGCCACACATCATTAAACCCCAAGCTGGGGTCCTTCTGAGTGTAGCGGCCCTGGGCAAGTGGGGCTTTAATCTTGTGTTCTCTATTCTCTTGGCCAAACTCAGCAAGGCCAGCTCAGCCTCTCTGGGAGGGTCAGAGTGGGGCCAAGGAGATTTGCTTTGACAGTTTGGGAAACGTTAGTCATGCAGAATAGTGTTTACAAGCCCATGTTTTCACACACCAACAGCTGTGGGAGGAATAAAGGTGACATTGATTTGATCTTCATCTGCCTGAGTTCTCCCTTGTTCTCGTTCCTACTCTTGCTCGGTCTCCCTCAATGAATTATGGATTCCGTGGGTTCTTCTGAGAGCAAGACATCCACAGGGAGCAGTTCTTCTCCCCACTACTCCGTGGCACACATCATGCCTGGGAATCTCCCCAGTGCAGGAGATTGGCCTCTGGCCCAGGGTTGCCTATGACCAGGTAGACCAGTTTGCCTATTCCAGGGTTTAGTTATCTTTCACACAAAGCGGTATTTTTTGTCTTAGGTTTTCTCAGTAATTGCATCTTTATTTTGTTGTTATTGTTCGTTTTCTTTATTTTACAATTAATTCCCATTTGGCCAAGGAAAAGAGGAACTATTTATCGGATCCTCTTAGGTACCCCAAAATGATGAGACTTTCCTCAATCATTCATCCTTGACCTGACCTTCCTATGAATTTTGACACAGTTGAGCATTGGGTGCTCCCTGAGGATGGATGGAGACTTCTCCAACATCTGGATTTCAGAACTCATCGAATCTTTGTTCAATTCCTTTTCTGAATGTTCCTTCTCATTTTTCAGCCAGAACTTTTCCTCTGCTTGTTCCATAAAGACTATCTTTCCCAGCATCCTGTCTTCAGCATTTTATCATTCTACTTCCTCTGAGTCCTATCCTCTCCCATGTTTCCAAATACCACCCATAC
This sequence comes from Hippopotamus amphibius kiboko, assembly GCF_030028045.1. Classification (NCBI taxonomy): domain Eukaryota; kingdom Metazoa; phylum Chordata; class Mammalia; order Artiodactyla; family Hippopotamidae; genus Hippopotamus; species Hippopotamus amphibius. Next base: position 169,289,661 of record NC_080189.1, read on the forward strand.
ACCAATGATTCTCAGATTTCCTTCCCCAGCTTGACATCTTCTGCAAAGTCTAGAACTAGGCATCTTAGTCCTTATTAAATATCTGTGTCTATGGTATAAAGTGAACTAATCCCGTTTCTCTCTTTATATTTGCTCCTCCTTTTATATTCCCAGCAAGATGAAGAGCTAATTCATACACACAGTGTTGCCAAGCCAGAAGTCTTAACATTTGAGATTCCCATGTGATATTCCTTTCTGCTCCTAGCACATTCGCCAAATAACAAACTCCTATAAGTAGTGTATAGTGTAGTCCACATATTTTATTTTATTTTTCAGAATGCCCCTTTCTCTCAATTCCCCACATCTCAGATCATCTTTTTTTTTTTTTTTTTTTTTTTGCCTTAAAACAGTACAAATGTATTATCTTACCACTCTGGGGTTCAGAAGTTTGAAATGGGTCTCACTGGGCTACAATGAAGGAAGATCATCTTAATTGTATAAATGTACACTAAGCAAGTTGCCTTATTTAAGAGGTTTGTGTAGAGAAGCAAAAGTTGCCATCAGAAGATATTCATTGATCAACCAATCACAAAATTTATTTCTCTTCTGTGTTTTTATCTGCTTAAACTAGTTTCTTTCTCTATAAATTATTTTCTTTGAAGAGTTCATCTTTCCATGTTTACAATATTTGCAAACATCTGGCTATACAATGTAAGTTGTACCATGCAAACTTGATTTCAAAATTATGTTGCTTATTTTGCAAAAGAGGAAAGAATAAATAGAGTAGATGAAAGTGTTGTTGGAGAAGATCTCAAATGTCAAGACAATCACAAGGAGCTGGGCAGGTTGTGTGCTGCGCAATTGTAGGGGTGGCATTCCCCATGTGATTATCAGAGCTGTGCATTTATTATGAAAAAACTGTGTTTAGGAAGGAATGCTTTTCCTTTCTCTTTTTTTCTTAATTCAACAATAGTTCCTGTGTAGTCAGACAGGAGAACTGCAAATCATAAATAAGCCGTTTCAACTGAGAACTGGATGAGCTTAGGCCATTTAGCAGTTTTAGAAGATAGAACTAATGGCCATTAAAATGGTGTGCATAGCAAGGAAATAAGACAAATATCTTAGAAAAAATAATAAAACTCTCAAATATATTTACAAATTTGGCCCTCTTTTAGTTAATGATATTAAAGTCAAATATAAATTTCAGGACCCAAAATATGTTATCACATAATTTTATAAGAAAAAGTATGAAAAAAGTATTAAAGTTTATAGATTTTGTTACTTATAAAAATCCCCACTTAGCTTAAAAAGAAAACCTTAATGTGGTTTAACATAAGCCAAAAGAAACTTATTTTCATAATGTCACTTCTATCTTTTAAGATAAAACAACCATGAAATCTTTTGTTCCATTGTTTACATGACATTTAAATTACATTTTTAGTGGGTTAACAGGAATTAACAATTTGCTTGGACTATTTATCATCAGCTGAGGAAGACTTACCATACTGACCTAGCTCCCCACAGTGATTTCTCTAAAAGAGAGATCTGACATGCACTTGTTGCTTAAGTTGCTTCACTAGCTCATAAATGCTCTATGGAACATTCTATGTTCCTACAAAGTTCTCCATGATCTGATCTTTTTTTCACCTTTCCAAGTCTTATCTTCAGCCTCATATCTTGTAACTGAACCCCAACCTACCTCAAAGCACCACTACATGTCATACTTAGTCCTCAGCAGCTCAACATTTAGAGATCTACTCATGGTTTCTAGAATGAACCAAATGGAATCAAGGTTGCCATTTAGCCTTGTAATCTCTTTTTCTTGGAATACTTTTTCTCACTCAAGGTCCTTTACTATTCATCCTTCAAAATCATGCTGTTAGGTTTCACTTGCTCTGAGAAACCTCCAACGGCACCCTGCAGCCCAAACTCCTCCCTCTGTAACCAGTCAAGAATGAGTGGTACACAGTCTTCACAATAGCATCTGCACTCAGCACATATTCCTTTTGCTGCATTTACCATCTTGTACTGAAAATCTCTCTTTAAATGTATGAACAACTAGTGTAAAGAGACTGTATCCATACACTTGGGTGCCTATAATTAATTTAATAGACTCATAAGAAAAATATGAACATGCAACAAAAAGTTTGATCATTTCTCAAAATGGGTCAAACCTGGCACAGGTCAAAGGAACCACCCTGCTGTGGACACTTCCTTGTTTTTTCTCAGCATATCTTCAGATCCAACATGTGAGGCTCCCTATAATGAAAGGACTGAGAGACTCCAAGGAAACAGAGGTCCCTATAAGCATACAGCTAGGAAAAGCTGCTTCTGGAAATGGGATGAAAGCTTTATTTCTAGGGTACCCATAGACCACGTCCTTAACAGACCAAAAAACCTCATTGTTGCTTTTCTTTACTTTTGCTTTTTTAAAAAATAATTGTCAACATATTTCCCCATCCAATTTTGTAACATCTAAACAATATAGGATCTTATAAATTTGATATTTTCAACCATGGTATATAAGGAAATCAGAATACAAATTATTTATGTTTTATCACCTTTATAACTTCATGAATATATTTTTTGATTTCAGTGGAATTCAAGAAGAAACAATTTTTTGCCTATTTTCTGTATCTGTGAAAGTTTGTTTCCTGCCTTTTATTGCTTCTGCACAGTCACATCTGAGAATTCAAAAATGTAAAACCAATTATTTTCCAAAAGAAAGAGAAGTAAAACTAAAACTGGACACACCCATCACCTTGGGCAGATATCCAAAAAAATAACAACTTATTTCTATGGCCTAGAGGCAGAGAAGGAAGGAGTCTTAATAATGGGTTGAAGTCAATCCTTACTCTGAGTCTAAGAAAACTTTAAGCAACATAAAAGAATAGGAGAAAGTCCCAGAATTTTATGGTAGGTACTAGTTGAGGTTTCTAAAAATGGAATTGAGAGTTTGAGATAGGTGATTTCAACTAGTCAAATAGGTAAGTAGTCAACTGAATTGTTAGTTGATATGTGACAGGTCACAGACACTGATGGGAGCTCAATAGAAGGTTCCCAATCCCTGTGGAGGGCAAATATTAGAGAAAAGAAAGGCGATAGCTGACAATGAAAATAAGCACTAGGCAATTCAATAGAATAGTAACACAGACCCAGAAATCAAAGTGGAATTAAAGTTACTTTAAGGGTTGGGTTACTGGACATAGGATGATTTTATAGAACCAAACTGAGTTAGGGTTAAAAAAATAGCAAGAGTAATTTGCTTAGATACTGGGGATGGCATAGTGACAGGGAATGAGAAAGCTGGTTAAATAACTTTTACCACAGGGTGGAATTTGTTCTAAACCTTGATCCTCAGGTTGAAGCTTCAGGTATATAAGACATGAGCTACGAAAAGATGTGGAAGAGGAATATACAGGAGAATTCAAAATTTAAATTGAAGGTGAATGTTACATCTGACATTTTTTAAGTGATGAGGAACAAAGCAGTTCAAATCAGTGATAGTAAAATTTTGAAGAACATCTTAATCATCTGTAAATTATCTTAATTGAACTCAAAATAGTTTGAATAGATTGGAATTTATTGGCTCAATATATTCAGACAAAGGATAAAAAAGAATTACAGAAGATGATGGATCTAGTTGGTATTCAAGAGCAAGGATGACCAAGGACTTTAGCACTTCCAAGATCCTATTGCTCCTCCGTCTTTTATCTGCAGTTTCCTCTGGCTGTCAGCTGACACCCCCCACAATGTAGTGGGGAAACAGAGCCACAATCCCTCTTGAGCCTCACATCCCCATACACAGCTTCTGCTGTCAGTGGAAAACATACTTTTTCATGTTCTGATTTGAAATATCCTGGAAAAGGTCTTCAATTGACCAAAGTTGAGTCAGTTGAAGATTCTTGGACTTATCTGGAGAGAGAGGCAAGGTATAGCTGTTATAGGCTGAATTGCACCCCCCCAAAATTCATATGTTAACATTCTAACCCCTAGTTCCTGAGAATGTGACTGCACTTAGAAATAGGGCCCCTAAAGAGGGAATTAGGTTAAAATGAGGACGTCAAGGTGAGTCAAAATCCGATACATAACTGATGTCCTTATAAGAGGGGGAAATTTGGACATAGATACACAGAGGGAAGAGCATGTGAGGACACAGGGAGGAGACAGTCATTTACAAGCCAAGGAGAGAGGCCCCAGAAGAAACCAGCCCTTCTGACACCTTGATCTCAGAATTCCAGCCTCTAAAACTTGAGAAAATAAAAAATGTTTAAGCCACCTAGTTTGTATACTTTGTTATGGCAGCCCCAGTAAACTAATACAGAAACAGAGCCACAACCCTTATAGAGCATCACGGCCTCTTCTTCAGCTTCTGCTGTCAGTACAGGATATATTGTCACGTCTTGGTTTACAGGCCCTTGAAAAGGCCTTGAATTGGCCAAATTTGGGTCAGTTAATAATCTTGGACTAATATGGAGATAGAGGCAGGGTATAGTTTGTGCTGGTTGCCTCCATCTGGACTAGTCAACTGTGGTTAAAGAGCTAAAGCCAAACAGGAAGTCAGTTTCCACTGGATTGATGGAATTGTATTTATGAATAATTCTGAGAAAAAGTGGTGCTGTTTCAAGACGAATAAGGACTAGGTATGTTAAAAAAATAAAAGCCACTATGAGGATTTTGCAAAAATTCTAAGGCTCACCATTGGAGATTCTGATTCTTTACATGAATACATCAGTATGTTTAAAAGTTTTACAGATGATTCTGATAATAAACTAGTTTATGAATCACTGATTTTTAGTCAAGATGGAGGGTGTTCTTTATGAACTTTTGACTGACCAAGCAGTCTTTACCATTGTTTCCCTTTATTTGGTATGAACAGCCAAGAATATTCCAATTCCAAGTTAACAATGATAGGTTAATTTCCAATCAAGAAGGTAAAACTAATTAAGCTTCACAATGAAGCATGTAAGATACCTCAGAGAACTGCTCTACATACTTGGTGTTGAGATTTGTAGAAAAAAAAATCTTGATGTTTCCTTTAAATTTGACTCCACCTGACTTCTGTCTTCAATAGGAACGTAAGTAGGACAGACATTTGACAAAATATTATAAGAAAAAGGAAATAGCTAAACGAAAGCAACATGGAAACATTTTCAACATCGTAGAATGTAAAATATAGTCATAGATGGTGATAAAGCACCAACAAATGGATAAAAATCCCGAAATTATTGCTAAAATTTAAGTCAAAATTGCTAGGATACATGACCTGGCCATTTCCGAGTTTAATAATAAATGAATTGAAGGTCTGGATAACTTCATGCAGAGCACTACAATCATTTGTTTTTAGTAAAAAATCAAATGTTTGATAAAACTAATTTTACACATTTCGGTCAGAGATATTTTTTCTCTTTCTCTCATGCAGAGTTTAATCATTTTATTCCTACCTTTTTACTTATGAATATTTTATATGTTCATAATAAAATATTAGGGACTTAAACATTGAGAGCAAAGCAAATGAAAAGAACTTCTTCACCCACATTAAGATATAAAACATGCTAAATAATTAGCCAGTTTTACAAAATACTCAATGGTGCATAATTCCTACATCTGGGTAATGAACATGAAAGCAGATGTGAAGATCCCAATCTCCTAAATCACAGCTTAGTGGCACTACAGGTGTCTGTGGCCCTGTTTCAATGCATGTGGCAGAACTAGAGGCAGCAGATTTTACACTGCAATGCATTGTATCCAGATTTGCTCACTCTAGAACTCTCTGGCAGAGGTGGACTGGATAGGGAAAATGACTGCAGTCTATCTGCTCTATTAGAGCTGCACAATGGGTATACAGTAGCACTTATTAAAAAATAAAGCAGCTGAGGACAATACTAATCAAAAACATAAAGATGAGTAATAAGGGAGAAATGACACAAAGAAGAGATGCAGAAATTGTGCACTAGTGGACTGGGCACTGCTGGAAAGTAGTATGAGAACTTTTTTACAGCTAGTTGAGATGTCACTCATGGAGAAGAAATCCAGAAGACTGACAGACTATACACCCCAACAATGTGAAGATTAACCGTGAAAATTAAAGCTGAATCTAAGATTGTCTGTATTATGCTGAAGGTTTAGTGATGTCTTAATGTTAACCTACCAAAATAAAATGGGCTCTGCATTCATTCTTGGTGCCCACAATTAGAGGGAGATGGAAAGTTTTGCAAGTGTGCTGTCTACCATAGGCACAAATTTACATGGGAAGGAAGAACTCTACCTGAAGCAAACATCCTTGCTAGCGAGGGAAACATGTTCAATTGTATTCAACAGTCTTACCTGATTCTTAGCACAATACCAGCAATACCGGGCTGAATACATAATGGCTTCAATTAATAATTCACAAGTGAATCAATGAATGATGAATGAATACATAGATAAATTTGGAAGCATCACAAGGGATTCTGAAGCCTTAGACAGCAATCTTGAAATCATAGGAGCAAGGAGATATTTCAGCTTCATTTTGGAAGGATACTGACTGTAAGACTAGTGAACAGCTGGCTGAACAGATGTTTTTCAAGAATCAGATTTGGATTTCTAGTTCAAGCATAAGCTGAGGATTGGAATAATGGGCTCTTGGCAAGGCACAAAGTAAAACTCAAGAGAATGTGGTTGAGTGTGTTTATCCAAAAACTAACTGCCCTGTCACCAGGCTTTGCACTGTGTCCAGAGGGGAGACCTGTCCTGATAAAAGACTAAAAGCCCTCATGATAGACCAGTGGCATGCTCAGACTTCATATCTATGGTTCGACTATAGCAAATTAATCCAAAAGGTATATATCTTGTATAGATTTTGCATACTTTGAGGTACAAATTTGAAGTGATAGTCCTTTGAGCACCTAACCTGAGTCTAGATCCCTTGGGAGCCAGCATCTCAAAAGGACTTCATATCCCCACTTCCAGGAAGCAGAAAACATTGCATTCCCTTCCATTGTAAGTCATGGATCTGCAGCCTAGGAATTAACAGTCCAAATGGCAGAATTATTCCTTCATACCCCATCAAGTCTTAAAGAAAATTTTCTATTATTTTCCTCCAAATGCTTATTAAGCGCCTAATATGTAATCATTATTGCTGTAGGAATTATGGATGATGCAAGATGATAAGACATGGTATCTTCCTGCATGGAAATTAGGCTCTAATGATGTGCTGTATATAGACAAAAATAAGTGTAATAGACATTTGAAATTAAAACACAGTTGAAGACATAAAGTATTGCAGTTCTGTAATGGGAATATTATTTTCTTCTAGGAGCAATAAGGAAGACCAGATAATGAAAATAACATTTAGCCAGCTTTCAAGAATAAGAAAAACTTGACCTTGCAGAAATAATAATAATGGAAACAATTATTTATTGAGCTCTTATTACATGCCCATCATTGTTCTAGACTGTGAGGTAGATACTTGTCTTATTTAGAGTAAGCTAAGATGTTGTAATAAAGAGAATTCAAATGTTCAGTTTCTTAAAGACCAAGAATTTTCTACCTCTTTCATGTATCACATGACTTTCAGCATCACATTAGCCATTTCATTTCAATAATAACCTTAAATGTGTACTTTTCTGTACATGGCTTAGTTACTCTATTTGGGCTAGTTTTCTGAGTGGGAGAAATATTTACTCATTATGTCTGTTCCTCCATGAGACAAGATGAGCTTCTTGACTAGGGTGGCACTATAGGAATGGAGAGGAGGACTAGCTACAGTTTCTTTTTCTTTTTTAAATCCAAATTTGAGGCTAAATACAATGAAGGGGATGAAGAAGACAGAGAAAAAAAATATGGTTGCAATTTCTTAGAAGACCAGAGATACATTGGTAAAACTGCCCAAGAATCAAAGACATTTTTGCTATATAGTATTCATTTATTAAGTAAAAAATAACTTTTTTATGAATCAACAAATATAAATGGATAATTGGGGAGGGTAGACAGATAAGGGACAAAGATAAAATAACTTTAAAAGGATGGAAATTCTTAGTGTTAAGTTGCTATGCATATTCAAGTGTGGTATCCCCCATTAAGAAAAGATTCCAAGTAAAATTTTAAATTATCCAAAACATTAATGTTACCCACTTATAATTTTTGATTTCAGTATTGCCAGAACTTTCCCAATTTTATTTACTAAGACTAGAACTTACACACTAAATAATCTGGCTTCTATTTTTGCGATTTTGAACACGTTCATTTAGAGTAGAGCCAATTTTATCAAATAGCTGAGAACTTTGTTCCTAATTAATTAGTTGAAGTGGAAACTTTAGAAGTCTACATTTGATCACCTCTTAATGGCTACAAAAGGGTTGAAAATAAAACATAACTAGAGCAACCCACTACAAAATTAGAACCCAATAGAGACATTTCTAAACTACAAAATAGCTCAAGAAAGAATAAAAGAAGAGGGGGAAAAGAATAAAGGCCTCCAATTCGGTGTTTTTAGTGTCAAAAGTTATTTCACGCATCTTGTTATTGCCGTTTCAAGAAGCAATCAAAAAGTGACATCAGACTCTGGGAGTTTCGGCGGATCTAAAGTGACTCTTAACTCTACAATTTACAGTTTTGATTGCTTTAACACTATCTTCTTCTACAACAATTACTGCGCTGGTGGATGAGTTCCAAAAGATCACGACACAGGCATAGCTGTTTTGCAATTTTTCAGAAAGTTTGAGAGAGTCACTTCTAGCAACTTCTAAACAAATTTTGAAAATCAGCAATACATGTTTACCATTAAATTTAGGTAAAGCTCTTATGCCTTAAGTTCAGGAGGCCACTGATTAGGAACAAAGTAATATAAAGGGGTTTTAAAACCAAAGCAAAAAGCATATTATATGAAGGAGTCAGGGGTTCAAAGTTAAATGTTACCTCCCTTGTCTCCATCCTCAGGGAAGAAACAAATACATTTCCATGATTTCAAAACAACTGGTGGAAAAGTAAATAATCGCTTTTCTTTGCAGATATGCAGGTAAAATCATTTTAACTAAATTCTACTCGTCCAATTCTTTCAGCAATGAATAGGCAAATAGCATATAAAAGTAGAGAGGAAGAAATTAAAATGATGATACAGGCATATAAAACTAAGCAATGAATTGATGAAATTGAGAACTAAGAAAGAAAAGCAGAAGTTACAAAGAATGCCTGAGAAAAGAAGGGAGAGAGTCAAGAAAAAAAGAGGTATATAAAATCACAGCTGATTGTTATGAATCAAGGGGGCCCTATCTTTTAGCACATTTATAATATATAGTCACGTGTTCAATAAGGTGAAATATTAACTGATATTGACAACTTTGAACCAGTGTATGGAAGGATATGGTGTCTGTCAAATAAAGTGACTCAAAACAGGATCAAAGTTAAGCTGCATGAGAAGGATAATGAGGGAAAAAGCTGGAAAGAAGATCCCTAAGTAAATGTAGATTGCATATATACCGCCTGCGAAATGAGGCTGGATGAAGATTAATGGTCTGCAGATATTCTGCCCGTGCTTTTCAGGAGATGGGTTTGCTTTATGTATCTTGACTACCACAAAGAAGTAAGGCTCGGGCATACACAGACATATCCCACATGGCAGTAGAAAGCATTTGCTTTCAGAAATAACTCTGTACTCACATTAGAGACGTAAGTGCATTATCTACATATATATGATGGATGGAAATTTCAAGTAATTATGTTTCTCGATGTTAATTTGTACCTTTTATATGACACTGAATGTGGTTTTGTGCTTTCCTTGATTCTTTTGGACAAATCTCTTCTCACCATTAAAAACAATCTCAGTTATTTACAGGTCGCAGAATCATGATATGTGGTTCTGTGTCTCTAAAAGCTGTCACAGGGGATCATGAACAGATTCTAAAATGATTACTCTGCTGAAGTGAGCGATCAGTTAAAAATGGATAATACAAATCTGTTATTCTGAATCTATAAAGTGATTAACACCCACAGCCTGCAGAATATAGACAATGAGAAAAACAGCAAGTCCCAAAACCACGTAACAAAATTAAGGATCACAACTTGCAAAATGCTGATTCCAATATGGTCTTAGTCCAAACCCTATATATCAGGAATAAAAATAATGATTTTGAATACATCCATTAGCAGACATCTCAAGGATCAGTAGTACTCTTTTTATTATTTTAAGCCCCATTCAAAAATAATCCTGAAAATAAATGTTCAATCATAGAAATACATCATGTTTGTGTTGCTTTTCAGTTTACAAAGCATTCACATTAAATGTAGCTCACTTAATCTTAAAAAAGTCTGCCAAATAAGAATTATCATCTTTAATATTTTTAGGGTAAGAAAACTAAAACTGAAATTGATTAGGAGTTACCTAATATGTTTCAGCTAAACAGTGCAGAAGTTGAAATTTGACCCAGATTTCTCTAACTCCATTCGTTAATGAAATTGGGCAATATTTGAGTGCCTACCATTGGCAAGGTACAATACTGTCCTCCGGTTATGACATCATGATGGAATTGAAAAGATCCCTTCTCCCATGAAAAATATATCTGAGCAAGTAATTATCTAAACAGTTACTTGAATGAAATTTTGATAATATTCAAAAAAGACAAAAGCAAAAAAATCAGTGTTATATCAAGGGACCCACTGCAATTTGGTAAGTTTAAAAAAGGCTTTCTTGAGAAGTAAGCCAAAGTGGACATCTTATAAGTTATTTAACAGAAAATGTCTATTGAGGCTGAGGAGATAGCACGCGGGAAGACCCTGAAGCTGGTGTACATGTGACTTAGGTGAAGAATGAAAGACAGGTCATGCCAAAGGAATAAAGAGAGAAGGAAATTGTGCCAGCTGCTGCAGGCGATGTTGGCAGGGCCAGATCGCAGTGGACAGCCACTGAAAGGCTTTACTCAAGGGAATGATACAGTAGTAAGATCAAATGTGGGTGCAAAGCAGAGAATGAATTGAAGTGGAATAAAAATGAAGATAGACTCCATTAAAAAATGGGCAGGAGATCTAAACAGACACCTCATCAAAGGAGGTTATAGACAATAAATACCATATGAAAATCTGCTCAACATCACATGTCATAAGGAAATTGCAACTTAAAACAGTAATGAGATACTACTATATACCTATTAGAATGGCCAAAACCCAAAATACTGACAATGCCAAATATTGGCATAACAGAAACTCTCATTCATCTCTGGTATGAATGCAAAATGGTACCGCCACCTTGGAAGATAACTTGTCAGTTTCTTAGAAAACCAAGCATACCGTTACCATCAAATCCAGCAATTGCAAGTCTTAGTATTTACACCAGTGAATTGAAAGCTTATGTCTATAAAAAAAAGTTGCACATGGAAGTTTATAAACTTTATTCATAACTGCCAAAGCCTGGAAGCAACCAAGATGCCCTTCAGTAGATGAACAGATAAATAAACTGTGATACATACAGACAGTAGAATATTATTCGATGCTTAAAAAATGAGCTATCAAAATATGAAAAGACATGAAGGAACCTGAAATGCATATTACTAAGTGAAAGAAGCCAATCTGAACAGGTTATGTACTATAAGATTTCAACCATATGACATTCTAGAAAAGGCAAAACTACAAAGACAGTAAAAAAAACGGGAGAGGAGGAACATTTAAAAGTCTGGGATAACAGCATAGTTCAAAATGACAATGGCCTGAAACACTGTGCCCATGTAGAGCAGTAAATTATCAAAACATACTCCTCAAATAAGCTTCACAAGTAATTTGAGAAACTAACTTACTGACTTGAAAAACAGTTGTGATTAAGTCATTATCTACCTTAAAATCCCACTGCTTCCTGATTACAAACATGCCCACATTTTTAACCTGAATAATTTCCCCAACTTGTCTTTAGCCATCTGTGTATATTTCACTTTGCTTCTGACTAGGTTACCTCCTCCTTCTGATGAACTCTTCCAACATGACTCAGTTCAAATATCAACATTTGTGTCAAAACTCCAAGGCTTCCTCCATTCAATCTATTTTCTCCATCCCTAGATCTCCCATGATTTCACATTCACTATTGCACTTATTCTACTGAATTATGACTAGATTGCTTGCCCATCTGTTCTGTGCCACCAATCTTTGATCCTTAAAGGCAAGGCTATTCCTTATTTAACTTTCTATACTCAGTAGCTACGTTCTACACTCAGTAGTTGTCTTCAATAAATGTTGAATTAGTAAATTATTATCTGTTTAGCAAACACAGGGAACAAAATGCTTAGGAATCCAAAAGTGAGCCTGGTGCTCTGTGGATATGTTTTTTAAATAGGATTTCTCACACAGTTGAATTTGCAGATGCAGAATCCCTGATAAGGAGGACCAACTACAAGTTATATGCAGATTTTCAACTGAGCAGGTGTCAGCACCCCAACCCCTGCATTGTTCAAGGGTCAACTGTACTATATTCCTGTTATTCAAACTGTGACTCAAAAATATACTTTCAAGGAAAACTGGTTGTTGCTGTACAGCCTACTGATTGACGGGAGCTCACGTTCCTCTATTTTAAAATAATGTTTCATTATAGTGGTACAATACAATTTTGACTCTGCATTAAATGGTTCCATATATCAGCATGTATTATTACAATTCTAGAGTAGAGGCTGATAAATTACAGACCATGAACCAGGTCTGGCCCAATGCTTGTTTATGTAAATAAAGTTTTGTTGGAACACAGGCACACTTATTCCTTTACACGTGGATGCCTTTGTGATAAAACAGCTGGGTTGAGTTGTGATAGTGACTGTCTAGTCTGTAAAGTTAAAATACTTATTTTCTGACTCTTTATATAAAAGGTTTGCTGACCAAAGTATGGGCTCTGAAATCAATTTACCAGGATTTCAATTCTGCTCCATCACCTGCTAGACAGGTCATCTGAGCAAATTATTTGGCTTTTCTATTTCTTAAAAGTGGAGATAATAATAAAATCTAACTCATAGAGTTACTCTAAAAAATAAATGATAAAATTCTTGCAAAGAATGTTACATATGATAAGTGATCAAAAAAGTTATCCATTGTTATAATCCATTGGGATTGTATTTTGGTATTTTATTTTTCTTAATAGAAAAATGGGCTAGAGTGGTAGAATTAAAAGTCACTGTAATACATGTAAATGCTTAACATAGAGCCTGGTACAAGGTAAGATATCAATAAACATTAGCCTGCTTGTAATATAAATAAGTTCTTTGAATAATCACTTATCAATCAACGTAAGCTTTTGGAACCTTTCTTCAAAGTGTTTATATTTTCAGCTTATATCAGCTGTGATAACATTCATTTATGTTTTTAAGTGTGGCATCATATTTGCATAGAAATTTATGACCACTGTTGACAGAGAAATTAACTCTAGGTTACTTTGTTACATCTTTTTACAAGAATGTAACTTATTTTGGGGCTTATTTGGTATGAAGTTCTGACATTCTCTACTGTTTATCCTACACCTGCCTGCTGGTGGAGGAAAAAGCAACAGCTAGAGACACAGTGTATTGAGGCCTGGAGATTCTCTGGATGATATAAAACTCTTTTCAGTCAAAGAACATAGCCCTGAGCTATGCTTAAGTCTAGGCACTCCCTTATCCCAAGCAGCTGAAAGTGACTGACAACTCAGTCACATCTGAATCCTAAAATTCCTTTAGTCTTGACATTATTAAAGAAAAATTGGGGTGGTAGGAAGTATCTATAGGTCTAATATGCAAAGAGTTGCCTAAAACCAAGGCAAGATACACTCTTCTAGTTAAATTTTATCATGGTTTCACACTGGGGAAGACTAAAGCCCTTGCTCACATTATTTTTTCCACCTGGAATGTCCTTTCTATAAATTCCTCATGGCCAAATCTTATTCCTGTTCAAGGCCTCCACATCTGGGAAGCACTTCCTGATAAGCCTCTCATTTGTCTTCAGAATTCTAAAACTTTCATTTAATCATTTCTGATTTGTTTTTTAATATATTAAATATAAAATATAAAATGTACATAATATAGTCTATACCATATGCTATAAAGAAGCATATATGGAAATAAATGGATTTATGAGTATATCTCTATCTACATAAATTTTCCAATAATTCTACTGAGAGGGAAAAAGAAGAGCTTGCCCCCTGATACCAAGAAATTGGTCTTAACATAGATCCCAACAATGTGGCCTCTGAAAGTCCATCATCCCTTCTCCAGATTAATTTCAGGCAGCCAAATCTCCATCAGGTTTTCTCTTCTCGGCCATAACTCTCTCTGGCCTGCTTCTGCAAATCAGATTGTGTGCCATCCAGATAATGAACTCAGTTTGGGTTACTTTTCAACCGTATTCAATCCCACTGTGTGTGAGTTTGTGAGTTTTAATGTGTGCGTGTGTGTGTGTGTGTGTGTGTGTGTGTGTGTGTGTGTTTGGATGAACTTGGAAGAGTCATGAAGGGAATGCACATGACTTCTGCAGTTTTGACATCACCTTTAGCTCTGTCTTCCCCCATCCTCTTCCCATCCACTCCCCCGATTGTCCCTGAGAAATCCATTCTTTCTTCTCGTCCATCTTTCTTCTCATTCTGTTATTCAGAGCCACTTGCCTTTTTCACTGTTGATACATAATATTCAAGGTTTTATTTCCAAGGGCTCAGCAAAACAAAGGACCGTTCCATTGAAAGGATTCCAGCCAACTGTCATCTTAGAAAGTAATCAAGTATAGAGAGGGAAATGCTTCCTGGTCATTACACTATTTCTCATGTGACAATCATGAAAGTATATTCAGGTTTAAGGGATCAGCATGCCCTTCACCAGCACAAGAACAACTCATCTGGAACTGTAGCTGTCAGTCTCTCAATGTTTGTTGATTGACTTTGACCGACAAAATAAATAAATAAGCTAATAAACTAATTGCAGATTCCTCAAGGTCAAGGAATAGCTGTTTATCTTTTATCCTAACACACTAATGGGCTCACATGAGCTACCTTATAAATTTTTATGTGGTTACATATAGATCTAAAATTTCAGAGATCATTATTTGTATTACCAGACACATTTTTGCATATTCTGAGCATGTTTATAGATCAAATTAACTGTTAATGCCCTTGTACACTGTGGGATTTCACTGAGCGCCTTAGTTATCAGGATTAGTTATCATTTATTTAGTTCTTTATGTTAAGAAGGATTTAAACAGAATAGCAGCCTGCTGTCCTAAACGTTGTCAAGTATGTGCTTCTTGCTTTGAATTGTTTGCAATCTGTAATAATCCAATCTTAGATAAGTGTCACATAATAAAACATAATTGTGATGTTACTGGTTACATTAATGTTGTCTGGGTTAGAAGAAGGAGATAAATTACTTCATAGGGAAAAAATTAATACATAATGCCCAAGTGGATAGAAGACCAAAAACAATAATTTATGTGAACCATTAAATTGTGTTTCTATAAAATTAAGGCAAATTGTTGACAGAGTGGATTTTTAAAAACTCACCATTGCTTACCCTCAGTTTAGGTAGTCAAAGTGCCTTGCTGGTGTGTGGCATGTTGGGGTGGAGGTTGAGGCGTGTGGAAGAATTAACATTGATGTGATGCTGGAGTCTTATTCTCATCAAGTGCACCTATCATTTCCATACAGAAATACTGGGAGCCAAAGTTCAGTATATGTTAATCATTTCATAGAAAAACGAAATCAGTCAAGCCAACCAGGCTGTTTCTCTCTGCTATAAAGAAAACCGAAGCTCAGGGGGAAGGAGGAAGGAACCAAGGACTGAAGTGAGACCACGGTCTGTAAATGATGGTCAGTCTCTATCTTATGGCCCCTGTGAATAGTCCTGACAAATTGTGCCTCTGTTCCAGGCACTGTGCTACAAACTTGTTTTTCACTTTCTCCTTTACAGATCAGCATATCCCTTTGAGAAAGGCATTATTAGTATTCTCCCTCTTTATGTGATGAAATTGTGATGTGAGAAGTTATTTGCCCCAAATTATATGACTAGAAAATAGCGTAGTATGAATTTAAATCTAGGTTTAAAGGATGTTTGAACCAGTGGTAGGGTTTGAGAGGTATATGAGAATATAAAAGGGAGGCTCATTATTCATAGAAGATCCAGAAAACCAAAATGACAGTAATCGTAGGCTATGCCTGAAGGGAAGGAAAAAATAAGTAACAATTTTAAAGATTGGTCATTCTATAAAAGAAAACAGGTTATTTATTGATATTATCTCATTTGATCCTCACAACAGTTCTAC
The DNA here is from genome assembly GCF_030028045.1 of Hippopotamus amphibius kiboko. Lineage (NCBI taxonomy): Eukaryota > Metazoa > Chordata > Mammalia > Artiodactyla > Hippopotamidae > Hippopotamus > Hippopotamus amphibius. The sequence goes on from NC_080189.1 coordinate 169,305,864, forward strand.
CATTCGGTTGTATAATCACAAATTTACTGCCGAGGAAAATAAATCCAAGAAAAATTAAATAACTACACAAAATCACAAAATTCTTATCCAGACGATATTCAATCCGGAACTGCAAAACCCAAGACACAATGCATTACATGAGAGACATTTACCTTTATCATTAATGACAAAACCACATATAAGCACAGATTCTTCTAAAAGTAATTGCAATATTGAGAATTTATTTTTTGTCTATTGGTTGGGTGTTTGGCATTATAGCAGTTACTCAGATGACAAGTAAGAGGAAATATTGTTACCGCTCTGAAGGAATGAGTAATTTTTTTTGCACAAATGCAAACATGTAAGGGTGAGTAAATCAAAACCCAGATAAATGAAAAATTCAGGAGGAAAAACAAAAACACTGGCTAAACGTATGGAAGAGGACTTTCCAGGTGAGAAAAATTAGCAATTTCCAGAGTGAGACATTGTGTGAGAAGATTGTGAAATACACTGCTATCACCCAAAAGAAAGGACTCTAACGGGCATTGGTGAATCTTAGTTTAAGTATAAATTCCAAAAAAAGAAAAAGAAAGAAACAATAAGCAACTATAGAGGATCTTAAGTGACATGCCAAGGAGTTTGTAATTGACCTACTAGGCAATGTATCGGTGCAGTATAAAATATTTACAATGCTTCTTTAAAATACCTATTAAGACCCTGGGAGTACAAAGGTCCCTCAGCTTTCCTTGTAAATTCTGCACAGATTGACCCAGGGAATAACACAGTCACTTGAATTAAAAATGAACTTAAAGATCATAAGTAAAGGATAATGATTAATAGGCTGTAGAACCTTCTGGGGGAAATATTGAGTGGACCTCTTCAGGTCTGGTGCTAATGATCTGTAAGAAGGTGCAGACAGCATGCTAATGAAATTTTTTGATAACATCAAATTGGGAGAGGCTGCAACATAATTCAGATCAGAAAAATATCTGTTATAGAAATGACTACAAGGAAGTTAGGAACTTCCTTGAAGGAAATAATAAAATGGCATCCAATGATACTAAATTCTAAATAGTATATCATGAGACAGATTTTTAAAATAATAGAAGTAGAGGACATCAATAAAAGAATAACAAACTACCTTGGAAGCTAAGAGTGTAAGACAGACTGTCCATATGACACATGGGCATGGCTGTTTCTATATGACCCAGACAGGGTACTGAGACTACGTTTCTCAGAAGAGAAATATTTTTTCAGTGCATGAAGGCCTATTATTTGTGTGGGAAACTACTGAAAGCAGTGAGAAGGTCAATGGCACAGGGGGCATCAAATTTATCTTCTAGTGTGTTCCTTACTGTACAAATGTATGCATAAATTCATTCCAGGCAGGTAAAATGAGAACACTAGTTTTCAGAATAATATTTTGTGCTCAAAGAGAGAATTATGGTATTCCTGAAGAGTAAAGCATCATAAACGTAACTGAGATTCCATATTATGATAAATTGAAACCTAAAAAGAGAGAAAAAGAACTAGGCTCATTTAAACAGGTAAAGGAAGTAAAATGGTCTACTTCTCCAAACGTCCTTGAGAACAAAAATTATATCACGTTAAAACTCCAACTGGGAAGGCTTTCTTTTTAAACTAGACTTTGTTTTGATGTTTCTTCCAACACACATAAGTACAATGACAAGCATTATTAAGCAAGTCCTTTTTCACATACAAGGAAATATTATTTTATTATTAACAGTCTTGTTTAGAAATCTTGAGTTAGTATAGCACTGCAATTAAGAGTAAATTTTCTGAAGCCAAATCTGAAGTCAAAACTTGGCTCAATAATTGTTTAGTTATGTGATTTGGGGCATGTAATTGAACATTTGTTGCTCAATGTTTTATCTGTACACTAATATAACTACCTGAAAGGTTCAAAAATTTTGGGGATTAAATAAGAAAATGCATATAAAACATTTAGCATAATTTCTCAAATAATGTAGATGTTATGTAATATTTATCAATATTGTATTTCCTAAGCATAAGATCATCAAACATTATGGTTGGAAGAGATTTTAGTGATTATACGCCTAATGACCCCAATTTATACATGAAGAATCTCAGAATGCAACCACTCCCTTAAGATTGCAGAGATAGTTAATGAAAGAATGGGGGCAGAATTCAGGTATTATAATTTCTTACCCAGGAGATCATACAGTTTTACTGTGATACATGCCCCAGTGATTTATATGGGTAATTTTGAAAGTTACAAAATGCATGAATTTCATTTTCTTCCATGGATTCCACTGGTATTATCTTTTGTGCCATCACCCAGCAATAAACAACTCAATAGCACAGAGAAGAGGCTTATTAAAGCCTCAGTTAAGGCATTAGCTTAGAGCCAACACCGTCCTCCACAATGCAGCATATACATTGAGCAAGTAGCCAAAATGGTGCTCAGTCCCCATAGCTAGAACACTCAGGTCTAGGAAGCAAAAGGAGGAAATAAGATAAACCTCTTAACATCACGACTGCCAGAGGTTTGCTGTAGAACATGTGCATTCCTTCTCCAAGCTGGGTTCAGCTGGGTTAGATCAATGCATTTCCATAAGGCTTTCACCATAGTTAAAGTATTTCACCAAGTTCATAGGTGTTCCACTGAACTTGAAAGTAAAACTGTACCTAAACATTTGTTTCTTTTTTGTCCTGCAAGCCAAGAAAGGTCTTTTTATGCTTGTAGAAGCAATAAATCCTGATTACCAGGACAGAAACTGTTTATGCTGCATGTGGAGGCAAGAATGACTGTGAATATAAACCCAGATAACTCATGGGATGTCCTTCTCTGTTCCCAGTTACAATGGCAAATGGGCAATTGCATGGTACCTGGTCCAAAAGAGACAAGGAAACTAAGGGTTCAGGCTCCTTGAGTTTGAAGATCTGAATCAATCTCTTAGGCAAGCAACTCATATTCAATGAAGTACAAACCTAAGGCAAAGAAAATCTAGAAAGGATAGGGAGATAGGTGATGAAAAATATTAATCATGGGAAAGTTGCCTCTTCCCTAAGGCTCTTGCATTAATATTTGTAGAGATGATGACCTTGAGGGGATTTGTAAAGCAGAGTGGTTAGGGAGGACATCAAAAAGACAGAAGTTGTAAAAGAAAAGGCTTCCAACCCCAAAAGCTTCTTTTAACTCAATTATAGGACTTCCATGGAAATGCACTTAACACTCATGCATACAATTTCAGAAACCAGAATCCCAGGAGATTAACATCCCAGGGCCAAAAGTGAATGGCAGCAGGTGAATACATGCTTAATCTTTCTTCCCTCAAGACTAGACCATGCTTAGCTGTATTTCAGGACATCCCTCAGATTAAGGAGCTTGTGATCTTTAGAGATGTCCAATTCAGTAATGTATTGAATCTCTCCCTATCTCTCTCTCCTTGTGTTCACTCCTGCTTCATGATCACACTTCCCATTATTACTTGCATTTAAGTCATTGGCACAACTTTACTTTTTGGAGACTACAGGTTAAGATAATTTCTAACAACAAACTCCAGATATGACTCAAATCGTTTCCTTCCTCAATCTTCTATAGTAATTTCAGTCTTACTACTGTGTAGGCCAATAAGCTTTGGAGCCATCCTTTTCTTCTCTTTGTCATAGCTCCCATCTGATCTGACATCATACCTTGTTGTCACTACCTTGGAAATATATTCAGAATATAATCACTACTATGATCCTGGTCTGAGACATTATTATATTTTATTGGATTAACAGGGTAGACTCCTAATTAATCGCCCCATTTTTATCATTACCTCCAATAGTCTTCTTTCAACACAGTAACCATAGGGATGACTTTAGAATTCTAGTCAATTGTTTCACCCCCCCCCCCTTAAAACCCTTCAAGGTCTTCCCATGTCACTATGAGTGAAAGCAAAAATTCTTCCAGTGGCCCACATTTATAGCTTTGGCCTCCTTTTCTACTGATTTCCACTAGATCCCTCCACGTCAAGCACACTGGCCACCTCATTTTGACTTGAACCATCCAAACACACATCTCTTTCAGGACCTTTTCTACTTCCTCTGTGTGGAAATACAGACATCCTCCTCTGCCTTCCCCCAGAGAGCCACATGCCTTGTTCCTCTAGTCCCTTCAAGTTTTTCACGTACATACTTCTTATTTGTAATTGGGATTCCTTCCCATTACTGTGGCATTCCCTATGATTGTGCCTGCTTTATCTTCTCCAAAATATTTCTTACTATCTAAGGCAGATTGTTTATAAAAAGTGTCCAGAGTAATCTGTACTATCCTTGTATGCGTGTCCATTTTTCAATGGTACTTGACATTTTTCTCATCAAAAGAGGGATTTTATTTCTCCATTCCTTGAATCTGGGGTAGCCTTATGATTTGCTTTAACCAAAAGAATCTTATAGAGCTGGTCTTGTGGGAACTCCAAACCTAGGCCTAGAAGGGCTTCACAGCTTTAGTTTTCCTTTTCTAAAACATTGCACTGTGTTCTCCATGTGAAGAAGCTCACTTTAGCCTACTGGAGGATGAGAAGTTTTATGAAGCACAGGCAAGCTTTGCAGAATAAGACCCCTATATCAGGCAACAGCAGCTGGTGCCAAATGTAAGTTGTGTGACTGAAGCCATCTTAGACCATAAAGCCCACGCTGAGCCACTAGATGACTGCAGCTACATGACTGACCTCAGGGAATGCCAGCAGAAGAACCACCCAGCTGAGCCCACCTAAATTTCTAACCCATTGAGTCATAAGCAAATACATGGTTGTTATTTGAAGCAACTAAATCTGCAGTGATCAAACAGCCAAAAAATAATATCATCTAATTACTACCTAAGTTACTATATCTTTTTTATTTAAAAATTATGATCTTTCTCTCTCCTCTGAATAGAAGGTAAGTTTCATGAGGACAGGGATTTTTAAATCTGAGTTTTATTTATTTGTTTAACTGCTATATTCTCAGAACCTAGAATAGTTCCTGGTAAATAGTACATGCAATAATTAATTAAATCAATGAATGTCTCTTGGTAAGTACACAACTTAATGGTGAGAGAAGAAATATCTAGATATACTAGAAAGTATTTCATAATCTGTGAATGTTGCTCCTTTGATGAACATAGGTTAGGAACAGAGCAGAGAGCCTCTTTAGAACTCACAAATTAATGACATAGAGAAAGGTTTAGGGAACTTCTGTCTTCATTTTCGCAAAATTTCCAGTGCTGAAATATCTACTTAAATAATTTTAGAATCATTTTGTTTTTAATTCAGACTCATCTGGGATGTAGTTTATAGAATGATACCAAGCTTTTCCCGTATTGTCTGTGCAGCTATATTGAGTTTTGATGAAATTAATCATCCAAGAAACTATGTCATCTTCGGTATCATCTTCAGTCTGTCACTGAGGTGGAACATTTTGTTTCAATGCACAAATCCATAATCATTTGGATCAAAAAGAATGGAAACTCATTCACCAGTTATATTCCCATTGATTAGAGATAGAGACACCAGCTGGGTAAATAAAGTCATTGATCTTAGACTTCTAACAAGGCATTTAGGCTCTGTCAGTCTCTGGAGAAAAATCTAGAAACTTGGTCAATTTTCTAGGAATTTCCAAATTTGTTTCTTACACCTAGATTGATAAAGCATGTGATGCTTGCAAAATCATTCAGATCTTAATAGGTTTGGTCTTGTGAATTTAGATCTGTTTACCTCAAGTTTATAAAGTAAAATCTTGCTTTACTGAATCCTAGCTGCACTCAAATATTTAGATAAACATGTTTAACCAGTCATGTTCAGTTTACAGACAGTACATTAGAGCTATAACCCAAGTAATTGAAAGGACTATGGTGATGTCATAATGCAACCTTGGGGCATGCATATTTCTGTTAGTATCTTGTTATTTTCATCATTCCAATTCCTGTTATATTTAGCACTGAAATTACATGTTGAAACTCTATTCCCTGTGGAACATAATTTCCCTTTCCTTTTTCATTTTATGGAAGCTTATAGCTGAGCCTGAGCTTTCAGGCCATTTAAATTATTCCTTTATTTCTCTAGGTAGATTTTTGTCAAATCATATATTTGCAATTAGTACCAAAGAGCAATTTTCCCTCAAAAAGAATGTTTCCCCAGGCTCATAAATGTGTATGCAATATTTGTATTATGGAATCCACAAATAAGAAAAGGAAATATTCAATCTGGTAAATTGTATATGTTTCTGGGAAGGAATGAAATATACATGGGAACAATGAGCTGATACTTAAAATATCCAGTCACAGACTAAATTTTTATGGAAAAGTCAACATTAGAAACTCAAGTTATCAATAATCACCCAAGGGAAATAGTAAAAGTCTCATCAGGCTAATTTTAAAAAGTTAGTGAAAACTTGAAAAAAATTCCATTTTGACAGAAAGGTACATTATAACAGAGCATGGTTGGTTTTTCCTTTCCCTATAATTTTGATCCTTATGAAAAGCAGGGAAGGAAGAAATAGAAATTCGGTATTTAGGCAAAATAATAATCATAATGGTTTCTACATAGTCCTTAATAAAGACACAGCAATGTTAAGACTTTTTGTCTGTTTGCATTTAGGAATAAATTAATCACCCAGAGCTTGGGCAAAAGTCTATCTTTGTTACCATTAATGTAGCAACATAACATGGTAGGAATCTCCTACATAAGAGATGCAGCTTTTATAATAGTGGTAGAACAGCTGGAGGAGCAGAAGACCTTGGCTTGGTTGTATTCCTTTGGTCTAATATTGCCTCTACCCTCTTTGTATAAATAGCCATTTGTATTTCACGTAAAGCTGCCAGCTGAGTGGTCAATAAATACAGCTCCATTATCTTGGCAAAGTATCCCTTGAATCAGGGCTCTGCACAGAGGCATAATCCCTAGGACAGTTCAATAATAAGTGATATCAAAGCCAGATGTAACTGTCAGTTTTACTACCCTCCCCTGGTAGACTCATTCAGATGGTTAAATGTAAATCAAAGGGAAAAATAAGCTCTGTTTTAACTACGCATAGTAAAACATATATGTGTATCAGAAATATGCTTGCATATTTGCATATGCTGGTATAATAATGTGTATATAGACAGCCCCAGGCATCAATTGATTTTGAATAATTAACTGTTAGCATTAACTATAGTTTTTATATGAATACATCCATAGACAAACCTTTCTTAGGGCAAGACCAAGTCCATTTGAGATGGAAAACTTGCTTTTCTTGACCAGGGTGGTTTCTTCTTTGCTGGGCATTTAAAAAACTTCAAAAATTAGCCTCTCTGTTATGAGACAGAACTGTGTATTTGGCAAACCCATCATACTCGGCTTAAAGGGATGATACTGAAAATGTTCAGATAAATCAGATTCGCAGTGAAAAGAAACCCTGCTGAAGGGTAGATTTTAGTGAATATGGCAGTTGATTGATAAAGATAGTAAAAATAGTGATCAATACGTGCTAAGGATGTATAAAATGCCAGGCACTGTGCTCAGACGTTTACAGATATCATCATGGTTTTGTCTCACAAAGAATATTACACAGTGGGTAGTATTGTTATTGTGCCCATTTTACAGATAAGTTCACAGAGGTAAGAACCTTTCTCAAGGCCACCCAGCAGTCAGCACTGAAACTATACTTTGAATCTTAGTATTGCAGTTTACAAAACTAGCCCAAGATTTCTGGTGCTGTTCCTGTCATTCATTATTTTACTCATTTAACCAATATTTATGGAGCCCTTACTCATTCAGGGTTGAGCACTTATGGGCCTGGGCTGAGGACTTAGATCCTGGCTACAAGCCCAGACAAGGGCAAGGACAGCAAACTACTCGTATCTCAAGGGCCAGCTCTAATAAACTGGCAAAGGTGGCCTGAAAAAGTGCGTTAAGAATTCCACAGTTCAGGTCAGTCAGCAAGGAACAATGGAGTAGATAGATGAGCAACTACCGTGTGAGGTGATGTGGGGACAGCATCACGGGTCTCCAGTATTTGACTTCCCTGAGCTTGGGGATGATGAAAGATTAGGAGAAATGCTCAGAAGTCAGTGGTCACATGGAGTTGAGTAAGTGGAAACTTGAGTACTTTAGGATTGATGTTAAAGCAATACCGAGGGTCCTTAAGAGCAAGAGATACAAACACAACCCAGTGTGCAAAGCCAAGTCAAGGGTAAGCAAAGGCAAGGCAAAGAATGAACCAGCTACTAGATAGAAAGGTGCAACATAGAAGCACACAGCTATTCAAGAGGATTGTTGAAGTGCAGTCAGAAAAATGGAAAACCAAGTATTCTAGGGAGACAATAAGTAAGTTCTTCTGCATAAGAAAGAACGTGGATAACTAAGATAGGGTACCTGCTGCAGGCTCCAGAGGCAACAATTATCACTCCATGATTTGTCTGGGTGAAGAGGTCACAGGGTACACTGAGCAGAGGTGGGAAAAATGGGGAGAGGTGGAGCTGGGCTTTGTCAGGCCCATCTTAATATCCCCAAGTAGCTTGACTAAAAAGTCAACTCTAGCCCAGCGGTGGCCAACTCTACTCTCTCTGGGCCTGCTTTTTGACCAAACAACATTGCATCTGCTTTGGTGATGCTCCTCTTTCCCAAGTAGATATCAGAGTTGACAGCTGTTAATCCCACTCCAGTAGGAATAAATCCTGCCAGGGCTGGCAATGAGCAGGTGCATTTCCACTCACCTGGATCAAACCAGAGTCTCCCGAGAATACATTTTGTGCAAACAGTCCTTATCCCACTTGGCAACTGGCGGATTTAGCACCAATTGTAGCACCTCGAGCCTACAGTTTAAGACAAGTGGCCTGGAAGAGAGATAAGCACACTCTTCTGAGATGTGGGCGGTAATTAGCTCCCAGCAGTATAAAATATTCAACTCCGAATGATGAATTTTAATTTTATTTCAAAAGCCTTTTCAAGGGGAAGGTGTCAAAGCTTAACACTTGCTACTAGATTTAACATAAATGGCTACCTGCCAGTTAGAATCTGTTTTCCAATCATTTGTGATCTAATATATGAAAATGAATTATGTGGTTCAAGATGAAATGAAATCTATACTCTTCTGTGCAGTGCTGAAATATTAAATCACTTTAAAGGGGTGAGTGGTGAAGGGGAACACCTTGTTGATTTACACATAAATAGCAAGTGTGTCGCTCAACCAGATCTCAACTTAGCTGGCAAAGCATTTGGCATATGGAAACAAAAACAAAAACAAAAACAAAAACGTAGATTTCTAAAAGTTTACATCTAGTTATGTTGCCAGACAGAAGGACTAAGATGATCAGCCTGGCAGAGAGGGCACGGTGGTGGGAGGAAAGGGGAAGCCACCAGACTGCCCTCAATTCTTGGCAAGTGTGCTGTTGTACCATTACAGGACTCAGGAACACAAGCCAAGCCTAGCATTTATTCCTGGGAGGGCATCCAGCAGAATGGGACAGCTGATTTTGCACCTCAGTGCAATGCATTCTAAGGCAGCTTTATTATTCATTGGGGCTGCTGGGCTAAGCACACTGAGTGACACCAAGACCATTTGGACAGAAAACCCCTGAAACTCTATGCAGTTTGTATTCTCTAATCCAGTGTCTTTGGGAGCTTACTTTAGCCTTGGACACTCTCATGGGTTGAATTGTACCGCCCCAAAATATGTTTAAGTCCTGACTCTGCAGTACCTGTGCAAGAAACTTTATTTGGAAATAGAGTCTTTACAGATACAGTCAAGTTACGACGAAGTCCTAGTGAATTGGAGTAGGCTCTTAATCCAATATGACCAGTGGTCTTGTAAGAAGAGGGAAATATGGAAACATACCTAGACACACAAGGGGAGAATGTCACATGACAACAGGAAGCATAGATTGATGTACTTACAATTGCAAGGCAAGAAACACCAGCAGCTGGAAGACACCAGGAAAGATCCTTCTTTACAGCTTCAGAAGGACCATGGCCCCGTTGGCAACTTGACTTCAGACTTCCAGCCTCCAGATATCTCCAGATGTGAGATAATACATTTTTTGTTGTTTTAAGCCATCCAGTTTGTGGTGCTTTGTTCCAGCAGTCTTAGAAAACTGATACAGTTATCTTCATTCTAGCAAAATATACTCAGAACCCTGAAATATTAGACAGGTAGTTACAAAGTTGACCTGGTCAAAGCTGAGATGAAAAGTTACAGTTCACACCTGGTGTGAAAACCAGGGCTCCTCTGAGGAATGTTTAACTCCCTCAAGGGCATGAATTAACACATGCTATCTTCTTTTTTTAATTTTTAAAAAATATTTAAAATGATCTCATGAGTGTTCATCTAAATGACGTTCCATAAACTGAAGATACCCATGTTATGAGCACTCTGTTCGAGCATCACAGCATCACTCAAGCCCCAGAATCCCCTCATGTATCCTTCCACATCCCAAATGGCATTCCCTCTCTTGACTGCTTACTATCGTGTCATTCTGATTTTTGAAATAATGTGAGCCTCTTAAAACACTTTAGGAGGAAAGGTTGTTCTCTTTTTAAAAAATCCAACTGACTCTCTGACAATTTTCTTAAATATCCAATAACCTTTGTGTTTCTCCTAATATTTAGAAATGTTGGTATTAGCCAGCCTGTAGCAATATCAAATTCATATGTAAATTTAATTACAAATATAAAAAGTCCACATAAGAAATTTTAAATAATTATCTAATACAATTATATTCTTTTTTTTTTCTTTTTAAATTCTTCAAGCTTACAAAAGTTTGTGCCTATATTTCAAAGAACTTGCTATCTGGCTGTCTTGCTAGAGTCAGGGCATATTTCAAAAACACTTTTTAGCTCCCAACTTGATATTTTTAGAATACTTTGCATATGAGGAAGTTATATGGAAATTAGAGGGAATTAATCTAATTAACTAATTTTAATTTATTTATATATACTCTCCAAACTAGAGGAAAACTGAATATGTATAAACAAAATATTATTATTATTGCATCTCCATCTTTTCACAAAATTGGTGAGGTGACTTCTAAAATCATCCAGGACGTGAATTGTATTTATTTTGTGTCAAGTATTGCTCTAAGTGCTGTTACATATTTTAAGTTACTTAACCTCACGACAACACAATGAGATAGGATAGTGATTATTCATAGTCTGCCACCGAGGATGTAGGTCACAGAGAGTTTGAGTGAATTCCCCAAGGTCACAGATAAATGGAGCCCAGATTCACACCCAGACTCACTAGCAGTTGAAGTCCATAATCATCTTGTTATATAAGCTTTCAACAGAGGGGCATTCAATACAATGATAATATTATAAAGATAAAAATAAAGACAAGAAAAAATATAGAAAATTCAGCAATGACGTTCCATATGCTTCTGAAGTTGAGCTCAAAATGTTTTTCTTTGAGCCTCTTCAGAGTAAATATACAAACAAACCCAAGAAGCCAAAACCACTCAGCGGCAAAGATCTCACAAAGACCTTTTTTTTTAAATTGAAAAGAATAGCAACTTTTCAAAATACTTTCTGAACATTGAATTTGAGAATTGATTCTTCAGATTATAAATATATTTATGCTTTGACCCAGCAATCCTACTCCAGGGGATTTATCTAACAGGTACACATCCAGAAACAATTCACATGCAAGGTTAATCAGAGAAGTATTGGATTTGATAGCAAAGGGCTGGAAACAACTCAAAAGGTCTGTTACTAGGGGCTAGTCAAATAGAGACAGTGCATTCCATGTGTGATACCAGAAAGGCTCTGAACATACCTTTAAATGAGATGGATGCATAAATACTCATCATAATACATAGCATTATACAGTTTATAAAATAAATTGAGAAACTAAGTATATCTACATGTACATACATGAAAATACACTGGAAGGATTCATAAAAATCAACAAAAGGAAAAGGTCTTCCTTCTTTCCCATGACACATTTGCAAGTCTCTTTGGTTCTGCTTTCAAAACAGACCACCAATCTGACTACTTCTAACAACCTCCTACTATCACTGCTCTGGCCCAAACCACCATTATCTCATGCCTGCACAATTATAATATCCTTCACCTTTGAATCTTCAAACCATTTCAACATGGCAGCCAGCCATCCTCTTAAAAGGATCTGTCACTCCTCTGCTTGAAACCCTCCCATCTCAGAGTAAAAATCAACCCTATTATGACTTGCAAAGCTTTATATAATAAATTACTTTTCAAATCTTAGTCTCTGCTAATCTTCTCTCAGCTCACTTAGGGGTCCCCATTGCTCTATCTGGAATTAGAACATACTCATTAATTAACTAAACAGTGAAAAGAATGACAATTTTTCTCTACAATGAAAATATACAATTGCCTATTATGAGATGCTCTTATGTTTTAATGTAGGTTGGTATGCATGAATAATATCTACATAGCCACATGCACAAACACACATGTACATACACACATACATAACAATATATAAACAGAGAAATCATTGTAATATTAAGCACTAAGTAGTGCTAGATTTTGTTTTTAGGTCTGCGTGAGAGGCTCTTTGAACAAGGAAGAGTCTGAAAAACCTGAAAATAATCTTCAGAATAACATCCAAGGCTGAATAGAGAGGAATCCAGGAAATAATTTATAATAACATAGCAGATTGGTTCAAAGTAATAGAAATAATGCTAAATGTTTTAATATTTTAACCCCCCATTAGAAAAGTTATTGTCAAATGTTAACAATTAATTGTTTAGATTTTCTTTTTGTCTTTCAACTGTTTTAATAGATGGCCATATGCTCCAAGCTGCCTAAAATTGCATGGTGATATTGAGATATAATTTCTCACCTTATATTTTCTGGTGTCTGGAAATGATATTGAACAAAAATTTTCCCCTATGAAATAACCACTTAAGAGTTTCAATTTTTATTTTGGGAAACAAAATAACTTACATTTCTAGAAGAAAAAAAAAAAAAAACCTGAAAGGAATAACCCCACTGGGCTAACTGAAGTGACTGAAAATAAATCTTTCTCTTAATTGCCTATGCTAAAAATAAACAAATGAACAACAAGCACAAAATGGCAGAAAATGCTTGCTATAGACATGGTTTGAACTTCTGACTATTATGAGTTGAATTATGAGTATAAGCAATCTAGATAATAAAATTCAGTCTGAGATGTGTTTTAGTTCAGTATAGTTTAATAGCAAGGAAACGTAAAGATTTATTGTAAAAACTAAGAGAACCAGGCCTAAATAAGGCTGGGATTGAAGTATGATTCTGGACCAAGACAGCCCAAAGATCCTCCTGGTAGCAGTTAACAAATCTTCCCTCTAGCAGTCCATCGTTAATATAACTCAGAGACTCCCATTCCGTTTCTTTCTTAATCTCTATGCCTCCAAGTTCTAATTGCTTAAGGGTAAATATTCTGTCTCAGCTCATCTTTTTAAGTAGAGTTTCACATGTTGTGGATTGTTGCTCAGTTTTCATTTCTCATCATCTAACCAGTTACTGCCAGGGAATCAAGATGACATGAACCATTGCCCAAAATGTGGCTTGAGCAAATTTTCTGACAAAAGAGCCTAGATAGGATAAATACCCAAACACTTATTTAACACACTGCAACCCAATATGTCTAATACATGTTTCCCACTGACTTGGACAGTGCCATGCAGATAGGTGATTAATAAATATTTGTAGAATGGAAAATAAATCCATGTGTGGTGGGCAAATATGCCCTCATTTTTGGGACATCTATCCAAAGCTGTTAATGCCCATCATATTGCAATGCTCGTGGGTACAAGTACAATGCTATCACTCCTTCCACAATACAAAATAACAGCCATGTTTAGTTTCTGAATCCATAGACAATGCCACAGTTCCTAAAGTCACTGTAGTCACTGAGTTTTTTCCTGTAGTTCTTATTCTCTAGTTCAGGGCTTGGCTAACTCCAACTAGCAGGCCAAATCCATCTCACTGTCTTTTTTTGTGAACAAAGTTTTATTAGAACATAGCCATGCTTTTTTGTTCACGTATCATCTATGGCTGCTTCCAAAATACGTTGGCAGAATTGAGTATTTGTAATAGAGACCTCATGATCCACAAACCTAAAAAGTTTATTATCTGGCTCTATTAAAAAAAGTATGCCAACCAGTGCTCTAAGTCATTCATTCAACAAATGTTTAATGAGTATCTATGACAAGCTAAGTATTGGCTTAGGTGCCAGAGATTTAGAAGTGAACTAAACAAAGTCCTTGATGACTGACAGCATATATTTTGGGGTGGGATGGTGGACAAACAATTTTTAAAAAATTCTATATTACACAGAAGCTTTGACAAAAAGCTTCTTGCTATAGACAAAAAGCGAGTCATGAAAAAAACATTGGGCAAGTTTGATGGCTGCGGTTATGATTGTTGCTCTTTACCTTGTGTAAGGCTAATCATGAAAACGTCCAGTAAGGGAATGTCTGAGTAAAGGTGAAATGAAGAGATTATTTGGTATCTGAAGGAAGTGTCTCCTAGGAGAGGTAATAATAACATCTCTATCAACAGAGCCCCAAAATACTGAAACAAAACTGACAGAGTGTAGGAAAGAAATAGGAAATTTGAAACAATAATTAAATATCTAAATATCCCACTTTCAAAAATGTGTAGAAATATGTGGAAGATTATAAAGGAAATAGAAGACTTGAACACACTATTAGACATAAACCTCTCCTCCCAACAGCAGCAGAATACGCATTTTTCCCAAACACACATGGAACATTATCTAGGGTAGACCATATGCCAGGCCATAAAACAAGCATTGGTGAATTTAAAAGCATTGAACTCATGCGAAGTATATTCTCAACCACATTGGAATTAGAATAGAAATCAATAACAGAAGGATATTTGTAGAATTCACAAACGTGGAAATAAAACGACATGTCGCTAAGTAACCAATGGGTCAAAGGATAAATTAAAAAGAGAAATTAAACTATTTTGATATGAATGAAAATGAAACTACAACATATCAAAACCTATGCGATTGTAGCTATAGGGGTATTTAGATGGAAATTTAAAGCTGCAAGCACCTGAGTTTAAAAAGAAGAAATATCACAAATCAACAGCTGATTAAAGAGAGAAAAAGAAAAGCAAACTAAACCCAAAGCATGGAGAAAGAAGGAATAAAAAATAGAACAGAACTAAATAAAATAGAGACTAGAAAGGCAACAGGGTAAACCAATGAAGCAAAGTTTGGTTCTTTGGGAAGATCAACAAAATTAACGAAAGTTTAGCTAGTCTGAACAAGAAAAAAAAAGGGAAAACTGAAATCACTAAATAATGAATGTAAGAGAGAATGTCACTGACCTCACAGAAATAAAATTCCAAAATATTAGATGATTTAGTTGAAATAGTAATTTCAACTGTTCTTAGAAAGACACAGATTACCAAAACATTCTCAAGAAGAAATAGAAAACCTGAATAAACCTATAGCAAGTAAAGAGATCAAATTAGTAATTAAAAACACCTCATGTAGAAGAACCCAGGCCAGCTGGCTTCACTGATGAATTCCACTAAATATTCAAAGAATAATGAATACCAATCTTTCACAGGAAGAGGAAGGAACACATTTCCAACTCATTTTGTGAGACCAGTATTACCCTAATTCCAAAACCAGGCAAATGTCAAAAGGAAAGGAAACTGCAGAGCAATATCTCTTAATATAGACACAGAACAAAAACTAGCAAACAAAATACAGTAACATACAGGAAGATTTATATATCAGGACCAAGTGAGATTTGCCACAGGAATACAGGTGGGTTTAATGTTCAAGGTGAAGAGTGAAGTACTTACTCCTGCCTCAGCTGTGAAAGAGACTTGCCTCTAAAAGTATAAAAAAGATGGAATCCAAAAAATTAAATCAAATAAATAGTTGCATTCCAAATTCATGGTGATGTATTCATATTCTTTAAAAAAACTAAGTATATCAGTAACATTATCTGTAATTGGAGTCACTACCCTGGATCAAATAATCCAAGATTATTCTTAAGCATCCAACAGTCTTTTTGCATTATCAAGATTAAAAAGTGAGAGAGCAGCATTGACATATGTACACTACCAAATGTAAAATAGAGAGCTAGTGGGAAGCTGCTGCGGAACACAAGGAGATCAACTCAATGATGGATGATGACTTAGAGGGCCAGGATAGGGAGGGTGGGAGGGAGTCGAGGGAGGAAGGGGACATGGGGATATATGTGTAAATACAGCTGATTCACTTTGGTGTACCTCAAAAACTGGCACAAGAGTGTAAAGCACTTATATTCCAATAAAGAGCTTAAAAAACAAACAAAAAAAAGATTGGGAAATAGGTCTATTGTGGTATTGCTAACACCTTCACTTCTTTGAAGAATAACTTTCACCTAAGTGGGGTAGGGTGGAGGTAAATAGGCTTCCAAGTTTGATACTTAATACTTCACCCATAAGAATAAATATCAGAATTTGTGATATTTGAAAACTGGACAAACAATCAATGCCAGAGAAACTGGAGCCAAAAGCCCATTTGTAATCAGAGCTTCATTTGTAAACTGTATCTGACCTCAGTCAGATTACAATTGTGTCCTGGACACAGGATTACATTGTCCAGGGTATTGGTAGCTGGTGTATTTCTCTTGCCTCGAAGAACAGATACCAAGATGAAAAGTCACAGGTCACACCAGAAGAGGCTACAAGAAAGTTTCATGTGGTGCTCTTGGAAGATTGGAGACCATTCGTTTTTACAATCACTCCCACGACTCCTTTTATTCAAGAATTCAGGGAAAATATGAGAATTTCTACAGCCAGAGTGCAGATAATTTTTGACACCCTAAATTAACTCTTGTCTAGAAACTATTGGATCCAGTGACTAACAAGCTGGTTTGAATCAGAGGACTTTTCTCCAAGCCTTGAACTTTTGCAATTAAAAAGAGAAAAAAGATAAGAAAAAAAAAAAGAAAAAATGCTCAAACTCAGATCCTTAAGTGTACTAAGTGTGCAGCCTTACTTAGTATATTTTTTACCCTTGATGAAACTGTAGTCCAGATGGAAGTTCCAGAGATCTCCGCGTGCCTGGCCATTCTCTAAACCAAGAAACCAAGACTAACTGATCATTCCTCTGCTGATGATCACACCCAGGTTGCATGTGCCAACTAACTGTCCTGGTTAGACCTGGACACTTTTGACTCCTCTCAAACCTAAGTTGCATTAAGTTGCCATCTTTCCCATCTAGATTCCTAGCTGAGAAAGAATTGTCAGGGGTATCAGTTCCAGTGTGGCAGAGGCTCCTCTGATAATTGCTTATAACAATGGAAGAGAAGAGAAAATACTGTGAGTAATATAATTCAGAGGTCAGCAGATGACACACACAGGAAAGACCAGCCTAACATGCATGGCTCCTGGGGTCTTTGAATCCCTTCATTTAAACTGTGATAATGTGTGCTGGTCTTTTGATGTCAGCTCTCATAGGCCAGCCTTGGATGCAAATTTCTATCAATTGACTCAGCAAACTCTTTCATCCACAGCTGGCTGCCTACACGGAAGGCAGAAGCACTGGCACGGGACACCACTAAAATTAATTCGGCTGCATGTAAAATGATGGTCTGTTTTGGCAGTATCTGTCAAAATGTAAAAAAGATACGATCTCTTTTGCCAAGAAGTTCCACTTCAAAGGATTCATTCTTCAGATATTCTGGTGTGAGATTCCAAAGATGTATATCAACTGTATTCTCTGAAGCATTTTTTGGTGATAGCAAAAACCTGGAGACAAAAGTTGATCAATAGGGAATTGGTCTAATAAATCACCAGAATTGCAAGCAATATTTAAAAACAGATGAAACAAATCTATCTGTACATACTGCCTTAGTAGATGCCCATGATAATGTTTTTACTAGAAAAATAAAGTTAAAAACAGTATGAACAATATGTTTAAAATTTTATCATTAATGTTACATATTTATTGTATATCAGTGGCGTTAGCAATGGCTACCTAACTCTGGTAATGGGATTATGATCGGGGGAATCTTTTATTATCTACTCTCTTTACTTTTACACATTTAATTTTGACAAAGACAGAAATTAATTCTATTATTAATTGATTTAAATGTAAAAACTCAAACAATGATAGAAAATGACACAAAATTATAGACAGTTTTTCATAGTATAGAAGACATGAAATTTCTTATACTTCACGTCTGGACCTAAGCTCCCCACCACTTACCCTTGATCACTCCTATGTCAGTGGCACACCTTTGTGAAATAGGAAATTGCTCTGGGTTTAAGGGCATATTCTTGGACTCTACTCTGAGTAGACAAAGGAGCTTGATCTCTTACCATTGGCCTCCTAGGAACTCTACTGTAAATAACAGAGCTGGCCATCTCCAGATGCCAATCTCTCTGAGATCACTTAGATCAGAAATGGTTGAAAAACTGTATGTGTGATACATAAACAGTAATCCAAAATTGTTATAGGGGTGATAAATTTATTTAGCAAAGTCTTAACTCTTGCTAATATGTTGAAGGCAAGTAATTGAAGGCCATATACCTTGCAACTGAACACATGAAGTATAAATATGGTGAATGTCATTTTTTAGTGAGAGTTAGTGCAGATACCTGGGGACTACTGCTGAGTATAGCTGCAGAAACTGATTCAGCTCCCACTGGGTCTGAAGAACAAGTGTGCCAAGAGTGCAGCTCCAGAATCAGGCTCCCTGACTTACTATCCACATACTGAGACTCAGCTATCTCCATTGTGCAGGGAGATGAATCACAGTACCTTCCCTGTAAAGTTACAGTGAGGATCAAATAAGTGGATATTGGTAAAGCATTTAGAAGTGTGTTGTTTAATAAAACTGGAGTTGTCACTATTATTTCATCATTACTATAAGTATAACAAACCCATAATCCAATGAATATATCCTTTAATCTCATTTATTAAATTAACAGAAAAAAATTTTAAGCCTTATTGTCTGAAAAACTCATTATTGACTCATCTGAAAATTTTCAGATAGTATGAATATACACTTTGAAAACATGACTAATGATCATATGAATTTTCTAAAACCTATGGAAATGTTTAGCAAGTAAAAAGCATTTTCCCATTATACAGCAGCATTAATAAACAGTTTTGCATCCAGAAGAATACGTTCTGGCAATCATTTCAGATGCTTTCTTAAAGAAAACTTTGTTGAAAAAACATTTACTTATGTCATTTTGGTTGTGGATTAAGTGCCAGAATCCATCCTTATCAGAGAAGCCTTCGGGATATTATTTGCCTTTCTGCCTACTTTAGGATAGCCCAGGATGGGCTGCAGTAATAAATAAACCTTAAACTTTCATTGGCTTGTCATAACAAAGACTTATTTCTTGCTCTTACCACAGTGAGGACAACTTTCCTCCAGTTTCAGCTACTGTTTTTGGAACAATTGGATCGCTGGACTCTACATTTTTTGGAGAGAGATTCAAGATATTTTGAAAAAGCAAGGCAGGCCTGAAATCAGTCTGTATCATTTTTGGCCACATTCCATTTACTCAAATCCAGGGAGATGGGTCTAGCCTCACTGCTTGGGAAGCTGCTGAATGAACCTGGCTGTGTGCTTAGGCACAGCAAGCAAAGCAGAAAACTTAGAAGCTTATCTCTGCCAGACAATCCACATACACAAACAACTCCTGGGATTCTGCATATTGGTGAGCCTTGAGACTGAAAAGCAGGGCCATCTTACTGATGACTAGAACAGGGTCTGCACCCAGCAGGAGCTCCGAGAATAATGCTGGATTAACTGATGTAGAACTACATCATTTTTTAAAAGCTATACAATGTTGGGCTGATTATCTCTAGCACTGACTGATTATGAAATTTCCTCTCGTTCAGGAATTTGTTCTCAGGTATGATTTTTTCTTTTGAAAACAATCAATTACATTTAGTCTTATTTGCATTTCATTGTTTATTTTTAGTTGTATCACATTATTATGATTACCTTGAAATGATATTTACTCTTACCTCTGATTTCCAGGAAGCAATCTATAGATTTTCCACTTTGGGTAGTAATAGATGTACTTCTTTTAAAATAAATGTCTTAAAAATAAGACAATTTATGTATATTATAACCCACATCATAATACAAATTAAATAGCTAATCATTTAGGTGGTGCAAACACGTAGGCAAAAATGTGATTGTGTTCCTCAAATAACTGGTTTGGAAATTGTATGTCTAAAAAGCATGAATTCAAGCCATGTATTAGCCATAAATTTAAAACAGGGCTGATGCTTGTATGTAACCATTAGAGAGAAAGTAGCTCATCTGGAGTAGAGCCAATACTAAAAACAGCAAATGAATTCAAACTCATTTCACAAGTCTATCCTTAGTATTAAGTAAGTCACTGGTCTAAATTTATACACCTTATTCAGGGTTAGCTATTGTTTAAGCTCACAGAGAGTTAAGTTTGAAATAAAGTGAATAGAAACAATGTATAAATTGGGTAATTCTCCCTATTTGCCCTCAACAGGGTCAAGTATTTAGCATTTCCAGTGTTTGTGTTCCTGTATTTGTGTGCGTATGTTTATGAAATGCCCTTTAAATGAGAATGGAAAAAGACCACCCTCAAGAAATCATATTTCAAGTTAAATAGATTTAATAGCTATTCAAAAATATTATTGAGAGCCATATACTATGGAAAAGTTACTCAATGTAATACTGAAGTATTATAAATAATATATAATATTGTAATTCAGGATAAATTTTGGTTTTCAACAAATGCTTATTATCTGATCCACACATGCCATATTCTGGGATTACAGAGAAACAGGTCTTACCCTTCAAATAAAGGGGATGGCATCCACTTACAAATCAATATGCTAAATGCCAGAGAGTGGTGTCTACTAATCATATTGGAGCAACATGGAGGGAATATGTAAATCTTTTTGAGGGAATACAGGAGGGGATGTAGATTTACAGGGAGCAATTTATGATTGCACTGTGTTAGGAATGAATAGGCATTTTCAAGATATTTGAGTGAGGCATAACTATTGCAGGTAGAATACCACCAACGGGCAAATGCAGGATATTTGAAAAACCCAACTACTTCTGTATAGCTGGAGGTAGGCAAAGGATAAGAAATAGTCAGAGTCAGCTACATAATCTGCAGAACCTCATGCAAAATCAAAACGCTCCTGGGAATGTGTGGGAGGAGGGGGAGGGAAAAAGTGAATCTTGCATTTTCACAGGGTGTGCTATCCTATCCTCTTAAGGGATTGAAAATTGCATGCTGGAATGTGCTGCATGCTCTGGGTACCAGGATCAGGGGTGGGTGCAAGAGTCCCATTAAGTCATCTGCCAAATCATCTGTGCACATGGCCTATGGTGCTGTCTGCCCAGATGGGACAGCCAAAACCTTGCCCTGCCCTGAGTGCTATCAGGAGTGTGTTGGATTCCTACCCTTCTCTACTCTCGCTGTTATCATACCCAAGACAAAGCAGGGGCCAAAGTCAAAGACAGTGAAATGAAAGCCTGGCTCCACTATTGCAACCCAGTTATCACTCCAGCTGAGAGTTGCAGAGGTCACTATGTGGATGTGGGGAGGGGAAGGCTGAGAATCTCTTCGGGAGTTGGGGAAGGGGATGTACTATGTGTAAGCCTACTATCCAAGCCCCTGGCACATGCTCCATTATTCCATTGAACTTCACCTACAGAAGCAAATTTGAAGATAAAATTAGTAAGCATTTGAAGACAGCAACTGTAGAGCATCAAACCTTAAGATGCTCTGGCCACATGCTCGGGTAACAGTACCTGGGGCAGCAAAAAAATTAGACTGATTAGAAATAAAGGCCGCCTGTGTTACCATTCATGCTAATGCATTTGGGTTTCATGTTAGAGGTAAATGATTGGTATTTTGGTATGTAAACAATGATTTTGTTTAACATAAAGGACAAGTAATAGTGTTATAATTATTGAAAAGAAGTCTAAATCAAGAGTCAGTAACATTGTAGTTCTCAGACTAAAAGTGATATTATTAAAGTTTATTTCAAATTTTAATTTTTATGACTGAATGAAACTCACAATCACTATTTTAGGCCGTGGTTTTATTGTGTCATAGTAGTAGAAGCATCTAATAATTTGATTTCAAAATTTTAAAATGCTGAATCTTGGAGGATTGGATTTCTTTCCTATATCTAATCATATGAAACCAGGAAATGAATATTATTAAAATATAAAATCTCAATGCATTACTGTTTTCTTATAAATTGATATTTACAGTGGAGATTATATTTAAGGTCTTTCTATTACAAAATGTGTACATAACTTTGTTGGAAACCAATAAATACACTACATTAAAACCACGGGATACTGTGCCATGTGAGGATTAGAAATTATCTTCTGGAAAGTCAAAACTAATGCTCCTCCAGAATATTGTAAAATCAAGGTCATGATGTTGTCAAACAGCTAATTTGATAGAAATCTCAGCACATTAATAACCTGATTGCTCTGAATTTATATGTCAAATTATCTTCATTTTGCCAGTCACCTACTCTCTCTAGCATTTAAATATTTTTTTTTCCCCAAACAGGGCTGCAGTGATTTTGCTGCAGACTTATTGTCATAATATTTACAAAATGCTCCTGAGCCAGATTTCTCTCATAGAATTTTAAGTTTAATTTAACACGTCCTACAAGCAGATAAAATAAAATGATATCATATCCAATAGAGAAACACCAAAGTGAGTCATACTCATGTTTCAAGACCATGAACTTATCTAAGCAAATCTTGTATGAGCTCTGTGGCCCAGCTACGCAGCTTTAATTATGAGATAATGGGATGATATATGTCACCACAGTCCTCTCTCTCTCATCTCATCTCTCATTTTCTGCTCCAGCTGCCACATAAAACTTTTACAAAGTTGGTGGAAGCGTTTCTGATTCCTGACCGTCACTGCTCCATCCTTTGTCACCATATTTAATGTTGTTCTTCAAACAATTAGTCTATAGTTTCAGATCTACTTGCCCTTAGTATAAATATTCATGGGGACTTCTATTTCAAAAGATGATATTAACTAGACAAATTTCATTTTGGGGAAATAATATCTTGTCTCATTTTTCTTAGGTCAAATTTTTAAAATGCTACTCAATCAGGCTTTAGTTGAGGAAAAGCAGGTTAGTTTTCCTTAGAGCCTCTGAAATAGAGAGTTCATGGAAACTCTATTGCACCTTTTACATCTTTTTGACTTCTAATATAAGTAAATCAGGATTCTCTGAACTAGGGGTAGATATCTAATACTTTTGAGAACAGAGAGTTGGAAGAATCTTGGTATAAGACAAGAGTATAGGATGGAAACATTGGAAAACTGGAGAATGCATACATTGTCTAAATTCATTCAAATTGAATTTAAAATTTTTAGCTAACTCTACTAATAAAGATGGCCATGACAGTAGCTCACATCCCAAATGTCTTTCACAGTGAGACTTTACCACTCTCATAAGCCAAAATGGTATCATCCTTGCCTCCTCCCTTTGAGTCTCACCTGACCCTCTGTGTAGCCTTGATTACTCCAATGCAGCCAAAGCGAGACCGCAGCTTCCAAAGCTCATTGTCATAAAACCCTCACAGTTTCTGTTTTCTGGTTTCTGAAATGCTTCCCCTCAGACCTCTGCCCTCAGACCTCTGTGCTGTGAAAAAGGCCCAGTGAACCACACATAGAGACCATAAGGAGGAAAACCAAGAGGCCCTTGCTGACAGCCTGTGCTGTGTTCTTTCTCCTCCCAGCAAAATGCAACAATCCTAGTGACCCCAAATGAGTCCAGCAGAAGAATCATCCAGCCATCCGACAGAATCATAAGAAGAAATAGATCACTGTTGCTTAAAACGCTAAGTTTGGGTTGTTTGTTCTTTAACCATTGATAACTGACACATTACAAAAACCTCATTTCCTCTAGTTTGTGACCCTACTTCCAAACTCATGTGAAATAGTTAAAACTTTAGGACCTTGTGGAATGGAATCATATTAATTAATTAAATTTAATTGCTTAATGATTAGGCAGCTTTCTTTTAGTCATAATATATGTTGTCATAATACACCAGATATAAACTCATTCTATATACTTTTTGCTATACACCAATTCAAACTTTTTAGCATGGTAAGTGATGATTTAATTTTTTTTTACTGACAAAAGCTGGGTTCACATAGTAATTTGACCTTTAGTTTTAAACTCAAATATACTTCATATTGCTTCCTGAATTACAACTCTGATTTGGGGTGGAGAAGATGATCTGAATTCAATATAGATTTTAACAATTATTCTAATATAAGCCCACATATTGGGTTTCATCACTTTGAACCAAAATCTGATTACATGAAATATTATACAGCAGATTCCTTGTATCCTAATTTCTCCATAGAGACTATATTCAATATCACATTCTATCTGTCCATCCATCCTTACGGTGATCCTACTTCAGCTGGGAGACACCCCTCCGTGACTTCCCAGTCATGAGGGTCTACATAACAAACTCATACTTACCTGTCAAGATGCAACTTAACTATGAGCCCTATCACAAAGCCTTTACTGATACTTCCAGGCAAAGTAAGTCATTTCCTTCTCTGTGTGCTACTCTGCTCTGTACCTATAATATTTATTTCAACATATTTGTTGACATGTGTGTATGCTCCCTCATTAACTGTAAATTTCCCAAATTGAATGATCACTGTCTTACTCATCTAAAATCTCTAGAACATAACACAATGCTTGGCCCACAGTTGAAAACTTGATAAATGAATTTTAAGGAGGGAATAAATGAAACTTCTATTTATTTTTGTGACTATATAATCTTTATTCACATTAACCCTTATCTTAATTTGCTTCAAGTATCCTTAGTTTTGCCTTCCAATCTGTATAATATTACATGTAATGTTATTTCTCCCAAGAGTTTTTGAATTTCATCTCATCATGCTCTGGGCCCAGATAAGATAGACTCTCAAAATTATTTTAGACATTTCCAGCTGGGCTGATTTTATTTTTATTTAATTTTTTAGCTCCTTATAAGTACTGTGCTAATTATTTGTATTAACTGCCACTTAGTTGTGAGTTGTCACTCAATAAATATCTAAATGAATGAATAAATGATGTAGTAGGCCAGACAAATGTCAAGTACTTTACTTGTTAAGTATGTGATAGCTGTTTTAGACAAAAAGACTCTCAACAGTGATTAAAATCACAATTATAATATTATCTTATTGAAAAATGTAACCCCTTTGACAGTTATTATCTTTATGATATAATTTACTGGATAGAATTGCAGAAAAAAATGCACCTACCTATACAAGAGATTATTATGTGATATATTTAAATTTCTGCTTTATATTACATTTAATTATGCAGGTAACACATGACTATTATTTCTTGAAAAATTTATCCTACAAACTGCAAAATCTTCTATGATTACCTTCTCAAATTCCATCTCCTTTACCTCCTCCCTAGATGTAGCTACAGTCAAGTTGTATATTTCTTTGTATATCTATAAGATGTACATACATGGTTAAGTTCAATTAAACTTTTTGTATTTAAGTACCTGTCATTTTACCAGGAGAAAAAGAAAGAAGTGAACATTAAATTCCATTAATGGAAGAAGAAGACATCCAAGCTTAAATGTGTATTTTCCTTGAGCACATAGTTAAAATCATAAAATCTGCCAGTCATCATTTGAAACTGTGTTTTTAAAAGCCCACTTCATTTCTCATCATCTCCCTCAGATAAAAGAATCCAGCTGTTTATGTTTTGTGATAGCTTGCTTGGACATAGTCCAAAAGGTGAAGTGGGTGAGTTTACAGTCTCCTAACTAACAGCACATTGAAGCAGCACGGCGCAGCAGCAGCCGAGGTAAGTGTGCTTGTTTGTTTTGTTTTTATCAAACATTAACATCTTTTGCATTGCAAGGGGGACCTCTTTGGATCCAGGACAGCTATGGTTTACATTCCCAAGTCTCCTTCCTCCCCACACCCTGCCTTCAGACATCCCCAGAACCTCTTCCACCAGGGCCTCCTTGGCCTTAATTGTGAGAACAATGGAGCTTTTCATAAGAGGCCTCTCACCCCCGCAGCCCTGCTGGCTCCTTTATGGTTTCTGTGTAGCTGGACTGATTACCCAGGGAACATATACTATACCTTGTCAGATTGCTTATTAAGGAGGCTGGGACTTGATTTGTAAAGAACTGAAAAGAATGCATTTCAGCCTTGACTGTTCCATAATACAATTCCTCTGGCACACTTTACAAAAGACTCAAGGTGAGGCAAGTACCAGGTTGCATTTAGGCAGAGCGGGAAGGCGCGGTACATTGTGATGAAGTGCTTTTAACATTTCACAGTTTAATGTAATTGAATTCTAATATGAGGTTTCTGTCATGAAGTCTTTTCAGTCAAGAGACCTATCAAAGAACTTGGGTCACTTACATCTCCATTTAAAAGGCAGGTTTTATTCCAAATGTTATCGCTGGAAATAACTAAACAACTAAAAGATATACTGGCAAGTCATGTGACCAACAAGGTACCTATGGTAATTATATTTACATGGATTTTACAGAACATATGTATATCTGTGCACACACACACACACACACAAACACACACACACACAGGCATATACATATTTATTTACAGTTGACCCTAGAACAACAAGGGGGTTGGGGGTGCTGACCCTCTAAGGAGTAAAAACTGCCTATAGCTTATAGTCAGCCTTCTCTATCCCCGGTTCTGCATCTGTGGATTCAACCAACTGGGAATTGTATATCAAAAAATATCTGCTTATAAGTGGACCCACATAGTTCAGACCCGTATTTTTCAAGGGCCAACTGTATTTGGAAAATGCATCTTCTATTATTCGATGTTTGGTGCAGGAAGAGATGAATATTATTCAGCTTTTATTTCATTATTTACAAAAGTGAAACACTTGAAGGTATACAAAAAAGTTAGATATGTGTTAGATAAATGATTTATCATCTATCAGCATAAGCACCTATTTGTATATGTTTACCTATTTTAAATGAAAACAGAAACAGAGGTTCAGGATAGAGATTGAATTCCCAAGAATTTGGGAATGTTATTTCAGATTGTGACATTAGCTTTCTGTGTGGCCTTGAGCATTAACTTTCTGACTTCCCTTCACGATTCCTCAACTGTAAAATGGAATCCAAACACTGGATAGAGGTTGGCAAGTTGTGCAGGAACCACTAAATATGACTTCTATAAAAGTAGAGATTTTCTCCCATGAAAAATCCTAAGTGCCACGCTTAATAAAAATTTTATTTACTATTCCATTTCTCCTAAGCAAATAAAAAGATGTCAGATAAACAGTCATCTGAGATCAGTCTTGACAAGCTTCTTTCCACTGATTTATAAAGTTGTACAGTTTTTAAATGTATTTGGAAAATTATGTTATTTTGCACACTCAAGCATTTTATTTTGCAGCTGGAGACTCTAAAATGTTCAATTCTCATATCTCTTAGACCTTGGAGGGGGACAATCAGAGGAGCTAATATTTCTGGAACTCAGATGGAAGTCCAGCTGAGTGATATTTGCTTAAATTAAATGACACAATCAGAGTTTCTTTAAGAAGAGCACCCTGTGCTCTTATGGGGACTTTCACTACTTACTGATTTTTAAAAATTGTTATTTCTAAAATTTGGGGGAAAAGTAGGAAACTCTATTCCAGCATAAAGTCAATAGATTGTATGTATTTATTATCAATATAAAATTCATTATTATTTTACTATGTAATCAAATTTTACAGATATGTTTTGGATACCAGCTACCATAATGCTACTGTAATGAATCCTACAAAACTTAAGTAATTGTCCAGTTTTTAACCTAACCAGAAGAATGTTCAGTCATGTAGAAAACTAATCATGGTATATGCCAAAGAAAGAAAATAATCAAGATATAATGTCGTGATTAATCTCTGTATTCATTTGAACTCTCCAGACAACAGTCTTTATTCAGAAACAATGTATATGCTAGACAAGATATAGCATTTATCATTCAAAGAGACATGGATCCTAGTTAGGGATTTCTTACTTACTAACTTCATGATTTTACACAAATTACTTAATTCCCCAGATGCTGAGATTCTTCATCTTTAAAATGGAGTCTAAATTAGATGATATTAAAACTAGTAATAGGTCATTTTCTCCCCAAATTGATTAATAATATGAATCTGGTAGATTCAAGAAGTTCAAAAAGAGATAAATGAGACTGACTTCCATTTTAGAACATTTTAGAG
The DNA here is from genome assembly GCF_030028045.1 of Hippopotamus amphibius kiboko. Lineage (NCBI taxonomy): Eukaryota > Metazoa > Chordata > Mammalia > Artiodactyla > Hippopotamidae > Hippopotamus > Hippopotamus amphibius. The sequence continues at coordinate 169,334,076 of NC_080189.1, forward strand.
AATGGGCAGAACACTAAGTAAAAAGAGAAAATCTTAGAAATTATAGAGAGGAGAAAAAAAAAGATAACACCATAAGACAAACAGCAAACTTCTCAATACCAATAACAGAATCCAGAAGAGTCAGATGATATCTTCTGAATGCTCAAAGAACCCAATTTTCAACTTATAATTCTACTCAACTAAACTTTCATTCAAAACAACAATACAATAAAAGTACATTACACAGAATCAGACTGAGAGAATGTGACTGAAAGGTCACTATTAAAATAACTTTAAAGAAATTCAAAAGCAGGAAATTAAACTAGAATGAAAGAATGAGATAGTAAGAACAGTAGCGAACAAAGAAACTTGTAAATGTGTGAGTAAAATTTTAAAAAAAATCAGACTTCTGGTTTCAGCCATTCTTTAAATTGAATTATAGTTGATTTACAAACTTGTGTTAATTTCAGGTGTACAGTATAGCGATTCAGTTATTTTTTTCAGACTATATTTCTTTATAGGTTATTACAAGATATTGAATATACCCTAAAATTCCCTATGCTATACAGTAAATCTTTGTTGCTTATGTATTTTATGTATAGTAGTTTTTATCTGTTAATTCTACCCTTCTAATTTGTCCCTTCCTCCCTCTTCCTTTTGGTAACCATAAGTTTGTTTTCTGTGTCTGTGAGTTTGTTTCTGTTTGGTTTCAGCTCTGACATGTAAAGATCATCACTCCTGTCCTAACAACAAAAAAAGTTGAAGAAAACATCAGTAACTTTTCTTGATCTATCAGAAAATTGAGATTGCAGAACAAACCCACCACCCTAAAACCTGAAGAGGCTAATCCACAAAATTTCAGCCAAGATCAGTTTACCTAGGGAAGAAGTCACTATGCCATAAACTGGTAGGAATTACCACTTAAATGTCAGTTTTGACGAACTGCTGGAGGAATAGTGTGAACTAATGTGAATGAGACACTTCTAGGAATTGAAGTTTGAGAGAGACCAAGACAATTTTGTGAGTTTACTTTCAGGAACTCCATCAACTTTAATAGTAAAGATCCCAGAAAAAGCCCCTTAAGGCTTTGGCAGTGAGAGGGGATGAATGATCATACTTAAAGGTAAGAAACAATATGTTTCCCCTTAAGACTGGGAGCAAGGAAAGGATGTTATCATTTGCTACTAACATTAAATATTATCCTGAATGTTCTAATTAGTGCAAGAAGACAAGAAGCGAAATAAGTATACATATTGAAAAGGAGAAATTAAAAAACTGTCTTTATGAAAAGATGACACAATTTTCTATATAGAAAATCCCAAAGAATAGACACACATGCACACACACAAACTCCTAGGACTAATAAACAAGTATAGCAAGGCCACATGAGACCAGGATAATATAGCAAAGTCATTTGTTTTCCCATATATTGGCACACCTGGAATTTGAAATTACAATGGTATTACCATTTACAATAATATCCCCCACAATGAAAACATGTATAAATCTAACAAATATATATAAAATCTATATGTGGAAAATTCTCAGGAAAGGAATCAAATGAAAACTAAATAAATGGGGACATAATCTGTATTCATGGAAGATGCAATATTGTTAAGGTGTCAGTTTTTCCCAAATGGATCTATAGATCCCAAGTAACCCCAATAAAAAACATAGTAAGATATTTGGAGATGTTGACAAACTAATTTTAAAGTTTAGATGGAAAAGCAAAAGACCTAGAACAGCTAACATAAAATTGAGTAACAAAGTTGGAAGATTCAACCTACCCAATTTCAAAACTTAGTGGAAAAATGCAATGATCAAGATGTTAAGATATTAGTGAAAGAACAAACATGTAGATCAATAAAACAAAATAAAGCCCAGAAATAGACCCACACAAACATAGTCAGCTGATCTTTGATGAAAGAGCAAAGGCAATCCAATGGAGAAAGGATAGTCATTTTAACAAATAGTGCTGGATCAAGTGGATATCTATATGTAAGAAAACATAAACCTAAAAGGATCTTGCTTTGATTTATATCATAGAGTGTTCTACCTATATTTTCCTCTAAGAGTTTTATAGTGTCTGGCCTTACATTTAGCTCTTTAATCCATTTGGAGTTTATTTTTGTGTATGGTGTTAGGAAGTGTTCTAATTTCATTCTTCTACATGTTGCTGTTCAATTTTTCCAGCACCACTTATTGAAGAGGCTATCTTTTCTCCATTGTATATTCTTGCCTCCTTTGTCAAATATAAGGTGCCCATATTTGCGTGGGTTTATCTCTGGGCTCTCTATTCTGTTCCATTGATCTATATTTTGTGCCAGTGCCATACTGTCTTGATCACTGTAGCCTTCTAGTATAGTTTGAAGTCAGGGAGACTGATTCCTCCAGCTCCATCTTTCCTTCTCAAAATTGCTTTGGCTATTCAGGGTCTTTTGTGTTTCTATACAGATCATAAAATTTCTTGTTCTAGTTCTGCGAAAAATGCCATTGGTAATTTGATAGGGGTTGCATTGAATCTGTAAATTGCTTTGGGTAATATAGTCATTTTCACAGTGTTGATGCCAGAAAGAGAAAAACAAATATGGTATGCTAACTCATATATATGGAATCTAAAAAAATGGTACTGGTGAACCCAGTGACAGGGCAAGAATAAAGATGCAGATGCAGAGAATGGACTTGAGGACAAGCGGTGGGGGGTGAAGGGGAAACTGGGACGAAATGAGAGAATAGCACTGACATATATACGCTACCAAATGTAAAATACATAGCTAGTGGAAAACTGCTGCAGGACACAAGGAGATCAACTTGATGATTGGTGATGACTTAGAGGGGTAGGATAGGGAGGGTGGGAAGGAGCCACAGGAGGGAGAAGATATGGGGATATATGTATAAATACAGCTGATTCATTTTGTTGTACAGTAGAAACTGGCACAACAGTGTAAAGCAATTATACTGCAATAAAGAGCTTTAAAAAAATGAACCTAGACACAGACCTAATAATTTTCACAAATATTAACTCAAAGATCATAGATCTAAAAGTGAAGAAGAAAACAGAAGAAAATCTAGGTGAGCTTGAGTGTAGTGATAAGTTCTTAGATACACCATCAATAGCACCATCTATGACAGAAAAAATTGGTAAGTTGGACTTCTTTAAAATTAAAAACTTTGGCTCTGCAAATATTAAGAGAATGAAAAGACAAGCTATAGGCTGAGAGAAAATATTTCAAAATACACATATGATATCCAAAATGTACCGAGAATCCTTAAAAGTCAACAATAAGGAAACAATCTAATGGGCAAATAGTCTGAATGAACACATCACAAAAGATGTGTGTGTGTACATATATATGTATATGTATATATACATACATATATCTCTTCATATATATCTTTCATATATGTTTTTTTAAATTTTATTTATTTATTTATTATTTTTTGGGGTGTACACCAAGTTCAATCATCTGTTTTTATACACATATCCCCATATTCCCTCCCTCCCTTGACTCCCCCCCCACCCTCCCTCGAGTCCCCCCCACCCTCCCCATCCCAGTCCTCTAAGGCATCTTCCATCCTCGAGTTGAACTCCCTTTGTTATACAACAACTTCCCACTGGCTATCTATCTTACAGTTGGTAGTATATATATGTCTGTGCTAAGATGTTCAACATCATTTGTCATCAGGGAATTGCAGATTAAAACAATGAGATGCTGTTATATATCTCTTGGAATGACAGAAATCCAAAAATTGACAACATGCATTACTGGATAGGATGTAGAGTAATATGAACTCTCATTCATTGTTTGTGAGAAAGCAAAATGGTGTAGTCACTGTGTAAGACATTGTAGCAATTTCTTACGAAACAAAACATAGATTCTTACCATATATCCAGCAATCATGCTCCTTGGTATTTACTCAACTGATTTTTAAATGTTTATGTTCACACAAAAACCTAGATATGAATATTTATGGCAGTTTTATTCATAATTGCCCCAAACTGGAAGCAACCAAGATGTTCTTCAGTGGATGAGTGAATAAAGCAATTGTGGTACATCTGTATAATGGAATATTATTCAGCAATATAGAGAAACTAACTAACAAGCCACAAAATAATGTGGATGAATTTAACTGAATATCACTGAGTAAATGAAGTCAGTCTGAAAAGGTTACTTTTCTAATTATATAGCAATCTGGAAAAAGCAAAATTATGGAGCCATTAAAACTATCAATATTTTGATAGCAATATATTAATATCTTGGGTTTCAGGGGTAGGACACGCGGCCTGAAATACACAAGACTTTTTAGGTCTGTGAAACTATTCTGTATATACTGTAATGGTGGATGTATGACACTATGAATTTGCCAAAACCCATAGAAATTTATAGCACAAAGATTCAAGACTTTGGAAAACAAAAGGCAAAAGAAACTGTAAGTAAGCACTGTACTCTAGTCGATACAGTTTCTTATGGGGATCTGGGTTAACAATTCTGATACTGCTATAGATTTATACAGATACTGAGAATTAAGTAGATGGTTGGCAGATCATGGAAGTCCGATTTCTTATTGTTAGAGAGAGAGTTTACAGGTAAGCAAGGGGAGGAGGCTAGAATGACCCATGTAGTAACTAGAGGCGGAGACAGCAGGAAGAATGCATGTTTAGATTTACATAAATACAGATGTTTATATATAGAAATATCTGTAGATATTTCTGTAAATACACAGGTTAGTATACACACATATATTGATGCTTCCCTGCTCTGTCAGCTAAGAGGCTGTAGCAGCAAAGAAAACTCCAATAGCAATGATAACATCTGGGATACAAGTCCTGGTTTCTAATTTCACTGTAGAGAGACCTTTGGAGAAATAGTTCATCTTAACATGAGGGAAGGATATTAACCTCAAGATGATCCTAGAGTATCTTGTAGTGACAGAAAGTAAGAAAGTGCTCAAAAAAAAAAAAAAAAAGAAAAAGAAAAGAAAAGAAAAGAAAGAGAAAAAGAAAACAAACCACAAAACACAATAATGGGTGTATGTCAAAGAGACACAGGATCTAATTAAAAGTGTTCTCAATGGCCAAAGCTGGAACAATTTGAGCAATAAAGTAAGCTAGCATTGGATTTACAACCTATAGTATAAAATAAATATCCAGGAGTCTATACTAAAATAAATAAATGATAGAATAAATAAATAAGAGAAAAGAGACAAATCTGCTATGCAGAAGATTCCAAATAATTTATAGGGATATTCTACCCTCAAAGGAGTGGAGCATAATTCCCTATTCTTAAAATATGGATTGCTCTTGTTGACTTACTTCAAAAGAGCACGGTATGGAAAGGGGGAAGAGGGAAGAGTAACTTCACAGTGGAGACACCTGCCAAGTGTTACCCTATGTACGTGGTCAAGGTTAACATCAGCAGTCATAAGTTATCTTCATGGCATGTGTCTTTGCTATGGTGTGATGAATATGACTTTACTTTCATGGTCTTCCAAAAACTCAAAGTCCCAGTCAAATCATGTGAAAAACAAACCTAACAAATCCCACTTGGAGACATTCTACAAGATAACTGGCCAGTGCTCCTCAAACTGTCAAGTTTACCAGAAACAAGGAAAGCCTCAGGAACTGACATACCAAGAGGAGACTAAGAAGACATGATGACTAAATGTAATGTGATATCCTGGATGGAATCCTGGAACAGAAAAAAGACATAGACAAAATCTAATGGAATCTGAATAAAGTATGGACTTAAGTTATTAGTAATATAAAAATATTTATTATAAGAAATACAATATTATGATTACATAGTAAGATAAAAAGTATTTTAAGCAAAATAAGATATTATAGAAATATAAATGTAATGTATGCTAGGAATAAATCCATTCTAAATTTGAATATATACATTTATTTATTTAAATGTATATACATTTAAATATACATGATAAATATAGACAAAACAAATTAAATTTTGATAAACTTTGATAAATCCACCATCAAGGTGCAAAATTTTATAAAATAACAAATTACTGAAATCACACAAAGAATTGAACAATACAAACTTTAAAGAAAGTTATAATTTTAAAGAAACTATCCGGAGGTGATAGGATAAGAATAGAAATTAATGAATAAAAGAGAAACAGAAAAGAAATAATAAGGAAGATCAGTGAAACTGGTTCTTTAAAAAGACTGATATAACAGACAGTATAATAGCAAAGTGCTAAAGGCAGAAGTTTGAAAATACAAGTAAAAATTATAAAAATGAAAAAGTATATAACTATTAATAAAATGTAGACTAACAATATGAGAATATCATGAACTGTATGCCCGAGTTGAAAACTATAAATGAAATTCATAGTATTCTAAAAGGTATAAACTTATCAAAACTAACTTTAAAAATTAATCAGTCTCAAAGAGCAACTGGTGTAAGTGTGAGTCAATAGTTACAAGGAAACCCACTAAAAGATAAAAAAACACCCACATCACTCCAGATCATTGTTGAAATGTATATTCATTTTCATCATCCAATGCTTATGCAAAGCCTTCCTGAAAATACAAAAAGAGGGATTGCCCACATTTGTTTTATGAGACTCATAATGTTAATAACAAAATCAGACTAGGATAAACACCAAAAAAATTAGGCTAATATTAGTAAACCTAATCTGGAATTATACAATATAGATATATATAATATAATACATCATAACTAAGTTGAGTTTTTTACTTAAATGTAAAAGTGATTTCATTTTGCAATACTCATTAATGAAAAATACTCTAAAAGGAAAAGACGGGAATAGAAAGTAAATTCTTTAACTTTATTGTCCAAAAAAGTTCTAAAATAAATGATTAAATGTTAGTGTAATATTCTTAAAGTAAATATATTTTATCTTATATATGTGTATATGTGTGTATATGTATGTATGTGTTTATTTATACCTGCTAGTACTACTTTATTGTACAGCCAATGTTCACAACCCAGCCAGTACAGTAACACAAGGAAAAGAAGTAAAAGGAATAGCTTTTGAGGAGAAATAACAGCATTGTTACTAATCACTGGCAATGTGATATCCTAAACAAAAATCTAATACCTGTAAGCAAAAGCCAATGCACTTCTTTTGCAACCCCTTAACTGAAACACTTGAATCCATATGTTTCAGAATTAAGAAGTTTTGAATTTTAAGCAGGTAAAAAGGTGCATAACCTTATATTATGTAACATTCTCAGCAGGTTGTGAGCAGCATCCCATAATCAAATATGTTAATATTTTTCAATGAAACTTATGAATATTTACATTAAGACAAAGACCAAAATAGCCTCACATCCATTGAAATCAGATTTGACCTTGAAATAAGACCGAATGCCAAACTTAAAAAACTTTGAGTTTCCAGAGCTTTTGGAATTTCAGAATTATGAATAAGGGATTATAAATTTGTTGCAAGATGGGAGTTTAGCACCATTGCTATAAAAATGTTAAATATACAAAAAGCAATTTTATTCATATATACTAGCTACAGAAATTAGGAAACATAATTTTAAAAATTATTTACAATAAAAAGTTATAAAATAACCAGGGATAAATAAAAAAAATATTATTTACCAACACATTTTACAGAGGTGCTTGGGTCATGAGAATAGAGCCCTCATGCATAGGATTAGTGCTCTATAAAAGAGATGCCACAGAGCTCCCTGCCGCTTCCATCCTGTGAGGACACCAGGAGAAGTCTGTGACCTAGAAGAGGGCCTTCACCTAACCTTGTTGGGCCCCAAATCTCAGACTTCCAGTCTCCAGAACTGTTTAATATCTCAGTCCAGTATTTTGTTACAGCACCCCAAATGGACTAAGACATGCAGGTTTATAGTTTTTATGAAGTTTGGAAATTTTTCAGCTATTATTTAAAAAATATTTTTAATTCTTCCCTCCCAGTCAATTCTTTCACTCATGAATCTCCAATTATACATATGTCAGACTGCTATTGTTCCACAGCTCGCTCTGCCTCTGTTCAATTTGGTTCCAATTATTTTTCTCTCTGTGTTTCATTTTAAATGTTTTCTAAATGCAAAGTAGTCAAGTAGGTTAGCTTTTTAAAGGTATCCTGAACCGGGTCTTAGTAGAAACAAAAAAATAGAAACAGTTTAAGAAGCAGACACCAGTGTCTATGATCATTTACCCTTACAATTTCCACAAGACTCTGCTTTCATGCTCAGCTTTGTAGAGGGAGAAATGGAGAAAACACACATGTTAACATATTCTGCTGCTCAGAACATCACTCTTGGGTGAGGTGTCACTCCTCCTTTCTTGTAGGCGCACAATCTCTGTTGACTATTCTAGTTTGGGGGAGTTGGTGAGAATTGAACTCTCTATGAGCCCTGAACTCTCCACAAAACCAGGATCATAGCCCCTCAGTAAGCCCTAGGGAAAATATCCTGCTCAATTCTTGGTTGTACTCTTTGGAGAAGGTCATTCATAAAACCCATTTGTCCTCAGATTCAGACACAAATTGTCAGTTCCCAGAGAAGTTCTGTTATTTGTCTGATAATTAAGGTCGCTGTTTAAAGAAATTCAAAACTGGTGTTTTTGAGAAATACTGAAATGCTATTGGGTTAATAATTTCTTTTACTCTAATAGGCATTGGCAGTATTTCTATTCTGGATTCCTACTTGAAAGAAATCCAGATTAAGTGACATTAATTCAAATTTTCACCTTGAAAATTTAACATTGATTACTTAAGATAGAAGTTAGTTTCTAATCCTTAGTCTTCTCAGCATTAGTACTTTGGAAGTAATTAATAGTTATTATACAATAATAATTGATCCCATAGTACACATGCCCTTCCCCTGCAACTCATTAAAATAAAAACATTCAATTTGATAATCAACTAAAATACCACTCAGCTAACAAGATGTAGCATTATTTACTGGCTTTATAGTCATTATATGTGGCAGAATACTAAATAGTTAACCTCTTACAGGAACATCTGGTAATCCTTTAATCAACAAACCCTCAGCTTTATTTACATAAATCTCAGTTTGGTTTTATGTTGCTTAGATTTCATGAGTTTAATTTACCTTTGATGATTAAGTAACTAATTATTTGGTTAGTCTATTATATTTTACATTCTAACATAACCATGGACTAATTAGAGTACAACATTATAATCTATAATCTTTATATCCTAAATGCACTTATGTGAAAAATCAATAAAGAAACCAATTTCTTTCTAAATATTTAAAATAGTTCCATATCACCTTGTAATATGTAAACAACAGGAAAAGCTTATTTTGAAATAATGTGCAGAAATGAAAGTCAAAATAATTTTTATATGAAATTACATACTTCATATTATTGCTTACTTCTGCATTCATCATAAAATGTGCATTATCATCCTTTGAATTCACCACAAACTTGTATTGCTCTTAATTTGCAATAAAAAAAAGTGATGCCTAAAGAGGTTAAATCACTTGTCTGGGCTATTAAGTGATCCAGCCAAAATCTTCGCCTATTTTATTCCAAAGCTTATTCCCTGTATCATGATTCTTTTCTTTACATTTTCATAGTAAACATACAAATACATTTGTTTTATTTCTGGAAATTTTAGGGAAAGGGAATGTAAGTTTTTCTTGGGTTAAATTAAAGTGTTGCATTGTTACCTTGTTCTCAGTTGAAGAAGTCAAAGCAGCAGGAGGCAGACATGCAGGAGGAGGAGGAATATGAGGAGAATAAAACAAGAACAGAGAGAACAAGAGCAAGAAGATGACTTCTTCCACCACATCATCCATATCCAGATTTTATTCTCATCTCCAGATTAACACATTTCTCTCTCCTGTTTAAAACTAGGTGACTGTTTTGTTTTGGTCTCAACAGTGTTGTGACTGGATCAGGCATTATAGTTCCTATGACTGTAAAATGCCCTCAGCTATAACCACCAGGGAACACTGGGGAAAAAACCAAAAAAAGTTTGTTACTCACAGGACCTGGAAAGCACATGGCACACCTGGGGCCACACAGTGAGATGTTGGAGAGAGAAACAGAGAGAAAGAGAGAGAGAATGAGCCTTGAGTTCTGCTTTTATTGGGGTCGGGGGTGGGCGGAATTTAAAGGGCAGGAAGAGGAAAAAATCAAGTGGTCCAAATGGTCACTTACAGAAATCAACCAAGATCTTTAAACCAAAAGAGGGAGCCCCCAGGGACACAGGGTTGAGGGGTGGGGTGGTGAGAGGTTGTGTGGCTTGACTCTTTATCTAGCCCTGTGGCTGGCAATATATTTATTAAGAGATAGCCATCTCTGAAGTGCATGCCTTGACACTTGTATTACAAAAAAGAAAAGCCAACTGTCACAGCTTACATTACACCATCATAGCTCAATAGCCAATGTTTGTTTTCACCAATTTACTTTTGTATTATTTTTTTATCTATAACAGTTGTTTTATATTGGGTTGACCACACTAGTGAGGTCATGAGGCTTTAAAGCTAGCATCCTAAAGCAAAGTTCCCTGGGGTAATGTAATGTACTGATTTGAAAGCAGAAAGGACTTATCCTGGAAGCCCTGATAGTATTTCCCAGAGTACTGTTAAATTATGTATATACTAGGATCATGAAAGTCCTACTCCCTGCTTTTTTTTGTTCATTATAGGATAATGGTGAGTAGAACTGATGGACATTGACAGAATAACAATTATCAATAGCAAATTTACAATTTCTTATCACATTATATATCAACATGCTTTGAAAATAAACTTATATATGATTCCAAATTTTTCTTAATATAAACCTTACAATATCTCTTATGGGCAATACAGCAAAAAAGTGCACAGATGCTCAATGACTAATATGTGAACAATTTAGGACAACTATTGATTTCTGTTTCAAGTTCTTTATCTGGGAATATGTGACTAACTCAAGGTCACACAATAAACCAATTAATAAGAAAAGCTAAGCAAATGTCTAATCCTATGTTCCCTCTGATACATTAGTTTACCGTAATTGAATATTCTAGAGTTAAAAGGTACCAATAGGCAGAAATCACTTTTAAAGAAAAGTTAAATACCCTCTGGAATAGAAACAAACAAATCTCTTAGAGGAGGAAGGATTCAAATCATTTCCATGAACTTGACCCAAGATTGAGACAATTCTCTTAGGACAAGGACTTTGAAGTAGAAACCTGACAATCTGTTATATTGCCAATTTAGAAAATAATCTCATCCTCTACTGATTCAATGCCAACCTGTCATGTTACAAAATTTCCTCTTATTCTGTCAGATCATTCAGCATAAAAACTGCTTTTTCTCAATCTTCCAGACTTTGGGGGCAGAAGTTAGAGGAAGGCTGTTTCTTTTTTCGGAAGGAATCTTTTATACCTCCTTAGAAAAATAAAGGTAGGAAATAGAATCCACAAGCTGGAAGGTACCCAAATCTATTCCCAGTCATCTTTTGTTGCAGGAGCATAAAATTTTCCAAATTCCATGAAATAGAATACAAGTTTTGTCAAACTGAACATCACGTAATTGGTAGAATGTGGTTGTGAATTCAGTTCTTCAGAAACACTGTCTTACTCTTCTTAACAATAATATCTATTGTCATATCACGATCTCGCAGTTAGTTCTGTACACGACTAACTCGACAACTAGATCCTAACATTCTAATATTCTTGAACTTCAGAACCTCTCTCACACTATTTGCCATGTTTTGTACATAGTCGGAGTTCATTTTTTAAAAAGGAGTGTTTAGGGTATATACAGGTCTTTTTTTAAACCGTACTTTACCTGTTATTCCTATAACTGATATTTTCTGCAAGAAATTGAGACACATAAAGCTGATCTATCATACAAATGCACTCTTTGCATAGTATATTCTCTGATAGTCTTTCTCACAAGTAAATTTTGCCTGAGGAGTTGGGAGTGAGAGGACTAGGAGAGCAAATGTACTACAATCACTCACATGTGCCCTATTCTACATCAGAAAACATATTATCTCTTGGGGTCAGGGTCTTTTGACTTAATTTTTATGATACATGAACATCCATGCCACTTATATCTCTGATATTGTAGGAGAAAGAGAGAGAGGATTTGTTTGTGTGTATATGCACAGTTATGCTTATACTTCTGATACATTGTGAGTTCTTTGAATGCAGAGATCACGCTGTATTTGTCAGGTTTCTATAGAGAAACAGAACCAATAAAATATGTGTAAGTTTGTGTGTATATGGAGAAAGAAAGAAAGAGAATTGGCACATGCAATGTAATTGTAGGATGTCACAAGTCCAACATATATACAACAGGTCAGCTGGCTAGACACCTAGGGAAGGGTTGGTGTTGAAGCTTGAGTCCAAAGGCAGTCTAATGGAAGCAAACTAAGTGTCCATCAACAGATGAATGAATAAAGATGTGGTACGTATTTTATATATATATATATTTATATATATATCACATTAATATTTTAATGGAATATTATTCATCCATTAAAAAGAATGAAATAATGCCATTTGCAGCAACATGGATAGGCCTAGAGATTATTATACTATGTGAAGTAAGTCAGACAGAGACAAATATATGATATCACTAATATGTGGAATCTTAAAAAATGATCCAAATGAACTTATTTACAAAACAGAAATAGACTAACTCACAGACATACAAAACAAATTTACGGTTACCAAAGGGGGAAGGGGGGGAGGGATAAATTAGGAGTTTGGGATTAATAGATACATACTACTATATATAAAATAGATAAATATATACATATTTATATATAACTGAAACTAACATAACATTGCAAATCAACTATACTTCAATTGAAAAAAATAAGTTAAAGGCAGGCTAGTGGCAGAATTCCTTATTCTTTGGGGACCTCAGTCGTCTTCTCTTAAGGCCTTCAACTGATTGCATGAGGTCCATCCACATTATGGAGGGTAATATACTTTACTTAAAGTCTATTAATCTAAATGTTAATCTTCTCTGAAAAATATTTTCATAGAGATATCTAGATTTGTATTTGACCAAATGTCTGCGTCAAATTGACACATAAATTAACCACCACATGTACCATAGGGTCTGATCACCCACGGGATCCTAGCCTCAGTTAGAAGTCACAAAGTTGGGTGATTTTTCATATTTCACATATTAGCTTATATTTTACTGCCCTTTGGGAGCTTTCGCTGATCATAAACCAGCTAGAATGGCTGGGTCTGCATTCTAAGACCAATACCTGAATTTAAAAATTAAGAAAAATTTAACTAAATGGATAAACAGAAAGAAATATGCAGAAAGCAGTCTTGTTTATCAACTAAATGTAAATGGTGAAAGGGGAAAATTTGGAGATATATCACCACATCAATTATTTAGTAAGATTAACTTCTATTTTAACTTTGTTACCATCAGTACATTAATCATGGATATTATAAATGGTAATTCTATATAACATGATTTGATCCTCTTGAAGAGGGGCTCATGTTGGCCTTCTATCATAAAAATATCACATCCTCATGGTACAATATAATACAAGACCTGCACTAGATGGACTCTGCGTCAGCATCCGCTATTACTCCTCTAGAGTCTCAGGAAAGTATGTGTACCTACAAAAAGCAAGGATGCACAAAGGTGGTATATTTAAGAGTTCAGAGTCAAAGACATGGAGTCAAAGTCATAAAGACATGGTTTCAGAGGTAATTTTGAAACATGTTTGAGAACTTGTTCTTATTGATAAAAGAAAAAAATAGTTCTAACACCATCTCAAACATTGAGTGGCTGAGTAACTGCATCAACAAGCAAGCTATGGCTGGATTTTTGTTGTTGTTGTTGTTGTTTATAATATATTAACAGAGAGTCAGAAGTCAAGAACAGGATAGTATTCTGAACAAACCATTATTTTTCCATAGTGGATCCACTTAGCAAGAATAACTGTTTTCTACTGGCAGGGCCCTCAACCAGCAGTAGTTGCCTTTTGGGGACAAAAAGAAAATTGAAATTATTTAGTTGATATTTTTTCATTATGAAAGACTGAACACATCATGGTTGATGAGCTTTGTCTCCTTTAATTTAGCCAGCCACTTGCCTCTAGACCAATGATAGCTCCCACCCCAAAACCAATTCTTTAATGTATTATCTAGTATATTAATAAAATCTAAGCAGTGATATTATTAATAATGCTTTGCATTATGAAAAGGCATGACTTCATAACACTGATGATTTTGTTTGCAAAAGTTTGACGTTGAATAAAGTCTGATAGTCAACAGAGTAGAGATTCACTAAATGCAGAAGCACATGCAATTTCAGTTCATTCATTCATTCATTAGGCAAATCTATTTGACATCTTAGCTTCATCTGGCACTAAAGGAAGTTTAGGCAAAACAAGCATGGTTACTAGCCTTATTTTCACATGGGCTATAAGCCTCTACAAACTATTACTCAAACAATATTCTATGCTAATATTACTATTAATATTACTGGATGCACATTCATAATATTCTACTTTGTTTTACATGTAAAATGTAAATACTTTGTCAGCTAAAGGAGCTGACTGTTGGACATTAAGCTCTCCAATAGGTCAAAGAAGTTTACTGGAAACAAAAATCTGCTGAATTTTTAGTAATGGGGTTACTGTCAGTTGTTAAAAAGAAGAATTTGAGGTTGATTTTGTTTGTTTGTTTTCCCTCATATTTTTCTCCCCTCCACTCCTACCTCTCTTGCCGTTTCTAGCTCTTATTTTAGTGTCTTTTTTTATACAGCATCATTTTGGGGGCAAGGAAAATATCATTTGTCAACAAAAATCAAAGAGAAGAGTTTAAGGAAGAACATGTTACTAGTTATCACCCAGTACTTCCCCTCCTAAGAAAATTATGATGGGGCCATAATTTCTTTTGAAAAGAAAGAAAGTACTAATTGTAAATCACAACACCTCTTGAAATACGGAAGAAGAATCAAATATCCTAATGGAACTTTGAAATGACTCTGAAGCTGTGTTCCAGTGGGATTCTGAGTAACTGGCACTATCTTGAGGCAAGTGGTGTGTCACCCTCCCCCCACCCCTTCCTAGGAAAGACAATTGCTTAATGAATGTAAAGGGCAGCAGGTCAGGTCCTCCAGGGTTATAGGGAGAGCCTGTGTTACAGTAATCCATGCCCTGTGCAGCAAGCATGTCAGCAAGGATGTGTTAATTACATTTTCATTTTATGTTAATGTGTAGGGCAAGAAAATAACAGGAAATAAATGTCAGCATCCTGTTGATTTTTTTTTCTACCCCTCAAGGTGGAAACATACTTACACTACCATGTAATAGAAAGAAAAGAACTGTTTGTTGTCAGAATTGATGTAAAGCTTACCCTTGCAGCAGATGGAGAAAGACCTACATGTTAATTTGCAGATGAAAAAGTTAATCAGGGAAAAAATGAATCCTGTTTTACAGACCTGCAGTCAGTAAAGGGATTAAAGCTTTGTAAACATGCTCTAAGCATTTCCTTTAAACATCAGGTAGTGCAGTATTCTCATACAGATCTCTAAGCCCACATGGAAACCAGGCAGAGGACATGAGTTCTTCATTCCTTTATTAAAAATAAAATAAAAGTAAAAATGGTTAGAAGGATATGATCTATTTAGTTTTCCTCATGGATATTATTTGCCCATCAAACCTGTACTACCAAGCTCTTCTTTTATCTGATGACAACTTTCCTGACAAATTTCAACATAGCTCAATAGTTCACAGCTTTTAATTTATTCGATTTAACTCAGTTCTAAACCTAAAGACCATATTATGTCTGTCCTATGTAGGAGGGACCAAAGGAGCAACTTGGGGCTCCCTAATTCAAAATTTCCTCCTCAACCATATGGAAGGGTGTTTTGTTCCACACTGAAAATAAATTCCTTTAGGTGCTGGACTGTGGGTGAAGCAATGAGCTATAAAGATAAAACAGAGATATTTGGGATTGGAAAACCAAAGAAAGATTATTTAGGACAGCTTGCAAAAAAGCTGGATCAGGACTTTACCAAAATATGTAGCATAAAAAGCTAGAGTAACCTTGAATTCAAGGCTTAAATAGATAACCATGGTGTGGAATAAGACAGAGGGTCAAATAGTGGTCAGAAAAACCCAAGTTTCAAAATTCAAGAATTTGGAGCTGAGTGTGAGCTGGAAATATCTATTTCAAGCAAATGGCATGATGAAGACAAGGCCATTTCACCATTCAGTACATATTGGCTGCTGTCACTCTGTGCCTGTCAGTGCGTTAGGTCCTCAAGATAAATTTAAAACACGCTTTCTGCCATCAAGGTCTTCACAGTCTAGTCCAGGAGAAGCCAACTTTGGTAGAACTAAGAAAGGGTGCTAAAGGAAATAGTATAATGCCCTTGACCTAGCTGGATGATGCTATATGAGGTGGGGTAAAAAAGGAGAAAACTCTGGTTCTCCAAAAGCAGATGCTGAGTGTTTGGGTTGCAAGATATTTATTAGGGATCAACCTATGAAAGGAATGATAAGTGTATTACTCTGCTTAGGAGGCCATAACAAAAAAGGTGTGTATTTCTGATGTGAAAATATGGCCTCTCTATACTGGTGCCAAATCGACCCTGCCCCAAGGCTGCACTATTTTTTCTTGGCTGCTCCTCCCTTGTCTCTGCATCCCCTCCCTTCCCTGATTAGCAGTTGTTCTTGAATCTTCCCTTTGAAACTCAGGGAAGGTCATGGAGGCTGAAGTCTATTCCCTACAAACAAGAAACAAGGGGCAGAAAGGCTTCTGTGCCCAGGAGCCCAACAGGGTCCTGCTCAGTCTCACTTCATCACCTCTTTTTACTCCCAATGCACTCCAGGCTGGAGTCTGCCCCCATCATTGCAATTAAATTGCTTTTGTTAAGGTCACCACTGAAATCATGTTACTAAGTAGATATTTTCTGGTCCTTATCATGAAACCAAGCAGGACCCTCCCTACAGGGCACCTGGAAACAAAAACCTCTCTGTGTCCCCAGTTTCTTGACTTTCCCTGAGTTCCAAAGGGTAGATTCAAACAGTTTTTTTTTTTTTTTTTTTGAAAAGGATAAAGTTTTTATTGAACTGCAAAAGGTTTTCTGTATGGCCTAAAATTTTATGAGAATGAATTATTTATACAATAATAAAAAGCTATTTTTGTCATTTTAATGTGGGAAAAACACGAATACTCCCAAGAGCAGTGCAAAACAGTATTTTTGACAATATCCATCAGGCCAGGAAATTATTGGGCTAATTTGAGTCTCCAGCAAAATTTTCACTCTGCAATGGAACAAAACTGAATGCTTCAGTACTAAGATCTTCATGTACCCATGATCCATTTGATGTTTCTTTACTACTCCAGGGAAAAGGATGTTCTTGAGATCAGTCTTCTTCTTCTCTAATATTTATCTTCCACTGAATATTGACTGACTCTGTTCTACTCTAGTCTTCTCTCTTTCCTCTGGGTCTTTTTTTTTTTTTTTTTTTGGCGGGGGGTACACCAATTTCAATCACCTGTTTTTATACACATATCCCCGTATTCCCTCCCTTCCTTGACTCCCACCCCCTCAAGTCCCCCCCACCCTCCCCGCCCCAGTTCTCTAAGGCATCTTCCATCCTCGAGTTGGACTCCCTTTGTTATACAACAACTTCCCACTGACTGTCTATTTTAAAGTCGGTAGTATATATATGTCTGTGCTACTCTCTCGCTTCGTCTCAGTTTCGCCTTCACCCCCCGCCCCCTCCCATACCTCGAGTTCTCCAGTCCATTCTCTGTATCTGCGTCCTTGTTCTTCTCACTGAGTTCATCAGTACCATTTTTAGATTCCGTATATGTGAGTTAGCATACAATATTTGTCCTTCTCTTTCTGACTTACTTCACTCTGTATGACAGATTGTAGTTCTATCCACCTCATTACATATAGCTCCATCTCATCCCTTTTTATAGCTGAGTAATATTCCATTGTATATATATGCCACATCTTCTGTATCCATTCATTTGTTGATGGGCATTTAGGTTGCTTCCATGTCCTGGCTATTGTAAATAGTGCTGCAATAAACATTATGGTACAAGTTTCTTTTGGGATTATGGTTTTCTTTGGGTATATGCCCAGTAGTGGGATTACTGGATCATATGGTAGTTCTATTTGTAGTTTTTTAAGGAACCTCCAAATTGTTTTCCATAGTGGCTGTACCAACTTACAGTCCCACCAACAGTGCAGGAGAGTTCCCTTTTCTCCACACCCCCTCCAACATTTGTTGTTTCCAGATTTTGTGATGATGGCCATTCTGATCGGTGTGAGGTGATACCTCATTGTGGCTTTGACTTGCCAAACAGTTTTTGATCAGGGAATAGAGGGGATGCAGAGACAAGGGAGGAGCAGTCAAGAAACAATAGTGCAACCTTGGGGCAGGGTCCTGGTTCTGCCTCAAGGGATATACACAACAATATCTTTAAGCTCTTTTACAGTACCAAAACCCCCAACAAATGGAAGATGTTAGCATTCTTCATTTTGAAGAAGATCACAGTTTGATAACCCTGAGAAGCTCATCAAGAGACCACCTGAGGTCAGATAAAAGGAACCAGAGAAGCTCCTCAGGAGACCACCTGAGACCAGATTAAAGAAGTACAGGCCCAGCACACATCCTAATCTTATCAGCAACCCTACCCTTGAATCCTTGCTGTAAAAATCCTCCTGGGTTGGGACACACAAGTTTTTGAGGGGATCGAGTCCTCTGTGTCCCCCTTTGCCTGGCAAAGAAATAAAGCTATTCTTTTCTACTTCACCCAAAAACACTTTCTCCAAGATTCAATTTGGCACTGGATGCACAGAGGCTGAGTTTTTGGCATCAATCATTCTTAGTCCTTTACTCATCCAAATTGGCCACTCCCTTCCTCTTAAACAGCCTCTTCAGTTGACCTCTGTGACATCTCACTCTATTACTTCCTGCTGAGACCTAAGCACTCTCATTGCCTCTGCCCCATTCTTCTTCCTTCTTACCTTTAGATTTTGGAATTTCTCATATTTCAAGTTTGTATTCCCTTCCTTTTTCTATGTGTCTTCTGAGAATGATGTATACATTTCCATGTCCTTAAGTAATATCTGTATTTAACGATCCCCGTATCTGCAACTCTAGTACTGACCTGTCCTATAAAGTCAATTCTTATATCACCATTTCCTCCTTTATTCCTCTGTATTTGTTAGTGGCACAGTGAATTCTACATGTTAAAATGACCTTGTGAATATGTCCCCCAAAACTTGTCTTTATCACCTCATCTCAATAATGTCACTTCTGTCAAGGTAACAGATCCAGAAAGCTGGGGCTCAACTTTGATTCCTCTTGTATAATCATCTGCACATCTAGTCCATCACCAGGGCTCATTATTTTAATCTTTGACGCATAGCTAAATCTATCTATTGTTCTCTGTCCTCACAGTTATAACCCGAGTTCCAGCTCCCAGTCTTGCCTACTTGAACCACTGCTAGTACTTCTTAACTGGCTCCCCATTTCCAGACTTATGGCCATGATAATTCCTCACTGAGGTGATTCTTTCAAAAATATAAACTGCATTAAAGTTATACCATGGTGCTTCATTGTTTTAAATTGCAACAATTTACAATAATCCATGAAAAAACTTTTTTTGCCATCTAATCTGTATGTCCATCTATATCTGCTATGGATTGAATTATGTTTACCACAAAATTCCGATGTTGAAGCCCTCAATGAATGCTATGATATTTGGAGATAGGACCTTTGCAGGGAAATGAGGTTTAAATGAGGTCATGAGGGTAGAGCCTTCCATGATGGGATTAGTCCCATACAAGAAGAGAAAGCAGAGAGTTTTCTTCCTCTCTCTCTCTCTCTCTCTCTCTCTCTGCCTGCAAGGGGATGACCCAGCAAGAAGGTGGCCATCTGCAAGTCAGGAAAAGCGCCCTCACTGGAGAATCAAATCAGTTGTTGCCTTGATCTTGGACTCCCTAGTCTCCACAACTGTGAAAAATAAATTCCTGTTGTTTAAGCCACCAGCCTATGGTATTTTTTTACAACAGCCCAAACTGATATATTTATATCTATATTGCATATGTAGGTTTGAATTCTTAATATCTATTTCCAGCACTAGACTCTAAGACTAAACTTCATGAGGATTGGTTCTGTGTCTGTTTTATTCACTTGTTATATCTCTGCCTGGCCGGGGACTGTCCTTTGTGTTTCCTGACCTTATGAATGACAGGAACTAAGATGTTTCCAGGAGTTGATGGCAGACACAGTCCTTGTTTTCAGGTCATCATATTCGTAAGAGTTCAGTCATGGAGACAAAAAATAAACAAATAAATGCATGATTGCAATAAATGTTGGGAGGAAAAAGTGTAGGGTCTGTGTGTGTATCCACACATTAATATGTCTATATAAATCTGACCAGGCAACATGGGGGTAGAGAAAGATGAAAACATTACACAGGGAGTGAACAGGGTGTAAAAAAAAAAAAAAAGAGCTCAGTGTCTTCCCTGGGAAAAGAGTTGACCAGTATAAATGAAATACAGTAAGTTCTACTTCTAAAAATGCCCCACTATTTGAGTATTTCTTGTGAGGTGGGATTCCCAAGAATCCTTTATCAAGAGTCTGCTAGCAAATTTACATCATAGCGGGCTTCCTAGGTGGCGCAGTGGTTGAGAATCCGCCTGCCAATGCAGGGGACATGGGTTCGATCCCTGCTCCAGGAAGATCCCACATGCCGCGGAGCAACTAAGCCCTTGTGCCACAACAACTGAGCCTGCACTTTAGAGCCTGTGAACCACAACTTTTGAGCCCATGTGCTGCAACTACTGAAGCCCATGTGCCTGGGGCCCATGCTCCGCAATAAGAGAAGCCACGGCAATGAGGAGCCCGCGCACCACAACGAAGAGTAGCCCCCACTCACTGCAACTAGAAAAAAAAGAAAGCCCACGCACAGCACAAAAAAAGACCCAACACAGCCAATAAAAAAAAAAAAATTACATCATAGCAAAAAGGATTGATTTTACTCATTTAAGAATTGAAGGAGTTGATCAAGGACATTGATTGGCCATCAATATGTGAAAGTTTCATGATATCCTAGGGTAACAATTGATTTACTTAATTGATATACTGTATATTCAATATTATCTTATATTCAGGGTGAATTTTTTCAATAAAATATATTTGCATACATATTAGTGAAATTATACAAATTCTGGACGTTTCTGTAGCCCAGTATATGAATAACTACAGTGAATACAATGATTTCCATGATTCAGAAGCATTTTAGACATCATTGCAATACTCAAGAGACCTCAGTCAGTTATCTGCAAAAAAAGAAAAATGCTTGTCAAGGACCGCAAAAATGAAGAGATAGTATTTTATACTTTCTTTCCATTTCTTTCTTTAACCAAAAAAGTCTATACATCAAATTATGACTTTGTAATAATTTTAGAGTCAGTACACAATACATGTGGTTAAAAAAAATCTTACTTCATTCAAGTTCAAGGCATCACTCCAAGAATTAGAATCCTCATTACAAAATAACTTTAATTAGTTTAACTAGTGGATTTTTTATTATTACTATTGGATTGGATCCAGTGGTTCTTTTCAAGAGGCAGATTGAGAAAGAAACCTCTCTTGTGTTGGCGATTCCTGGCTATAAACAACTTAATGCTTAATTAAACAACTAAAGCTGAGGAAATAGAGTTTAGGGCCCAGCAAGGTGTTTGGTTACAGTCATCCATAAAGAAAGGAATCCAGGAAATTATTCATGGAACTCTCAGGGCTCATTTAAATATTGCTCAAAGACTAGAAATAGCATTCCCTACAATACAGGGAACCGTCTAAATCATTCTTAGGTATGTTGCATTTTTTATGTTTTTGTGTGTGTACATTTAAAGGTGTGGGAAGTACATTCATGTAGACAGAGGTTTGAGGGAAGCAAAAAAAAACAAAAACAAAACACAAAGACCACATTCTCAGTTGTATTTGGCAGAAATGGTATCAAGACTACAAACACTAGAAATGAATCTTGGAAGTTTTGTTAAAATATGCAGACTATTAGAAAACTTGAATATGTGTACGTGTGTGTGTGTGTAGTTGAGTGTGTTAAATTTTCATTTGTGTTTTAAAATTTTTTAGAATGAGTCTTTGCAAAATTCCAGGAAAGCAGGCATATTCGTGGATACAAGCACATATTGGTCAATAAGGAACTGCATGAAACTTGAGCCAACTGCTTTTAATTATTGGGAATTATAAATGTGTTGATAGTTCTATGAGATATGCATTACTTTGGAGGCAATAATAATAGCAGCTAACACTGTCTGAGTGCTAACCATGTCCAAGTCTTCTTTCAAGGGTTTTATATTTAACCTTCAATACAAAGAGAGTGGTGCTAATGGCATATCCATTATAGAAATGAAGGAACTGAAACACAGAGAGGTTAAGTAACTTGTATAGGGTCACACAGCTAGTAAGTGGTAGGACCAGATTCTAAACATGGGAGTCTGGTTCCAGAACAGGTGCTTCTTAACCATCATACTCTTGTGAAAGCAGCCAGAAAGCAAATGGGTGGGGGAGGCATAAAAGGGTATAAAAATGACTGAGATAATGTATAAAGATTTAGCATGATACCTGACAGGGTAGGCACAAGACAAATTCAACCTGGATTGAATTTTATCATGACAATAACAAGTCTCATAAATAGTAACAACAGCCCCTAAAATGTTCTCTATCATTCTTTACTATTTTTATGTCCTATTGTTACTATAACATCATTTTCCTGTATTCATTCTTCCCTCTCAAGTGCTTGGGAACTACATTTCCCAGAATCCTTGGCAGAGGTTTCTGGGTTAGAGTCAGCCAATGAGAGTAGCTTTCTGGTGATCTGGCAAATGAGAAGCAGAAGCCATCATTGCTCCCAAGGCACAAACTGGCCACCAGGTGAGCTTAGAGCAGAAGAGAGTATTGGCCAGGAGAGTCCAGATAGCCTCCCATAAAACGTGTTCTGCCTCTGCAAGGAGATCTAAGCCAGGAAATTCCTCTGACTCCAGCACCCGCTGGTCTCCTAAAGGCTACTGAAAGCTTTCCTGATACTTGCCCCACTAGCCTTCAATAAGCCTTAATTCTTTAATACTCTGTTTTAAACCATTCTCTTAAAATACTTAGTATACTTTCCATTTTCCTGATTGAACCCTGACTCATAAATGCATTTATTCATTTTTAAAAGACCAGTATTATTATTACTTCATATCAGCTTGCAAAGTACTGTCACATATATTTGTCCCCCAATTTATCTTAAAATAAGTCTATGAAATGGATAGAGTAGGCATTATCTCCAATATATAAATAATTTATCTGAGCCCTGATTTCTCTGTGATTTTTGGAGGGAATGACTTAAGCAAAACCAGCTGGTGACAAAATCAATGCAAGAACTTAGCCCAACCAATCACCAAATGTGTTCTTGGTATCATATTCAGTAGTTTCAGAATGCTCTTCAATGAGAAGGACGTGAATTCTCAGCTAAAATGAAAAAGAAAAGATGAAGTACTATGACTCACTGAAATTTAAAGATCTTTTACAAGTTGTGTATGAAGCTGCATTATTTTTCAACCTCTTACTGACTCTGCATAAAGTTTAATTACTACTTTGTAATGTTAGCTACATCTGCTTCAATTAAACACAAGCAAATAAAATAGTACCTTAAAATTTAATTTTAAATTACATACTTTTATGCTTATGCAATCCAATTTCCCTATGAAAGCAAAAATAGAAATTAATAATTGAACATCAAATAAATCAGCAGTAGTATCTCTTAACCATAGTATCTTTTTGAAGTTCCTCCTTTTAAAAATATTTTGTCTGTTTTTCCCCTCCTACTGAATTAAACAGAGAAAACAGCAAAATTGAAATCTTAAAAATGGCTTTTAATTAGAAAACCTTTCTTGCTATTGTATTTAGCATTTCCATTAGAAGAGCCAGGCCCTGTGGAAATATTTTTAATGCTTATTTGTTTTTCCTTTGAAAATTTATTTTACTATTACAGCAAATGAATTTTTTATAATAACATTGCTTTCAAAATTATAATATGTTGTATATCAAACTAGAGAGTTGACATCATATTAGCTGCATTGTGTTTGCAAGAGAAAGCTCTATAGATAATCAATTATCTGTAAAATTTTCTGCATTACCACAATTAGAGGTGGTAATTTTGCTCTGTTTATAAGTGCATTATTTCATCCATCATATACACTTCCTTCTTATTCCCAGCCATTTCTTCTATGATAGACATATCTGTTCAAAATATTTTGCATTAACTTTACCCATATATACCCTTAGAGGCAGTGGGGGAGGAAACAGGCTTTTTATCTTTCTTGTTTTCATAAATTTGCATATAAGGTAGATTAGAGTTTTCATTCAGAGTTTTCATTCTGTTTCATCGCAACTAAAAACCATTGTAGAAGTAGGATTAAAAGAGTCACTGAGAGATCTTGTAGAAACACTGAACACTTTCAGAGAAGTGGCAGTCACAGTGGCCATTATCAATCCAAATGGTTTCACCAGAGGTCCATGCTACTACAGGCTTTGACCGATAAGTTCAGCTCAGCTCCTGGAATTACAACTTCATCACCTATTAATTGGAAAGGGCTGAAATAAACATTGCAGTTACACTTAAGGGCTCAAATGAATTCCTTAAGCTCCATAATATCAAGACTTCTCATGCAAATTGATGTTGGTATTTAAAATACATTGACCAGATTAATTGTTAGCAATGAAAATAATAGCAATATCACCATCCCTTCTCTACCACCAAGAAAGACCATAATATGGCCTTTCCCTCTGTGTCTTTCTGTTTATCTCTATGTGTCTTCTATTTTTCGATCTCTTACAAGTACACTTGTCATTGGATTTAGGTCAGACCCTAATCCTAGGTGACCTCATTTCAAGATTATTACCTTAGTTCCATCTTCAAAAGCAATTATTTCAAATAAGGTCATATTCTGTGGTTCTAGATGGACATATTTTTTGGGTTGCCACTATTCAGTGTACTACAGTGACTGAGATTTATCAAGAAGTTCTTATCTTTAGGTTCTGACCAAATGCTTTTATTGTGTTTACACGAATCTTATGTAGTTTTTACAATACTTGAGAGGCTGATGCAGTAGGAGAGGAACAACAAAATGAATGTATTAGTATCTTAGTAACAAATTATTACAAATTCAGAGGCTTAAAACAACAGAAAGCTATGCTGTCAGAGTTCTGAAGTCCAGAAGTGTGAACTCAAAGGTGTCAGCAGGCTTGGTTCCTTCCAAAGGCTCCGAGGGAACATCTGTTCCATGCCTCTCTCCCAGCTTTTAGTGGCTGCCTCCATCCCTGGTGCTCCTTGGCTTGTGGTTGCATCACTCCAATCTCTGCCACCATCATCACATGGACTTTCCCTTTGTGTTTCTTTGTGTGTCTTCTCTGTCTCTTATAAGTGTACTTGTCATTGGATTTAGGACAAATCCCAATCCAGAATGATCTGGCCTCAAGATCTTTACCTTGCTTCTGTTTGTAAAGACAATGATCTCAAAGTCACATTCTGTGGTTCTAGATGGACATATCTTTTGGATGGCCACTATTCAAAGTACTACAGTGAATATTCAGTACTTGGTTTATTATTTTCATGGACTTGACTGATTCAGCAGGAAGAACAACAGGTCAACAGTAATTATAAGCTCTCTTTGGTACACACACTTAATGCAATTTACTTACTGATATTATCTCCATTCATTGCTTCACCCTTTTTGGACATAGTGTAAACCCCTTCCACACTTCTCTAAACATCCGCCTTCCCTGAAATGGAGCTACCCAAACCACAAGTACCTTCTGGATTTACCTCTAATGAATGCCTACATTACTTGAATTCTTTTTATCACGGAAAGAATTTCCTATTGCCATGTCTACTGAGATGGTAATTTAAGTTGTTAAGTCTGAGTTAGCCCTTCTGTTCTGTTTTTCCAGTGCCAACTGGATTTTTGCTTCCTTTCAGACTTGTAATCAACGCGTGTCTTCACATAGATCCCATTAAGGAATTTGTCTCTCCCTAGGGTCTTTGTAACCTGTACTCATTATCTTGTTTTCATTGACTTCCTCATTCTTTTTTTGCTAACCAACATTGATAACTTCCTTTCCTCCAGAACAGTAGATTCTCCTCCAATCCATAATGAGAAACCAATAGTTTTTCAGTACAGAGATGGATGAAGTAGGGAAAATATTTCCTTGTGGTTGAAAATGCTTTTGTCACTAGTAGGTGTTTTGTGTCAAAAGACAAGAATAATGTTGTTGTTCATGAAAATAAAGCCTCAGTTCTCTTGGTTCTCTTCATAAATATCAAGTATAACTGTATAAATAAAATCATCTGGAATTTTACATTGCAGTCCTTATGAAAAGTACTATTTCTATATGTTTCCATGAGAATTCAGGTTTTATTTTATTTAGTCGTTGCTTTTTAAACCTAAATTTGAGCTCCACTTAGAATTCTATTTTAAAATTTATTGCTTGTATTTTCTAGTATAGTAATTAGAATTTTAAAATGCCAACTAGAAAACAAGTAATATATGAGAACTCATTGATTTGTCACTTGGCACAAAACACTTCCATCAAAGTAAAAAATACAGAAGCATTTTTAAAATGATTTATTAATAATTTTTGAATTGGATATGAGTCAGAGTGGAAGTCTGAATTTTTTTTTAGTTAAAACTTTTCTTTGACGGCACACTTGATTTGCATCTCTCAGGCTCTGTCAGGATGGATAGAAGGTGACTGGTAATTGAATGAAAAGGGGAGATTTAACATCATGAAGCTGCCATACTGGTTACTATATTGATTGCTAGAGCTGACTTGGCCAATTGGCATCTTCGTGGGACTTCCTTAACCTTCACCACTTACTATAACACAGTTTTATTATAGGAGCTATCTATGGGAGGCCTAATTAATGTCAAAAGGACAAGGTGAAACCACAAGGTGAAGGAGGATGTAGAATCAGATATATTCACTTAGAGACACTGGAGAGCACAGCCAGTTTCATCATGGGAGAGATTCATTGTAGTTAATGATATACAACAAACATTTAGGAGTTAGTTACTGCTATTTCAATTTGGGGTAGTCCAATATTCTGGTAAATCATCTTTCTATTTTATATTTAAATTAATTTTTGTAGCATAATTTATACACAATTAAATGCATCTCTGGACAAATCTACGCACCTTTGTAACTGCTACTACAACCAAGGTTATGTCCATTTTCCCAAAGAGATTTCTTGTACCTCCTTGAAGTCAGGAGGCCCAGCGTGAGTCCCAGAAAATGAGTGATCTGCTTTCTGTTACTAAATATTAGTTTGTCTATTCTAGAATTTTATATAAATGGAATCATATTGTAAATAGTCTTTTTTGGTCTGACTTTATTCAGCACAACATTTTTGAGATACAGCTGTGTTGTTGCATCTATCAGTACTTTGTTTTTCTCTATTGCTGAGTTGTATTCCATTGTATGAATATAACACAATTCATTTATCAATTCACCTGCCAATAGGCATTTGGGTTATTTGCAGTTCGTCAATTTTATGAATAAAGCTTATATGAATATTTCTGTACATTTTTGTAGATATGTATTTTCAATTATTTTAGGTGAATGCAAAGGAGTAAAATTTCTGGGTGATATAATAACTTTATTTTTAACTTTATAAGAAACTATCAGAGATTTCCATTTTGCAATCCCACCAGCAACATATGAGAGTTTCAGTTATTTTGCATCTTTGCCATCTTGGGAAATTGTAAGGTTTCTTTCAGTCATTTGAGTAAGTTTCTGGTTGTATCTCATTGTACTTTTAATTTGCATTTTTCTGATTACTAATGATGTTGAACATTTTTCCTTTGGTTATTAGTCATTTGTATACATTCCCATTAAGTTTTTTTGCCCATTCTTAGGGCTGAATTTTCCTTTTTGCACTGAGTTGTAAAATTATTTTTATTCTGGATATGCTGTCATGGGAGAGGGGCTGTGCTGGACTATGGGTAGATCCTTTCCTTTCTGGTTAACTGGGGAGAAGAATAAAAGCTGCTGCAACTCAGTGTCATTTTGCAAAGAGGTACAGCCCAGAAATATGGTTTGGTTCTGAATAATATACCCAGGGGAGGTAAACATTTCAACCTAAATTTAGGCAATAGTGCTAATGAACAATTCCTAAGTCCTAGGGATTTGAACTACAGTTATTTATTTCTTGCTCATGTTACGTGAAAGTGAAGAACAGTCAATACTCCTTCTAAGTTGCCAGGCTACAGGATCTCCTTTTTCTGAGATTCTGGCCGAAGGACCACCCCCGATATCTGGTGTCCTCCCATTCTCATGGCAGAGGGAAAGAGCAAGAGAGACAGGACAACCACATGGTGACAGTAAACCTTCTGCTGGGATGTGGTATATTCTGTGTCACTCACATTCTATTGGCCAAAGCACACCACAGGGCTGAGCCCAATGTGAGTGAACAGGGTGAGAATACACGTCCCATGATAGGGGTGGGAGAGTGAAGATCTGTGAACACCAGTATCATCTACCACAATCAGTTGCAAAAAAAAAAAAAAGACCACAACCCAGACAGAGAACTCTCAACAAGAATCACATGCAAAGCACAGAGTATAAAGCCTGCACACAGCAAGCTTTGAATAAATGTACACTCTTATTTTTATTATTTCCTTCTATGTAGACCAGACCCTGTATCACATCATAAGAAACCACTCTCTAGAATATATAGGAAGATTTTATAACAGTACTGATTCAGTTGAATTGCTTAGAAATCAGGTGGCATCGTCATCTCTATTTTCTTAGTTCTAGACCTTTACTCTGAATGAGAGACAGCCTTCATTCCAGTACATATGAGACGCTGAATTATGAACCATTAAAAATTTCACATACTAAATAAAAGAGTGAAATTATTGATAATGAACTTGAAATCTCTACGCTTGTCTAGACACATTTAGAGTTGGTTGGTATGCTTGTGTGTTAAAATCTTACTTAACATAAAGGTGCATTAGTTTGTGACAGATGCAATGTGTCTTAAACAGAGGAAGTCTAGAAATTGTACCTTTACTCCTCACTACATTGCCTCTTCCCAATCCCTTTTAAAGCACCTTGTCCTGGAATTCTGCATTATTGTGTGCCATCTTCTCTAGACAGTCACCTTCAAGATAGAGCCACGTCTCGGCAGTTGGGGACACTATAGATGAACTAAGATATCATCTAAGACTATAGCAAGGTAAAAATATGGCACAGAAACTCAGTAACAACAATCACAGTGATGATGATGGTGATGATGGTAAGGGTAAAGCTTCGTATAGCCCTTACTGTGTGCCAGGCCCTATTCCAAACTCTTCTTTAACCTGTTGCCATGAATGAGGTACTGCATTTAAAGCCATATTCCTAAGAGGAAACTGATGTCAGAAAAGTTTAGTAAGTGGCTCAGGGTCCAGAGCTACCACTCAGAAGCTATATTATAGTGGCCAACAGTGCACCATGCTTCCTGCTGTTCACACCCTGACTGTTGCCTTTGGCCATATGACTTTCTTTGGCCAATGGGACATCATAATATGTGGTACTAGCAGAACATCTTGCGGTTTAGTTAGGACACTCCCTTTGGGACCTGGCCACTATGCGAGATGCCTGGTTTAGTCTACTGAAAGATTAGTGACCATGTGGGAAGAAAGATGTTGAGTCCACAGTGAGAGCGATGTCCAGCCATCCTGATACTGTAGCTGAGCCCAGCCCCAACAGACCCACTAGCTGAAGGCAGGCACATAAGTCACCTAAAGGGAAAACAGCAGAACTGCCCAGGCAACCTGAGGTTTTGTGAGAAATGTGCTGTTTTATGCCACTACATTTTGGATTGCTTTTATACACAGCAATTTACAACTGGAACAGGAGGCAAGCCATTGTCTGCCTTGGGAAATTTTGTTGTTAGTGAAGCAGCTAAAGAAATTGGTGTGTGTGTATATATATATATATATAGTTAATATAGATCATATATTAACTTCATCCATATTTTCTGAATTTTCTAAAAATCTTCCCTCAGTTATGATCTAGTCCTGCAGGAGACGTCTTGTCACAGAATACAGAGTGCCAGCTTTGTGTTGGCACATAATACAGAACTTGCTAAGTTAAATAACCTGATTTCCTGAAGTTCCAGAAATCTGATTTTTGGGACAACGTCAAAACAAACTCTGATGAGATTTCAACAGTGATCATGGAGCTTTGGTTACCAGTGAGCATTTGACATATTTTTTCCACTCTTGGCCAAGTGTTCCTAAGCCAAATCAGAGGTATTATTTAACTGGCTACTGATTAATATCTCAGACAATGTGGTAATCAGTTATCCAAATGAGCAATTAATCAGAGTAGTGAGAAATAAATGGCATCTAAATCTTTAGACCACATTATATTGCAGCTTAAAGACCAAGTTTGTTGCTAGAGTTCTCAAACCAGAAATGAGGTGAATATTAGCCACGAATCTACACAGTCATTTAACACTTGACCTTTAGAGTTAGATACATTTTCCTCAAAGAAATCAGTCAATGCCTATGCAATCATAAGGAAAGAACTTTATATATATATATATATATATATATATATATATATAGAGAGAGAGAGAGAGAGAGAGAGAGAGAGAGAGAGAGAGAGACAGGAGGTTTATTATGAGGAATTGGTTCACATGATTATGTAGGCTAAATCCCACTGTCCACCAACTGCAAGCTGGAAACCCAGGAAAGCTCGTGATCTAATTTAGTCTGAGTCCAAAGACTTCAAAACCAGGACCACAGATGGTGTAAGTTCCAGTCCACGGACCAGAAAGATTGAGATGAGATGTCCCCAGCTCAAACAGTTGGGCACGAAAAAAGGGGTGAATTCTTCCTTTCTCTGTCTTTTTTTCTGTTCAGGCCCTCAATAAATTGAGAGATGCCCACACCATGAAGGAAAATCTACTGAGTCCACTGATGCAAATGCTAATCTCATCTAGAAACAGCCTTACAGACACATCCAGTGAAATAGTGTTTAATCTGGAAATCCCATGGTCTATCAAGTTGATGCATTAAGTTAACCATTACAAATATGAATAAAGAAACCACTGCACAGCGAGACGTTCAAAAATCCATGATGACAACAAGGATGGTTATTAGAGTACATTGCATGGAAGCAATGGAAGCAAGGGTAGCCCTGTAACATTTGTTCTTCCCCAAAGTCCCTTCAACTGTTAAGATAGAGCCATTCTTTTTTCCTGTGTAACATCACCTGAGTTTCACCCTGAGCACCCTTTCTAGCTCTGTTATTATACTCCATGTATTCCTGGAAGAAAGATTCAGAGTTTTAGAATGTTAGGCTTCCTGCCCACACTTTTGCTGAGTAACTACAGAGGCTCCACAGAGCACTGGGACTCTTCAGCTTCCCCAGCACACAAAAGACCAGGGCCAACCTGAGAGATAGAAAGCCTTGTACCTCCTTCAGATTCCACAGTTTTAGCTCAAGAGGTGTGAGCTGTAAACACAGGCTTGCTGCCAAATAGTTCCCAACATTCAAGCAAAGCTGGTAGAGGTTTGACATTGAACTGATAGGGATCAAAATCCTAGCCCTGCATCTTTGAAAATGCATTCCCTTTGGCAACAATCTGGTCTTCTCCACCCCACTCCTCAGTGTCCTCAAGTATAAAAAGGGATAATAATATCTACCTCACATGGCTGTTGTGAACATTAAAAGGGAAAATATAACTAAAATGTTTACTCTAGATTTTTGGGTTCTGATTATTAATCAAGCTATAAGCCCTATGAAGAACAAAAATCGTTACAGATAAAACATATGAAGTACCCTCAAGCTCTAAAATTGTCTTTATCTTCTCTGCACCAAACAACTCAATGCATTGGGAGACCCACAGCTCTAGGGGTACTGAGATTTGCAGATAGTATGTTTATATCAGAGCTCAGTAGATTCAAATCAACTAAACCTAATGATTCCCTGCGTACATAAGAACTGAAACTTTCTTGAAATCAATATGAAATACTCAAATACTTAAATTCATGATATCAGGCTTCTGGGACTTATGTAATAAGAACTCAATTGTGGTGAAACTGTCTCATATCAAAGGTATTTTTATATTTTACACTCTGTCACCCACCTGGCTGAGATACAACATTGTCAATAAACAAAATAGTTTTTGGGTCCACTGGAGCATAATCTATATCATAGTTAAGGTTACTCAAACATCAGAATGGGAGCTGATGAGATAATTGTGGTCCTTCCATTATTTAGTTATGGAGACACGCTTCCCTTTAATTCTTTCTTCCAAATCAGTGTTTGTTTACCAGCAGTTCATATCAAATCACTTCTGAGTCTTTTCCAGCCTTTATCTCCCTTTTCCCAAATCAATGGCTGTGAAATGGGGGTTCGGGCACGCATAGTTTTAAAAAGTCCAGCCTTTCAATCGGATGTGCACCCCTGATTAAGAGCCACTTGTGAAAATGAGGTAACCCAATCCTTGCAAATAATCTTTTAAAAGGTGAAACTCAGTTGCAGTTTCACGTTTCCTTCATAATAATTTTATGTTGTGTATATTGGCAAAATTTTCAAATTTTATTACAAACTTTAACTTCGATTAACCATAAAAAGAAAAAATATCATAGCATTGTAGAACCAGAAATAAGGAAGAGAGTGTTACTAGCTACTCTACCCAGGAGGGTTGCAAAATTCTGATTTCCAGTTCACTACTGCACTGTACCCATTCGAATACCAGTGGCTTGATACTGGTGTCAAACTCCTCCAACAATGGCACATATAGTAGATAAGAAGGAGACCTTTTCAGAGTTCATGCTTATGGCATTTGAGTTGGTCTTTTCTCCTTGGGAAAGAGCAAAAAGAGAGTTATAGCCCACATGTGACTAGCAGCCTCAGTTACTATGTTGCTTTTTACATTCTTATAAACAAGTTGGAAATAAAAAGAAGTCAAGGATCAGCAGCTAGTCAAAACCTTCTGTTTTGTTTATATAGATTCACTCTGTAAATGACATATATAAACATATACATATCATGGATATGAGAACTATTTCTATGAATAAATATGTAACATAGGCTTGAGAAAGCATCTTTGATAATGAAACTACTTCTAAAATTCAAGAATTTCAGAGGCCCAGGTGACTTCTAGATTGTGAGACTCTTAGCAAAAAAAAAATTTAACAACTCTATTGCAACACAATTGACAGGAATAAACTGCATATATTTTGATTGTGTAATTTTTTGAAGTTTGAAACTATCACCACGATCAAAATATTGAAC
This sequence comes from Hippopotamus amphibius kiboko, assembly GCF_030028045.1. Classification (NCBI taxonomy): domain Eukaryota; kingdom Metazoa; phylum Chordata; class Mammalia; order Artiodactyla; family Hippopotamidae; genus Hippopotamus; species Hippopotamus amphibius. The sequence goes on from NC_080189.1 coordinate 169,367,345, forward strand.
TTACCTATCACTCTGAAATGTTTCCTTATGCCTTTTTATAATCCCTCACTTTAGTTCTTCTTTCAGGAAACTACTGATTTATTTTCTGTCAATATTTGTTTTATTTTCTTAAATTTTATATAAATGCAATCATGCAGTAAGTACTCTCTTCTATCTTCTTTCATTTAACATAATTATTTTGAGATTCATTTATGTTGGAGTATGAATCAGTAGTTCATTCCTTTTAATACAGGTAGTATTTTATTGTATGACTATACTGAAATTTGTTTATCCATTCATCAGTTGACACACTTGGGTTGTTTCCAGATTTACTATAACAGAGCCACCATAGAAATTTGTGTACAAGTCATTGTTTGGCCATACACTTCCTTTCCTCTTGGGTAGAGCGTATGGTTCATATGGTAGGTGTGCATGTAACTTTTTAAGAAACTTCCAAATGATTTTCAAAAGTGTATCACTTTACATTCCCATCAGCAATGTATGAGAGTTCGTAGTACTTCCACATCCTCTCCAGCATTTGGTAGGATCAGTTTTTTTGAATGCAGCTATTTTAGTACCACATGTACAGTGGTATCTCATATGGTTTTGATTTCATTTCTATAGTAACAGACGATGAATTTCTTGTCATGGGCAAGTTTGCCATTCATATCTCTTCTTTGGTGGAATGTCTGTTTGAACCTTTATCCATTTTTAAAACTTGGCTTGTTTTCTTGTTATGTTTTGGAATTTCATTATGTATTCCATATACAAGTCCTACGTCACATATGTGATTTGCAAATATTTTATCCTACTCTGTGGTTTGTCTTTTCATTCCCTTAACAATGTTTCCTGAAGAGCAGAAGTTTTTAATTTTGATGAAGTCCATTTTTTTCTTTTATAGACCTTGATTTGTAATAGCTAAGAAATTTGCTTAACCCAAGATCCCAAAAGTTTTCCTCCTGTTTTTTTCTAGAAGCTTTATAATTTTATATTTCATATTTCTGTCTTTGATCTAATTTAAGTTACTTTTTAATACAGAATGAGATATAGAGTTAATTTCATTTTTTTGTTTGCATATGGATACCCAATCGCTGAGGCACCATTTGTCAAAATACTATCTTTTCCTCCACTGAATTATTAGGAAAAATTATTTAAGATGTATAAAAATAAAACAGATTATACCCAAAGTGAGTTTAAGCCTCACTTTTTGTAAAAATGCCTGGATTATTGAGGAGAAATTTTGCTTTCACTCACAGTTACAGCTGATTTTAAGTACAATAGAAGAACTGAAGTGTGAAAAAACAAAGCAAACCAGACCAAACAAATTGATTTGAGGTTTATTTTGAGCCTGTAGCCAAGCTCAATAACCCAGTTGGACCACACCTACTCCTATTACCTGTGCCCTTTATCACTTAGCAAAATGCCTCCCTATTGTACACACTGGTGGGTAATCTGTTATTGCTGAGGACCAGAGACTTCCTATATCATTAAATCATTACTTTCTTTTCAAGGCATAAGTTACTAATTTGGGATCACTAGATAAAGCCAAATGTCAGAGGCTTGTAGAAGGGATACTTTCCCCCAGAGATCCATCCCATATTGAGTTTCATCCACACAAGCCCAACTAGTTAAAGGAGTTCCCTCTACTCTATTTTGAGAGAATAAAATTTCTACTATTGAAATTATGGAAATTTTGAGGCCTTAATGACTATTTTGCATCTTTCTATTATCTGAAATGTTCATCCTAATTCTGTAGACTTGAAATGATATTTGAAGTGGTGTTATAGTATATTTCAGATTTTGCTTTATAAAACATAAGCAATGTTTTATATTAAATCACTCTGACTTCTTAAGAACAGAAATGAAAGTCTTAAAAACATTGTAACTTGAAACAATAAATCAAAGGAGAGAAGCCCATAAACTTAACATGACTTTGATTATCACAACCACTGATGCTGGAAAATTAGTTTAATATTTAGGGTCTACCAAGAAAGCTCCAGCTCCCACAGGAAGCAAAGACACACACACACACACACACACACACACACACGCAAATAAACTTGAGCGAGCAGTCACTATTTCTGCTTTACCAAAAAGTGAAACCATGTTCATTGCTTTACAAACAGTGCACCAAGTCTCCATTAAGCAGCACTATCTTGTCTGAAGTTCTTCCCAAATAAACTTTTATTTGGCAGTTAAATAAACTCTTCTTGAATAACTTTTGGGATTTACAGGTCAACCTCATCACCAAGCATGGGTGTTTTGCCAGGGAGGAATGGCCTGACAGTACTTACTGGAATGTTTGTGCTAATGGTGGTACACAAACTGTGTTTTTTGTTAGTTTTTCACAATCTTGATATTTTTTTTCACACTGTGAAAACTAGAACCAAGACCTGTGTTTCATAGGATATAGAGCTCATTCATAATCTGTCACATTTTTGAACAATTATAACGGTACACCAGGACATTGTATTTTAATGTTGAAGGGAAGACTTCCTTATAACGTAGAAAGTGGATACTATGGTCTGAATGTCTGTATTCCCGCAGAACTCATATGCTGGAATCCTAATACCCAGTGTGATGGTATTAGGAGGTGGTGCCTTTGGGAGGTTCTTAGGTTGTAAGGGGGGAGCCCTCCTGAATGAGATTAATGTCCTTATCAAAGAGACCCCAGAGAGCTCCCCAGCCCCTTCCAGCATGTGAAGACATAATAAGAAGTCTTCGGTATGGAAGAAGGCCCTCACCTCACCATGCTTATCTCAGACTTTCAGACTTTAAAACTATAAGAAATAATTTCTGTTGTTTGTAAGCTGCCCAGTCTGTGGTGTTTTGTTAGAGCAACCAGAATGGGCTAAGACTGTGGAGCACCTGTACCACGTGGCTTCCTGACTCTATGAGCATATCTAGTGATACAGTGTAACCCAGTAACCTGGACAAGGCAGCAACTGAGTAACTACCTGTATGAGGTAAGCCTCCCTTGCTATGACCTCCCCAAAACAACATGTGCTTTCTCTCTACGCTGACATCACACCTGGTTGCAAATGACCTCTTTAATGCTTTTTATAACTTTTAATGCTAAAAGCACCATGAATGCCATGCCTTGCCTGCCCCATGCACATATGATAGTGCCTAGGATATAGTATGTACACATAAATGTGTGGTGAGGGAACAATTATACCTGTGAAAATCAAGTGTGTGCAATTCGATTTGACATGAGCAATTTATTTCATTATTTAGCAAATTTTATTAAACATCTATGAATATCTTGCCTACTGGGCTAGATTCTAGAGATACAAAGAAAATAAGACCCAGTATCTGATTTCTAAGAGCTTAGAATCATTTTAAATTTGGTTGATCCTGGAAGGTTTACTTTAAGGTGTTTTTGGAAGCAAAGATCAAAAATTGTTACTTATAAATTGTCTCACTTTGTGGATTTTTGCAAAGTTGTATAGATCATACACAATATTATAGTTCTTTATCATTCTCTATCACACCTGAATATGATCACTGTCATCTAAAAGCTAAAATGTTTTCTAACGTTCAGGCTAAGTTTAGTTCTGTGAAATGTCACTATAGGTAAAAATATTAAGATTCAAAACAAAATGAGTGGTGGTTTAAATGCTTATAGGGTTTTTTCCATACTAATTACCAATACAACAGTTTTTAAAACCCATTTTTAAAATGACAAACATTTTTACAAGTTAACTTACATTTATTTTATAGGCAAGTACAAATTTATTAAAATCAAGTGAATGTATATTAATGTATTATATTCTATGCTATAAATACATAAATTATATGATATTTATATATTAAAATAAATATATATTACATTTAACATATCTGTTATTATATATACATATATATTATGATGAAGGAAAAGAGAGTGGCTTTGCAGTATGGATACAAAAGAACTACTTCTTTATGTGATTCTACATGATGAGAGAAGAGCTTCAATCTTTATTGTTAAGCCATTCATAAGAATATGCACAGAAATTATCCTACTTAATATAAAACTTCTCAATGGAAAATATTGAAGTGTATATTGTTTTGTGCCCTGAATGCCAGTACAAGCTTGATTCATACCTTGACTTGAATTTTAATTAGAAAATCTAGACCAACCAACCAAGGTCTGAAAACTAGATGGGAGGAGGCAAAGCTGTTACTCTATTTTGAGTATCAAAGTTGTGATAGCTTCATAAAGGCCATAATTAGAAGGAAGGGAAAGTTGAGAATAGATTACAAAATTTCAGTAAACTGGGGGAAGATTCTCATAGAAGTATAGGGTCAGAAACCACCTGAAAAATCATTGTGGTCACGTACATCATTTTCCAGCCCATGTTGCGATGATCCAAAGAAGAGCTCTAGCTTGGCTGCTTCACAAAGTAAGTTATGGACACAGGCAGAATAAAACTCCAAAGTCTTTTAATTCCTAGTTTAAGATTCTCTCCAATATGAGAAGTCTTTTAAAGTATCTGCTGTTGCTTTAAAGGAAAGTGCCTCCTTCTAAGCCTAAAACTGATTGTCAAATAAACTCCCTCCCAGGCACATCCTGAGAACGGAGAGTTTTTAAATCATACAGAAATTACATTCCTAGAGCTCCTGCTTTGAAGAACAATATTCAGGGGAGCGGATACTTATAGAAAAGCAAATAAATACTCATGCTATTATAAAGCTGATCTAAAATTCTGGCACCAATAGCATGGTAAGGAAAATATATTTTAAGACATATGAATAAAGGAAACTCTGTTCTTTATATCCATCAAGCATTCCATTAAGTGTTCCTTAACATGTCACTTGTGAAACAAATTCAAGTTGCCACTTCAGTTCTAGCAAAGAGTCCTCAGTTCTCTTCTCCGTTTCCTCTCCGTACTCTTTCTTGTACAATTGTATCAACTTCTATTGGCTTCAATTATCATCAATCAGATTAAAACTCTTCCATGAATATTTCTATCCCCCATTTTTTTCTCCTGCATTCTAGACTCACACGTGTTGGACTTTTCTACCTAGAATGTTTATAAGCACCTCTAGTTAAACATGCTGGATATTGGGCACATTATCAGCTTCTTTCAGAGCTTCCTTTTCTCTGTATTTCTTGTGCCCTTTGATAGAATTGTCACCTTGCACTTCTGCTGCTGTCTCACCTTTTACATCTATTTGCCTCTGTTAATTCTAGCCCTAAATAATTCTCAGGTTTGTTCCCTGCTTTTCATTTCCACCACCTCTGCATGACTCCTGGAACTCATCCCCTGCCATGTGATTTCTTCATCTTCTTCCCATTTCTCACACAACTCCATTTCTTTACCCAGCTTGGAGCCGAGGCAGTCATGTCATGTACACAATACAAGGAATATTCCATACCTTGTAGGTGGGCAAAAGGTCCTTCACAGGTGGTCCCTGGCTTTTCTCACTCACCTCATCTCACATCAGTTACCATAAGTTATACTCTAGTTATCCTGTAGTAAACCACTCTAAAATTTTCAACAATTCCTGAACACACTTGACTCTTTTATGCTCTTGAGCATGCTTGATAAGATATATTTCTCCTTCTCGTGTGATGAAATTTTACATGTTCAACAAGATTTGGTTATCTTGCCTCTCTATAAAGCCTTCATTTGACCCCCCAAGACAATTAATAGAGCAAGTTCCTCTCTTCCTTATGTTCCCATAGCAATCTGTTCATATATCTTTTGTGATACTTATCAGTTGCAGTCTAGCTCTTTGTATGTCTAGCTTTCCTAAATACTGTGAGCTCCCTTAGGTCAAGAATTGTATCACATTCCTCTTTGCAAGCAATCTAACTGGAAACAACCACAGTACTTAGGGACCAGGTAGCTAGCATTCAGTAGTATGTGTTTGCTAAATAAAGGAATAATGATAAATGGGTAAATGCACCCATGGATGAAGGAGTGATGGGTGAATCAAACACAGTCCCTTAATTTTGTATCTCAAGGTCAGAATGCAGTAGGAAATAATTAGGAAAAGTACATAGAAGTAGCCACATACGGAATATAATCTCAGACCATCTCAGGCACTTGTCAGCAAATGTGAGCTCTTTGATGCTTGTAATTCTTGAAAATAGAACAAAGGTTTTCATTACATGATTAGGAAAGAAGTTGAATTTAAAGATACTGGTCAGGGCTTCCTAGGTGGCACAGTGGTTAAGAATCCACCTGCCAATGCAGGGGACACGGGTTCGATCCCTGCTCCAGGAAGATCCCACATGCTGCGGAGCAGCTAAGTCCATGCGCCACAACTACTGAGCCTGCACTTTAGAGCCCATGAGCCACAACTATTGAGCCCATGTGCGGCAACAACTGAAGCCCATGCACCTAGAGCCTGTGCTCCACAGCAAGAGAAGCCATGGCAATGAGAAGCCTGTGCACCACAATAAAGAATAGCCCCCACTCACCGCAACTAAAGAAAGCCCACACACAGCAAAAAAAAAAAAAGAAAAAAAAAAGAAAGAAAGAAAGAAATATATTTAAAAAAATAAATAAATAAAATAAAGATACTGGTCACTAAGTCATAGTGCAATGTGGAGTAAGGGGTCCACATTGAAGTTAACCTTTACCCCTTATGGAACATTACTACAGATCTGGTTGCCTGAGATTAAGACCCAATGCAGTGATGTACTGATTTGACTAATATGTAGATATCTCTGTGCCTTGAATTTTCATATGTAAAACAGGAATATTTTTCTAGGTATGTTATAATGATAAAACTCAGTAAGTTACTACATGTGCAATGCTCACAGGAATGTTTTATACTTAGTCTGTTTAATAAATTATTTTCAGCTCCCAATAATTTGTAATTGATATCAGAATTCCTCTGGTGGGAAATTTGTAATAATATATAGAATTAGATTATTTGTAGTAACATAATAGGGTGGGATGCTACAGAAGGCGGGAGTCAAAGAAGATAGAACTGGGACAATTACATGCAATATCTTTCCCCAAAAGAGTGTTTGAGCCTCTACCTAAACCCATAATAACAGTTGTACTATTAATTTTCAGACTATAGTAAGATGCTTTCTCACAGTAAGAAGGTTAGGTATTGATGGTTAGGTATTGATGGAAAATAAACAAGATAATAAATAAAACAATATCTTGTATTTTCTGGAGAAAAAACATTGAGGGAAGAATTATAAGACATTTACTGACAGTTGAAAAGGAAATAACCACTATTAAAAAAACAACAAGTGAAGTAAGTCGGAAAGAGAAAGACAAATACCAAATGATGTCACTTATATGTAGATTGTAAAATATGACACAAATGAACCTATCTAAGAAGCAGAAACAGACTCACAGACATAGAGAACAGACTTATGGTTGCCAAGAAGGGGGTAGGGGAGGAATGGACTGAGAATTTGGGGTTAGTAGATGCAAACTATTATATATAGAATGGATAAACAACAAGGTCCTACTGTATAGCACAGGGAACTATATTCAATGTCCTGGGATAAACCATAATAGAAAGAATATAAAAAAGAATGTATATATATGTATAACTGAGTCACTTTGCTGTACAGCAGAAATTAACACAACCTTGTAAATCAACTATATTTCAATTAAAAAAATAAAAATTTTAAAAATTAAAAAAATTAAACAATCACAAAACCTGTAAGACAAGATGAAAATAGGAAGAAAAAGACCTAAGAGTAACTCTGTGTGAGTGGGGGAGAAGGAGGAATGCTATTGAAAATGTCAAACACAGGAGCTGAAATTTTGTAAAATGCCATTAGTCTATTGGAATACTGTGGAAGAGGGCAAGTAGTCCCTAGCCCAAAGAGTGAGACATCTGTGCTTAGGTTTTACTTTAAAATATAGAGATGTTCCAATAAAGCAGAGAGAAGAAAATAAAAGTGGATTAATAATACTGAAATTATTCAAAATATAAACTGAATGCTTTTTGCAGGCAACTGGGCTGACTTCAGTTATGTGGGTCCTACAGCCACAAAATAACCTGCCATTTATTTATTGCTCCACCATTCTTTTTACACAAATGTAGATAAGAAACAAAACCCAAGTTCCCTCCCCTTTGTATAAAAAGACCAAAATAGTTGTACAAGGACTTAGTCCATATTTTAACTTTGTGTTCATCACACACAGGAAAGCAAATTGCTTTCATTTTAGAGCCTCACCATTAACATGATTCAGGCTGATCTGCTCTCTACTTTAGCAAGGTTGGTGGAAATAGGTAAATACAGTTTGTATAATATTTATCCAATGTGTAATACTATGTATGATTAAATGCAATATGATACATATTGAATAGAAAAATCTGAAATATATAAAAGGAAAAACATGACAAATTAAATCACAGGAAAAACAGAAAAAAAGCTGTAAAAAATAAAACAAAAATCCAAGACACGTAAACAGTCTGGGACTAGTGAAAACAGAGAGACATCTCTAGCTGCAGGAGGGCAGTGCTATATTATCTTAGAGACAAAAGCATTAATGGATATTCACACTTACAAACTTAAGACTTCACAGAACGTTTACATTATAAAGAATGAATGCAAAATATTTAAGAAAGATGTCTGCTTTTTATTGTTAAGCTTTGTATTGTCTACGGAGAAAATTTACCTATGTGAAAAGTCTCATTTGAAAACAATGATGGGAAAATGAGGTACTACTGCATTTATCAGTACTTTTATGATCACAGCAAGATTGTAAATTGCCCTTCTCACATTCCAAGTAGTCAGAAATAGCTGAGCTGCTTCTGGTCTCTTTCTATTATGGCCAGTTTTAATAATGAATATTATGTTAGGGATAATGGAAAAACAAATAGGCACTGCAGATTATTATTTTGAAATACCTAAATCTTAAAAATCTTTATGAAATTAAATTAAATCAAAACAGAAATTCATTGAGGATAAGAAATTATTTCAGTATAACTTCTAGTAACAAAGACCTTTAAAATAGTAAGAGGAAATGTAAGTGACAATGCTGAGGGCAACAGAACTTGCATTTCACCGTTTCCCCAACCTCTAAATGTTTTCCTCCATTTGACATAAAGAATACAGGTCTCAAGGAGCCCTTTGAACTATTTGAATCAATCAAGCAATTCTTGGAGGCAAAGCAAGACAGGACAAAATGCTGTTATAAATCTGTACTGTGGGCTAGGTACGGCTGAGACAAATAGTCTAAGCCCACCCACAAATCACTGAAGGTCTAATCTGAAAGTTTCTTATCATGCATAAACTAACTAATAAAACACACCAAATGACGGTGCTAAGGAGATGGCTGTGTGCTCACTAAAATTCCTCCTTTGCTCTGGTTAAAGCTCTAGGTTATTTTCTAGCCTCCCTTGAGGTTGGAAGGCTCCATGTGACTAAGTTTTCTCTAAAGGAACACAAGCAGAAGTGCTTTTGTCAAATTCACACCTGGTTTGTGAAGTCCCCCCAAAGATGCTCCCCACCCCTTCTTCCTTCCTCTGGAAACAGAGACCATAGTGACATCCTACTTAGGTGATGGTTGAGCTTCAAGTCCCAAGGAGCCTGGGTCTGTATGTGATCATCTGGGGAGAGTGATCCTGCAGACACAAACCCCAGCCCATCACCCTTGCATGAGTGAACAACACCTACTGTTTTAAGCCGCTGACACTTAGTGTCTGTGTGTTCTCATTGCCTAGCTTACCCTAACTAATTCAAACGGTTAAGTAGAGAGTTTGGAGTTAGATAAATCTAGCTTTCAGTCTCCACTCCCTATTTATTAAATGTGTGGCTTTAGGTAAGTCTCTCAAACTTTGAAAGCCTCCATTGCCTCGTCTTTCAAAAGAGAAAAAATGATACCCTGTACCCACCTCAGAGTGGCAATGCGTTTTAAATGAGATAGTATATGATAAAATATTTAGTGCAGTGTTTAACAAAATATTTAATCAATGTGAGTTGTTATAACTTACTTTGCTAATTAAGTACCATAAATACCATTCAAAATAAATAACTAAATACCTGAATAGTTTTTAAGACTGTATACATATGTATGTATATATATATGTGTATGTGTGTGTGTGTATATATATGAATGACTCTTACCTCAATATAAGTCGAGTGACAATTCAATTTTCTCTACCAGAAAACTGCATAAACTAGGGGATCCTTACAGGTTGACAGGTTTAAATAGTTTTAAATTCAAAAATATAACATCAGATGTGATCCAGACACCTCAAAGCAAACAAGGAGGACCATCTGTATGTATCACCTCACACACAAAGGCACGCACATCTACACACACACACCACCTATTTAGTGAAGATCCTTCCAAGAAGACACCATTATTCCACTTTATGCAGTGAAGGTAAAGTGACTTGAAAAAGATAAAACAATTACCTCACTCTTCCTATGAAGGGAATCCACATAAAATATTTGAAATTTATGAAGGTGAAGTCCTAGTTCTTATTTGCGTTCTGTCTGTTCCACAAACTAAAAATTGAAACGGAAGTATATAGATCCCTAAAGGCAAAGAGTCATCCCGTATCAAACTCACATTGACAACACTTTAAAATAACAATTTCTATAAATGAGAGTGTCATCATTACAATTGTACTGCTCATCGGTCTCAAGTACACTGGAATTAGATTCAATGCCAGGATGTAAGAAGAGTGAAATAAGCAAGACCTTTCTCCTCTTTCGTAAAATGCATTTCAATAACACATGGTAACGGGCCTTTGTCTTCTTCTTTCTTTAGTTTTATTAGCGCTATTTTGAATTGTAAGATCTTTATGCCAGCCCACCAGCCCCCCACCCCCACCCCTTCGCCTTTTCTTTCTTCACCATTGTTCCTCTAAACTACAAGACCATCTGTTCGCTTGGCAGATGCAACTCAGTTCTATAATTGTTGTCATTCTTAGCATAGTGCAAAGCCTGCACAATCAAGAGGACGAGAAGTACTACATTCATGAGTTAGCCAAATGTATATTGTTGTCGAAATTACTTGTCAAAATGTCAGAGGGAACAATATTTGATTTTCAAAGCACAGCATACATCTACCCAGATTACAAGACGAGGCCTCTATTATGCAATGCATCATTCAGATTTTGACTAAAGTAAATGGTATGAGCTCTCGCAGGCTTTGATTTCTATTGTGTTAAAGGAGCATAGGAGGTAGTTACAAAATCCTTTGTTCAAGCAGTGAATTGAGAGGTTTTTCTGAAGCGTATCAGACACACACACTTGGAAGACAGAAATCTCTGGTGTGAATGCACCTCCCTTTTAAACAACACCAATATATGATCATCAGGGTTTAAATATAGGATATATTAAAATGTGGAATTGGGGGATTTTCAAGATGAAAGGCAATGAGGCATTGTATTAGAATTTTGTTACGTCTGAGAAAGTCTTTATTTCACATTCATTTTTGAACACTATTTTAACTGGGTGAAAGATTCCTTTTTTTTTTTTTTTTACTTTTTATTTTATTTTGGAATATAGTTGATTAACAATGCTGTGTTAGTTTCAGGTGCTTCAGTTATATATATATATATATATATACCTTTATCTATTCTTTTTCAAATTCTTTTCCCAGTTAGGTTGTTACAGGATATTGGGGATAGTTCCCTGTGCTATAAAGTAGATCCTTGTTGATTATCCATTTTAGATACAGCAGTGTGTACATGTCAATCCCATTTTTACTGCTTCTATAACAAATCAACCCAAACTTAGTAGCTTAAACCCACACTGATTTATTATCTTACATTTCTATAGATCAGGAGTCTGACACGAGTCTTCCTGGACTAAAGTGAAATGTCAGCAGGGCTGCTCTCCTTTTTAGAGGCTCTAGCAAATAATTCATTCTCTTGGGTCTTCCAGCTTCTAGAGGTAACCCCCATTCCTTGGCTGTGGGCTTTTCTACTTTCAAAGCCAGCAACATCGTTGAATCTCTCTGACCATTCTGCTATAGCCACCTCTCCCTCTCTGACAATAGCCAGAGAAGCTTCTCTGCTTTTAAAGAATCATGTGATTGGTTTGGGCTCATCTGGATAAACCAGGATAATCTCCCCAACTCAGAGTCCGTAACCTTTATCACATTTGCAAAATCCCTTTTCCACTGAAGGTAACCTATTCACAGGTTCCAGGCGTTAGGGTGTGGGTGCCTTTGGGAAATATTACTCTGCCTACCACGGCTATCATCCATCTCAAGCTCTTCTTTTACAAATGCCAAAAGACATAAGAGAGGTTATATTAGCTCAAAGTCAAACAAATACTGAAAAATTAAAACGATAACCCTGACTCCAGTTTCCTTCGCTTGTAACTAAAATATACCACTTTTCTTCGTAATGTGACATGATTCATCTTGCAAAAAAGAAATGAACCACAGAGTCTTCTAAATAACATTTGTACTTCAGAGCTCTAATAGCAGACCTAAATTATTATTTGATGATACAAATCAGTTTTACATGTGAGTTTTCAGCAATGCATAGACCTCCCAGACTTAGAGTAGGTGTTTAATTAATATATATGTGTATATATAGTTGATGACAACAGTGATGATTTCATACCACAGCACATTCCCTAAGGCTCTAAAAATGCTTTTAATTTCTAACTGATTTATGAAATAATCTTAACATACACACACTGAGGATAGATGAGTAAGAAACCAAGTGACGAGAATGTCTGTACATGTAAACCTTCTACAAATACTTATTAAGAGGCCACTGCAGGCTAAATGTTGGACTAGATACTGGAGATAAAGGATAAATAGGTCATGGAACTGCCCTGAATTAACTCAGTGTTATCGGGTACCCTGTGCTCTCATAAAGGCGCATGAAAAGTGAGTGGTGGAGGAAGCAGCTATGTCTGGAAGGGGCAGCAGAAGAGAAAGTGGCATTTGAGATTAATTTTGAAAGATAATTGGGATTTTAAACATTTAGGGAAGTAGTAATAGGCTTTCCTTTATGTTCTCAGGGACCATAAAATGGTATCCGGTTAATCAAATTAAAAAAAGTCTGGAAAAATTATCCTCTAGGAAACTTCCATACCCAACATCATATTTTCCACCCAACTTTTCTTCTGTATTTCAAAATGGACCTGGAGGTTATCATACTAAGTGAAATAAATCAGACAGAGAAAGACAAACATCATATGATATCACTTATATGCGGAATCTAAAAAATTGATACAAAAGAACTTATTTACAAAACAGAAACAGACTCACAGACTTAGAGAACAAACTTATGATTACCAAAGGGGAAAGGCGGTGGAGAGGGATAAACTGGGAGTTTGGGTGTTGACACATATGCACCACCTTATGTAAAACAGATAACCAACAAGGACCTACTGTATAGAACAGGAAACTCTACTCAATATTCTGTAATAACCTAAATGGGAAAAGAATTTGAAAAAGAATAGGTATATGTATATGTATAACTGGATTACTTTGCTACGCACCTGAAACTAACACAACATTGTTAATCAACAACATTCCAACATAAAATAAAAATTTTAAAAAATTAAAAAATAAAAATAAAAATCATGGCAAATTTTAAAAAGTAATATAAAATTATAAAGTAAAAATTAAATTAAAAAAAAAAGTCTAAGGATGGACAATAGCATACTCTACAACCAGGCAACAGGATTGCTCTCCCCAGTAAGCAATCTTGAGCTCCTGAGCTGAGTGTGTGTGCCTGCTCTGCTCCATAAGAGCTTTAGGGAGGATATAAGGCCCTCATCTACAAACTTGCTGTCACATGAAATACAAGCTTCAGCTCTGGAGAATTTCCAAACAGATGCCCTTTAATAAAATATTGACTTGTTTTCAAGAACTGCTAGGCCACATCAAAACTAGTCACTTTCACTTGGGGACATTCAATAAATAATAACCTCATCAGTAATGACTACGATTTTATGGAATTACGGGGAAATAACAATATTTCAGTATGTATTCAAGTATTCAATAAATAATTTTTCAGCTACTACTATGTGCCAGTCATTTTCTATGCACTGAAAAAGTGAGAAAAACAAAGTCCTTCCTCTTTAAAAGAGATGAATATATGATACAGAAGATGATAAAAAGCGTTATAGGGAAAATTAAAAGTAGAATAAGGTAATAGCAAAATGGTATCTTTGTACTGTTATTCACAGGGTTGCTAGAGGAACACTCATGGCATGCTTGAGCACGCAACTGAGTAAAGTGAATGAAGCATCCAAGCAAAAGGAATAGAAAGTACGAAAGTCACAGAGAACAACAAGCACAAGTGGTTTTGATGTATATCAAAAAAAGCAATGAGACAAAAACAGCGTAAGTGAGGAGAAATGCAGAAGGAGATGAGGGCAGAGAAGTAGTGTGGTCACTTCCACACAAGGCCCTGATGGATTTTGCTTTGAGTCTAGTGAGAAGTTACTAGTGGATTTTGGACAGGATTTGTCCGTCTTCTGTTTTGCAAGGGGGTAAGGAAAGAGATAATTAGGAATTCATTCCAAATTTATTCCTGCCATTTTTCAAAATGAAGATCATAGACCAATTTATACCATAGTAGAATAACAAAGTTGAATCCACGTGGCCAAGAAAAGTTGCAAAACTTGCGGAATTCTGAATAGCTAAATACAATTCTTGAATATCACAAAGACATTGAATAATACTGAAAACTATTGTCGCAAATCATTACAGTCATTATTTGTAAGACATTGTTTAGAAAATACTTATCTATAGTGAATTGTGTCACACATTCAAATAACTTCCTTATTTTAAATATTTGTGCTGAGTATATGTTATTTTTAGTAGATACTCTTATTAGCCTGCTTACTTATTATATTCATTTGTTATATTTAGTAACACACATAGTAGAAAAAATTGTGTCTAAACATTATTACAACTTACATGTGTTGCTACATAACATTTTCAGATATAACCATCAGTATTTTCTTTGGAAGAGTCAAGACTTACCAGTCATTATCATAATGCTCAAAAACTAAACAATGGTAAAAGCACATTCAAACATGTATATTCCCAAGTTATTAGGAAAATCTTTAATATGTCCATATATTTAAACTCCCCCATTCTAACGAAATGTTTGTGATATTTAGTTTCTGGGCCATATGTACAGCTGCTTCAGAGATTTCTTGGTACATGGATAACATTTTTTCTTTTTTTTTGGTTGGGTATTGGTTGCTAAGGTTACAGACTTTTTTCTCTGCTAATAGGGGACTATTTTGGGTGTGTAACTTGAGTCTCCTGGGCACTCAGAATCTGATCGCCCCAAGTCTCATTTTCTAGGCTTTCTTTGTATCCAGTGCCGAACTTTCAAGTTCTTGCCCTGTGTCAGCTGACACCAGTCTTCTTGCTAACTGTATACACCCTTGTCCTCAATGAATAAGGGCTTGATTGTGCATCCATTAACATGGCTTATTTTACTGTTAAAGTAAATGACACAGAAATGGCATTTCCTCCCGAACAAAGAAAAATAATATCATAATAACATAAACTTGACACTTCCTTAAAGCTTTAATCTGACAATCTCAGCACACTTAACAAAGAGGGATTAATTAACCCTTACAACACTCCTGTCAGGAAAGCCTGATTACACCCATTTTACAAGTGAAATGCTAAGAGGTCAATACCTTGGACAAGGTTACATAGTTGGCTTGTGACAGACCAGGGACCATAACTCAACAGCCTTGGCCCTAGGCTCCCAGGCAGTCGCCAAGCCGTCAGCAGGTACTAATCAGGAGGACAAAGTGCTTCTGCTCATACTACCAAAATCCCCGTTTCATAAGGATCCTTGAATGGCTAGTCACACAAAGGCTTTTTTTTCTTTTATTTAGCCATCGTTCTCCTCCAAGTTTATCACCAAGAGGAAAGAGAACTTGAAAATCTATAAGCTTGAAACTCCATAAGCACATCTTGTCAAGGGTACTGCTGTCTTAAAAAAAAAAAAACAAAAACTAAGTGTTAACTAGTGAAATATGACTAAAGAAGAGGCTTGACAGAAGAGGGCTAGTGCCCAAGGGTGCCGTCTGGGCGAGCTGCAAAGTGTAACAGTCAATGCATTTAATCTCAATTTTCCTGATAAATTTACATCCACGACTTATAACACCAGGAAGAGAAAACATTTCCTTGTGATTCACATGCACAAGCAGAACCAGCCTGTAAAGAAGATGTAAAGCCATTTAGGAACACTACTAGATACCTTCATCCACTTTGGAAGTGTGTGTGTGTGTGTGTGTGTGTGTCAGCAATACATTCTGACTCCACTGCCAGTCATGTGGCCTCATCAAAAGCTGTGTCCGCAGTTAAACTGGATCCCAAAGCATCAACGGGGGTGGCTAGTGTCACACTGACATTGCAGCTGCTGAGCCTGTAATCACCAAACTTCAGTGGGTTCTTGACCTCAAGGGCAGAGAGCCCACATCATTCCCCTTCTCCTGCTGTTCCAAGAGAACATAAACTAGTCCCGCCCCTCATTAAAAGTTATGTTTCCTTAGACGTGTCCTTAATGAGAATCTGATTTTAGTAAAATTTACATATGGCTTTCCCTGCAGGAGACACCATGCTTATTTAGGCTGTGGATGATCAACTGCTGAGTTGCACTTAGACCATTATCATAAACTCGTAACAGAGAAACGGGGCACTGCCCTTCTTCGTGGCCACAGCTTCACTTCCATCTTGTCCCTTCCCTTGACCTGAAGGAGTTCGCTCTTCCGCCTCTACATGACGTTGATGCCTGTGGTACTTTCCCATTTTCCAAGTTTATCAGCCCCTTTTTGGGACCAAGCCTTCAAACAAGCAGCACCCCAAGCCCAGTCACTGCAACAGTGTTCTCTCAAACATCCCATAGTCTCTCCTTCTCCTGATGTCACTGAAGCAACTGCTTTTCCAGTCTCTAATCCCAAAGAAACACCACTATCTGTTTTCTGTTTCTTGTCCTCCTCTTTCTGCCCTTTCATTCTGTGAACTTTCATCAACCATGTGTTGATCCTCTTTTAATTGTCAGGCTCTGAACTGTGACATGGGTATTTAGCGGTGAATCTATCACAGACTGTACCTTCAGAAAGCTTCTGGTTTAGCGGAATCTCAAACGTGCTCATTTACTTACCTAAATAAGAAATCAGAATACGCACAACACAATAGGAAAGTACAGAGAAGAGGCGCAGAACTCATTTATGGGAGAATGGTAGGAGGAGCCAGAGTAGAATCCCCACATCTAATTGACCCACATGGGCTAGTCCAAGTATTTCCCACTTTCCTCAGCCCTTCCTCTGGCTGGTTATAAATGCTTCCTGGAGATGTGGATGGACCTAGAGTCTGTCATACAGAGTGAAGTAAGCCAGAAAAAGAAAAACAATATCGTGTATTAACACATATATGTGAAATCTAGAAAAATGGTACAGATGAATCTACTTGCAGGGCAGGAATAGAAACGCGGATGTAGAGAACGGACTTGTGGCCACAGGGGCGGAAGGGGAGGGTGGGATGAATTGGGAGATTAGGGTTGATGTATATAGACTACCATGCATGAATTAGATAGCGGAAACATGCTATAAAGCACAGGAAGCTCAGCTCGGTGCTCTGTGATAACCTAGATGGGTGGGGTGGGGGGCAATTGGGAAGGAGGTCCAAGAGGGAGGGAATATATGTATACATGTAGCTGATTCACTTCATTGTATAGCAGAAACTAACACAACATTGTAAAGCAACTCTACTCCAATAAAGAGTAAAATGAAATGCTTCCTAAATGTTGATAAAATCAAGGCCATTTAATACGAACGACCACAGAATTTTGCCTTCCTATTTTACAATATCTCTTCTTGTTACGCTCTTCCTCTAGTACACCTAGTACAGTACCTTGTGCTTAGTAGACTTTAAATATGTGTGCACTGATGTCAGCTTCTCAGCAAAGCGTTTCCTAATAAGGCTGTGAAATTTGTAAACCCCAAACCTCTCCATTTCCCTCACCCACTACTTTTTCTTCCACACCTCTCACCATCTATTGTACCAAACTTATTTATCTTGCAGCTCAACTATCTCCTCTGACTAGAATGAATATTTCATAAGGGCAGGAACTTCGGACTGCAGTAAAAGTTCAAGAAGTATTTTTTGCATAAATAACTGATCTGATTTCCACTGTGACTCTAAACCAATCTTGCTTTCCACTTAGGAACTTAACACTTTTCATGACCAGATAAGACCATTGACTAAAGTCCTCTGAATGCAGAGAAAGCAGAGAATTTTCAAAAAGAAATACATAATAACTAATATATATAAGTTCTAAGATCAAATAATGGCAAGTGCTATGATAAAAAATGAATCAGAAGAAGAGATAGAGAGGAATGAGTTTTGCTATTTTACGCAGGACAGTCAGAACAGGCATCTGTAAAGAGGTGACGTTTTCACAGGCTCGACTGATATAATTCAGTTCAACACAAACTAATGTTGATACAAGTTTCTTAAAGCTCTGGCTAAAATGCAGATTCTGATTCGGTAGGCCTGGGGTGGGTCCAGAGATTCTGCATTTCTGACAAGCCTCTGGGGGTTGCCCATCCTAGGTGCCTGCGGAAGCAGGATATGACTTATAAATTGGAGAAAAGCAGATTATTTAAAAATGACAATACTGTTCACATAAAAGTTGAAATTCTTATTGGATACAAAAAGAAAAGGAAATATAACTTGATGTTCATTTGAACAGAGATAGGCTATTCCAATTATTTAATAGCTGTTTGGTCTTCTAGGTATGTGATCATATTTTTAAAATTACTTGATTTTACAATATATTTTATTTTCTTTATTAAAATATTAATAAAAAGGAAAGCAGGATAAGTTATTTATACATCTATTTGCTACAGACAGCATTTTGGTTTATGTGTTCCAGTTTGTTTTTGTTTTTACATCTTAGAATTATGATGTATGTGTTTTGTAACTATCATTTAAAATTTATTATGACATGCACAATTTCATGTCAATAAACATTAATCTGTGTAAACTTTTTTGCCATAGCAGCTAACATTTTAATTACCCAATAAGTGAATGCTCATGATGGGAAAATATGAAAAAAGGGTGAGCATAAAAAACTAAGCAATCATGATATCACTACACAAATATATATGCACATGTAATACATGTATTTGCATCTTTCTAGACATTTTTCTATATATACTTCTACCTAACTTAACCTTTAAGTATAAAAAGGAACTTACTGTACACATGATTCTTAAGTAGCCTTGTAATTTCTAAATCATTCTGAGGCAAAATACCCCATTATATGAAAGTACTATTCTCATTCAAACCTTTATTTATAGGTGTTCAGAGTGGTTCTAGTTTTGAACTACTTTTGCATTCTGCACCATTTTTTTTATAATAAATTCTTAAAGGTCAAATTACATCAATATACTCATTCTTAAATTTTTCTTTTTTTATTTTAAATATACATGGTCAAAATTGCCCTCCAGAATTTTTTTTCATATTTAGAATTTTGGCACCAGCATATGTGGGTATACTTTTCCTATATCCTATCTAGCAAATGTTATCATTGTTTTTTAAAACCTTACCAATATTCTAAGGGAAATGTCACATTTTTATAAATTATATTTGTAGCACTGTTTATACAATTTAAATGTCTTCATATTTATTGGTCTAATGAGATTTTTCAGTGTTTTTCTGTGGATGCCAATTGCTCATTTTTTTCTAGCAGATTGTTTATCTTTTATTTATACTGCCTCTAACAAAATAATAAATGCTTACATGTACTGAGCAGTTACTCTGTATACAATGCTAAAGCTGTAATATCCATTAGTTATCTTTTCCTCTGAAATAGCTAATATTGCTCAAACTTACAAATTTGAAATATCTCTTTATATAATATTTATCACTTTTCCATCATATTTATTATTTCCCCCCAATTTGTAATTACTTTATGACTTAATGGTATATCCTTGTTAATGGTGACTCTTTTGTTTTGTTTTTTGGTCACATAAAATTTATAATATATTACTCAGACACATCTTTCAATGATTTTGATGTCAGGCACAAAAAGATTTTCTCAATCGTGAAATAAATAAATGTTAGCTACATTTTCTACTTCCTGGTTCAATTTTTTTTACATTTAAATCTTTATTCCATTAGGGATTTATTGTGGTATATCATGTAAAGAGAAATCTAAATTTTATTTACAAATAATAATGTATTAGTCCCCAAATCTGGCTATTCAAATAATTTATCCCTTCCCCACTGATATGAGGTGATCACTTTATCATCTTTATAATTTTACTAATAATTTTTCATTGTTTCTAACTTTTTTCCTCATTCAACTATCTTTATAATTTAATGTATAGTTTAATATATAAAGGAGCATATTTGCCAATGTTACCTTTTTCTTCTGCAATTTATTTTGCTATTACTTTTTACATAGAAAAAATTAGAAATTGCTCATTTTATTCATTAATTTGGAGAAAAATGATATATTTCTATTATTAATCTTCCAATCCAAGAACATGCCTCATTATTCTACTTCTTCAACTCTTTTATAATAAAACAGAGTAATACACTATAGTTTTATATAAAACCCATTTTTTTTAATTTTTAAATTTTTATTATTTCTAAGTATTATACTTTGGGTTGCTATTGCAAATAACTTTTTTAAAATTTATTTTACCTCATTGTGGCTATAGCAAAGGGACTTATTTTGTTTAAAAATTTTACAACCAGCTACCACATTTATGGTACTAATTATTGTATTTTTCAGTTGATTTGTTCAGTTTTTCTAAGCTAGACCATAAAATTTGCAAGTAATGATAAAACAAATTTCTTTCCTTCTGCCCAGCTCTTACGTATTTCATTGTCTTATTACATTGGTTAGAAGTTCTAACATAATGTCAAAGAAGTTGGTGGCAGCAGGTAGCCATAATTTATTGATGTCCCTAAAGAAAACCTGTCAGGTGTTCTACAGTTTAGCTGGGGTGGTGGCTATTTGATTGAGATGCATAATCTTTACCATTTAGAAAGCATTTCCTTTTATTTATAGATTTATAAATTAAATGTTTTTATTAAATAAGAAAAGGTTTTTAAATTTAATTGAATATATTTTTAGTATTCACTGAGATGATGATGTATCCCCCCCCCATGGATCTTATAACAGATGTTATCAACAGATTTTATTAATATTGAACCACTCTAGAATTCCTGGAATTAAATCTTACTTGGTAATATTTATTAACATGAAAGTCTTAATTTAGATATTTGTGTTGCTAATATTATATCTAACTTCTTTGCATTTATATTTTTGTGACATTGTTTTTGGTTTGCTTTATTATTTGACATTGTCACATTTATTTTTAAGGTGAATTGATTGAGATGTTTTCCACTTTTTCTAAAACATTTAAAATATTGTGGCATATTTCTATTGAAAGTTTATTAGTAGTAGCCTGTATTCATTTCCTAAAACTGCTATAACAAATCACAG
The DNA here is from genome assembly GCF_030028045.1 of Hippopotamus amphibius kiboko. Lineage (NCBI taxonomy): Eukaryota > Metazoa > Chordata > Mammalia > Artiodactyla > Hippopotamidae > Hippopotamus > Hippopotamus amphibius. Next base: position 169,388,717 of record NC_080189.1, read on the forward strand.
AAAAAAACTGAGTGGCTTAAAACAACAGTAATTTATTTTCTCAGTTCTAGGGGCTTGAAGTCTGAAATCAAGATGTTGGCAGAGCTATGCTCCTTCTGAAGGCTCTAAGGAAGAATGTTTCCCTTCTTCTTCCTGGCTTTTGGTGGCTCCAGGAATTCTTGACTTCCCTTGGCTAACAGTTGACTCACTCCAATCTCTGCCCCCATCTTTACTTGGCCTAATTACCTGTATGTATCTCTCTGTGTCCTCTCTTCTTCTTCTAAGAACACCATCATTGAATTTAGGGCCCGTCCTAAGCCAGTATCACCTTATCTTAACTAACTACATCTGCAAAGGCTCTATTTCCAAATAAAGTCATATTCTGAAGTTCCAGGTGGACACCAATTTTGGAGATGATACTATTCAACCCAGTACACAGCCCATAAAAATCTCATGGGTCTGTTCTTTTTTGCCTATATGTAGATGAAAAAGCATTATTAAAAAGAAAAATAAAATCACTTTGAATCAGTATTTTCACTCCAGCCCTCCTGTTTACTGTATTAGGAAACCAGGTAATTAATCAAATGATAATTCAACACAATTACCATGGATTTATTTATTTATTGTTTTGTCGAATATGTAAAATTCCTCATATTGATTTGTAAATACAAATGGGTGTCACTCAAAAATATTTTAAGGCAATGCTTAGAATTTGTCTGTTTTGTCTGCTCAAGAGTTTGATAAGGAGAACAGAAGGCACTCATTGTATCCCAGATATAAAGATTTTGACATTAACTAGTGCTTACATGATCACTGGAAAGGCTGAGAGAGTAGATGTCTGCGAAGCCACCACTGAAAGTCATGGGAAAACTGCCATCAGTGGTTACACAAATTGACATTTAAAATCTCAACTGGAAGCACCCAAGTGTTAGATCTCAAGAGCTTGCTGGAAGCCTTTGTGATTTTTGGTCTACCTGCAAGTCTGGCTGTGATCACTTCCAGAAAATAACGGCCCTCGTTCACTTCTACTTTCTAAGTTTAGCATGAGCTCCTTTCATTGGCAATGTTCAAGCCAGAACTGCACTGAAAAGCCAGTTTCCATCCTTGCAAGGAGTGGAGATGGTGCCAAGTTGACATTAAATAATCTAGCATGTCTTGCATCATGTAGATTAAGCTTCACACAAAGGGTGATCAGGGAATTACATGGGCAGAGATTTTGGTTATTTAGCTATTAGCTGTTCTCTTAAAAACTGTAAAGAAAAAAAGTTGAGAATCTTACCACTTGGTAGATAAATTGCACAGACACATGCATTTTAGATCTTAAACTCAATCCTTTGCAGTTTGAAGTACTGTTCAAAGTGAAACATCATTAAAAAGGAAAGAAAGTCCTAGGACTCTTAAACAGGCTATTATTTTCTGTATTCTTGCCATTATATATGTAAAGAAACAATTAAACAATAAGTCAAATACATTAGCTATAAGAAGCATTTGATATATATGGTGATATATATGAAATTTCAGAGACATCTCTTTGCTTAAGCATAAATATTATCAATATTACAGCTAATATGTACTTATTATACACTCACTATGTACCAGTCACTGCCTTAAACCCAGCAGCTTATTTAATGCTCTCAGCAACTCTATTAAGTAGGTACTAAATATCAAAACCCACCTTTTAATTATGATGATTCTGAGGATGGTAAGAAGTAAAAAGAGTGGAATTAAATCGTTCTGTTGCTTGGCCATGTAGCTACTACTCATTAAGTTGTAGAACTTATTTTGTAATGAGTTAAAGGCCTAAGTAGCCTAACATGATTTGATGACGTTCTTCTTAAAAGAAATTATGTGGAGAATTTACATGAAATATCTACATTAGGATTTATTGGTCTAAGAGTTTGTCCATTACGTATCTATCCTGTTACAAACTGAGCAAATTAATCTTGCCTTTCCTAGATTAAGAGCTCCTCCATAGTCTATTTTATCACTGGTGAGCAAGGGAGAAATTCAAATCATAAAAGAAATTCCATCTCTTATTTTGAGGTCTTGACCTCTTTGGAGGATAAACAGAGGTACTTTAAGCAAAGGAAAGAAAGTGGAGCGCTCTCATAATTTAATGTCAAGTGTGTCAGTTTAACTGGAAATGTTCAAGTCTTAATAGACTATAAATCGGGAGATCCTATGACATAGTAATTGAGCGAACATTAGCCTTTCACCTTCATGAATTTGGGGATGAATCTGACTTAGGTTAAGGGGAAAAAATTCTATTAATTTTCTGTGCCCACTGCTCTGTGATCTAAAATTGCATTAGCCCCCACTTTGGTTAAAGATGGTTGACAGTTAGATGATTCCAAACACCTTGGCTCAATTTTTTCAATCACTCATATATGTACTGACAGTGGAAAGTATTAAGAATCTGAGGAACACTAACTCAAAAGTTACTTTCAAGTTTTAAGCATATTTTTAAAATAAAACACATTTAAAATAATAACCATTTGACATGATTTTTCAAAATAAAATTTCAGCAGATATAATGTATATTTGTATCATATAGTTTTTAAAAAGTATTTATTTATTTATTTTTATTATTATTATTTTTGGCTGCAATGTGCAGGATCTTCTGTCAGGGCCCAAGGGCTTCTTTCTAGTTGTGGTGTGTGGGTTTTCTCTCTCTAGTTGTGGTGCGTGGGCTCCAGAGTGTGTGGGCTCTGTAGTTTGTGGCACACGGGCTTTATAGTTGAGGCGCATGGACTCAGTAGTTGTGGTGCATGGGCTTAGTTGCCCCATGGCATGTAGGATCTTAGTTCCTTGACCAGGGATTAAACCTGTGTCCTTTCATTGTAAGGTGGATTCTTTACCACTGGAGCATCAGGGAAGTCCCTGTATTGCTTTATAGTATTAAAAATCTTTAGAATCATGTAGTCTTCAATTCCATGTGTTGAGGATTCAAATGCATGCCCTTTGCAAACAACATGCACTGACCAACAAGTACAAAGAAAATAGAATGGACTAAAAACTACAGCAAATATGTTCAAAGTTATAAGTAATCAAATACATGTAAATTAACCTAAAAGGAATATTATGTTTTGCCTACAAACTAATAATATTACTCATTGTTATCTGGGGTCATAAAAACAATCACTTTCATGAGTGATTGAAATAGGTATAAGCTGGTAAAACTCTTCTGGAAAAGAGTTTAAAACCATGCACCTACATAAATTACAAATTGCATACTTTGCACCAAATTATTTTCCTTGTAGGAAAGTTTCTTAAGAAAATTATCCAAAACATAGATATATACATAGATTGTATATAGAGCATATTTGATTCAACACTATTATAATGATAAAAGTATAATCTAAATCTTCAATTAAAAATAAAATTAAGATAAATTAGAATACATCCACATAATGAAATACAATACAGCAATTAATGAATTAGAAAATCTTTCATGAAAAGGGAAATATTGGTAAGAAAGTCATCACTGAAAAATGTAGAGCTAAAATTGCTTTAAAAATATTGTCTTGACAATGTGGGTGGATCTAGAGGGTTTTATGATGGTGAAGTAAGTCAAACAGAGAAAGATAAGTACCATGTGATCTCACTTATACGGGGACCCTAAGAAACAAAACAAACAAGATAAAATGAAAACAGACTCATAGATACAGAGAACAAAAGGGTGGTCTCCAGAGGGGAACGAGGGTGGGGGCGAGGTAAAATAGGTGAAGGTGATTAAGAGGTACACGCCTCCAGTTATGAAACAAATAAGCTGCAGGGATATAATATACAAAATAAGGAATATGGTCAATTATATTGTAATATTTTGTGTGGGGACAGATTGTTGCTAGACTTATCACAGTGATCATTTCATAATGTATACAAATGTCAAAACCTTATATAGTACACCTGAAGCTAACATAACATTAGATGTCAACTATATTTCAATAAAAAAAGCCTCAAAATTGTAAAAAAAATTTGAACCTCTTTAGAAAATACTCAAAGGGAATCAAACAAATTTCTAATAGTGACTATCTCTAACTTGAGATTGTAGGAATGTTTAAATTTTCTATTTGTGACATTTTACTTTGAAAACAAATACATGAGCATATTGCACTTTCATGTTTAAAAAATAAAGACACACCTATTAAGAATGTTTAATTTCTTATCCTTTTGCTTCAAAATGGCCCAATAGCTGAACCAAATGTCAAAGATTCAAGTATGATATTTTTAAAAGTTATGTGCAAAGCAGCAGATAAAATTGTATCAAATTAGTCGCCTCAAGAGCTATCACCATAAAGAATAAACACAAAATGTTATAAATGAGTATATTTTCTTTCGTTCTAAACTTATTATTATAAACAATCTAAGTTAAATTTATAAATCATAAGCTAAATCTATAAACTGCCAATTCTTTGGTTCATTATATATCTTCAGATGTGCGCTTTTACATGGTTGAGAGTGTTTTCCCTACTCCTCTCAACTCAAGAATTGCATAACTTAATCTTTGAGTGAGCTTTATTGTGTCTAGTACAAAAATGCTAATGATTAAAAAAAATAAATCAAACCCCATAATTAATTCAACCAAATATATTTGGTTAGGCACAGGACAATTTTCTTCTCACATAGCAAAATGTATATTGATATTATGGTTAAACAAGTGCTGTTACCTACAACTAACGGTGGTGTAACGCTAATTATGGTTCTTTCCATCAGTGCATTTTATGCCTAATTAAAAGCTGTGAACTACTCTTGGAATGACATGTCAGAAGGTCAGAGGCAAACAGTTCATCCAGGTAACAGGCTCTATAGTGACTCAAAAACTTACATTTACTCCTTTTACCTGTATTACTCAATCATTAGAGAATAATAAATTATATAAACTAAGCCATGTGCCTTTTCCATATTTAATAGTCCCTGAAAACTTTAACTTAAGAAATGATAGTAACCATGTTATTGAAAATACTTGTAGAAGGAAAAGTTGGCATAGAGAGTAGATATGCGAAAAAGAATGTAAACGAGAAAAACAGAAAATGACTTTCTTTTATTCAACTCTTGAAATAAGATTTTGAGAATATGGGTAAAAGGAGCTAGAAAAGAGGGGTTACCATCGTAAAAGAAGCAATAAAAAAAGGTCAAAAGATAGACTCTTCCGGAGAGGAAAGGATGGATTTCTAGCATATGTATATTTTAAAGGCTCCTTTTATCTTCTCTGTACCTGAGAGAGCTTTTCAAACAGCTCAAGAAACCGCCTGGATGCACTTACCTGGTAACAGGTGGAGAGAATTAAGCACAGTCTCAGAATGTCACTGCATATTATGTTTCCAATATGCTCTTCTAGTTTTAGCAAGTCGGCTGTGATCAGGGTGCAAAACAAACACATTTTAGTCTGTCTCTGATTAAACTAATGATAAACCAATAACTGCTGTTAGAAGAAAAAAAAAAAAAAACTGAAGTGCAGGCTGTCGGGATGCATTCTATCTCCAACTAAAGATTTTCATGCCTGATAAGATTTCGTTTAAAGCAAAGATTAAGCCATATGTTGCTTTAGTCATTGATATTTTAATTTGCATATGCCGATCTCATGTATAGGAAAATTGTTCTAAATCAGTAGAGTGGGTGGTACTTAGCAATTCAGAGGACATGCAGACTGGTAATCAGATGATCTATATGGAATTGATTTCACAGAAACCCAAATGTTGTTGTGATTGATTCTGCCCTTCTGTTACATAAAGGTGCTCTTTCTTTAAAACCCTTGCCTAACCACTCCCCACCAAAGCTGATGAGAAGGGAGAATGTGGATTTCCTAATAGAAAATGTTGCCATGCTTATTTCTCCATTCATCCATCCAACCATGCATCCAATATGTATTGAGAGCATATTCTGTTCTACACACTAGCAGAGTTAATGGTTGGAGATGGAAAAATGAATAAAACAATAAATTAAGGACTTTTTAGTTTAAAGACTGTTTCTATGGAAGACAGCACAATGCAATGAGCAAAGAACTAGGGCACAAATAGATGATCTTATCAGCTGAGACCTGCAGTAGTGGTAGTAAACTCTCAATTATATACAAAGTGTTCTATATTTTTATTTTAACAATACAATTATATTAGGGGTACCTCTATTATGTTTTACCTAAACATAGGCTGGTGAAAGTATAACATTTTTAAAAATTCGGGTTTTCTGGTGGTTTGGGGGAGATCTGCTTTGCATTCCATTACCCAAAAGTGGAAACCATCTCTCATGTGGCCATAGCCACATGTCAGTACCAATGTCAGACATTCCTATCCCTCTAGTGATAAATCACAAACTTAAAATGTATGTATCTATGTGTGTATCTATGTTTATATGGATATATATTTAAATATACCTACCAAATATTTAATGAACATTTAGTTTATATACAGGACTATTCCAGACACAAAAATAAGAAAATTATATATATATATAAATATACATAATATATATAATACACACATTTTTACACACATACATACATGTATATATTAGGAATATGGACTATGAAGTACAATAGAAAAAAGAGATTAAAAAATCAGAACTTTTTTTCAAAGGAGTAAATTGCTATCTAAGGAATGTTGGTAGCTCACTACTACCAAAAAATACCCATAAATGTAATGTTAAACTTCTGGTAGATAGAGAGAAATCAAGCAGAGACAACAATCTTGGAAATCATGCTGCATTTGAAAACTTTTGAGAATTCCAGTAGTACCATTTGGAATTATGAATTCACGATTTATTGCCATTTATTGAATCTTTTGATTTATCATTTTCAAAGCAAGATCTCTTAGTTGTAGTCTATAAATAAAATGTGGGATTTAGAACAAATAACTGAAAAAAAAAACATTTAGTAGAACCATACTTTTGTGGTTTGGGGATTTTTTGCATTAATTTTTGAAAAAAAAGAAAAACCTACCTTTTATTCACAATGTCTTAAATAGACATTTTATTTCCCTGCCAGTAAAGATTTAGAAAGCTCTCTCAGCCTCAGATAACCAAAATTTTCCAAACTACCATCTAAGATGTAACAAATGCATTGCCTTAGAACAAATGTATTTCACTTAATGAAAGTAAAAATCTAGAGGCTCTATTAATTCATAAAATCTGTTTTATAATTTATCCAGCTACTTTACTGAAAAAATGTGTGGTCTGTCATGCTTTAACTTTCTCCTTAAAGCATATTATTTAAATAATTTATTAGCATATTTGCCTTTAAAAAATAATCTAGGGGACTTTAAAATTTTTCCCAGGGCTCAGTATCAAAATGATGACACAGAAAACTCATGAATTTCTATCCTCCCACAGATGCACCAAGTATACAACTATACATGGAGTAATCCCTCTGAGAGAAATCCAGAAAATAGTTGAGTGACTCCTACACCTTAGGCACATGAGAAAATACACACATTGAAATGGGTATCAAAGGCTGAGACAGACTAATACCATAAACTACATCCTTGGCACAGTACCATATAATCAAGAGGGAATCCCCAACTCCTATACTTCCTCTGAGGAGCAAATAGGTTAGACCACACATCTAGTGCCTCAGATTTTAAACCTGTTACCCAAGGGCTGGGCCCCAAATCACCTAATTCTGAAAGCCAATGGGACTTGAATTCAAAAGTCCCACAAAATTATATGGTGACAAATAAAGAAGCAGTTGTTAATGGGCATATTAACACTCCTCTTGGCTTAACACAGAGGGAACAGGCAAAAATATCCATCATCCAGGCTTTCCCTGGAAGGGCTTTAACTGAATACTTTCTCAGGTCCTGCCTGAGGGTCCAGATTTTAATCAGTCTGAATCTAGGTGCTGACTGAAATATCATCCTTTGGGACACTGAGAAGTCTTAGTGCAACCTCAATTCCTAGGAACCATTAAGAAAAAGAGGGCAGCTTGGGCAATCACAAAGCTTAAAAAGCAACCAGGATCTCAGACCAAACTGATTGATGAGGCTCATCTCCATAAAGCCAGTCCTTCAACACTGGAAGAGGTGATTATTTAATGTGCAGAAAGTGACACAGAGTGTCAAGGAAAAAAAGGAACAGAGGAAAATACTCAAAACAAAAGAACAAGATAAATCTCCAGAAACAAATCTTAAAGATATGGGGATAAATAATTTACCTGTGAGAGAGTTGAAAATAATGATTATTAAAGATTTTCACCAAAGTCAGAAGAGCAATGCCTGAATAAACTTAGATTTTTAACAACAATATGGAAAACATAAAAAAGTACCAAACAGGAATCATAGAACTGAAAATATAATAACTAAACTAAAAATTCAATAGAGAAGTTAACATCCATCTAGATCAAGCAGAAGAAAGAATCAGCAAACTCAGACAGGGCAGTAGAATTAACCCAATCAGGAGAAAAAAAGGAGAAAGAAAAAAAAAAAAGAATGAAAAAGAGTAAAGATAGCTTAAGGGACTTATAGTACATCATCAAGCACTGAATATACACATTATATTATAGGAGTTCCAGAGGAGTTCCAGAAGGAGTTCCAGAAGGAGAAGACAGAGAGAAAGGGGCAGGAAGCTTATCGAAAGAAATAACAGCCAAAAACGTTCCTAACCTGGGGAAAGAAACAGACCTCCATCTGTGAAGCCCAAAAAGTACCAAATAAGATGACCCCAAAGAGACCCATGCCAAGACATATTAAACTGTCAAATGTTAAAAACAAAGAGAGAATCTTAAAAGTAGCAAAAGAAAAGCAATTTGTTGTACACAAGAGAACTTCCATAATGTTATCAGTGGATTTTTCAGCTGAAACCTTACAGTCCAGATGGGAGTGGGATAATATATTCAAAATGCTGAAAGAAAAAACAAAACTACTAACCAAGAATATTCTATCTGATAAAGCTGACCTTCAGTACTAAAGGAGAGTTAAAGAGTTTTTCAGAAAAACAAAAGCTGAAAGAGTTCATTACAACAAGACCAACTTTATAAGAAAAATGTTAAAGGGAATTCTTCAAAGTGAAATGAAAGATAGTAATTAGTAACAGGAAAACTTATGAAGGTATAAAATCACTGGTAAAGGTAATATAGTCAAATTCAGAATACTCTAACATTGTCATTATGGTGTGTAAATCACTTACAACTCTAATATAAAGGATAAAAAACAAAAATATTAAAAATCACTATGACTACAATAATTTGTTAATAGGTAGACAATATACAAAGATGTAAATTGCATCATCAAAACCATAAAATATGTGGGAGAGAGTGTGAAAATGTATGCTTTCAAAGTTAAGTTGTTAGACTAAAATAGATTTTTATATGAATTAGACATTTGATGTAAGTGCCATGGTAGACACAAAGCAAAAAAACCTATAGGATATAGATACATGAAAGATAAACAGAGAGGAATCAAAGTATACCACTGCAGGAAATCATCAAATCTAAAAGAGGAGAGTAAGAAAGGACAAAAGAAAAAAAGGAACTGCAAAACAACCAGAAAATTATAAACAAATGGCAATAGTAAGTATATATCTATCAATAATTACTTTAAATGTAAGTAAACTAAATTCTCTAATCAAAAACATAGAGTGGCTTAATGGATGAGAGAAAGAAAGAAAGAAAGAGAAAGAAAGAAAGAAAGAAAGAAAGAAAGAAAGAAAGAAAGAAAGAAAGAAAGAAAGAAAGAAAGGAAGGAAGGAAGGAAGGAAGGAAGGAAGGAAGAACTGGAACCTGACTCTATGTTGCATACAAGAGACATTTCAGTTTTAGAGACACACACAGAAAGAAAGTTAAGGGATGGAGAAGTATATTCCATACAAATGGAAACTAAAAGAAAAGAAAGCAGGGTGGATATATTTATTTCAGGCAAAAGAGACTTTATGCCAAAAACAGTAACAAGAGACAAAAAAAGTCATTATGGGTCAATTAATCAAGAGGATATAACAATTGTAAACATTAATGCTCCCAACATTTGAGCACTTAACTGTCTAAATCAAATACTAATAGATCAGACAAGAGAAATAGACAGCAATACAATAATAGCAGGGGAATGCAACACTCCAGTTTTAACAATGAATAGATCATCCAAACAAAAAGTCAATGAGGAAGCATTGTAATTAAACTATAGTTCAGACCAGATGAAGCTGATAGACATATACAAAACATTTCATCCAACAGCAACAGAAGACACATTCTTCTCAAAGCACATATGTAATATTCTCCAGGTAGATCATATGTTATGCCACAAACAACTCAATAAACTTAGGAAGACTGACATCATGTTAAGCCTCTTTTCTCACAACAATGATGTGAAACTAGAAATCAATTAAGAGAGGAAAATTGAAAAATTACAAATATGTTGAAATTAAACAAGTTCCTGACTAACCAATAGGTCAAAAAAGAAATCAAAAAAAAGAAATTAAAAAAAAATCTTGAGGCAAACGAAAAGCAATAAACAGCATATCACAATTTACAGAATGTAGCAAAAGCAGTTCCAAGAGGAAAGTTTATAGCAATAAACACCTACATTGAGAAACAAGAAATATCTCAAATAAAACACCTAACTTTACACCTAAAGAAACTGGAAAAAGAAGAAATAAGTGAAAAATTAGTAGAAGGAATGAAATAAAGATCAGAGTAAAAATTATTGAAATAGAGAACAAAAAGTCCATGGCGGGGGGGGGGGGGGAGAAAAACAATGAAAGTAAGTTAGATTTTGAAAACAAACAAACAAAAAAATTGGAAAAACTTTAGCTAGGTAAGTAAATAAAGAGAGAAGACACAAATAAGCAAAATCAGAAATGAAAGAGGGAACATTACAACTGATGACACAGAAATACTAAGGACCATAAGAAACTACTGTAAACAATTGTATGGCAACAAATTAAATAACCTAGAAAAAATAGATAAATTCCTAGGAACATATAACTTACCAAAACTGAATCACAAAGAAATAGAAAACATGAACAGACTAATTGCTAGTAGGGAGACTGAATCAGTTATCATAAACATCCCAACAAAGAAAAATTACTGTATTAATACAATGAAAAGTAAAAATCATATAATTATTTCAATAGATGCAAAAAAAATACATTTGACAAAATTCAACCCCATGTCATAACAAAAATTTTCAATAAACTGGGTATAGAACAAATACTTCAATAAACTAAAGGCCATATATGAAAAGCACACAGCTAACATCATAGTCAAAGATGAAAAGCAACAAGCATCTCTCTACTACCAGGAGGAAGTCAAGAATGCCCACTCTCACCACTTTTATTCAACATCATACTGGAATTCCTAGCCAGAGTAATTAAGCAAAAAAAAAAAGAAATAAAAGGCATCCAAATCAGAAAGGAAGAAGTAAAATTGTCTCTTTTTTGCAGATGACATTATATTGAAAACCCTAAAGATTCCACACCAAAATTGTTAGCAAATAAATTCAGAGAAGCTGAAGGAGACTAAAATCAACATACAAAAATCTGTGATGTCTCTAACTACTAACAACAAACTATCCAAAAGAGAAATTTTTTTTAAAAATCCCATTTACAGTTGGATCAAACATAATAAAATACTTAGGAATAAACTTAACTAAGGAAGTAAAAGATATGTGTACTGAAACTATAAAACGCTAATGAAAGAAACTGAAGTAGATGCAAATAAATGGAAAGATATTACAAGTCCATGATTTGAAAGAATTAATATTGTGAAAATGCCCTTACTATCCAAAGTGATCTACAGATTTACAATGATCCCTATCAAAATTCCAAGGACATTTTTTACTGAAATAGAAAAATAATTGTAAAATTTGTATGGAATTACAAAATTCCCAAATAGACAAATAATTTTGAGAAAGAAGAACAAAGCTGGAGGCATCACATCTCCTGGATTCAAACTATATTACAAAGCTATAGCAATCAAAACAGTATGGTACTGACATGAAAACATTAAGGTAGATTCATGGTACTGAATAGAGAGCCCAGAAATAAACCCATGCATATATAGTCAATTAATTTTCAACAAATGGACCAAAAACACAGAGTAAAAGAATGAAACTGGGCCCCCATCTTGTACTACACATACAAATCAACTTAAACTGGATTAAAGAGTTGAACATAAGACCTGAAAACATAAATTATCCTAGAAGAAAACCTAAGAGGTAAGTTCCTTAACATTGGTCTTGGCAATGATTTTTTTGTATTTGACTTCGAAAGCAAAGGCAACAGAAACAAAAATAAATAAGCGAAATTGTATTAAACAAAAAAGCTTCTGTACAGCAAAGAAAACCATCAACAAAATGAAAAGGCAATCTATGGATAGGAGAAAATATTTGCAAACGACATTTTTTTTTCTGGCTGCACAGCATGCAGAATCTTAGTTCCCTGAGCAGGGATCAAACCCGTACTCCCTGCAGTGGAAGCACAGAGCCTTAACCACTGGACCACCAGGGATGTCCCAGCAAACCACATACCTGATAAAGGGTTATTATTCAAATTATACAAGGAACTCATACAACTCAATAACAAACAAGAAAAACAATTTAAAAATGGGCAAAGGACCTGAATGGATGCTTTTCCAAAGAAGACATCCAGGTACATGAAAAGGTGCTCAACATCACTGATCACCAGGGAAATGAAAATCAAAACCACAATGAGGTATTACCTCACACCTTATGAAGTCTATTATCAAAAAGACGAGAAAAATGCTGAAGAGAAAGTGGAGAAAAGGGAAACGTACACTGTTGGTGATACAAGTATAAATGTATTAATGTAAACTGGTTCATAGCTACTATGTAAAATAGTACAGAGATTTCTCAAGAAAGTAAAACTAGAACTACCATATGGTCCTACAATTCCATTTCTGGGTATTTTCCTAAAGAAAATGATAACGGGATATTGAAGAGATATCTGTATTTCCATGTTCATTTAAGCATTATTTATAATAGCCAAGATATGGAAACAACTTAATGTTTCCATATACCATAAACTGGCATAGAGAATTTGGTATATATACACAATGGAATATTATTTAGCCTTTAAAAAGAAGGAAATCCTGCTATATGCTACAACATGGATGAAACTGGAGGGCATTATGCTAAGTCAAACAAGCCAAGGAGAGAAAGACAAACACTGCAAGGTATCCTTTATATGTAGAATCTTCTCAAAAAGTCCAGCCCATAGAAACAGAGAGCAGAATAGTGTTTGCCAGGGACTGGGGCATGTGGGAAATAGAGAGAAGTTAGTAAAAAGGTACAAACTTCCAATGATAAGATAAATAAGGTCTAAGGATCAAATGCGTAGCATGGTGACTGCAGTTGATAATAATGTGTTAGTTAACTAAAATTTGCTAAAAAAGCAGAACTTAAATGTTCTCACCCTCAAAACAGGTAAATGTGAGAAATGATGAAGGCACTAGTTAACTGAATGGTGGAAGTCCTTTTACAATGTGTATATATGTCAAATCATCACACTGTGTACAATAAACAATATCACCATTTTATTTTTCAAGTATATCTCAATAAAGCTGAAAAAAATTCTGGCCAATTTTGGAAATTAATCCCTGTTTTGCTGCTATTTTGCATCCCTAGGAAAAATGCATGTGAAAAATTGATATTATCACTTAAACAAAGGGTGGACACTACTAGCATTTTTGTCTTCCTATAACTCTACTGGGATCATGAGTTTTGACATGCCTTTTTTTGTATAATCTCCTCTAAATAAGGTTTGGTGGTTCTAAATATTTTTTTTTGTTTTATTCTGCATAAACAAAGAGAAAATGGTATGTGATATTGACATTGATTTCATTAAAAACTTGAAAGACTTTTATAGGTTTATCCTCAGTACCATTTGATGAGTTTGAAAACACAGTCCCTTCATCTGTTACCTAAAATGACTCTGGAATTAGTATGATCACATAACAAGTTCAATAACGCTTCCCTCCCTTATCAAAACAATCCTGTTGGAAAAGCAAATTTGAAACAGGCTCAATGTTTGGTGTCTTTCAAAAGATGCCCTCCAAAATAAATGGAGGCCTCAGTTTGTCCAAATTATTTTTCCACCAAAATGTGACATAATCATCTATGCATGAAAGAGTGTCTTTTTGCCCTGGATTCCCACACATGCTGTGCCCTAAGGAGGAAGATGAAAAGGATGAGGGTGAGAAGTCTCAGGTCTGGTAGTTCCCTCTCTTCGAAAAGCCTCAAATCAAGAAAATGACATGTAGCTTCTTTTACAGTGGGATCAAAAGAAACCTACAGACAGCTGTGTTTTTGTGCACATGTATTTTTTTTAAGCAAGTTTGTAGTTTGAATTTTTGGTCTCAAAGACCAGATGTTGGTGATAATAGAAACTCCCACATGTACTTGAGAGGAAGAAAAAAGAAAGAGAAAGGAGATGCTTTACCAATTGAAAGCATGTTTATGTATTTTTTTTTTTTTTTGGTAAATCATAAACCGTAACTGTAAAATATCACACAACAAATAGTCACTTAAAAACATTAGGATCCACCAAGCTCTTGGTTCCCAAAGACCCATAGTCAGAGTCACAGATAAAAATAAGAAGATGCTGACCACAGCTGAATCAGGTGAGCAGAATGATCAGTGAACTTGGCTTTGGACTTCTGCATAAAATATGACACACTTAAATTGTATCTGTTTATGTTTTTGGGTTTTTTTAATTTTTATTAATGTTTCTTTTACCAAGAAAGAGGGAAAAAACTGTAAAGATAAGTAGAGTGCTTTCCATGTTTAGGAAGTGACATGAAAGAAGCTGGGAAAAGAAAGAGGAAAAAAAAAAGCAATGGAGTTGGAGAGGGGAGACAAGACAGGTGGAAAATAAAATGGAAGCAGAGTTAGGAAGTTTCGGGGGCCGGGGAGGGCAAACCCAATAAGAGATCAAGAGTGAGAACAGCAACAGCTTTGATGTATAACCATGGAAGAGTTTCAAGTGGAAACAAAATAATATCTGCTTTATAAAATCATAACAGTATTTTTTATACCCTCTCAAAAATATGCAATGTATCTTCACTTAATTTGATCAGCACTATAACTGAAGGATGGAAAGAAAATGTAAAAAGCATTCCCGCAGATACTGTGATTTTGATTAGCATCAGATCCTTAGATCTTTACTTTGCCTTTCACAGTTTTTTTTCCTTGTATACACATAAAAACATCTGTGAAAATATACCCTTTGGCAGACTCAAAAATGATTTCAAAAATTAGAATATTTTCCTTGAAGGCCTGTACATTGGATAACTATTCACCAAAAATGATGCCCTTGATTCACAAAGAAGTTAGAGGAAAAACATTACTCTTCAAGGAGTGCGAGACAAAGTACTTGGTTTCAAATGCCTCCAGCATCATTAGCTTTGCTTCCTAAACCAACTGCTGTAACTCTCTGAGTTTCAGTTTGGGTATTTCTTAACTCACTGAAAAGTTACTTTGTATGCCAAGCAAGTCTTTTGCAAAGAATTAATTAAAAAAGATCTGAGAATATGCCTTGGAAGCAGAAACTATTGTTATAATACCATATGGGACACTGTACGATTAACAAAGAAGAAAGGTCTCTGATATTCTGTGGTATTCAACATGAAGAACTATGTTAAGTGATAGATAAGATAGATAGACAGATAGATGATAGCTTGATATTGCTATTGATATAGATATGTGTCATGTTATTCCCATATGATAGGTTGTATTTTGTTGAGGACTAGGATTTAGGGAGACTCAAGTAACTTGCCCAGGGTCACACAGCTATAAAATAACCAACTCTTTGTCCCTAAAGACTACTGTCTTTCCTTAATAACATATGAGTCAGAGAGTAGCTTCAAATACATATGTTGATAATTTCTCGTGATCCTGTGGCTCAACTAGTTGGCTCTTCTGGTCTGGGTTGGCTCAACTGGTCCTTGGCTGGAGTTCGGCTGGCACAGACGGGCACACTGGATTAGCTGGGCTAGCTAGACACCCCCTCCATGTGGTTTCAGGTCAGCCAGAGCTTATTCACATGATGGCAAAAAGAGTTCTATAGAGCAGTAAGAGAGGCCAGCCGCAGGACATAAGTGCTTTTCAAGGCTTTGCTTGTGTCATGTTTGTTAGTCTTAATAATCAAATGAGTTATATGGTCAAGCCCAGATACAAATGCAGAGAAATAGACTCTACCTGTTGATGGGAGAAACGGCAAATAGATGAACATACAGGAACGGAAGATTTTATGGTCATTTTTTGAAATCTATCAGTCTATGACATCTATAATACCACAGAAGCCACACCCACTATTTTATGTAGATATGAATGTTGCACATTTATGTTTGCATATATGTATTTCTATAAGTGTTTTGTTTTGGGGGCTTAGGAGGCAATGAAAGGAAACAAGAAAATGTTTCTAACATCCTGTCTTGATTTATATAAAAGAACAAAGACATTAAGAAAGCTCAAACTAATGTCTCGAACTTGGTCCTTGATATGTCAATGCAAATGTATGCACATTTATTTTTATTGTTTTTTTGCACCCCTCCCAGATAACTGGCACACACACTGCTTTAATTTTGAATTATTGCTAACATCCAAAAATATGGGTAGTGCATGTAAAAATCTGGATTTTTGATTTTATTTGAAATATTGAAAGTTCTGGCAACACTGGGCTCATATGGCCACGTGACCACAATTCACTGAAGATGAGTCCTTTAAATGGTGTGGAAGCTCCAGTTTACCAGCCTCAACAAGCATTTTCTTGTATTTCCCTCCTCCTTCTGAGGCTGAAGGCTTCAGAAAGAGAGGGCGTGAAAGGATGACTAGAGATCATTTTAAAATGCAGTATTTCTAGCCTCAGTAATCCTTGCTATAATTATCATCAACCCCAAGTCCCTTACCCCTGACTTAAGAAATATTACTATACGGATAGCAATCACTACCATTAAGATCTCTTGAACTTGGCATCATCAATTAATTAAAGGTATGGTTTTGTTCTCTTGGGAATTTAGTAAATTACATATAATAACACTTGTGTGTATCTGCCAGTGGGGTGAAAAAAAAAATCACTTCTTAGAGAGGCAGGAGAGGAGAGCTTCAAACAAGTTCTGTCTCTATCTGTCAAATCTAAGCAAATCACTTAACACCAAACTATTTCCCTACCAGTTAAAAAGGAGTAATAAAAGAGGCTTCATAACCTTCCAGGGATAACTTTGGTCTTCACAAAAATAAGACAGATGGAATGCACATATTTTTTGGGGGGGAAGGGAGGGGAACTGGGAATCTTAAAAGTGTGCCTCAGATTCTGCTCGGTTTAGTCATGCTATCTGGATTTAGTAGCAGAATCAACACTAAGAATCATTACCAGTATCTTGGCTTGTCAAACCTGTACTAAGTAAAACACTCAGGTTTATTTGATTGCACCTAGATTCAGGTACACAGGTACCAAATTACCAGACAAGATCAAAGAGTTTATTTTTTCTTCTTTTTGAGGCATAGTGCCATATAGTTGGCTAGACAATTTCCCACCCCACCCCACTTTTTTTTTTTAGCTCTCTGTTTATTGTTTCAGTATTACAGAAAGATGGCAACATTCTAAGCCTAATGTATATGAGCTCATCCTCTAAGTCTATCTCAGAGGAAAAAGGCATGCATATGAACATTTAAAGGATATTTTTGAACAGTGTGTTCCTTCCATCTGAAACAAAAGATTTTAAAAATATGTCTCAGTTTGTCTTTTTTTTTTAATTGAATTATAGTTGATTTACTATGTTGTGTTAGTTTTAGGTGTACAGCAAAGTGATTCAATTAATATATATTGCTCTGAGTCCTAGAACTTGAGTTCTAGGACTTTTTTCAGATTCAATTAATAAATATTGCTTTGAGTTCTAGAACTTGAGTATCTTTATACGATGGTACTGTGGGCTCTTGAGCATTCAATGTTTAAATGGAGGTCAAAAATCATACTTGGGAAAGTAAGTAATCTCTAAAGCTAATTTTTAATCTGGTTTTGATTTCATGAGGCTGTAGTGGATTAAAGATGGCCCCAAATTCTTATTCTTTTGAAAGGTGAGGCCTATTCCTCCTTTCCTTGAGTTTGGGCTGATACGATGACTGGCTTTGATTAACAGAATGGGGTTTTGACTGTACAGAAGTGAAGCCGTGTAACTCTGGAAACCAAGCCTTAATCCATCTGGAGTGTCCACTCTCATCCCTCCTGAAACGCTCCTTCTTGAAAGCCCGCCATCAGGCTATGAAGACACCTAAGCAGCCACATAAAGAGGGTCATGTGAGAACCACACAAGCTCAGCCTAAACCCCCAGCCAGTAGCCAGCACTGTGTGCAGGTGCATGAAGGAGCCCATTTTGGACCTCCCAGCAGTCCTTGTGCCGCAACCGATACCACGTGAAGCAGGTGATCTGCAGAGCTGGACACTGCCCACATTCCTGACCCCCAGCATCAGGAACAGATAAAATAACTGTTGTTTTAGGCCGCTGGGTTCAGGAGTAGTTTGTTTCACAGCAATAGAAAACTGAAACATTCCTCAAAACGTTTTATTGGGAAATTGGTTACAAGTGGCTTATTTTTATTTCTATGAGTGTGACAGTGATTAAGTTTTATGTTTCCTACTGATGGATGACCACTAAGTGAATGATCTTCACATCCTCTGTGTTAAACGTAGGAATCTGACAGAGATGGTCCAAGGCATTCCTGTTATAAAGGATATTTTCTTTTATTTACTCAGTCTTTGACAAGGCATTCTTTTGTTCTCATGTGAACTAGCTGGCTTTGAGGAGAGGGTGTGTGGGGGAGGAGGGGGTCAGTTCACTCATTTCCAAAGGGTCCCTCATTTTCAGCAGTCCTCTCGGAGTCCATTTGCAGGGACATGTCTGGGACAAGCAAATCAAAAATGAGCAGTTCTGTTTTCCTATATATTCTTTTGGCAGCAATTAATGAAACAGAGAACCTTGTTAGTATCCCCTGCCTGAAACATGTAAGTCCACTAGAAGGAATTGAAAGCCCAGCGAAGGTGGGCAGCAGCTCTGCAAACCAACACATTCTTTCCTTGCAGCCAGTGAATGAATCACTTCCTTATCTTTCCTTTTATATGAATGTTTCAATTGAGGAAAAAACACACAAGGGGTGCAGGCAGACATTTAGGATGTAACTTTTTTTTTCAAAACATAGTATTTCCAGCCTATGTTCTGGCATCTGCGTTCACCAACTCAAAGCATAATTTGGCAGTGAACACAAATACATCCACATAAGCAGACGAAGCCACAAGCACGAACAGGCTGATTTCAAAGCAGGCTTTTCAGTTAATGGGTGTATTTGGCGTAATGTTGACATCTACATTGTAGTGGGAACTCTAGCTCTGAAATTACTTATCTTCCCTACCGTTGTAAACTATCTTACTCTGCAAAATCATCAGAATGACGACGACGCTTTTAAGGTAGGCTTCAGGTAAGAGCCATGCCTTGTAAATAATGGAAAGTAGAATTATTTTATAAGCCAGAAGTCTGACGCACAGGCAGACACTTTACAAAATGAGTTGGTGTTCACAGCCAGAGCAAACTCAGGATGCTTATGACAATTCAGATGCTTCTATTCTATCTATTAGGTCTCAAAAATTGCTCCTCAATAGACCATTTCCCACTCAAAATCATACAATCTTTGGTTGATGCCTATAAGTAACTTTCTCATTATTTCTTCCTTCTACCAAGTAATAAACTATTTTACCCTCGCCACCCTGGGGGCTAAAATTCTCTAACTTTCATCATCATCAAAACTGGAGTTAAAATCAAGGGTATAATTAGTCTTGAGTAATGCTTTAATTATAAAGTAAAATATGACATCCAACAAGAGAAAAAAAAAAGCTCAGCTTAGTTTTGACTTTTTTATGTTTTTAATTTGTTAATAAGGAATTAAATAAAAATCATATTCAAATCCACAACAGCATTTAATTGTGTAGCTTAGGAATGCTTTCGCTTAAGAATTTATCAACCATATAACTTTTCTGAGCGTTTACTATATACCAATTGCTTCATGTGCTTTTCCCCCTCATTAATTCCTGTTAAGAACCCTCTTACTTAGATATTCTATTTGTCCTTTCTTATAGTTTTGGAAACTGAAGCTTAGTAAGTTCAAGTAGCTTGACTGAGTTACCATCAGTGTATGCCAGAGTTGGCATTTGAACCCAGACCTCACTGACCACAGGCTTATGGTCCTAAGTCTTCTATTTACTTCCTTCCCATCCCTGGTACTGGCACTGTAAACCACTCACCTTCTCCAGACTCAGTAAGTGAAAGCGTTGTTAGTTTCCCTCCTAAGCTATGTTAAAGAAAAGGATCACTGATTGCTTAGTACAAGTTGAAGATATGTGGTCATGAGTGATTCTACAGAGAATCCTATATTCACTGAGTGGAATACTGAGTAAGTTGGAGACATTAGACTTTGGAAGTACAATTTCAATAACTATTGCAGCAACAGAGTGACTGTATATGAGCACAGATATATTATCTGTGTCATTTCAATGAGTTCATATGGAAATGCCATGTGATGGTAAGGTTGAAGCCTGCTGCATGAATTCCCATGGATACTGTCTCCAGGTTCCATCACGATGCTGCAGGCAAGATATCATTCCAACAAACTGCCATGTAGCTCTGTGGAGGTGCTGGCCTCCTTACCGCCAAAGGCTAAGAACCACTTCTCTGTTTGACATCATCATTATTTTAGGCTTGGATATTTTCAGAATGATGAAATTAATCTGGGGAGAATTCAATTGGGCATGTCAGGAATGCTGGCATCTTTAGACACTTGAAAGGAAGAAAATAGAGCAGCTTTGTGAAATCTGACAAGTGTGGTGGGGTGTGTGTGTGTGTGTGTGTGTGTCAAGTGGAACACTTGTCCTTATTTGCCCCTTTAATTGTGTCTCATCAGCTACATGAGCTGTTGCTCATCAGCCTCTTCTTATTGTCATTGCCTGTAAGTAGAGCATCCAGCTGGCAGTTTCTAGCACTTGCTGTTTATAACCAAAGTTACATTGCTCTTTGATGAGAGACAAAGAGAAAAAAAAAAGAGTGACATGTAGGAAACTAGTACCTGAAAAGAAGGGCTATTCATTTTGGCAAGAGAATATAGCCCAGTTCTTATTGAGTAGTCACGGTAAAAATGTCCTAGACTGCTTGGTTAAAAGTGTATAATAAAAAAAAAGAAAGAAAGAAATGTGTATAATAGGATATTCTCCTGTGCTGCACATTAGGTGATTTTAATGTATTCTCATTCCTCATCCTTAATCTCAAGATTAAAAGGCTCTGACCTGCCTCTATATTATCTAACTATCACCCAAATACTGAGTTTGTCTCTATTCCTGCTGCCATCCTCACCCCTAAACTTACACATGAACTCATGTCAGTGAGCATCAGCCCCTGGTCGGTGGTTTTACTGGGGGCAGTCTGCAGCTGTAGGGCTTGCTATGTACATTCCCCAATGCTATGTCTGCCTTTACTTTAGATGAAATTCAGTTCTACAGTCATTGAGATACATTGTTGCTCAATTCTTGAGGTACTGGTTTAAGTACTCAAGATCCAAAAGGTCAATCTTCAGATTGACTAGTAACTCATGAAATGAAGGGAAAAAAAAGAACTTGGCACAAAATAGGAATCCCAAAAGTCCATGTAGAGAATGAATGCATTTATAAATGAGCAAATAAGAACCTATCTTCATCCTTCTCTGGTACAGGGAAAGGATAAAAGTCAGAAAGGACAGGAGTGTATCATTTTGCAAACGAATTCTGGAAGAACAGAGAGCCAGCTGGACAGAGGTGGAAATGGTCAAGGAGATGAAGCGTAACAGGAATATCTTGGGCCCCTTGAGATTAGACCACTCTGACTCCTTAATATTCCAGAGAGTTTAGACAGTCTCTAGCAATGATACTTTAAGTGATAACTCGGTTAGGTGTCCATGAAATAATATGCAGAACTTTTTTGTTCAAATGAGTCTTACCAACTTTAAAAGGTAGTATGGAAGAAAGTAGCCCCAGTGCTTTAATACTTAAAAAGCTGGCACAAAGCCATGGATTATCAAACATTTGTTTCTATAATTTTACTAAGTCCAGTGAATTCATATATATTTTTTCTCAGCTGACTCTCAAATAACACAGTGAGATAAGCTGGACAGACATGTGTATCCTGTAATACGCATGAGGAAACTAGGGGTCAAGAACTTTGGAAATAATAGGTTGTATTTGGTTGCACTAACAGGGAAAGTATGAGTTGTGCTCTACTACTGATTGGTCGGATAACAGGTGATGGAGAATAAATTAGCCCTTGGATAATTCACCCTGAGGATATTTTAAACACAAGAGATTTTTGCAATTGGGTGTTAAGAGCCACAACAATAAAATAAAATCAAATAAATGATAAGTTGGATCTAAACTTCAAAGTGTTCTTTCCAAAGAGCTCATTAGTTGAAAATGAAACAAAATACAAATGTTTGTCCCACTTAAAATGTATGTCAGATTGTCCTCCACTCAAAACCTATAATGGTTTTCCAACTGAATCAAAGTCAATGTTCTACAAATTGGCTGTTCTTTACCCTTCTGACTTCTGGTTCTGTTATTCTCTGTTTTTATGAGTGCTGTGATGGTTGCTTTCAAGTGTCAACTTGATTGGGCTAAGGGGTACCCAGATAGCTGGTAAAACATATTTCTGGAGACCTTGGTAGAGCTGTTTCTTGATTTGATTCAGTAGACTGAATAAAGAATATTTGCCCTCCCCAGTGTAGGTTGGGCATCTTCTAGTCTGTTGAGGGCCCCAACACAACAAAAGATGGAAGAAAGAGTGAATTTTCTCTTCTATTCATTGGCTGGGCAGTCCATCTTTTCCTGCCCTTGGCCATTAGAGTTCCCAGGCCTTTGAACTCTGGGGCTTACACTAGTGATCCTCTGGTTCTCAGGTCTTCAGAGTCAGACTGAATTATACAGCCAGATTTTCTGGTTCTTCAGCTTGTAGACAGTAGATTGTGGGACTTCTCAGGCTTTATAACCATGTGAGCCAATTACCATAATACATTTCTCTTATATGCATCTATATCTATCCTATTGGTTCTGTTTCTCTGGATAACCCTAATAATACAAGTGCCAAGCGTTTACAAATACTGACTCATTAAGTTTCATAACAACCTAATCAGGTAGGTACAATTATTAACCCATTTTATAGATGAAAAAATTGAGGCACAGAGCAATTAAGAAAGTTGCTTGAGGTCATACAACAAATGAATGGTTGACAGAGGCACTGGTAGTCTGTCCCCGGCTCTATTGTCTCATGGACTGAGCAATATTGTCTCTCAAGCAGTCAGCCCCCTCCAGATACATAGGCCTTCTTGCTGTTATTCAGATATAACATCTCCCATCTCAACTCCTATTCCTTCTGCCTGGCAAGTCCCTGCCTTTACACATCTTGCTGGACCATTCTCTCTTCTTCATAATATCTTTTTCTCCATGATGTCTTTTTAATTATTCTAGTTGAAATTGAAATTTCTAACTCCCTTTTCCCCTAGCAGGAGACCCTAACCCTCTCAGGGGCTTCCTTTTATCAATAGCACTTATCACCTCAGACATTGTAATTATTTCAAAATTAATCTGTTCTTCGCCTGTCTCCCAGCAAATAGAATGTAGTTTCAGGTAGACAAGATCAATTAGTGGTTGTATCACTATTACCTAGAACACTGCCCAGTACATTGTAGACATTCAGATGTTAGTTGAATGAATCAATGAACTTGTCGAAATTGCTATAGGTGTCTCCTCAGAAATTCTGATTAGTGTGTCAGAGGTTGGCCATACAAATCTCAGTTGAAAGAACAAAACAAAACATCAACTCAGATGATTCTAATGTAAGTGATTTACAATGTTGTAAAACTTTTTGTTAGGCAAAAAAAAAAAATCTTTTTGAGAAGCAACTGTCAGCTCCAGTTAATTTTTCATATCTCTAAGTTTGGATTTTCTTATGTAGTATTTTTTCATTGGCACCTGACATGAAGAATTTACATCAATGTAATAATGAATGTGGAGCACCTGAGTTGACATTTTCTAGAGAGAATATATTCTAAGTTACTAATTGTATGGAGTAAGAGCTAGTTACCTCTTAAAACATCCTTAAATAGCAATGCAAATAAGTAAATTTTCTTAGGACTAACTCATTATATAGATTAAAAGTTAATTCCATTTAATGACTGATAAGAATTTATATTCCTATAACTTGAGTGCAACTAATGAATTTGTAGTCTAAATTTCAAGTGAGAAGTCCATGTTTTCTGAAATTGTTTGTAGTAATGTGAACTTTCATTAAGATTTTCTCAAAATCTATGAGAAAAACTTGTCTGAGGATGTAATCAAAAGAATACCCTAGCAAGGATGAGAAAAAATATTGGGGGAAAATGAAAAAAAAATTGAGTGGATTGGAGAAGAAGCAGATGAAGGAAGAATATTAAGAATTAATAAACTTTATAGCAGAGTTTTCCTTAACATTGTTTTAACACAATAAAATTTTCATTCATCAATATTAGCATATTCAAGTACCATATGAAATTAGGCTATGACACACTGAGTAGACTGAGAATGAAATTAGTTGCTAAATAGTCACATTTCACCTGAGAAGCTTAGGAGGTATAGAGCAGAGGACTACAGAAAGAATTATCGCTAACTTCAAGAAATGGTGGTGTTTCTTTGCTTTTGCCCAATGAAGGATCTAGTTTCAGTTTGGATCACAAGCAGGGAGGATGTTTGTATTCATCTCAACCTGTGAGAATATCTGATCAAACCAGACAGAACAAAACTGGGGACATGGAACACACATACAAGAGAAAGAAAAGAGAGACAGAGACAGAGAGAGGGAGATACCACTACATCGTTACATGCCCATTCCCTTTACTGAGTATTTATTGAGCTTAAAAGTGTTTTGCCTCATATAATGGAATATAATGTAAAGACTTCCATAAATAGCAGTTAGTAAATACCTGGTAGTTATTGAGCAAATGTATACATTCAGAGGAAGACTGACTCATATAGTGTTATTTAAAAAGCGGCGATTCAGAACAAAACATCAGATACTGGAATAAGATCATTCTTTTGGCCTGACTGGTTAAGAAATAAAACAATTCCACAGGGAGAGGAACACAGAGACTAATATCAAGGTCCACTGAATATTTTTTTCCTTTTATGTACATAGATAAATGTATGATCTAAAATGCACATATAACTCTCACTCTAGAGTTTGACTTCTGTCTAATCTGAATAATTAACCTGATAGCTTACTGATCAGAAAAATTATTCTAAAGAGGTGTATTTTATGAATGGGTATATTTTATTTTTTAATATTTTTCCATCTGAACAACTTAGTCCAACTTAAAATGAATTAGTTGACAACCAATTAACTTGAAGAAGACCCTCAGACCTCAGATGAGAGAACAGTGCCAGTTGACACTTTGATTTCAGCCACGTGAGATCTTGTTATGGGCTACATTGTGTCCCTACCGAAAGTCATACGTTAAAGCCCTAACTCTCAGTACTTCAGAATGTGCCTGTATTTGGAGATAGGGCCCTTAAAGGTATAATAAAATTAAAATGAGGTTGTTAGGGTGATCCCTAATCTAGTGTAACTGGTGTCATAAGAAGAGGAAATATGAACACAGTAAGAGACACCAGGGAAACGCATGCTAAGAGAAAAGCCCATTTGTAGACATAGAGAAGGCAAGAACCCAGTGGAGCCCTGCCTGGACTTAGGACCAACAGAAGCTATGAGATAATTAATGGATGCTGTTTAAAGCCACTAAATTTGTAGTAATTTGTTCTGCAGCAGTAGAAAACTAATACAACATATAATTACAACTGCACCCACTTGGGGCTTACAATTAAGCAAAGTATAGCAAATAAACAGGCTACCATGAATGCTGAGCTGGAGAACACAGATGAGCAAATGAGATTTGACAATATCATCTCATACTTTCCAAATTGCTATATATAAAATATGTATGAAATATCATATCATACAATGTGCAAGCAAATAGCAGTTAAATTGCAAATTTGCATATATATAATACATATATATATAAATGTGTATAAGTGAATGTGTGTGTACACACATACACACGCATACACACACAAATGAGTGAATATGTAGTCATTTCTCCAACAGTAAAATGAGACATTGGATTTACAATGTCTGCATTTTTTCAGCTCTATAATCTTACCCTGGCTGCTTTGTTATAATGGCTGTTTTGTCAGGTAGTACTCTATTAGTCAAGATACTTTCGATGTTCGCTCTGTATATCAGTAAAGAAATATACATAATATTCACAGTTGACCCTCAGGAATTTCAGGGTGCTGCATTTCTTTTTAATTATTCTGAAAATATAAAGGTTACATTCAGTAGAACTTGTATATATGTAAGCAATAATGGATAATCTTTGTTTAAATATATGGAATCATTTAATAAACAAATATGCAGTTTTGTAACTATACTGGCTAATAGAAAAAATGTCTATAATTGTTATTAATTACCTAAAAAAATCTCCTGGAGAGGGGTCTAGCATTTTTTGGAAGGCTGTGGCAGCTCTGAGTAAGCTACTCTACATACCTGTTCTCATTATAACTCAGAGGAAGCTGAGAACGGCAGCTATTATATATTCTTGGTTGAGGAAACTGTCTTAAGATAACTCAAGTGTCATTGCTGATAGGTGGTTATTCATGGATTGCATCTATCTCTGTCCAATTTCAAAGGGCATGATCTCAATGACGAGATATTTGAAATCTGTAGATACCTATGCCTGATGCTTGAAAACTACCAGAATCTAAAAAAACAGACATCTAGAAGTTTACAAGTTATCCAGAGTTTGGTACCAAGAAAAGCAAGTGTCTGAAGCAGTTGATGAATTGTTCCAAATTTTATGTGATCACTGGCTTTTTGAAAGCCAAACCCAAGAAACCCTATCAGCCAAAGGCTAAAGACCATTGATCTGACTTTGAGGAGGAAATGTAAGTATATTCAGAACCAAGATTACACCACCTGCCTCACCTCAGCTCTTCAAAATGGTCCTGTGAGTTGCCATCCTAGTTTCCTGGAGGCTCTGGTGGTCAGACAGCCACTGTAAAATGGAAAGGATGCCTCCTGTGGGTTGATCAGACCAAACATTCTGCAGGCAGATAGATACCTTTTCTGGAGTACTATTTCCAGTTATCTCTCTCCCTTCTTTTGTTTGAAAAAAGTAACACAGGTACTGTTATACAGAATTCATTTTTCCCCTTAAAACTTATGAAGTTTTACCAACCAAAGGTGTTTGAAGGAAAGGTCATCCTGTGAAAGGAATAATTATTCCCTTGGAAGATTTTTTTTCCCCAAAATTCTTTATTGTAGAAAAAGCTCATTGAGCACTAGTTTCTCTCCAAAGAAATTAAGCTTCTATAGCTTATGAATTCAAATGCAGTATAGGAGAATCTGAGACATTTTAAGATCCATTAGGTTATCAAGCTTGTCCTTCTGAGCCTACTTGAAAATCTCTCTGCAAGGTGATTAAAAGTAACATTTAATAACAGGTCAGTTGACAAGTAATTATTTAGTACCCACAGGGTGTAGAGTTCTATTCAAAATGCTCAGATTTAAAACCTTTAAAATTACATAATGGGAAGGGAGACAATAACGTCTTTTTCTCTGCTCATGGGAACAATATTCAGTCCTATTTTCTCCCATATTTTGGGAAGATAGGCTGTCAAAAATTATGCAAAAAGTTAATAATAACTTACCTTTTTACAGTGTTCTCTTCTTTGTCAAATTTCTTTTACATTTTGTTGTAGGATCAAAACACTCCTTCTGTGGAGTAAAGAAGGCATTATATTCCTATATTTCAAATGAGGAAACTGAGGCCCAGAATGATAACTTATAAATATACACTCACATTCCCTTGACAGAAATATTCCATCCATGATACCCCCTACTCATATATCTTAATTTAGTTCATTCTTACTCAAACTTCAGCTTGCTGAAGTCCATAAAATGAGATTAGATCTCCTCTATTCTAAGTTTGGTTAGTTCTCTGCATTTGCAAAGTATTGATCACTGTAGGTAAATTTCGAGTGTATATAATTAAGCTCAGGATAAATGACCAGAATACCAGAGCAGAGATCATCTTGCATGTTTTGCTCACTATTGTCTCTCAGTGCCTAGTGTAGAACTTGAAACATTGTAAAAGTTTAGTAAGTATGGTTTGAATGTTAAAAACATTTTTGGCTCCATGATTTTCACTCCAATTGGCTTGCAAGTTACAGGAGAGCATAAATGTCTGTTATATGGCCAATCTCATGGCATTCGGCACACTAAACATGTTCAATAAATATGTATTCAATGAATGAATTAATATTGAATGCATTTCCCACACATGACATGCTAGTAACCCCATCAAGAAGAGACATGAGGCAATCTTGTTTGTGGTAAATGTCCACCAATGGCTATTATTTTCTTGTTGTTTATTTATTTACTTATATTGATTTGAAACATATGAAATTATCTTTGTTGTAGACAGAAAAAACACAAACATTTTCACATAGTTCATCAAGTTAATACGTTCTACCACCAAATCAATTTACCTGCTATGGTATATTCGACAATAAAATAGACAAAACGTATGCTATGAATTTGTCAAAACTCTAGGATTACAAAGTGAAAAACTATGGATGAGGAGAACTCCAATGTACCAACAGATTCTATTATTATATTATCATTAAAATAGATCAGTCTTAGCACAGTTAAATTTAGTTCCGAACTTCCTGATGAGTAAGACAAGAAAGAAAGGCATGATAGATTCAGACTCATTTTAGTGACCAAGTTTGAATGCTTGTGACCCACCCAATTAATAATACATTATAATATGTTGTGATGTTTAAGCGTTAAGTTCTACATCCATAGCCTTTTTATTTCCATTGGATTTTCTCCCAGAAGTCAGGACTTTTGTTCCACTCATAAACAAAATATTGAACTTGAGCTAATTATCTAGATCTATTAGTACTATAAAAACTATTTTATAGAGAAGTAGATTTATTTTCACATTAGTTGATTTGGCTTCACAGTCCATATTTATGACATTCACTAGATAACTTTGAAATTCTCTTTGACCCATGATCTTTACTCAAATATTTTAACATAGCTAAAAAATGTCCCCTAGCCTTCAAGGACCTAAGGATCCTGAGCTACATTTTGGTTTGCTTCTCTCAGTAGTCCCATAAGCTTTCTTTGTACCCTGACCAGCAATTAAACAGATCTGTTTCTCCAAAGAAGATTTAAACCCTCAAATTCCAATATCCTCGCAAGATTCAATTTATTTCTACAATAAGATGTTCAAAGAGCTGAGATGCTTTCTAATTTCTATATTTTCTAAAATGAAATTCAAAGTTTGTATTGAAATAGTCAAACATAAAGGAGTCTCAAGAAACAAGGAGAAAACAATGTTATAGGAGTGTATAGAGTTAAACAGTAGCTTCCCCAAAATCATACCCACTCAAAAGTATGTGAATGTGACCTTATTTGGAAATAATTTTTGCTGATATAATCAAGTGAAGGTGAAGTCATACTGGATTAAGGTGGGCCCTAACACAATGTCTTATGAAAGGAGGGAAATTCAGGCACAGATCACACAGAGGAAAGATGGCCATGGGAAGCTGAGGGCAGAGACTAGAGTTAGGCTTCCACAAACCGAGGAACATTGAGGATTGCCATGACCACCACAAGCTAGAAGAGGAAGGGAAGAAGTCTACCTGGCCTAGCTAATGCATGGATTTCAGACTTCTGGCCTCCAGAAATATGAGAGAATACATTTCTGTCATTTTAAGCCACCCAGCTTGTGGTAATCTGTTACAACAGCTTTAGGAAACTAATACAAAGAGAAAAAAAGTAGAAATTGTGCTTTCCTTCCTTCCCATGGACTAGATGTCAAGGTAAAATCAATTCTCGGGTACACCAGGTTTTTCTCAATCTCTATACATGAGAAGAATCACTGAAATTTGGAAGGTGACAGACCTATAACATTTTTGAACTTGAGCTTAAAAGAGTGCGTCATAGAAGTTGTTTCTTGGATTAATAATAATAATAATAATATCCTACAATTGTGTAGCACTTTCTACTAATTTGACCCTTGAAGCACCCTTGGATGTAGATAAGGCAGCCAATCACTCAAGTGGCAAGTGAAGAAACTTAGATTCAGGGGGATTAAATGATTTGTTTGAGTTGTTCAGGCTAATATAAAAGCCTGAACTGGAACCTAGATGTCCTTATTCAAGCCTTTGTTTTTAAGGTTCGACCATGAATCTCCCTAATAGGTGTGACTAGCTGACCAGTTTCTGACATGATATTTGACATTCCGTTTAAAAGTTGGGACCAGCAACGTTGCAGGCTGCATAGTTTAACCAGGGAGATATTCGAGGGGCTATGGAGGGAAGGGGCGCTTCAATTCCTCTGAACTAACACATATCGAGTATCTGTTATAAAATATACTTGAGAGCCCTGGAAAATGTATGTGGGCTGGGAATTAGATCCCTATGACAGGTAAAGGGCATTGAAGAAAATGAGAGTTTAAAAGAAATGAAAGCATGGAGTCCAACAGTTGCTGAAAGAGCTCTTGGGAATATGATTTATGGCAAGAAACATAAAAGGCCCATAACAAACAACAGAATAAAAAACAGTGGTTCTCAACTGTCAGGCTACAGAAAAGTGCCAGGCTCAAAGCCCGAGACTCCTCTGAGGAATTTATTAAAGACAGTAAGACCAGAACTCTTGTTCAGGGGATTCTGATTCGATACATTCTGATTGAACAGGTCTAGAGTCGAGTCCTTTGCGAGATACTGATGCTTAGGTAAATTTTGTCATTCTTGTGCAGAAGAGGTATAAGGCTGTACCAGTGGTTACCAGGGTTGCTCACAAGCCAAGCTCTTCCTGCCCTCATTAATACACACCCACAATTGTCCAATATCCCCATCAGCCAGGGCCCAAGGAATGTCAGATACATAATAGACAATGATGGGAAACTGAGGCTTAAGATTCAGTTTGATTCCTCTCACATAAGGTAGAGACTAAACTGCCTTTTTTTTTGTATAGTGTTTTAAAAAGATTTTCATCTCTTTTTCACTAGGTGATAGAGCCTATAGGAGGGTACCCTTTATTTTATTTGAAATCAAACAGTCATTTGGCAAAATCTTAAAGTAGGAGATATATAGGGCTTATCCATGGTCCCCTTTAGTAAAGCTCATCCATTCAGCCATCAAAACCCTCTTTCAACCTGTTGCGGAATATCCAGTAGGCAGGCCAAGAAAGTGCAAGGACATAATTGAGTAGGATTGATGAACACATTCAAAAGAGAAAAGAGAATATTGTTGGCCTTTGGAATTTACTAGATTTATTTGATAGTTATATTATTCATTCTGAATTATATATGACAGAGGTGTCGTAATCTTTTCAGTTTTCATGGCTTCTAAATGTCCTAGTCAAATCTGTTCTTTAACTTTTGGTCAGCTACCAGTCACCACATCTTCTGGATCTCTCTTTTTTCAACTGTTTATGTGTTCAAAATATTTTCACTCATTCCACAATTAAAGTTGCCTTGAATAGGATTTAATGAACTAACTCACCTGGAAGAAATGTCACAGACTATCTTTTTCAGGAGTGTTTGCTGTATGGACCTTTCTTCTCTCCAACCCCAGAATTTTAGGCATCAGTGGTAAGTCCATAGCACAGGTATTTTGAGACCGTGTTGCTTTCCAAGTTCCTCTCAAATTATATTCAAAGGCAGCTGTCTATGTTAGCTATTCTTGAAGCCACTTCTGAATGCTACAGCAAACAAAAAACACAAGTGTTGATCTCACTTTTTTCTTCAGTTTTCACTTTTTCCTTCTGCTAATGAGCTAGCTTAGGCTGTATGTTGGTTTAAATGCTTAAATCACTCCATTAAAGCTATTGACTACATTCTTAATTATTAACCACCTTCAATATTGCTTTTCCAAGGCTTTAAAATGATTTTATAGGAGTTCAAATAATGATCTAGGCACTTGAAAATCTGAGAAAGCCCTAATGCTTTGGTATTCTTCAGAACTTGAGGTCTACAGAACCTATCTCTCTTGCAATTTTTGTAGTAGCCATAATCTCACTGGAAACCAGAATAATGTATCTTGTAGATTTGCATCGCCTTTGGCTGCGGGTCCCAGTTACAACAAGAACAGAAGATTTAACTTGGAGTTAAGAAGCTCAAAAAGTGCTTGGTATGGGATTACAGAGACAGATTTTTAAAAAACTTTTTCTTCTTTTCCTTCTTTCAATTACACACACACACACACACACACACACACACACACACACACACACAAGGAGCAATACGGTTTTACAATCATAGAGGAAGGTAGTTAATTTCTAACTGTGGCATGGATTGAAAATCACCATAATTATTAATAAGAGAATGCATTTGGATCCTGGATCTTTAAGTTTTGGAATCCATCCAAGATAGAGTTAGCCACAGAACAATAGGTAATACTCTAACGATGCCTAATTAGCCCCTGCTTTGGAATTTCAGTTCCCATAGGATGTCTCTAATGATTATTTTCCACTACCATTACCTGCAGAGGGTTGTATAACTTGAAGGGCTGAATGTGATGAAACCAGCTCCTTCCAGACACTCTGACTTTATTACTATCAATGGGTTTTTTATAAAAACAATGAAGAACCTTTTCCTAGCTCAAACCTGGGAGAATATAACAAGGTGTTTTGACTATGCATACATATACTCCCTCCAAGATGCACATAATTGGAAATACTTAACAAATTTCACCAAGAAATCATCTTCTGTAAAGAAGATTGAATAGCCTAACAAGTATGGAAGACAGGTATAAATTTTGTCCAATATATACAATGGAATTTGCATCTTTATATTGGGACAGGCCAACCTGGTTAACCAGAGACCCTATAATTTACAGTAGTTGTCTTTAATGAGGCCATTGAGAGATTTGGGAAAGTAGACAGAAAGCAGGGAGAGTGGAAGTGGTTCTATAATAGAAAACAGAGGTTTCTAAATGCAGCTTGGGAAGACAGAGAAGGGTATAGTAAAAATTAGCATAACAGCATGTCTATAGAAACATTCTTTACTTCTAAGCTTTCATTAAATCAAATACTAAGTGGCAATTACTGAAATACAATAGGCACATTCAGACTCTGACAACTCTTAACCGTTCTGGGCTTTATAAACCATTTGTCCCAGGTCACATGATGTCCCCATCACATGAGGGAACTGTTTTACCACAGGCTTCAATGCCATGTGGGACAATCTAGAGTTCTTGAATGGCTCAATTATTTTGAGGTAATTCAAGACATCTCTATTGAGGCATCCAGTATTCAACATGTGTTTAAATAGACTCTTGGGTCCTGAAAAGCATAAATATGTGCAATGGACAAGTTGTCATCTGTTTCGAAGAGAGTAGGGCTTTCCTTCCTGACTTAGAATTGTTCAATTGTGGGCACACACATAGGATAACGTGCACAATGAAAAGCATGATGCTATAAATATTTATTACACAATGGGGTTCAGAGAGGCCTGCATGAAGGAACTGAAAAATAGGCAAGCAGAATCGACTGGCAGCATTTCTGTTTTTCTTTTCTGGTTAGCTCTGCCCTCTTGTTCAACGTAGAGTTACTTCAGGCAAGTCTTAAAATGTTTCACAGTCATCTGGGGTTGGTCAGCAATTACATAGTATTTGACCAATTTGGAAACTGAGGCTGGGATGTAAAACTGATGTTATTATTGGATAATTAGCTCTAAATTGATGACTTTTCCTAAAGGTTAAAAAAAAAAGCTGTAAACTGGACTGGGAAGATTCCCTCACCAGGTGACAAATCATCATGATGTTTCTGCCCTTTGGCCCCTTTACCCAAATTTGATCTACGTGCTGTCCTTAGAAACTGGAGGTGTCAGACACACTGGACAGTGATTCACAGAGACCGTTAGGGAGACACAACTCACCAAAGGGTCTTATTGCATATACATGTGTGTATGTATAGAGTGGCTGTTTGAAATGTCCAGACATAATCTTAGTCACGGTCTCTTTTCTAAACAATCACATATTACCCACAATGGTTTTCCCATCACTGTCATTAGAGTGATAATATCAAATCAGAATAAACTCTTCATGTGTCTGGGAACAGTTGCAGCTAAAATATGGAAAAATGTTTCTCACGGCCAAAGCGTTAGTAGATCTCATGATCATAAGGAAGCACCAGATATATCATGGTTGGGAGTGAGGTAAGGTGAGTTTGTGGGGTTGGAACAGAAAGTATTACTGGTCGGTCCTAAGTAATCTCCGAGGCTGATCTACGTGCCTTTAGGACTTGAAATGCTGGCAACACATTCTACACACACCCTTCCCTTCCACACAAGCCTGGCTGATTGGTCTGCTGTAAATTCTTTTCTCATGAAGGCTACCCTTTGTGATAATGTTCAACGATGGTTAGCCTCTGTACAATTATTATGGAGCCTTGAAGAGAGTGATGGAAAGAGGAGGCCAGATCGAGGCTCTGCTAGCTTTTAAAAGTTCCTGGATGACAGATGGACCTTTCCATCTTTTCTCTAATCCCAGATCCAGGGTCCATGTTCTTTCCTTTCATCTGGGTCCTTGTTTATCTCCAATCCAATCCAATTTAACTTAACCCATTAAGTCTCTTTGGAGCAGTTATTAAGTATGTAGTACTATAGAAATCAGTGGGATCTGGGGAGGCAGTGAGGAGGGATATGAAGGTTTAAAAAATATACTAACAAAGCCTTTGGGAGACCTATAAGAACCATAGGAGAATCAAATAAAGTGATATAATTAATTACCAATGTGCATGTATGTATACATATGCATGTGTGCATGCCTGCATGTACACACACCCCCCCCCCCACACACACACAGAGTAATTTCTTTGATGATCAGATGACTATGTAACTAAATCCAATGGATAAGCCCATTTCTAACTCTGTGTGAGTACAGAGACTGGAGCTGTATCTTTTCAGGGCTTCCTCCAGCGTCCTCTAGAATTGCATCAAAGGTCACACTGCTTTTTCTCCCTGAGAATCAGCTATTGATATTAACTCTCCCACAGCAAATTCTTCAAATGCACGTTCCTGGTCTTAGGATTCTTACCTTGTTTCTTTTTAGTCTTACTCTACACAGTAATCATCTGCCTTAAACATAATCACTTGAGAAGCCTTAAAAAACTTTATTATTGTGAAAAGTTTCAGAGATATACAAATCAGAGAACAATAACATCAGCCCCCTCACTCTCCCCATTGCTCTGCTTCAATAATTTCAATAAGCATAGCCAAACTTGTTTCAGCTTCTAAACTCTCAAATTCATTTGAAACAAATCTCAGATATTTCACCATACATCCAAAAATATATCAGTAAATATTTTAGAAAATAAATATTTGGAGATATACTTACATACCATTATCACACTTAAACTGAGCATTGATTCCTTTATAGTTAATATTCTGCCAGTTTTAAAATCAACCATATTATTTCAAAACTATTATTTTAAAGCTTGTTTGATTGCATTAGAATGAGAATAGGGTTATGGATCCCAGTTGATGGTTGATATATATCTCTTAAGTGTTTTTTAAAGTGTCCCTCCCCGTTCCCTTTCCTTATATCTCTTTTTCTTTCTCTCCCTCTGTCTCTGCCTCTGTCTCTCTTTTTCCCATATTATTTATTCCTTGAAGAACTGGGTTGTTTCTCCTGTTTCTCATCATCTGGACTTCTCTGATTGTCTTCCTGAGGTGTTATTTTACACTTACTCTACTCTGTTGTCTGTATTTTCTGAAAATAAATCTAGATGCTCCGTTAGTTTTATGTTTAAACTTCTTGAAAGGCAGAAGTCACACCATGTTCGGTGATCTCTGTTTCTGTGATTTAGCAGTGACTAATGTTTATTACCTCAATATATTATGCTAATAGGAGTTGCAAAATGTTGATATTCTAATACTAACATTGCTTCTTCATTTATTAGCTAGACTATTTATTCTAAAAACCTTTGTCCAATCAATTTCTTTTTCTGGGGTAAAACATATATGGAAAAGGTAAGGCTAAATGTAGGGGTCATGTTCCTTTCTCACCAGTTTCCGTAATAATGAATTAGTCCCCTAGCATCCTTCCATGCAGACACCTGAGGTATTGTATTTTGTTTTGTATTTATCTTTTTAAAAAAAAAGGAACCAAGAAACAAACTCGAACTCAGCCATTTCTGCAGGAGGAGTCTTGGTTCCTTTTCCTGGAAATGGTATTGAGAGCCTATAATCTGGTGCTAGTACTGCTAATTGCTGCTAGGATGTAATGCATTTTCAGTAATCACAGTTAGAAGGTATGCAGTTTTTTTTTTAAGATAAATGCATTATGACTGATACAGAATTTTTACTTAACCGCCTAAATCATGTATTTGTATCTCATTTTTTTTACATTACAAAATCCCCACTTTGAAAGATATAAGAGTAATTTTGCATTTGCATTAGCTCAAAATGCAAATACAACAGTCTCAGAATAGCACTCCTGGCCCTACCAGCACTGATGTGATTACTAAAAACAGGAATCCTATTAGCACATATAAGTCTTATTTAGCTCAAGTGGTTATAGCAAAATAGCAAAGGCTAGGGGGCTTAAATGGCAGAAATTTATTTTCTCACAATTCTGGAAGCTGAGAAGTCCAAGATCAAAAAGTTCAGGCCAATTCGGTTCCTGGTGAGCGCCCTCTACCTGGCTTGTAGATGATCACCTTCTCAGTGGGTCCCTACATGGCAGAGAGAGAGAGAGACAACTCTGTTGTCTCTTCCCCTTCTTTTAAAGGCACTAACCCTGCCAAGAGGAGCCTACACTCGTGCTCATGACCTCATCTAAATCTAATGGTCTCCCAAAGGCCGCATCTCCAAATACCATCATATTGGGAGTTAGAGATTTACCATATGAATTTGGGGGGGATGGAGAAGCACAATTCAGTTGATAACATATGGTTACATTACTACATTTTAAAGTCACTTGGGATAGATTCTCTGTTATGCCACCAACTCAATACTTAGGTAGACGTATTTAATTTTGCTTTAGATTTCTATGAAATGTTATTTTATTTAATTTTGTTTTGAAATTATGTAAAATTTTTTCATGAATCCAAATTGAATTCCACAAAACTAGATATCATGACAGAAGATTATTTTCAATCCTTGCACCCTCTAGACTATTTCTTCCACCCACGTAGAGAGCAGTGAAAAGTGTATTGCTTGTTCTCTTGGAGAGCATATTTAAGAGACTTATTCTTAGGACCTAATTTCAGGCTACCAAATTAGAGTAATAATAATTCTACCAGGTTAGAATATCCCAGAGGGAGGCCAGATGATTTTGATGCACATCTTTGGTTACAAACCATATACACTCTTCTTCCATAATCTCATTTATTCCATGCTTTCAGTTAAAAACTTAAATGCCAGTAACTCAAAAATCTATTTCTAACCTTCAGTTTCTTCTGGATAACAGATTATTGAAAACCCCAATCAAATAATATAATGTCATCCTATTTTACTATATTCAAAGTAATCTTATTTGTTAAGTGTACCTAAGTATCTATATTGACAAATTCTTAGAGGTCCATGATTCTTTCCTTTTTCTTACATTCTATGTCAATTGTGACATTTCTTCAAAAATTTTCCTTAAAGCCAGCCTTTATCTTTGCTGTCATAGCCTTTGTCTGGACCAGGGTTTCTCAGCCTTGGCACTATTGACAATTTGGACTAGATAATTCTTTGCCACGAGGATCCTTCTTGTTCATTGCAGAATGTTTAGCAGCATCCCTGGCCTCTGCTCTCCAGATGCTGGCATCAACCTCCTAGTTGTGACAGGCAAAAACATCTCCAGACATTGCCAGGTGTCGTGTGTGTGTGTGTGTGTGTGTGTGTGTGTAGTGAACTGGGCAGGTTGGGGCGGGGAAGGATGGAGAATCTCTCCTAGTTCAGAATCCCTTGTCTAAACCTTCATCACCTCACTCTTAGACTATTTCAAACCCTCACACCTTGTCTCCCTGCTTCTAATATCATCAATCTTCCACATGGCTGTGAAAGTTATCCTTTATGTTACAAAGTACATTATCATTACTCCCATACTTTGTTTTTTTTTTTCTACTGGAGATACACACATTCCATAGCAGGCTCCAAACTGGTCTTCACTAAGACTCCTTTCCACCATCATATTCTGTCACTCACTCCCTACTCTACATATTTTCATTCTCTACTATAGTGGCAGCTGACTCATGCCACCTCTCCAAATCTTCCATTTATTTCTATTTAATTCATACACATACTTTTTCTTCAACTGTATGCTGCCTGTTTTCTTAAGATGGAAAACCTCTAATCACTGTCTAAGGAGGTTCTCAAAATTTGTATAGTGAGTGAGGCTTTTCCTATCACCCCACTTCTCAAATATAATACCAAATACATTATAACTCTTTATTTATACTCTATCTCACTCCTTTTTCAGGCAGCTCCCTGAGGGCGGCTGGATTGATTCACAGTGCTTAGCACAGTGCCCAAAAGAGGCACCCACTTGTATCTTCACCTGCACTCTCCTAGAATAGTCCATGTCAGTAGATGTAGAAAAAGAACTTGAGCGATGAAGTCATTCCTTTGGTATCTGCAGGCTGCTGGGTTTAAAGGGTGATTGACTGACAGCATGTGATCCAGAGTACGTGAGAAGACAAAAAATACCACCCAAACCACTTCTTTCAGGGTTACTCTTCACTTTTAAATGCATTTTATTACTGCTAGAATTTGAAATAAAAGTTAGTAGTCCTTAACAGAGGAAAATGGCCCCCATGGCATTTCTAGAACTGATTGCAGAGTGCGCCTGTGGTGCCGGCGAAGGTCTGCTCCTCCTGACAGCACAGCCTCTGATCTGTAACATTGAACCTCATTACTCACCTGTGCCTTTCAGGGTGGCTGCCATCTATTGGCAGACATGCCCTTGTAAGGATTCACAAGAGAGAATCAGGGTAATATTGAGATGTTAGCAACATTAGCCTGCCTGGAGAGAAAGTCATACTTGATGTGGTGGAGATTAGGTGACCAGAAAGACAAAGAGAGGTGGGGAAAAATAAACTGTAATTGAGTCCCTTGTTAAGATGCATACAGAAAAAGAACTCTTGCAATATTTAGAAACAAAAGAAAAAGAAACAGGGACTGACCATTTTTTAAGAACTATCTTTCTTTATGAAAGTTTATTTTTAATTTTAGTCTTTGTTATTCTTGGTATGATAGTTATATAAGCTTCCCACCTTCTAGATACAATAGGAAAAAAAGGAAAGAAAAATAAAAATTAACTGAATATATTTTATATGTGAACAGTGATGTAACAGAGAAGAACAAACCTGACTCCATATTGAATCTATCACTTTAGCTCTAACCTTTTGCTCTGTCGCCTGTGTTTAGTCTTGCAGGCTCTGCACCTTTGTAAAAGCATGTTGCCTAGAGCCTGGAAAATACAGGATAGCCCATTCTCAAGGCTCTAACTTTTACAGGTATATACTTTTTCATTCATATAGAGATAAAAATTTGCAGAATAGAAAATGACAATTGCCTTGTTGGAGGCTTACAGGAATACTGTGACCAGACCTACATGGACAACTGCAAGGACAATGGATTCTTGCACCAAGAGGTTTACAACAACCAGCCACACCCCCTTCCGTTTTACTATAAAAGAAGCCTGAATTCAAATTCAGGTAAGATGGTTCTTTGGGACACCAGTTCACCATCTTCTTGGTCTCCTGGTTTTCCGAATAAAATCAATATTCTTTGTCCCAACACTTCATCTCTTGGTTAGTTGGCCTGTTGTGTGGTGAGCAGTATGAGCTTGAACTTGGTAACAATAATGCTGCAAAGTATATAATATCTCTTAGTTGCAAACCCAGACTCTGTGAGGTTAGGAATGTGCTTATGGACACAAAACTGGTAAGTCTTGATGTATAATTCTTTCTGACTCTTAAAGTCTGTATACATTTTAGTTATACTTACTTTCCCATTTATCACTTTTGAGGCTTCAGGGTTATTCTTTGTTTCTACTACACTAGGATTTCGTACACAGACCTGTGTTCACTACGTCACGTGGGTAGAAAAATTCCCTTCAATTGGTTGACTTTGTTCTTCACACCTGATTGGGGATGGGAGAAGCAGGTGAGGATTATTCAAAAAAAAAAAAAAAAATCCTAGTACTTGTTACCAATTCAGGGATGATTAGAATTAAAAAGCTCATGTTCAGATGCAAATATACAAGGAATGGTTAAGCCTAAAAGTAGATTATGTTCATTGGGAATAGAGTCTGTTTTAGATTATGATATTTTTGAGTTTTTGCTCACCAAGGGAAGCAGAAGAACATTTATATTAGGGACAGAATCAAATTCTTACGAATCCTTTCCTAGTTCTGCTGGTAAGACAAGGCAATGCACAGCCAATGTAATTTGTAAGAGCAGGGGGCCTAAAATCAATCTTAGAGAGAGAATCTGACATAGAGGCTTGAGAAGGTGAATTTAATCATTTTGTAAGAAGTGTTTTCACCCTTCATGTCTAAAAAGAAATGTTGGTGAAAAGATATAGGGACAAGGGAGAAAATGTAAAATGAAGGGGGCTAAAGACCAAGGATGTTTGCTCATTTTTAATTTTTCCAAAAGCTTCATAAAAACAAATTCCAGAGTATCACTAAAAATCACCAATATGATGTGAAGATTTTAGACATGGTGACCTCCCCATCTCTACTGCTCTGTCTGCTCTGAATGTAGCTGCAGTTCCAAAAGACTAACCAATGCTGCTGAAAGTATTTTAGATAACTCAAGTAAGAAGGAATAGACTGATTCTAAGAGCCAAATAACAACAGTGAAGATAGATTTG
This sequence comes from Hippopotamus amphibius kiboko, assembly GCF_030028045.1. Classification (NCBI taxonomy): domain Eukaryota; kingdom Metazoa; phylum Chordata; class Mammalia; order Artiodactyla; family Hippopotamidae; genus Hippopotamus; species Hippopotamus amphibius. Next base: position 169,429,609 of record NC_080189.1, read on the forward strand.
AAAGTAGCCTTTGAGATGGATCCAAGATCTACTCCTGACACTACTCTTAGAGATTTATCTAATGCTGATTCACAAAAACATCCTGTGGTGTAAGTAAAACTGGCATAATGATCTCCATTTTATAAAAGCAGGAAAAGAGATTTAGATACAAACTAACTTTCCCAGAAATATACAGTGACCAAGTCCAAGCCCAAGGCCAGGGCCAGGGCCCTTTCTGTTGTGTCTGGGTCTTCCTTCCTGATGATGCCTGCTATTTTATGACCTTAGGAACACATCAGCATAGACAGATATCTCTAAGAAATACTGCAGTATATTTACCAAGAAACGGTTCCTTACTAAATTACATTTGGTAAAAAAAAAAAAAAAAAGTTTACCCTACAAGAGATAATAACTGTAATACTACAACTGGTGATCATTAGTACGCCTAACAGTAATTTTCTAGGGAACAATTCTCCTTTGATTCATTCAGAATTTAATTTTGATGAAAGTCCCATTGAATCGTAACTAATACTACAAATGCAGGATTTAACAAGAGCTCTGGGGTAGCATTTTAAATATACAGTAGATAATCAACTATAACTATACAATTTACAAACACATCTATGGAAAACGTGAAACTCTGCTAGTAGATAAATCCATTTACCACATGTAGTAGCTGTTACATCATAAAAATATTTTCAGTCATTTGCTGATATTTTAAGACTTTCATTATAGTTAAATAAAGTGCATGAGACATAATTTTTCTTCTTTTGAAATGACAAGAAAAGACATTTAAGTTTTGATAAATGTTACTTTTTGACAATCGGAAACTAAAACTGAGAGGGGATATAAAATGCATTTAAAATTCAAGCAGTTAAGGAAGTTTCCTCCGGTAATTGGCACCCTTTCCCAGTATGGGAAGACCCTAAGATTTAATAATAACATTCAGACACACACACTCACAACATATATTTATTCTCTGGGAAAAAACATTCAAGTAATGTCTCTGCCTTCTACAAGCTAAGAGTTACTATAATGAAAGATACTCATAGTGTGTGCATGTGTGTGTGTGTGTGTGTGTGTGGTTTCAGTTTCTTGTCATCACTGCATTTTCAGCATTTGAGAGCAAGAACGTAGCCTAGTTTGTCTTTATGGGCACAGCTCCTAACTTGTGCCGACTCACAGTGTACATTCATTAAACGTGATATTTGTTTGACTAGTTTTCAATTTGGCAGTTATTATAAATTGTTGATGGTTCCATTCAGGACCACTCAAAAGCTCAGGTGAATGGAGAAAGAGCGGATGCAGTGGTGGCCGTGTATAGGCAGGTTATATACATAAAGAAACAAGCCTCTTGTATCAACCCTAACTTAGCTGTTTCAAACTTTTTTCTTGGGGATAAATATTGATTTATTAAGCTTATAGCATGTATAAAGGCTCTGAGTGAAGGGTGCTACATATGTCTTGTCATTTAAATCTCAAAATAGCCTTGACTGGAAAGTATAATATCCCCGGTTTTATGGGTAAAGACAGTTATATTCAAAGGGGCTTAGCAATTTGTCCAAGGTCAAAATCACTTAATTTAGAAGAAAAAATGACAGCAAGAGAAAATTACGATTGCATGGCCAGCCCACAGTTCTCTTTACAGTCCATCAATTCCGCCTCTTTAGGTTAGCATAACATTTCCAGGCTCCAGTTCTGAAAGGAGAAGTCAAAGGAAGAGGAGTCCATAATAAAGCAATCTGAGCCTTTTAAATTCACTCTGACTTATGCCCACGGCTCTCTCTGATCATATGCTGCTCTCCTAGGGAGCTTAACTTCCCGGGTTCCTTCTAGATTCCTGAGTTCATTTCCCTGTGACATCAGCTGATTCCTTTCAAACTGGAGTCTCTGTGCCCTAGACCTCTACCCATTGCCCTGACTCTAATCCATTTTTTTACCATATCTTTTTTGGAGTATAATTGCTTTATAATGTTATGTTAGTTTCTGCTGTACAACAAAGTGAATCAGCTATATGTACGCATATATCCCCATATCCGCTCCCTCTTGGGCCTCCCTCACACCTTCCCTATTCTACCCTGCAAAACACAGAGGAGACCTGATCCATTTTTGCAACTTTGTTTTCTTTGTTTATATTCCTAACATTGATCGATGTACCAACCGCAGTGAATTTGGCCGTTGCACCTCGAGAGAAAGTCTGAGAGATCTTTTCCCCCAAAACAAAACAGAACAAAACAAAACAAAGCACCTGACTCAAGCTAGCATTGAGTCTTAACATCTAGGGCAGGGGTGCCCAACCCCCAGGCTGCAGACTAGTACCAGAACAGCAGGAGGAACCAGGCCACACAGCATCTGCTGCTCTCCATCACCCCTCTTGGCTCACATTTCCACCTGAACCATCCCCACCATTGCTTGCATTACCACCTGACCCTCCATCCCACCTCAGCCCCATCCATGGAAAAATTGTCTTCCACACAACCAGTCCCTGGCGCCAAAAACGTTGGTGACCACTGATCTAGGGCATCTTGATCCTTGTTCTTGATTTTGTGTCACTTTGAGGACCTTCATTCTTCCCTTTTCCACTCTCTGCTCTCCTTAACTTTTCACACGTAACCATTGTGGTTTACTCCCATCTTTACCTCTCCTTTTTTTTCCATATGACTTCTCCTTCCTTTTCTCGTACTAGTTACAACAGTTTAAATAATTCAATTTGACAGCAAAGCCCACAGTCCCAGGGGACTGCTTAATAACATAGGCTCATCCCAGAAGGGGTTTTTTGGAGCACAACTGCATATTAGAAGTAAGAATAGTAGGGTGTTGATGGTGGTCATCTAATAAACAACAACAAAGATTTTTTTTGTGACTTACTCTACGCTTGGCAATTTGCTAAGTACATTGTATGCAATATTTTTTTTTTATGTTTCACAATAACTTCCAGATAGATAGTACCTCTGTTTCTAAAATGTGGAAAATTATAGCTGAAAAATGTTAATTGCCCAAGATCACACAGCAAAGTCAGAATTCAAATGCATGTTTATCTAAATCTAAACATCAAGCTATTAGCCACTGAAAGCTACCTCATCTCTTTAGCATTTCTCTCTGCACTCATGCTTTACCTCATTTTATTGGAGAAAAGTAAGACCTGTGTACTTCTAATAATGTGTCCAAGACCAGACAACTAGTACATAATAGGGCCAAGATATCATCTTGCTTGCCTGAATCCTTTTATGACACCAGGTAAAAACATTCTGGAAGGGATAGTACATAAAAGTATGATTGTCTATATAAATTTGAGATACGTTGCAATAGAAAGTTGTAAATTCCCTAAGAATACCTAGCCTTGGTTCAAAGAAACAACTTTTATCTGTCCCTAGAGCCACTTTACTCCACCGGCACCCTGAGTCATCTTAGCGAGATGGAGGACCCAACCATTCCAATGCTTTTCACCCTGGATGAGTGTCTTTTACAGTGTAGCTAAGTGCTCGAGTCAGAACCCTGCCAAACTTGTTGATAGGCAAAGCTTCTTCGGAGAAGCCAATAGGAGGTGTGTGAAAGATTGCAGAGCCTCCCATGGCTCTAAATGGTCCGTCTGTCACAGTGAGTCAGCCTCATCTCCAAGAAACACAAGATATAAGCCCCAAGGAGGAGATTCCAGAGTCTCACTCTTAAAAATATGACATTACAGACATAGCATTTAAAGACCATTACTGTTCATTGTATTTTCGCTTGGACTTTTGTCCCTAGGACCTCCAGGAAATATTTTGCCCCAGGATACAGCATATCTGGAAAAATATATAATTGCCTCTGGAGATGTCCTTTAATAGTAAGTGGCCACTGAGCAAGAGTGTGGGGGAACTTGTAGGGAGCTACCTGCTTTCCAAGTACAAGAGGAACAGTAAACAATTTCACACTGAAACCAAAGGCAGTTGGTTCTAGTACTGGATTTGTTTTTTCTTAAAAAAAAAAAAAATAATAACAAAATAGACCACTTGACTCATTTTCATAGTGAGAACTTTTCATTTTCTCATGATGCTTAAGTAAAGCGTAATAAAGCAGTGGAGGATCTTAAATTCAGTAAAGGGCTAGTGAGGCTCCTTAAATATTAAGATGTTTTAAGACCTTAAGTAGGATACTTATTCTCTCAGAATCTCGGTATCTATATGCTGAAATGAAAAAAAAAATAATACTGTTTTCTGTTGAGTTTAAGGAATTGTACTCTTAGGTGGGCTGTGGGTTTTTTTGGTGTTTAAAATTCTCACTTCAGGCCTGGGCAATTCTGTGTTTCTGTAGTCGCTGTAGTTATAGTGACATCTGTATAGCTTAAGATAGAACACTGGGACAATCATTTCTTGGGTGAATGACCTTGGACTAGGTATTGAACTTCTTAGTGCCTCCGTTTCTTCATCTGTGGGGATAATAGCATTGCAATGAAGATTAAGTAAATTATTATATATAAAGTACTCGGGGGGTGGGATGGATTGGGAGATTGGGATTGACATATATACACTACTACACATAAAATAGATAACTGATGAGAACCTACTGTATAGCTCAGGGAACTCTACTCAGTGCTCTGTGGTGACCTAAATGGGAAGGAAATCCAAAAAAAGAGGGGATATATGTATACGTGTAGCTGGTTCACTTTGCTGTACAGTAGAAACTACCACAACATTGTAAAACAACTGTACTTCAATAAAATTAATTTTAAAAATGAGATATGCGGAGTAGTTTCTGAAAAAACTACATACATACGTGCTTCTTAAATATATGTGAATTTTTGCCCAATTTCTGGGAAAGAACCTGGAGTCCATGCTTCACTAAGCTTAACAGAATTGCTCAGAAGCTTCCGTGGAACAGGAACTCTCCAACACTCAACTCACTTGACTCATTCTTGTGACCTGCCTGATGTTTAATACCTGCAGGCATTTGCCTTTGTGGCTCCTGCCTGACCTGTTATACTTCCAAAGTCATTGCATTTTAACTAAGGGAGGTGTGTCGATTTGGCTCACAAGAGAAAAATGAGGCTCTTGTATTTTCATAGATAGTTTCTAGATGTGGTGTGGGTTTTACAGCCCTAACTTTGCACCCCATACACTGACAATAGGGTCAGGCCTGATCACATCTATCTTGGTTTCCACTGAATGTTGGGAGTGTGACCAGGGGTTCCCAACCCTGGGGCTGTGGACCAGTACTGGTCCACGACCTGTTAGGAACTGGGCCGCGCAGCAGGAGGTGAGCGAACTTCATCTGCTGCTCCCCATCACTCCCCATCGCTCGCATTACTACCTGAACCAACCCCCACCCCTGTCTGTGGAAAAATTGTCTCCCATGAAACCAGTCCCTGGTGCCAAAAAGGTTGGGGATCACTGGTGTAGACCATTAGCACCATGAAGGTTTCAGGAAGGCTGTATCAGGAGAGGGGGTACGTAGAGAAAAAACTAAGAAAGGATCCCTGTCTGGTTGTTAGATCTTACTTCCAATAGACTAATTGAAAAATCATATTAGTAACTCTTACATAGCACTTACCAGGTGCCGGGCTCTGTTCCAAGTGTTTTTCGTGTGTTGATCTTCACAACTCCATGAGGTGGGTCCTATTATTAACCTACTTTATGGGAGGAAGAAACTGAATTAGAAATCTTAGTATAATGTGTCAAAATCACACTGCTGGTAGGTGGTAAAGCTAGATTTCCAACCCAGGAATTCAGGCTTATACACATGAGTACATAAACACGCAAACACACACAGCAAGAGAGAAATGAAGAGATGAAATGGGTACCTTGTTACATAGTCGATGGTCTTACTTTCACCAATGGGGCTTGAACCCAGATACTCTTCTTATTGGCTGCGTGCCTTGTGTAAGATCTTAATCTTTCTGAGTATCTACATCTGTAGAAATTAAAAAATATTGCCTGCCTTTTATGATATAAGGCAACATATATGAAACACACAGTAAAGGCTCAAATAACTTTTTTGCTATGACAATGACAATAAAGTATTAATAAGTAAATATGATGACTACGGTGTAAGTAAATTGTCCACAGCGATGTTCAGCTCTTAGCTAGCTATCAATATATGTTCCTTTCATCCCCTTCCAAAATGATGTACTGACTATCCTCACGACAGACATATTTCTAGCCAGGATTACAAAGTAACCTGAGGAAAACAGACCAAGACTCTCAAGGGAAGAAAAACAGATGGAAATGCAAGAAAGGGTCACTTCTCTGGAGAGAGCTTTTTCACAGTGGTAATACTGAAGAAAAAAGTTAGCTATTCACATTTAATGGATGCAAACAAATCTTTCAGGATGATGCAATACTGGAGTCAGTGCCTCTAGTCTGTTAAGGGGTTTGTATTCTTTCCAAACTGTCAGATTCTATTCAATTACTTTCTTTTCAGGAATGAGAAAATCTAATATGATTTCACAGGGTTTGCGCCCAGGTAATGGTGAAACCCCGAGGTGAGGACTCCAGGACCAATTCAAGGCAGAGTACTTCCTCAATTCTCTTGGAATCAATAGACAGCTTAACTTCATTATCCTCTAAGTCCTTTAGGAATTGGCTTTCTCTGGTTAAATGCAGCTTGGTGTTTGTTGCCCGTCTCCCTTTCTTGGTGCCTATCACGACGCTTTGTCCAAAGTAGGTGCCAATGAATCATATTTACATTCATCATGTCGAAAAGAGAGCCAATTACTCCCTTTTCTGATGTAGTGAAAAATCAGTTAATCAGAACTTAATTAACCAAGATTGTATATTACAAATACATTTCAAGCCATTTTCCTCCAGCAATTAATATTTGAAATTAGAGCAGGGTTTGGACTTCCCTGGTGGCGCAGTGGTTAAGAATCCGCCTGCCAATGCAGGGGACACGGGTTCAAGCCCTGCTCTGGGAAGATCTCACATGCCACGGAGCAACTAAGCCCATGTGCCACAACTAGTGAGCCTGTGTGCTGCAACTATTGAAGCCCATGTGCCTAGAGCCCGTGCTCCACAACAAGAGAAGCCACTACAATGAGGAGCCCGTGTACCACAATCAAGAGTAGCCCCAGCTCGCAGCAACTGGAGGAAGCCCATGTGCAGCAATGAAGACCCAACGTAGCCAATAAATAAATAAAATAAAAAAATAAATTTATTTAAAAAATAAAATAAAAAGTAAATAAAACATTAAAAAAAAAAGAAATTAGAGCAGGATTCTCTGCTTAGGGTCTTACAATGCTGAAATCAAGATGTCACCCAGGCTGTGGTTCCCTTCTATTGCTTGAGATTCTCTTCCAAGTTCATATGTTTTTTGGCTGGAATTCAGCTTCCTTGTGGTTGCAGACTGAGGTTCCCATTCAGTTCTGGCTGTCAGCTGCAGGCACTGTCAGTTCCTAGAGCTTTCTCACAGTTTCCTGCAGACATCCTCTCATAGAAACTTTCCCAAGCTCTATCCCAACAAGAGAATTGTTACGTTTATTTCCAATCTCTCTTCAGTGAAGGCCACCGACATCTTTTAAGGCTTCACTTGATTAGACTAAACCCATTTAGATTAATTTTTTAAATTAACTCAAAATCAACTACCTAGTGACCTTAATTGGACATGCAAGACCAATCTACTTTTGCCAAATAACAGAAGCAAATCATGGGAAGAGCATTGCTTACAAACACAAGCCCTGTTCACACTTGAGGGGAGGGAATGGAATAGGATATGCGAACCAGGGGAGTGGGCTCTTGGAGACCATTCTAGAATTCAGCCGATCACAGGTATGAAAAAGCTTTGCCAGATTCAGAGCTTTAAACAGCAATGGATAAATATTGCTTAATGATCCTTTAGGGATATAATTAAATAAGGACACTCAATAATTGACTCTGGCATTAACTGATTTCTGGGCTTAATTTGATATTTATGAGATGGATAATTTGCCTTCTTTTAATTCTTATTTCTTTTATTTCTATTGATTCTCTCTCTTTTCTGATGTCTTTCTTTTCTTTTCTATCTCATGAAATTAAGTTTATAAATATATCTCTAAGCACAGCACTGGCTGCTTTACATGTTTTGGTATTTCATTATCATTTAATTTAAAATATTTTCTAATTTCCATTGTGATTTCTTTTAATCTATGCACAATTTAGAAATCTGTTAATTTTCAAACATATGGAGATTTTTCAGTCTTTTTTTTTGATTCACCATAATCAGAGAACACACTTTGTATGATTTCAACCCTGTGAAATGTAGTAAAACATGACTTAGGGCCCAGTATATAGGCAATTTTTGTAAACATTACATTTGCATTTGAAAAGAATGTACATGAAAAGAATGTACACATTGCTTTCTTTGATATCGATATATGACAATCATATACATGCCACTCAAGTGAAATATGTTAATTATGCCATTGAATTCTTCCTTTTTCTTAATGATTTTTGCCCTTTTATTCTGTCAATAATTGAAAGATATTTCACAATGGATGTGGATTTGGGGTTTTTTTTTCCTATTTTTTTTTTAGTTATTTCAATTTTTGCTGCATCTATTTTGAGGCTCAAATTCAAAATTGCTAAGTGTTCTGGCCCAATTAAATTTTTATGATTATAAAGTGTTCTTCATTATCTCTAGTAGTGCTTTTTATTAGAGATAATACCATAAACTCAACTTTGATATTAATATAGTTACACCAACCTTTCTAGAGTTTGCATAGTAACTATATTTTTCCATTCTTTTCTTTTAAATCTTTCTGTATTCTTGTAATTTAAATATGTCCTTATGAATAGCATATTCATGCATTTTTACTTATTATTTTCTTTGATGTTTGAATCATTTTAAGGTAAATATAAATGATTAGTATGTGTTAATTTATATCTATTTGCTTTTTATTTTCCTTACTTGTTGAATGGGCTTTCTTCTTTTCTTTTTTATATGCTTTTGAATTAATTATGTGGATGACAATGATGATGATTCAGTTTCTCACATTGTTAGATCGGCAGTTTTATACTCCTGTGCTGTTATTTTAATGGATAGTCTAGAGGTTACAATGCACCCTTGTCCTACCAAAAATTAATATTATTTGCTACTTTGCCCTGTTTACAAATAATGAAAGTATTGTAAAACCCTAACTTCATGTTCTATTTTGTTTTGGATCTTAATTCTTCATATTTTGTAAACCTCACAAGATGCTATTGTTATTATCACATATCAATACCCACTGAATTTGGATCACATTTGCCCTTTTTTATCACCACTCATTGCTTCTGGCTTCTCTGACCTTCTGTCTGGGGTCACATTCATTCCACCTAAAGAGCCTCCTTCACACTTTCTTTAGTGTGGATCTACTGGTGACCAATTCTCTTAGTTTTTGTTTGTGTGAAATGTCTTTATTTTACTTTTATTCTCAAATCAAATTCAGTGTGGGTATAGACTTCTAAGTTATTTCTTTTTAGCGCCTTCAAGATATTTCATTTTGTTCTAGTTTGAACTACTACTGTTTTGACATCAACTTAAAGTCTAACTGCACTTCAAATGTATTATCCATTTTCTGTGGAAGCTTCTAATAATTTTGTTTTTGGCTTTGGGTTTAGTAGTTTTACTACATGTGCCAAGTGGAGTTTTCTTTTCATTTATGTCTCTTGGGTCTCAAAGGCCTTCTTGAATCTGCAAGTTAATATCTTCCTAGATTTTGAAAAGTTCTGTGATTATCACCTCAAATATTGCTACTGCTCTATTTTCTTTCTTTAAAATTTTGGACACCCGTTATGGACGTATGGAATCTGCTCATATATCCTCTCTTATGCATTCTTCTCTATTTCCTATTCTTTAAAATTCTCATGTTTCATCCTGCAAATTTTTCTTCATAGTCTACTTTATCTTCATCTTTGTTAAATCTGCTTCAAAACATAGCCTAACATAACAGATTTATTAGATAAAAATAGAGGTATATACATATAAATTTAAATATGTTAAATTGAAATATTTAAATATAAATTTTAGATAAACAATGGATACTTTTTAATACAACTATGTCTTAAATATAGTGAGGGAAAATTCATATGTTGAAGTCCTTACCCTTGGACCCTAGGAATGTGACTGTATTTAGAGGCAGGTAAAGAGGTAATTTTAAAGAGGTAATTAAGGTAAAATGAGTTAATATGGGTGGGTCCTAATTCAACATGATTAGTGCTCTTATATAAAAACAGACTAGGACACAGACACACAATGAGAAAGAGCATAGGAAGACAGAGAGAAGATGGCCATTGGCAAGCCAAGGAGAGAGACCGCAGAAAAAATCAACCCTGCTAATACCTTGATCTCAGACTTCTAGCTTCCAGCACTGTCAGAAAATACATTTCTGTTCTTTGTGCCACTTAGTCTGTGTTACTTTGTTATGTCAGCCCTAGCATACTAATGCAACCATATTTTAGTTATTTTCGTTGGACTCCCTATGTATCTATTTATATTATTTTTTATTTCTCTTGGTTTTGATTCAAGTCAATTCTTCTTGCTGCCTTTTTTCCCTTGTCAGTTTAAAAAAATTTATATACTTATTAAAAACAGATTTTTCAAACTTTGGTTTTTGACATATCACTCTTGTGAATCCATAAATAGTAAAACTGTACTGAAACTAAATGGTTAAGATAGTTCAATGACTATGACAGCTACATCACTTAAGACTGTCCTGATTTAAAAAATGTCAACGTAAAAATATCCTCAAATAAACAGCTGTGCACTAATCATCTTGTTTATGATATGAAACAATTACCAACACCATTGAAGCTTGTGTGTGTACATACCTGATGACATTTCCCTTCTTTACATCATAGAGATCTTGTTTATCTCTAATTTCACCAAATACGTTACCCTAAATAACTTCTGTGGTATTGTTTTAGAATGTCTCTAGAAATTATAGCACACATGTTCTTCTGTGACTTCAGTTTTATCTCACTTGATTCTTTTTGAGATCCGTCCATGTCAATATTCTTAGCTGCAACTGTTGTGTAGTATCCCTTTGTATGTGTGTGGGCATGCATGCATGTGTTTATATATTTTATACCATAGTTTACCAATTCTACCATTAATAGACCTCTGAGGTTATTTACAGTGTTTTGCTCTTATAAATTACTTTGCTACAAACATTCTTATAGTTGTCTCCCTGGGGCACATGTGTGAGAGCTTATCCAGGGTACATTCCTAGGAATGGTTAAGTCTACCGGAAAGCCTTTCCTACTCCAATTATGAGCACATGCCACTCGGCTCCTCCTCTGCTATTTGATTATCCTGATAAAACATGAGTTCCATTCCTGTTTAATCTATGGAATGGACTTATCTACGTTCAAGGGCTTTCAGGGGAAAATAGAGGAAGTGGTGGTGCTTCTTGCAGCCACAGTCTTGGGAAACTAAAAGCAGACAGGTCCAGGCAAGGTGGTACATTCCTACTGGCTCTGTTGAACATGGATGTGAAGTTGGGTTCTGCTGACTGGAGAGCAGGGTCTCAGGAGGCAACATGGTTGATGTCACAGAATCTGCTGTGAATTCACTGCTATCCTGTGAAACATGTAAATTCAAAAGGAAGACTGAGATTCATTTTGAGAATAGGTGGCTTTATATATTAAAAATAATGAAACCAAACTGGAAACAACCTTGTCCCCATCCTCTGCTCTGCTTTGTTGTTGTTATTGTTGTTGTCATGTTTTGACAGGCTTCAAAGTTTACTGTCACTTGGTCTCATATATCATGGTACGAGTGATCTCAAGTACCTCACCATAGACTGCTGGTCACCTGATGGCCTCCACACTCTCTCCTCCACAGTCCTAAATGTGATGTCCTCCTGTGTACAAGGTGTAGTGTGGTGGGCTTTGAGATTTCTTAATAAAGAGGCAATCCTGCTGGATATTTATTTTGCGGGACCTGGGATTACTGTTTGTATGGTAGAGCTGCTTTTGAAGTTCACTAAGATCCAATCTTATCTGGATCTTTTCACTGTAGAACCTGTGGCCACTGTTTACATAGTAGGATGGATTTTGAGTTTCAACAGTTAGCCAGTCCTTCTGGATCTTATAATTGTAAAACCTGGGACTATTATTTGTGCTGTACGATAGGTTTTGAAGTTATTAAAGAAAGAGCCAATGGCATTGGGGTTCTTAACTTGAAGAACCTGAATTAGTTGTAGATCGGCTCCCCACCAAAGTCTGAGATAACCTAGACTTCTCTGCCGTGGGTTGAAGTTAGTGTTTTGCTGGAAGGAGGAGCTGTGTCCTCTGCCCACTGGTTTTCTCTGGAGTTTCCTTTTGCTCACCCTTAGTGCTTCCATAGTGGGCTAAGGACCAGCAGAAGGATCATGTCAGAGCAGACTTGTCCTCCCTGTCTGAGGTGATTAGGATGTCTTCCAGTGAGACTTCTGTCCTTTCCCTTCTTCCTCCTCTAGGCTTTAGCATGGGGTTGGGAGACTCTGACTTCCATCCTGTTCATTTGTATACCTTTCACTCTGTTAAGGTTGAGACAAGGTATCTCATTACCGTATGCTGTTTCTGCAACAGGCATGTTGGTAGTTTCTGCCCCGGCAGTCATCACAAGCTTGCTCTCCTCTGGAGAGAGACTGGAGCTTCTGCTGATACTCAGAGCAACCCTGTCCTGCCATTGCTGTGCTTATTTTGTCCTGAGTCTGCAGACTTAGTTGCTGGGATGTCCACAGTGCCTGCTCTGGTGCCACCCTTACTGCTGCCCCTTGTCAAACACTGTAAGTGTCACGTTAAGGACAGCATGCTTCCATGAACACAGGATGTGTGGCAGGCAAGATTCCTTCCCCACCAGCATAAGCAGAGGAGGAGGCCCCAAATAGGAACTGTGTAAAGGCTCCTGCTCTTAGTCGCTTTTTCCGTGGAGCTGCATGGCCTCCTGTCCTCTGCTTCAAACATAAGAATATCCATTGTGTCCCCAGTTGGGGTGGCCTGCAGTGCTGTAACTCTCCACTGGTGGTCTTAGGAAGTAAACAATTTATTCCCAATAAATGAAAAGATCTCTTACATCGGAAAGGGGACACAGCTGAAGGTCAAAAGAGCAGCCAGTGGCAAGCTTTAGACAGAGCTGTTTACCACAATCACGGATGGAAATTTTTACAGACTTCAGGACAAACATCTGGTTCGCTGTGAGATAGATCTTTGTAGGTTTTGGGCCTCTTCCCTGGCTGGCCTGGCCACGTCTGAGATACTCTTCACAGCTTGCAGCTCATAAGGCCAGCGGCATGATGTCAGATAGTATGAGGCTGGGCCCGTGGATGTGAGGCTCACAATCACCATTTGCACGTGGGTACACACATCGATCATTCTTTTTTGCTAACCTGGATGAAGTTGTTCTCAAACATCAGCATGTACTCGAATATAGTATAATACCCTTCGGGCCGTTGCTGCGACTTCCCCACACGGGTGTTCAAAATGCCCAACGCATGCATTGGGTCCTGTCATACGGTAACAGCGACCGGCTGCCCCTGGTTATCAGAACAGCACACCTTGCAGGTCATTTCATGTTCACATCACTTCACTGGGGTGGGCAGGCAGTCGTTCTTTGCAGGTCCCCCTTCTGCCTCAGTGTCCCCCAGAGAGAAGTTTGGAATGACTGAAGACTGGATATAGGTGCTGGGGGGTACCAGCCACTCTGTGCTTGGTGCCCTGGACCATCTGGGCACCTGGAGCGAGACCACTCCCACCTGGTGTGTGGAAAGGTGCTTTCCAGAGGAGTTTCCCACCAAGCCTGACACCCTGACCCTTTTAAACCTCTCCTGCCCGTTGTGACCTATTGCCACCACACATCACTGTCATCATCCTCCCAGCCAGTCCCTCAAGGCAGCAACACCACCCTTTCCCTCAAAGGCAGCACCATCAAGCAGCAGAGACCCCGCTGAAAGCTGACCCTGGCTTTTAAAAATTAATATTAGTGTCATTAAATGTTGGACAAAGTGAAAAGTTGCAGAAATAATTCAAGGCTCCATATGTTTTTATCATCCCCTAGAGATGATTCAACTTTGCTTCTGACAAACGGTCAGGCTAAGCGACTAGCATTCTGGGATGACTTTATTTATTTATTTACTTTTATTTATTTATTTTTTAATTTTACTTTATATGGGAGTATAGTTGATTAACAATGTTGTGTTAGTCAGGTGTACAGCAAAGTGATTCAGTTATACATATATATCTATTTTTTTCAAGTGCTTTTCCCATTTAGGTTATTATAGAATACTGTGCTATACAGTAGGTCCTTGTTGGTTATCTATTTTTAAATATAGCAGTGTGTACTTGTCAATCCCAAACTCCCAGTCTATCCCTTCCCCCCTACCCTTCCCCTCTGGTAACCATAAGTTTGTTCTCTAAGTCTGTGAGTCTGTTTTTGGTTTGTAGATAAGTTCATTTATATCATTTTTTTAAGATTCCACATATAAGAAATATCATATTACATTTGTCTTTCTCTGTCTGACTTTCTTCACTTAGTATAATCTCCAGGTCTATCCATGTGCTGCAAATGGCATTATTTCATTATTTTTAATGGCTCAGTAATATTCCATTCTAGAAAAAAAAATTCCATTGTATATATGTAACACATCTTCTTTATCCATTCATCTGTTGGTGGACATTTGGGACTTTAATTCAACTCCAATCCTGGAAAGTGTTGTTCTACCTCTTCTTTCATTTAATCCTTATTCCATAATCCCATCTCAACATGGAGGGATTTATCTGACTCTTTCCAGCTTTGGTGGGCCCTGAATATCAATTTTTGTCTACCTCTTCCTGTGAGACTTCTGAGAGAACCGCTCAGCTTTTCCACTTTTAAGGCAACTTTTCCAGAATCAGAAAGTACCACTCTTTCTAAGAGTTCTTCAAATCCCAGGCTTATCTCACTGTCTACCCTTCTTCTTCAAGGATTTTGGCCTCATAAGTCCCTGCCACCTTGATTTTCGTTGATGTCTTCAAGGACTTGACGTTCTATTTTTAAGAATTTGAATCATCCTCATTAGAACTAATTCAGAAGTTTTGTTTGAATTAATGTCGTTCAGAAATTGCTGAAAATAGAACTATCCCCAACTGTCTTTTCCATCTTAGAAACATTAGATAATTAAATCATCCAGCTAGCAAGCAGCAGAACAAAGCGTTAGAACTAAGATGTGCCTAAGCCCAAAGCCTGCATTCTTGACTTTCACACCACACTGCCTAAGGAGAAAGGTGAAGATGTCAGGAAAATGTGGACCCCATAGATTTCCTTAAAACACTGCATCAAAAACAGCTCTGCTACAAAGCAAGCTTACCCTCAGTATGGCAGTAGAGAAAATGTCAGTGATTATCTTTGTAGATGCTAGTGTTCCATGGCCGTAGTGTATCTACGGATGGTAAGTAACAAATGGCCATTGCTGAGGATTTCACAGAGACAGTGATTCCACAACTTGATCAGCACCCTTCTCGTTGGTCATTAAGACAGAAAGGTGCTCAGGACAACAGAGTAAAAGTGAGACTGGTATAAAGCTAATGCTCATCATGACAAAACAATCAAACACAAATCCTTGTTATCTTCAAAAAGCTGACAAAGTGGGAGTGGAGAAATATTTAATAAAATAGTGAGAAAAAAACTGAGCCACCTGGTACTTTGAGAGAACAAAATCAGCCAGAAAGTAATGAAAGTCCTTAGAATGCTAAGGGACTCCCTTGGCTTTACGTAAGCAAATGAGGCATTTTAAGAGGAAAGATTGGATCCAGAGATAATGGGCATTGCTTTCAGATATATTATTGAATTAATGCTTATTGAAATCTTTCTGAAACAAAAAAGGGGAGAAATTTATGAGTGAATATTTGCCTAAAAAAGCACTGGATCAAAGAAGGAAAGGGATATTCAATCTCTAAAACTTTAAACAATAAAAACTGACAATCACAAAGCTTAAAGTATAAGAAAGAAAGGACTTGAAACCACCCACCAAGTTTTCTAAAAGCCATGCTGCTCTGAGCATCAGCCTCATAGACCCACATGTTTTTAAATACTAATTTAAAAAATTACAGAGCATAATATCTTAGTTTCTGGTTAAATATAAACTAAATGAATGTAAAACTGTACCCAAACAAGATTCCTCTATTAAGAACAGGACCCTTGCTTTCTGTATTCCAGAAGAATGAAAAAAAAAAAAATCTTCAAAAGAATTTGCAAAGTGAAACCATCAGTAAAGCATTTTTCCTACATTTGTTGTGGTATTTACTTGGCATTTTAAACATTTTCTCTTGGTGTGATGCATCCATTTTGCACATATGGGTTATTTTATGATTAACACATAATGGAGTAGTTAGACAGGCAATAACATTTCATGCCTAAGCATGTGAAAATTAATCTAGCCTTTCAAATAAATCTATACTTATTCCATAAATTCTGCTTCCGCTTTCTAATTCCCAGACCTGTACTTTATGTTGAGTTCAAATTCCTTTTCCACATATTTTTACATACCACAAATAAAAGTGAAAATTACTCTATTTCTTCCAAGGTAAAATAAAATTATCTGTTGGGCTATTCTTAGGCAAAAGCCTATTCGTTTATTTAAACTGTTATTTTTTTAAAACCAGTGGTCTTGAAAATAATGTAGAGACACTTTCTTTCTAGTCTAAGTATCCCAATTTCTATTCATTTAGTCTGTCATGCCTGCATCATTAGATTTGAATGATACCAAAGTTAGTATTAGTCAAAAAATGATCATCCACATTTTTGCCATATTACCAGAAAGACTTATTGATTCATCCTTTTCACTAATATTTTGTCTGTAGAAGGCCAGCATTTGAAAACACATAGAGAAAGAGAACAAAACCAACGGAGTCAGCCCTTAAGCCACTAATACATTATCACAGCAGTTTCTCAGGTCAGCTACTGTGTTTAAAAGAAAGAGTCAGAGAGTGAGACTTGGGGCTTGTAAGTTGTCATTGCCATGCCACAAAATCACTGGATCCTGGGACTTATGTTTTGTTTCAGGTTTGGAAAGGTGAACTTAGACCTTTTATTCTACTACTTAAAAGTGCTTTAAAGTATCTCGAGACTGACTGAGTTCAAGTTCTTTAACATGGCATAAAGACCCTCCAAGTTGCAGTCCATGCCTACTGCTTTACCCATCAGTGTATCACCACCCAGTGAATTGAACTTGACACTTCAGTAATATCCTCTTTGTTGTTTCCTAGATGGCCATACTGCTCCATGCCTCCACCTTTGCTTCCTTCTTCTCTGCCTGAGGATTATTACTCTTCATTCTTCAGTAAAACTTGCTCATCCCTTTCATGCTGGGTTAGGCATCTCTTTCTATTCTCATGCATATTTCTATATTCCCCTGAATATTTCTGTCATGGCAATGACTATATTTTATTATAATCACTTATTTTTATGACTTCCTCCCCACAAACTATAAGCACACTGAGAAAAGGGACTTACTTCTTCTGCTTTGTATTCCCTTGATGGGTATTTTACAACTGGAAAGAGATGGCATTCCAAGCCGGTGTAACAACACAAGCAAAAGTCAAAGACTCAATGAGGGGGAAGATATTTGAACTAGAAAACAATGGAGTGTGTGATCCTAGTTTTGTTCCAAATACAAACTGAACTATAAACCTTGCTTGGCAAGCTACTGTACTACTCACCTGCAGTGTAATAGAGACAAAGTCCTTCTCTCATGAAGTTTTATTTCTAAGAACAAACACTAATACCTAAGTGAGACCAAACTAGTACAGAGCCAGAGAATTTAAGTATTAAGATGAGTACTGGGAAGTCATTTTGTTGTTGTTGTTACTTTTGAAACAATGTTTCAAAGTGAAGATAGTATTTGAGCTAAGGTATTCCAATGAAAGTGTATGCAATAGATTAGGGTAAAAAGATTTCAGTTGTTAAAGTGGAGCTTATTTCATGTGTTAAGAGTAGAAGAAAAGAAAAAAGTCTAAAATAATATTTTAAAGAAAAAACATTTACTGTATCTAAAAAAACTGAGAATTGAAAGACGGTATTAGGGGGCACTTATATGTGAAAAGTAAAAACTGAAAGAGAAATTTTCAAAATGGTAACAAAAGAGTAGTCAGAGGAGCGGGAAAATAATGGCTATAGAAAGTTCTATTAATGGCCCCAGTATTTTCCTATCTCTCTCTGACTTTTAGTGATATCCTCCCACTGTGACTCTGGGAGGGGCCATGTGGCTTGTTTTGGCCAATGGGACAACAACTAATTTGACACAAGGAGAGACCTGAACAAGTGCTCGTGTGTTTCCACTTCCTTTCTTGCTCCTCAGCACAGCCTGCTCGATGACAAGATGTGTGGAGCAGAACCAAGGCAGTTCAAATGTCCCAGTCACACTAATGAAAGAAATCAAAGATGACACAAACAGATGGAGAGATATACCATGTTCTTGGATTGGAAGAAGCAACATTGCGAAAATGACTATACTACCCAAAGCAATTTACAGATTCAGTGCAATCCCTATCAAATTACCAATGGCATTTTTCACAGAACTAGAACAAGAAATCTTACAATTTGTATGGAAACGCAAAAGACCCTAAATAGCCAAAGTAATCTTTAGAAGGAAAGACGGAATTGGTGGAATCAGGCTTCCAGACTTCAAACTATACTACATGGCTACAGTGATCAAGACAGTATGGTAATGGCACAAAAACAGAAATATAGATCAAGGGAACAGGATAGAAAGCCCAGAGATAAACTATGGTCAACTAATCTATGGCAAAGGAGGCAAGGATATACAATGGAGGAAAGCAGCCTCTTCAATAAGTGGTGCTGGGAAAACTGGTCAGCTACATGTAAAAGAATGAAATTAGAACACTCCCTAACACCATGCACAAAAATGAACTCAAAATGGATTAAAGACGTAAATGTAAGGCCAGACACTATAAAACTCCTAGAGGAAAACATAGGAAAAACACTCTTTGATATAAATCACAGCAAGATCTTTTTTGACCCACCCTCTAGAGTAATGGAAATAAAAACAAAAATAAATAAGTGGGACCTAATGAAACTTCAAAGCTTCTGCACAACAAAGGAAACTAGAAGCGAGATGAAAAAACAACCCTCAGAATGGGAGAAAATATTTGCAATCGAATCAACAAAGGATTAATCTTCAAAATATATAAACAGTTCATCCAGCTCAATATCAAAAAACAAACAACCCGATCAAAAAATGGGCAGAAGACCTAAATAGGCATCTCTCCAAAGAAGACATACAGATGGGCAGAGGCACATGAAAATCTGCTCAACATCACTAATTATTAGAGAAATGCAAATCAAAACTACAATGAGGTGTCACCTCACACCGGTGAGAATGGGCATCATCAGAAAATCGACAAACAGTAAATGCTGGAGAGGGTGTGGAGGGAAGGGAATGCTCTTGCACCGTTGATGGGAATG
This sequence comes from Hippopotamus amphibius kiboko, assembly GCF_030028045.1. Lineage (NCBI taxonomy): Eukaryota > Metazoa > Chordata > Mammalia > Artiodactyla > Hippopotamidae > Hippopotamus > Hippopotamus amphibius. The sequence continues at coordinate 169,448,959 of NC_080189.1, forward strand.
TAAACTGATACAACCACTATGGAGAACAGTATAGAGGCTCCTTGCACAACTAAAAATAGAGTTACTATATGACCCAGCAATCCCACTGCTGGGCAATATACCCAGAGAACAGCATCATTCAAAAAGACACATGCACTCCATTGTTCACTGCAGCACTATTTACAATAGCTCAGACATGGAAATAATTAAAATGTCCATTAACAGATGAATGGATAAAGAAGATGTGGTACATATATATAATGGAATATGACTCAGCCATAAGAAGGAATGAAATTGTGCCATTTATAGCAACATGGATGGATCTAGAGACTGTCATACAGAGTGAAGTGAGTCAGAAAGAGAAAAACAAATATCATATATTACCACATATATGCGGAATATAGAAAAATGGTACAAATCAACCTGTTTGCAAGGCGGAAATAGAGACACAGATGTAGAGAACAAACATATGGACACCAAGTGGGGAAAGTGGGGAGGGTTCGTAGGGAATGAGTTGGGGGATTGGGATTGCCATATATACATTACTAATAAGAAAAAAATTTCAAATTGTACACTCTATATGCAGTTTATTGTATGTCAACTGTAGCTCAATAAAACTTCTATATATATATCTATATATAAAAAGAAAGAAAAAATGTCCCAGTCAAGATCCAGACATGTGAGAGGACCCAGTCAATGTCAACAAAGTCTTCTCGTTCACATACAGTTGACCGCAGGAGTATGAATGAAGATGAGACTCCACAGCCCAACTCAGATCACAGACACAGAAACCCATCTCTAGATTTGTGAGTGAAAAGAAATATTTTTATCATGTTAATGAGGTTTTGTAGCTGTTTGTTACACAGCATGATTTTGGCTATCAATTACTCATGTAAGTATCATGGGTGCCAAATAAGACACTTTCTGTATATGCATACATTGTGAGTTGAATTGTGTTCCCTTAGAAACCCTTAATATTCTAATCCCAATACATGTGAATGTAACCTTAACTGGATATAGGGTCCCAGATGTAGTCAAGTTAAGATGAGGTCATTCCCATGGCCCTTAATCCAATATGACTGGTGTCCTTATAGGAAGCAAAAGGAGGCACAGGGGAGAACCCTAATATGAAGATGGAGGCAGAGATTGGTGTGATGCATCTATAAGTCAAGGGACACGAAGGATGGCCAGCAACCATCAGAAGCTAGGAGAGAAGATTGAAAGATATTCTCCCTCAGCCTCCAGTAGGAACAAATTCTACCAACACCTTGATCTCAGACTTCTAGCCTCTAGAACAGTGAGAGAATAAGTTTCTGTTGTTTTAAGCCACCCCGTTTGTGGTAGTTTGTTATTGCAGACCTAGAAAACTAATACAGCATGTGATCAAGGATCAATAGCTACAGAAAACTAGGTTTATAAAAGAAGCCTAAAACATAGGCATAGTATTTGGCTAAGGCCCAAGAATTCTTATACATTATTTTAAAGAAAAAAATAGTATTATACCTGACATTAGTAGCAAAGATCCCTATAACTGAGAACATACATCATTTCTTTTGAGAAGATTCAAAGCCTGTTGAAAAATGGGGTACAACCAGAAATTCTACTCAATTTTCCTCTTATTTATGTCAACAAATCCATCTTTTTTGTCATGCTTCCTTTCCTTTTATTGAGGTTCTCTTTCTTTTACATAGAAATCGTTTCTCAAAGTCTGAGCTGAAAGCCATATTTAAGTTCCCATATCCTGTGCACTTGTAACTTTGGTAATTGTGTAGTTGATATTTTAATTTGTCTCTTTTCTGCCATCAAGCTCTAAACGCTGTGAATTCAGTACTATGGCTCTATTCAGCTCTTAATCCAGTGCCTGGAACTGGTGCTCAATAAAGATAATTAAGTGAATTATATTATTAATTTACTAACCAGAGTTGTTTTCCTTAAGAAGCCTCCAGTCCTACACTTGTGTTCTTCTTTCCTAGCTTATCATCAATCTATTGGATTTTAAATATACCAGTAGGCATTCGTCAATTAATAGAAAAAATCTTACCTTGTTTTTAGTCAAAACTTGGACAGTTACTTTACCATTTGAACATATTTGATCTTTCGTCAAAGATATGTCCATATGAATACAGCATAGCGATTAAAGGAATGTTTTGGAGTGAGACATATCTAGTTTCAGTCTTTGGCTTAGTGACATATGAGCTGTGAACATGGCAAATTACTTAAACTCAATCTAATTTTCCTCATTTCTGCCATAAATTCAAACTAACAATATATAAATCAAAATTGTCATAAGAAGCAAATAAGAACACACGCAAAGCTATTAGAACATATTAACCTGAATGCAAAACTAAAGGTTTTGAAAAGAATTATGTAAGGATCCCATTGTATTAGCCCCCTAGGGCTGCCATGACAAGATGCCAAGACTGAGACTAAGGTGCCGGCAGTGTTGACTTCTTCTGAGGGAGGCCTCTCTCCTTGTTTTGTAGGTGATTCTTTTTCCATGTCTTTACTGGGTCTTTCTCCTGTTTGTGTCTGTGTCCCAATCACCTCTTCTTATAACGACACTGCATATTAGATTAGGGCCCACCCAAATGCCCTCATTTTACTTTAATTACCTCTTTAAAGGCCCTTCCTCCAAAATCAATCACATTCTAAAACTTGATTTCAGCATATGAATTTGGGGAGGGACACAATTCAGCTCATAGTACCCTTATTCCAGTGTTAAGTTGTCAGACCAGAGTAAAGTTTCTTATGTTTGATACCATGCTTCATTTATTATCCTAAACTTATGGTTTTCTTTCTTTAATATTAAGAGGTGTTTAGCTTTTAATTGTCATATGTGTCAAAAAATGATAGGGAATATAACTTCCATATTTTTTAAACAAAATTCAACTCTAATCTTCCACTTTAACAATGGATTTTGACAAAAAGTTATATAACTGTTGTTAGAATATTATCACAATATTTTATATGTCCCTATGGAAATGGAGTCTTTCTCATTCCTATTCCCATCATGTTTTATTTATGCCCTTCAATGCTGTACACTGGCACAACACACATTACAGGCAACATGTGTCCCTATGGGCTTCCTGCCTGTTCTGAAGAATTTCTCTCTCTGACTCCCCTAGGACATTGAGAAGGATAAGTTTTTGTTTTTTTTTTTTCTGGCAGTCAGCACTTGGTGCACGTATGCGTTGTGAATGTCACTAAATCTGCTGCATTTCCACATTTTAAAACCTAAATCTACTAACATACATACCTCAGTGAACAGAATTCATAAAGGTCTATTGATGGCTAATTATTGTTAATTATAGTATAATCAGAATGCAATCAAGATCTCCTGTCTGATCCCAGGAGACTGGACCAAATCACAGTGGAGAATATTTAGCAATTTTCTTTTTGATGTTGAGGGACTGAATTGCCAAATCCAGCCATGTAAATTCAGTCAACTAAAATACCTTGAACAGCTACCTTTCTCCGGCTTTTAATTGCAAGGTATGGGTCACAAGGGAGAATGACACAAAGAAAATCCTTTCCCATTACATGAGAATGAAGTTCAAGGCCATGCCCAACACATGGTGGGTCAATAGCAGCATCATAGTATCTTCATCACAACTGTTATCAGTATGTCAATAATTGTCACATAGGAAATCATCTTGGTCTAGATACCAGTAAAAAGTTGTGTACGGAAATCTTTTGCCTTAAGTAAATTATACCTTTTACTGAAACAAACTTCCATCTGAGGAAATTAATTTGTTACAATTAACACAAAGGTCTTGCCAAGATGAAAATGTAGATTCAAATTGAACAAAGCTTAAAAATTTTGTGATTATTGACTGTTTTCACATTGAATATTTTCTTAGATATTTAGTGTTACCCAGTGAAGCAGCATCACAATAATTCTACTGATAAGATAACTGAAGCTCAGTTTACCTAAGAAAATTTCCTCATTTTTGCAACTCCATTCTATGAAGAATGAAGTAAATGGTGTTGGGAAAATAGGCTATCCATTTGGGGAAAAAAAAGAAATTAAAATAGCTTCCTGTTCTGCCTGTCTTAGGCAGCAATTTTCCATGAATCAAAAATTTGCATGTTAAAATGAAACTATAAATAGGAAAGAATAGATAATTTTTTCTTTAATAAGAATTGATTGGGATAAGCCTTTCTAAGCAGGAACAAAAGCCTAAATGCCTAAAAGAATGTAAGTGATTAAATTGTATAAATATGTACGGGTTTTGTGTGTTAATATAAAAATTGCTTTCAAAACACCAAAAGGCAATTGACAAAATTAGTTATTAACTAGTTAACTGATGAGGTTACAGTTGAGGCATAAAAGCATAGGTACTTTTTTAAATATAAAAATAGTATTCAAATAAGTAAAACTGAAAAATCCAAGGAAAAAACGTGCAAGGACATAGAGTTAGAAAAATATATAGAAAAAGAAATAGAAATTGTCTAAAATAAAAACATGCTCAACCTTTTCTCACAATAAAAAACACAGATAACGTTTAAAAAATGTACACTCTTAACAAAGTTAAGTTTTTGGAAGTATGCAGGTAAACACAAATTGGGATAACTTTTCATGAGTTAGTTAAAAGTAAGTATACTTAAAATATTAAAATACACATTCCCTTTGGCTTACAGTCTCCACTGTTTAGAATTTACTCTATAGGTAAATAGGTACATAGGATGCTCTCCAAAGGACTACTTTTAATGGAAATATATGGGACATTTTTATCATAGTTAAATTCAGAATGAAAACTTTACAAATAACCCAAGAACATGAGATTAATTCTGTTTGATGTAACTGGTAAATGTCACTTTTCTTTTTTGTTTCCCCATATTTGGCATCAGTGAATGATAGAAAGGAGGAGAATGTTATCATTTTGGTAAACTTTTCATACACAGCAGAAAAAAAAATATTAGTTTTCTCTCTTACAGAAGATACTTTAACTTTAGAAAAAGATTTTTTTCTTTCTTTCTAGGCATGTATAAAAGTAGAGCTGCTATATGAGTGGATCATCTTTTTGTATTACACAACATGAAAAAAATACATTCATAGCAGAATGAAATATATTTACTTTGATCTTGTTACAACGAGAAAGGGCCAGAATGGACCAAAAGTCCCGTTCATCATGTATTTACGACGAAGGCAGTAATCAAGATAACACCATGTCTCATGCAGTGAGAGCTGTGGATCAGGAAACATACGGAAATGGTTTCAGAGGAGTACATATTTCCTTGAGATCCTCTGCATTCAAAATCAAAACACTCCCTGTCTGGTGCACCTCGTATATTTCCAACCCAACATCTCCATTTGTGTTTCCCAGACCTACAGTTAAAATGAAATATTAGCTCATGTTGGGTGATGTCTAAGAGTGCCCCATGAAATATTTTGGCAGCCATGGACCTTCCAAGATAGTGTGGGGAATCATAACATCTGCCCTGTGAGGATAAAGTCAGCTCCAACCACCACAGACCACCTATGCTTTTGGCAACCTAAAAAAAAAAAAAAAAAAGATGGTTTTACTCACCAAAGGGCATCCATGTGAGGTTCTTGCAGGGTGGTCAGGATTGGGATCCACTTGGTCATGTGGACTAGACTTAGTAAGAGACATAACATCTTAAGCTAAAATATCAGGAAAACCTCTACATCCACACATCCACACAGACAGTTTATTATCAGCTCCAATCTAGAAAAGAGGTTCCTCACAGTCAAAATATTATGGGCTATACTCTTTCATTAGTGCATGAGCATTATTAGCTTCTTAGTTGAATTGTTGGTATATTGTTCTCAGTGGCTCAGAGAAACTGCAGCTGTTTGTCTATTTTCCTTTGTTCTCTGTACTGTCTTCAGCTCCTGTCCATGCACGTGTTCATAGATGCCACCAATCTAGGACTGTCATTTCTAAAAACAGAATTTGGAGCTGTGTGAGCACGATAGCTCAGTTTTATCATCACAACTGATGATGTGCTTGGAGAAAGGTGTTGATCGGGTTCCTTATTCAATAATTTGCTATAAAAATCTACTTTATTTTGTTTTAAAATGACTTCATTTGAAAATGGTTACTGATATTTTCTTTAGCTTCATTTTTTTGTCCACTTGTTACTGCATTAGTTAGAACATTAGGAAAATGCCCAATGATGCTTACAAGATATTTGTCTTGTTTGTGGGGATTGCTGAAGATTTTTATTTGTCAAACTGTGATAGTTTCTATTGGTTAAGAGATGGGTGCTTGGCCTTGGTTTGACTCCTGCCTCTACAACTAACCAGCCGTGTAATTTTGGATAATATGTTTAACCTCTGACATAACTAGGAGAAATTCTTCTAATTGAAATTTGCAGAAACCCAAGTTTATTAGCTTTAAAAAAAAGTATGAAAATGTTGGGCAAAATGACAAGAACGCAAAAAGGCAGAAGTGAACCTAAATGAAGAAATGACTTGACCCAAGGGTTTCACGCTGTCCATTTCTCTCTTTTACTTCTTTGTACAGAACTTACTCTCTTTTAATACAGATAGGCAGTTTCCATGTAGAATATTCCACGAATCATTTCACACATACAAACAGAATTTCCAACCAGAAATGCAGGGCAAAAAACTATTCCTCAATTCCTCATTAACTCAAGCCAGACAAATCTATGGGGGTGACTCCCATCCAGCTGGTTCAAATACCTATTCATGAAAAAATTCGAGAGATGAAGAGTTATAACTAGCTCCCCTTAAATCCCAAAATGCTCCTGTGGCTAGTAATGCCTCTTCTTTCACTAGAAGAAAAGTAGGGAAAGGAATGCTGGGTTGAGGCAATCTCCACTTTTGTTTTCCATCATCCTCAGCTGCAAATTGGGAATACAGTACTTACTCTATAGAGGTTCTATGAGATGTCAGTGGCATAATGTATATAATCATTAGCACAATTCTTGGCCAATGGAATAGAATCAATAAATAGTGACTATTATTATGACATTTGTATTAAAGGAGGCATATGGAATAATTTTTTGTGGAATGACCAGACCTTCTATTACATAAATAGGTTATAAAAATTTAGTAATTGTCCACATTTACCTCATTTGAATTCCATCCTAAACCATACATATTTCTCATTCTTAACTCTTTTGATTCACTAAGTATCTTCATGTGCTTTTACATCATTGCTGAATTTTTTTTCATTTTCAGTAATTATGAAATGCTTGATTATATTTCTGATGAAATGTTGGTTTTCATTTCAATGGTTTAATTAATAATATTTATTGACCGCTTAAAATCTTTGAAACATTACACAAATAGTTTTTAAAAATGCAATTAGCACACCAAAAGAAATGTAGTATTTTAATATTAAATATGAAGCAAAAAGCTGATGCATTGATGTTTTTAATTAAGATAGAAAACCTCAAATTAACAAATCATTCAGAGAAGGAGAGAAATTTAAAATGATTTGCTTATTATTAACAAATACTACTGTTTTTTATATACACTTATAATTTGGGGGCAACAAATACTTAATCTCTCCTTACATACACAAGAGAAAAATAATAACAATAATAAAACTATGAAATAAAATCACTCCTTAGTGAATACATCCTATATTTCAGTGGCTGTGTGAAGTGCTTTACACATATTTCCCCATTTTTTTCTCAAGTCTATGGATTTAGGTATTATTATTTTTCCATTTTGTTATTGAGTAAACTAAGGCACAAAAAAACCCAGTGACTTGTCCAAGTTTTACAAGCTAGTTAATAGTAAAGCTCATATTTGTACCAGCTCTGAGTCTAAAGCCTGTGCTACTGATCACGATAAAACACCGGGCACTGGCTTACAGATCAAAACACCAGGGTTTGTGCATCTGTGTGTTTTTCCTAGCATCCTTCCTATAACCCATTCTGACTACCTCTCAATTCAAACTACTCTGGCTCCAGGGAGGGTAATTAAGAGTTATGACTTCAAGGGACTTCCTGCTAGGTCACCAGCTGGATTTCCACGTGTTAACAAAGATAATGTGAAATGTAAATACACAACATAATTAGGCAAAAATGGGTGTTTAAATTAGGAGCAAAGGGCCCAATTTGCTGGGAATATGCACAATGACAACCAATTAGTCACTTGGAATGTGCTGACAGTATTATTTCCCAGCATATCAGACACATGCCTTTGCTTATAAAATCTTCTTTAGTTCTTACTTTTTTTTTTCCTTAAACTGTCATTGCTGTTCAAATCAAAGAAAAATTAACACTGGAGTAATGCTAACTGCCTTGGGATGATCCTTCTTCTTGTAAAATTTCTGTGTATCTTATCTGTATAGAAAGACTATAACTTGTCTTTCTTTTCATGCTATGAGCTCCTTATCCCAGTCAAGCAATGGTAAGTATGGGACTGGCATTTCCCAACATGCTTTACAAAAGTTCTATGGGACATAACTGACATTGCATGAGATTCATATTTAGCAAGTTTGGGAAAGCCAGGGAGATATTTGGAAAGATTTTACAAAACTTCTCAAGGATACTGATATGCAAATAGGTATATCCAGAAAGGAAATAAAAAATGCAATGGTTTTTAGATGTGTTTGATCCTGAAACAGTGCTTCTTGGAGCATCTCTCTAAACTTGTGGTCCATTACACACTGGAGAAGATATTGATTGGAAACACTTCAGTGTGCTCATTTTGCTTCTGTTTCTGCCTCTTAATCAGTCCCCGTTTTCTCACTCTGTCAACAGATTTAGCTGTCTATAATTAATATGCATCAATATCTGTACAGCTAACATTTATCACGTACTTAACTATGTGATGGACTCTGAGCTAAGGATTTTACTTGATTGAACTCAAAGTTTAAAGTGTTGTTATTAAACCCATTTTACTTATAAGGAAATTGATAATCTGAGAAGTTATGGGAAATGCCCAAGGTCACTTGGTTATTCAGTGATAGGACAGAGAGAGGCACTTAGCTATCAGATTCTAATGTTAGAGTTCAAACTCTTTAGCAAAATATATAAAGGCTTTCATGTGCTAAACAAAATCTACTTTTCAATTCTGATACTGTGCCACCCACCTTTCTTATCTTCCTTCCATCAATCTCCCAGTAATATAACAATATTTATGCATTTCTTACAATATTACTAATTTATGGTTCTACTATACATGAACGTATCTGTGCTTTAATAAATAAATATATAGCAATTTTTTAAAGTTATCTGATTAAAATTCTTAAAATTATTCTAAATTATGTTTTAATGGACTTAATACCATACTCTACAAACTATATATGTATGCAAGGGTATTTGGATTTGTTTATGTCTGAAGATAAAAAGAGCAAAAAATGTGTAAACAAAAATATTGGGAATATTTTTTTCATCTTCCCAACTCTAACCACACTGGGAACAAATACAGCGATTACTGTTCAATACAAAGTTTTCAATAAAGCAGATTGTGAAATTTCTAGCCATATATTTCCCATTTTGGATTATGTAGGTCCTTTCTTAATATGTTTAAGGTTACACACCAGGAAAAAGCTAAGGAATTTGTCTTAGGTAATTATAATATATACAATAATATAGCACTCTTCATTGATATTTTATATTTGAGTAGCAAGTGACCCTGGTCTGTCTGTTTAGTCTCATTCTTACATATTCTTGACCTCTCACCATGCCTGGTGTATCACACTGATGAGTCCCAGTGGTAAGGTGATGGTACATTCATTTGGTATAATTGAGAAAATATAATGAAAAGATTCATTACAAAAGCTTGGATAGCATTCCAGGGCTAACAAGAAATGGGAACAATTTCCAGTCCTGGATTCGAAGGGTAAAGGGAGGGAGTGGTCATCAGAACCTAGATGGAGAGGAATGCTGCTCTAGGGTAGGTGCGTAACAGGTGCTCTGGGCATTGTTAAGAAACACGGTTAATGCCAAACTGTGACCCAACAGATAGTGAGTTTGGGAAAATATTTCTAACTCTACTACTTACTGTCTTTCCCCTTTCCAATTTCCTGCCAACGCTTTCCATTCACTGTTCCCAACTGCAAGCTGAAAGGAAATCCAGTTGAGGAAGTCCATAAAGGTCAGCATCCAGGAACACAGCACAGGATTGAGAAGGGTGGAGAGTGAATCTTAGGGACAAATGGAGACTATCCAGTATAACCAACAGACATCATAGATCATTAGTTAAAAAAAAAGAAAGTTGAGTGATGGTCTTATGACTTGGATAGCTTTTAATTGTAACAAAATATCAGGTGTCATTTAACTTCTCAGAATGAAATGCTCAGGTCTGGATTGATGAGTTTATTGGACTAGAAAGTCTGGAAATGATTATTTTTTAAAACTTTTTCCAGCTACATAGAACTTCGCCTTCCCTGGGCTTCAGATTTTTATCCTGTAGCTAGCTAGCAAGGATTTGTCTTTCAGTGTGAAAAAAAATGGGGAAGCGTATTTTCAATATTTATGTAGAGCAACATAGGAAAGTAGTGAGAATGTAGATACATTTGCCACAACCATTTAATTGAGCAGTAAAACAATACCTGTGATTTTTAAAACCATCAAATTTCCTGTAATAGTTGGGTACAAAAAATATTACATATAATCACACAATAACCTTTTTCAAATAAGAAAATTTTGAAACACAAGACCTTAAAAGAACTACCATGAATATTCTTAGCTCAACCAATGAATTAAAGCCTACAGAGAGGTAAAATATTTTCGTGAAGCCAATTTCTCATACCACTTTCTTCCAAAGTTGATATTTAATTACAATTCCTAAATGTTTCAGCAACACAGCCCAACTAACTGCTGTCTAATGGAAAGAATGTTTTAAAATTTGCTTTAGAATTCCACTCAGAAAATACTGACAGCTAAGTATCTACGGAGCATTGCTTATATACTACCCACCATGCAAAATGCTGTGAGAAATCCAAGAAAGACTGCCCTCAAGGAATACCAGAAATTTATTGGGATCTTTACCTTGGAGAATAGGACCATTATACAGATATCTAGGATACAAGCAAAATAAACTCTGAGACCTTAAAAAGGTATAAATTAAGAAGTCTGGTTTTATATGCTATTACTTAGCAATGTTTTAATAGTTGTTTAGAGATATTTTCCTGTTTGCTCTCTCACTTGTGCTGACAACTGTCATGAGTTCATTGCTATATAATTATTGCCCTTTTGTAGATGAAACTAAGGTCCAGATTAGAGACGTAGTAAGGGTTTGAATCCTGGTTGTTTGTTTTGTTTTGTTTCCTGTTTTCTTTTCAATCTATTCACTTTTCATAATTCACCACTCCTCTTCTCCTCAAAGAAGAAAATGACTACATCTATCTGTGAGGATGAGCAAACAAGGTAAGGTAATAAGTATAGAGAACGAATTCATCCAAATGTGAGCCTACCTACCTCAGTGCTAAAAGCCCGTATTTTTCTAAAATATGGGCCAGTTTCCTCTCAGATTTGGAGCAAAAAACAAACATTCTCTTCCGTCACTTGGCATGAGAATGGGAGTGTTAACCATGTGTCAGGACACATCTCAACAGTGGTAATTGTATTTTTATTTCTGCACACCCATTAAATCACTGCCGTGTTCCCAACCAAGATAGCAGCTCATCTACAGCAAATGAAGTGACCCCCCAGCCTTCCATCTGTCTGAGGCTGTTACTCATAAAGGGGCTCAGGGCGCACTTCTGGGTGGCAAAGCATGGGTGTAAGGACAAGCACATTTATTGTCAGCAATCAAGGGCATGAAAACCCCTGTGTCAAGTTTCCCACAGAGAGGTTCTCCTCTGCTGAGAAAATGCCCCCCTTTCCCTCCCTCCTCCACTTCCTGTAAATGTCAAGGGAAACTGGCATCTGGAAGAGAGAGGGTTATCTCTAGGCCCTCCTATCTGGGTCTATGCTTAGACCAGTGGAACTCCTGCCACGTTAAATGCAGCCTTTTCTATAACCTTCATGCTCTCCAAGGCTCCAAGGAGCAATTAGTGCCGTCCACTGTTTCAAATGGATTCACTCACTGAGACCTCATTCCTACACTTGTCTGTTATTATTTGGTCTCAAGAAACATACTTTTCCCACCCTGATTACTGAATGCTGTGGCAGGAATATAAAGTATATTGCAAAGGATTAATGGCAGATAATTAGATTCATTTTTAAACAAATTTTTAATTTAAATTTAACATACATATAGAAAATTGCTCAAATCATAGTATTGCCCAATTAGCATATCATGTAACCACAACCCAGGTCAAAAAAGAAAACATTACCTGCTTGCTAGAAGCTCCCTTGGAGTCTCCTCCCATTCCCTACACCCCCGGGGTAACCACTATCGTCACTTCTAATTCCATAGGTTAGTTTTGCCTATTTTGAACTTTATACAAAGAGAATAATACTGTTATGTCGTCTTTCATGTATGATTTCCTCTGCTCAGTATTTGTGAAATCCATCCATGTTCTTTTGTGTAGCAGTAGTTCACTCTCACTGTTACATAGTAGCCCACTGTAGAAATGTATCAGAATGTATTTATCCATGTGACTCTTGGTTGTCATTTTGAGTGGCTTTCAGTTTGAGGCAATTACAAATAATGCTACTAGGAACCTTATTACCTATGACTTTAGTTGATCACAACTACACCCAGTTTTGCTGAGTATATAACTAGGAGAGGGATTAGTAGATAAGAGAATATGTGCATTTTTAGCTTTGATAGGTTTTGCTAAATAACTTTCCAAAACGATTTTACTATGTGACATGCTCAACAACAGTGTATGAGAGTTTCTGTTGTCCGCATTCTGTGAGCACTTGGTTTGCTCAATCTTCTCATTTAAGCCATTCTGTGGGTTTTGTGGTGCTGTTTCATTGTGGTTTTAATTTGCTTTCCTTTGACAGTAACAATATTGAATTTTTTTTCATATGCCTATTGAAATTTAAATATCCTCTTTTGTAAACTTTTTTTTTTCAGATCTTTTGCTTTTTTATTTGTTTTGTTTGTTTTTTGGGGGGTTAGCTATATTTTGTTATTAATGGAGAGAAATTTTCATATATTTTAGATATAAGTCCTTGTAGGATACATGCATAATAGATGTCTCCACCCATTCTATAGCCTGATTTTTGTTATTCTAATAGTGTCTGTGATAAACAGGAGTTCTTCATTTCAATGCAGACCATTTTTATCATTTATTTCATTATGGTTGGTGTTTTTTAATGTTCTGTTTAAGAAATACTTGACAACTCAAAGTTTTGAAGATGTTCTCTTGTGTCTTCTTGAAACTAAAGCAGCACTTAGAGGTTTTCTTCTTTTAATTAAAATTAGAGGCCAAGATTCATTTCTTTTTCCCACATGGACTTCCAGTTTTCCAACTGACTTAGCTCTCTATTTACTTAAAAAAAAAAATCTCTTCCATTCAACACTTCTGTGCAGTTATAAATCAGGTTATAAACCACAGGTTATAAAACGGCACTAATGTTTGTTATAAATCAGGTGATTATGTATACATGAATCTCTGTCTGAATTTCTTTCCCCATTGATCTATATATCCTTGCTCCAATACCACATGTTCTTAATTTCTGTGGCATTATAGTAAGTCTAGGTATCTGATATTACATCTTCCAACTTTGTTATTCTTTAAGATTATCTTAGTTATTTTTGCCTTTTATATTTTCATATATATTTTTATACCAGCTTGGCAATTTCCACACACACACATAGATGCATATATGCACAAATTCAAGACCTGCTAACATTTTAATTTTTATTGCAATGAATCCATAGATCATTTGCTAGAGAATTAGTATCTTTACAATATTGAATCTCCCAAACTTTGAAAATGGTAAACACTTCATTTATTCAGATTTTCCTTAGTTTCATCTCAGTAAGTGTTTGCTTCATGTGTAAAAGCACATTTTCTTATTCAATTCACTCATAATTATTCTATTCTTCTGTTGTGATAAATAATATACTTTTAAATATAATCTAATTTTTAACTCCTGTTGTATGGAATACAACTTATGTGTATATATATATATACATAACAAAAAACTTATGAAACTTGACTTAGTCTAATACCTAATTTCTAGATTATTTTGAATTTTCCTCACAAAAAATGATGCAATTTGTAAGCAGTGAAAGTTTTCTTTCTTTCTTTTATAACTTAGGACTTACCAATTATTTTGCCTTTTTTAACTGGCATAATTTATAAGACATCCTCCTTCACCACCTATTAATTATTGTTATAATTATGATCATTATTATTATTGTCACTGCTGATGTTGTGCATTTATGTATGCCCCCATATTTACCATTATGTTTTTTATTTTGTAAGCTCTTTATTGGAATATCTTTATATTTTATTCTTTCCTACATTTCTATTTTTCTGAGATTATTTTCCTTCTTCCTGAACAACAACAACAAAATTTCTTTTAATATCTGTTTTCATGTGGGTCTACAGGTGACAAGTTCATTCACTTTTTGTATGTCTAAACATCTTTATTTTGTCACAACTTTAAAGTTATTTTATTGTCTTAAAGATTAATAATAATATAGTAATTCCACTCTCTTCTGGATTTCATTGTTTCTGTGGAAATGTCAGATGCCATATTGCTGCTGATTTGAAGTAATGCATCTCTGCTCCCTCCTTCCCACTCTCTGCCCCCAGCTGCTTGTAGTATTCTCTTTGACATTGGAAATCAGTGATATTCTTTAATGAATTTAGACATAATTACTTTCATACTTAACCTACTGGAGCTTTGAAATGCTCTTTGGATTTAGAAGTTAACATTTTTCTTCAGTTTAGGAAAGTCTTGTCCATTTCTTTTCAGTTATTGTTTTTGCCCCATTCTTTGTCCCCTACACTTCTGGAATGGCAAATACAAATCCATTACACTTTTTCATCAGTCCTACTTATCTCTTATACCCTTTTATATATTTCTTACCATTTTTGCTTTTCATGCCTCAGAATACATTTTCAGACAGCTCATCTTTCAACTGTCTAATCACCTCTGCAGACTGTGGTTCAACTTACATATTAAATTTTGAATTTCAATTATTGTATATTTTAGGTTTAAAAATTCCATTAGATTATTTTTCACTGATTTTAATTCTCCCAAAAGAAAAATCCATTATGTCATCACTGACTTAAATATACTAATAAAATTATTTTAAAGTCCATGTCAGATAGCTCCAGTAACTGGATTATCTGTTTATTTTCTATTTCTCTTGATCTCATTTCATGGTATGCCTAGTAATTTTTGATTGTTTGCCAGATATTACATGTGGAAAAACTGTAGAGTTTCAGGTGGTGCTGTTTTTCTCCAGAGTTCATTTTATTCCTTGTACATCAGTAGGAATGAGGGCAGATACCCTTAATCTGGTCAAGGCCAGAGCTGACTCTAAGCTGTTTTGCAGTTTTGAGAAGCTTGGATCTACTTCTGATTCTCCAATGTTATTAAGCATAGCATTTCATGGGTTTCAGCTGAGAGCCTTGGATTTTGATAGTCTGGGTCCTGAACTACTTGTTATGTAACATTACTAAGCACCCTTTCTGACTGGAGACATTCCTGATTTATTACAAACATGTCAATCTTTTCTATGTACATAACAATAGTAGTTTAAACACTTGGAGACAAGAGGTCATTGGGTAAGATTAGTCCCATACTGTACCATGAAGGTAATGATAACAGTAAGTATACCTCTGAAGTACATTAACCAAACAAAGACTCTGATATTAGTATCAATTTATAGGCTTTACTTATATAAGTGCAAAATAATGAAAAATGACAAAAGTTTCAGTGATTATTAGAAAAGTATAACAATGCAAACTCTTGTACACAGATAAATTTTCTGTAAAACTCTTGAGTCAAAAATCTGAACTTATGGAAGTCTAGAAATTGGCCTTGATCATGGCATTTTGCAGCTTCAACTTCTATTTCTTCCTTGACTGCAAAGCAGAGTATTTTTGTCAAAACTAACAAGTGAAAATAAAATCTAAATTTCAGCCTGCTTCTTAAAGTTTCAAATGTATGTTCAAATTGGAATGAAAACGTGTAGGAAAAGACTTACCATATTGTCAGAGCTAATTCACCCAAAGGTCAGAAAGTGTTTTATAAATACATAATTTATGAACGTTCAAGGCTTGCCACAGGTAAATATAATAAGTGACTAATTATTTTGAAGAATTTTAAAACGAGATATAGAGAAATCAGAGATCATCAATGAAGAATAAGACTGCAAGGCTCAAGGC
Organism: Hippopotamus amphibius kiboko; assembly: GCF_030028045.1. NCBI lineage: Eukaryota > Metazoa > Chordata > Mammalia > Artiodactyla > Hippopotamidae > Hippopotamus > Hippopotamus amphibius. The sequence continues at coordinate 169,465,137 of NC_080189.1, forward strand.
CCCTCAATTAGCTCCTGAATATGTGAATTTTTAGATTTAGTTATCTCCTGTAAGATTAATAATTGCTTTACACATAACAAGAAGCCTTTTCTACTGTAGATAATGAGCGCTAGTTTTCATCAACACAAAGAGGAAAGGATGGGAAAAGTAGATTTAATTCACCTGAATGAGGAAGTAGATGAGCTAACATATAGAACCTCCTTAAAATAATGGGAAATGAGTTTTGAAAAGAGCAACGTAACAGTGGTTACAGAGAGCTTTAAACTATGAAAGACTGAATTCTATTTTTAATGAGAAAACCTGTCTTACTAGTTTAAAGCATTTTTTGAGGAGCTGTGGGGAACTGGGAAGGTACTGGGGAGGAGGAAGGGCACACATTTGAAGACGAAATTCCATTTCACCATTTACAAGCTGCGTGACAAGTCATTTAAAGACCCTAAGCCTCAGTTTCCTCTTTTATAAAATGGCAGTAAAAAAATGACTTTCTTGTGTGTTTGTTCTATGATTTAGTAAATTAATTTGCAGGCTTTCATATATGATCATAGCTAACATAAAGAGAAATTACATTTAATTCTCATAACTACTCTATTATTAAGATATTATGAATAGTAGTCTAATGTTTCAAAGGGAAAACTGAGGCACAGAGATGTTATACTATATGCCCAAGTTCACACAGCTAATAACTGGTGGAACCAGGATTTGAAGTCAGGCAATCTGGCTTGAGAGTTTTTTTTTTTCAACTCTCTAAATAAGCACCATTAACGGTAGATGTTATATTATTGTAGTACTTGTTAATTTATTACCAGTATGCTAAAGAGGGCACGTGGACTGATTGATGCTGACATACCATTTGATTGTTGCTACAAGGGGGACCCTTCTGACATTTATGAGAGGAGGTGCTTCTATGTTCCCATTATCCCCTTGGGAGAACAAAGAAATATCTTCAGTCACTCTCCCTAAGCCTGTTCAACCCTGTACCGATAAGTATAATCATCTATCACTTCCCTTTCTCTTACTCTATTTGCTGTCATACCCAATCCCTTATTTCAGGGAATTAAAGCTTAAATTAGGATTTCAATTCAAAAGACAAGAAATTCCCCATGTTATTCCTAATGATGACCTTTCTCTTTTTTCTTTCTTAATCTGTGCCCTTTTACTTTGACACATGTCTTTGGAAGACTTAATCAATCATCTAAAATCTTCTCATTCCAGAGTATCTATTCATGTGTGTGATGTAATCATTTTAAAAACCCTGTGAGAGACAGACATTTTTTTAAGAAAAAAAATTATTGAAGAATCACATTCATATAAAAAAGTGCTCAAGGGCTTTCTAGGTGGTGCAGTGGTTAAGAATCCGCCTGCCAATTCAGGAGACACAGGTTCAATCCCTGCTCCAGGAAGATCCCACATGCCTCAGAGCAACTAAGCTCGTGAGTCACAACTATTGAGCCCATGTGCTGCAACTACTGAAGCCCATGCGCCTAGAGGCCATGCTCCACAAGAAGAGAAGCCATGGCAATGAGGAGCCTGCGTACCACAACGAAGAGTAGCCCCCACTCACCACAACTAAAAAAAAAAGAAAGCTTGCGTACAGCAAAAATGACCCAACACAGCCAATAAAATAAATAAATAAATAAAAAACAAAAGTGCTCAAATCATGAGCTTATAACCTGATGAATTTTCATAAACTGAACAATCTTGGAACCAACACCCCAGATCAAGGGAAAATGTAATCAGCCTTCCCAGGCCCAAGAGTTTCCATACCTCCTCCCAGAACTTACCCCCAAGTGTGTCTACTCTCCTGCCTTATAGGTTACTTGTACTTATCTTGATTTCATATAAATAGAATCATATTGTATTCATTCTTTCTGTAAACAGTTTCCTTTGCCCGGTTTGTAAAGTCTATCTACATTGTTAGTGTAGTTGTACTTTATTTCCTATTGTTGCATCAAGAATATATACTCATTATAAAATGAAAAGACTCTTGAGTTATGTCTAGTTTGGAACTATTAACAATAATAATGCTATAAACATTGTTTTACGTACATTAAGTGCATATATATATGTGTTTCTATTGTTTATATACCCAGGAATAGAATTGCTGAGACATAGGAAAGCTCATTATATTTTTAATAAAATTTAATTTTTAGAACAGTTTTAGATTTACAGAAAAAATTTTTAAAAATTGGGAAGTTATTAGACACGTGTATACCTCATATCCAGTTTCCCTTATTAACAGCTTCCATTATTATGATACATTCATTACAACTAATGAAATAATGTTGACATATTATTATCAACTGAAGTCCTTAATTTACTTAGATATCCTTAATTTAACCTCATTTTCTGCTCCTGTTCCAAGATCCCATTCAGGATATCACATTGTGTTTAGTTGTCATGTCTATTTACGTTCTTCTTGGCTTGAGCAGTTTCTCAGACCTTCCTTGCTTTTGATGACTTTGAGAGTTCTGAGGAGTACTGGTTAGATGTTTCTAGGATGTCCCTCTATTGGAATTTTTCTGATGTTTTTCTCATGATAGGACTTGGGTCATGGGTTATTGGCAGGAAGACCTTGGAGATAAAGTACCATTTTCATCATATTATATTAAGAGTATATACTATCAACACAATATGACTGTTGAGGTTGGCCTGTATCACCTCGCTGAGGTAGTGTTTATCACATTTCTTCACTGTAAGTTTACTCTTCTATACCCTCATTTCATATGTACACTTTGGAAGAAAATCACTGCTCATTTCACACCTAAGGAATGGAGTTATGTCCCCCCTCATTGAGGAAAGAGTATCTTCTCTCTTACATACTAATTTGTTCAAAAATTTATTTACATCTGTATATACTCTTGGATATTTATTTTATACTCTGAGTTTATAACATACTCATTTTTTAATATGAAAATCCTAATAGTTCAACTTTCATCTTTTGATATGAGAATCCCAGACAATACTGTGAAATTCTCTTGGGAGGCAAAGATCCATGGGTGTCTTGAAATTCTTTTTTTTTTTTAAGCTCTTTATTGGAATATATTTGCTTTACACTCATACCAGTTTTTGAGGTACACCAAAGTGAATCAGTTGTATTTATACACATGTCCCCATATCCCCTCCCTCCCGCGACTCCCTCCCCCCTCCCCGTCCTGGCCCTCTAAGGCAGCACCCATCATCAAGTTGATCTCCTTTTGAAAAGAGACGCTTACTTTCTTTTTGCTTTGAACTATATGTTCAGGGATGTTTGGCTAGCGAACAGCCTTACAAGATTGAGATAGTAACTCTCTCCAGAGCAGAGGGCAGATTTATTTACTACCCTATGTAAAAGATTTGAGCTTCCCAAGCTCAGGATTCCCCAGGTGTGATGCAGACCCACTATGTATGCAGCATCCACCTGGGCCCCTCTGCATCATCTTTGTGGGACTTGGAGTCAAGATTAACTGGTGCTCATGTTCATTGCTGTGCTCTGATACATTTATTTGTCTTTGACCCAGGAGTCTCATGTCTTATGCAAGAATTCATCAAATTGCAACACACTAACTTGTTTGCTTGTAAGTAAGGCAAAAATCTCAGTCCTTCACAGTTCTGGGCAAGCCCCAACAAAGGACACACACACACACACACACACACACAGAGATGATGTTTGCAAACCAATATGTCTGCTATGCACATCAGGTCATGTCACAGCCTTAACATACTTTCTGTTCAGCTGCCGGCCCCCCACCTTCCTCCGCTGATGGCGATGTTTTCAGAGTCCCTTGCAGGAGCCTCTACTGGTTGACGGTGCCCCCACACCAAGCCAGTGTCTGTGCCCCAAGGGTGCTGCCTCTCATTGCTCACAAAGCTCTTGCTCCCTGGAGCCAGAGCAGTGCTGGGATATGAGAAACAACGAAGGAAATGTCTTCCTCTCCAATCCCGTGCACTACACCATCTACTACGTGGACCCAAACCCACTTCCTTAGCCCAGAGCCCCCCAAAACTTCCATGTGTACATGCTTCTTTTCTCTGCATCAAAGTTTCAAAAATATTTGGAAAGAGCCTGAGAAATATTACCCAGGATGCTCATAAATAGCACTCACTCAGTCTAAAGCTTTTCTCTAGACAAAGAGTTTGTGACTTGGTTTCTGCAGATGCAGCTTTGTGTATCATGTAGGGTTCTTTCAGTTATGAATAATAGAAACCACCAAAAAATTAGTTTAAGTTAAAAGAAATTTACTTTTTTAACCTATAGAGTATTTTTTTTTTAAAAAGTCATTCAAGGCTAGATCCAGTAGCTTAAACATATACTTAGCCTGTTCTTAGTGTCAATCTCTTCTCAGCCTGTAGGGTGTCAGCTTCCTCTCAAGACTAACTACCTGTGTGGCTTCAAGATGTTTGCCAGCAGCTACCAGAGCCAGATGCTCTCTCATTTTCTCATTTATATTTTGTGAATGAAAGAGAATTTGTTTCTCCCCACAATCTCAAAACAAAAACAGTAGGCTTAACTTAGTTCTCTGTGTCCATCTTGAACCAATCACTTTGACACGGGCAACTGTTTCTAAAGATTATTTCAGATCAGTGAGAGAATGGGGATAATTCCACTCAAACCACTGGCAAATACACAATGGGAGATGTATGTAGTGAATGCTGGAAAGGCAAATATATTTATTATTGTGATATAAATCACTGGGGCTAGGCAGCAGGAGGATCCATTCTGCTACTAACTAGTTGTGGAACTATGGGTTCATCACTCAAATTCAGCTTAACGATTACATTTGCAAGACGAAGGTAATAATTTATAAACCTCTCTTTATACACACACACACCACTTACCTCTCAGATTTCACAGTGCTATTTTATATCTCAAATAATGTAGTAAAGGTAAAAAATATATTGGAAAATAATGAAGCATTATATACATTTTACCTCTCATCTAACATTAAAATATACTGCTCATTTGTCTGATCTGTATTTAAATGAGACCAACTGTTCATAAATTATCTGGTAATCATCAGTTAGCTTCAAATATTGCAGCATCAAATTTTTTTTCTCCTCTTCCCGTCCTTCTGAAATCTCCTGCAATTATCAGATATTTTCTGCTCAGGCAGTAAAATCTGTTTCTCTAACGCCAAGGAAACAATTATTTAGAGCTCACCACATACACAAAAAGACAACATGCGTATGTATGAGAGGGATAGAAGGCAGTATCAATCAATATTATAATGCCAGGCACACAGGAGAAAATAAATACTAGGTGATTTGATAATACTTTTCATCCAAGTATCAAATGCTCTTTAAAATTTCTTACTGAAACCACTCTTTATCTTTCCCATTAGATAAGGTATTGGTGTTAGCCAAGAAAGTAATGGTTTTGAATGTGTAGTCCAATAAATAGAACTTAAAAGTTTATTATCAAACATATTGCACACTGTAATAAAAGTGATCTATGCTCCTGGAACCTATTCGGCACATAGAAACACACTGAAGGGCCAAGATGGGTGTTTGTCAACCTCCTGGAAAGGCAGCTCTTCACAGAAGGAAACGTCAGCTTGCCGGGATACATTCTTCTTTCACTCAAATACAAAATCAGTTCCAATTGAAAGTGCTTTGAAGAACATGCTATGCAAATAGAATGGATTTAGCATTTACCGAATGAATCAAATCTGGGCTCTGTGTAGGAGCCTGGATCTGGAATCACACACTGAAACCTGAAGACTAATTCCATTCATACCCTATAAGTTCTGATCTTCCCAGTCCTATGGCACCTTTGCTTCAATACCAGAAATTGCATTCTGGTTGCGGACCAGGGCATTCTTGCTTATGGATATGCATTGCTTGGCTTGCCTGGTGTTTAAAAAAAAGATTGAACCATCAATAAAGATATTGAAAGCTTTTACACTAAAACTCAGATAAAAGCCTCTCTGGAAAAGGCCAAGCTCTGGCCCGTATGGCTTCTTTTCCTCCCAGGGCACAGGTGCCAGAGCTGAGTAGCAGCTGCCCCTCACAGACAGAGCAGGAGCCCAAGCAGGTCTCTCTCTCTATGCTTCCCATGGGCTCCTGATGGGAGGTTGGACACCAGTGATGGTTTGTTCATGTGCCTACACTGTTGCTCCCTTTACAGGGGAAATATTATTATTCTGTGCCTGTATTACAGAGAGGAAAGGGAGGAGAGAAAATACAAAAGGGAAGGGGTTGTTTGACAAGCAAAAATTTTTTAAAAGTCAGTGCCTATTTAGGAAAATATTCTCCCAGCTTGCTTCTCTCCTTTACATCAACACTTCTGCTCCATAAGGCATCTTGCTAACCCTGTCCTAGTTAAACTGGAATTCAATTGAAAGTTGTCTTCCTGCTATATCCTGCATATATGTATTTTCCCCTTTTACTCACACAGTTCTAAGTTCCCACATGGCCTTCCCACTCTCTCACACTCTTAAAATCACAAGTCTCTTCACTGACAGGTGATGTCCCATCTCCTCTGTGAAACCTCCATCATATCCACAATTTATTGGAAGGTGATGGTAAACATGGTGACTTCTCTCATATAGGTGACTTATGATTTATTTAAATTCTTGTCTTATCACACCATCATAATTACAAACTCCAGAGAACCAGCTGCAGTGACTGTGTGTTTCCTCCCAGCTGGGCATACCCAATATTCTTTGACTGATTTCCTGACTGATTCTTATTCAAGCAGCAAAGGGCAGATATCTTGCCATATCTCAAAAGCTGTGTTGGTGAGTTTAGAACAGCAGAGACACTCAGCACAAATTCTCTCCCCTTTTCTTTTGTGCTTTTTCTCTCCTCTCCCTACACAGCCTGAGATATCATCCAGACACTTACCTCTTGCACCACATCTTGGACCAGTCTGGTAAGTCTCCTGGATCCAAACCCATAAGCAAGATATGAATTTTCCCTTGCAATAGACAATACAATGAGTAGTTGAACATGTGTAAACATATAAAGCAACTAGAAAAAAGTGATCCCTAAGGATAAAGATGGCTGAGTGTGTTTTGAAAACATTCAGCAGGAAGACAATGCCACAGGGATTTCACCAGAAAATTCCACTTTATTTCCATAGCTTCTTAAGTAGCTAAGATTTAAATATTTGGGTTTGGGAGATTTACTCTTTGCTGTGTGGCCTGTTATGTTTAGTGTCTGTCTTTTTATAATATAACGTCAGTAAGAAATTGTCAAGTTCACCTTTGAGCAAAGCACATCCGGCAATTCTCACGTTTCACTGAAGATCTTTGTTAAGAGACAGAAAATCTCATAAGATGGAGAACCTTCCAGAACTCATAGGTCTATTTTGACTCTTTGATCTGGAGAACAATGCTGTCTTTCGTACCATATTTGGGTGTTTGAAAGGAGTCCATTCCTTGTTCCAAACAGGAATAATTGACATGCACAAAAAAAGCAGCACCATTGAAGACCTCCCAAAAAGTTTGGAGTTTAGTTCTGTGTGGTTTATTTTTATTCTTGTTTTACTCAAGCTGGTTTGCCTATTCCATAAGTATATGCACCATATGCGACCGAAGACTGTTAAAAGTGCTTTTAAACAGAAATCCCAAAAAGGAAGAAATGAAACTAAACAGAAAGAAAATGAAATTAACAGTTCTTTTGCAATGTGTGTTTAGAGAGAAAGTCTGACAAGAGAGAATTAATGTTCCTAAATTCTTGGTAGATGTCGTGGTACATTTATAAGGGGTGGGATGGAAGAGATAAATTTAAAATTACTTTACTTTAAAAAACACAGCTCCCTAAATGAGAGTCAAGAATAAACACAAAGACCTACTGCCTTGTTTTTCTGATAATTGGGTTAGACATTGCATCATCTGGTAGAATACAAAAACAAGCAATTGAAATTATCTGACATTTTTCTTTGTACCTTAGCATATTGAAGATGTGCCGCCCATGAATTTGGATTCAAAAATCTAGAAGAAGCCAGATTTTATCTAACAGCCCAATAAATCGGGACTTTTGAATTTTTGTCTTATGGTCACAGAGACAAGTCATGTAGCTCCCTAGCTTTAGTTCCAGCTTGTTAAAAGAGAGACTAATCAATACTCAAGGAGTCTGTGAAGATATATGGCCCCCTGCACTGAGTAGGACTCATTAAATGAGTTTTGAAATGGACTTTAGATGCGTAAGTTCATATTTTGTAAATGCTTGTCATTTGAGAGAAGTCTTTTTTGCAGTCATCATTGTATGGTAAAATCAATAGGTTTAGCTTCAAGTTTGAAATTGAATAAAATAACTCAGCTTTGCAAAGAAAACTGAGGCAGAGGGCAACATGGAAATTTCCCAAGGTCCTACAAGTAAGAACAGAACCAGTACCAAAAAATTAATGTTGTTACTTCCAAGCTATACCTAATCTTATACATCAGTTTCCCTAGGTGTCACTAACCACTAAAAAGGGAAAAACAAAAAACAAAATAAAACCAAAAAACACCCACATAAGATATTGTTTGTACTTCACCTTGTTGTCATCCTGGAGCCCATAAACTCAAGCCCACAAAGTAAATAGCTGCATATCTATAGTATGACACCAAGTTTCATCCTATAAAAGGCAGAGTATTGTAGAAGTAGAATCTCAAGCTCAGAAGTGAGATTGCCTGAGTTCAAAACCCATCTTTATCACTGTATTAGCATCTCTGTTATGTAATCACTTACCATAAACTTCATGATGGAAAACACCACACGTATATTATCTTACTCCTTCTGCTAGGATACCAGGCTCTGCAGGGCTGGGTCCTTTGCTCAAAGTCTCATGAGGATGCAATCAAGGATTTGACTGGGCTGTGTTGTCATCTGAAGCTCAGGGTCCTCCTGCAAGCTTCTTCAGGTTGTTGGCTGAATTCAGTTCTTTGTAGCTTTGGAATTCACGATGACTTGCTTCTTCAAGGTCAGCAGGCACACCACACGCTGAAGGGAGGTTCTTCTTGTAAGGGCTTTCACTTAATTAGGCTTTCACTTAATTCAAAAGGTATATTAAAATTACATTATTAAAGACCTGAATTAGATCAGCAAATCTCCTTCATCATTGCCACATTATATGATTTTATTGGTTAGAAGTAAGTCATGGGTCTTGCTCACACTCAAGGATGGTACAAAGGCAAGACTCACTTTAGGGTATGTCAGCACCCATCACTTCCAAGATACTCAACCTTGGGCAAGTATTCACCATCTCTGAAGCACCCATTTCCAAATCTGTAAAAGGGAATTAACAGATGAGTCTGCCTCCTATGATTGCTTTGAGGATTAAATTAAAGCCTATATTTAGAGCTCTGAGAACTATGACAGCAAGTTCTTAGAATGTGTTAGCTGTTGTTTTCAATGGGTATATTGTGCAGAAGGTAAATTATTTTAAACAAAACTTTGAGTTGACTTGAATTATTTTTGAATAGGCAGGCTAGTGTAATAAATTGAATACATAAATATGTGTGTATACATATGTTTTTATATATATATACATATCTTAAGATATGTATATATGCATATGTTTAATATATATTCATACATATATATGAGGGAGTCTTACCAAATCTTTCTTCTTTAGTCTCAAGTCCTGCCTTAAGGTCAGTTATGGGTAGAAGTATATATTGAATTAACAAATTACCTCTAACTTCTAAGTGCAAAATCTGTTGAATAGATGATAAAACTTCATTTATAAGATTCTGGTAAATAGAAGTGTTTCCCAAATTGTGTTTTATAAAACTTTTATTTTATTAGATGGACTAGGTTGTGAATGGATCGCATGGTCCAATGAATTCAGGATATTTGGGTTTAAATAATATTTTAAGGTTTTCTTACTTCAGGCAAAATATCTGAAGTGTCGTTGAGCATGGAACCCCCTTTTTCCTTTCTGAGCACTTTCTGGGGCTCCTATTCCTGAAAAGGTTTTCCAGGAAATTCTGGGCTACATAGGCTAGTTCACACCAAAAGGGAAATCCTCAAACATGCCTGCAATCATGACTGTCTTCCCTTTTTAGGTCACCCATCTCTGCAGGATGATTCACTTTTCTGCTAGTGTTCGCGTGTGTTACCAGTTGACTCCTGTATGCCAGGTTATCATAAACTAAAGATTCACATCTCCCCCAGATTTATACGTTCAAGCCCTAAAGCCCCAAATATGATGGTATTTGAAGATAGGGTTTTGGGAGGTGACAAGGATTAGATGAAGTTGTAAAAGTGGGGCTTGGTCCAATGGGATTAGTGCCTTAATAAGGAGAGATACCAGAGAGCTTGTTAACTCTTTCTCATGATGTGAAACTGTTGTCTGAAAGCCAGGGAGAAAGCTCTCACCAGAACCTGACTGTGCTGGCACTCTGAACTCAGACTACCAGCCTCCAGAATTGTGAAAAAACAAATTTCTGTTGTTTAAGCCACCCAGTCTATGGCATTTTGTTATGGCAGTCCGAGCACTCTTGTGGACAAACATAGTCTGTAGGTTTCCTCACTTCATGTTCACAATACAACTAGGAGATAAATAACCCAGGTCTCATTTTATGGAGACACAGGAAGTCTAATAAACTTAACCATGTTCCACAACTAAAAGGGACCAGGAGTTAAACTCAAGTCTGTCTAATCCTGTGTACTTTTCACCACATTGCATCATAATGCCTCTCTAGGCTGAGAACCATGGTTTATTATGACCTAGTGTTGGGATACAGCAGTCAATGGCATGGACACTAATTAAACCATTATTCCTTTGTTAGAAAAAGGACTTGAAGCAAAATAAATGTTTTGAACTCTTAAATCACAAATACATGCCTTGGTAAGGATTTTTTATATATTTAATTCCACTATATGTCCAATAACACTTTACTAAGTTTCCAATATATTTCCATAGGAATGAGATCTGTGTGATTACCCTTGCAACCCTTAGGAGAAAAGAGTGGGAAACATTTTAGTTCACTGTGAAAAGAAGTCTTCAATTTTCATAATCACATTATATAATAAAATGTACCATAAGGATTTTGAAGATTTTTTTTCAACTCAGGCCTTGTGGGAAGGAATATACTTGCAAATTAAAAAATGGAAAGTCTATTCAATATGATTAAAGGAGCAGTAACCTAGACATTTTTTATGGGGGAAAACCAAAAACAGTATGTTGTAAGCTGATGACTTTTAACAAAGAATTTCTAACCTTTCTGTTATTATAGTATATTTCTTCTTTGTGAAAATGTCTTTCTCACACTCTTGCATAGGGAAAATACATCATAGTCAAACTTTTGGAGGTCTTAGCATGCTGTAATACCCAGGTGCTCCAAGCACTATGTAGAAAATAAGGTATGTGACTTCAATAAAAAAGAAGAAAAGAGAAAGGAAGTGAGAATACTATAAATAAAATCATTTCTTATGTCTCCCACTATCCCAAACACAGCTGAAATGAAATTTGCAACCTTATTTTACTAACCGAAAGCTGACCAAGATATATAGTTTAACTTCTGTGTCTCAACTCTTCTTCCCCTCCTTCTTTTCCCTGTAGGCACTTTTGATGTCTACTTTCACTTGATAATCAGGGTGAAAATGTGTGGTGGTAGGGTGGGGTAGAAGAGCTCAGAATGATTTATTCCAGATCCTGGAAGAACCCCTGGAATTTACACCCATCCCTCCCCAGAAAAATCTTTTTTGTTTCTTGTGTTTCTTGTGATTGTTTTCAAATACTTAATTATCTTCAAATTTACTACGTTTTTTATTCTTCTCACGTTTATTTGATTTGTCTCAGTGACTCAATACATAGGTAATTTTAAAAATATACAAACAAAAAAACTTTTAGTAAACACCTATTTGGTTACAAAGAAAATGAAACTAGGTCTTGCCCTTTAAATCTGCTCTGTCCAAAAGAAATTTCTGTGAAGAGGAAAATTTCCACCATTTCTGCACTGTTCAATAGAATAGCCACTAGCTACCTGTGGCTACTGTGCTCAGAAAATGTGGCTAGGGCGACTGTGGGACTGTGTTTTAAATTTTATTTATTTAAATTAACTAAAATTTAAATAGCTACATGAATGGCTTCCGCATTGGAAGGTAGGGAAATGTAATATGTTTCCATTATTATCACTCCCATCAGTAAGACTCTAAGTAATAGCTGATTAAACAAGGCCGGAGCTGGCTTTCTTCCAAGGTCAAAAATTTCAGGGAAAATCTGTCAGAAATGGTATGGAGATGGGATGGCATTTTGGGATGTTAGGGACCCTTGCAGCCATCTAACTCCACCAAGTGTAATGCCTATGTCCAGAACCATAGTTTAATCCAAGATGGATGGAGCTCCTCACTCCCACCAGAAATCAGGTGGAGACGATGAAGAGAGTAGAGCAAAGTGTGACTGCCAGCGGCTTTTTAAGTTGGTTCCCAGAATCTGGCCTCAAACTTTCTGCTCACATCCCCCTGTCTACAACTAGTCTTAAGGTTGCACTTGAATACAAGGGACAACTGGGAGTAGAGTTTTTACTCTGGGTAGTCATTTATTCAGAAAACAACAACGAGAGTTCTATTGTTTTGAAAGAAGGAAAAAATGGAGATGGAAATGATGATCATTCTCTTCATCACCATTCAATAAGAAGAAATATGAACTTGAAAGAAGCAGAAGAGAGGATTTATGGAGGGAAAGTCTGGCTGCTGAAAAAAAAATAGAGCTCTAAAGATGAAGTACTGTCCAGTAAAACTGTTCAGTAAAACTCCCCATTTTATATTTGTAAATTTTACAGAGATGAATTTGAAAACAACTAGGTGTAATTGCCAATATTTCAGAGTATGTTTCTTTTTGATACTACTTTTGAAAATTTCATGAAGATCCCAATTTTCCTTCAGATTATGGGCTATTGTTCAATACACTTCTGATTGCTTACGTGTGTGCATGCGTGCACACACACATAAAAAATACAAATAGCTTTTCAGTTCGGAATTCCACAAACAGCTATTGCTTTAGTGCTTAAAGGACAATTTCTCTACTTTTGGAGAAATTGGAAAACAACTTGCGTTAATGCAGAGAAACAATGGCAGTCCTGACTAAGCAAAGTGTTAAAGATAGCTTTCTTTGTTTTCAACTGTATCATTTGCTCTGAGGTTTTCTGATTGTGTTCAGAGTCCTTTAAGCCTGTGCTACTCCAAGTGTGGTCCACTGACCAGAACCTTTCTACAAAATGTGAAGAGTACAGAAATTGTAAGCATTTACAAATCTGTTGTAGCAGCTTGACAGAACAAAAATATGTCTGCTAAATCTAATAAAAAAAAAGTGGGGGCTTATATTTTGCATGTCTTTCATTTTCTAGTAAATTTATTTGATTTTACAAATATATGGACTTTGGTGTGTTAGAAATTTAAAGGGAAAAAAAAGAAAGAAACAAACAAACAAACAAAAAAACCCAATTATTCTCCTAGGGTACTTTGATAAGCACTTATCTAAGATTCTCTTCCTGCCTTGCCTTTTTGCTTAGGAACAAAAATTCCCAGCAAAGCTTCATTTATGACCGCAGCCACAATAAAAATGTAGTAGGTGTTGTTATTTTACAAATGTTGAGAAATAGAAGGAAAATGATGCATATAACCAGACATCTAAATACAAACCCTCCTAATTTGCTCGGTACCCATGCCCAGCCTCTGTTCCCCAGGGAGTGTGCCCCCTGCTGGTCAGTTCAGTTTAACTTGAGACTTAATCTGAAAATTACAAGAGATATGGGAAAATCTAGATTTGCAGGGCTGTGATTGTTGCACAGGCTTTGTGTGGTGCTTTTACACATTGAAATAGCACTGTGGAAAGAAAAGTCCCAGAGCTGGCTGGTTGCTAAGGAAAGAGGTGCTGCCCATGTGTACCCTAGTTTTGGGACCACATCACAGCCTTCAGTCCCCCTCTGTTGACTCAGCCACCACCAATTAAACATATGGAAGCCACAGAGACCCAGCACCCTGACAGAGTGCTTCTGCATAGGCCAAATTTCTCAGTATCACTCACAGTTTAGAATTTTCTCACTCAAACCCTAAAATAAAGTTAAAAAGAGTAGAAGACAGCAAGCCTTGAAGCACTTCTAAAGATCAGAAAATGAAAACCACAATTTAAAGTGTACACTTTCCATTAAAAAAAAGTCTATAACAATGTGTAAGAGAAATGAAATTATTTGTTTCAGAATATTTATACAATTCCTGTCCTCTGTGTGATTTTTCAGATTGTCTCGGTCCCTTCGGGCTTCTATAAAAGAATATTATCAACTGTGTGGCTTATAAGTAACAAATATTTATTTCTCATAGTGCTGGAGGCTGGGAAGTCAAGATTATGGTGCTGGCAGATTTGGTGTCATGGAAGGATCCACTTCCTAAAAGTTGTTTTTTCTTTGTAACCTCATGCGGGGGAAGGACCAAGAAAGCTTTTGTGAACCATTTTTATAAGGGCATTAATCTAATTTCTAAAGGCTCCTCCACCCTTACGACCACTTCCAGAGGCTCCACCTCAAAGTACCATTCATATTAAGGGTTAGGTCTTCAACATACGAATTTTGGGAAACAAACATAGGTGAAAAATAGACAGCTGAAGAGTAAAAAAATAAATCTTGTAATATAGCTTTATAAAAGAGGGAGAGAGAGAGAGAGAGAAGGAGCACATTAATTTCTAGGTCTTACAATCAAGTCACTCTACAAATTGTCTCCAATCTAGTTTTCCCACATCTCATCTTTCCAGATCCATGTTATTTCTTACACTGATTACCTAATTTCATGCATACTAATCTTAATGTTTTGCTTCTGCCTACATTTCCTTGTCCTGGGTTCCTTGAAGACAGGAACTGTGTCTTCTTCAGCCTTGTGTATCTAGATAATTATATAGGGTCTGGCCCTTGGAAGGCACTCAGTGGATATTTTCCAATTGCAGGTTTTCCTCATCCTCTTTTCCTATTCAAGTGGTTAGAAATTTTTTTTCTGGGTTAACTGAATTTGCAGAGAACCTCTTCTAACACTCTTTTTCCTTTCAAATCATTAAAGCAATTGTGTGCATACACACACACACACACACATGCACACACACATGACCCCATTTATTAGATGTGAAGAAAGCAAAACAAAATAGCATCAATATCCCTTCCCTCCCTTGGTTTCAGAGACTAATATCCTCATCATCTAGGAATAGTTTTCTAAGAAGATGTTGCTGCAACAAAGATGATGTAAATGAACATATTTGTATTAAGAGTATGATGGGTCGGTATCCATTTTTAGTTGCTTAGTTTATTCCTAAAGAGAAGTTGCAAGGGTAAAAATATATCTCAAAGTATCCGTGAAACTGCAAGTGGTCTACTGAATCAATGTTCATTCCCAACTGTTATGGTTATTTCAATTCTCTCTCTACACTCTTGTTTGTTAGAGTTGGGTAGCTTTACTCTGGTCCATCTCCCCAAAAGCAGTGAAATCACACAAAGGAAACTTATCTCACCTGTGGTTTATTCCCTTCTAAGATGTAGAAAAAGAACAAGATGTGCAGCTAATTTTGGCTCAAATATTTTAACTTAAATAGGGAGACACATTTATTAAACTACATTATTCTTCTTGATGAGTCATTTGCACCAGTTAAAAGATTATTTTTGATTCATGATATATTCTGAGTCAAATTTATTAACTCTTTGAACACTGACCATTAATTTGACCTTGGATTTTTCTAACGGCTGTTTTATGAAAAGGAGAGAGGTGAGAAAGGAACATGATTTCTACAGGAAAAAAAAAATTATTTTGGATTTTGAACCCAGCCTGCAAGAGTAGAATAGTCAATCAAATCTTTAATTTGCATATTCAAAGAAACAAAGATTTGATACACAGCTCACATTCTAATTTCTACATAAAATTTTAATTTTAATGAATTTATGTTATTTGCATAATGATTTAGAGAGCCTCTAAAATGAAGGGTGTCCGTCTGTTTTCAGTCATGGGTGGGGCTAGGAAACATGGTGGTCTTCTAAACCATGTGACCACTTGGAAAGACAAGGCTCAGAAAAGCCCTGTTTTCTGGGCATCTGCTTCCAAAATTAGCAGCGTGTCTTGGTTTTGCTTCTTCCTAGTTTCTGGTGGCCATCCTTGGCATTCCTAGACTTGAACCTGCATCACATCAATTTTTGCCTTTGTTTCCACATGGCTATCTTCCCTCTGTATATGTCCATGTCTCTGTTTTCTTTTTGTAAGAACCACTGGTCATTGTATTATGACTCACCTTAACTCACTATAACATCATCATAACTATACCTGCAAAAACCCTATTTCCAAATAAGGCACAAAAATAAATATTTGATAAATGATGTTGACAAAAAAAATTTAGGCTTATTTACTTATCAAGGGCTCTCACACTCTCTTCTGGCTGGGCAATTGCATCCTTAAAGATATGCCACTCACTAATAGAGGGAGTGACTTGGTCTCCCTACAATCCAGAAAGTACAAAAATATAGCTATGTTTCTAATGTAATTAAGAATTACATAGATTAAAGATTGTGGGCAATAGTGTCAGAATGCTTAATTTCAATGTGTTTTTCTCCCATTCACTAAGTAGCACTTCATCCGTTAATTTCACTTTCCTGTGCTTCAGTTTTACCTTCAGGAAAAATGGGGAAATTAATAGCATGTCCTTCAGAGACTCGTGAGGCTTAAATAAAATTATGCGTGGAACGTGTTTACGAAAGTGCAAAAATAGATCCCTCACAAGATTGGAATTATCACTGCTGCTGTTGTTGCTGTTGCTTTGTTTTTAAGGAACTTAAAGTCATTCTCTGCTGTCATGTCCATTAGGTAAATGCACCTGCTCTTAGCCTTCAATTCTCTGCTTTTCAATTCTTATCACCAATCTGATTGCAAGAAGCCATATCCACAAAGTGCCCATCAAAGGAGATGCCATCTGCCCTCCTGATTTCATTCTGTTCAAACTGTGCCCTTTGGAATACCATGAGTCAGTACTCACTGCGTTGCCTCCCCACCCTAAAGACCATATCGATCACTTGCCCTTTTTTAATTGTTGTGGTTATTTTTTACGATTTGTATAACAAGGCTTTGGGGATGTTTCTATTAGAACTGTGTTAGCCAAAGGGAAAGTCTATGAACAACTACTCAACATAATCTGTTGTACCCTTAGATCTTTCTAGAGATTTGCATAACTGCATTTCTTGGTGTTTCATAAAACCAAGTATAGGAATTTTGCTTTAGCATTTTGTCACTGTTCTACACTGAAGGACATTATCATAAAAATCCTATTACACTGTCTACTATATTCATTTCAGAGATGCTGTTTATTAGCGCTCATTCAATATATCAGATGTTGTGCTAAATGCTTTACATAAATTAATTCAGATAGTCCTCACTACGGCTCCATGAGGTAGGTGGTAATAACATAGTCATCTTTTTATATATAAGGCAACTGAGATTTATAGATATGAAGTATCTTGCCCGGGGTCTCACAATCAGTAAGTGATGTGGCCAGGATGCAAATTCAACCAGGGTGTCCTGAGTGGAATAGCGTGCCACAAAAATTCATGTTTACTGGAAACCAAAGAATGTTGCCTTATTTGTTACCTTCATCAATTACTTTCACCAATGCTTTATACTTTTTGATGTACCAATATTTCAACTCCTTGGTTAAGTTTCTTTCTAAGTCCTTTATCCTTTTTGATGTTATTGTAAATAGATTGAAAGATCTTATGCCATACATAAAAATCAACTCAAAATGGATTAACATGTTACTTGAAAATATGACCTAACACCATAAAATTCCTAGAAGAAAATATAGCTCCTTGACGTTGGTCTTCAGAACTTTTTTTGTGGATTTGATACCAAAAGCAAAAGGCAACAAAAACAAAAATAATCAAGTGGGACTACATCAGACTAAAAAGCTTCTGCACAACTAAGGAAACCACCAATAAAATGAAAAAGCAACCAACCCATGGAATGGGAGAAAATATTTGCAAACTGCATATCTGATAAGGGGTTAATACCCAAAATATAAAAAGAACTCATACAACTCGATACCAAAAAACTCTAAATAACCCAGTTAAAAATGAGCAAAGGCCCTCAATAGACATTCAAGAAAGATACAGATACATGAAAAGAAGCTCAACATCACTAATCATCAAGGAAATACAAATCAAAACCACAGTGAGATATCACCTCGTACTTGTTAGGATGATCATTATTGAAAAGAAAACAAATGCTGATGAGGTTGTAGAGAAAAGAGAATATTTTTACACTGTTGTGAGTGTAAACTGGTACAGCCACTGTGGAAAACAGTATGGAGGTTCCTAAAGAAATTGAAAATAGAACTTCCATACAATCTAGTAATCTCACTTCTGGGTATATATACAGAAGAAATGAAACCATAATCTCAAAGAGATATATTTATTCCCATGTTCACTGCAGCATTATTCACAATAGCCAGGTTATGAAAAAAAGTGTCTATCAAAGGATGAATGGATCAAGATGTGGTATATATTGATACATACAATGGAATATTATTCAACCTTTAAAAAGAAGGAAACCCTTCCATTTGTAACAGCATGAATGAAACTGGAGGGCATTTTGTTAAGTGAAATAAGACAAAGACAAACTGTATAGTACCACTTATATGTATAACTCATAGAAACAGAGTAGAATGGTGGTTGCCAGGGGCTAAAAGATGCGGAAAAGTGGGAGAGTTTGGTAAAAGGGTACAAATTTTCAGTTAAAAGATGAATAAGGTCTGAGGATCAAATGTATAAGAAGATGGCTATAGCTGATAACACTGTATCATATAACTGAAATTTGCTAAGAGAAAAAAATTAAAGATAAGGTCATAGTAAATATGTGAGGTGATGGATGTGTTAATAAACTTAATTTTGAGAATCATTTCACAATGGATACATATATTAAATCATGTTTACACTTTAAATATATTACAATTTCATTTGTCAAATTTACCTCAATATAGGTGGGAAAATGTGCCCTTATTTGGAAATAGGGTCTTTGCAGATATAGAGAAGATGATGTCATACAGGGTTAAGGTAGGTCCTAATCTAAAGACCAGTGTCCTTAAAAATAAAAATCAAGATACATACAGAGGAAAGATGGTCATGTGAAAACAGAGGCAGAAACTGCAGTGACGCAGCTTCAAGTCCAGCAATGCCAAGGATGGCCGGATACCACCAGAAACTAGGAAGAGGCAAGAGGGATTCTTCCCTGGAGCCTTCAGAGCAAATAGGACCCTGATACCACTTTGCCTTCAGATTTCTGGCCTCCAGACTTTGAGAGAATAAATTCCTATTGCTTTAAACCAACCAGTTTGTGGTAATGTGTTACGACAGCCCTAGGAAACTGAAACACAAGTACACAAATAAACAAATAAGCATTTTCTAAATTATAAAAATATCCAGTATAAATTGAATTGCTTATATTTTAGACATGTTCTCTCAAGTATGCTTCCTGATTTGGGAACCTCAATCATTTTACTTGCTCAGTCTAGAAGCTAATTGTAGCTACAGTCATTTATTCAAAGTAGAGTATTTATTATCTACAAAGTATGTGCTAAGTACTGATGATTCAAAGATGACTGAGCTCCAGATGATTTCTGACCTCAAGGAGTTTAACATAATGTAGTGAAGAGAGGAAGATTCTGAGTGTTGTACTATATTGAGTAGTGTGATCTGTCTTTGTACCGTAAACAATCTATTTTATATTCTCCGATGGGCACTCTAAAACAAAGATTATAATTATGACACAGAGAAAAATATAATCATATTGGACTGAAACTCCATGAATTAGTGAGGACCCCACTCACAAATACTGCAGTGCATTGATTGCGTTTTCATTTTCAAAATTCCATGCACATACTTCCAAAGGTTTTTTCTTTCCTTTTCTTCCACTCTCTGATGCACAGCGTCAGCTATCCCTTTAAGGAGATGGAGTCCTGTTTGGTCCACTGTTCTTTCTACGGTAAACAAAGTGAACATAAATCCTACAGTAGTTAGTGCTCCATTTTTAAGGGATTCATTAAAAATAAACAGTAGAGGAGAGGCAATTACTGTTAACAAACATAGGCATAAAAACCACAAATAAAGGGCCATTAACACGGAAAAATAATTACTCAATCTTTCATCCAGATGCTTTTGTCAGTTACATTTGCTGACACTAACAGTTTTGTGAGAGGCCGCTGCCGGCTGCAGTGCGACCATTCAATAGGTCCCCCTTTGCCTCTTATAAGTAAAGAAAAACGATCAGCGATGTCAGGGAATTCTACTGAAGTTTATTTAAAATATGGCATCGGTGTGTCCCTTTGTCTTTCCTTTCTGTGAATTTTAGGTTTTATGTTACTTTATGGTGGTGTAAAAAAAATTATGATTATGATAGTTGCTTTACTAATGGATAGAAGGTAAAGATGAAATAAGCTTTCTTCCTTTTTAGGAATATGAGATTTGACAGGAAAGGGATTTGAATGTGGAGAAAAGCACAGAACATAATATGCAAGATATATTTCATCACTTCAGAGAATACCTTTGCAATTGCTTGACAACATATTTTGTAATCAAGGCTCATAAGCTACATGTGAGTCTGTGTGAGTGTGTGTGTGTGTGCGCGTGTGTGTGTGCGTGTGTGGGTGGGTGTGCCCGCGCGCACACACGCAAGCCTTTGGGAAAAACAAGAAAAAAAGCAATATTTTAATGTTAACATAATTCTAATTATCTGGAAAAAAAATATGGAGTTAAGTTTTGGGTGCATTTGATCAGTTCAGCAAATTGAGCCCATTCAGACCTCACAGGATGCAGTGTTACTAAAGGTTTACACCAACATGCCCAGGGTTCAATCTGCCAATCTCTGCGTTACAATCACCCTCATCATTGCCACATCACTAAGTGGAACATCCTGTAAGAATCCAACTCTTGCATAAGTTCCTGAGTGATGTGATCTTAAAATTTCCCAAGAATTGGCCACTAAAATACCATCAGCAAAGACATTCATGATTCACTTATTTAGAAAATGCCAAGAATTGTGATAAAAATAATAAATGAAACACATACTCGGATCAAGCTTTTTATCATGGACATAGTTGCAGTATCTGCCTTTTCTGGCTCATATGACTCTCATGACATGCATGTGGAAAAATGAAGCAATTTACATAAAAATAATAGGCCTTTTTCTTAGTATCCAGATAGCATATATCTAAATGGAGAATGGAAAAAGTATTTCACCAGGAGTCAAATGACCCAAGTTTTGCTACTAACTTATGAGGTGGTCTTGACTCAAGCACAGCACGTTACCTTTTAGTCCTGAAGTTTTTCTCCAAAATAAGGGAATTCAATAAAGTGATATTCAACGTCTTTCTAAGTCTAACATTATATGGTAATTAGAAACCAACTTAAATCTGGTTAAGCTTTTAATCTAGACCTCCATCCACATCTTGGGCTCCTTTTAGCCACTAAGAAGTGACTCACTGAGGAGTATTACTCAGCCCTAAAATGGAACTAAATTGGGACATTTGTAGAGACATGGACGGACCTAGAGACTGTCACACAGAGTGAAGTAAGTCAGAAAGAGAAAAACAAATGTCGTATATTAACACATATGTTGAATATAGAAAAATGGCACAGATCAACTTGTTTGCAAGAATTAAAGACACAGATGTAGAGAACAAACATATGGACACCAAGGGGGGAAAAGGGGGCGGTGATGGAGTGGGATGAATTGGAAGATTGGGATTGCCATATATACATGACTAATAAGAAAAAAAACATCAAATCATGCACTTTAAATGTATGCAGTTTATTGTATGTCAAAAAAAAAAAAAAGAAGAAGAAGAAGAAGAAGAAGTGACTCACTGGGAGAGAGCTGGGGGTCTAATGATCTCGGCCCCAGGGCTGCAACTGCTTAGAGGAGAGGCTGGATGAGTAAACCTATACATGAAATCCAAACCTAAATGTTTACCCAGAAAAATGCAGGTCACTTTATATGCCAGTTTGACTTAAACCTATAATATATGGTAATTGAAGCTTTTTAAAAGAAAAATATACTTTGCACATGGTTCTATGAATGAAGTCTATGTACAGTCAAATAAACACCAGCACTGCTTCAACTAAGCACTTTGGCCATCTTATCATTGCATGATTTTGTCAGATATTCTCCAGGGTACTATGGGAAAAAGACCAGAAATTGAGTTTGAATCCTGGCCTAAAAATTTACTGTCTCTATGACCTTAAGGAAGTTTCTTGTTCTCCCATAGCTTCATCTATAAATCAGATAAATCGGGAACTATAGTGCATACCTTGTAGAAAGAGATAGTACTTAGAGACAGTTAGAGATGACTTAGCAATAGCAGACCCTCAATAAATGATAGCTATTATTGTTATTGTTACTCTTAGATCTCTGATATAGCTAGAATCATGTTGCATGTAGCCCATGTATTTCAATCACGGCCCATGCCATAAGTTTATTTTTCAGAGCCACAAGGCCATTATCCAAAAGTACCCAGTCTATCAGGCTATTCTTTTCAGCTCCATTAAGTGATCATTTGCTAGACAAGAAATTTGTGCATCCTTTATTTCACAATTTTGGTAGATAACATTTTTCAGAAATTTCCTCTAAACAGCTTATGTAGTGCATTCAAAACTAGATTCTGTTTGATGTACAAGTGGTGAGAGAATTCAGAATCTGCTGAAAATGAAAAAAGAAAATCTTTTAACCTGAAAATAATGGAAATCAGGTTGGTACATTAGTTGAGAGAAGAATGGATATAATATAACAAATTCCTGTATCATTATAACCAGCCAATCATCTGATGAAAGGAGAATCAGGGGAAGAAAGATATTCATTGGTAAATGATAGTCAGTATTTTAACAGGTGTGAGTTTTCGTGAATGCTTCCTTTGAGTTGGCTTTGATAGGCTTTAAAAAGGAGGGATGATCTTCCGGGTCTAGAGGAAAAGGGGAGAGAAAGAGAAAGGGAGAGAGTAGCAGAAATGTAACATAACGTAAAATTCATGGTACTATGGAATTTAATAATAATCTTTATACTTGAACCTGTGACTATTACATCATCTAGGAGGGAAGTTACTGAGGGAACACTATGTATCTATTTACTAGGGTCTCAGTGGAACAGACAATTTATTGAGTCTAAACCCTTCTGCTGGAAACGAGAAATCTTGAGGCCATTTCTACATAGAATTTTCTGTTGTGTAGACGTATACCTATAGTAGCTCATTAAAAATACCTTTTAAAATTCTTTTTACTATGACCCTAACACACTGGCAAAAGACTAATCAAGATCTTTTGCCTCAATTATTAGGCAAAAAAAAAATGACCACATCATAAATTTTTAATAACATGAGATTCTTTTCTCTGAAAAGAATTTCACATTAGTCTCCTATTCAGAGAAGACACCAGAAAGAGAGAGAAACAGTCATCATGCCTTGTTCCTCCTGCCATGGCTCCAGTCCTGAGAGACACCGGATATATCCTCAGTTAGTCTCCCTCAGCCTACTTAAAATTTTGTGTCCTTTTTTCTTGCAACCAGAGGGCTTCTTAATTAGTACAACAGCCAATGTCCTAGTCTAAGAGCTCTCTGGAACGTGGATCTTCAGTGACTGACTCGCGTGGCTCGCCCCACATTCATAGCCAAGAAATAAAAGTGTAAAAATAAATTGACCGGATCTGCCCAACACATGCAAGAAGAAAGCACCATGGCGGCCATTGCATGGGAGAACGGAAGGGGCCAGCTCTGGGTGTGGCTAACATCCCTTCCCCCAACATCCTGGTGCTGGCACCTTCTGTGGCTACACCTAATTGCAAAGAGGTTGGAACAGGCAGGAACAGCTATTCCCCGTGAGAAGGGAAAACAGATTTGGTGAGCTTCTAGCCAGTCTCTGCCAGCATGGTGTTCTTTCCTTTCTTTTATTCAAAATAATCACTGGGTACCTAAGTACAGGCTGCTGATGCCAAAGATCTAATACTGAGCAAAACCAGCCAATTCTTCTCTTTCCTGAGAGCTCAAAACAAAAAGTGTAAAAACTATATGAATGCTTTCAAACTTTTGGATTTTAGGAACAAGTAAAATTTTATAACATTTGACAAGGTTCAAAAAAATACTGCCCGCTGGGCTCATAAACATTTCATTACAATGGAGGGAGGCATTTTAACAATTAAATATAGGAAGAATCGAATCTCATAATAAAAGGCTATTATTGAAATAAAATAAATTTAACTTTGCGGAAATGCCCTTATATTTATTTTAGTTTGCTGTGGATGAATGACACTTTATCGTCGCCCGCCACTTACCATTTAGAGCAACATTGCAGAGCCCCTCCTGTGAGAGGTAAAACACAATCTTCCAAGGGGCCCATTGCATTTTTAGGCAACTGAGTTAAATTTTTTCTGTATAGTTAACAGGTAGAGTATAACTCTAAGTGAAGAGCTTTTTCAATGTGAAAAAACCATGTTTTGACCACGCAACAGCTTGCTGGAAACACAGTGATCCAGGTTGTCCCTTTACCTCTTTTTACCACAGTATAAGTTACAGAGTCCTTTATAACTTACTTTTTCTGGTATATATTTTTTTGAATCATATTTAGTCATATTGCTTTGTGGTCACAAAAGACGACCTAGAAAGTTTCTTCTCTGAGGTGTCTGTTGAGGTTCACGTTGTTGCAAAGTTCATGATTAATTTTGGTGAACATTTCATGGATGCTTAAAAAGGTTCTTGTAGTTCACTAATGCTAAAAAGTATTTACTTCTTCTCTGACCTCCAACACACATTCCCATTGAAGGGATTTGCTTCCATACTCTATTGATTTTGAAGTTGGTCCAGGGACTTGCTTTGGCTCAAAGTGTGTGAAGTGCATGTTTCCTTCCTCTTGAATTTAGGCTCAGCCTTGTCTTATTTGGTCAATGGAATGCAGGTGTAAATAGTGAGCTAGTGGCAACGTTAAGCCTTAAGAAGCATTTATGTGTCTCCACTTGCTACTTGCACTGCTACTATTGCCATGAAAACGTATGCTGACTAGCCCGTGGATCCAAAGAGGCTAAGTGACATGTGAAACAGACCTGATTCAAGATTACAAGCTCATCCTAAGTGTGTTGACCCTCAACCAAGCCACACATGCATGAAATGAGCGCAGCTGAGATTAGCACAACATTTCCAAGTGATCTGAAGACTCACAAGAAATACATGTTTATTTTTAAATGGCACTGAGATTTTGGACTGGTTGTTAGGCATTAACCTAACGTTAGCTGACTAACACAGTGCTGCAATGCTCTATTTGGAAGGTACAAAGTTTTATGCATACATTAAATCAAATATACTAATGTGATATTCAAATTCTCTACTTCTCCTCATCTGTTTGATCTCTAAGGGCTAAGAAAGCTGTGTAAAGGTCAACTGAAGTTCAGATTATTTCAGATGCACCTCATACTATTAACAGTTTTTCTTTATGTATTTTTATGCCCAAATATAATCTTTAAAGGCTTTCCAAAGATTTTGCCCAATCCTAATTCTGTAAATTGCAGACGCCAACCTAAAGAGATATAGTAATATTATGATCTAAAATGGCCTTTAGTCTTAGTTGCATTTTAACGGTGATTTTTGAAACATGAATACTGTAAGGAAAGGACAGACCTGAAATATTGCAAATTCACAGACTCTGGAAGGCAGATGGAAGATTTATTTTGAGATATACTGCATTTAAATATCAGATCTCAAATTATATTAAATATGTGACCATTTAGCTTATCTTTTGGGATAGTCTTGATAGTGATATCTGGAGACATATGGGAAATGGGATAGGTTTGGAAGGAGAAATGCATTTACTGGATAGAACCAAAATTCAGTGCTGTGAAGTGCATATGCAAATGTGGGCATTAACAAAGTGTTGGACGTTTTGTTTTTCACATAGGTGTCTACCTATTTTTGCTTTGTGTATATTTCATTGTGGCATTATAAATTAGAAAGAAAACAGTCCTTGAAATGAAAGCTAAAATTCAATGCTGCCAATTTATTTCCCTGGACTGAATTTTCTTTTTATATCCGTTTTATCTTTTAATGCAAGTTGTTGAACATTTAGATTAGATATATACTATTTTTTTTTTCCTGAGCCGTTGGCTTAAATGTTTAAGTAAGAGTCTCTGTTTGGGGTCTTGAAATATTTCCTGGCTCCTTGATTTGTAATAAGTACAACTTACAGAGAAACTGAGATGTTCTACACTATTAGTATCTATTAAAACTTCATACAATTACCACAATTTTCAACTAATAGCATTTAAGTTAAGATTTATTTTAGTTTCAAATCATGTAAATACCCCATATTTGTTTATAACAAAAAAAAAGGGATTATTAAAGGGCTCGCTCATGTAATTTTATTCAAACACAGGAAATACAGGTATTAAGTTACCATGGCCTAAAATGGAAATACAAGCTTGACTATAGGTCTTATAAATAAAATAGTTCTCTTGTTTCAGATTCAGGCAAATATTAGGAGGCAATGTTTATGAGTATGTAAAAATTCCAGTTAATGATTTCCCTTTCTGGAGAAAATCAAATTTGCTTTTCTTATTAGCAAGTTAACAGCCTTTTTTTAGTACTCTAATTAAATAATACATTAAAATTTGCTAATTTTTATTTCTAGCTTTATTGTCTTGTTTAAATAGAATGGAGATGCTTTTCCAGTGGGCTTCTTCATATGATTATGTAGCTCTTGAATGCATCGATAGTAGCAATAACTTGGGACACCTGCCTAGCATTCAGGGTGGCTGAGATGCACCTTGTGCCTAAAAATTAGAGTTATTTCTAGGGAAAACTAGGCTACCACCCAATCGCAGGTACTATCCTTTTATTACCTTTTTTTAAGGCAGAGGTACAAAATGACCCTAGACCCAAACTTCTCCAGGATCTGTGTCCAAAACTGTTGCATGGGGGCCTGTTTACTGATCACTACAGCTTCTGAAATCAGCAGCCTTTTTGGCACAGGAAGATTACATTACTTTTTCTCTCTTGTAGTTAAGTATTGTCAAGCGATGGAGTTCTCCTCAATGGAATGCAGGTTCCATTCAACAGGTTAGTGAAATCTCTATCTTTTAAAATCAAATGTCTTCATCCTAAATTAAACAATAACGGTAAGAAATCTTATTTTGTCAAATAATTGAGCTTCACATTTTGGCAAATCTTGGCACACTTCTAGAATTGAGTTTTGGGTGTTGAAATTATTCATCAGGCAGCATTATTATTTTAACTATAGAGAAACAATTTCTCAAAATAATAGGAAAATGGAAAGCACATTTTCACAGTTCTAGGCCTGACCCATGAAAAATTCCCAAGCCCTATCATATATACATATGATACCGATAGTCCAATTGTGCTAAGTCATATTGAAGCTGTATGTTAAAAGTGATGGAGTCTCCAGAAGGAAGAAGCTTAAATCTCCACTGAAGGAGAGTCTCTGCCAATAACAAATGCCCATGGCAATTTTGGACTTAGCATAAATAAGAGAGAAACTTTTGGTTGTAGATTGTTTCCAAAGGTGTCACAATAATCTCTCCCATCTTTGGTCCCCCATATGTAGGTACACACCAGTTATAAGAGACAAAGCAAGGAGATTCCTTTTGCATTTTA
Source organism: Hippopotamus amphibius kiboko (assembly GCF_030028045.1). NCBI lineage: Eukaryota > Metazoa > Chordata > Mammalia > Artiodactyla > Hippopotamidae > Hippopotamus > Hippopotamus amphibius. The sequence goes on from NC_080189.1 coordinate 169,492,695, forward strand.
CCATTTCCCCCTATGGTAACATTTTGCAAGACTATCGTAATATCACAGGCAGGATACTGATGTCAATATAATCTACCAATGTTATTCAGATTTCAACAGTTTTACTCCTAGGTGTGTGCATGTGTGTGTGTGTATAGTTGTATACAATTTATTACTTGTGTAGACTCATGTGACCACCTCTACAATCGAGATTCAGAACAGTTCCATCACCTCAGGCATCCCCCCTTGTTGCCCTTTTATGACACACCTGCCTCTCCTCTCCCAACTTTCTCCATTACCTCTGGCAACCACTACTCTGCCCTCCATTTCTAAGTTTTGTTATTTTTAAGAATGTTTTATAAATGGAATCACACAGTATGTAACATTTTGACAGTGGCACTTTTTACTCAACCTAATTCCCTGAAGATGGACCCAAATTGTTGCATGTATCTTCCTCTTTATTACTAAGAAGTTTTCCAAAGTGTGGATATACCATGGTTTAACCATTCACCTGTTGAACAATATTTGGGTTGTTTCCAGTCTTGGGCTATTCTGAATACAACTGCTATGAACTTTTGGTATAGGCTCTTGTAGGAATATAAGTGTCTGTTTCTCCGAAATAAATGTCCAGAAGTGCAATTGCTGAGCCATATAGTTGCATGTTTAGAAAATGCAAAAGTTTTTTTAGAATGGCTGTACCATTTTACCTTCCCACCTGCAATGTAAGAATGACATAGTTTCTTTGCTTTCTCACCAGGACTTGATGTTATCATTATTTTTTATTTTAATAATTCTGATAGGTATGTAGCAGTAACTTGTGGTTTTTAACTTGCATTTCCCTGATGACTAATGATATTGAACATTTTTTCATGTGTTATTAACCATAGCCTCTTCAGTGCTCAGGTACTGTACCCTCTTCAGTGAAATGTCTGTTACTGTTAGTTTTGAGAGTTTTAAAATATATTCTAGGGACGTCCCTGGTGGCACGGTGGTTAAAAATTCGCCTGACAATGCAGGGGACATGGGTTAGATCCCTGGTCCAGGAAGATCCCACATGCCACAGGAGCAACTAAGCCCGAGTGCCACAACTACTGAGTCTGTGTGCCACAACTACTGAAGTCCGAGAGCCTAGAGCCTGTGCTCTGCAACAAGAGAAGCCACCACAATGAGAAGCCCACACACCACAAAAAACAGTAGCCCCTGCTTGCTACAACTAGAGAAAGCCTGTGCACAGCAATGAAGACCCAACAGAACCAAAAATAAATAAATAGATACATACATGCATATATTCTAGACACTAGATCTTTGCTGGATGTATGGTTTGGAAATATTTTCTATGAATATGTAGATTGTCTTTTCATCCTCTTCAGGTTTTTTGGAGAGCAAATGTTTTAAATTTTGATGAGATCACATTTATCAAATTTTGCTTTTATGGATTGGGTTTTGATATTGCATCTAAGAATACTTCCCCAAACCTTTTTTTTTTTTAAGTAAGAGCCATTTGTTTATTTTGGAAATTAAGCCCTTATCAGTCCCATCATTTGCAAATATTTCCCCCCATCCGTAGCATGTCTTTTTGTTCTGTTTGTGGTTTCATTTGCTGTGCAAAAGCTTATAAGTTTGATTAGGCCTCATTCCCCAAACTTTGGCTCAAAGATTTTCTCATGTGTCTTTTCATTTTATAAAATGTGTTAAATCTTTACAGTTAAGTCTGTGATCCATTTTGAGTTTATTTTTTGCATAAGGCATGAGATTTAGGTCAAGTTTTATTTTTTAATCTTATGGACAACCAGTTGCTCCAGCACATTTGTTGATAAAGCTATCTTTCCTAAATTGAATTGCTTTTGCCTCTTTGTCCAAATCATTAGAGCATATTTGGGTGGGACTATTTCTGAATTCTCTATCCCACTCTAATCATATACATGTCTATCCCTCTGCTAGTATCACACCATCTTGACTACTGTAGCTATATAATAGTAAGCCTTAATATCAGGTAGAGCGATTCTGCCTACTTTATCTTTCTTTGCTGAGGTTGTTTTTGCTATTCTAGGGCTTGTGCCTTTCCATATATATTTTAGAATAACTGAATTTCTACAAAAATTCTTGCTAGAATTTTGATAGAAATTATATTAAAACTAAAGTTAATCAGAGTAAAATTAACATTTTTACCATGTTGAGTCTTCTAGTTCATAAATACAATATGTCTTCCTTTACTTAAGTCTCCTTTGATTTCTCCAATGGTAGTAGTGTAATTTTCATACCAATCCTGTATGTGTTTTGTCGAGTACATGTCTAAGTATTTCCTTTATTTTTTTGGAGAGATATATATGGTAGTCTGTTTTTAATTTTGGTTTATACTTGTACCTTCTTAGCATATATAAATGTGATTAATTTTTGCAGATAGATCTTGTGTCTTACAACTTTGCTGAACTCATTACTTCTGGGAGATAATTTTGTAGATTCCTTGGGAATGAGTATCCATACAGAAAATCATTTCATTTACAAATAGAGACACTATTTCTTCCTTTCCAATATGCTTGCCTTTTATTTCTTTTTCTTGGCATATCAAAGTAATTAGAACACTCAGTACTATGTTGAGTACAAGTATTGGGAGCCTTATGCCTTTTATTAGAGTATTTAGTATTTTACCATTAATTATGATGTTAGGTATAGATTTTTGTCATACCTGTTCTTTATCAAGTTGAGGTAATATGCCTCTACTTACAACTTGATGAGTGTTTTTCATCATTTTTGGGTGTTGACTTTTATCAATGGATAAAATCATGTGAGTTTTTTTCTTTTGCTTGTTGACATGATGGGTTATGTAGATTGGATTTTAGATGTCAGACCAGCCTTGCATATTAGGAATAAATCCCACTTGGTCGTGATGTGATGCATAATTCTTTTTATACATTGTTAGATTCAGTTTGCTTATTTTTGTTTCAAGGGTTTTTGTGCTTACATTCATGAGCAATGTGGATCTGTAGTTTTAACTTTTTGTACTTTCTTTTTCTATGTTTTTGGATTTGGGTAATACTAGGCTCATAAAGTGAATTAGGAAATGTTCCTTATGTTTATATTTTCTGGAAGAGATTTTATAAAATTTATAGTAATTTTATACATTTACATAGAATTTTCCCATGATAACATCTGGGTCTAGAGATTGATTGTGGGGGGGATTTTTAATTGTAATTCAATTTTTAAATGATTCTAGGGCTATTCAGATTATTTAATTCATGTTGATTGGATTTCGGTACTTCATGGATTTCAATGAATTCATATATTTCTTCTAAATTGTCAAATTTATGAGTATAAAACTATTTGTAATATTCTTTATTATCATTTTAATGGCTATGGAGTCTTTAGCATATCCCTTTTAAATTCCTAGTATTGATGATTTGTGCCTTCTTCCCTGTTGGTTTTTTTTTTTTCAGTCTTGTTAAAAGTTTACCAATCTAGTTGTTGTTTTTAATTGATTTTCTCTATTGTTTTCCTTTTAATTTCATTATTTTCTTCCTGATCTTTATCATTTTCTTCCTTCTGCTTACATTGGGTTCATTGTGCTCTTCTGTTTTCCAGGGGTTTTTTGGTTTTTGTTTTTTTTATGTTAGGAACATAGATTAGTGAATTGAGACCTTTTCTCATTTCTACCATCCAATCACACCTTTTTGTAATGTGACTTTGCCACTTCTACCATCATGTGGCAGAGTCTGGTTCTTCTTCATGTGACTCTCAGCTGCTTTTGTGAGTTTCTTTGGTCACTAAAAGACAACAGACGTGATGATCTGTGATTTTTGTGACTAAGCCTTATGAAGACTAGGAGCACTGTTTTTATACTCAAGGAAGCCAAGCACCATGTAAAGAAACATCAGCTAGGTCAATGAGGTACCACAATGGTAGCGAAAAACAGGGCCACAAAATGTGAATAGAACATCCCAGATCCTCTAGCTCCTGCCATATAGAACATAGATGAGCCATACCATCTGAGAACTGCTGGAATTTTTGACCCAAGGAATGTTGAACAAATCAGTGACTGTTATCTTAAGCCACAAAATTATGGAGTTGTTTTTCGCACAGTAATACATGATCAAATATTTTTATTTGTGGAGTTACTATGATTTGTAGTTTGTTTGTTACCTTGTCTAGCAATACCTTAACTCATGAAAAAGTAGCAAACAAATTTTCCAAACTGAAGTTTTGATATAGATAACAGAGTTATGTAATAAAGTGGTGGTATGTATACATTTAATGAATTTTAAACATTTTATTCATGGTGTTGATGAAAGATATATTAGCGATGATCCCCAGATACTTTAGATATCTTAATTGTTAATTCAACAAAAATGTTAAAAAAGCGGTATTGTGGTAAATCTTCAAGTCCCATATATTTACTATACTTTTGGAACTGAGTTTCAAATGCTTAAATTAATGCTACATTTTAGGTAGTGGTGTTATTATCATTTAAAAATGGAATAAAACTTCTCAGATGATAGGAGAAAATGGAAAGCAAGCTATGCAAGGCTTAATGAACAAGCAACATATTAAACTCATGTTTTGATAAGCAAATGCTGGAAAAAGGAGGGGGTATGGAGAACTGGCATTCTAGTATTACAGATATCATAGTCAAAGTTCCATAGGTACTGCTAATTCCTGAACTATTGATAGTCCTTTTAACTAGAACAAATGGCCAGAAGGAAGGGGCCAACGCTCTAAAAGAAATTCTGGGATCTGGGTTACAGTTCAAGTTCTGACATCACTTCCTTTTTACCAGGTCACTTACCCACTTTGATCCAAATTTTCTAATAAGTAAAGCTCCTTAATTTTATGCTTCTAAATAATTCCCTCCTAACCATCATGTAGGTCACACATCCTTAAAGAAGCCACAGAAACTCATCTAACCTGCTCATAATTTAAGAGATACTTTGAAAAATCAAATACTTTGGAAGCTTGCTTATACTTTTACATTTAATATGATTCGTACCAACAAAAGAAACATTTTCAAATACCCAAATGTATATTTCAACGTAAATGAAATGTTGAGGTCCATTTAATCTATGGCATGGTACCATCAATATTTTCTAATTCTTTGTGTACCATTTGAGCCTCATATTCCAGCATCCTCGTAACTTGATAAAATGGATATAGATCATCTCACCTAAGAAAATCAAGATCCATCTGTTATATTTTAAATGCATCTGTTCATCTGTTAAATCCATTTGTCAAATTCATTTAACAGAGATTTCCTCTAAGTACATAAAATATGTGAGAAAAAGAATTAAGACAGAGTCCTGCTTTACCAGATACCAGGGGAAAAATGTTTACCCGAAGCCAACAACTTTTTCAAATGTTTATAAAAAATATTTTTAATATAGTGTACCTGAGTTCTATAAAGCATATTTAGTCTGCTTTGAAAACTGTCCTCAATATTAGCATGGATAATTTTTAGATAATGTAAACATTTTTTTAGCTTTTGTTTTAAACATGTTTTAACTTCAAGGGATATTAAAATATTGTATTTAGATATATGGAGGAGAGATGATGGGAAGGGACATTAGGTCAGCCTTCTGAAGTTAACATAGACTTTCATGAGTTTGAATTGGAAGGAATTTATAAAACAATATGCATTTAGTGTGAATGTCATTTCCTCCACTTAAACATTGAGGTTTGGACAGAGTGAGTATTCCATCAAGGTCCACAAATGTTTGGAGAAGATTGAGAAGGTGGGTCCAGAAGACACCAGAGGCAGGGAAATCGATTGGCTGTTCAGATCGCCTCTTGTATGTTAAGCAAATGACCTTCCCAGCTACACTGACACTGATCCCAAGATGAACTTCTTTCATATTCTCATCCAACTTTCTTAACACAACATTTAATCTGGGCCAGACAAACCTCTTTATATCTTATCTGCTCCCTGTATTTTTTATAGCAAACATGAATCTTTCTACCATTTATTAATAATGTAAACCACTCTGTGCCAGTATCTGAACCTCCGGTCCTCATCTGTGCAATGGGACAATACCATCTACTACCACGTTAAGCTACTATGAAACCATTAAAAATAAAGAGTAAGATATGTAAAATGACTAATAATGCCTTAAGGAATTATTTCTGATCCACATAACTCACACATTTACTGCCATTCCAGAACCATAGTTTTCACAATTCTGAAACTTTTTCACATGCTGTTTCCTCTGTTTGGATTATCCTCATGCAACCCTTTTCCTATGTTTCCCATCTATGTAATTTTCACTTATCTCCGAGGATCTAGATCATCTATGGCCTCCGTTCATAAACCTTCTACTATGTCTTCTTCTCTCTGTACTTGAGGACTCCCTCCCCTGCTCTCTGTAGTCGTATCACTTGTGAGTCCTTATTAGATACCTTCTCTCCCCCAGCCCCTGCACTAGTTCCTACATGGCAGATTCCTTTCTAATTCAACTTTGTATCCCCAAAGTCCAGCATCTAGAAGATATTCAAGAACTGTTTTCTGAAAGAAGAAAATAAAGAATTATATTATTAGGCCACTTTCTTCTTATTTTATTTTATTTTTATAAATTTATTTATTTATTTATTTTATTGGTTGTGTTGGGTCTTCTTTGCTGTGCACGGGCTTCTTTTTTAGCTGCGTGTGAGTGGGGGCTACTCTTTATTGTGGTGCACGGGCTCCTCATTGCCGTGGCTTCTCTTGTTGCAGAGCATGGGCTCTAGGCGCATGGGCTTCAGTAGTTGCAGCACATGGGCTCGATAGTTGTGGCTCACGGGCTCTAAAGCACAGGCCCAATAGTTGCAGTGCATGGGCTTAGTTGCTCCACGGCATGTGGGATCTTCCTGGAACAGGGATCGAACCGGTGTCCCCTGCATTGGCAGGCAGATTCTCAACCACTGCGCCACCTAGGAAACCCCTTTCTTCTTATTTTAAATGTTTCCTGGGTCTAGAATATTCTCCCTCACACTTTATGATGTGTTCTCTTATCACTTCTGGTATCAAACAGGACACGACTTCTCAAGCAGCAAATGAAAGGCTTTCTTTTGTGTGCTCACACAATATTCTATTTATAACTTTTATGCTCATTGCTGTAATTTCCATGTTTCATGTCTTTTTAAAAGTTATAGTTCTAAAGATAGGATCCCACGTTCAGGTGCCAAATGGGCCAGACAACCATGGAAATAAAATGGAAGAGGGTGGTGTTATAACAGTTAACATTTGCTTAACTTTTACTGCATTCCAGACACTGGAACCTATTACCTCCTCTAGCCTCACACCAATCCTATGTGTTAGAGAATATTTTCATCCTATTTGAAAATAAACTAAAGCACAGAGTGTTTAAGGAACTCACTGTACTGGAGGAAGCAGAATTTGAAGCCAAACAGGTCTGCTCCAGGGTTTACACTCTTAGGCACTGGAGTAAATAACACTATGACATAGAAGAGTAGGTAGTAGTGTGGGTAATAAAGTAAAGAGCAAACACATGTTCTTTCTAAACAGCCCCTAAAACTCACTGGCTTAATGCAATAAGTTACATTAGTGATCAAGCAAAGTCTATGGTGATTGGATGGCTCTCCAAGTAACTTTTTAAGCCTAGCGCAATTTGACTAATACATAGAAAATAACATCTTCTTTGGAGAAAGAAAACCCTATTCAGAACTCAGTCTCACAGGCTAATGGGCAGAGCAGAAGCACAGTGCCCAGCCATCTATAAATGCTCCCCTTTGTTGTATAAAACATAGTACGGAGATATTGAATTTTATTCCCTGTGTTATACGGTAAATCCTTGTTGCTTATAAAACAAACTAGCAAAAAACATACCTTTGAGAATTCAGAGTTCATTCACTCCCATGAATGAAAGCCTTCCACTGTTCTTCCCGTGGTTTTGAAGTTTCCAATTCATGGCAAGTATTTAAGAAGTTTTTGCATAAATAAATAAACAGATATAAGTGTGAAGCATTGTTGGTAACGTCTCCACTAAAATCCTTGCTCGTTATTATTAGGATCAAATGATCTCTAGGAAAATCACATACTCCTAGATCTGGAGGAGAATCGTTTACAAAAGACTTTAGAAGGAAAGATATATAGAGAATCTAAAAAGCCTTCAAATTTTTTCCCTGCAATCTTCTTATTGGAGGCGAAAAATGCTCTCCTGAAGTTACAATGGAATGTTTTACACAAAACTGTACATGATGAGAACTAGAACAGATTCTTACCATAAACATTAAAACTTTCAATGTAGTTTAGCAAGAGAAATGTACAAACGTTGAAAATTAATTAATTTAGGTAAATTTTTTGATCATTTGAATAAGTTCCACTAATTATTCATGCAATTCTGAAATAAACAAATCACCTAATAATTATAATATCTATGAATTTTTTGGTTCACAACTCACACCAGCATTCATCAATGCTTGTTGAAGGCAGATTAATAGACTTCTTACTCATTCCAGTTTTTTTATAAAGTATCTCTTTTTTGAATATTTTTGTTTTTTTCTTTAAAACATTTGAAGGACTTCTATTTCTAGTAACATCTCCAACTAATTATCCTATGAAATAGCATTCCACAACAAATTTTATTACACACACACACACACACACACACACACACAATCCAAATATTCTGGATAAAACATAGTAAACATCCTTTTTTTAAAAAACAGACCATTTTTAGAGCAGTTTTAGGTTGACAGAAAATAAACGTTTTCTTGGAATTACATATGTGATCTCAAGAAAATAAAGAAAATACTCAGGTTGGCAATGAAGACCAAAATAATAATAATAATAATAATAATAATAATAATAATAATAATAATAAAAGTATAGTGAGCAGGGCTAAAGTTATGGATTTTTTTTTTAGGGCACTTACAATTTCAGCAAATTGGGTCATGAGTTTCAAGGTTCATGTAGAGGACAGAATATAGAAACCTTGCATGCAAACAAAACATGGAATGGGAGCTAGTATGCTCTAGTCTCCCACCAAACATACACAAATACAAGGGTGAGTCAAAATTTATCCGCACTCCGATTATATTAAAACTTCTGTTGGCTGCACTGTCTTACCAACATTTTCTGTTCAGCGTTACTGTCTCCCCAGTCGCTGCCATGCAGAGGTGAACATACTACATCAGTTCATTTGTAACTGCAGTGCAAGCAAAAATGGATGCCCTACTTGTGATTTGCACAAAAGAAGAGCAGCATACAGTGATTCGATTTTTGTGGTCTGAGTGTGTACCTGGTGCTGTTATTTATCGAAGACTTTGTGTGCAGTATGGAGAAAGTGTTCTGTTGCAAAAAGTGTGTATGAATGGACAAAGATGCTTATTGAAGAGCTGACACCTAAACTTCAGATTAAATACAGAGGACTGCTATCCAAGGGTGTTGTGATCTTGCATGACAATGCACATCAGCACACTTCTGCCCACACTGTTGACACCCTGCAAAAACTTCGTTTTGAGGTGTTAAAGCATCCTCCCTATAGTCCTGACCTTGCTCCATCAGACTTTCACCTGTTTGGTCCCCTGAAAGTAGCCCTACGAGGACAAAGATTCACTTCTGATGAAGAAGTGAAGACAGCAGTGCATTCGTGGCTCGCAGCTCGGCCTAAAGCATTTTTAAATGAGGGAATATGAAAGCTTGTTGACAGATGGACAAAGTGTATTAAAAAGCAAGGAGATTATTTCAAAAAATGATGTATTTGTCTTTTCTAAAAGTTAATTAAAATAAATTCTACAGCCAGAGTGAGGATAATTTTTGACTTACCCTCGTAGCCAGGGGCCTTAGAGTATCAATACTACACTATCAGTAAAAGAGTAGTCTAGAAATCATTTTTCTGTATGCAAAATGAGACATTAAGGATAAAAAATATTTCTGCCTTAGACTGATCTGGGTGAGAGAAAAAAACATGCTTCTGAATATTCATAATCTCAAAATGATAAACAAACTTAAAGGTATCCTGGGAAAAGCAAAAGCAAATTCTCCCTGGAGAAACAAACCACAGTCTATGCCTCACAGCATTCCCAAGTTAAAACCCATCGAACATGTGTTCACACTGCAAAATGACAGAACTGATAGGAAGATGAGGTTTGCTGAGTTGAGATTGCTCAGAGCTAAAGAGAACATTAGGGACCTGCAAGATAAGCTGGGAATAAAGGATATACTATGCTTCAGAGAGGGGCAAAAAGATGAAAAAATATGAAAGTGTAAGAGATAGGAAAAGCTGTAACATGTCTCTCATTGGAGTTACAATGGAAAGAATAGAGGTAATGTAAAAAATGCAAAGTTTAAAGGGATAATGGCTGATAATTTTTCCAAATTGATGAAAACCATGGATTCTTAGATTCGGGAAACATAATAAATCCCAAGCAATAGAAATAAAAAGTAATTTGTATCTACTTACAAATGGGGAAAAAGAAGAGGGGTAGAATGAAAATGCATACACATAGAGAAAGATCTAGAAAGAAAGAGAGAGAACATAATAATGTTAGAAGGGAGTTCTGGGGAGAGGTATCTGACTATTTCCCCACACAATTCTTTGGTAACTTTGAAAATTTTACTTTCATTTGAGCCTATCCCATTTATGACACATACTTTTCTTTCATAGTACATGTTTTCCTTGAGGGTTCATTAAAGTAATTTATTTCTTGGACCTAATCCTTCTTGACTAATAAAAACTTGAAAAATCTAGAATTGCACAAGTCTTTCGGTAAACAAGATTTTTTTCATTCCAAGGCAAAAAGAACTAGTTGCTAACATGACATTATCTAATTTTATGCCATCTTGTTTCAGCCCCTGAATCCAATCAGCCATTGGCTCTGTCGTTCAAGCTGCTTTTTTTAAATTATTATGATTCTTGACATTGGAAAGGAAATAAAACCCTTTGTGTGGGGGGGTGGAGGTGGGGAAGTGTGTGTGTGTGTGTGTGTGTGTGTGTGTGTGAGACAGGTCTTCAAACTCAAGTACATTTGGACATTTTGAACTGCCCTGCTGTTAAATCTTACCTAAATACACTACCTTATATTCCCTCACCTGACCTCCCGGTTTTTTATCTCTCCATTTGCGAAGTGGCGCAATGCCCATCAAACACACTAGACTTGTCTAAGGACGTCAGCTCCAAAGCAACTCCTGGGGGAAAGGGTAGATGAGAACACCTCCAGGGAATGATTCAACATTTAAGTTGCTGTAAGGAGACATACAACAAAGCATCCATCCATCCATCTCCAAAAATGTTATGCCTCTTGACTGTGCTTCCTATGGTGATGTATTTTTGCTATTAAATGGCTGCAGAGGCTGGGAAAGCATGACAGGTTTTATCAGCCTTGACAGCTGTCTCGAAGAAACAGCAGGCAACTTACAACTTCAACAATTCTATGCGGCTATCTCCTTGGGTCCTGCCAGAGTTCGCAGAGCTGAGTCTGATCAGCACTCAGACAGAGGCCCTCCCTGCTGAATGTCAACGGGCCTCTTCAGGGCAGGGCTCTTTTTGTGCAGGGAGCCTGACTTTCAGATTATGGTGAGACTATATTAATTGGAACCTGGACGGCGACATTTAGGGCTGTTAAAACAGTCAGTCCAAGTTCAGGTATTTATTTCTGATATCTCTATGTTCCTGGCAGTGGGATAGGGCCTGCAGGGGATGCAAGAAGAAATTAAATCTTAATCATGCCTATTAAGCAGCTTAGAGTCCAAGGTGTTCCATCTCTTAGTACCTATCAGTCCTTCCCTATAGGACAGTCACCTATTCAAGCCTTCCCCACCCTCTCTTCCACCTGCCAATCTTCTCGTGACACTTTCTTCAACTCAACCCACTACTTTCTTTTGGCCCCACAGACTTCTTATAAAAAGAATTACACTGAATGCTCCTGCTATAGATTGAAAGTTTGTGTCCCCTCAAAATTCCTCTGTTGAAATCCTATAAGCCCCAAGGTTATATTAAGAGATGAGGCATTGGGAGGTGATTAGGTCATGAGGGTGGAGCCCTCAGGAATGGGATTAGTGCTTCATAAAAAAGGCCTGTGATGTCTCCCTTGCCCCTTCCATCATGTGAGGACACAGCAGGAAGGCGCCATCCCTGAGCCAGAAAGTGAGCTCTCACCACAACTCCATCATACTGACACCTTGATCTTGGACTTCCCAGATGCCAGAACTGTAAGAAATAAATTTCTGTTGTTCATGGCATTTTGTTCTAGCAGCCCAAATGGACTCAGACAGTTCCTCTACCTTCACCAGGTCTCCTTTCAAACTGCACAATTGCCTTTTGCCTCCGTCATGTGGTGAAACTGCTTGTGCTGCAAGAACTGTCTTACTTTCCCAGCTAAAGGCGTCATTCCCCTTCCTGTTCAGTGTCCAACCTCACGCTGAAATCTCCGCTTCCGGGGCTCCAGAGACACTTCTCTCTTTAGGTTCTGCCAAGTGGCTTTGTGTAACAGAAATGGAAAAAGCACAGGGTAAGAGAGATTTAAGGATTATTCCTGATTCTGACACTAGCGATGTGGGTGACTTAACCTCCCTAAGCCGGAATGTTCCCTCAGTATAAAAATATTTATGATACCCCCTTGGAGGGTCACTGAGGAAGCATTTAAAATGCCTAATAGCGCAGTGGGTGATGCATATTGTGTACAGGTTTGCACATGTTTTCGCATCTTTTCAAATTTCTTCTCATTCTCTCTCAACTGTGTCCTGCTCTGTTATCTGCCCCTGACCCTCTAGGTAAAAAAAAAAAAAAAAAAGGTATCATTAGGGACAAGCATGCATGCTTCAAAGTCAGAGAAAATTGTGCTCTAATCAAGCACTGCTTTTTAAAAATTGTATTTAACCTTTTTTTATTTGGAAATAACTTAAGACTCCCAAGAAGTTGTAAAAGTTACAAAAAGGTCTCAGGTATTCTTTACCCAGCTTTCCCCAATGAGAGCATCTTATATAACCACGATACATAACTCCAAAGCAGGAAACTGACATTGGCACAATCTTATTTACATAATTGTAGACTTCATTTGTATTCTACTTTTTTTCAGAAGTGCTCCAACAACTGCTATTTACTATTTTGTGCCCCAACTACTGCTATTTATTATTTCTGTACTCTTTTTGTACTATGCTGATAAATTATTCCTATTTTGCAGACTAAAACTCAGACAGGTGAAGGAAACTTTCCTTACCAGCATCAACCGCAAAGAGAGTTGTTGAGCTTTATGGGAGGTCCCATATGTAAATTCACATACATCCAACCTATTGTTGGTTATAGTTAGAGCTATTACTCCCAGACAGTGTTCCTGGTCAGTTAGAGCACAGACTCTAGGGCCATAGGGCCTAGCTTTGTATACTTGCTCTCTACTTCCTACTTGGTAACTTTTCAGACCCTCAGTTTCAGCACAAAAATGGGGATAATAACAGTACATATCCAAGTGTAGTTTTGAGAAAGTTTAGATAATATTTAAAAAGAACTTCAAATGATATCTGACATCTAGTAAGTATAGTGTTAGCTCTTATTACACTTATAGTGTCTAGTACTTAATAGAAGGATAATAAATGTCCATTTGTATTTGTATTTTATTATCTTTCTTGCCCTGTAGATGTTGGTTTATGGGATTCTGCCCTCAGCTGTCTTCCTTACTGAAAACAGAGAATTTCTATAAATTCTCTTCTACTCTCAGGATTTCACTGATTCCCAGGTCTATACCTCTATCTTTTTTTTTATATAAATTTATTTATTTATTTATTTATTTATTTATTTTATTGGCTGTGTTGGGTCTTTTTTACTGTGCATGGGCTTTCTTTTTAGTTGCGGTGAGTGGGGGCTACTCTTCGTTGTGGTGCACAGGCTCCTCATTGCCGTGGCTTCTCTTGTTGCAGAGCACGGGCTCTAGGCGCATGGGCTTCAGTAGTTGCAGCACATGGGCTCAATAGTTGTGGCTCACAGGCTCTAAAGCGCAGGCTCAATAGTTGTGGCACACGGGCTTAGTTGCTCCACAGCATGTGGGATCTTCCAGCAACAGGGATCGAACCCGTGTCCCCTGCATTGGCAGGTGGATTCTCAACCACTGCACCACCTAGGAAGCCCCTATACCTCTATCTTATATCCCTGCTTTTGCTTCCAGATCTGAACTACAAGCTTGAAACAGACATCTCTAAATAAAAGTCACATGAAAAGATGTTCTACATCACTAATTATTAGAGAAATGCAAATCAAAACTGCAATAAGGTATCACCTCGCACTGGTCAGAATGGCCATGATCACAAAATCTACAAACAATAAATGCTGGAGAGGGTGTGGAGAAAAGGGAGCCCTCCTGCACTGTTGGTGGGAATGTAAATTGGTACAGCCACTATGGAGAACAGTATGAAGGTTCCTTAAAAAACTAAAAATAGAATGATCATGTGACCCAGCAATCCCACTCCTAGAGAAAACCATAATTTGAAAAGATACATGCACCCCAATGTTCATTGCAGCACTATTTACAATAGCCAGGACAGGAAAGCAACCTAAATGTCCATCAACAGAGGAATGATAAAGAAGATGTGGTACATATATATAATGGAATATTACTCAGCCATAAAAAGGAACAAAATAATGCATTTGCAGCAACATGGATGGACCTAGAGATTGTCATACGGATTGAAGTAAGTCAGACAAAGACAAATATCATATATCACTTATATGTGGAATCTTAAAAAATGGGTACAAATGAACTTATTTATAAAGAAGATGTAGAAAAGAAACTTATGCTCACCAAAGTCTAAGAGTGGGGAGGGATAAATTGGGAGATTGGGATTGACATATGCACACTCCTAGATATAAATAGGTAACTAATAAGGACCTAGTGCATAGCACAGGGAACTCTACTCAATACTCTATAATAACCTATATGGGAAAAGAATCTAAAAAAGAGTGGATATATGTATATGCATAACTGATTCACTTTGCTGTACACCTGAAACTAACACAACATTGTAAATCAATTATATTCCAATAAAAATTAAAAAACAAAAATCAAACACAAAAACACAACTCATTCTTGTCTTTTTCTCTGAAACACTGTGACCTTGGTAAGAGTTCACTATGAATGAACCCACAGGCAAGGAGAGTACTTAATCTTCCTATAGATAGGGGAGAGCGAGCCCTTTCCCCCAAATGTCCCACCTTCCCCCCTCCACCTTCCACTCTCATCCACCACCACAGTCAAGGAGGAATCTTCCCAGTGGGACAAAAGACAAGGTGAAGGGGAACAAACCAACTCAGAGAGAAGTGTTGCCAAGATATAAATTGGGGTCTCTGGACAGCAGGAATTCTTGGGGAGCAAGACATGAGAACTCAGTGTTTGTTGCATGGGTTGACAATGTTGTATTAACAAGAGGTTCATCTGTCTGTCTGTGAAGGAGGGTGTATTAGTTTCCTAAGACTGTCATAAAAACCACAAGCTGGGGGGCTTAAACCACAGCCATTTATTGTTTTACAGTTTTGGATGCTGGGAGCCTGAGATCAAGGTGTTGGCATGGTTGGGTTCTTTCCATGGTCGGTAAGGCGGAATCTCCTCTAGTTTGTGCTTGTTTGCTGACACGGGTATTCCTTGACTTGTGAAACATCACCCCAGTCTCTGCCTTTATCTTCACATGGTGTTCTCCCTGTGTACCTATTTGTCTCCAATTTTCTCCTTTCTATAAAGACACTAGTCATATTGGATTAAGGTCCACCCAAATGACTTTATTTTAACGTGGTTACTTCTGTAAAGATCCTATCTCCAAATAAGGTTAGATTTTGAGGTCCTGGGGCTTAAAACTTTAACATATGAATTTAGGGGGACACAATTCAACCCATAACAAAGAATGGGCCCCAAGATGGGAATGAATGTGTTTCTTCTGCTTTCTTCTTCTCCTTTCCAAATAGGGGAGAATAGAATTTGTCATTACACTTTGGGGGTAAAATATCATTACCCAGTGGTAATGGCAGTAAGTTTTATGTTACGAGTTACGATTTCTTTCTGACAGGTCTTAAAACTCTTTATGATTTTGTATGAGGAAAGAAAACAAACTTTTTGCTAATGAAGTTGTAAAGAGGGAATTATTAGAAATAGAGATGGAGAAGGAGACCGGAGGAGGTAGTCTGGGTTCAGATGCCTGGGCCCAGATTGGGCCTATTGTTGGCCTATAATCCTGAACCTTCATGGCAAGAAACAAGAAAAGGGACTGCTTTGTGGGACAACATTGTGCGGCCAAGAGATGTGATAAACTAAATAATCATCTCCAGTAAGTACTAGGGAATGACTCCCCAGGGAAAGCTGGACATCGTGGAGAAGGAACCATCATCCTGCCTATGAGTAGTGTCATTTCAAATATACACATACATACATACATACATACATCATACATAAATATTTGGCCCTACTCTGGGTACCTCTTCTGAATCTCTTCAGTGTAATCCTGTCCCTAAGGGGCCTCCAAATGCCTTGAGGAGTGGGTTGGATGCTCCCTCACCTGCACTTTGGAGCTTTTCTGGGAAACTCAAAGAGAAGACACTCATGTGACATTGGCATCAGATGGTCTGCCAGTGACAAACAGTGGATCTTATCAGAGTCAATACAAGGGACATGGAAGGAGAATGGAACACTGAGGGAAGGACTTGTGGTGTGTGGGGGACCAAAGCTGATAGTTTGCAATATAAGAGTTCAAAGTTTGGGGGCTTCCTAGGTGGCGCAGTGGTTGAGAATCTGCCTGCCAATGCAGGGGACACGGCTTTGATCCCTGCTCCAGAAAGATCCCATATGCCGTGGAGCAACTAAGCCCGTGTGCCACAACTATTGAGCCCATGTGCTGCAACTACTGAAGCCCATGTGCCTAGAGCCTGTGCTCCACAACAAGAGAAGCCACAGCAATGAGGAACCTGCGCACCACAACAAAGAGTAGCCCCCACTCACCACAACTAAAAAGAAAGCCCACGCACAGTAAAAAAGACCCAACACAGCCAATAAAATAAATAAATAAATAAATTAAAAAAAAAAAAAAAGAGTTCAAAGTTTGGTCCCATCTTGGAAGAACACCTGATGGAACATCAGGAACTGGGACTGAAGGCAAATCAACAAAGGACAGCAAAATGCAAAGGAGGCTTAGTGCCCCCATGCTCACTAGCATAGGGTCCTCTCCTCATGATGGAGAATGGAGATACGACCTTCTCCACAATGAATTTTGATCATCCTAACCCCATAGACAAGTTTCTGAAATGTATCCCTACAGCACATCAGTTCTGTGGGATGTTTATGAATATTATATAAAAACAAGTTTTGATGTTTAAGAAAACGAATCACAAAGTACAGAGTACCTCATAACTTTTAAATGTTGTGAGGTTGAATTCATATACTACATTTAAAATGTGCCAACACAGAACTTTATTTTGAGCCCTTGTTTTAGCTTAATCTTGAATTTTTATTCTTGTAGCAGCAGGTGGGTAGGTAGGGGTTAAGGTAAGTTACAGATAATAAAATTAAATGTCACTCAGTCTTTCTGAGAGGCAGGCCTAGTCCTAGGCCTAGTCTTACATTCTCCTGACCAGAATCCACTCACAGGGCAGAAATGAACTGCAAGGGAATCTGGAAAGTGTAGCTTGTTTCAGTGCCTGAGTGAAGGAGGAAATAGATTTGGCGAATATTTACTCTGTCTCTGACATAGCTTGCCCTTTGGGTACCAGATATCTTTACCCTTCTCTCTCCCACATGTAGAATACACTCACCTCTTTTCCTAAGGGAGATAAACCAAAGTGATAAATCCAATCACTGTTCCCAATTCAAAGTCCAGGACCTCTAGGTGACACACACCTATTCAAGTCCAGAAGTAATTCTTCAAGATCTAGGTTCAATGACACAAGAAGACAAATTACCTGTACCTTCCCTGTTACAATACAATATGGTAGAATAAAAACAGGGTAAGTATAATCAATACTTCCATTTGGAAAACAAAATTATGGGAGATATATAATGGGCCTTAGCCTGTAACACGATGAACCGCTTCCAGCAAGGCATCACACGGTCTCTGTGCCGTGGTGGTAGGGGGTGGTCCAGGTTAGATCCTAATCCTGCTCTCCAGGAGGAAATCAATTTTGTTCTCTGTGGCCCATGGCTCCCCTCTCCAGAAGACTCTTTTTCCTGTATCCTATGTGTCCATACCTGAGGCAGTTATTTGTGAGTATGCCCACTTTGGGTGACTTACAGCTTTCATAACTCACTTCTTGACACTGTAAGTCTGGGCATTCAGAAGTTGTTTTAATGATAAAATAGTTAATTTCTTTAATTCTGTAATTCAGGTTCATGGAGCTTTTGGAAATACTGTTTCAAAACTTTAATTGTTTATCCATTTGTGTCCACATTGTACCAGGTAAGAGAGACTACACCCAAATTCTTTCCTATACTTTATCTTGAAGGCTAATTTATTTCTTCACTTTCTCATCTCTGTGAATCTCTCTTTCCAGCTAATATAGGTAGCTGGAGAATACCTGCAATAGTAGGTAGGAGGGACACATATTTGATGTGAATTTTTCTTTAGGGCAAAAGTCTGTAGTCCTTGAGGGCTTTTGTCAAAGCCCACCCCCTTTTATTTTTCCAATTTGATATCCTACTGTGTGGGATCTAGAAGCAATTATCTTTTCCAATGTTTTGAGAACTTAAATTTCTAGACTCTCTCTATTCCCTTTACCTTCGTTTGTAAACTGACCAGTTCTTTCCTGTTCAGCATTTTCTAATACCTTGCTATAAGCAAAAAGTAAAATTAAAAACCCACTATCACTCAGGTGCATTGCAACTCTCTACCTAAAAACAGAGACTAATAAATAATCTTCCTTGTAGATGTCAGTGTCACAAGTATTTTGCCACTACAAGACATGCTTGTCCACTTTTCCAGCCTCTGAAATCACTGTCCTCACTGTGTGCTCGACCACTAGGTCAGTGACAGTATTTCTGGTGTGTGTTATAGCAGTCTCCTTCTACTGCAAGGTTCTAATTTCTGTTTGTAAGGTAACCCTGACTGCTATAGTAGATACACCCTAAAATCTAAGTGTCTCAGTAAATAAAGTTAATTTATTACATATATTTCAAAACAGGAGTTTTGATCAATATGTGATTCTCCTTCCGGTGATGATTCCAGAATTTTACCACCTTCCACACATAGTTTCCAAGAAAGAAAAACATGGAGAATTATGCATGGCATGCTTTTATAAGTTAAGCCTAAAAGTGCTGTATTAGTCAGCTCAGGCTGCCACAACAAAACACCATAGACTGGGGTGGCTTAAACAATAGCAATTTATTTTCTCACAGTTCTGCAGGCTGGAAGTTCGAAATCTGGGTACCAGCCTGGTTGGCTTCTGTTGAGACATCTCTTCCGGGCTCACAGATGACTGCTTTCTCTCTGTGTCTTTACTTGGTGAGGGAGAGACAGAGAA
Organism: Hippopotamus amphibius kiboko; assembly: GCF_030028045.1. Classification (NCBI taxonomy): domain Eukaryota; kingdom Metazoa; phylum Chordata; class Mammalia; order Artiodactyla; family Hippopotamidae; genus Hippopotamus; species Hippopotamus amphibius. The sequence continues at coordinate 169,512,077 of NC_080189.1, forward strand.
AGAGAGAGAGAAAGAGAAACAGAGACAGAGAGAGACACACACACACAGACAGAAAGAGAGAGATCTCTTTCTCTTCTTATAAGGCCACAGTCCTATTGGATTAGAGCCCACCCTTATGATCTTAACCTTATAATCCTTAGTTACCTCCTAAAGACTCTGTCTCTAGGTACAATAATATCAGGAGTTAGGGCTTAAGCATATGAATCTTGGCAGGACACAATTCAGTCCATACCAAGTGGTACACACCAAGATTCTTTATGTTCCAGAAAAATAGTCTCTATTATGAAGTTATGGATTTTATAGCTAACCTCAGTAAGCTCCTGTAAAAATTTATTTTAGCACAGGTAATGTAAAATAAGAGTGCATCCTACCACCACTAAAAGAGATTAGTGCTACAGCACTGAGAGGAGAATTAGACTTTAGGATTTCATGCATAATGTTTAAACCCTAAGAGCTTCAGTTAATTCACCTGAAAAAAATTGAATTAAGCTAGTACTAGGGGATCACATATATAGGTTCATTCTTTGTCATTCGTCCTCTTCTATTTCATGTTAATATTTTATATAATAATAATTAAAATATAACATTTAATCTATAATTTTAAAATGCATTTGTCTTAGTTTCAATTCCCCCAAAAGCAGTTACTGAGGCAAGAATTTGGGAGCAAGGATTCAGATGAGAGTTGAAATTAACATACAAAACACCCTCTCTTCAAATAAAGAAGCCAGTTACAATATAAGCAAACAGAGTTCTAATTACTTATAGCACCAAGGAAGAACACTACATAGACCATTTTGAACGGTGTATCATTAGAGAAATGATTGTACAATATTTATTGCTGATAGGTTGGACTCTGAGGTTCTTAGGGTAGAATACAACTCTTTGCATAGGTTGATTTCTTAAGATAACTTGGTGCAAGCCAGGCAAGGATCTAAGCAAAGAGGAATGTGTATACAAGTCACAAGACATTCTGTGGTTTCATTGCATAACTGATAAGGGTGATTTTTAAGTTCTCAGTCTTACATAATCAATGGGTGTGATTGTTCTGGTTCTCAAAGAGAAGGGAGGAAACCAGTAAAAGGTGAATTAATGCATAGGTTATGTGCTGACGGTGGGGGAAGCAAGAAAACTGGGGTATTTACCCTCCCATCTTTCACTGATTAAGGATTGTTTCTGGAGTGTTAGAACCCTGACAGTTCTGACTGCCACTTGCCCTGGCTTTGCAGGCTGGAGATGCCAGAGAACATTCTCAGGGAGAGAGACACAGAAAGCCACGGACATATTTGAGAGCTCTGTGGGTTATCCCCAGGTTAGACTGAAGAGACTTGAGAGAGGAGGGGGCACCCACAGCATTTGCTAACATTATTTAAGGACAATTCTAAAACAACAACAAAAAAGAAAACAACTCAGTTTTTACATTTAATTATAGACCTAAATGTTGCATCTCCTCTTAGATTGCACAATTTTGAAAAACAAAGTGTACTGACTAGGCAAGTGAGAAATTATTTTTGTAGTAAACACAGAAAAATGTGGAATTTCAGTGCTATCTAAACTTATCCCCGGTCACTGTTAAACAGTTTATCACACATACAATGGTACAGAACTGTTCTTCAATAATATTAGTCAAGATCACCAATATCATCTAAGTTTTAACTGATGATATCCTTTATTATAAAGCTTCTAAAGCATTAAATACTCCAAAATACAATTCCAGGCATATTCTAATGCTTGACTGAATTGAGAAGATTTAAATTGAGATGTATACTAACCATTAGTTTACCATGCTTGCTAAATATGTCTGTAGTTTAGTTCACATTAAAAAAAAAAAAAAAGATTCGCCAGGTTAATTATCTTCTAGAGTTTTCCATGATTTGGATTTTGCTTCTTGCTTTTCCCATGGTGTAGTATAGCATAAACCACTGAAAGGCCTAGAAAGAATGATTAAGCTGGTAGCCATAAACAACTCTATTTGCACTCAAATTATAACCTTGGGAATCTATTTGAAACTAAAACAAACCAGGGATTTTTAGAAAAATGAGTAACTTTAGGTCTGGATTATAAAATCTACAGGATGATTTTGGGTTATCTTCTGTTACTGAATTTCAAGAACTGTCAACTACTACTGGAGTCATGTTAAAATGACTCAGGAGTCAATATAAAGAGGTTCCCACTGATCAAAGATGGAATTATATGAGCATCAATACAGACAAAAATTTTAATAAATTTAAATCCATCAACTGTGTTTAAATTCCATGATTTCATAATGATACTCACTCCACACACAAAATCTAAGGGATTCTTTTGGAAGATGCTATGAAACCAACTCTTTATTTTGAAACAGATAATTAAAAGGGAAAAAAATCAAGCATTTATCCTGTCTCTTCTATGCAAAATACACAATGGGTAACCAGTTAGTAAATATGAAAAAGTCTCTAGTTATAAAAGTATCTCACAAATAAGAAAAAGACATAGCCTCATTTGCAATCCCTTGCTTTGAAGATCAGTGACTCTGTCATTCCAGAAGAGAGACAACCAGATATTATATGCCATTTGATGAAACATACACTACTATCTAAGAAATAGTCTTGCCAAAAAAAAAATTAAATCTCTAACAATAATTCATAGAAAAGTCCAGGGCAGAGGAATATTCTTGATGCAAAAGATCTCATTTTTTAACTAAGAATCATCATTTTCTTTGACCTCTACTTTTTCTTCATGTCTTTAATGAGTGCCACCAATGGCTTTCTTTTTAGAAATATGTGCAGCAAAATTAATTCTTGGTTTTCTCACTTAATCCAAGCTACCATATAAACTAATCACCAAGGAATAGCATTACTTCCTTGAGGTGTGGCTGCAATGTAATCAGCAGGGCTTCTTCATTAGCTACATTACTTACCAAAATGCTTGAATCAAATTTATGTCATAGCTCCATTACAAATTATTCCAGGTCGTGGACCTCTGGGATCATACTTTATTAGTAGACACTGTGAATGTTGTCAACAAATTTAATTGGTCTGATTTAACATCTACAGCAGTTATAAAGCTAAAGAAGCATAATATCATGTGTGAATGTTAATGGGTCTTTTTCTCCATCTTACAGACAAAATCTGAATGAATTCAACACTAAGTGTAGATCCTTGTTAATAAATCTCATGGATATAGAAGGAAAAAGTGAATGGATTTTTAAAAGTAGCTATGCATAGAGACATATTTTTGTTGTAAATCAAAATTTTGAATTAAGCAGGTTTTGCTCCATCACTTCTGTGTTGCCTGCTCTCTATTTATACTTACATTAATTTCCTCTTTGGAGTTTCTTTTAAAGAGGACCAGAAAAACACCAAAAACAAAAACAAAAACCCTATAATATTTTTAGGTCTGTATTCTAAAACACTCTAAGCTGAGAAATTATTCGTGAGGGAAAGACTTCTGAATTGCAAGAGCCAGTATTTGATATTCAAAATTGTAAGTTTTTAAGAGATGAAGGCATAAATGTTTAAAACATAAATAACAGCTGAAAATATTTTTTAAAAAAACACCCTATTTTCTTTCTTATCTTTCTATCCTCAACCTAACAAAATGATGGACAACTTATTTCCAAACAAAGTCAATAGATTGTGTAAAATTCTATGCACAGAAATTGAGCCTATATTTTAGTCTACCAATAGTGAGTTATTTCTGTAAATATCAAAGACAGGTCGACTTCACTTTGTGGAATAACCATGATCTTATAATGCTGCAGGTGAAACAAGTTATAAATTATGTAAGCAGCTATTTAAAACATATTAAAGCTTATATTTTCAATATTAAAATGGTAATAGTAAATGTAAAAATATGTATTAATACATTTTAAAATTAAATATTATTAATTGGCTTGAATTTCATGCCAAAGAGCTTAAGACAAATTTAAAAAAGGAATGGCTGGAAGAACCTTTGTTAATGATGGTCCAAGACAAGAAATTTTTTCTTGTGAGGAACACAAAACTGACAGAGACAAATACACACACACACACACACACACACTTAGCCATGATGCTAAATACATACAAAATTGGGGTGTCACAAGGACAAGGAAAATGTGAACATGCAGATTTCAGGAAAAATAGAAATCAGGGAAACTTTGGGTGCATCCCTGATAAAAATTTGTGGATACATTTTCTCTAGGACTTTGCCCCACCTCGTGATTTCTCCTATCTCTGTGTGCAAATTTTCATAAGTGGGAGACAATCTGATTGATTGCTGAGAACCAAATGTTTCTTCCTTAGTCAAGGGTGGAGTAGGGAAACTACTCAGTCTTCCTGAGTAGGGAAAAACCCAGTTCTTCCCTCCTACGTTTCTCTTTTACTACTCACATGGAGTACTTCACTTCTGATATTTCTGGTCACCAAATATGTGAGGTTTTTTCCCCCATACCAAGCAACTCTCCAGGACAACAGCTTGATGTCCAACAACTTAACTCAATCCTGATACTATCTACTGGAGATAAAGTCAGACCCACAGGTTAAAGGCTCCTTCCGCAAGACTGCACCTCTCACTTCAGATGCCAATCTCAAGTAGTATACCCCCAGGTTACCCACAACTTCTGTCTGATTTGGGTACACATTGGAGGTTCCCATGACCCTCTCCTCAGGTTCAATTAATTTGCTAGAGTGGATCACAGAACTCAGGAAAACACCTACTTACGTTTGCCAGTTTATTAAAGGATGCAGATGAGCAGACAGATGAAGAGGTACATAGGGCAAAGTCTAGGAGGATCCCAAGTACAGTAGCTTCTGTCCCAGTGAAGTTGGGTGCATCACCTTCCCCATGTGGATGTGTTCACCTTCCTTGAAGTGCTCTGTACTTCCTACTATTAAAATTGTACGGAGGCTTCTTCATGTCAGCATGATTATATTAACTCTATTTCCAACTCCTCTGCCTTCTCTAGTTGGGGGGGGGGGGGGGGGCGGGTGGCAAGGATAAAACTTCCAAGCTTCTAATCATGGTTTGGTCTTTCTGGTAACCAGCCCCCACCCAGGAGCCATCCAGGAGCCCACCCAGAGTCACCTTATTAGAACAATGATGTCCCGAGTTCTCTGAACATTTTGGAATTTGCAAGGGTTTTAGGAACTCTGTGCCAGGGACAAGGGGCAGAAACCAATAAATTATATATTTTCCATTATCTCACAAGGATCTATCCCTAGGCTAATTAGTTATGGCTAAAGAAGTAGAGACTCATAATGTAAATAGGGTGTCACCCATGATAATATATGTAATACATTAGACCAATGCACTCTAGATTCATTTTGGAGACGAGGTAGTTTGCAAAGAAAGGATCGTGATTTGGTCAACCATATTCCAGAGGTTCTCATTAGGAAGACATTATATGTCTATTTTGTATTATTGTTTTCATTTTACCTTATTAATGCTCTGAAAATGTGAGTGAAAACATCATACTAGTTACTTTTTCTACTATATATTTCTTCTTCTACAGAATGTTCTCAATAATTGAGACTAGAGTTAACTTCTTTTTATATGTTCGTATCTTGGAGAGTGCCATATGACTGTTACTTTGGTAAATATCTCTCTATTGAGAGACAATGAAACTTTTTAAATGAAGAAAATTAAATATTAAAAAATTGACTTTTAAAGATTACTGTGACATAGTATATGGTACATATACAATTACATATGCTCTTTTTACAATGTAAGATTTCTTCCTCCCAGAATTTCAGCTGCTGTTTGTTAGTGCTCCCACCAATGGAGTATGACATAAGTGATACTATGTGACTTCCTCTAATGCTGGGTTATTAAAAGAATATGGTTTCCAGGTCTGTCTCCCTCTTGTGACACTCTCCTTGGACACCAGCCACCATGTTGTGAGGATACCCAGGGCATATAGATAGGATATGCATGAATATTAAACCTCTCTCACCAAAGTCTCAGCTGACAGCCATCTTCTGTGAGTCAATGAGCCTCCAGAGTCCAGCCTTTGAGCTCTCCAGCTGAACCCCCAGAACCCATAGACAACCATCCCCACTGTGCTCTGTCTGAATTCCTGATCCATATTTCCTGAATTTCTGTCTTTCCAGTGTCTTGCATCTCATTAGCATTCTCATGTCTCTCTAGTTTCCACCATCATTAAAAAAATCAACAGAAATCCAAGATTATACCTGCAAACTCTCCCCACACGCTGGATAGTCATTCGAATTCACTCAGAGATTTGAATTCATTCAGAGCATTCGGAAGCCTTTCAGTAAATTGTTCACACATATTTTGTTTTAACATATTCTTCCTAATAGTTATTTTAGCATAATGGTAATACTCCAAATATACCTAATGAATGAGTGCATAAAATCATTACATTAACTAATTTAAATATCCTTTAAAAAATCTCAAAAAATGAATGTAAATTTATTGTTAAACTAGTTGGAAAAATACGAAATATTAAAGGAAACTTCTATTCCATCATTTGAAACATCCCTATCATTTATTCACATTTTTAAGGATATTTCACTATTTCTATAATCTCACGTTAAGACGTGAAAATAATTACACTTGAAGACAATTTTAAGCCTTTTTGAACAAGATTCTACTTGACTAGTAAGTACGACTTTATTTAAAATCTTAAAATGAAAAATTCAAATGGAATTAAGTACTCAATAAAAAAAGTTACTCACTAGATCAAATGTGTATTTTTATCTGTAAAAATAAGCTCTAATTCTTCAAATTTTTCAATATTTGCCATAAGTACACTGCAATAATTTTGATTTATTTCTGATACTATGTACTTACAGGTAAACATTTAAAAATAGTGTTCAATTATTATAACAGGTTTTGAGTCACTCCCAGTGGAAGGCCATGCATTTACTGGCCTTATTTCTTTTATTTTGTCAGGTCTTGTCACAATGAGGGATTTCAAATAGTTCAAGGACTTTCTCTGCCATAAGCTCAGGTGTTGGCACACAATAAGTGTTCAATAAATATGGAAGAATAATCAATGAAATAAATTCACACAAAACAATACCAGAATATGAAGGATGAAGTGTTTATGGGAAGTTTTTTCTCTGTAAGCAACTGTATTAAGGACTGATTCATAATCACATACAATCAGCTCCTCACAAAATTCACTCTGAATCCTGAATGCAAGCAGTAGTATCTCCTTAGTGTTTACGCCCATGATTTAAAAGAAGTTCAACATAAATAATAGTAAGCAGCATCATGTGGGACTAAACTTCAAATATATTTCCTAAACGTGTGATACTAGTATCTGCGAACCCATGTACCAGATGGTGTGTGTGCAATCACACAATCTCATCTCGTGGACAGGGGCTGGCCAGTCTGTGCTGTCTGAAGACCCTGACACAACAAACTTACAGAGTAGTTGACCTTGCTGTTCTCCCAATTCTTATGGAAAAGCACCGCCTTAGAACAGACCACTCAGATTGCAGTAAAATATATACTATGGTGAAACAGCAGTGAAAGGAAAGTAAGGGAAAAGAGAAAAGGGGAGGGGCAGGAAGGAGAGGAGCGGAGAATGGGAAGGGGGGAGGGTAGGAGAGAAAATATTTATGAAGCACACTCTGAATTTCTCTCAATGGTTTTCCTACAGGATGCAGACACCACCCAAAACTTTCCCACTAAACATGAATTCAGTGGAGTTCTGTATTTTCACCAAGAATCAGATGTCACATCCTGTCAAAAATGACTTTCAATTGAGGCAGATGGGATCTTGACCATTCTAATAGAAGACACTGACATACGTAACTGATTGATTGTTCTATCTTATTCTTTTGCGATTTTAAGGACAGGTCGATATTCTGAAACACTTGCTATATATGTATATAATACATACTCGTGTGCGTGTATATATATACTCTATCTCTCTATCTAACATGAATTAAGATTATGTTCAACTGCACATAACAAAAAATCCAAATAAGAAATAAGGGTTTTTTAAAAAGTGTTTGAAATAAGCATTCCATCCCAAATATCAGGGCATGGTCCTTAGAGACCTAAGCTCCATTTCTTTTTCTGCTAAATTATCCTTAAAAAATGTCTTCCTATTCAACATCACCTCATGATCCAAGACAGCTGCTGGGACTCCAGCCACCAGATCTGGAATCTAAGAAGTAAAAAGGAGAAAAGTGGGAGGAGGAGAGGGGAGGAATGGTGCTTGCCATTTAATTTCTTTTTAATATAAAGTAAAATTTACAGGAAATAAAATACATAAATATGAAATGTACAATTTGATAAGTTTTGAAACAGGCACACACTTGTCAAACCGTGACTCTCATCCAGGAAAAGATTACTTCTGTCCCTGTAGAGAGTTCTCTTGTTCTCTTTCCCTATCAATCCTTACCCCAGATAGGATATTCTTACTTTTCACTCCATAGATTAGTTTCATCTGTTGGTTTTTTTTTTTTTTTTTTTGAGATTCTTATAAACTGAATCACAAGGTAGGTATACTGCTTTTCATATTTGCTCATGTTGCATTTATTATTAGTTCATTACTTTTTAAACTGCTAAGTAGTTTTCTATCATATAATCATATCAAATGTTAATTTATTCTTCTGTTAGCAGACATTTGGTTTGTTTCCAGTTTGGGGTTATCATGAATAACATTCTTGGAACAAATATTTTTTATGGGCATTTAGGTTAATACCTAATTTAGAGTGAAATTGCTAATCATAGCAAATTAACTTTATAAAAAGTGTCAGAGATTTCCAAAGTGACAACACCACTTTGTAGTTCAACCAATAATATTCCAGTAAATGATGTTTTTGCTGATGTTTGGTTAGTCAGGTTTTAAAATTGTACTCATTCTAGTCCATCTCAATGTGATTTTAACTTGCATTTCTCTGATAATGAGTGATATTAAATACTTTTTCATGTGGTTATTGGCCATCTTTATACTTCTGTGAAGTTCTGTTTAATCTTTACTCCAGTTTTAAAAAGGGCTATTTGTATATTTATTTGTGAATCCGTTATAGCTATTTATGTATTACAGATACAAGTCATTTGTTGGATATGAGCATTTCAAATATTTTTTGAAGTCCTTGGTTTGTTTGTTTATCTCCTTAATGATGTCTTTTAATTTTGATAAAGGTCAAATTAGTTTTTCTAAGGCTAATATGTTTGTTGTCAAATAATCTTTGCTCATCACAAAGTTGCTAAAATAGTCTCCTATGTTTTCTAATTTCTAGGTTCTTTGCTTTTCCCTATTTTAGAATTAATTGACAAGTTCTCTAAAAAAATTACTAGCTTTTTGAGATTTTAATTGGAATTTAGTTGAATCTAGATATCAATCGGAGGAGCACTGACCTCTTAACAAATTTTCCAAGCTACAAATATGGCATATCTCTCCATTTTTAAGATTGTTTTGAATTTCCCTGGGCAGCATATGTAATTTTTCAATATATAGAAATTGTACAGGAATTCCCTGGCTGTCCAGTGGTTAGGGATCCACACTTCCACTGCAGGGGGCATGGGTTCGATCCTTAGTCAGGAACTAAGATTCCCCGTGCTGTGTGGAGCGGCCAGAAAAAAAAAAAAGAAAAGGAAATCTTGCATATATTTTGTCAAAAGTATCGATAATCATGCTGGATCTTGGTCTTACAACTTTCTTGAAATGCTGGAAGTGTATTTTCTTCTTTTATATTTTATTTTTTAAATTTTTTTCCTTTCTCCCTTTCAGTAACCGTGTTTGTTTTCTATCTCTGTGAGTCTGTTTCTGTTTTGTAAATAAGTTCATTGTATTATTTGTTTTTAGATTCCACATATAATTGATACATGTCTTTCTCTGTTTGACTTACTTCACTTAATATGATCTCCCTTTATGTTTTGAAAGAGGTTGTATAAAATTGGTATTGTTTTTCTTTAAACTTTTGATAGAATTTACTATCGAAGCCACCTGGGTCTGGAGTTTTTGCAGGAAGATTTTTATTACAAATTAAATTTATTTAATAACTATAAGTATATTTAGACATTTCATTTTTGTCTTTATCAATTAAGTTCTAATTTTCAAGAATTTGCCCATTTCATCTACGTTGTTAAGTTGATTGCTATAAAAAGCTGTTTATAATATTTTCTTATTACTATAATTTTAATGTACATAGAATATGTAGTGATAGCTTTCATTCCTGTATTGGCTTTTTTCTCCCTCTCTTTGCCTCTGTCTCTGTTTCTCTCTGTCTCTCTCTCTCTCCCTCTCTCTCTCTCTCTCATATGTGCACACAAGCTCTATCCTATTTTGATGAGATTTAATAATTACATTAAATTTTCAAAAAACCAAGTTTTATCTTTCCTCTATCACATCTTTTCAATATTTTACCAATTTTTCATTATGTAACTCATTTCCTGCTTCTTCATATATCTAGGTACTTTTTATTTTGTACTGCATATGGCAGATAATGTGGCTGTAGGGAGTTTGGATTATGCTGATAATCTTTAGAAGTTGTTAAATTTTGTTTCTATAGGCAGGTAAATTACTGGGGCATGCCTTTAACTCTTTATTCTTTGTTAGGACTGGTCTCCTCTCAGTTTGATCCTTAGTCTCAGGGTGTGCCTCTTATTTTAGAGAATGTTTCTCATTCTAAACGCGAGGCCTTTTAGGGATGTCAACTGAATGCCTGAGGTTCTCAGTTCTCTCCACTCTGGCTGGATTAGAATTTCAATGCCTCTCAGTTCTATACAACCTCTGCTATCCCTTATCCATGAGCTGTTTATAAAAAGCTGCCCTTGCTAGGCCTTGTGGAGTCCCACCCTGCACATGGAGAGTCAAGACTTTAGCCTCAGTTATGTTGAACTTCCATGCAGATGCCCAGGCTCATACTTCTATGCAGCTCCTCTGTGTCTCTCTCCTTTGTGATATCCTGGCTTCAAAAACTGAGCACTAAAATAGGATGAAGTTCTAATTTCTGCCTCTTCAGCCCAGTGAGATTACCATTCTACTCAAGCTCCACCTCTTTGCACCAGGGTAAGAAGATTTCCCCATTCACAGAGCCTGGGATAAGGTGGCAATCATCTCCCGAGTTTCTTTTCTCCTGAGGATAACGGTCCTGCTCTGTCCATTGTTCAATACATTAAAAAAGCTGTTTGACACATTGTTTATGTATCATTTTGGGGTAGTGAGTTTTATACTTTGTGGTAGTAAGAGGGCAAGTCCAGTGTTAGTTACTCAGTTATGGCCAGAATGAAAGGCCCAGTGAGACCTCTTTTAAAAGAATTTTCCCTGAAATCCCACTTGTGCTTGTGCTCACATAGCACTGACCACTTTTATCTGCAAGGGAGGCACGGCAAGCAGTGCTTTAATTAGGCTCATTGGCACCTCCAACAATACGAAACTCTGTTTTTAAAGATGAAGGAGATCAGGGCTTCCCTGGTGGTGCAGTGGCTGAGAATCTGCCTGCCAGTGCAGGGAACATGGGTTCGTGCCCTGGTCCAGGAAGATCCCACGTGCGGTGGAGCAACTACGCCCGTGCGCCACAACTGCTGAGCCTGTGCTCTAGAGCCTGCGAGCCACAACTACTGAGCCCATGTGCTGCGACTACTGAAGCCTGTGTGCCTAGAGCCCGTGCTCCGCAACAAGAGAGGCTACCACAATAAGAAGCCTGTGTATGGCTATGAAGAGTAGCCCCTGCTATTCGCAACTACAGAAAGCCCTCATGCAACCAATAAATTTAAAAAGTTAATTAATTAATTTAAAAAATTTGAAGGAGATCAACAAGGACCTACTGTATAGCACAGGGAACTCTCCTCAATATTCTGTAATAACCTATATGGGAAAAGAATCTGAAAAAAATGGATATATGTATACATATAACAACCTCTTTTCTGTACACCTGAAACTAGCACAATATTGTAAATCAACTATACCCCAATATACAATAAAAATTCAATTAAAAAAAGATGAAGGAGGAACTTCTCCATCATAGAATAGTTAACTAGCTGTCTCTGGTGTAAAGGATTTACTGCCTTCAGGGTGTTTCATGGACAATTGTAAATGACAGCAGTGAGGACTATATTGACCATGCCTAGTATTTTTGTAAGATAGACAACTTCACTTAGAACGAACAAACCTTTGGAGGGTAAAGAATCCTTGTCTGATCCATTTTTTTCTAAAGTTCCTAACACATTACCCTGGATGCACCCTTAAAAATTATTTTTTACTAATTTGGTGCAATCACTGCCTGAATTCTATATAGTTTTAAAAATGTGGTATGAATTAGTATTCTCAAGTGAAATGTAAAGCAACAACAAAACAAACAAACAACAAATCAGAAGTGAAACCATTTCCCTTTTTAATGGCATCAAATGTAAGCTTGAGTAAAAACATCTTCCTTGAAAGTAGCAGAGACAGGTGACCCAGAGTAATTTTGCAATTCATAGAATATCAAGTAGTCATAGATGCTTGTGGGGAGTCTACCTGTTCCATAAACACTTGAGGCAAACTTCTCCCTGCTCTGCACCAAAGGAACAAGAGCTGGTCATCATATTTTTAGTATGTAATCCTGAAATTTCCTCTTCAGGAGAAGGAAAATACTACTGAGTTTGGCCACTTATAAATTTTCTTCCAGTATGTTTGAAATGAGGTTCAGGCATGCTGGTCAGGCTTTTCTGCTTACTTAATACCAGTGGCTTTTCTGTAGCCATGTTTACAGAGAAGTGGAGAAACAGTGTCCGTCAATAAGAGAAAGGAAAGCAGGTGTTAAACGATGGTCAGAGATATATATTTTCCCCAAAATTTGACAGTTTATATTTCCTGTCCTAATATTGTATAAGATCAACTCACGCCTTTTAATATTTTCTCCCATTTTAGCATAAGCTACCTTGAAGCAGTTTGTTACTTGCAACCAAATGCCTTTCATTGAGTGGTATTGCTAATGGTATTGAAATATTCTTTTCTAACAAGGCTGATCTAACTTAAGCATTATAAAATTCTATCATTTGTTTTTCATATGACTATTTGCTTAACTCAGGTAGACAATATAATTTTACTTTTTCCAAAGATGTTACATATATTTATTTAATAACAGATAATACTCAATAATTTTATGGTACTGAGAGGCCATATCACTAAAAGATAGAGTGTTGCTCAAAGAGAACAACACTGAATCTTTATTAGAGTATGAAATATTTAACAGCAATGAATCAAAATCTGTTCCATTTAGTCTAACCAGACTTCGTTTTAGATAACATTGAATTAAAATAAGATGATACGTCTTTTTTTTCCTTAATGAATTTTATATAAATTTTCCATGGTTCTATACAGGTAGCAATGAGACACTCAATTTTTATAAAAGTTATTAATAAAATCCAATCACTAGGAACATGTAGCAATCCACTCTGTGCAGACCACTGAAGAACAGCTGCTACAAGAATGACTTTTCAATAATGTTATTTTCCGATTCCTTATTAAAGGTAAAAAATAATTTTAGAGCTAGAAAATCTGTCTTTCCTACTACTGACTATATCTGTTATTATGGGCAAATAACTTAAAGAGACTGAGAATCAATTTTACCAAATAAAATACAAACTATTGCCACCTCATACGGTTGATGTAAAAATCATATGAGGTAATATATAACATGCGAAGTCATTTACACAAAAGAAAAATAGTTTTGATTGGGTGTGTATTATGGTGGCAGGCCCTGAGTTTTTCAAATTACATGCATGTAATCTTAGCTTCACAATAATTCCTTCCTGAATACAAGGAAAAGAGTACATCTAATATATTTGGATTTATACTGCCTTAAATGTTTTTGTAATTTTTTCTTGCAGAGAAACTTGGCATTAATATCTTTCCAATAAGAACGTTAATACATTTTGACTAGCCACTCTGGGGGGAAAAATCTATGATATCATAATAAACTATAATTGTAAGTAATCCCTTTGAATATTCTTAGAAAACTGCCGGTAATTACATGAAAGAACATAAGGCGTCTTGGGGCTTTTTACCAGCTGTTTCCTGTCATCATGTCAGTCCTTGGAATTAGAAAATTTTAGATTCAAATGGATTTGATCAGACAAGGACATAGTGAAACAAATGGAGACTTTGATAGACTTCTCTAGTGGCGACATGATGAATTTCATTCTTGCTACAAGAGCTCACCCAATTATATTCCAGACAAGCTGTGACAGGTGGACTCAACTTACTGTGCTACTTCCTGATGACATATTTGAAAGCATAATGTCTTCTCAAAATTGATTTTAACATAAATATAAATTAGGAAAAAAATAGTATTCTTCCACAAGTAATGAAAACTACATGAGTAAGTTAAACTCCTGACTTTGCAGGTTGAGGCAGAACCCTAAATAATCTAAACTCCTTCATGTTTTAAAAGCAACGTGAAAGCAGCTCAGTGGGACTCTATAAGACAAAGAATCGACCAACATATATAACTGCAAAGACCTCTCTCTTATCACCATTTCCCACCCACCACACCCATGAGACCTTGCACACTCTTCCAAAAGACTGAAGTTACCAAAATGAATATGTAAATCAAGTCTCATTTCATCCCTCGAATCACCTCTGGCCAACCTTTCAGCAAGACTTCTTGGATGAGATTCTAATGGAAACAACGCCTAATACCATAGATCTTCTGGCACCAGTATTGCTAAAAGTTAAATATGGGCATCTCAAAGCATTAGAGAGACTTGAGTTCAGTTTTCTAAATTGACTGTTAGGAAGTGATTCTAATTTCTTAGTTTTATTTAGTTGCTCTGCAACAATGTGTATTCTCAGTTCAATAGTAAAATGAATCAAATGAGGATTAAGATTAAAAATAAAGGACCGAGATTGCCAACTAAATGCATAGCTTTGTTTAGCCCAGCAAGCTCTTTATCTCACTACAATTATGCATGTGACAATAGGTATTCACTAATTACTAAGAAGAATTAGGATTTAACTGAGGCTACATGAACTACCCTGATGTTATGGTATTGTAGTAGCATTTGAAGGCCGAGAAAATCAATGCTTATAGTTTATCCCCATATAAATAATAATAAAAATTAAAATTATAGGTAAGCAAAAATCTAATTCCATTGTTTGGTTAAGCCAAGCGTCCAAATCATATAATCTGTAAACATAAAATGCATTTAGAAAATAAAAGTTCCTTGTAGGGTTCCCAGAGAAATCCACTTTGAATAGGGCTTAGGACTCTCCCAACAAATATCACAGTGAAACAAGAATTTCTTTCTCTAGTTACTAGAAATTTAAGTCTTGCAGAGAAAGCTGGGTGATAGTAATTGTTGATATTACAATTTGAAGGTAGGTCCCAGTTTTGTGTTTGAAATAGGAGTATGTGATTGGTGTGATTGGCTTGCAGCTATACGTTGTTTTGCCCACGGAGACCAGCCCTTTTCCTGACACACAACTTTCTTTATTTTTTTTAATCACTGATGTGACTTTTCCATTTTTTAAAAAAATTTTTATTTATTTATTTATTGGCTGTGTTGGGTGTTCGTTGCTGTGCTGAGGCTTTCCCTAGTTACGGCAAGTGGGAGCTGCTCTTCATTGAGGTTCACAGTCTTCTCATTGCGGTGGCTTCTCTTGTTGTGGAGCATGGGCTCTAGGCATGTGGGCTTCAGTAGCTGTGGTGCATGGGCTCAATAATTGTGGCTCACAGGCTCTAGAGCGCAGGTTCAGTAGTTGTGGCACACGGGCTTAGTTGGTCCGTGGCATGTGGGATCTTCCAGGACCAAGGCTTGAACCCGTGTCCCCTGCATTGGCAGATGGATTCTTAATCACTGAATCACCAGGGAAGTCCCCTGATACGCATCTTGAAGTATTTAAGCACACAACCTCTAATTAGATCAAAGTAGCCCTGTGGGATGGGGCCTAAAGACCTCTGATCTGGGCAATCTGATATGACTCTAGTTCATGCCTTGGTGTTGATGAGATGACTGTCTATCCCTATAATGAAGAGGCTGACGCAGTTTCACAAATTGCTGCCAGTAAAACACCAAAGATTCCCTCCAACCCTACCTTTCTTTCCAATAATCATGTGTTATTTCCTGCCTGGAGTTGCAAGAAACCACAATGCTAACCTCCCTTCTATGGAAAGGGATAGTCCATTTCTGCCCTAAACTAGTCTTACCAATGTAGAAAGATGGCATTGAACCATTTACTTATGGTGGCTGCCTGAGGTAGCCTATGCTTTCAGAGTTTATCAAGGGAAAAATGGGCAGAAGTGGGCCATATAACAAAGAATAAAAGTGGGATCATGGACTTCCCTGGTGGCGCAGTGGTTAAGAATCTGCCTGCCAATGCAGGGGACAAGGGTTCGATCCCTGGTCCAGCAAGACCCCACATGCCACGGAGCAACTAAGCCCGAGTGTCACAGCTACTGAGCCCACATGCCGCAACTACTGAAGCCTGTGTGCCTAGAGCCCATGCTCTGCAACAAGAAGCCACTGCATTGAGAAGCCCACGCACTGCAACGAAGAGTAGCCTCCGCTTTCTGCAACTAGAGAAAGCCCCTGCACAGCAACAAAGACCCTACACAGACAAAAATAAATAAATTTATTGAAAAAAAAATAACGGTGTCAGCTTTAGTCCTGTCCATTGAGACTTCCCAGGGGGAGTAAACAGGCACTAGTGGAGAGAATTCAAAAATATTTAGAGATATCTGGGGGCTGCAGAAGGAGTAAGCAATTGGCCATGGCAGAGATGCCTTCACCTGGGTCAAAGGAGATCAGAAGAGAGATACCCCCAACATGGGGTCCTCCAAAGAGACAAAGCTTAACTTCAATAGCTGCCAAGCCCACAGACTACAAACCCATGAAAGTTTCAGTCACATGAGAACTTTGCCCCATTTAACTCTCCTTCGCTTATTGTATTCCAACCCTGAAGGGCAGAAACAGACTCAAGCAAGGGAGAAGGAGGAAAGGACTCCAGCCCCCCATCTCTGTGGTCTCTGGCCCTTTCCTCTGGCATGGCTTACTGAGGAGGAAGATTTGACTTCAAGCTTGGAGTGTTGATATTTTGTGGGGCTGGAACTTAGGAATAAAGATTGTGTTTAGTAACCAACCAGGAGGTAAGGGGAGGAAGGAAGGGATAAATACACACGACTATATATAAAATAGATAACTAATAAGGACCTACTGTATACCACAGGGAACTCTACTCAACACTCTGTAATGGCCTATATGGGAAAAGAATCTAAAAAAGTGTGAATATAAATATATGTATAACTGATTCACTTTGCTGTACACCTGAAACTAACACAACATTGTAAATCAACTGCACTCCAATAAAAATTTTTAAAAAAATCACGGAAAAGGAAATAAAAAAATTAAAAGATAAAATTCTGCTGGTCCTCAAAAGAAAAAAAAATGTGATTGGTAACCAAAATATTTTTATCCAATGGTTGGAGGAGAAAAAATAAACTTGTGTTATGATTACAAAAAATTTTTTTCTTATGTTTTTAAACATTTTGTTGATCTAAGTAAGTTTTTGCAATAAATTTGACCTATCTAAAGAGAATAGAAGGTGCTATGTAGTACACAAATCTGTGTAGTACACATTTGCAGAAAGGCAATACAGAAAACAAAGAGAAAAAGAAGACAGTGAGGGGGGGTAGGAGGAGAGAAGAGGCTGGAAAATTGGGACTGGCTTAACCATTTCTTGACTTTCTTCAGAGATTTAGGGATGATGATAGCTAGAAACAATGATAGATGTAAATCCTTTGAACAGAATTAAAACTGTGACTGAAGTAAGAAAAAACTATGAAAATTATGCAAAAATTTACATAGTTTTATATTTGGAGATGCTGTATGGTCTACCAGACAGAGAAAATGTTACCAAAATGAAACAAAACAAAACCAAATAAATAAATGCAATATACTGTCATGATCAAAGGTTTACAGGACTCAATGAAAAGTGAGTAAAATTACTCACTTAAGGGACAATTAAATATGAAATTCAATCCAGAGGCTGAGATGGGAGATGCAGTCTCTAAACCTGCACAAGAGCATAACAAGGTATGCAACACATGCAGTTATCCAAGACCCAGTGCTTCGCAGGTCCCTGCATTTTTTTATCATGTTCTACTCTCACCAGCTTGGTCTTGAAATTCTTAATACATTTTGAAATAGTGTTTCCTTTTCATTTTTCACTGGGCCTTATGAATTTTGTAACCAGACCTGGGGGTAAACTATGCAGATTTGAGGACAAGGATATCAATAAGATATAGGTAGGAAGAGCCATCTCATTGACTTTCAACAAGGCTAATGGGCTCCATCAGTGTTGCTAGTAAAAATCAGCAAGCATCCCAGGTGATATCTCTGTTACCATGGAGTCCATTTGAACAGGTATCTCCCAAAATACGTTACAATGATATAATCATTTCCTTAGTGCTAAGTATCTTTCAAACATGGGAAAAATTAGAATTAAGTATATAAATTAAGATGAGCAAAGAGTTTAAAGAATTGGTATATTTGATAATTTAAATATGTATATATTCAAGAGGATCTAGCCCCTGAGAGTTAAAAGACTATTGTACAGCACAGGGAATATAGCCAATACTTTATAATAACTGTGAAATGGAGCATAACCTTTAAAAATTGTGAATCATTATGTTGTATACCTGGAAATTACATAATATTCTAAACTGACTATACCTCAATAAAAAATAATTTTAATAAAAAAGACAGATTTGGGATTACAATTTGAAATTTTTTAAATTGAAAAATTAATTTTGGCTTCAGTTATCATGCTAATTTCGTACATATTACTGAAACAAAAGACTCTAAGAATCACCATATTTACAAATTAATCAGGTTTAGATTCCTTCAAAATAATGGTTAACATTTGGTACTTTTAGAAATAAAATACAAAAAAAATTAAACATGCCATAATTTCAGAAAACTATTTTTTAAACTAGCATTATCTATTCTCACACATTAATTTGAAAAAATAAAGTAAGCCTCTGAAAACCTTTTTCTCCATCTGAAAGTATTTTTGAGAATAATACAATAAAAACTCACATTACTAAATCCCTGGAGCTTGAAGGAATACTGTCCATTCAGTCACTCATTTAACAGATATTCATTCAGCAGTGTGCTAAGTATACAATGAACAAATAGAACTGATCCCACCCTGATGTCAGTTAGGTATTGGTTTGGAAAGTTAACAGTTATCATAAACTTGGCTTATGGGTAAATGAGCCTATGTCCCTGATCTCTAGGGAGAACTTAACTGCTAGGTCAAACATTTTTATCTTATATTGAACAGATTGGAACCTCAGGTCCTGATTTATTATGCCTATTGTTCTGACATACTTACTAATAGTTCCATTTTTACACTCACACTTTGAATGGTAAAGCACATGACTTTACCCTTCTGTAATGACTTAAGCCTCTAACTTAGCAAAGCCACAACAGCACACATAATATATAATATTATATATAATATAATATATAATATATAATATATAATTATAATCTAGGGAAGCTCTGTCCACTAGAGATAATGTGAACCACAAGTGTAATTTAAAATTTTCTAGTAGCCACATTCAAAGGAGCAAAAAGAAGGAGGTAAATTGTAAAAGCATGTTTTATTAAACTCAGTACATCTAAAGTACTGTCTTTTAAACATGTGGCACTAACTTCATTTCAGGTACTCAGTACGCACATGTGGCTAGTGGCTACCATACTGGAAAGCACAGATCTAAGTCTTTGCTTCCTTTGTCATGGTTTCAACTTGTACATCAGCAGCTTCACCACACAAAAGTACTTTTTGCAGTAAGTAGAAACATAAATCTTCCCTTATCAGTTGACTTCAACAGGTAGAAAACCTGCTCCACAAGGCTTCCTGTGGCTATAAGAGTTCAATGTGTTTCCACTCTCCACAAGACCCTACTGCACAAATCAGGTCCTAATGTAGTGTTCTTTGTGAGGCAGCCTTCCATCCTGTTCTACAGGAGATATAAATTGCTTGGCATTCAAGGAGATGAGGTTGTGTGGGGCTGCTAAGCTAGCTGATAGAGCTTTGCAGACCAAGGGAGAAGGTTGGTCCTGGATTTTCTCACTGTGTTGACTTCCTCTTGGAACAATGGATCATTGTAGGACACTGTTTGGAAATCAATACATCACTGTAGTTATAGGAATGCCGAGGTATTAGTTGTATGCCATTACGTGTAATTTTGTTTCTGTTCACAAGTCCATCTCTAGTCTTTGGGAGTGTTGCTCAACAAAATGTTGCAGAATCATCCAACATAACAGGAACTACAGGCTCCAAAGTAGGCTCAGAAGGAAAGACTCAGGGTAACCTAATTCAGTATCTCTCCTGATGTGCTGACCTGAATGTATGAGATCCTTGGAAGTAGGAAGCACATCCCAGAAACTCTGGCTTATCTTCCCCCCAAACACCTGTGAAGAGCTATCTAATATTTGGGAGTGCAAATTGTGCATGCTTGTAACACTTCAGTTCCGTGATCTAAGTATATGGGATTTAATCCCCAGTGAGTGCAATTCCACATTTTTACTTTGAAAGAGACAACATAACATAGTACAGTCATTGCTCCCTGAATTATTCCACAGAAGAAAACTTAATGGCAGAAATCTATGGATACAGCTTAGAGGAAAGCAACTCACACCAAAGGTATTTAAAGTCTCCTGTTGTGTCTAAAAATGTTGAGTAAATTTACATCTTATCATATATGTGTTGGTTTTAACACACAAATAGTGTATTTCCTTAAAATGTTGGAGGAAAGTAAAGTTTTATGGACCAAATTTCCTCCCGGACAGAGAATACCTAGGTTTTTTGTGTGTCTGCTCTTGCTTCTCTGTACCCTACCTCCTCCAGACACACATGACTTCGTTTAACAAATGATTATAGAGCTCTTATCGCCTGACAAGCCCTATGCCACTTCTAGGAAGACAATCTTCATAAGAAATATAGCTGGTGTCTCTGTAACGTTTGCACACAAATTTATCCGTAGAACTGCTGGATCAATATTTTCCACCAAAAAGACATATTATAAATGCCTCCTGACTCAATGAGAAAAAATGGTGAAAAAAATACCAGTTAATGTATAGAAGGAGTATAAAAATAAAGATCTGTCATTTCAACTACTTTGTCTGGAATGTCTTTTTAATATTGGAATAGAGAGGGAGGCGTTAAGCTCTCCCTCTATCCTTTGAAGTGGTGACTTCAATAGATGACATCAGTGTTGGTGTAGTGATTCCCACAGAAGTGCATCCAAGGTAAATCCAGACCCTCTCAATTCAGGATGAGTCAAGAATTGACCAACATGCAGGGAGTGACTCTCATGTTTACTGAGGAGACCAACACTGAACAGCAATAGCAAGAAAGACCTTTTTGAGTGGCTTTTGTCTGTCCTTGGGTAGGTCAGAGGGCAAGCAGTCTAACACCAGAAAATAAAATGAAGGAAATAGAAGGAAATATTTAGGAAGATTGATGTGAAAAAATTCTGGGACTAGTATTCGCCTCGATGTCTGTAGCTAAAGATGAGAAAGACTGCGCCATATGGATGGTTTTCACGATGGATTTCTCAGAATTTCTGCAGCTGGGCCACTGCTCTATGACAAACATAAACATCTTCGTTGCATATTGGGACTCTGAAAAAGATTTCACTTGCAAAAACAAATATTTCTAGAGCTTAAAAAAATTGGAATCTGCAAGCCTGGATGATTTCTTAGTTTTCATTATATTCTAAAAGTCTACATTTCTAATGAGGAAAAAAGAAGCAGAATCTTTTGACCAATCTTTTGTTGAACTCATAATTATATGAAAAAAATGCTATTTTTATTAATGTATAATTAATGAGAGGAAATTACAGCCCCTCATTAGTCTAATTTAAATCATTGTGTGAACTATTTCAAGTGAATAAAAATACCTGCTAGCACAGACTTAAGTGTTGAAAGCAGTTAGCTCTGTAAAGATAGGTATTCATTAGGCAAACATTCAGCATGTCTATGCTGGAGTCCCTCCAGAATGAGGTGTGACTTTCTCCTTAAGTCAAACTTAATTATTTAATGGGGCAATTAAAAACAGTGGATGTTTTAGATTATGATTTATGAGGTATGAAGTTACATTACTGTATAGCCACATATCTTGCAAGGCTTCTTTGTGTCCATTAAAGGTGATAAGATTTTCTTGTAGTTTCTCTAGCCAAAGCTGTGGGAGAAAACTTAACTCAGCCTTCAGAAAGCTTCAGAAGTCATATCTTTTGAATAATGTTACGTTTTCATCTGTTTAGTCTGTCATTTTTATCTTTAGGCAGCAAAAATCTCATATTTAAAAAAATATTAATTAAACTACGGAAAATAAATGAGCTACATCTTTCTGATAGATGACAAGTTGAATGACAAATTTACTTCAAAGTTGAACTAAACACCAAACACTGATAAAATTCAAAACATGTTTTACAAAGATACACTCTGATCTTTTATAAGATTTTTAAACACATGATAAAATATTGACTTATGATAAATATTGGAACTTATTCTTACACACGAAAGGGAAAACAAGCAAATATTTATCTGAGATACAACAGACAGAAGGAGGAAGAATTGACATTCCTTCAGTCTACTCATTTTGTACTGTTTTTAGCTGGTATTTTGAATTCTAAGCTATGCTTCCTTAGTGAAATAGAGGTGACCATTTTGGACAGGAGACATGGCTAGTTGGTACATTTCACTTCACCAGACTGAGGAACAACAACATCTTCTTCCGATTAACTAATACGACTTGGATCCCCATCTCAGTGCAAGTTTTTCTTTTCCACCAGGAATATTTTTACAATGTAGCCAAAGCAAAATCAAAACTGCAGTGAGATATCACCTCATACTGGTCAGAATAGCCATCATCAAAAATCTTACAAATAATACGTGTTGGAAAGGATGTGGAGAAAAGGGAAAGGCCTACACTGCTGGTGGGAATGTAAATCAGTGCAGCCACTATGGAGAACCATATGGAGAGTCCTTAAAAAACTAAAAATAGAACTACTATATGATCCAGCAATCCTACTCTTGGGCATATATCCAAAATGACAAAAACTCTAATTTGAAAAGATACATGTACCTCGATGTTCATAACAGCACCATTTATAATAGCTAAGACATGGAAACAACCTAAATATCCATCAGCAGATGCATGGATAAAGAAGGTGTGGTATATGTACACAATGGAATATTTCTCAGCCATAAAAAATAATGACATAATGCCATTTGCAGTAACAAGGGTGGATCTAGAGATTACCATACTAAGCGGAGTAAGCCAGAGAAAGACAAATATCATATGATATCACTTACATGTGGAATCTGAAAAAATGATACAAATTTACAAAACAGAAATAGACTCACAGACGTACAAAAAAAACTTATGGTTTCCAAAGGGGAAAGGTGGGGGGAGGGATAAATTAGAATTTGAGATTGACATATACACACTACTATATATAAAATAGATAACCAACAAGGACCTACTGTATAGCACAGGGAACTATATTCAATATCTTGTAATAACCTATAATGGAAAAGAACTTGAACAAGAGTTTATATATATCAAGTTTATATATATATAAAACTGTCACTTCACTCTGCACCTGAAACATTGTAAATCAACTATGCTTCAATTAAAAAAAGAAATCTAAAATGTAGCCAAAACAAATAGGGTTTACATATGCACTAAGACTTTTGCCTGTATAGATTAAGTTAGTCCTCACAATGCTATGAGGTGAATCATATTATTATACCATCCTACAAATGAAATTGAAGTCTAGAGTAATTGGCCAAAGGTCTCAAAGACAGTACCTGGGAAAGACAAAGAAGATCCAGATTTTAACAACTACTTATCTTGCATGGTGACTATGTTCTTTCCACTATGACAAATTGCCTATAAATAATAGCCTTGAAGATAGCCACCTATGTCTATGCAGTTTATTGTGCCAATTATAAAATGAAAACCATTTCCCATCATTTTCAAATGTTTTAGAAATCATTTAAAAAGATAGTGTTCAAGCATATTTTAAGTGAAAAAAAGAATCATTTATAAAAGAGTCTATAAAGATAGTATTTTAAATACATGCTGTAAATATATCTATAAGGATTAGATGTATAGATTTGATGATTTAATCATTTATGAATAGTTGATTACATATTAGACGATGGTTAAAAGAAGCTGTAGAGTATAAACACATGTTTCAGATACGCTTATACACATTTATAAAGACTTGAAGTGTACACACTAAATGTAACTAATTATTTATCAATGGTTAATTTTATTATGGATGACTTCAGTGTTCATCTTAAATATCTTTACTTTCCATAATGATGTCTAGCCTTATTTATCTTCTCCCTAACTCTAGCAAGGCCACTAAAAGCTCTCCTACCTGGGTAGCTAAAGCACAGGATTCCATTACCCCTCCTTGCTCGCCTGGAGCATCACACAGAGCCCAGCCCTCGATGTGCCCCTGCCTTCCTGCACATGCTGGCCAGCTTGCCTCAGTTCTGCACTGCACTCCACGGAGATGGGCCATACCTGAAGCAGCGACACCAACAACTCCAAGCCCAACAGTCTCTTTATAATAATTAGCTCCCATTTACAGCTCCTTTCTAAAATACTTTATTTATATCTCCTTCTTACAGTTTTATCATTTCTGATATTAATGATAGTTCTTTACACAATTTTTTTACCCAGCTTGAAGATGTTTGAGAACAAGGGCTGTGTTCAAATATCAAATTAGTCCCCCAAAGCATTATTTTCTTACGTGTGCATCTCTAAAGATATTTCCTCACCTAAAATGAAAATCTATATCATAGCTACAAAGAGATTAATAATAGATTAATGGTAGTAATAGCTAACACCTCTTGGGTATTTACTTTATGCTCGATGCTGTTTTAAGGGCCAAAGACACATGTTCTCATTGAATCCTCGCAACAGCTCAATGAGGTAGATTTTATGTACAGTGACCCATCATCCAAGTTTGCATTTAGCACTGAAAGCCTCATGTCCTCAGGAGACCCATAAATCTCGGGCAAATCAGGACAGTTGGTCACCCACGCATTAATTTTTTTGTTGATGAGAAAGCTAGACTAGGAGATGTTAAGAAATTTGCCCCAGGTCTCAAAACTGGTAAGTTGAAGAGGCAGGATTCATAACAGACAGTCTGGCACCAGAGAGCATACTCTTCATTAGAGCATGTGTCATAATAGCATAAAAAGACCAAATCAGATAGAAGAGGCAGACATGATGACTTGGTTTTGAAGAAAGTAACTTTTTGAGTGAAAAATAGAGAATTGCAACTATTATTTTTTCACTCTTCAGATGCCATGACTAATTCTTAGGTTGGTTCATTGTTTCCCCCATATCACACATACAAGAGGGACAGAGTCAGGATTGGAGCCTAGGATGGGTGACTCTTCCACCTGTGTACTTTACCAGCAGCCACGGAAGAGGTGATTGGTGAAATAGCCACCCAACGGGGGTGAGGCTGCTGGCCAACAATAATACTCAGGAGATTGTGCCACCCACCTGCCCAGAGGTAACCTATCCAGAGGTGGAGACACATAACAACCTGGGATATTCAGTTCTCTGCCCTGAGAAGCTGGGATTTGATCAGAAGGACAGAGGGCCTAAAAGTGTTAGAACCAAGAACCATGTCATCTTCATAGCAGTTCTCTAGAAAGAAAGCTCAGAGGCCCTGCTGCTCTGATCCCTGAAGAGACTCCTGCTCTTTCCCAGGGCTGCTTTCCAACTCTTTCCTCCTGTGAGCTACGCCTGCATCTGCCTCAAAAATGCTCACGTTGCTAAATTAGTCAAGCTCACAACAAAAGGAAAATTTACTGATACAATTGGCAAGGCAAAGGCTCTGGTGTGGAGACAAACCAATCAGAGGGAAATATTGTTGCACAATTAACAACATAGAAGAATAAGAGTCAGGACATCAAATTGCAAAGAACTTCAAATTGATTGGATTAGTCAGGATTCATCCTAATATATGTGTGTGTATAAATATTTATTATCATAATTTTACATATTACATATTTAGATGTAATTTATTATATCTCTATGTACAATATAATTATAATTTATATGTATAATATCCATTTATATTTATTAATAAATATATTTCTACAAATATTTAAATATTATAAATAAATATAATATACTATATATAAAGAGATAATTTATTGTAAGAATTGGCTCACATACTTATAGAGGCTGAGATGCCCCAAGATCTTGCAGTCAGCAAGCTGCAGACCCAGGAGCCTCAATGGTATAGTTCCAGTCCAAGCCCTAGCCTAAAGGCAATAGAAGACTAATATTCCAGCTCAAAGACAGTCAGCAGAGAGAGGGAATTCTTTCCTCCGTAGCCAAATATCTAGACACCCCATGGCCCCATCAAGCTGACTCATAAATTAACCATAACACTGATGCCTGTTGGCCATCTTGCTAGAAATGCTTGAAAAGGGATCAGAGGCTTAAAGGTACTGATCTAAAGAAATCTAAAGCCCAACTTTAAGATTTTATGACTATATCTAGTGTTTGAGTTAAAGTTATTGTGATTGTTAGGGGAAAAAATACTAATTAAGCTAATAGAAATTAAAGGGAAAGGGATGGATTTACCATTGGGATGATAAAAGAATAGCCTGGTGTCAAGTATTCAATTTTAGAAATTCTGCAGAGAGCACAGGGTCAGCTCTCATTTATGTTTTTCTGTCCTAAGTTTTCTGCATTTCTCCTCTCTCCCAACTCTCTTTTCTGCTGACACATCTTGCTTGTGGGGGCCAGTATGGCTGGCCCGGCCCAGCATCTACGTGATATTTTAGCCTAAACGTCCCATTATCATATGATACCCACACTGTGTGTCCTATTGCAGTAGCTTCTTAACTCATCTTCTTGATTTTATTCTTTGCCCCATCTTCCATGTTCACACGGAAACCACAGCTGACCTTGCCTACACATCCTCTTACTGTTTCCCAGCTTAAAAAGCTTTGAATGGCTCCCCATTTGGTTTAGAAAAAAATCCAAACTCTACTAGGGTAAAAATGTTGCACAACTGGCTCTTTCTCATGATTTAAATTATGGTCCAAATGTCACCTCCTCATAAAACCTGCCCTGGCCACTAAGTCCAAAGTCTCTCCATTGTACTTTCTGATACATCATTGGTTCTTTTAGCTTATAACTATCAAAACTTGTCTCATTTATTTATTTCTTCACATTTATTATCCGTCTCCCTTTACTTGAATTTAAGCTTCTTTATCATGACTGTATCCCAAGAATCTAAAATGATACATGTACATAAGATTTTTAGAATGAATTAATGATGAAATTCTCAACATAAAGGTTGTGATTGATTAAATCCAGCTCAGGACCCTCGGTCAGATGTAAACCCAGCTTAATCATCTGCGGCCTTTTGGGCAGTGAGTTGTGCTCTTGAGCTTTCAAAGTTTAGGATAAAGTATTATAGAGACAGGGTCCCTCTCTATCAGAATACTTGCCATGGTGTATGCAATACAGCTTGTCTGTGGGGTAATGAGATCTGGGAATCATGTGTACTCTGCTACTTCTCTGCAAGTAAAATTTTCTTTACAAGCCATATTTTTATTTGTACTTGTGATCTAGTGGGTCATCAGTGGTGTCACTTTGTGTCACACTTAGCTTGGGGCATTGGGATGATATAATTAATGAAGTATCAATTTATAGTTTACTGCTAATAATGATTATGTGATGCTAGTCATTAATGGCAAATTACTCCTTATATAGAAAGGATGTTCTTTTAATCCATGTGAATATTTTCTACTTGGAGAAACAAGGGGCACTATAGTAATGTGGTCAAGCCTACAGGCTCTGCAGCCACCATTATGTGGGTTCAGTCTCCACTTCCACCACTTAAGAGCTGAGTCTTCTTGAGGAAGTTTCCCAATCTTTCTGAGCCTCCGTCCCTCATTTATAAAACGGTAACGATAATACAGTAGTGCCTACCTCGAATGATTGCTCTATCAAATAGGTAACTAGAAAGCACTGTAAACAGTGCTTATATAAACAGTCAATAAATTATTATCCACAAGCGTTTAAGAGAGATAGCCATTCATCCCTTCAAGAGATAATTGCTGAATACCTACTGTGTGCTAGGCAACATAAGTTCTGAGGATACATCTGCGATTAAGAAACAGATCCATTGTTCTGAAAAACAACGAAGTTAAATAAAAATTAATTGGCAAAACCTAAAGATATGAAAGAGAATGAAAGTAGAGGTTCCACTAGATTTGGTAGAGGATTGTTATCTAGGAAAGCAATGGTAATATTATAGAACCATGTTTCTTCTTCAGAGATTCAGTCAAAAAAATCACTAAAAACATTAAAAGATTCCCAAAGAGTCACAGTAATCAAAGACATGAAAGTCCCACTGTACAACATTAATCAGTGGATGATACTTATTGTGTCCACTGTATACAAAGCCATTGCTTAGACAATCTGTTATTTAAGGTTAATCTCTATCCTTGATGTCAAGAATGGTAGATACTACATTTGTCTGCTCAGCAACCCTTATTTCTTTTAAGTAATTGACCTTCTCCATTTCATTTGCTCTGAAAAGGCACTCAAAGTCTAATCAGGAGACAGAAACCCCCAAACAGTTATTTGAACATGAAAAGCTTAAAATAAAGAATGGTAAACTATAGCAGGGCATGGGAGTAACAAGAGATCAGCTAGTAAAAAGTGAAGAGAACTCCAGAGAATTAGGAATAGCATATATAAGAAGAAGCACTGCCCCCAGTATAGTAGATTGAATAGTCATGGCCACCCAAAGCCTCAGAACGTGACCTTATTTGGAAATAAGGTCTCTGAGGATGTAATTAGTTAAAGTGAGGTCATATACATTAGGTTGGGCCCTAAATCTAATAACTGGTGTCCCTTTAAGAAGACCTTGTGAAAATTTACACAGAGAGGAGTGCACCATGGGAAGACGGAAGCAGAGATCCAAGGGATGCAGCTACAGGCCAAGGAGTGGCTAGAATTGGTGGCATTCACTAAAAGCTAAGAAAGAGGCATGGGATGGTTTCTCTCTCAAAGTCTCTAGAAAGGACCAATCATGCCAAAACCTTGATTTTAGACTTCTGAACTCCCAAACTTTGAAAGAACATATTTCTGTGGTTGTTAGACATCAAGTTTGTGGCAATATGCTATGGCAACACTAAAGAGCTAATTCACCCAGAACTGAGATCGTATGACCAAAGAATAGCCCCTCTCCCATCCCCAGGGCTGAGATCCAGACCTTGTTGGGGAGGTCACAGCTTGGATCACTGGGTGGCAGTGAAGTCACTGTGATGCCTCTCTGATAGAATTCACTGCAAATCTGCCTCCTGGGATATTGCAGAAAGGGAAAGCCATGCATAGGTGGTAACTTGACAGAAGCATTCTGCTATAAAACTTTCCAAGATGGTTGCTGGGGAAAGCTGCCAGCCACTGGGAGCTGCTAACCACTGTGCATTGGAGGAACCAGGTGCCAGAGAAATTATCTGCACAGCACGAGCTGGGCAACGGAGAAACTGCAAGTGCTACAAGGTCTGGGTGCTGGCAAAGCAGGGCATGGCAGGAACCTGCGGGGTAATCACGACAGCACAAGAAAGGACAGCAGCTTTGTTGCTGGAAGTGGGGCCCCTTCCAGGGCCCGAGAGGGCTCTTGTCTAACACTCAAAAATGAATTGTCTGAGGAGACTCACGCGCTGACAAAGCAAGAGACTTTATCGGGAAGGGACACTGGGGAGGAGAGCAGCAGGGTAAGGGAACCCAGGAGAACTTCTCTATCATGTGGCTTGCAGTCTTGGGTTTTATGGTAATGGGGTTAGTTTCCAGTTTTTCTCTGGTCGATCACTCTGACTCAGGGTCTTTCCTGGTGGCATGCGTATCACTCAGTCAGGATGGATTCCAGCAAGGATTCTGGGAGGTTGGTAGGACATATGGACTGGTGTCTCCTCTCTCCTTTTGACCTTTCCTGAATTCTTTCAGTTGGTGGTGGTAGCTTGTTAGTTCCGTATTCCTTACCAGGACCTCCTGTTGTAACTCATGCAAGTGGCTACTATCAAGTCTGGCCAGGGTGGGCGGTTTCAGTCAGTGGTTCCCCTAATACCTTCATCCTGCAATATTTCTTCCATGCTCTCTACTGGCAAACCTTAACATTGTGCCAGCTGGCAAATGGAATATATTTAAAGGCTCCCACTCAATTTTCAAAGTGAGTAATGAGTCTAATGGATTGGGATACATTGATAACTGGCCTCGCTGTCAATCTTGTTTTTGTGCACATCCCTTTCTGAGCCAGAGGAGTGAACGCTTGGACTTTGGAGAACCACAGACTGCACTGAGGTATCAACATCAAGAGAGAGAGATTCCTTTTTCTCTTTGTAGTGCTAAAACTAAAGAATGTTAAGATGTGTGTAACAACTAGGGTTGTTACACTCATCTTACATGATATATAGAGACAGTCTATCTGCAAAAATAACCGCACAATCACAAACAGACTCTATGGAAGAACACGGAGATTATGCCCTAATGATACCACAGGAGCCCCTGGATCCAACCTTACCTAAAGCTAATTCACTCCCCAAATTCCTACACAGTCCGATTTTTCATTGTTTGAGTTGAGTTTCTAACACTTCAGTCAAAGTTATCCTAACTACGAGATGGCTGTTAGGTAGCCTGGGGTTAAACTAAAGTGTGCTTTGTTTTGCAGAAACTAACCATTAAAAGGTAGAAAGCTTCAAACACCATGTTCCAGAAAGTTTACATTGCTTTCCAGTCAATAAGATATACAGTGTGAACAACCAGGCACCTACTTGTTTGCAGTTTTTGGCAATTTAGAGTAATCTTTACCTCATTATAATAATCTTGCCTACATTTTCATCAATATGCATACCTCCCCAGGTTTAAAACTTCCTTGATCCAGTCCTTTGGGGAGACAGTGCTTTGAGAGCTATATCCCTGTCTCCTTACTTGTCACAAGTCATAAATGCCTCTGATGTACTCAGAAAGCACATGGTGTGTTCATTGGCCATACACCCAAGTGATGTATCCATCCAGTTTGGTAGCATAGCCAGGAGGAGTTTCCTTGGCCCACTCTCCAGCATGCTATATTTGGAGTATGTTCTTTGGAATCAAGTGAATTAGGCTTTAATTCTGCTACCTCCATTTATTAGCTGTCCCCTTAAGTGATCGTCAATTCTATCATCTCTAAAAATGGATTGGGATCTCTCATGGCATTGGAGAAAAGAAAGAATGTTCAAATAATGCTACTTGATCCTCTCAGTTCAATTTCTTCATTATTGAATTGAAAATATCAACCTACACAGTCACAGTATTAAACCATTCTTCTCCAAGTTTAAAGGGTCAAAAAATGTATGTGCAGGAGGCTCACTTAACACAAAGATGGACTAAAAAAGATCCTTCTGTCCTGTTTTTTCGGGCAATTCCTTCAATCCAGCCAGACATAATCTTCACACTATGTTGAAAGCTCTGACAGTAAATATTCCCCCTTCTCCAAGGTCTCAAAAATGTGGAGAAGGCTCTGCCTACTTGATTTTCTTAATCTTCACAATGTTTTGAGCTATAGTAATTTAGGAATTGGAAGCTATGATAGTAAGACTTGTGTTTGTATATGCCCTTTGTTCTGAGGAGTTTATTGACTTTTCAAAGGTCAAACAATCCTGGAGAAGCCTTTTGACCCTTTGCCCCCTTCCTGTCCACAGCATACCGCATGGTTTCCTCTCCTGATACAGCAAATGTTTTCTTTTTCTCCCAACCTCCACCATTGAATGCTTTAATGTTATTACCACATGGCTTTAAAAAATGGCCAAGTCTTCTCCCTGCACAAATCCAGACAGTTCCTGGAATTTAGGCCAACTCATTTGTTTTTTTTCTAATTTCCTTCAGTGAAGTTGGACATTGGGGGCATTTAAAATCTAACCCAACCATGTCTTAAAGTATAAAAATCCTATTGCCTTTCATGTAATCAGCCAATCTAATTATAAACTCTATAAAGTTGCTTTTTTCCTACTCTTAAGAAACCCCTTAAAGGAAGGGTTTGATTTTTAAGTGTTTTGAATGGCTTCCCTTTACAATTTCCTTACTGTGTTTAAGACTGAAAAGCTTTGACAAGTACCTGATAGTGTTTGCATTTGCAACTCTGTAGTAGTACCAACAAGACTCTGGCTTTAAAGATAAGCAAAAGTACTTACTGGATTCTTAAGTAGCAACTCAGACTCTTTTCCTGCCTAGTTGCTAGAAGTATCTTATGGGGTTTACAGGAACTATACAAGGTGGAACAGGTAGAGCGTCAGAGAGTGGTTAAAGGATAAATATATATATGTATTTATTTCATAGGTATATATATGAAATGATGTAATGAAAGTAACTTCAAAATAATTAAGATCCATATAAAGACAAAATATGCCTACCCATCTTAAACTGAAATATATTCAAAGTCATGTTTCTACATTTGCTAGCATATTTTTCTCTAAATTCCATTTTATAATATTGAGTCTACAACTAAGTCGCATAAATGTGGTCTTTCTTGTTCTTTTTAAGTCTATTCTCATAATTTTTATCAAACTAAAAAGATTTTCTTAGTAACTGCCAACTAAGGGGCTTATTACTACAGATGGTGGCATTAATAATTTCATAAGAAAGATGAATCTTCAGCTGTCCTTAGGTGCTTGTTACTTGTGTTTTTGGGTTGCTTATGTAATTTTAATTTCTAGGTTATGATGATCCAACTGTACTTACCCAGCAGTCTTTTTCTTTTTAACCTAACGATCAGGTCACATTCTCTAGACATTACCCCTAAAACAAAATCGACAGATGCCATTTTTTGAGATGTCAGTGAATGATGAAACTGATAACATTAACTTTTAAAAAATATATACCAATAGTATATTTATTATATTAATGATATCAAATTTTACTCTGATTCCGAGAACAGAACTTCAATCAATGATCAAATATAAAGTTGTATATACAAATTACTCCTATACAAAACACTCAAAAGTTCCATTTTGTTCCCCACCCACAAATATTTCCCAGACCATCCCTTCTCTACATCTTTAAGTTGTTCCTTTGATAAAGCATTTTTGAATGGCAATACCACTTTTGGAGTATATTCTGTGGAGCCCTATACCAAAGTCACAGGACAAGATTCCAGAGTTAACCCAACCCTCATAGCAATCAAAATCCAGAGTTATCTCAACCCCCATAGCAATCTTTGACTCATGACTTGGGCCAGCTGACCCCATTAGGGAAGGTATTCACCATATAGGACCCTAGCCTATCACCTAACAATATCTGTTATTTTTGGTGCCCTGACCAATCAATTAGCGCCATTTTCTTAGCAGGAATTTTCCTTGTTTTGGGGTTATAAAAGTCCGCTGCAAGTCCACCAGAGCATCAGCTCTCCCTGGTCTGTCAGGAAGTTAGCCCGCTGCTTTCCCAACACCCTTCCTGCCATCTCTGTTCTCTGTTATCAATAAACTTGCTCTTTCCTACACTACTTTGTGTCTGGAAATTCTTTTCCAACTCATGCTCGAGCCATGACATAGTCATACATATATCCATTCAACAATCTTTGTTGTTGTTGTTCTTCTGTTTCCAGAATAATATGGCAAGCATTAAGGAATATGTAAATATCAATGAACCTTACATTTTGACTTCAAGAACCTTATAGTCTATCAAGGACTAATAAAAGCATATTATTAACTCTAATACAAGAAGTGAATTTTTAAATGCTATGTACAAAGTAAAAAGAGAGTTTACTAGTTGAGAAGAATCATGTAAATCTATTTGGAAGAGGCAACGTGAACAAGATTACAAGATTTAGTCATATGTATGTTTGAAGGTAAGGCATTCCAGGCAGAGGAAGTCCCAGAATTTAAATTAGGTGGGTAGGCAATGGTCATATGGTTCTGTGTGAGATTAGATCACACACTAGTTTGAAAATTCTAGGAGAGCAGACTGTTTATCAGTGTTTCTTTGGTGCCTAGCCATATGGCATGTTATCAATCATTCATTTAATGAAAGAAGGTAGGGCAAATGAGTAATAGGATTGGAAAGATAGACTGAGCCAGATTGTAAACGCCCTGAATGCTAACCTAGAGAGGGTGAGTTTTATTTATATGTGGTAGAGCTGTCTATGAAAATTGTATTAACAGGGGGATATCACAACAAGCACTTTAAGTTGGGACGATTCATAGGAGCACAATGTGTAAGACACGAAGATGTAAGGAGAAGAGAAAAGTGCTAGCCGCCAACATACACATTTTTATATGATGGAGGAGAAAGTTACTTGAAAAGCTCTGGGAGAATGAGCTAATCAATAGGTTGTTTTTAGCCATAAAAGTGATTCGAAAAGGGTCAGAGAATGCTTTATTGTCCTCAGAGGGATATCAGAATTGAAAAGCAGATGCTGGGTAAAGTGAGGGTAAGAGACATCTGTTGTGTGCTCACCATGTGCTTTCCACTGTGTTTTAGTTGCACTAACTCAACTAATCTTCACAATAACTCTATGAGTTAGATATTAGAAGAATTTTCACTACTGAGGGAGGGACACATATTGTCTGAAAACTGCCCAGATCACAGGGCTAGTAATGGGTATAAGCCCTGGTATAGGGACTCCCTTGGAGGACAATCACTGTATCTGTATCTGCCCAATTCTCCCCATCACTATTCATCTCCTCAACCTTGATTGATTTACATAAACCTTCTGGGTTTTAGTTTCTTCATCTGAGAATGATAGAATTAAATTAGATTACCTCTTACCTCCTATTCAGCTCCAATACTCTTAACATTCATTAGCTGATTCCAAGGCTTAGGTGACTAACTGTGATTGTTAAAAATACTTTCCTGTGATTCCTCATTTAATCCCAGTTTATGGAGACTGGGCCATCCCATTGTAGCATGAATCACCCTGAAACTGTTTGGATTCGCTTACTTCTGGAGTTGTGTAAAGAGAAAGTTAAAAAAGCAAAGTAACAACAATGAAAACCTTAGGAAAACGAAAGGAAAGAAGAGAAGTGGAAGGGGAAAAAAGAAAAAAAAGAAAGGAGATGAAAAGGAAGGAAGGAAGAAAGGGGAGGGGAGCCCTAGAGAAATTCAACATCTGAATAACCTCAGCATCCTTGGCATATTCCTATTACACCAAAGGTGAAGAGGTTCTGAGGCTGGGCAAAAATTGACATACACATGCAATTAACTCACATTGCCCTGCACATAGCTTGTGATGATCACCATGCTATTGTTACCACCGTCGTTATTGCTGTTACCAAGTCCAAGCTCACCCTGCTCTCCCATGACAGGGCAATAAATCAGAGACAAGGTGTTGAGGCAAGGAATAACGACTGTATTCGACAAGCCAGCAGACTGAGAAGATGGCCGACTCGCGTCCCCCAAAAAACCATCTTATCAGGGTCTGGATGCCAGTTTCTTTTATAGAACAGAGAAGGGAAGGTGAGGAAGTAAAGTTAAAAGGCCATTAGTTTTGCCTGGCTTGGCCAGCATCAGGGAGGGGATGTGTTCATTTCTTCTTTTCTGCAGCCATTCACAGGTGGGCAGGGTCAGATTGTCTCCTTGTGAGCTGAGCAGAGGCACTTTAGTTTAACAGTCAGACAGAGGGGCAGGGTTACCTGAGGCAGGTCATTATATATGATTATAATATCAAAAGTAATGAAAAACAAAGGTGAAAGTCAAAGAAACAGATCCAACATGGAGTCAACATTGGCTCCTCCCTCTTACATTCCCCTCAGCAGCAACATCATCACTATTGTTGGCTCTTTTGCTTTTTGAGATCTCTTCAGGTAACATTTCCCACTTATTTTTTCCCCTGTCTTCCCCTATCTCAGTGTTCTATTTCTGTCTTATTTCTTAAACCTAATGTAGTTTTCCTGTATTCATGCCAATCGAATGGAGGCATTTTGGGGATAGTATACTGATTTAAATCTGATTTTGCTTCATTTTGGGGATTCCTTGCTCTATAATTTTTAGGCTAGGCTTTGTCTTACCCTCAAATCTTAGTTCTATGGAACAAAGATTTTTGCTTTTGCATGGGGAAATTACTTCTAAAATGTGAAAAATGGAATTTAATACCTCCTAAAGATTTTTCTTTTCCTTGACTTCCTGATGTCAATTTTTAAAGCTAGGTATTTCTAAATTGAAGCACTGTCATCTCAGAAGTCTTCACTCTTTTTGGAAAAGAACTGAAATGGATGATGGGACATACCATTTAGATCACCCTTTAGGACAGGGTCCTTTATATGGTGGGCTGCTGATGACACACCAGTTGAATCTGTCCGTCTTCACTGGGAATTATTTCAACCCAAGACAGCTCTTTCTTGGAATCAGCCTGCCTCCAATGACTGGGGATTTTCTTTGTGGGGATAAAAACACCCAGACTCCTTTCCCAATTCCAGACAGCTTTGAAGGATCACCTCAAAGCTCCTCTGTCCAATCATGCTCCCCTCTCTTCCTTCCAGGTGCTGGTCCTAAGAGCAGTTTCTAATAAAACTTCCACACTTGCATTTCTGGCTCTGAGTCTGTTTCCTGGTCAACCTGACCAGCAAACATTGAGGATTTGGAACGACCTGTAAAGCTTCTGGTTTTTATTTGGTGCTGAGAGCAAAACCACAGAGATTCAAATGTAAAAGGAAAAAAATGGTGGTCTGGCTGAGAAGTACCACTAGCCTTTGAAAAGAAATGCCTCCTGAGGTTATGCAATTTTATAGGATATAAGTGTGCTTACTTGTTTCAAATGAGGTCTTGAAACTTACTGGAGCAACTTTGAAAAACAAACAAGTTTAATGCCTGCTCATCTTTAATCCAATATTCCATAAAACCAGTATTGGATATATTAGCTATAAAAGTAGAGTTTATTTATGAATGAGTAAGAAGGGAGCAAACTCTCCCAGACTGGACCGATTCATCTTGTTTGCTGAACTCAAATAGCATAGCCTCAAATTACACCCAAAGATAACCTGAACTTTGACGATTTTCACCATGAGGTTTCAATTAATTTCACAAAGGGTTATTTTCTTGAAGGTACAAAATGTAAATGCATTGACTGAAAAGAGGTTTGCAGCCATTGAACCACAGTGAATGACAGACAGTCTGTTTCAAGTTGGAACTTAAAGGTGACTTAAAGGATTAATCCTAGCATTTTGTCTTGCAAATTAGACCAATCGAAATTTGGTTCCTTTGACTTTGCCGGAACTACATAGACAAATGAGCTTTGTAAAAGTAAAAGACTTTTGTATTCAAAAGCAAAGATGAAGTACCTATCTTTCAACATCCTTACCCATTGCCATATGCCCTTCTCTCTTTGCAGGAGTCCTATCTTGCCATCTCCAGGATTTCTAAATGTCTAATTTTAAGAGGGCTTTCTAAGACCTTCCTTCAAGGTAAAGGCTCATCTAAGAATTTTTAGAACTCACTAAGAAGGATAACCATTAATATATCAAAATTCACAAAGATAGAAATGGAATATGTTTATTTAAAAATTAAAAGATCAATACAATTACCATGTAAAATAATAAATCCACTTAGAATTCTTCAAAAGGCACCAGACTCAGTCATTACAGACATCTAGATCTATATCTCAGCATATGCACCTACACAACGTAACCGAAGAATTTTAAAAACATATCTGTATGTATAGATAGCAGTCAGATAAGACTGGGATGAATCACCTGTAATGTGCTCTTGTCTCCAAGCTTATTTTACAATTTTAAAACATATGAAAACTTAACATCAAATTACTGTTTTTTTTTTTTTTCCTGCAAAGTAACCCTGAAATTCCTGTCGCTCCCTTTTCCCTCATCCTAGACTAATTATTTTAAGATCTGGCCTTTGCTAAAGAAAACAAGCAAATGTGGGTGAGGTTATGTGGAAAGGGATTTTATATAAAACAGACATTCTATTTTTAGGGAAATGAAACACAGCATCTTTGAAGCAACCCTGCAAAGGTAAAATTTTTTAAACAGTGAAACAAGAGAGCCAATAAAGGGAGAAAATAGACAAGAGTCAAGGACATTTACGGAAACAAGATGAGCCTGAGCTGAACCACAGAAATAACTGAGAGAAAGAAGCCCCCCAAACTACATGTGCTGGGCAGCCTCATGACCCAGGGCCTGCTTAAGGGCGTCCTCTTATCAACCTGGGAGTCCCTTTGCTCTGATCCACAGAAGGATTACAGCTGATAAGTTTTGACAAGCACCCAAGGGAAACCCAGTCAGCCAGGAAGGGCATCACCCCTTTTGGCGTATGCATTCACATTACTTTGGCACTTATTATTATCATTTAAATGTAATCTCACCTTAGAAGGAAAAAAAAAATCCTCCTATTTGCTGTCGACTTAAGCCCGATGCAGTAATTGAAATAACTTATTAAGGCTTCTAAATGAGAGCCTCCAGATAGAGGAGCTGAACTGGCAGTGTTGCAGAACGGAAACATCACATGCCTCCCCTGGTGACATAACCTCATTAAACTGTGGGTAGACACGCGTGTGTGTGCGTGCGCACGCGCACGCACACACACACGCGCACACACACACACACACACACACACACACACACACACACACACAGAAAAGAATAAGAAAAGGACAACAGTAAATTCCAGTCCAAAGAGGAAGGAGCCGGTTCATGTCTGTTTTCTTAGACACTGCTCAATATCTATAACAGTCAAAATATCACAACTCAAACCATAGTTATTTACATTTCTCACCAAAATCAATCTGGCAAGTCAGGCAGAAGCGGAGAAAAAAAATACTGATCACTGATAAAACCTGTTAAATTTGACCTCTAGCTAAAAATACCACATTCTAGGAATTTTCCCTTTATCCATTAAAAAAAAAATAGTTTTCTGTTGTTGTCCATGGAAGAGAAGTTCCAGGGCCCCCGCAGATACCAAACTCTAAACTTGCCTAAGTCTTTTACATAAAGTGAAATAGTATTTGCATATAACCTATGCACAACCTCCATATGCTTTAAATCATCTCTAGATTACTTATAATACCTAATATAATGTAAATGCTATGTAAATAGTTGTAAGTAAAATGCAAATATTATGTAAATAGTTGCCTGAATGCAGCAAATTCAACTTTCATTTTTTTGGAACTTTCTGAAAAATTTTTCCTGCATTTTTTCCATCCATTGCTAGTTGAATCTGTGGATGTGAAACCCCCGGATAAGGAGGGCCAACTGTAATAAAAATGCCCTGTTTCCTTTATCCTGACCAAGAGAAGTGATCGTAGGGACTAGAAGCATGTAAATATCAGAGTGACCAGGTATTGGTCTTCTAGGCAAAGAGCAGAACACACCAGGTCTTACAAGTAGTGTCTGCTGTAGAGCAGGGTCCCCTAAACCTTGGTTCTCACCAACCGGGGACATTATTGCTCCGCACCAGCTCTTTGGACTGAAATAAGGGAAGGATGGATGCTCCTGTCACATGCAGAAAAGTTATCTGAAGCCACTTGAGCAACTCCTTCTTTTATCTTGCAGATGGAGCATAGGGGTCATTTTTAATATCCTTAAAGTGCTCTTGCACTATTAGGATGTCATATCTTTATCTCTCAGAGTTCGAAGGCTTACCAGGGAGTTCAGTGGTTTTATAATCGCAGGGTAACAGGTTTTCAAATGTGGCTTCTCCTCTTTCTTGTGTAAGTTTTCCAAATTAGATTTTCTTGCCTTGCCCTTCCTGTTCAAAGGTATATTTAAGGAGTCCCATGGAAGATGAAATGTGTCTAAAGATCAAATGACAAATATGTATTGGGTACCTATCAAGTATAAAGTAGCATATATTGCACAATAGAAATTCTAGGATTGGTTAGAAGAATAAAGAAACAAAAGGTTGATGTATTAGCCAGCTAGGGCTGCCCTAATACAAATACCAGAGACTGGGTGGCTTAAATAACACAAATTTATTTGCTCATAGTTCTGGAGACTGGAAGTCTAAGATTAAGGTTTCTGGTAAGACCTTTCTTTCTGGTTTGTAGATGGCTGCCTTCTACCTGTCCTCACATGCTTTCTCCATGCACGTGTAGAGATGCAGAGAGATAAAGAGAAAGAGAAAGAGAGAGAGAGAGAGAGAGCACTCGTGTCTTTTCCTCTTCTTTTAAGGACACAGCTCCTTTGCAGTTGGGGTCCTACCTTTATGACTCGTTTAACCTTCATTACCAAATACAGTCACATTGGGGATTAGGTCTTAAACACATGAATGGAGGGGGCAGAATGGCTTCATGAGTCTAAGACAGTGTGTATTTCATTTTCCTTAAAATTTAAGGGCCCTGCTATAGGTCAGCTGTGTGTCCCCCCACCCCCACCCCACCACACACACACACACACACACACACACACACACACATGCACAGGATGTTGAAATCCTAACCTGCAGTACTTAAGAATATGAACTTACCTTGTATTTAAAAACAGAGTCATGGTAGATGTCATTAGTTAAAATGAGATCACGAGTTAAGATGACCCATAGGGCGGACCTTTAATCCAACATGACTTGTGTCCTTATAAGAAGAGGAGAGACACGGAGAGAGACACAGGAAAGGAGAAACCCTATAGATTTCAGACAAAGCACAGTCCTGTCAAAACCTCAATTTCAGACTTCTGGTCTCCAGAACCATGAGACAGTAAATTTCTGTTGTCTTTAGCACCCTAGCACATGGTATTTTGTTGTGGCAGCCCTGAGAAACTAAGACAGGTTCCATGGCTCAAACTTTGTTCTTTTCTGTCTATAGTCACTCCCTTGATATTACAGCCAGTCTCATCATTTAAATACCAACTATGTTTCAATGACTCTCAAGTGCGTACCTCCTGGGCAGAGCTCTCTTCTGAAATCCAGCTGCCTACTCAGCATCGCCCACTGCATGTACCACGCACAGCTCGAACATTAGATCAGCATGATGAACGCCTTGTCTTCCTCCTTAAAACTGCTCTTCTGGGGTTCTAGTTCAAGTCACCCAAACTGTAAGCAAATCATTTTGGCTCTCCCACCAAATCTCTGCAGGTCCTGCTCACTTCTCTCCATGTTCACAGCTAGCACCTGGCCCAAGGCACCACCATCCACTGTGTGGGAAACAAAAGAGCATCGGGACTGGTACCCCTGCTCCGGCCCATGACTCCTACAGTGTTGGCCCATCATCATATCCAGACTAACCTTCTGAAAAGTAAGTCAGTTCACACAGCTGGTCTTCTCAGGATCTACCATAGGCTCACCATGCCACTGATGGCAAAAGCTAAATGCCTTTTGATGGCTCTTTGAGCCATTTGCCTGCACCGTCCTCTCCCTTAATCGCTCAGAATTCACCTACTACTTGCCCTGTTGCGCAGTTAGTTTTATCCACACTGACCTCCTAGCTGTTCTTGAAACACAGCTGGTACTACCATCTCCTCCCTGGCTTTTCTTGCTACGTGGGACCCGCTTTCTCCTCAGCTCCTTAAAGCTTCTGCTCAAAAATCTCTTTTCAAATGAAACTTATCCCGAATGAACATTCTAGTTAAATCACATGCCCCGATTCTTCCCTCTCCACACTTACACTCTAAATTCTCCTGCCCTGCTCTGATTCTTTTATTCAAATCATTATGGTTCTCATTCTATTTACTGACTTAGTATAATTTTTTGGTCTATCTTTCCCACTAGAATGCACTCTCAGGAGGGTAGGGATTTCTTTTTTATTTAATGGACATTTTATTTCATTCATATATATATGTATTAACACACACGTACTGGGTCATAAAAATAAAATATATTTCACAGCTCTCAACACTGCCCTAGAGAAAAACACACTTGGCCATTCAGTCCCTTGAGAAAAGGTTTTTCTTCCTTTTCTTTTCTTTTTACTTTTATTTTCTTTTACTTTATTTTATTTTTTAATTTTAATTTTTTAATGTTTAAAGAATTTTATTGAGATATAATTGACATACAATAAACTGTATATATTTAAAGTGTACAATTTGTTTTTTTTTCTTATTAGTAATGTACATATGGCAATCCAAATCTCCCAATCCATCCCACTATTTTAAAATTTTTATTGGAGTAGAGTTGACTCATGATGTCATGTTAATTTCAGGTGTACAGGGAAAGAGGGCAGGGATTTTTGTCTCTAACTTGATGCATCACGGGAGCCTAGAACAGTGACCAGTGCATGTTTGGTGCTCAATAGATGAACAACCACAGCCACTCTTCACGTTCCCTCCCAGTGCACAAACTCGCTCAGTGCTTGTCTCTTGTCATAACACATCCTCTGCTTTTTTTTAAATAAAATTTTCCCCACATGTTCATATGTCAAAATTAATTCTATCTTCTAGCTACAAAAAATAAATAAATACATTTACCTGAACATTTACATCGTAGAGGGGTAAATAACTTGCTGTTTGAGATGAAAAAGCTGAGTGCCAGAGAGCCCAGAGTTAGTCCGAGGGCACGATCAGGAACCGAGGCTGTGTTTCCAATTCCCTGTGTAGTTTCCCCTCACCGATGTTGGATATCTCACAGATAGGCAAATCTGCTGGAATATGGGACATATGTGTAAAAGTATTTGCATCCTGTCCCTCTACTCTGGATCTGTCCCCATGGGATCTATGGCATGCTTCTCGTTTAATTGGAGGCAGGCTTGGCAACGTGACTAGCTGAGGGCATTGTAATGTGAGCACAGGTTCCAAGGGCTGTGTGTGCTTCCACCATCTTTCATTTTTTCTCTGCCACAGGAATGCCAGCATGAAAGGTAAGCGCTGCTCCTTTCCTTGGAGGCCAGCACGAAGAAGATACGGAGCAGAGCCCACATTAGGCCTTAAGCCACATGAAAATGGGTTGAGACAGAAGCCTTCATTGCGGTCAGTGAAAACTGACTAATGACTGTATAACGTTCACTCCCACTAAAGCCATTTGTTGAGGGCCTGCTATGTGCCAGGAGCTTGACAAACATCACTTTCTTGATTTCACAACAACTAGGTGAGGGAGGTAGGAGAACCTTCTTTTTCTCAGGAAACTGAAGTACAGGGAGGTTAAGTTATCTAAAGCGACACAGCCAGAAAGTGGCAGAGCCAAAATGTAAACGAAAGGCTAACTGATTCTTAAACACTACCTCTTAGTCTTTTCCATTACCATTTGATGTTGATTTAAAAAGTAATAATAATAAGCACTCTAAAGTTAAAGCTAGTATAGGTACAGGAAGAGATTGAATAGATAGAGGCTAAAGCCCAGATATCAGCATGAGGCATCATTGCAGTCCCCTGCTCAGATTTTCCAGAGAAACACATACAGTCCCTGTGAGAGGGTTTTGACTAATCACACAGGCGCAGGCGGCGATCCCAGCTTGGGTGGCCAGGGCCTTGGTTTTGTTTGTTTTACAATATGTTAGAACATTGCCAGCTAACATTTTTAAACTTCTTTTTTTTTTTTTCCTTTTCAGCCAAACCAATTCCAAATGTTTGAAATGCTAAATTGTGGGAAGAACTAAGAGTAACCAGCAGTACAGACTTTTTTCTTTTATGAAAAATAAACATTTTGAAGAAAAGCAAGATTCATCTCCTCACTCTAGAGGGAAAGGGATGAGGGCAAACCATCACCCATCCCAGACATCACGGTAGAGAAAAGAGGGTTTTTTGTTTGTTTGGTTTTGCTTTTTTAATTTTTCAAGATGTCTTTAGACAATGGCGAGAGAAAATGATAAATGATCCCTAACTCATAATGGAAAGTAACCTGAGTCTGTAATGGTTAGGAACCCCTTCAGATGCAATAACAGGAAGTCAATCTGATTCTTCTTTCTTCTCTGTATCTATGTCCTTTGCCATATAACCCTGTAGTGAGTGCCCTGTTACTGTGAATGGGATCTACTTTCGTCATTGGCCCCTGGGGCTTGCCTTGGCCAACAGAATGAGAACGTGACAGCATGCCAGCTCACTGCGTAAACCTCAGGGAGCCTTCCTTATTCCCTTTGTCCTCTTGACTGCATCTCTTTCCATGAGAAAAACATGCTCAGGCTAGCCTGCTGATCCCAGGAGGAGGCCAAGGAACAGGAGAAAACAGGAGATACGCCCAGCCAAGCCCAGAATAGATTAGCTCTCCCCTGGCCAACCTGCACCCTCCCAAGGTAAATCCATGCTGATTGTTGCTTGTTCCAGAGGCATTGTAGTTGTTTATTACATAACAGCTGCTGATTGATATACCAACTTGAGGTAGCTTCAGTGAAAAAGGATGTTTATTGAGAGGATAGGAAGGGAGTTCATGAAATCTGAGGAAGAGAGATTAAATTGGACCTAGGCAAGTATCAAGGCTGTAACCCGACCCTGAGCAGTAAAGTTAGTGGACTTTCTCTCTAGGGCTCTGCTGCACAAGTCTGCCTCTCCGTCATTTACAAGTTCTCAGAAGAGCCCATCTGATTGACCCAACGTGGACTCCTTGAAGTCCTCTTACCTAACAGCATGGTCTCTTGGCTGTGCCACTCCTCTGTGGCAAGCAGTTCCAAGACGCTAGAGACTTGGATGATATCTGAAAAGGGGTCCAACCCAATTGATTTAAAGAGAAGAAAAAATGTAATTTTACCCAGCGTGGCCCAAAGCCTAGCTCTTTATGGTTTTTTCCTGGTGCAGTGTGTAATTCAGTGCCTTGCCAGAAGGAAAGGGTTATGAAATACTCCTCAAGATGCTTCACATCACAGATGCCCAGGAAGAGACTAGACTTGTTTCCACCTCAAAGTTTGCTCCTTTTCTTTTTATTAATCCCTTTTCTCCAGATTCTCAATGCCCACAAACAAACAGAATTTCACAGCTAGAGTGATGGAATTCTATTCCTGCAGCTTATCTCAGCTGGGCACGAATTCCCTGAACATGAGACTCTGGTGAGGACCTGTTCACATCCATTGCACAGCCAGCCTACTTTAGTCTCCTAAGGCTGCCATAATGGATTGCCACAAACTGGGTGCTTTAAACAGAAAAATGTGTACTCTCACAATTCTGGAG
The DNA here is from genome assembly GCF_030028045.1 of Hippopotamus amphibius kiboko. Classification (NCBI taxonomy): domain Eukaryota; kingdom Metazoa; phylum Chordata; class Mammalia; order Artiodactyla; family Hippopotamidae; genus Hippopotamus; species Hippopotamus amphibius. The sequence continues at coordinate 169,557,023 of NC_080189.1, forward strand.
GATAGAAATCAAGGTGTCATAGGGCTGTGCTTTCTCTGAAGTCTCCAGAGGAGAATCAGTTCCATGTCTCCCTTTTATTTTTTGGTTGCACCATTCCTTGACCAGGGGATCGAGCCCATGCCCTTTGAAGTAAAAGCACAGAGTCCTAACCACTGGACCGCCAAGGAAGTCCCCATGCTTCCCTCTTAAGTTCTGGTGTTGTTGGCAATCCTTGGTGTTCCTTGGCTTATAGATGAATCACTCCAATCCTGGTCTCCATCCTCCACTCCAGTCCTGTGGTATTCTCCCCTCGTGTTTCTGTGTCTCTGTGTGACTTCTCCTCTCCTTATTAGGACACTGGTCATATTACATTTAGGGCCCACCCTGCTCCAGTATGACCACATGCTAGCTAATTACAGCTGCGAAGACTGTATTTCCCAATATGATCACATTCTGAGGTTCTGGGAAGGATGGGATTTTGAGGGAGAGGAAGTTGGGGGCACTATTTCAACCCAGTACATCATTTGAGCTTTTTATTTTCAGACATAAAAACTTGTAAATATTTTCTTTGAAGTTTCTGTTATCCCTGTGTTGCCTAGAAAGAACTTTCCTTTTTCCAAAATTATGGCTAGTATTCTCTTATATTGTCTTCCTGTAGTGTATCTTTATTTTAAAGGCACAGTGAATAAAGTAGGAAAGTTACAGCAATCTGTGCAAAGCCCCTCAGCGCTGCTATGTTCCTTTTCATGCCTTTGGAGTCTTTTACTTCATTAGATCACAAGCAGTGAGTGGACAGTAGTCAGCTGAGATTCAAAGACCAGTAAGTCTACATACTTGCCAATCACAAAGAGCTCACAAAAGATGCTGTGAGATACTATCTGCAAAATATTTTTGATCACTTTCACAATTTCCCAGTTGTTCATTCTGGCTAGAATCCACTTTCCATGAGATAGAATACTGAGAACATCTTTGATAAGCCATTTCATTAGGGAGATTGTGTTCATTATTATTACAACCTATATGAACCAGGTCCATATGAAAGAGTTTGTATAAAATATTATCACCTGCAGTAGATCTAGAGCAAATGTTATTAAAATTACCATCATGTGTAATAACAGATAACTTTTTCTGAGTGATGGCTATGACCTTTAACAGAATTATTTCAGTTAATGCTTAGAGCAGTCTATAAAGAAGGAATTATTAAATTGTTACTTCCATTTTCCACACACAGAAAATTGAGGCATAGAGAGTTCAGTTTGTCCACAGTTCAAGAGCTGGTACATAGAGTCAGAGTCAAATACACATTGCCTAAAGGAGAAAGCAAGTTATACTTATTTTACATGATATATATGTAAATGATAACAAAGTCCAGGCTACACTGTCAATAATGGAGAAATGGTGCTTCTGTAGCCTTTTTTGAACAACGTTGAACCATTAGTGAGTATAGGGTTCACAGTTCCCTACTGAGAGTCAAATGGTTAGAAGGTTACAGGAAATTACATTCTACAATATAAACTAGGGAAGAAATTAGCACTTCAAAGCTGATGTGTGTCTGAGAGGGAAATCTCTAGAACAGATCTGCACCATGCTGCACGAGCTGCTGATTGACATTCAATGAAATAAACAAGCATGGTGATCCTCAGAACCTTCTCACATATGATCATCCCAGTCAAACCACCCTCCCCTTTTCCTTTGTACAGCCTTGCGCCTCCATTCTTTCAACTCCCAATCCAAGCTCCCCATGTTCATGAAGGCTTAACACACCTACGTTGGATCTCCATGAACCATTTGTCCACAATCTATTGAGTACTGCTTTTACATTTTTTATTATTTCTATGTAATATTTGTATAACTTATTTTATAAAGCACTTACCCATACATCTCCTCATTTAAGTTTTCCAGGTAATTCTAGCAAAGTACAGAGAGAGAAGTGATACTTTCATTTTATAGGTGATAAATAGTACGCAAAAAGACTCTTATCAATATGAAGGCAACACCCTTCTCCAGCTTCAGATCCTAATGCAAGAATCTTGTCAGCAATAGTCCAGGACTAGTTCTTTGTGAAATCTCTTTGCCTTTGTTCCTGCTATTCCTAAAACCTTTTTCCCCACAGTTTAACTCTAAATCCTAATCATTTTGTCAGTAAAAGACAAAGTCTGCTGAAAACACACACACACACACACACACACACACACACACACACACACACACACACACACGAGTGTATTGAAATGTATGGTTTTACTTATGAGATACTTCAAGCATCTTCAACACCAGGAAATATACTTTAGCACCACTCTTTTAATTTTAGCATAATTTCAGTACTGAGGATAGTACTCAGCAAAGTGTCCATTACATACACGAGAAGTTGCAAAGATATCTTGATCATAAAAGTTAGAATTTTTGCAAGCCAAGGACTCCGAAGCAAAGTTCTCATTTGAATGCAGAGCTCTGGTTATTTTGCTATTTAAACAAAATGTTAGTACTGTATGGTTTCACCTAATTAGTCAGCAGAAATGGCAATGTCAGTGGATCTACACAGATAAACGGAGGGATATGCCATTTGGGAACATTAGTTCTGTGCCCTGTAGTCCTTGAACTCTAACAGCTATATCTAAGGGTAAGGATTCACATCTGAGGCACATGAGGCTTTTTAAGGGAAAGCACATCTGCATAAACAGTTCTTGTTCTCCTTCAGTATTGCTGCCTAGAGGTTTCATAAGTTTAACTGGTTAGCCTTTGATGTGATGCTCACTTCTGCTGTTCTCCAACCACATCTTTCGTTTCGTGCTCACCCCTTCTCAAGAGGATGGACCATTTGGCAAGCTTAAAGGTTGCTTTGCAGGCAGAGTAATTTAAAAAATACAATCTCTCCTTTTTTTCTTTCTTTCCTACTTAAGAGAAGTTATCAAAACTTTTTCTTAATTAGAATAGATTTAGATGTCTGAGTAGAGGATGCCTAATCACGATTTTTAAAATATCAAAAACTGGCAGTTTTTTCCCTTAATATGCAATTTAGCTTTAGCTTGTTTTTATCCTGATGGTAACTAAACTTGAAAGATAAAACGCAGTAGGTATGATTACAAATTTCCCATTAGTATATACACCGCTGCTATGAATACAATACCTAATATGCATTCTGTGCAACCAGGACGAGGTAAATTAGATCACGAGTCTGATTCTCTTCACTCTTGGAGGGATCATCTTTCTGGAGTGCAGGAGGAAATGAAGAAATAAACATGCTTCTGGAAATTTCCTTTTCAGCCCTGAGCAACCTAAAAACAATAAATTTGGTTAAAGCAGAACCCACATGCCTAGGGGTCAGCAATTTTTACAAACTGAATTATCACAGAAGCCAGGTTTAGATTTTGACCAGAGTAATGTAAAGCTAGTCTTTTTATGTTTTCTTTCCTTCTTTTTTTCACCTGTAAGAACGAATCAGTCTATTTTTTTTAGCTAGGACTAGAAACATTTATTGTGCTGAGTACAATATATTGTCATTCATAACCAGGGTTTTAAAAGACTGATATGTAATTCATGGTTAAAGTATCCCCAGAACATTATTCACCTATACAATGTGGAAAATTTGGATGTGATGTGATGCCGAAGAACAAAGAAAGGTTTTACAGGCCAATTTCTATAGCTTTATCTTCCTACATACATCTATGCCCATATCTATATTTATACCTGCACTTATCATGAAATAAAGTCAAGTAACAATGAATCATGTGGTAATAGAATACTTTAAGAATGTGACAGTGAATTATAGCAAGTGTAATTGGCACAGGTAGATATATATTTCCCTAGCAGTTATGCCATTTATTTCAAAAAACTTCAAAATTCACTCTAAGAAACTACATATTAACCCGCTTCTCTTGAGACTCTCTTCTGTTTTCCTCTTGCTGTTTCCTGAGCTTGAACACTGGCTTTGAGCAACGAGAGTGTGTCTTCAATGTCCATTTCTTGGTACTTGTTACTGGCTTGAAGGCATTTGTCTAGGTGATTCTGAAAAATGAGATTACCTTTCTCTGGGATCATCAGTTTTTCCAGGTGAGTTTTGTGTTATTTGGTTTTGCTTTCCTTTCCGAGTACAAAGCTTTTTATCAGCTTTCAGTAATTTTTTCAATGAAATTTATGGGTTGAATAAAATGAGCTCACCCAGTGGGTGCTGTACAAGTAGCTTCCTGTGAATTCTCACGGCCAATTATTTTCAATGTACCAGTAGATCATAAATCTCAGAGGCCATAAAAATATTCTTTCTCAAGGTATGCTCTAGTCTGTAAATTCCAGGGTGGATGGCCTTCACCTCAGATTCTAAAAGTTCCTTTTTTCTTCCTTCTTTTATTTTTCATCATAAATGATTTCTTAGTGTCTGAGAATTGTGTTACTGAGGAACAGTAAAAAAATCTCGAAATTTTCATTGTTTCTGCAAAACATAAATAGTGAGGGGAGTGAGCTCTATCCAAGCTTTGTTTCCTAAGTATCTTTAGGCCTCATGATTGACAGGATTTCAGTTACAGGAAAGGAGAGAGACTTCATAGAGTAAAAAAATTAAGGAAGGAGAAAGAAGGAAAAAAAGGAAAAAATATTTCATCCTCCCTTCCGTGTTATACAAATAATCAAGGCTTATCAACAACAATTACTATATTCCTTTATTTTAAAAAGTATGTCTGTCTTTTTTAATATATAAATTTATTTATTTATTTATTTGCTGCATTGGGTCTTCGTTGCTGTGTATGGGCTTTCTCTAGTTGCAGTGAGCGGGCTTCTCATTTCAGTGGCTTCTCTTGTTGCAGAGCACGGGCTTTAGGTGTACTGGCTTCAGTAGCTGTGGCATGTGGGCTCAATAGTTGTGGCTCACGGGCTCTAGAGCACAGGCTTAGGTGCTCCGTGGCATGTGGGATCTTCCTGGACCAGGGATTGAACCCATGTTCCCTGCACTGGAAGGCAGATTCTTAACCACTGCGCCACCAGGGGAGTCCCCTCAGAAGTATATGTTTTTCAATTTAAATTTTTCTGAACTAAGAATACATCTTAAATCTATGTGCAGTTTCAATGTAGCGGTGTTTAATTTTTTTACAAAAGACATTGAAAGGAAGGTATCTAAATGTACCTAATGTCAATATAGAGGAAACCATGAATTCAAGTTCTACTTTTTCGCTAGACCTGACCACCAACTGAGGCAAATATAATATAAACACACATCTTGTGAGCCTGGAAAGCCAAGTTCAATATTTATAATAGTACATGACATTGAGCTAGGAATCATATAATCTAGAAGGAAACACTTAACAAGGTAGTAAATATGATAAACTTCACCCTGGGAGGTAAATGTAAGGGAATGGATCGCTGGTTGGAACAAATACCAAAAGAGGTATGCCTCTGCTGAGGAAACTTCTCCCCGAGTAGGAGCCTGGATAAAAAATACATTATTCTCGGAAGTTCTTTATTTCCTTGTCTCAGGGTTATACTTGTCAGAAATACTTCTAATTTTGCTCCCAGTTGATGTTGTTTTTTCACAAGGTAATTGAAGTCAGATCATTAAAGTAACACACAATATGTTGAAGAAGTATTGGATGGAATAGCCCAAAAGAATGTTCCAACAGTGAACCAAAGGCTTTGGGGCTCTCTTTTAAGCGTGGAGTACATGTCTCAAAATTCCAAGTGTCTGAGACAATGTTCTAAAACAATGATAAAGAAATCACAATTTGATGAGTAAATGCACTTGGTGGAACAGAAGCTAGGGATCCACTGAAATGTGTAGACAAGAGAATATGGTCAAAGCTTTTGCATATTAAGTTCCGTCAACAACTGTTTCAAAAGATGCACTTCGCTGTAAGATAAAACTTTAAAAGGCATTTTGAGGGGATGTTTTCAACCTCGGGGTGAATTGCAGGCATGGAATAACCCAAAGGCAGCAATTATTCCTCTATCTTTACTTATTTCATTTCCACTTAACTGGTTATACGGTGGTAATTAATTTCCAGTTTTCCAGTGAGGATTATTTAAGGATTTGCTTTTTTAACCAACATTTACAAACAGATAACTCTGGTAGTGTGAGATGTGGTTCTAAAGCTTAGCAACAGTAGAGTACATTTACGACCATTTTTAATATGCAACATTAAAAATAATTTTCTTCCAAGAAAAGGGTATAGAAAATATTATGAGGGGTTGTAGACTTGCTGTTTAAAAGTAAGAAAGTAAAACACTACAAGGGTATAGTTGCTTTGATTCATTTACGTTTTTGTTTGTTTGTCTTGCTTTTTCTTTTGCTAATGGGTGGGGAGGGATATTCAGGTGGTAGTTCAAACCCCTGGATTCTGAGTGTGAGTATTTGAAGCACTTTACTGGTCTTGTATCTTTTTCATTGTCAAGTACAAGAACCAGTTGCTAGTTCTCTCTAGACTTCAAATGGATGACTCATGATAATAATACTTACAAAAAGGAAAGGAAAGAAGAAAGAAAAACAAGCAGGAAACTTAGCACAGCTCTCACATCTGACGCTATGGAGCTTTTCTGTTCTGTTTGGCTGCCAGTTGAGAATCAATCTGGATTCCCACTGGCTAAATTATGAACTGCTAGAGGCAGGGCTGCTCTATTCACTGTGCACACAAATGGGTTACATCCTGATGAACAGGGCTCCATAAAGCAAAAGTGAGGTAGAAGGATTCTGGATCAACTGGAGAGGGCATTACCCATGTCCACACATACCATGCCGTCTGTATGTAAATTGCCACTTCATATATCATATGCAATGACAGTAGCCAAACAAAATAAAGAATAAAAAAAAAAAAGTTCTGCCACTGTGAGGTGCATACACATCTGCTATCTTAGTTCACATTCTAGAATGTTATTGTAGGTTAAACATATGGTAACTCCTAAATGTGAAAGAAATGAATGTGTAAAAGGAAATGGGGGACCAGTTTCTCCAACACAGCAAATGTGGATAAAAGCACAGGGAGCTCTTCTCTCAAAACAACTTTGTGTTACAAAATAAACTCATTAAAAAAAAAAAAATCTAAGAAAGAAAGTTCCTGACTTTCAAGTTTATCATGGACTCAGTGGAAGTTATGAACATGAGTCACACTGATCACCCTTGTATTGTGGTTGATCTTCTACAACACTTGGACTTGTAAAACTGGGCTGGACTAATATTTGTGTGTCTTGGAGAATTCTGACTCTTCCCATGCAGCCCCTGAACAAAACAAAAACCAGAGTCCCTGCTCTGAACAGGCATTATTCCAAGCTCTAAGGAGTGAATCAGTAACAGAGCACTGTTTCTGTAAAGCTTACATTTAAGCAGAAGGAAATTGAAAATAAGCAAAATAATTCCTCTAAAGTGTTAGAAAGTATTAAATATTAGGAGAAAAATAAAACAAGAATAAGAGACTTCAGATAAGAAGTCTGGATGAGTTATATCAGAGTATCTATAGCCTAGAAACTGAGTAATATCACCATGATGGCATAGAAGCCATAGAAAGTAGACAGAAAAGAGATTGAAGAATAAGCTTTGGAGTTTTAAAAATGTAAGATGGGGAGAAAAGATGGCGGCGAAGTAGAGGGACGTGGAGTGCATCCCTCTCCACAGATGCATTGGGAATGCACGGAAGGACGCAGTCATTCCCACAGAGAACCAGCTGAACACCAGCAGACGGCCTCGGACAGCAGAAAGGGCTGCGGGGAGCCCAACATAGCCGGTAGGGAGGCATCTACGAAGGCTCAAAGAGGGTGAAGCGGCAGAGCTGTGGCAGACGGGAGGGAGTGAGAAACATACGGAGGGTCCTCAGCGCAGCTCAACGTTCCCGGACCGAGACATCAATCTGCGGCTGAACGGAGGGTCCGGGAGCGGGAGCGTGGGAACCGGAGAGCTGGTTCAGGGTGAGAAACATTGGTGCCGGTAGGGTGATGGACAGAGAGGACAGGAGGGCTGAGGTCTGCGGAGAGGAGTGCCCGTCCCTGAGAGCTGCCTGGCCATGATGGCAGCTGGAGGCTGCAGGCTCACGGGCGGGGGGGAGGAGCCGCACGCATAGCCTCTCTCTCTCTTTCGGCGCCTCTGCAACAGGCAGTGGAGAGACGCCCTGCGGGCCACCTAAGGCGCTCAGGGATAACAAGCACTCTCAGGCACTCAGGCGGGGCTAGATTAAAACCCCTTGCAACGCCAGCAGCAGAGAGGCTGCCGAGAGAAAACAACAGCAGCAACAACAGCAACAACAACAAAAAACCCTGAGAGAGGCCCAACTCTAAGACTTTCTGTTTAAGCCTGAGCCACCAGCGCCCTCTGCAACAGGTACCTCCAAGCCCGACTGAAACAACAGTGCGCCACTGCTCACTCACTCCCAGGAGAAGGAGCCACTATTGTACCCTCTCCCTCCCCACACACCGACGCTTACAGACGAACAGTGAAGGAACCTCTGCTGGTCACAGAATAATGCAAAAAAACCCAAGGCAAGGAGAAGGACACTTACAGCTGAGACTCTAAGGAAACACAAATAGTAGTATCAATACCTATTGAACTGGTCCATTCTGGGATCAGTTCTGGATTTTTTTTTTTCTTTTTCTCTCTCTCTCTTTTTTTTTTTTTTCTTTATTAAATACGATCTTAGCCCTAAGGGATCTACAAGTTTTATAACATAATTTTTTAATCTTTTTTTTTTTTTTTGCCTTTTTATATACTTCTATATCTAGCTAAGTTTTTGGTAGTATGGACAATATATCTCTCATACTTTCCTTTCATCCCTATCTTTTATACATTTCTATTCCTTTCTTTTTATTTGCATATTTCCAACCACATTATGTTCTTCTGTTTCCCTTTCTTTCAGCCTTTTTAAGTTTATTTTATCTTAACATACTTATAAGCAACACTATCGGTCTGCTCAGACTCCTTGCTCTATTCTCCAGATGATGCACTGCCTTGGTATTTAATATTAGGCTTTTGTCTTTATCTTAGTTCTTAGTACAGTTGTCTAATTACATTCTGAGAATCTCCATTCTCTCTGGTGGTACTCTGGCTCTTTTCTATATTTGATCCTAGCTTACAAAATCTCCCCGGATTACTGTTTGTATCTGTAAGGTGTTATTTGTTTGTTTGTTTGCTTTTGCTTTTGTCTCTGATTTGTTCTGTTTCAGTTGTCAATTTCTGCTGGGTTTCTCTTTGAATATCTGATAGCACACTGGGGTTCTGTCAGGTCTTTCTAGAGCCTTATGTCCTAATGGATTCAGTAATTGTGTGTCTTATACATGTATATGTTTCCTAGACTTAATATTTGTTTAATCCAATACTTGGACATTAGTCTGAGGCTTGGACAGTCTTCTATAAACACCTCTATCACCAGGACAAGCAACCCCAAAAGTTTGGACAACCATGAGGAAACAAAGAAACCCCATGCAGGCAAAGGAGCAGGAAAAAAACCCACAAGACCAAATAAATGAGGAGGAAATAGGAAAAATGCCTGAAAAAGAATTTAGAGTAATGATAGTAAAAATGATACAAAATCTCGATAACAAAATAGAGAAAGTACAAGAAACAGTTCATAAGAACTCAGAAAAACAAACAGCAATGGATAACAAAATAACTGAAATTAAAAATACTCTAGATGCTCTAACCAGCAGAATGACTGAGGCAGAAGAACGAATAAGTGAGTTGGAAGATAGAATGGGGGAAATAAACGCCACAGAGCAGGAAAAAGAAAAAAGAATAAAAAGAATAGAAGACAGTCTCAGAGACCTCAGTGATAACATTAGGTGTACCAACATTCGACTTATAGGCATCCCAGAAGAAGAAGAAAACAAGAAAGGGTCTGAGAAAATATTTGAAGAGGGTCTAGTGGAAAACTTCCCCAACATGGGAAAGGAAATAATTCACCAAGTCCAAGAAGCACAGAGAGTCCCATACAGAATAAACCCAAGGAGAAATACACCAAGACACATATTAATCAAACTAATGTCAATTAAACACAAAGAAAAAATATTAAAAGCAGCAAGAGAAAAGCAACAAACAACATATAAGGGAAGACCCATCAGGATAACAGCTGACCTCTCTACAGAAACTCTGCAGGCCAGAAGGGAATGGCAGGATATACTGAAAGTCCTGAAAGAGAGAAACCTACAGCCAAGAATACTCTACCCAGCAAGAATCTCATTCAGATTTGAGGGAGAAATCCAAAGCTTTCCAGACAAGCAAAAGTTAAGAGAATTCAGCACCACCAAACCAGCCTTACAACAAGTGCTAAAGGAACTTCTCTAAGTAGGACACACAAGAAAAGGAAAACACCTACAAATACAAACCCAAAACAATTAAGAAAATGGGAATTGGAACACACATGTCAATAATCACCTTAAATGTAAATGGATTAAATGCTCCAACCAAAAGACACAGACTGGCTGAATGGATACAAAAACAAGACCATTCTATATGCTGCCTACTAGAAACCCACTTCAGACCAAGGGATACATATAGACTGAAAGTGAAGGGATGGAAAAAGATATTCCATGCAAATGGAAGTCAAAAGAAAGCTGGAGTAGCAATACTCATATCAGACAAATTAGACTTGAAAGTAAAGACTATTAAAAGAGACAAGGAAGGACACTACATCATGATCAAGGGATCCATTCAAGAAGAACATATCACAATGGTAAATATCTATGCCCCCAATATAGGAGCACCTCAATACATAAGGCAAATGCTAACAGCTATAAAAGGGGACATCGACAGGAACACAATAATAGTGGGAGACTTGAATACCCCACTTACATCAATGGACAGATCATCCAAACAGAAAATAAATAAAGACACACAAGCTTTAAATGACACATTAGACCATCTCGACTTCATGGATATTTATAGGACATTCCATCCAAAAACGACAGACTACACGTTCTTCTCAAGTGCACACAGAACATTTTCCAGGATAGATCACATCTTGGGTCACAAATCAAACCTCGGCAAATTCAAGAAAATTGAAATCATATCAAGCATCTTCTCAGACCACAACGCCATGAGACTAGATATCAATTACAGGAAAAAAACTGCAAAAAAGACAAACACATGGAGGCTAAACAATTCACTCCTAAACAACCAAGGAATCACTAAAGAAATCAAAGAGGAAATCAAAAAATATCTAGAAACAAATGACAACGAAAACACAACAACCCAAAACCTATGGGACGCAGCAAAAGCAGTTCTAAGAGGGAAGTTTATAGCAATACAGTCCTACCTTAAGAAACAAGAAAATTATTGAATAAACAACGTAACCTTACACCTCAAACAACTAGAGAAAGAAGAACAAAGAAACCCCAAAGTGAGCAGAAGGAAAGAAATCATAAAGATCAGAGCAGAAATAAATGAAAAAGAAAGGAAGGAAACCATAGCAAAAATAAATTAAAGTAAAAGCTGGTTCTTTGAGAAGATTAACAAAATTGATAAACCATTAGCCAGACTCATCAAGAAAAAAAGGGAGAAGATGCAAATCAACAGAATTAGAAATGAAAAAGGAGAAGTCACAACGGACACCTCAGAAATACAAAACATCATGAGAGACTACTACAAGCAACTATATGCCAATAAATTGGATAACCTGGAAGAAATGGATACATTCTTAGACAAATACAATCTTCCAAGACTGAACCAGGAAGAAATAGAAACCATGAACAGACCAATCACAAGTACGGAAATTGAGGCAGTGATTAAAAATCTCCCAACTCACAAAAGCCCAGGACCAGATGGATTCACGGGTGAATTCTATCAAACATTTCGAGAAGAGCTAACACCTATCCTTCTCAAACTCTTCCAAAATATTGCAGAAGGCGGAGCACTCCCAAACTCACTCTACAAGGCTACCATCACCCTGATACCAAAACCAGGCAAAGATGTCACAAAAAAAGAAAACTACAGACCAATATCACTGATGAATATAGATGAAAAAATCCTCAACAAAATACGAGCTAACAGACTCCAACAACACATTAAAAAAATCATACACCATGATCAAGTGGGGTTTACCCCTGGGATGCAAGGATTCTTCAATATACGCAAATCAATCAGCGTGATACATCATATCAACAACTTGAAGGATAAAAACCACATGAGCATCTCAACAGATGCAGAAAAAGCTTTTGACAAAATTCAACACCCATTTATGATAAAAACTCTCCAGAAAGTGGGCATAGAGGGAACCTACCTCAAAATAATAAAGGCCATTCATGACAAACCCACAGCAAACATCATTCTCAATGGTGAAAAACTGAAAGCATTCCCTCTAAGGTCAGGAACAAGACAAGGATATCCACTCTCTCCACTACTATTCAACCTAGTTTTGGAAGTTCTTGCCTCAGCAATCAGAGAAGAAAAAGAAATCAAAGGAATCCAAATTGGAAAAGAAGTAAAACTGACACTGTTCACAGATGACATGATACCATACATAGAAAATCCTAAAGATGCCACCAGAAAACTACTTGAGCTAATTCATGAATTTGGTAAAGTTGCAGTATACAAAATTAACACACAGAAATCTCTTGCATTTCTATACACTAACAATGAAAGATCAGAAAGAGAAATTAAGGAAACGATCCCATTCACCATTGCAACAAAAAGAATCAAATGCCTAGGAATAAACCTAACTAAGGAGGTAAAAGACCTTTACTCAGAAAACTATGACACTAATGAAAGAAATCAAAGGCAACACAAACAGACAGAGAGATATACCATGTTCTTGGATTGGAAGAATCAACATTGTGAACATGACTATCCTACCCAAAACAATTTACAGATTCAATGCAATCCCTATCAAATTACCAACGGCATTTTTCACAGAACTAGAACAAGAAATTTTATGATTTGTATGGAAACACAAAAGACTCTGAATAGCCAAAGCAATCTTGAGAAGGAAAGACGGAGTTGGTGGAATCAGGCTTCCTGACTTCAAACTATACTACAAGGCTACAGTGATCAAGACAGTATGGTACTGGCACAGAAACAGAAATATAGATCAATGGAACAGGATAGAAAGACCAGAGATAAACTATGGTCAACTAATCCATGACAAAGGAGGCAAGGATATACAATGGAGAAAAGGAAGCCTCTTCAAAAAGTGATGCTGGGAAAATTGGACAGCTACATGTAAAAGAATGAAATTAGAACACTCCCTAACACCATACACAAAAATAAACTCAAAATGCATTAAAGACCTAAATGTAAGGCCAGACACTATAAAACTCCTAGAGGAAAATGTAGGAAGAACACTCTTTGACATAAATCACAGCAAGATCTTTTTTGACCCCCCTCCTAGAGTAATGGAAATAAAAACAAAAATAAGCAGGACCTAATGAAACTTCAAAGCTTCTGCACAGCAAAGGAAATATAAGCAAGATGAAAAGACAACCCTCAGAATGGGAGAAAATATTTGCAAACAAATCGACAGACAAAGGATTAATCTCTAAAATATATAAACAGTTCATCCAGCTCAATATCAAAAAACAAACAACCCAATCAAAAATGGGCAAAAGATCTAGACACTTCTCCAAAGAAGATATATGGATGGCCAAGAGGCCCATGAAAATCTGCTCAACATCACTAATTATTAGAGAAATGAAAATCAAAGCTACAATGAGGTATCACCTCACACTGGCTAGAATGGGCATTATCAGAAAATCTACAAACAGTAAATGCTGGAGAGGGTGTGGAGAAAAGGGAATGCTCTTGCGCTGTTGGTGGGAGTGTAAATTGATACAGCCACCATGGAGAACAGTATGGAGGTTCCTTGCACAACTAAATATAGAACTGCCATATGACCCAGCAATCCCACTCTCAGAGAACACCATAATTCAAAAAGACACATGCACTCCAATGTTCCTTGCAGCACTGTTTACAATAGCCAGGACATGGAAGCAACCTAAATGTCTATCAACAGATGAATGTATAAAGAAGATGTAGTACATATATACAATGGAATATGACTCAGCTATAAAAAGGAATGAAACTGGGACATTTGTAGAGACATGGGTGGACCTAGGGACTGTCATACAGAGTGAAGTGAGTCAGAAAGAGAAAAACAAATATCGTATATTAACACATATATGCAGAATATAGAAAAATGGTACAAATCAACCAGTTTGCAAGGCAGAAATAGAGACACAGATGTAGAGAACAAACAAATGGACACCAAGTGGGGAAAGTGGAGAGGGTTGAGGGGGAATGAATTGGGTGATTGGGATTGCCATATACACATTACTAATAAGAAAAGAATACCAAATTATACACTCTAAATATATGCAGTTTATTGTATGTTAAAAAAAATTAGAAACATGCAGAAAGCAAAAAAAATAAAAATAAAAAAATGGAAAAGAATGTGAAGTAATAGCAAAATTTTGCTGGATTTTGCACAAGAATGCACATTCTTATGGTAAATTGTCTTGCATTTCTGTCCACATGTAGGTGGATTTATCTTGTCTCTTGCCTCTCCCTGAAATATTATTTGCCTCTAGAATAACTTCTTTTAAGGACTGTACCCTGATACTTCCCTTCTACCTACTTGCTTAATTGTCTATCTTGAAAGGCAGGTAATAAGGCCATTAAAAACAGGACCATGTGACATCTGCGTTTGTTTACCTCAAACCTATCATGATGTCTTGAACAAAATAAGGTTTTATGGTATTCATTATTCAAAAAGGGAAGGAAAGGAGAAAGATTGTGGTGGGAAGACATGAAATAGAGAGAGAGAGAGAGACAGAGAGAGCACACAAATAGAGGAAGGGACGGACGCAAGAAGAAAAAATAGGTTTGTCCACTAAAATTGGCATTAAGCCAGTTTACACAGCATTGCGACATCTGGAGAATTCTTCAGGGAAACAGGAATGACACTGAGAGCAACACACATGCTGAGAAACTGTCCTTATTCCCAGCATAGCCATTTGTTATCTACTTTATAAGAGATCCCCTGTTGCACTACAATTAGTCAAGGGTCAGTCCATGGAATCCTTTCAAAGTCCCTTCAGCACTTAGAAAAGGGAATGTTAAATCTCAAATAGGTAAGTTTACTTGGCAAAAATGCTTTGACTTTACCCTCAACTTTTTTATTATTTTTATTCTCAAAACAAAATTCAAGGTCTTCTCCTGAGAATTATGAAGCTGGTGGTTTTAATTAAGTTAAGTAAGGATTAGAACCATTATTAACAATGCTCAAGAAGGAATAAAAACAGAATTCTCTTGAATAGATCTGACAAACTTTCTGAAAGGAATTAATAAATAATTCTTCTTTCCTCTGTATCTCATCTCCACCAATCTGCTCTCCATTTTCCTATTAAATATCTGAAGGGAGTTTCCCTGGTGGCGCATTGGTTAAGAATCTGCCTGCCAATGCAGGGGACATGGGTTCAACCCCGGTCCGGGAAGATCCCACATGCTGCGGAGCAGCTAAGCCCATGTGCCACAACTACTGAGCCTGAACTCTAGAGCCCGCGAGCCACAACTATTGAGCCCACGTGCTGCAACTACTGAAGCCCACATGCCTAGAGCCTGTGCTCTGCAACAAGAGAAGCCACAGCAATAAAAAGCCCGCACACTACAATGAAGTGTAGCCCCCGCTCTCTGCAACTACAGAAAGCCCACACGCAGCAATGAAGACCCAATGCAGCCAATAAATAAAAAATAAAATAAAAAAATTAAAAAAAATCAGAAAGCAGAATTTCTCTATAAAATCCAATAAACCACCTTCCCATTATTTTCTTGTGGAAATTTAGTAAGTATCTATGCTCCTAGCCAAGGTGAGGTACTATAATAATTATTCTAATCTTACAACATCTGGAAATGTTCCCTTCAAAGCATTTATAATATCATTCATGGGATTTCTACCTAAAAAGAATTTCAGTGCAGGTTCCCAAACTATGGGCATGATTGTCTAGAGAAATGGGAATAAAATACAAATAAGATTCGTAAGTTTCTTATACCCTCTCAGTGCTCGGTTAGCAAACATCTATTGAGCATACACTTAATTTAGTCCTGTATGTTTAGCCTGTTTCTATGCAAAGGAAATAAAAAGTAGTCCAGACTTTGTGCAAGACATTATGAGTATAAATATTAATATACAGTTTATTAATTTGTCATTATGGTCAATTTCATAATTAACATCATCACCACAATGTCATATTTATTGATCACTTACTTTGTGTTAGGCAGCACATTATGTACATTAATTCGTTTTAACCTTTGCAACATCCTCAGTTTATAAAGTGAGGAAACTGACTCTTTGGTAGTTGGAAAGTCACGTAATCTGTAATAGTGAAGTTGAAATTCAAATCCAGAAAGTGAAAAAGAGCCAGTGTTCTTATTCATAACTCAACAATTGCTTTCCAAGGTAAAAGCTTGGATTTTGAAGTCAAACAGACCAGTTTTAAATCCTGCCTTTATCATTTATTACTTATTGAACCCTGGACAGAAAAAAAAAAAAAAAACTGTAGATTCTAATCCTAATTTTTTTCTGTTTGTAAAATGAGAATTTAAAAAAATCAACCTTTCGAGTTGTGTTGAGGCATAAGCAAAAATTGATTAGCAAAGAGCATCCCATAGTGTGTGACACATAGGAATATTCAGTAAGTTTTAACTATTGCCATCATCATTACTGATGGACTGAAATCTCCTGATTGTCAAAGTGAGCTTTGTAAATGATCTCTGCTTTTATAAAATGCATGAGTCAGTCCTTCCATAATTTCAGGGCTGAATCTGAAGTCAGATTTAATTCCCATATCCTCTAGCAATCCATTTTCATCTACTTACTCAAAACCTGGCATGTAATGTATTTATTTCGTGAAGCCCTTCTTTCAGCATTAAAGTGACTAGTTCCAACTACTTTACATTTAAACGGGTTGACACATTGATTTATAATTATTCCTGTACAATTCCTCTGTCCAGAATTGTTTTCAACAAATAAACATTGTCTCCCTTAGAAAAATCACATCTGGATTTTCTTAAACTGGCAAAGAGGGCTCCCCAGGTGAACGGGGGCTATATTACATTATCTATGCATTGAAATGGAAATTGGAGGAGAAAAGAACATGAAAATAACATACAGTTTATCCTCCAAAGGGCTTACAACCTATAATAAGAGACTAAATAAGTATAATCGGTGTTATATTGGAAGGTAAATGTCACAGGAGATCCAAAAAGGGAAAACTTCTTGTCATCAAGATGAGCCACTTGGCAGCAGAAAGTACCTGGATTTTAAAGTCTTGTGGGTTTGCAGTCACTCTGACTTAGGTATTATCCATGATACAATCTGATCTAGGACAAGTTACTTAACCTTTCTGAACCTATAACTTTGCACCCAAGAGGTGAAAAGAGTGAAACTTCCCTCTAGGATGTATGCATTGATAAAATGAGATCAAATAAGATGAATTGGAAAACATTTTGCCCACGTGGCACACCTAGTGGTACTCAAACTGTCTCAATGTCTTCCTTTCTCCTCCCTCTAAGTAGCAAAACAAAACAAAACATCCAATGTTGCCCAGAAACTACTTAAATGGACAGATCATTAGACTTATTAAGAACTTACTCCTCTGGGTTTTCTAAACTTTCTTTCAGATTTAAAAGGAACACATAGATGTTAAACTGAACTACAGTTTGCTATCTCACCCTTAACACTTTTTGAAGTTGTTTAAAAAATGCAACCATGTGAAAAATTCATTTATATCTTCTGCAAAATCCCTGATGAAGATATTTTCTAATATGTCCCTCAAACTGCCTTAAATGAATGCCCATTTGTAAATGGTTCATAGAAATCGATGCCAAGAAAGTGTCTACTTGGGAGAACTGAAATACTTCTCTTTATCTGACAGGGGAAGAACTGATTGAAATGGTGATGGTGCTACAAAGGATGGCCGCAGATTGGCTCTACCCCCCCAACCCCACACCAGGATCTACATCTATCCCTTACAAAGCCAGTCCTCCAAAAACAGTCCTAATGATGGTTCTTTATATGAAAACTGTTTGCTTAACCGATATCTCACAAAGAATGAAAAATGCATCTTTATAAATCTTGATCAGCATATTAATCTACAATAAATAATTCAGGTAAAACAGTGTGCTTTCCAGGTGAATATAACTTCAAGACAGTTCTAGCCTGCCTCCCACCTTCCAATCATTTGTTCCACAACTGAGGAAGTTCTAGAGTCATAAATGGATTTAAACCACCTTGTTTTTACTTTCTCCTCCTCTATTAGGAAGTTTACAAGGATTCTTTTTCAACTGTAGAAAAGATTTTTACCCCCTGATTTAAGTCAGAATCAAATTGCACAGAATCCCGTAAATCTCTGAGCTCCCTTTCTCAAAGCAATAATCAAGTTAGTCTTTGATGGGAAAGTCTCAGAAAGCTGCTTTATTTCTTTTTCTTTTTTTCCACCCAGAGGAGAATGTTAAGGCTTTCAGGTATCACTCCCATAAATAAAAGGAAGCATAATTTAATGCTCAACTTAAGTAACCAACTTGTCTCAACTTCCTATTATAATTACTCATTTATTTTTGTCTTCTAGACTAAATAAATGAGATCTTATGATAAGCCACCTCATCTTTTTTTTTTTTTTTTTTTGTCAAGGGGAATTAACTGAACATATGTAAAAGGAAGACACTATGAAAGACTAATAGAAGTTTAGAGTTGAAGAAAATGTAGAAGTCATCTAATATAATCTTCAACTTGATTTACAGATCCTTTCTAAAAACTCTTAAGTTGGTTGAGGGTAAAGGTCCCCACCATCTATTTTATTTTGTGTGCTCCCACAGAGCCTGAAGTTCACCAATCTACACACAATGGGTCCTCAATAAATATTTCTGACAATTGTTGAAATACGTAATATATGACCTTGTTGGGCCCAACCTGTCAGTGCCTATTGGTGAATATAAATTATTTCCTGTGCTGAGTGTCCACCTTCGTAAACCCTAAATACTGCATGTTGATACTTAAACTAAGAATGGAAACTTCTCAGAATTTACTGGATCATGGAGGGTGTAACTCAAGAACAGTAATGTTACTTTAATGTAGCAGTCTGGGAGCTAATATGATATATTTCTGCTATTAAATTTTAAGAGGTTTTAGGAGAAAAGGTTTTAGCACTGGGCAGAAGACATTTTACAACATCTGGTTTGGCATTTCAAGAAATATTCCCCAGAAAGTCCTGCAGTCCACTCATGAAAAACGAGAGAAAAATGTCTGGTTTTTCTTTGACCTCTATTAAATGAGAAGTTTCATGTAAGGCTAAACTTGCCTGTCTTTGGGTCAACTTTCTAACAGCAAAAAGCAGAGAAGAATGTAAAATAAAATGAGGGAAATGGAATGGGGTTTAAAGAAATAAAAATAAAAAGACTGGATTCAAGAGGAGCTTTTCACTACAAAATAATAGAAATAATGCAATTATTCCAGTCCATGTACAATACCTGCTGTCTGAAACAGCACCACCCATGACAAACAGAAAAACCTCCACAGAGTCCTAAAACATAGACACCAGCCCCCTAGCTTGCAAGTGTGGTAAAGTGGGATATTCTCACATAAAGAGAACAGAGGTGATCATCGACCTGTTAGAACTTCAATATCATGTATAAGACCTTAGCTCCTTGAGGAATGAATTTTCACTAGAGCAATATTTGCATTACTAAGGTGCTTAGCACAAAGTGAATACTAAAGAAACTTTTGTGACTGAATGGGTAGAATATTCATTTGTTTTCGTTATTGTGTGTTTGTTTCTTTATCTCCTTTTTGCTCCAATGAAAATAGCAAACTATTAGACTAGATCCTCATTCTAAGATTTTCCTTATGATCTGGATGGAGGACTCTTTTATAGAATGAAATACATCAATAATTTGCAGTGCTTTACTTCTGAGAAGCAGCATAGAATAGTGGTTAATTCCATGAGTCTAGAATTAGGCACTTCTTTATTAATTGAGGGACCACAGACAATATAATCTTTCAGAGTTTCGGTTTCCTCATGTGTAAAGTAGAGAAGATAACACCAGCTCTTTGATACAGAGGTTGTGAAGATGAAAACATATAATGTATATGAGTGTTTAACATATTCATTGGCCCATTTCTAAAAGCATAACAAATATTAATGAGTTGTGTTATGATGTCTAGAGTTAAGTGAGATAGCCCTTTGCACTGCATACTCTAAATATGCTATATGCTGTTTCTGTTTTACAAAATAATTTTGGAAATATATGATTGACTTTGATCAAATGTGGAACTTTGAAATTATAACCTCTGGGTGTTTGTTGCCAGTCCTCAATGTCAAAACAAAATATCAGTTAAAAATTTTTCTACTGGATATATTTCCATGATTACACTGGTGTAATGTTAAATTTTCAAACAAGGAGTTTAAACATCTGAGGTAAGGTTCCATCTGTGCCATTTCCACCTTTTCCATGAACTCAGTTTCCTCATCTGTAAAATGGATACAGCAACGTTTACTCTGCAAACCACATAGAGTAATTTTGCAGATTGAGGCAGATCATGCATGTGAAGTCACTCTGAAAATATAAAATGTCTTATGCATAGAGGTTTCTATTACTCATCAAAATAAATTGGCCAATAGCCATAATTTCATTAATTTTTATACATAAATATTTCTCTTTATCCAAATTAGATAATTCACAAGGACTGCTTCCTTTTCTTTTAATTCTCTCAATAACATATCTTTTATTGATCAATTAGTATATGAAATGGAGGACTGTAGTGTGCAAATTACATGTGCTATGAGGTCTTAAATGCATATGAAATAACTGCAAAGAAAGAAAATTCAGAAAATTATATGCTATATGATTATAAGAATGGATGAAATAGGCTACGTGGATGTGGCAAGATATACACCCTATATTGTAAATTATACAGAGTAAATCCCTTTCACATAAGCACATATTCATATGAAAAGCTCTGGAAGAATAGAGATCAAATTTCAATAGTGATTAGTTTTGGGGTTATGGAGGATTTTACTGCACATAGAAAACAAAATTATAGCCCAATTTCTTTTTATAATTAGCCTGAACTATAATAAGAAAAAAAGACTCTAAACTATACAAAATATATGTTCCACAAATATACTTGTAAGAAATTCTTAAACTATAAAATCTTTTGTTCAGCGATAAGAAGAGTCCACTATGAAAAAAGATGACTGCCGGACTGCTATGTTTTAAGCAGAACTGAGAATTGTGGAGCTTCGATCAATGATTTAACTTTTGCCTCTTCGTTTCAGAGGAAATCTGGTCTCTAGTCTCTGAGGAATGCAGTTGGAAACCATCAAATTGAGTTCTCCCAGACAACATAATGGACTCCCTGCATAATAGTTCTCTAGAATAAAACTGAAGATCAATCTTATTCAGCATTACTTTGGCTATTAAGAAAATAGATAACTGTATAAGTTTATGGTTTAAAATTCAGGTACATGAGAGTTATATCTCATATTTGTATGACCTTTTGAAATTAAAAAAAAAAAACTTTCATATCCATAGTCATAAGTTAATATGCTGTAGCCCCAACTTCACTATGAAGTATCCAGGTAACTGGCTTCATGTTGCTAGGAATGCCTAAAATGAGAAGTGAGGTACAGCATGGACTGCACAGTATCTAAAATCCTTTCTGTACTTAATACTCTTATTTACTTGCCCTCATGGGAAGTAGCATCTCTCAGTTGTCCATTATCTTGACATTTTTTCCCCATATGCTTCCAAACTTTTCTCACTTAAATATGAAGAAGAGCCCAGTAGCTCAACTCTTTGCAATCAACATTGAAAGGAAAGTGATTTAAGGGCAAATATTTACCACACATTTTGACTTTAATTCCTTTCAGTTTCTGCAGCTTTTTAGTGAAGTATATGAAAAACCCACTCACAGCATTAGCACACCACCTTGTACCTGAGAGTCATGCAATATTTTAATATAAATATTTTATAGAATACTAGAAATATTTTTTTCTGAACAAAACGAATTCAGACTAAATGATTCCAAAGAGAAGTCACAGTTCCAAAAATTATACTTTGACTTTGACTCTTAGTGTTGAAAATGTATTTGCCACTTTATAAAAAGACAGAGGCTGGTTTTATAATGGTAGACCGGATGGATTTTTTTCAGGTTTGGATTTATGCATAATAATTATTGGCACTGAATCTGATTTGTTGCCAAAACACCTACCAACATGGTATATAACGTCCTTGGTCATATTTTTATCCAAAACAAAACAACAAAAACAAAAAAAATGAAGATTCGTCCTTTTTTTCTATTGCCTCCTTGCTAAAATAATATACAAGGAGATGCATAATTTGTTTTAAGGTTTATCGCCAATGCAACCATAAATCTCTCTTCATCTCACCCTACTGGTCTCACCTTACTTCAACCTGCTGAGTATTTCCTGCAACCCGTTTTATTTATCACGTTCAACTGGCAAGTGAGATGACTAATTAGTTTGCGCATTAATTACTGTTCCATCTGTGTTCCCTTTTAGAGAACCAAGAATGGCAGTGGCCGGTAATTAAGACTAACTATGGCCCAATACCGCTTCACTGTTTGGTTCTGTCCTAATCCACATGCTCCTTGTTGCCAGGTTCTCAAGGGAGAACCATATCTTGAGATTAATTGAACTAAGTCCTGAGCAAGTAAACCTTTATTCTGATTCTCAGTCCCTTATTTTAAGCACACAATTGTTATATATAGATATAGGTATAGATAGTTATTAATAAAAGTCTATTATATGATATACAAGCAATATATATATAAAGGACCAATACAATTGTACGTATATAATTATATATTATAGGTAGATATTTTGTTGCTTATTTTAATGGTTTTTCTTTGAGAAAAATACATTTCAGATAAAATTAAAGTACAGATTTTGATTTTTGAAAACAGTTAAAGGAAGAGCTGTTTATAATAATCTATAGTTTCTATGGTCTAAATTTAAGACGTTCATTTTTCTAAGAAGCAGTGTGTGAATGTGTGCAGATGTGGACGTGTGTATAGGTGTGTTTGTACAGAGATAGAGAACTAACTGAGGTGAATTAATTTTTTATTCATTAATTTCCTCTCTTAAAAAAACAAGAAAACATTAACACACATCCATTGTAAACCCTGTAGTAAGAAAATTTTTTAGTTATCAATGAAAGTTCTCTTCAGCCCTCCTCTGTTCACATACCTGATTAAATGTGATATGTACCTTCCAGAACTTTTTGTTTTACCTACTGAAAAGATAGATAAGTAGGGAGAGAGACAGGCTTATGCTTACATCTCTAAACATACATATATGTTTGTGTTATTGTTAAAACCTAGTTAAAAATTGCCAAAGACCACTGGGAACAAATCTATATTCTTACAAAATCGATTTTCTTGACTCAAGGAATCAAGAACAGACACCCCAGAGGAACCGCAGGATGCTCTTGACAAATGAGAGTAAGGCAGTCTCTAGTGCACGGTGTGGTGCCCACTGAAGGTTTTTGAGAGGAACCTAAAGGAAGCTGAGAACAGTTCTGGACTGGTTGTTACTTCTCACGTGGGGTTAGGAGAAGTGGGGTGTACTAGGGATTGGAAGCTGTCGAGAGGTGGGACAGTTGGCTATCAGATGTCTTTCTAGAGAGGGACCTAATAAAGCAGACTGGCGGCATCACTGGGAAGAATAGCAGTCACTTAAAGAGGGGGGGTCTCTGGGGCATTTTCCAGCAGCTCCATGACCTTGGGAGAAACAACGTTTCCTAGTAACTCAGCTTGATTAATGGCAGGCTGTTTTGTTCCATTTCATCCAAGCAGATTTTCACCGCTCCTTCCCAGATTTTTACTCCTGTAAGATATATACTTCATGTATATAAACTACACCATAAGTACTTTTACTTTCCAAAATAGAAAATTAGGTCATAATATTTTGTGCAATTTACCATTTATGATTACCAATCTGAATTCACTCTCCTAAGTCAGTATATAAACTTCCATGGTTGTTATTTTTAATAGCTATATAATATTCAGGTATAATTTAACCAGTCTTCCATGTTATATTTCCATCAATTATTTACTATTTTAAATCACTTATAGATATAGATATAATTATTATTATACGTAGTATGCATGCAACACAAACACATATACATACATCCATAAGCATTTCAGTAAGTATTAAGTTATACATTTCTAGAAATAAATTTCTAAAAGGAAGAATAGATATATTTAAATTTTGATTATGACTACCCTCTAAAAATGTTGTAGCCATAGAATTCCCAGAGACTATGTATGGGAGTGACACATTCTCCACATGTTTACCAATAATAGATTTTATAGATTCTTTAATTTTGGGCAATAAAATAGCCGAAATTGGTATTTTTTAAATAAATAAATTTATTTATTTATTTATTTATTGACTGTGTTGGGTCCGTTGCTGCACATGGGTTTTCTCTAGTTGCAGCTAACGGGGGCTACTCTTCATTGTGGTGCCAGGGCTCCTCATTTCAGTGGCTTCTCTTGTTGCAGAGCATGGACTATAGATGCACAGACTTCAGTAGCTGTGGCACATGGGCTCAATAGTTGTGGCTCATGGGCTCTAGAGCACAGGCTCAATAGTTACAGCGCATGGGCTTAGTTGCTCTGCGGCATGTTGGATCTTCCTAGAGCAGCTGTTGAACCCCGTGTCCCCTGCATTGGCAGGCAAATTCTTAACCACTGTGCCACCTAGGAAGTCCCGAAATTGGTATTTTATAATTATAAATTGGATTGTTAACTACGAAGAACTTAGCATCTTTTCATGTTTACTATGTAATTATTTGTACTTTTTTTTTTGGTCACCTGCCTTTTATATCCCATTGAAGAAACTTGAATTTCACAGATATAGTTCCAGTAGCCTCATTATTACTTGAGCATTAGAGAAGTATAAATGTTCAAGTAAGAGGATCTCAGGTCAAATACGGAAATTCTGCTTCTGGGGTTTATCTTCCCCTGAACATAATGCAGGAGCAAGTTCACTGTCTATGACCAAGGCCAGGAGCAACTGTTCTTGGCTTGCTTTCACCACTGACTCTCGGTACAAATTCATTTCTCCCACTGCAGAGTGAGCTGGATAGCAATAGTCTTTACATAACACAAAATCTTATGATAATATTAGAAATGTGAATTGCTTTGGGGTTAAAATTTTAATTAATGGTAGAGTCTATTTAGTGTACAATTGTATCCGGTACCTTCCTACACACCTAATAGGAAGTTCTAAAGATCTCAAACCATTTTGTATAAATGGTGTTAGAAATTGTGGAACCAATTATTGCCCATGGTTTTCTTTGCATTTCCTATGGTTTTAGATGATTTCTTCCTTTTTCCATTTGTTGATTCTATCAAAGCATCTAAAACACTCAGACATATGTAGTAGGTACCCTCCAAACAAATATAAATTAACAAAATCTTCTCCTTTCGAGAGGAAAAACCTTTCCCTTGCAAACCTTATGATTGATTGAGAATAATTATTGTCGGATAGTTTCCATCTCATTAATTCCCCATCTATTTTTCAAATCTCATCTAAAACTAACTATTAGCATATAACTTATTACTCTTAATTTACATTTCCCACAAGTAATATATTTCACTTAACGTATGATCCGAGTTTTTTATTTGGTCCAAATTTATTGAACTCAGTAAATTATAAATAATATTGCAAAATAAAATGTACCTCTACTCATTATTTTGGAATCCAATGTGTCTGCCATTTCAGACTATATATGTGCAACTTCAAAACGTTCTATGTTCCAAGACTTTCCTTTTCATTGGTCTGCTATCTCATTTAAAATTTAGATAACCATTTTAACTGTGAGGTAGCTAGATGTCAATTAATTTAACAATTTTAAATGATTATTAACTGCATTGATATAGGTGGGAGATAGCATAGAAGGATATATTTATTCTCAAAGAGCCTGCACTCTAAATGACAAGATACTAAACTAAGAACCATTAGAATTTAAATATTAAAACAAGGGCATTCACTGACATGATGTGGTGGCAATTTACTACAATTGATCAAAAGTAGGAGGAGATGGCTGTGATCTGACAGAATCAGGGAGGCAGCCATGTGTTGGACCTTGAGAAGAAGGGCATCAAAGGAACAAAATGCATGAGGCATTCATTTATGTAAAAAGTGAGAGTTAAATTGAAGTGTATTTATTGAAGTCAAGTAATTGACATTATGGTCTAGTGAAAAAAGAATATCATTGGAGTTAGGCAAACCTGGGTTCAAACCCAGCATTCTTCTCTTATTAGCTTTATGATATTAAAAAAAAAACTTTTTATCATTTTTAATCTCAGTTTTCTCGTGTACCAAAAAAGAGATTTAAAACACATATTTGGATATGGAGATCTCATACACTGCTGAGGACATAAATTAGCACAGTCACCTTAGAAAACCATTTGGTAAATGATTTAGGTGACTCCTCAAAAAAAAGACCCTCCACATCTGACAGATGCCCAACAATGCCCTCGGACTTTTTTGGGGATTTTTTTAGTCTTTTTCTCTATTTTTTTTTCCTTTTTAAATCGACTAAAACTGGGTATATGTGAATCACCTGAACTAGCTATTCTTCTCATAGTTTACACTCAAAAAATTGCTTCTATATGTTCAAGAGACAATACAAGAATGACACATACAAGTACTATTCCTAAGAACTAAAAACTGGGGTCAGTTGACATGTAATTAGCAGTAAAATAGGTGACTAAATTGTGGTGGAGTCCTATAATGGGACACTACACAGAAATGAGAATGGATGAATGCTGTCATACACCACGATATGCCAAATCATGGATTAATCTCAGATGCACAGCAGTCAACAAAAAAAGCCAGAGGAAAAATATATATACAATGTGAAACCATGCATGTACATTTTTTTTAACATTTTATTTATTTATTCATTTGTTTGTTTATTTTTGGCTGTGTTGGGTCTTCATTGCTGTGCACGGGCTTTCTCTAGTTGTGGTGAGCGGGGGCCACTCCCCGTTGTGGTGAACAGACTTCTCATTACGGCGGCTTCTCTTGTTGCAGAGCACCAGCTCTAGGTGTGTGGTCTTCAGTAGTTGTGGCACTTGGGCTCAGCTATTGTGGCTCACGGGCTCCAGAAGGCAGGCTAGGTAATTGTGGCACATGGGCTCAGTTGCTCTGCGGCATGTGGGTTCTTCCCAGACCAGAGATCGAACCCCTGTCCCCTGCACTGGCATGTGGATTCTTAGCCGCTGTGCCACCAGGGAAGTCCTGCATGTAAATTTTGAAAGCAGACCAAAGCCCAGTGTAGTGTCAGAAATCTGGACTGTGGTTACCCTGGGGGTGTGGGTTATGGGTACCACTGTAGGAACCTGAGCATCTTCCAAGATCCAAGTAATGTTCTGTTCCCTGCTCTGGGTGCTGATGACATGTATGTGTTCACCTTGTGAAAAATCATTAAACTACACTTAATGATCATGCACATTTCAAGATGCATACTACACTTCGATAAAATCTGTATTAAAGATTTTTGTATCTTATTCTGACAATTTGTAGGAAGCATTTTAGCTATGCCATTGGCTTTCTACATCTTTCCTAATAGGATATATGGAGAGGACAGGATCAGTTAGAAGAAAGCTATTTGGCAAATCCTTGAAAACTAAACATGCAACTAAGCCCTTCTCAGGCATTTGTCCCAGTGAAATAAAGAATTATGTTCATACCAAAACCTGTATGAAATGTTTATAGTAGCATTTTTCATAATGGTCCAAAACAGTAAACAGAGTTAACCTAGCCTGTCTTTCAATGGGTGAATATTTAAACAAGCAATTGTGCATTTATGCTGTGAAATACTACCCAGCAATAAAAGGGAAGGGAATATTGATACATGCAACAACTTGGATGAACCTCAAGGGAATTATATACTAATTGTGGGGAAGCCAATCTCAAAAGGTCACATATGATATGAATCTATCTATGTAACATCCTTGAAATCACAAATTATGGAAATGAATAGATTGATTGCTTCCAGGAGTTAGAGATGGGGTGTAGGGGTCAGAAGAGAGGAGGATATGGTAATAAAAGGTTAACATGAGGGATTCTTGGGGTGACAGAACTCTATTTGATGTATTTGATGATGGTGGCACATTCATGAACCTATACAGGTGATAAAATTGCGTAGAACTAAACACACACAAATGACTACAAGTAAAACAGATAAAATTTCAGTAAGATCAAAGAATTGTATTAAAGCTGGCATGCTGGCTGTGATCTTACACTATAGTCTTATAAGATGTTACCATTGGGGGAAACTGGATAAAAGGTACTTGAATACTCTGTATTCTTTCTTGCAACAGCCCTGGGATTGACCATTTTCTCAAAGTAAAAGTTTAGTTACATGTTTTGATAGCAGGAGGGTAAGCCCAAACTTGACAATATGTTAATATTGCAGAGACTCTTTGCAATATTTTAAATGGGCGAGATCCTTCATTTAACCCAAGTCTATAAATGGGTAACCAATGAGGACATTAGGCAATGTATATACATTAATATTGCACTTGTATACTATTAACAAACCCAAAGTAAGAATGTGTATTTTTGTGTGTATGTGAATCTGGGTGTGTGTTCATCACGGGGGTCAGTTATTCAGGAAGCAAAAAGGAAACAGAGAAAAATATGTTCTGTGGACTTCTGGTCCTGTCCAGAGGAGTGAATACATTGTCCAGCCAATATAAATATGCCCAGGCCAACTGGTAAACATATCTGTTTCGTGGGAAAAATGCCTTCATTTAGTTTTTGAAAATTACATTTCTGATTATAAAAGCAATAAGCACTTGTAGAGAACCCAGAAACTCAGAAACATAAAAGGAAGGATGTTTAAGTTGACCTTACAAACACTATTTTTTTTACAATATTTTGCTATACAGTACTCTCCACTTATCCATGGAGGACACATTCCAAGACCCCCAGGGGAGGTCTGAAAACGAAGATGGTACCAAACCCTGTATGTACTATGTTTTCCCCATACACACATACCTATGATAAAGTTTAATTTGTAAAGTATGCACAGTAAGAGATTAACAACAATAACCAATAATAAAATACAACAATTATAACCATATACAGTAATAAAAGTCATGTGGATGTGGTCTCTCTCTCTCTCTCTTAAAATATCTCATACAAATTAAATGCCTGTTCCATCTTAACTAGGCACTTATCACACACTGTGACCATAACTTTTGCAATTTGAGGTGTGACAGCAAAACCAGCACAAATTTCTTTTTCCTTCATAATTTTACAAATAGAAGATCTGCTTTTACCATGGATCTTAGCAACCTCAGCGTGTGATTTTTTCTTTCCTTATTCAGTAAAGAACTTTCACTTTTTCACTTAAAGGAAGCACTTTACGGCTTCCCTTTGGCGTATCCCAATTGCCAGCAGCATGACTTTTGTGCTTTGGTGCCATTAGTAAGTAAAATGAGAAAGACTTAAACACAAGCCCTGTGATACTGCTACAGGAGATCCCATAGCCAAGAAGGCTACTGAGTAACCAGTGGGTGGAATGCACTGGACAAAGAGGTGATTTACACCCCAGGCGGGACACAGCAGGATGGCCTGAGAATTTATCAGCTACTCACAATGGTGTGCGATTTTAAACTTAGGACTTCTTTATTTCTGGATTTCCATTTAATATTTTTGGACCACAACTGACTGGGTAACTGAAACCATACAAACTCAAACTACAGACAAGGTGGGGACTACTGCATCTATATATTCTTTTGTATTATTTTGCCTACTTCTTTCACTTATTTTCTCATGAGTATTTTTCCCTGACAGAAAATTTTTTAAATGTATTTGTAATGCTTATATAATGACTCCCTTTACAGAAATACCAGAATTGACCAGTTTTATATTTCTGGAATTAAGGCAACTAAATTTTTTTAAAAAAATATATCCCCCGTTCCATGAGTGTGGGCTGCACAGAGTATAGTAAATAAGAAGAGTAAAATGTATAAAAAGTGGAGAAACCTGACAAACACCACCTCAGTCAGGAGAACAAGGGTGTCATCCATAGTGATGAGTCACAGAATCTAGATTTGATTGGATGTGGTGAAAATGACACTTCATCTCTGTGGTCTTCCTCCCCAAACCTGTAACTCCATTATAATCATTACAAAACCGTCACAGGAACCCAGTGGAGCCTCTTTCTACAAAATATCTGACCAGTCCTTCTGAAAACTATCCAGGTCCTCAAATAGGAAGGCAAGTCTAAGAAAATATTGGAATTAAGAGAAACCTGAGCAGACAGGACAGCTAAATGTGATGTGGTATCATGGATGGGGGAAAAAGGATATCAGGTAAAAACTAAGGAAATCTGAAGAAAGTGTAGATTCTAGTTAATAGCAATGTGTCAATATTGATTCATTCATTGTGACAAAGGTATAATACTAATTTAAGATGTAAGCAATAGGGTCCCTGGATGAGGTGTGTGGAAACTCTGTACTATCTTTGCAATTATTCTCTAAGTCTAACACTGTTCTGAAGTCAAAACTTGTTTAAAAAATAACGTAATGAAGACCTTCTTTGAAATAAATATTTTTTCAAGATTTTTATTTCCTTAGTAAAAATGGCTAGAAAACTATCACTTGGTCTTGAGCTTTGAACTTTTTACATTTCTTGATACATATTAACAAATCATTTTCCAGAAGTTTACCCTTCCTAAACTTGTACTTCCATTAAATTGTGTAAGTGCATTAATCATCACATTTACAATGTATATTTTCTTTA
The DNA here is from genome assembly GCF_030028045.1 of Hippopotamus amphibius kiboko. Classification (NCBI taxonomy): domain Eukaryota; kingdom Metazoa; phylum Chordata; class Mammalia; order Artiodactyla; family Hippopotamidae; genus Hippopotamus; species Hippopotamus amphibius. The sequence goes on from NC_080189.1 coordinate 169,587,740, forward strand.
GAAATAACAGCAACAAGCTATTCTACTCTATTTCATTAGCAAAAGAAACAAAGACCTCAATGTAATTATTGTGTCCTCTCTTATCAGTTAAGGTAGCCATGTATTAAAATACCTCTTGGACATTTGTATTTTATAATCTATGAAACCTTGTTTCTTTTCTTTTTCTCAAGCTTTTATCTTTTGTTTTTAAATCTCTCCAAACATATTAAGGGTATTAACTCTTTGTTTCTTATTATTTATTTATTTTTTGATTCTATTTATTTATTTATTGACTGTGTTGGGTATTCATTGTTGCGCACAGGCTTTCTCTAGTTATGGTGAGTAGGGGCTACTCTTCATTGAGGTGTGCGGGCTTCTCATTGTGGTGGCTTCTCTTATTGTGGAACACTGGCTCTAGGTGTGTCAGCTTCAGTAGTTGTGGCCCATGGGCTCAACAATTGTGGCTCACAGGCTCTAGAGCACAGGTTCAGTAATTGTGGCACATGGGCTTAATTTCTCCATGGCATCTGGGATCATCCCCAATCAGGGATCAAACCCATGTAATCTGAATGGCAGGTGGATTCTTAACCACTGTGTCACCAGGGAAGTCCTCTTTGTTTCTTTTGTTACAATATTTTCCATATTTAACTTCTAAATGCATTTATGGTTCTTTTTGAGGTATAACAATCTTAAATTATAGAACTTTTGTTTTGTTCTTACAAAACCACATCTCATCGTTAAAATGGGTAAATTTTCACCTATCTTGTTTCAATTGCTTTGGTTTCATTTATTACATTTTCTCTGTAATTTACTTATATTTGTGTACGATTTACAGAACTTGTAATTAAGGGAGTTAGCAACTTACAGTGTATTTTTGAATAATGTTCTGCTTTCCTACTGAATCTGCCTCCTGGTTTGTTGCATAGTAAGTTCATATGATTGATTATTTTGTGAATATTTTAATTGGTAGATCTGTGGGGGGTTTTTGTTCTGATACTGAAATGCTTTAAATGTTACACTTTCATTATAAATATATAAAACTGATTATAAATAGTGTAATTGAATAAATACTAGTTGTTATATTTAAAAATGTTTCCCTATAACTCTCAGTAATTATTCTTCTAATCACAACTTTATATTGTCAGGTTCAAAAAAAAGTCACATTATATGATTTTACTAGATTTGCATAAAATCTAAAAAAAGAAGAATTGGCTTATCATGTTCAATTTTCCCATCTGTGGACTTGGTATTTCTCTTCATTTTTAAATCTTCTTTCACATCTCTCAGCAAATATATTCAGATTAGTTCAGTTCAGAAGGGTTCTTGTTACATTGACTTGCAAGCATTTTTGTTGTTGATCCTGTTATGAATGGAAAATTTTCCCACATATGTTGACTGTTAGTTACATAAGACATCTATCAAGTTTTGTACCTTTATTATTACATAGATAAAACTGAAGTTACATCTTAATTCCAGTAGTTTGATTCTCTTGGATTTTCCAGGAAGAAATTCTTGTTATATACAAATACTGACAATTTTCCATTTTCCCTGATATTAACCATAAATATTGTTTCAACTTCTTGCTATATTGATAGACAGCCCATAAAAATACTGAATAACAGTGGGCATCCTTTGTCTGATTTTAATGGGATTGCTGCTATATTTTCAAAATTATGAGTGATCTTGTATGTTGACTTTAATAATTATACTGAAATGATTTCTACCTTTTTCTCTGTCCTGGGAAAATGATAAAGCATGGGAATCCCACCTACTGTCAAACTTTGAAAGAATGTGTCTCTAAAACTGCCAATCTAGTGCTACCAAAGGGCTTGTTTACCTGCCTCAGTGCCTTTGTTTAGCATTTTTCTTCCACCTAGGACGGTCTTCGCTGGCTAATTCCTGTACTTCCTGACCTCTGCATTACTTCCTCCAGAAAGCCTTCATAGATGGTTATTTCCCTCACCCAGTCTGACACTAAAGCACTTCCTGCATGGGCTGAAACACTTTATAAATAGATCTAACAGTGTGATTAGCACATAAATCTGAAATTGTTTGCCCATCTGCTCATAAACCATAGCCTCTTCAAGAGAAAGCACTTCAAATTATTGAGCTATAAATTCCCAGGGACAACAACAGTGCCTGGCAAAAGATGTTTTAATTGTTTCTAGAGCAAAATGTTATCCTCATGATGATATGTTAGAATTCTGAAGGTCAGTAACAGATACTATGTCCCAGTTGGTATGTATTTCCACTTTAGTAATTATAATTTATCCCTCTTTATATAGCTTATATCCCAAGTTCTCACATTAATGGAAGAAGTTTCCCTTCTTTTAATACCCTATAACATGCTAAAGGCTTTGGAAAAATAATCAAACCCTCATGACAAAGCAATGAAACAAACATTACGACTGTTTTTTTAGATTCCACATATAGGTGAGATCATACAGATGATACAGTGAATCATCCATCTGTGTATGACTTATTCTGCTTAGCATAGTGCCCTTAAGATCCATCCATGCTGTCGCAAATGGCAGAATTTCTTCCCTTTTTATGGCTATTATTCCATTGTATGTACATGTGTGTATGTGTGTGTGTGTGTATCACATCTTCTCTATCAATTCATGTACTGATGGTCACTTAGATTGCTTCCATATCTTGGCTATTGTAAACAATGCTGCAATGAATATAAGGGTGCATATATCTTTTCTAATTAGTGTTTTTGTTTTCTTCAGATAAATACTCAGGAGTAGAATTGCTGGATCACATAGAAGTTCTAGTTTCAGATTTTTGAGGAACCTCCATACTGTTTTCCACAGTGGCTGTACTCATTTACATTCCCACCAATAGCATACGAGGGTTCCCTTTTCTCCATAGCCTCACCAACACTTGTTATTTGTTGTCTTTTTGATGATAGCCATTCTGATGGGTGTGAGGCGATATCTCATTGTGGTTTTGGTTTGCATTTCCCAGATGATTAGTGATGACAAGCACCTTTTTGTGTATGTGTTGGTCATCTGTATTTCTTTGGAAAAATGTTGATTCAGATCTTCTGCCCATTTTTTTGTTGTTGTTGTTGTTTTTTTGTATGTGTGTGGCACACGGGCTTAGTTGCTCCGTGGCATGTGGAATCTTCCCAGGGCAGGGCTCGAACCCGTGTCCCCTGCATTGGCAGGCGGATTCTTTACCACTGCGCCACCTAGGAAGTCCTCTGCCCATTTTTTAATAGGATTCTTTTTGCCGTTGATAAACTAAAATTTTGGTTTTATAGATAAGGAAACAGGACCCAGAAGGTCTTTGTGAATTAGACAGCTCAAAGTTGAATGCAGGTTTTTTTCTGACTTCAAAGCTTCGTCCTGGAACCCCTCTGCTGTACATTCATCCACTGCAGTAAATTTTACTACCAAGCAAATGACTGTTTGGGTTTCACAGTATAAACAAGGCCAGAGATGACACTCCCATAGTGAAGTCTAGAGAAAACTTCTTAAGTCCTTGGAATGTGAGAACTCACAAATCACAGACAAAAACATTCATGTTAATGGTGTTCTTTAGGATTGTATAGAAATATCATCTACTGGACTCCAAGCAAAATCTAAAATAACACTGAATCAAGTTCATTTTCGAGCTTCCCCACACAAAAGATTTTCATTTATGAAGCTAAACTATTGGCTCAAATCGTTTAAAAGAATTTCTAAATTATGTCTTTTCATTTTAAAAATGTGCATGATTATTGGAACAAACTTAATTGAATTGTTCTTCCAAAGCCTACACTACAAAATTCTTATTAGATATTTTAAAACTACTATTCCACCTCTGAGAGATCCCAGACTTGTCCGGGTCATTCACAATAGACATGATATTGGAGTTCAGGACTGTGTCCCACAAAGGAAACTTGTCCCCTCAACCAATTATGCTCTGTTTTTTATCTAAGTTACCAGTAGGAATGAAATTTTCTTTTTTTCAGCTGATCTTCATATTTTGATATTCTTAATCTCATGTCTTCTGTGTAACGTAACTGTTGTTAAGACAAGCTGAGTTTTCTGCCAGTCAATTAACTAAAACACCCTGAAATAACCATTATTTTCCCAATTTATTTTTCCATTTTAAATTTGCTGCTGAATAATATTTTCTCACTAACACCTCTAGCACCTCCTCAGCACGGACAGAACTTTGTTGAAATTTTAAATCTTTGCTCAATTATTTTATCCCACCTCCTCTTTGTTAAAAAATGAGCATAATATGGTTTTGAGGCCATTTCACATCATTTTACCTCTAGTTCCTCTTCTGTTTCACATGTGCTACCTTTCTTACACTTCACTTCTACACTCAGACAGCATCTAATATTTTATCTACTTAGTTACTACTCTTGACCTGGCAGAGACTCCTCATAGGAACAAAAGATGTGTCCTGCTGAATCAGATTTAATATTCACATCCAACCAGCTTTGTCTCTCTTAGTGGAGCTATGCAACAAAGTTTAGCTTGGGGAAAACAAGGTTCAGGGAAAGCAGGGTATCTTAAATATGTAAAAAGCTGTCATACAATAGACAAAATAGGCTCATCCCATGATTCTGGAGAGCTGTTGGAGACAATTTAGAGGGAAGCAATTTTCATTTGATAATATGCAAGAACAATAAGAGCTACAAAAAATGCAATGTGCTGCCTGTGGAAATACAATTTGTCATCACTGATGTTTCAGCCCATTTGGAAAGACTACATTTCAGAGATCCCTGTATTTAAGGAACAGATGAGTCTGAACAAGGCTTCTGCCCAGCTCTTGCTTCTGCTTGTCTGTTTTGCTCTCATTTTCTCTAACTGCAGATCAGATCTCCCCAGTGGTAAAAATATGGCTGCTACAAGCCCAGGCATAACAATCTAATGGAGAAAGTCTTTCTTTTTTCCCCAGTGTCCATATTTCTTCCAGGTAAAGAACTCAAGCCCTACTTGATTCTTGAGCTCGCTTCTTGAACCAGTGGTTATTGATGGTACATGGGGTAGTTAGGACCATAGAGGTTGGGTGAGCCTGGATCCATACCTGCAGCTGGTCAGGATGGAGTGAGGCTGTGATTAAGAGGTTCCTGGAGCATGGCTCATGGAATAAGGATGCCAGGCAAATGAAACCAACATAGACCAGAGAGAGAGAGCAGAGTCATATCATTTCCACACAGATCTGAAAGACTAGCATTAAAAATAATTTCTCCTTAAGAACTGTCAAATACTTAGTTGTTCTTTGGGACACTAATAATTTAGAAGCACTATTAGCGTCTGATTTGAAATGATTATAATATTGCCTAAAACATTTCAGATCTGAGAATGAATTCCCATCCTTGTTTTACCCGAACTCCTTTATAAATGCTTTCCAGTTTGTACTGCTCTGCGTGCTATATACACGCTGCATGTAGACAAAGCCTGAGAACTTTTCTCTGCAACTCTGAGCTTCTGCTTTGTTCCTGGGCCAAATTAGGGAAAACAATATGCAAGCCATCTGATTATTTTCGTTTGCTCCACCAGGAACTATAGCACTTTGCTTTCAAATGAACAAATGATTTGAAATCAAGACACAACTCTATCTGTGAGAGTTTAGGGCTTTGGCTGACATTTAGCAGATTGAGAATTGGATATGACACAGCATGAGAAAGATTGACTTGGAGGTCCCAGGGTCTCTGGTAAGTGGCCAGGTTGAAAGAAGGGCAAAGCGGTTGAGAAAGCTCAAAAGAAAACTGTGAGGCATACTCAGCAAAGCAGTTCTGGACTAGAGAGTTTATTTGTTTTTTAAGGCTGTTAAAGAAGAACATTTTTGAAGAAAGTTCCAGTTAGCTTTTGCTGAAAAGTGCCAAATTTTGTATTTAAGGCATAGGAGAGAGTTACCAAATATGTTAACAATTTCAAAGTTATCAAGGAAATATTAGCCATATGGAATGGGAGTCGATTACTTTATTTTAATGGTTGATAATGGTGTCAGCAAAATACAGGAAGTTTTGTGAATGTAAAATCCAGTTACACAAGAAACAGAATTTGTTTACTGCTTTTGGATCTATTTCCTAATAAAAGAAACAGCTAATTCATTAAACATTATATTTTACTTGGCAATTGATAAATTATAAACCCTCTTAGGTTCTTTTTTTTTTTTTTGGCCATTCACTAATATTTTTATACTCCTCAGTTTTTAAATTTTATTTTATATATACATGCATCTATTCTTTTTCAAATTCTTTTCCCATTTAGATTATTACAGAATGTTCAGCAAGCAGAGTTTCTTGTGCTGTCCAGTAGGTCCTTGCTCATTATCTATTTCAAATATAGCAGTGTGTACATGTCAATCCCAAATGTTTGTTGGAAGTGGGGAGCCAGAGCTGTGGGGGATGGAGGGAGTATGATGTCCATGGAGATTAGCATTACTATTTATTTCTTTGTTTAGTTAAAAAAAAAGTCCAATAATATTTTATCCTTAAAGAAAGGCAGAAATAGCAAGATACAATTGGGATTTTGGTGGAAAGGTTTCAGATCGTTATTTCAGAAGGCATGTAAAAATCATCTCGGACTCTGTCTATATAAGCAATATTTTTGTCCGATTCTATTTTTCAAAGTAACAGACTCAATATCCTTTAGGTACTATGAGATTCCCACAGGGGCTTCAGTGTTCCACTTTCTCATAGGGGTGAGCCTCTCCAATTGACTTCACAATGCTTTCAAGAGAAGGCCTTACACAGACCCTGATAAATGTTTCGTCTCTTGGTATTTTGTACTGATCTGACCTAAGTTACCCAAGTCCACCCTTTTATTGCAGGCTAATGTGGAAGTCTCTGGATGTGTGGCTTTTGTTGGGTTTAGGACATACTTCATACCAAATCTGCCAAAAATAGTTTCAATGATCCTAGGGTTTTGGCTCTACTGTCATGCATGAGAAGAAAAGCCCGATTCACAGTGTCTGACATGTGGAGGGTTCAGGGGAACAGAATGGCTCATGCTGGACCCCCTGGCCTGCAGCTGATCTTAGTTTAAGTGAACAGATTATGTATAACCTATGGTATAATATTTGTGACTCGACAACGATGATGGAATGTTCTATACTCTTTTATGAAAAATTCCATACAATTTGACAGTTTTGGTAAGAGAATCATAAAGTCTCCCTTAATTGCCAATTCCTGAAAAGCTGAAGATTCCTAAAATTTAGTCACAAACTAAATGTATCTGAATATTTTGTCATAATTGAAAGTATTGCATACACTGAATTCAAAACCTTTCTAGGACACTAGCATAACTACAGATACACGCACACACACACACACACACACACAGAGTTTTACAGTATCTACTTTTTTTCTCTCCGGTCTTTTCATTTCAACATCATATTTGTTGAAAGATATCCATATTACTACCTACAGTTTATTCTTTGTGCTGTATACTATTCCATTTTGTGCAAATATACCAAAGTATACTTATCTCATCTACTATTGATGAGTACAGTTTGTGCTGCTGGTGCATTTTCTTGGTGAGCATCTGTTCACATTTTTGTTGGGCGTCTCCTTAGGAATGATGTTCCTGGGTTTTAGGGTAAGCATATATGTTCAGCATTAGTAGATCTTCTATTAATGGGCCACTCAGACCAGGCAAACATGCATATTAGATGGTGTAGGAGAATTCCCAGGGCGTCTAAATTATTGCTGTTCAGTCTCCTCACCGATTTAACACATGCATGCCATAGTCCCAAAGGTTACAGGAAAAAATGTTCATCTCTCTGGGCTTTCCATTTCTGTGTCACAGAGACCTGAGACACAGAAGCCAATGGATTAACGCACTTGTCTGAAGGTAATTAGACACTGATCTCATAGGTTTATGCAGGAATATTGCTAACTTTAGATCTTTCACCATTGTTAACTAATTTCATTTAGTTTTTTTTTTCCCAATTGCTTTAAAAATTCAAAATGTATGTAAGTACAGTTCATTGTAGAAAACCAGAAACTATAGATAAAATAAAAGAGAACATTTAAACACTGTGAAATTTCCAGTTTACAAGTGTGAGTAACTATCTTGAAACCCTTAAATGACCAAGGGATCTCCTTTGCTGCCAGATATATTCCTTATTCCTCAGCACAGATCATGGTCAGCTCTCTGCCTCAATGCTTCTCATTCCTGCCCTCATTCTCTGTGACCCACTTCTGCGAACCACTTCTATGTCTAGGAATATTTGGGGCTTTTTTCCATTCTGAGTCTTGAGCACCATCCTTTCTTGTTCCTTTCCCATGAGGGAGTATTAACGGTCTCATTGTACAAGACAGAAAAGAATCAGAGAGGTTAAATGACAAGCAAATATCACACAGAAGAGCCAAGCTCAAACCCATGTCTCTCTCCTTTCATGCTGAGTTAATTAACCATTCCACTCTATTACCCTTCCTTCTCCAGGTAGAGGTTTCCTTGGCTTCCAAAATTGTATAAGAGATTTTTCTCTTTGTGTTCCAATAACACCTGTGCATTTAATACTAATATATTCCATTTGCTTGCTTAATGTGTTAGTTACCCCGATGGATTTTAAGATAACTGAGGGTAAAGACTATCTTCTTCATTATTATATTTAGAGTAGCTCCAGGTAAGTCATTCATTATCTCATTACCTATTTTTATTTTTTCTGTCATTTATTCTCTGATATCACATTAATTATGTGTTTGCTGTCCTAGGAGAACTGGGGTTTTCCTGGCTTATTTCCCCAGCACTCACAAGTGTGCTAGGCACAAAGTGGACCCTCAACAAACAATTTAGATACATAAATAAATAACAGGCACTAATACACTGAATGGGAAAGTGTACTATATAAACCCATAATTGTATCCCTTGCTAAAGCCCTAGATTTCACCTTCATGAAAGCTCAGGCAAATCACTGAAGGAATGGGATGTACATGGTTGTTCACTTTTGCTAAAAGAAAATAGGCAGTAGTCTTCTTGCTCTCCAGAAGCTCTACTCAATACTTACTTTATGAATTAATATGTGAGTCATTTGACATTAATATATTAGTTATTAAATTAATTCATTTTGAGAAGGCATACCATTGAAATCCATTAGGCATTCTGACTGTAATGAAATCCCTCCTTCTTGGGCCAGGCACAGGTGTTTCATGTGAAGATCTTGTACCAAAAGGCATTTGAAGGATCATTTGATGTGGCAGGAATTCCCTCATTATTAAACTACCTGAATTACTGTCTGCCTACTGCCCCAAATCACTGGGGAATTTAGGAGGCAGAATTTGTAGTTTTCAATGGAAGACAGAGTTTTAACAGGTCCCAGGGGACTGGCCATTTACCCCCCATATCATGGATCAAAGTGATGAAATAGCCATTTCTCGAAGGCATTGGCATGGTATAACTGATTTCCCTGCAGCTGGTCAGTGAGGCTACAAAAGCTTGATAAACAACAATAAACAGAAGGGAGTGGGACTATTAGTTTAGGGAGGATGCTGAAATCATCTCTCCATGTAAAGCATTATACAACTGGTAAGAGTGTCTTTGGGAAGTAAAGGATTGCAAGCAAGAATCGTAAATCCCTATTTGCAACAGTACAATATTATTCCATTATAATCATCTTTATTTTATAACAAAGTTATTTATCCTCAAATTCACTTTCCAGCCAATAAAGTAATGCCAAAATAATTTTAGTGTTTTTTTTTTTCCTTTGGAAGGAGGGCAGTTGGATGATAAAAGAACAACAAAACAAAATAAAAATAATTCCCCAAATTAATAATTGGTTGTCAAATTATTTTCTACCAACTTTTTTCAGTTGAATTGTAACAAAAAACATTTTAAATAAATTACTCTGTTATGTAAAGTATTTGTAAATTCTATTTCTCATTGGACTCATTGTTCTTTCTCTTCCAGATTTTCAGTAATACTAAATTAACATGGAATTCAAATGTTTGTAGTTAACATAATCTACACATATTGAGAAATTTGAATTTTCAGATTCACTGAAGCATTTAACAATTAGTGAATATGTGCATTAAGTGCTTGGTACAGTACTGAAATTTGCAAAGATAATATCTGATTCCTATACTCATGTGGTAAGTAGGAAAAAGATGCTGAATAATTGACAAGACAGTAAGAGAGATTCATATTGAAGTATAAAGTAACATTCAAATCATTATAATGGATTGTAATAACAGAGGAGCCTTCACAAATGAGGTGGTGTTTGAGCTGAACTCTTTTAAAGGAAGAATAGAATTTTTCTATATGATAATGTTTGGAAGAATATTTCAGGTCAAGAGTTAACATATGGATTTCTGAAAAAGAATGTCTTGTAGAGGGAACAAAAAAGTGGCTACTATGGCTGAAAATTAATGGGCGTGCAGTGACAGATGAGATTCAGGCAGTAACTAGTGACCAGGCTGTGAAGGGCCTTAAATGCCACACTGACAAATTTAAATTTTATTCAATAGACAAGGAGAAATAATTGATGGACTTTTAAGTAGGAGTTATCAGCTGTGTTTTATATCATTTTTAGAAGGAAACATAAAACTTTGGTTATTAAATGAAGACTGGCTTATAGGCATGAGAAATAACACAAGGAGAAAAGTCAGGAGGAGAGTATGGTCCTTCAGATGAGCAATGACGATGGCCAGACATTCTAAATGTAAGTAAATAAGGGCCACGAAAGTCCCACCAGGAGAGCTGCTATTCGCAGAGTTAGCCCAAAAATCTGAATCCTGAGGCAAAGAGTTGGGTTTTCCTAGGAAACACATATTCCCATCTTCACATTCCAGCATGGCTGTACGACTTATATGCACAGGCTGGTGCCAGCAGGTGGGCCAACGAGACTGAGGTTCTCTCCAATCACCAAATACCTTAGACCAGCAGTTCTCACATATTAGCAGATGTCAGAACCACCCAGAGGGGTTGCTATAACACGGGTTGGTTGGCCCCATTTCTGATTCAGGAGTTCTGGGTTAGAGTCTGGTAATGTGTCTTATTAAAAAATACCCAGGTGATTGAGATGCTGTGAGTCTGGGGACCACACACGGAGAACCACTAGTAGACCAAATTATGGAGAATGGGAAATTATAAATTAAAGAAGAAAGTCATATTTTCAGCAAAAATGTAGGGATATGTTAGAAGACTATTCCTTGCAGATTTCTTAATAGCAGAACCAAATGATGAAATAACATAAATATCCAAGGCTAGAGACCTAATTCATGGAATAACATATCTGTGGCTGAGTAATATGCCGTCATCAAAAACGATGTATAATAATATTTAAAGAAAGGGCAAACTGATAGAGTATAAGCTAGAATTGAACCTATGATCTTTTTGAAATAAAAATTTGTCTCTGCTTGTACACATGTACATATACCTATGAGTACATGTATAGAACAAAAGACTAGAAAAATACATCCCCAATGTTAGCAGTGGTCATCCCTGAGTGGTGAAACTTATGACTTATATTTATCTTCCTTAGATTTGATACACATTTTCCTAGCATGTCAATAAATACAACTAACTTTACACTCACAAATGTATTTTTGATATTGATGCAGGTATGCACTTGCATTGATACAAAAGGAAGGAAATCAAAAGACAAACAACTGACATCATAATCACTAACCCAGTGGGAAGTAGAAAAGTCATTCTGATTGATCAAATTTTGCCCCAAAGGAATGACTATGTAAGCTGTGCTCTTTGACACTTTAGGGGCACAGAAAAACCCGAGACAAAAATGGAACCCATTTGGATTGAACTGACCTTCCATCCAGGCAGCAGAGTGAAGTCCCCAGGGATGACTTTTGGACAGACAATCGTAACCAAATGCCTGCTAACGGTGAGCAGCTTAGGTTCAAGTCCCAAGGAAGTGGAAACATTCCAGGAGCGGAACAAAGCCACGTGAAATAGGAAACCAGGCTCCCTGAAGGAAAAGAGATAGAGGCATGGGGGAGAGGGAGGAAAGGGCTAGCCACTAGAACCTGGGGGAGATTTAAGGTCCTTGTGACACTTCAAATTATGCTAGCTTGACTTTCATACAAGATTGAATTTAGCTGCCAAAAATGAATCTACTCTTTTTTTTTTCTTTTTTTTTTTTCAAAATAGTATTACATTTATTTCAACAGGCTGTCTGAGCTATTCTGTTCTGTTATGAGCTGATGAAAATCCATCATCAGCCAATGGCAGACGCTGCCTTTCCCTCACTCCAATTTAAGCACAAGCAGCTGCAGCGTTCATGTCAAAAGGCAGGCAAGTCTTCCTCTGCTAAGATTAAAACCTGGCCTCTGTTTCTACAGCCCAGAGTCACCCATCAGGAAACTTGTTCTCCTGTCACCTTTCCCAGGGAAGAGCCATTCATTCCATCAGAGAGGTGTGTTAATGACCCTGAAGGCAGACACACTCTGGCTCTGATCTCATCTGTCCCCACAGGCTATTCAGAACCAGACTTGATCTGAACTTGACCTAAAAACCACAGGGATGAGTGATGGCTGCCTGCGACTCATTACCTGTACTGTGTCTTTCCTTGTACGCAATGGAGACTTTAGGAGGGATTATTTCCAAAAATCTACACCCTCCATCTCTCTGCCGCTGTCATCATATGGCATTTGTGAGTCTGCTCTACCAGAATCTATAACAAAATGCAGTGTTTGGCACTTACCTTGGAAAACCTTGGGTGAGTTAAAATGTGGATAATGTATGCCCACTGTATCGAGTCTCTGGAGGGAGGATCAGACAGTCTGGAGTTTGGAAAGACTCCTTGGGTGATTCTGATACAACTAATTTCTAAATACCATGGGCAAAATGATAAAGAATCTGAGTGTTCAATTGAGACAGTTCTACAACTTGCTTGTTTTATGAATTTGGAAAAATTCCTCTCTCAGAACCTCGGCTTTCTCATCTATAAAACCATGACTGTAGTATCTGAATTCCTACAGCAATTGTGGAATTCAACTCAAGCCCACAGTAAGTCAATAAGCATTAGTGATTATCATTTATCATGATAACAATAATGTTCTTATGTACATAGTGGCTTGGTGAAAAGAATGATGAATTTTGGAGTAAAACTGAATTCAAATTCCAACTTCAATTATCTGTGACTTCCAAGAGACGGGAACTATTCCCTTTAAGAAAAATGTACTAGTTGAGGACCTACTGTGTGTGTACCATTCTAAATCCTGGACAGATGGTAAAGAATGAGATAAATAAGTTGTTTTCTTACTCTGCTGGTGCTTCTTGGCTAGTGAGAAAGCAAGTGAATCACAGAACATACACAGACACACAAAGACACACACACAGATACTGAAAAGCCTACAAAGAAAACAAAGTAGATATTTGACTAGAAGATACTATGGCTAAGTGGGGGATAACTTTGGATAAGGTATCCCAGAACATTTCCTAAGGAGGACACCTTTGAGCAGATCTTGAATGATAAGGAGGAGGCAACCACATGGAAGAAAGTCTTTGCACATGCACTCAACACGGCTTATCACTAGTGACCTTAATCTTGACCACTTGATCAAGGTAATATTTGCCAGGTTTCTACTGTATAAAGTTACTATGCTCCCCTGTCCATACTCTCTTCTGTCCACTTTCTTCCAGTGATATTATCCTAGAAGAAATCTCATTCAAATGACAAATAGGCAAGAACAGTCCAACAAGAAAAGGGTTGGATGTAAACCTGTAGAACAAAACTCCCATCCTGAATTACACTTTGGATGATCTTAAATTTACATAAGCTAAGCATCTTGACTGCATTATCATCGCAAAACCACAGACAAGCTATTTCTTGATCTGATAGAGGCTTGCTAAAGTGGAAATCCATGTCAGTCTTAAAGGCTGCTTTTTTTCTGCCCATCAATTCCCGTGAAATGAGATGTACCTCCTGCTCAGCACTTACTCAGGACATAGTTGGACAAACTACAAATACGATCTTTGCCACAGGTGCATCGCCCCCAGACTAGACATCCAGATGTCACCTGCATGCATAGCAGAAACCAGGTGAGACAGGCACAGTTACGAAACACTGAGTCAAATTCACACAGAGCAAAATCCAACTATGAATGTGCGTCTACCTGTTCTCTCATAGTCCCAACCCAGCCCTATAATTTTGAAAATTTTCAAATAGCTTTTTCCCCTAACTATTGAATTATGTGTTAAAAGTACTAGATTAATGGTTCTCAAGCTTTATTTCCTGGAGGGCTAGTTAAAGCACAGATGGCTGAGCCCCGTTCCAGAGCTTCTGATTCTGGGGTGCAGTGCAAGAAATTACATTTCTAGAAAGTTCTCCGCTGATGTTGGTGCTGCTGCTTTGAGAATCACACTTTGACAACCACTGTCCTGGATAAATCGTTTGCTTCTAAGTCTTTTTATTTAAAAAAAGAAAACTCTGGTTTTGGCATTTTAATGAGTTTAAGTTTTCAAAGGTTATAGTTTTTAAAAAGGTATGTGTGACTGGATGCTGTTGGGGAATAGGAGTGGGGAAGAGGCAAGAGCCCCAACTCAGTTTGGGACAGCTCTCAGGGCTGACCCAGCATCTGAGTTCACCGTGGGCATGGCTAGGTCCTAGGTCGTGATGGGGCTCAGGAAACACTAACATGTAACAAGAGTGATTGTGACCTCAGCCTGCTTCACCCTAAAAACACATCATAAACCCTTCTGTAAGAGGGGCCCTCCCTATACCCAGAGGAAAGGAGCATCTTCATCTCCAAAGACAAAGGGACACAGAAAATAATCTAAACATAGACGTACAGAAGTACACAGGTCTGTTTCTTTGGGTTTTCATTTCCTAAAGAAGGTTCCCGTGTCACATAAAACATGCCTCAGATAAATTTCTGTGCTTTTCTCCTGTTAATTTGTCTCATTTTAATTTTGAGATCCAGCCAAGGGCCCTCAGAGAATTGAGGGAAACTTTTTCCTTCTCAACAGTTGCAGATGCTTTGCAGTACAAATGCTCTCTCTGCTCCATCCTGCTTCCTATACCCCCCCAAATGTGTTGCTCTCCAGAGCATTCTCCAAGATGCTTTCTGCACGGAGATGTGGGCCTCAACCCAGGGATGCAAGCTGGTCAACACTTGAATGGTGGTGACAGTTTCATGCGTGTTTGTTAGTTGTTGTTTAAGGTTGCGCAAACAAGTCGCTGAATTCCTGCAACCCTGACAAGAAACAATTGGTTTAAATCAAGTACTACATAAACTCATGTTCACAGATCATCCTAGTTTGGCTCAAAATAGACTAAAGTCAGAATTCTTAGGTGTTGGTATTATTTTTACTCAGATCTCCTGAAAAAAAATAAATATTGTATATTCATATAAACTACTTCTCTCCACTGCTGACTTTACTCGGTATAAAGATTGAGCAGTTTAATCATCCACTTTACTTTTTAAAAAAAAGTTGATGAGAAATTTTCAAGTAACATATTAGGCAAAATGATTGATTTTTAAAAATATGGAAAGCATTTTCACCTTCTAAACAACTCTTGGTGTGTAAATGCCCCCCGCCTCCAGCAAATATATCTGACTACTCATTTGGTTGAAGAATTTATTTTGTGTTAATTGCATTCATATTTGTAATTTGCCTTTCAAAGATATTTTTGTCTATTAAAAAGGCTGTTTTATATGCCAGTCAATGTGACCTGTGTGTGACCACAAATCTCTTCCTCGAGAAGGAGCTGACCTCTGCTGTCCTTTCCTCTCTCTCGTTTTTTCCCTGAAAGCAGGTGTCACATCTGTCACTACTTGGCCACAGTAGACTATGCTAATTAACACTTATAAATTATGTCCATGTGGCATTGCCTCTCTCCTGTGCGGCAGTCCTATTTGTTTTTTATGCTACATGGCAGTAGGGTTACAGAGGGCCACCAATTTTGCATAAACACGGACCTAAATGTTTGAAGGCTGGAGAGCATTGTACTGCATTTCTTTGTATTCCCCACTGTGTTTTCCTGTAACTGAGGGTCCATGTACTTGTTGAATGATCTAAATCATCAAGGGAAGGATCTTTGTACGCATTGGATAGGGCAGTTTAGGGAGCAAAAGAGGTTAGCTGTAAGATCACAGGAAACATGTCATCACTGATGATTTGGGGAACAAAAATTTGATCTTACATTTTTCTCTACTGCCACCAAAATTGTACTGGCCTGTGGCCCCTCCTTCAGCACGTTTCTTCAAGCTGGCTAATAGTGATCTAATCGAGGCAAGTACCCTACGTGCGTGTATTTGAGAACAGTTACTTCATTTCCGCTTCAAATGAACAGATTTGAAGCATAGAAATCCCAGTTCTTTAGCAAGGCTTTGGTCAGGGGATGGTGAGCTTTGAGAGATGCAGAACTGAGCTATTTAATTAACTTTCCTAATCTGTTCTGACCAACCAACAATATACGGACTTATATATTTCAACCAAGTATTCATATCTACCTCCTGAATGTTATCTAATAGTAATCCTTAGCGGCACAACAAATGATTAATTGAGTCGTAAAGGTTGACATGGGTGAAAAAGTAGATAACCCTCCTTTTAGTGCTGATAGATGTGATAAACCTGTTTGAGAAGGGAGGAAATTTAGCTTTCTTTCCCAAATCTCTTTCAAGGTAACCCTTGCTTAGAAAAAACACTATAAAATGACAATGGAAGGCAAATATTGAATCTTAAAAAATATTAACTTTTTATTATAAAATCTATAAATGATTGCTAAAAATTGATATTCCGTGGTCTAAGATACACAGTGTAAAAAAAAACATTAAGTACTACAGTTAGACTTTTGCTGTAACCAAAAGGAGAAAAAGGCTTGTCCCACTTATACTAACCAAATCCAGTCAATAGTGCAGCAATAATTGGCTAAAATGTGAAGGTTCAAAGAGCCTGCCTGCTTCCATTTGGATTTAATTATAATTTATTTGAGAATCAACTCTTTTCCTGCCCAGATATTTTTCAATGCTTGTTGAATTAATCTTTTAAGAAAGGATTAACAGATGTCGATAGAAGTATTCCATCAAGGCTAATTTTGAAACACTATCTAACGTATTTGACAAGATTTGTATCAGTTGAAGTCATCTATCAAACCTTCAAATCTAGTTATAATAAGTTACAAAAGCCACCAATATAACCCTCTTGATTTAGCAAATTCTTATTTATAACACACACATTTTTAAAAGTTCATGCAGTGTAGCAGAGTGTGGTTGTAGCTGGGTCAGAAATCAGCTACAGAAATAAAGGTGAATCACTCAGGCTCTCTAAGTCTCTACAACTTCATTTCAAAATTGAGATGAATAAGAGCTACTCTAAGTTCATTAGCTTATCTTAAGAAATTAATATAATAGAACATTTGAAGTATTGGACAAGATCTATGAAACTATACAAATCTCTGATAATCTAATATTGTAGTTTTCTATAAGACTAGAAAATTAGAGAATTTTATGATCTACAAAAACACACATTTTATAAATTTTTACTTTAAGACATTTCTTATGAAATTTCCTAGCAATTATACTTCTCTACTTAAGCATCAAGCATCCCTGATGCTCTTGACAGTTAATGGTAAATGAGGCAGCAAGGCTTGGACTTCATGATAGTTGAATAATTGAAATTGCCCTTACTGCAGAAACCACATAAAGCTTAGTGCTCTAAATATTATAAACATCCTGATGACTTTGAGAGTATAATATTAAGTCTACTTATCCCACCAAATAAAATCATCAATACATTGTTTTCCCAGTGACCACATTCACGTCAAAATGCAAGTGTCCATAGAACTAGATGTACTTTTTTTGCAACTTCCTGTGGGTCTATGATTACATCAAAATAGAAAGTTTAGAAATGAAGCAAAAGCAAAAACTCAAGTGCCTGAGGGTACCTTCTTGAAATAAAGATCAGTATAAACTAGTGAAAATTTTTAATTATTTAATATTTTAATGAGGTACAATTATATTGTTTTTTGGAATACTAAGTAACTTGAAAAATTTCTTAAGTTGAAGATTTTTGGAAGTTCTTTCAATCAGAATCCAAGGATGATGCCATGATTACGAGGTTATCAATTGATGCTTCCAGGAATGAGGCATCAAAGTAAGCCAATTTGTGCTATGGAATATAAGAAAACTTTTGAAAGGAGTTGTTCAGATTTATCTTATTTAGTTCTAAAAATTTCATCTGAGTGAATCCTTGAGCTTTGGAGGCAAGAGAGAAAGAAGTACTCTTGTTACTTTTGTTCTTTCATCTTTTTTTTTTTCCCCAAACTTAGTATAACTATTTCCCTTGTTATACTCTTCTGACTCTGACAGTGATGGGGATGAAAGGTGGTTACTATAATCTTCATGATGGACTGTGGACCTTGAGATACTTGAGAATAGAATAAAGCCTAGTATCTTGTTTTGGCACAATTCCTAGTGTAAAAGGGTATTAAATATAAATATCCAGTACTCACCCATTCCAAAGCACAGTGTTAGCTCACCTAGGCATAGGATTGAGTTGTTATTACTGTTATTATTATTGTTGTTGTTGCTAAGCGTGAATGAAACCAGGGTGTATGGTCACCCTATTAATAGATCACTAAAACCTGGTTTTGCAGCCCTTTGTTCATCTTGCATGTTGAAAATATTATAAAGGGCGACTAGAGCTGGAAAATCCAGAGAAGTAACTACACTGGAGCAAGTTGCAATCCATAAACAGCAAGGCAAAGGGGCATGTTTTCCATGAAACTAGATATAAAGCCGATGAAGGCAGATGACACCCGACTCAGGGCTGCCAGAAGAGGGACACTTAAAACTGGCTAGCCAGAAAATGCCTGCTTGTGTCAAAAGAACTCCAAGAGGATTCCTCTGGTGTTACATCACCAACCCACAAGTGTTCACCACCCAGTACACTGATACCATCACTGCTGTAACAGTCATAGAAGACATTTTCTGCTCCTTCTCTCATCTGTATTTACCCTCTGCCTAAACCTATGGGACCCCAAAGGAGAGTTAGGGAGTGAAATAAGAGATGAAATGAGAGAAGGGAGAGAGAGCCAACCACACATCTGCATGACGTGTAAATTTCCAAGGGTGAAGCTGGATTAGCCCATTGATAGGCCCACAGAGGGCACTCCACAAATTTGGACTGAATGCATTCTCTCTTTCTTCATCCTTTTTATCTTATATCTATGCTTTGCCTCTATGCAACTTTTTATCATTAATGTTATTTCTCTCACCCTTATCCAATTTTTACTTTACTGGAGGGAAACACTCTAGTAAACAATCATTGAGTCCTTGTAGAGTATCAGTACCTGCCCGTCTGACTATCTAAACTGGATGCAATTTCACAAAGGCCAGAAATCTCATGAGAAGACTGAGCTTCAATGAGAAGCACTGACTCAATGAACTGAGAGTTGGGATGGAAGATGTCAAGGGAATGAAGGTGCCTGAAGCTGCAGGCAGACTTGAAACCTGACTTTGCAATTAAATACTTTTTGGATCTTATTATGAGCAGTCTTTAACCTATTTTGGCTTCAGTTCCTGCCTCATATGTGGTTGTGAGACTTAAAGAGTTCATGTAAATAAATAGCACAGTTACTGGTGTGGGAAGCCCTCTCTGCATCCCTGTCAGTCTGGTCTTCAGTTCATGTCTTCAGAACCCACATATTACTGGTACATTAATGTTGGAGAAGAGAAAATGTACATTTTGTAGGTTAGTATTTATGAAGCCGGACATATGCTGAAAGCTACTGGAGAAATAAGAGATGATATTTCAGAAGAATCACATCAACTGAAGGTCGTACTATTCCATGGTATGTGAACACTCCTCAGAAAAAATAGAAAAGCAACAAAAATGTCCATAATAATCATTCTCTCTTTTTCCACTTTCCTCACTTTAGGTAGGTACCAAGGGTTTTGTTTGTTTGTTTGTTTTGTTTTGTTTTTGATTTTTAAATTATTCCTCTGGGAAAAATAATTTGACCAACAAATTCTCCAGGAGCTATAATAGTGATGGAATTCAGAATATGATCTTACCCAGAATACTTGAGTTTAATTAAAAAAATGATTTCTAAGATAAAAGTTTCAAGTTTTAATCATGTAATTTGAGCCATCGGAAGGCAGCTAGGGAAGAGTTATAGAAGAAGGAGAGCTTTTCTTCTACCCTGAAGTCATTGGGATAGTAGTCACTTGCTTTGACCTCAGGTAAGGCTAGTCCCAAAAGACAAAACAGTATTCTAGCTTCAAACAGACCTCCTCCACTTAATAATTATGTGCCTCGGTTAATCAGTCTAAATCTCAGTTTCCTCATCTGAATATTCTCTATTGCCTTCCTCAAGGAAATAATGAATTAATAATAAAAGATCTTAACCTGTTCTTAGCACACAGTAACTTCTTAATAAATATTAGCTTTTTCTCAAAAATAGCAGCATTCAGAGGATCATGGGAAAAGTGACCCAATGGAAATTAGAACTGAGTTTTTATGGAGAAAAGGTACGAAGAGAGTTGAGGAGACACCAGGCAGTCAGGAGAAGAAATCTAGAGGGTATGAAAGTGACCAGTGACACACTGCATTCCTTTACCTGAGGTCTTCCACCTCACCCACTCCCTGACTGTGGCAGACGTAAGAGGACTTTTGCCTGGTTCAAATAATTTGTATCTATTTGCAAGATTAACTCTAGGGAACATGCAATGCACCACCAGGAAATGTGTACCTAATGGAACCCTCAAAAAATTGGGAGCTCGTACAACAAAGTAAATGCACCAAACGTTTTCTCATGACATCCCAGGAAAGAATAATTGGGCATAGGCTGTGGGATGAACTGAGGCTGCCAACAGATTCTCACAAATTTGGAGCATACTTCATCTGGGCTCATAGATAATCCATGGATAAGCTCTTGATTGAAAGTGACTTTTCTAAAAAGAAAAATAACTGTAAAAGATACAAAAATGCTTTATAAAACATGAAGGCAGGTAAGTAGTTAGATTTGGAGGTGGAAATTCAGCAGTAGCTCAGACAGCACCCATGGTGTCTCAACTTTCTCTCTGCCCACCTAATTCATTCCCCCTCCTCTGCCCTGGTTAGTTGATTTTTTTTCTCTTGGCAGATAAGATTGCCATCCCACAGCTCCTGGGTTCCTGTCTCCTCTGCTCAAGAGATGGGCTGCCTCTAAGTTCCAATCCCAGTATCCCCAGAGAAAGATCGGGAGAGGCCCAATTTAAGTTTCACGTCCACGCCTATCTCCAGATTCAGAAATGTGTGTGTGTGTGTGTGCGTGTGTATGCATGGTTGCCATGGCCCGACTCCATGGGGGCAGGATGAGCAGTTCTCCAAGAGAAGGAGCTCCTGTGAGTTGGGCATAGTACCTCAAGTATCCACAATATCATGCATGAGATTCTCTATTGCACCACCGCAAACACTGTCACTTAGGGGTGTTATATCACATTGTAAGTATGAAGCTTCGCATCATCACCTAAAATGCACGTGAACGTCAAGCACAGGCTCAACTATTTTGGCCCATGGTATTCTTTGGATCACTTTCCATCGGTACATAAGATACCTAAACTACCCTACCAAACAACCTTTGATGCAAGATTGTCTTGTCAAACCTATTCAGCCTTTTATTTTTCTTCCGTTTCAACCAATTTCTGTGCTGCAGTTATTATTTCTATGTATTAAGAGAATGATTAAGTTAGAAAGCATGAAAAACAGTTTATTTCAACTTTAAATACCTTTATTGAGTTCCATATGTAGGAATGAGCTACTTGATCATTTGATTTCCTGGACTAGAAGGCTCATTTTTTATTTTAAGCTGCTTCGATCTGTATCCAAAAAGAATTGTATTAGTCCATTTGTAAGCGAGTCCCTTTCCCAAAATTACTTAAACTACTTATGTGTTTTTACTAGTAGTGTTCACAATAAAGACAACCTTAGAATCACTCACCTCACCTTGATGTTGTTCTGTAAATCCACACATACCTATTATCTTTGGAACCCAAGAGGTTGCCCTAGTGAATTATCTTTGGTCTTTTATTTGGAATAACATCATTGCATATGTCATTTGGGCTTTCATGTGGTTCTATGTGTGCCATTGTTAAAATGCATTGACTTTCTTTGTTCTGCCAGTTGAGTTAGAAACTACCCAAGCAAAGACTGGACAAGATTACCCAAGATGATTCATGTGTAGTGCAATGGTGTGAGATGGGGCAGTTTTGTAACTTGTGAGTGCTAAAGATATCTCCAGTCATGATGGATGCATTCAAAAAAGCAGTTCATGTTTTATTCTAATGGTGATTCTGGTTTATTAATTCGGCAACCTCAGTCATTTGAGACCATTGAGCAGCTGTGAGAAGCTGGAGAATCCTAGAGAGAGAAAGAGAATGGATGAAGCACCACATCAGAACATATTTATGGACCTTCAACTATCACACTCTTCTCTACTTGATAACACTTGAGTCTTTTTGTTTTTCCTGTTCTGATTTTGTTTCTCTAAGTTGGTTTATGTCTAAGGGGCAGGAAGTCTGAAATCTGAAACCCCACTGGGTTGACTGTCCTTTTCCTTTCTGTGATTGTGAGGGGAAGCCGGAAACTTCAGTAACACCATGTTTCAATTATTTTTATTTTAGACCACATGGGCAGAGCCTGTCCACCACTGTTTGACAGGATGTTGCTGTGTCTTCCTAGTAGGGGTCCCCTGCCCTTCAAAGAGAGAGATGGATTCTTTTGACTCTGAAAAAAAATGTTAGCCACACATACAGACAATACCTCACAGGGATACATGTCTGACTGAGAGCTTTTGAATGAGGCAAGCTTTCCAGTTATGTTCTCTTGCTGACGAGGGGAATATCTTACTTCATGTGAGTTCTAAGAACTCAGCTTCCTAGTATGGTGAAAGCTATAGATCCGTAGTCCCTTACCCAATACTCCTGAGGTCAGAGGTAATTCAGAATTCAGAATTTCTCAGATTGCATGTACTGCATGTTACATAATACCCAGGTAGAGTTGGGCAGAACTAGAGTAAAGCACATTCATTTCCTCCTAATGGGACTAATGAGGACAGCCAAAGATTAAAAATACTCTCACATAAATTCTGGTTGGGATTTCCATAAAATTAGTTCATTTCAAGTCAGATTTTTGCCTCCACTTAGGTTTATAAAAGCTTTGGGTGTTCACAGCTTTTTGGATTTTGCAACTGCAAGTGAGGGATTGTGAACCTATATTCACAGATTTCAGGCATATTCTAGGTGCTCCCTAGTTATGGAAATGATTGACTAGTTGAATGACTGACAAATTGAATGAATGAGTAAGTGAGAGAATGAATAGTCTTTCTCTTATAAGGTAGAAAATAAAGAGGATAAAATATTTTATGATTTAATAGGATGTCTAAACGTGAAAGCGAACTTTAAAGGGGAAGTTGCCCCAAGTGAAGAGGTAGCTTATTTTCCTAGCTCATCACTGCACACAGCACTTGGGTCCAGGGTACTCAGGTTTCACGTTTAATTCTATACATCCTCAACTTGCTCCCATCTCCTAGTTTCCTAACCTTTCTCCTTAGACCTTCATGTAACTATTGACTACAGGTTACAGTTTTGCCCGGAAAAACATGATATATAGGAAAATAGATGGTTGCGAGAACAAGCTTTTCTTCTTCAGAAACAAATGTTGCTTATTTTGAAGAGATTTTGACAGTATTTATTCATTAACAAAGGTTTCTTGGTTTATAAAGTTTGTCACATTCCTTGCGATTCTTTCACTTGAAGAGTGTTCTGCATATTTAAAGGGCTGTTATGCTTTGGAGATTTATTGTATTGTATGCTTGATACTACTAAGGAAAAAGAAGATGACTAGAAAACAAAAATACACTGGAACAGTTATATATGTTACCGTCACCTTGAAGAATTCTTGTATGCCTTTAAATTGCTTTGCAGCTGACTGCCTGCGAATAGGGACTTTCTCGCTGCCTGGTCAGCAAGTGAGCTATTCTGGAGCTGCCATCTTTCCAGATTTGCCGAGGACTGTCTTGGATTACACCTGCTATCTCAGCCTATGCATTCACAGTGCTCCCTTCCATTCTCAAAAGAATCCCACTTGGGATGAAAAATTGTATAATCACCTTAATTAATAAAAACTCTTGTAATTTTGGTTAAAAATCTCATGTTTTCCCAGCAAATTCATTCCTTCTGTCAGCCCTACTATTTTATCACATGATGGACATTTTTGCTTTAAGTGACTATCTTAAACTCAGTTTTCTAAACAATACAGCCATCTATGGAGAGGATTAGAAAGTCATTTTAATCAATTTTTTAAGTAGGTTGGCATTTTTTTCCCCCAGATCAAGGGGAAAAAGTCTCTTTCTTCACTCACAGGAGCTTTTAAAATATGCTTTTACCATGTACCAAATCACTAAAGCATCAATTTCCCCATGCAACCAAAGCCATTGGAACTCCAATAAGTTCAATGTGACAGAGGCATTGCACACTCCCAAAATGTTTGTGTTGTAAAGCCACATGAAATGCATCTTCTTTCCTACTAGCCAACACATTTCAGCATCCCCACAGTCTGCCAAGATTAATAGAGGTGTAAAAGTCATGTGTTCAACACTGAGTCTATTTATTAAGGATGGAGGTGATGAGAAATAAGTGCTGGGAAGGAACTGTTGAGAGGCAGGATTGTGCTGTTGCTGATAAAACAGAGAAAAAACTTTTTTTCACTAGGAAGAAAGCAAGGATTAGCTAAACAGATTGATGTTTCCACTGTTACCTATAGGCTATACATATATGTTTACCAGTGTGATAAGCGAAAAGAACAGTGAACAGTGGAAGGAGGGTGGGCGGAGTAACAGTAGCACAGGTATTTCATTCTTTCTAAAAAGAAAAATTATTTTGGCTTCCCAAATGCTACTAGATGACTTCAATCCCCGTATCCATATTTCATGATTAAAAGCGGAAAGTGGACCCATTGGCTAAACTTCTTGGCTCCCAGAAACACATCCATTTACTACTAAACAGATTAATCCCCTTACCTGGAGTGGGAGACAGATAGATTAACTGTATGGATTTTACCATTAAAACCAACAGAATGAGGCTTTGTCCAAAAGAAGGGAGTTTCCTTAACATGGACTATGTGGAATCATTCCAGATGTCAACACTTTGTGTTTGAATCTGGTAGGATTTGCACACAAATATTGGCTGGTAACAATTACTGTCTCATTAGCTTTAGTGGCACAAGAGCAGTACTATCCCAAATCCTCTTTACAGATTCTAAAACATCCTCATGAATACCAGAACCAGCAAGCATCCAAGGTAATGATCAAACAAACAAAACAAAATAGTACAAAAGAAGCCGCACTGCCCCAAAAGAGAAGTATACCTTCTCTTTGTTTTAAAATAAGACAAAAACAATGTCCCAGTCATGCTAGTCTGCCAAGAGTCTCATGCCTTTATACCTTGCTGGGAAGATAGACTGGTGATATACGGACCATGCTTTACTAACTCAAAATTAGAAATAAATGGTTTGTTAAAGATGAACCCGCAATCAGAATATGAAAACACAGGACCTTGCAAGAAAATTCCACACACGTGGTGATCTCAGACTAAGGTCTTTTCATCCAAACGCATCATTTTTTAAAGAAAGAAACTGAGATGAATCAAGCAGCTATGTATTGACTAGTCTGGAATCGTGTTTCCTAGCCTACTGAGGCTATCCTTCTTTTATCCTTTATTCAAAAAATAAAAAAAATCCAAGTACCAATGTCATGAATATATCAAATAATCAGAGGCACAAGGAGAAGAAAACAATATTCACTGTCAGGAAAAATGCAAAGGTAGCTCCTGGCTGTAAATACAAGAGAGAAAAACTAGAATAGGATGATTTACTTCTCAGACACAGCAGGGAAATCATCTAAGAGGAAGTCAATACTATGCAAATGTGATTGGGTGCTGAATGCAAAGAACTTTGAAAAAGATTCTGAGCAGGAGCCCCTGGCTGGGGTCTTAATGAACTCCTTGGTGGACTCCTTGCAGCTAAGGGGAAAGACATTCTTAGTTCTCAGGCATTTGCTAAGGTAGATGACTATCAGTGAAGGTCAACAGATAGAAAGGTGTTTGTCCTTTTGTGCTCACTTTTCCAAGGCTTTTGCAGAACCTAAAAGTACCTCCATTGGGAAGACATCTTTTCTCTTTCCCTTTGCAGATTCTAGTTTTCATTCACCCCTTCTTAGCCCCCATGCTTTCTGCATCGAAACATATTATTTTCTTGTCATATTTCCCAAGGAGAGAGTCTCTGAATGAGGGTTTTCAGGTGCTTTCAGGCTGGGCTTCAGTAATTTAGAATTATAGAAACTTTGAGCTAACAGGGACTGTTAGTTTAGTGATTCTCCACAGCGGTGATTTTGCCCCCCAGGGAACATGCAGCAAAGTCTGGAAGCATTTTTGAGTCACAATTTGGAGTCACAATTGAGTGGGAGTGGTAGTAGCATCCAGTGTGTAGAGTCCAGGAATTCTGCAATGCACAGGGTGGCCCACATAACAAAGAATTCCCCCAACTGACAGCACTGTCTGGGTAGAGGCATACTTCTGAATGATTCTGTTTTATAAATGAGTGTGTAGAGGTTCAGTGAGGTTATGTCATGCTCCGTGATGTTAAGCCCAACCCTAAACACCTCGTCTCTCAACTCCCTTTCTAGTGCTCTTTTATTAAATAATTGGAACTACTATTTGCTTTGCTCATTCTTGAGAGTGGTTCAGATATTCTATTTACAATCCTTAGTATTTTTAAAAGGAATGAACTCCACTGTGTTCTCTCAATTTGTTAAGCATCTCTGAAAGTGACTACTTTACCAGCTTCTTAAAAACATTTACCATAAATTAAGAGAACTGAGTTATACACCATGTCCTCAATGATCTCTTGTGAGCATTTAATGAAGGTGAATACAGAAGGGATCATAGGCTAATTTATAGACCTGCTGCTAATGATATATTTCAAAAAAAATGTAAAGCAAACATCTCAAATTTGAGGAAGATGAATTGAGAGAGGAAAACAAACTCACCTTCTCAAAACTTTAGGAGTATGGGATGTAATTCTCTAGAAGTTTTCTCTTAATGAAACACATAAATCACAGTATCGCTCTTTTTTTTAATCTCTTCTTTTTTGGCTTCCTGTGCAGGGGAAAGGAATAGACAACCAGTCCGTCATGTGAACTTCCATACCCACTCTTTCTTGGCCTCATGGAGCCCAAAACTATGTAAATTCGTTGTTCAAAGAAGACTGTATCTCAACCAAATTGTACGATTGGAAGTTTCAGAAGATTTTACTCTTTGATCTGAATTTCCTGGGTTTTGGTGACCTTGTACTTTCCATTATATTAAAATTACATAGATGTAAGAGTAACTTTCCCCTCCTGTAGAGGCAGAAACAGAATGGGTTCCACACATCTGAGCACATTCACTCATTTCCTAGCCTCTCAGGAGCCGTGGTCCTTCCAAGTTTCAACTTGTCAAATTAAGGAGAGACACCAGAATGAATTTTCTCTTCTTTTCTGAGAATGGCTCCTGAATAATCTCTTGTCACTTTATAGTTAGAAAATGTAAGTGACCTATATTTTAGCTATATGTCACCCTTTATACAAACATATTGAGTATTCATCTATAATACGTATCTGCAATAAGTCTACTTATTAGTCTCTCTCCCAATAAGCTACCTGTCCTTAATTATTTGCAAGCAGTCTTCTGCAGAACTCATCAACAACCTGGGCTTGCAATTTGCCATTGAAGTGGTGGGCTCTGTGGGACTAAGCCCTTTACCTATGGGATCTGACGCTGTCTCTCGGTAGATAGTTTCAGAATTGAGTTGCACTGAGTTGAATTCTCAGACACCCAGCTGAATAGCTCAGCTCTCATTCACTCCAGTGCCTAACTCACAATAGCGCTCAAAAAATTATTTGTTAAATGAATTAATTTGAGTCTGCCATTCAGGGTTGGGCCCTTAGAAGACAAGACTGATGTTGCTTAATGTGTGATTCTTTAATTCCAAGCACAGTGTTTGGCAAATATTTGAAGCACTATTAAATAGCTCCTGAAATGAATTATCCCAATTAAAAAAAAAATGTAATTCTTCTGACCCTCTGGTTTCCAGTATATATATAAAACCTTGCCTCACATGGAAAAAATTGTTGATAAAATGCATACAAAATTAAAAGCGTTAAACAAGGATAGATTTATTTCTATCTTTTTATTTCCAAAATGTTACATGGTATTTCAGTTCAAACATCCCCTTTGGAAAGTCACCCCTGGCCACTTCCTAGCCCCTTTCTTCATCTTACCAAACATGCAGTGTGATCATCAACCACATTGAGCCTAGGGTTAGGCTGCCTTGGACCAAGTCCTAGCTCTGCCCCTTAAGAGTTGTTATCTGATACAACACTCGATTCCTCTTGTGTGTAGGTTCTTTATCAAGTGGAGATAATGTGTGCTCCCACCAGAAGCATTCACTGTAAATATTAAAGGACTTAATATAGCTAAAGCACACAGAATAAAACATGGCACAATAAATGCTATATAGATTAGCCATAATTCCCAAAGCATTCTGAACAATTTTCCCAGATGTATAAACAGGTAATTACCAGATTCCCACATTTAGAGTGTAAAACCCTGTGATGATTATTTAATTAAGGATTCTTTCCCTTTTTATTCCAACATCTTGCTCAAAGTCTAAAATATTGCATCATTCATTCAAAACAACATTCATTGAGCCGTTATGTGCCAGTTCTATTCTAGGTGCTCAAATACAAAAAAAAAAAAAAGTACAAAAATATGTGCCCTTGTGAAGTTCACAATAAATGGAAGAGACAGAAAAGTAAATGGACCAAGATAATGAGATGCAGCAAATGTAAAAGAAAAGCATAAAATGAAAATGTAAAAGAAAATGAACATAGTACTATGGGAGCAACAGGCTAAAAAGCTAGTTCACTTTGTTGTTGTGTGTTGGTGGCTATGCCTGTGGGACAGTGGAGGTAAGAGTGGGGAGCAGGGAGGGATGGAGAGGTGGGGAGTAGATGGGTGAGGCACAGCTTTTGAAAGGAGGTAGAAGTTGAACTGAATCCTTAAGGATTAGGAGGAGAAAAGGAAGTGATCAATAGACTTTTTTTTTTTTTTTTTGGTAGTAGGAGCTTTGAGCAGGGAGGTGGGGGTGGGCAGGGAGAGCTTCTCCAGGTGGAATTAACACTATGTGAAAACCCTGAGATAAGAACAAGCATGACGCTTTTCAAACACTGTATTTCCTTACCTTTAGGTTATCAATAAAAGGTACAGTAAATTTTCAAGAATTTGCTAGAGTAGCCATTATGAAATGTATGTTGTTTTCACTTTTTAGTATTGGACTATAGCATACATGTATTCATTCAATCACTTTCCACCTTCTCATTCAGGATCACAGCCAATATTTAAGTGTATCTCTTCATGACATTTACACACCGAAGAATGTTAGTGCTTTTTCTGCTTACTCTTTGTTAAAACTTATACTTACATTTGTTTCTTTTCTTAAATTATATATCTGTGGAAGTTGAAGGGCTCCTCTTGAAAATCAGCTGGAAGCTTTTGATTAATAGCTATTCATGCCTGACTGATGGTCCATTTCAGCATATAAATTGATCATACCAAACTTTCAAAGCTGAGGAACTTCTGATTTATCTGAGACACAACTTTATTTAGTTGCATAATTGTCATGTGATAAGACACTCATCTGTAAACAAAATAACTTCTTGTTTCAATGCTGTATAATCTTTCAGACAGTTTTTATTCAACAACAGGAGATCCAAATTCCAAGTCCAATTTAACTGGGTGCTGTTATTTTATTAGTCAAGGGCCAATCAGGAGAGGGAAACCACACAGAACAGGATAAGTTGAATATAAAGAATTACTAACCATAATGGTGGAATAATTATCAAAAGAAAGAGACAATTCTGAGGAATATTTGAGGGCTAAGGGAGAACACCCAAGGGAGGAACACCTTGGAAGGCAGAATGGGGGGCCGAAGGGATTCCCAAGGCTGGGATTTGGATCTTAGTGTAGAAGATGTGGTTGCAGCTGCACTGGATTGTGAAGTTCTCTGGGTTACCCAGGCCAGAGCTAGTCAAGCCAAAGGCACCCTTCAGTCCTTCAGGGGTGCAGGTGGACTGAGGCCCATAAGCGTGCACACAGTAGGATTCTGGGTGTTGGAAGTCAGCTCAGCAGCGGGATGTTGCAAGACCTGGTATGCAGGGTGTCTGTTTGGGGAGGATCACAGAGAGGGGTCATTAGGCTATGGCCGAGGCTGTAAGCTCTTTGAGGGATTGCATGCTCTAGAACAGAGCATCTCTGGCAGGGGTAAAGGAAAAGCAAGGGAAAAGAGAAAATGGTAGCATACCATAACCAGAAAGATAACTAGCATCATCCCCTCAGTACTTCTACTGCAAGCTTAACCTTGTGCTCCTTTAAAGGATATACACTTGAAGCATCCAGCTCAGTATCTCAGTGTAGGTAATGAAAGGGCTGATTCTGATCTGAGGGACAATAATGTGATAACTAGATCTGCTGTCTACTCAAGTTGCTCAGCAGAGATGGACATCAACAGCAAAGTTTCCTCCTACACATTGCTAGGTTAACACTTGCACGAACCATGGGCACCAACCATCCTTCCCAACTTACACCGTTTTTGACATGGGTTTTAAAAGATATTTTCCCCTTATTTCAGAAAATGAGAAAACACAAAGCAACATGCATCACAGCTTTAAGAACATATGACAATTCCACGTGTCCGCAGTGTAGTATGAATTGCGGGCAATCAAGAGTTGAATCAGAAAGAAATCATCAGGGGCTTGGTCACAAACTGTTTCATATGCCCTATAAAGGAACTTGAGTTTAACTTTAACTAATAGAGAGAATATGGCAGAAACTCTTAGACATCATCAAAACATGCGTGTAATTTTCTGTATTACACTTAGCTAGGTAAATGCAACTAATTTGCACAAATGGAATGTCAAAGTAATGCCATTCTAGTTGGAGGCAAATAAGATGTGGTGTAACTTTTCCAACCATATAATTTGAAGCAAAGAACTTTAGAGGTGGAATTGCAAAGTGCAAACAACCTGGGTCCCTGAGTCACTGCTTGGAGCAGGGACCTAAAGAGGAGAGTGATCTGACCCATATTAGACTGTTACATTAGTGATAAATCTATATTTTGCTTGTTAAGTCATTGGGATTTAGGAATTTATTTGTTACTGGAGCATAACCTAGCCCAGAATTGCAAGCAGGAGGATAACATGATCAGATCTGGTTTTGGAAAGATGTTTTTCCAATATA
Organism: Hippopotamus amphibius kiboko; assembly: GCF_030028045.1. NCBI lineage: Eukaryota > Metazoa > Chordata > Mammalia > Artiodactyla > Hippopotamidae > Hippopotamus > Hippopotamus amphibius. Next base: position 169,618,950 of record NC_080189.1, read on the forward strand.
AATGTAAGCTCACATCAATAAATTCAAATCAAATTGAAATAGAAACAACCAGCCAACAATATGTACTGTTTACCTTATTCCTACTGGATGCTGCAATACTGTTGTGTTGTGGTGAGTACTGACAATGAAATGTTGCTAATAAATAAGAACGTCTACTTGATTTAAAAAATTCAAATAATATAAAATCCAAGAATTTATCTTATGTATAATAGAATAGTCATGTAATTCATGTTTCTTCTTGACATACTGACCTCTCTGGATGAACACTGAAGCATATTCACAAACGTGGGGGCTGGGACAAGCTTCCTGGGAGTCACTGAGGTTTATGACGACAGGAAGGGATGGGGAGTGAGAGCAATCACGGCAGGGGCAAAGTGGCTGTACTAGTTGATAACAGATTGAGGAGACCTCTAGCTTCTCACCAAGCACCTGCATGGGTTCTGTCTAGTCATCGTTATACAGTTGTCATAAATTACTGTCCGAAATCACAATACCTTGGCACAAATATTTTTCAATTATTTGTCAACATGGTCACTGAGATCTGGAAGACACAAGGGTCCTTTCAAAGATCAAGGAGATACCAACATCTGTGAAAGGAATCTCATTGCCGAGACCTGGCAAATGAGAGCTGGGAAAATGTTACAAATATTGTTATCTTATTTCAAATCATTCACTGATATGATTTGCCTTCCTGTCACCAAAGTATTCCAAGATCTTTGTTGCTTCATTAAAACAGTATCTTTGTTGTGTAACTGTAATAACCATACATCATTTGGAATAATTAATAAATACTATTTCCGTTAACTTTCCTCCTGCGTCCTTTCTTTTTGTTTTTCTATTTTCTAAGTTCTATTTCTTTACCTGTCCATTATAAGATAAAACTTTGAACCAGCATTTAGAAATGTATTTCAATTTTTATATCTTTAGATTTATAACTACATCTTTTGGTAACAACAGCAGAAATTCATACAACAGTAGGTAACACACATTTTGAAGCCCCTCACACATAAGAATTTATTTAATTTTAACAAGCTTGTAACGATAGATACCATAATTATCTGCATTTAATGTGCGAAGAAAGTGAGGCACCAAGAAGTCAAGTAATTGGCCCAAGTTACACAGCTACTAAGCTGGATATAGCTAGAATTTGAGCCCTGATAACTCTGACTCCAAAATAATTTCTCTTACTTATAGAATTTGGCCTCTTTGACAGTCTAATAAATAAAACAGTAATGACATTATCACAAAGTATAGCCTTAAAATTCTATTTAATCATCCTACATCAAAGATTCTATTCATTAATTGGCCTTTCTTAAAAATATTTTTATCTTTATAATTTGGGACATGGCATCTATCTGAAAGCTTAAACTTAACCAAACTTCAGGTCATAATTTAGTCACTGGCACATGTTCAATTTTCTTTCTCCCGCCCCCCCCCCCCCCCATTTTTTACCTCATTGAAATCTTTAAGATTTGTGACAGGGTTTAAAACATCAAGTATAGGGCTTCCTAGGTGGCACAGTTGTTAAGAATCTGCTTGCCAATGCAGGGGACATGGGTTCGATCCCTGCTCCAGGAAGATCCCACATGCTGCAGAGCAACTAAGCCCGTGAGCCACAACTATTGAGCCCATGTGCTGCAACTACTGAAGCCCATGTGCCTGGAGCTCGTGCTCCACAACAAGAGAAGCCACGGCAATGAGGAGCCCGTGCATCACAACAAAGAGTAGCCCCCACTCACTGCAACTAAAGAAAGCCCGCTCACAGCAAAAAAAGACCCAACACAGCCAATAAAATTAATTAATTAATTAATTTTTAAAAATCAGGTATACCTTCGTCTGATTGATCATTTAATGTTTGACTTTTTTTTTTGAGGAAGGACCTGGATAGAACTTGGAAATAGATTTTCACATTAAATTATTAGATTAGAGTGGCAACTGTCAAGGTTGCCATGCTTTCTCGGAAAGGATATTAATCAAGACAGGCATCGTCTCATATCATCCTACAGTAAAAAGATTTGTGTGTATATTTTTAAATATATATTTACACATATTTATATGTTTTCCTTAAGGAAAAAAATTCACCAACTGGATTCATGCACACACAAAAAACAATTTAAAAATTAGAATAATTCAGTAAAGAAGAATGGAATCTTTCAAAGCAGTAAGTACCCTGTGCCATGTTGGAGCTGGGGCTGAGGGTAGAGACTGGGAGTGTGTGAGGAAGTGGAGCTACTCAGTTGATGTATTAAATTCTGTTCAAGTAATTTGTAACTGCATTTTGACGCTGGAAACAGCTTATGCCGAATAAAGTAATTAATATGCACCCATTGTTACATCCACAATTCATAAAAGGAGACTAGAATATTGGATCTAAACCTAATACCTTTTCTATTATATAAAACAATGCTTTTTAACAAGCTTGGATTGCTTGCTTTTAAGCAAGGGAATTATCACTAAATAACTACGGTTTAAAAAAATATGTAAGCCATAGAGTAGACAGGTATTATTACTGAATAGCTTGCCCATTTCCTCTTTAAAATGAATAATTGTAGGCTTTTACTGGTTTAGTTTTCATCTGTTTGAAAATGCTTTCCCCTCCTTTTTGGTTGGTTTGTTTGTTTTAAAGACCAGCACCACAGGGAGAGAAGTAAAGCACAGCTTTTCTGAAAAGTCTTTTGTGTCTGTTCATCTTGGTCGAAGAATTAATCCCAGACCTGGCTGTTTGTATGACAATGTTGATATCTGATTCTGTCACTCACAGGAAAATAGGAAACTTTCTCTTGGCATCAGTATTTCTGAACTTCCCCGGATTGCATAAGATACCGACCCTGCTACTCTGAATTTTATTTTTCCCTAGGAAGGATGGCTACCTCTGACAATTTAAAAACAAATATTTTTAATATACCTTTGAATATTTATTTGAAAAGTCTCCAAATTCAGGTAGAACTAAACCAAAAGTTTCTGGGTCTGCCCTTCTAATTAACATTGTTAAATTTTAAGTTATGTTGTCTGTTATTCACATGTTGTGCTTTTATTTTAATTTCTCTTACTCTTACTACTGTTTCTAATCTTTTTCTGTGCTACTTTAAATACCTTCATTATAAAAGGGTCACCATAACATAATAGTATCATGAGTGTTGTGGACGAGAAGATGCAAATAACCATACTTTATCCTAATAAACTATGAATAATCTCATTTACCACTTTTAAAACTATGGAAATTAGGCTCAAAAACTGCCTGGTTTCACTGTCACAACTGCATTAAAGCTACACGTAAACTGGTAGCTAATCTGAGAAACAGCTTACCAAACCTGCAGTTAAAAAAAATGCAAGTAGAAAGGCGGCTATATTTGCACTATGAAAACCCAACTCTACTTGTCTCATAAAACTCATTCTTTTTATCTGAGAAGTAAAAGAACTTTTAAAGTTCTAAAGTGTTATATAAAGCAAAAGAGTTTTTAAAAATGTTCCCAGTGCCAGCCATGTAAAATCTCCATGTGTATATTTAGCCTGTAAAGAGGTTGAGGATTCATAGATTAACTTTTATTTAAGAATTATATTTTATTCCTCTGTGCTTTGCAGAATTGTACCAACTTAATTTAACTGCAAACTTCTTTTCCAATTGTAAGCTGGAGTTCAGATATCAAGTTTTATTTAGTAATAGACTTTAATAAGTAGTCAACAATATTTGCAGAATAAATGAAAAAACTTCTTGTTAAGCAAGGCATATACACTTCCCTTTAACTTTTTTCATGTTCTGCCAGGAAAGTACCACCTTACTGCTCTCATCACAAAAATGAATAGGGGACGTAATTTGGGGGAATACTCCAGATGTGAAATAATGATTTAGCATTTGGGGCATGGTAGATACACAATAGATCTTTGTTAAAAAGGAATGCTCAAAAATAATTGCTAATAGGTTCATGAAATTTTGAAAAAGATGTTGACAGTTGTTCTTCACAATTTTTATTCTAGTCATTTGTGCAAACTTACTTATGCTGGGGAAGGGAAGGACAGTGTGAGTAAGTCTCAAAAACTGGCTCCTGGACAGGAAGCAGAGAGATGCTCCCTCCAGGAAGTACAACACTGGCTCAGTATAAGCACTTCCTGTTTCTCTCGTTTTATAGGCTTTTGTTAATCATGTTTGGTTAGCTCACCTGGTCTGGATATCCAGATCCTCTGATACTCAGGCTTCTTGACTGTGCTCCTGAGGCCTGAACAAGTGACGCTGACCACATTTGCCTACCTTTTGGCGCTTTGTGGTTTGCTGTCCAGACTTCGCTATGGTCAGATGATAGGCTCTCCCAGCATGCATGTCTGACCTTAGACCACTCTGATTGTCTCCCTCTGATCTTAGACCATTCTGATTGGGTCCCTCTGACCTTAGACCACTCCAATTGGTCCCCTCTGATCTTAGACCACTCTGAGCGGTTCGTCTGGTCCCAAAGCCAGCTCTCCTTTCCTCAGACTCCTAGGCCTGTGGTTCGATCTGTTTTGCTCCCCTGACTAAAGTGGGTGTTTGACTCAGATTCATGGAGTGCTTATGGAAATAGCTCTGTTCCTGGCCTGCCTTGTATCACACCTTGTGCAGACACCTTCAGAGAACCATGGGGCTGGTTCACAGATTAAAGAATGAGAGTAATAAGGAAGGTTAAAGAACAGAAATTATTTATCCTGAGAATGTGAAGTCTGAAGGACAGCTTAATAATGGTCTCCAATTATGCCAAAGGTTCTGTTAACATCTTAGTGCTGCAAATTGCAACCAGCTGTTTTTAATCTCTACTGAGGACAGAAATCATAGATACGAGTGTCAATTATAGCACAAGAGATCAGGGTTAGGCAAAAAAAGAAAATAATTTCCTGATGGAGTTAGCTTATAGCAGGGTCCATACAAACAGAAAATGTGGAATAACATGAATTCAGTCTCATATTCTTGATTTCCTTTGGGTGATAGGAATGTTGAATTCTTGAGTGACTCAGGTTTTCAACTGACTCAAAGCAACAATGTTCAAGGTCATCTGCTTTCCAGGTGATATAAACAAAGAACGAAGCTGACTTGGACACTCTGAACTTCCACTTTTGGCTCCTCCCATTTCCCCATCCTGTCCCTACACCTCCCCTTTTGTACCCTTTTACTTTTCAAGTACTGATTTTCTGCTTATAAGAGCTGAATAAGAGGAGGTATCTGTTCCTGGTGGCAATTAATGTGAGACATTTTAAGCTACTATGTCACAAAATGTAATTTAAAAAGAAGGCATTATGCTACCAGACATTTTTCATTCATTTCATTCATTCATTTAAAATTTAAAAGATAGTCCCCAAACCACGCATATATGGTCCTAGGCACTGTGTGATAAGGGCTAATAAAAAATTGTATTAAGTTGTGATGCCATTCTTTTGTTACCTTAATAGAAAATTATTCTATCATTTATTTTTATCCTCTATAAATTTGTAAGCATTTATTAGGAGCTTAGCTCTTAATTTAGTAGGTGCCCAGGTTCTGCAGAGGAACATTCTCTGACTCCCCACCTTCCTACCTTTCTGCTCTCATTTTAAGGTTTTTTTTTTTTTTTTTTAAATCAATTCATGTGAATTCAAATAACCTTTCTGAGGATTTACAATCTAATATCTATCACCTATGACATCTGAGAACTAGGCTGGATACATGTCCATTTTCTTCTTCAAAATTACCCATAAAGATTGCATCAAACCAACTCTCAGAAATCAGTAGAACCTATTTCTTTAAGTGACCTGAAGGAGTATCAACCATGAGGTTGACCTACACCGTTATGCTAATGTTCTTTCTAGCAATTCTAAGGCAGATAGGGTCCCTCTCACTAAAGGAAGTCAAAGTAGTAAATAGTTCATTACCATATAGAGAGACTTTGTTCCTTTCTATCGAAAATCTTGCTTTGTTTTTTAGAAAATTCTGATTAAATCTATCACTATCGAAAAGTATTCTGTCTCCTCCAGTTCTGCCTTATATACGTTTGTGGCTGAAAGGACAGATTCTTTGTTCCAATAGAGCTTAGCAAGACAGACTGGGAATCCTCTCATAATGTGGGCCAGATTGATGCATGACTCCCTAGGGGCTTCAAGTGGGTGTTCTTGCTTGTATACCTGAAAACAGCCCCTCCTCTGATTGCCTTGTTCAGGGTCAGGGTTTTATTTTCTCCCCCCCTTTTGCATCTATATCTACAAAATGCCTCTCTTTTGACTCTAAACCCCAGCCATTCACTCTTAAGAACCTAGACCAGATCTCTAGAATGATTCCAACTTTTTAGAATTTTCAGAATTAAGGCAATACCCAAAATCTTTTAAAAATCACTGGATTTGTCTTGTCTCTCGAATCTTTCCCAATTCCGGTAACCCATCAAAGCGCACCAACAATTACAGTGGTGCTTCTGGAAGTGTCATGCACGCAAACACACACTCAAATGCTTAACAATTTTCCTAGGAGATTCTGAGACTCACCCCAGGTTAATAAACTGAAGGTAAGGAACTTGTCATTGATCATGAGCCTTTTAAAATATGACTCAATAGAAACAAACCTGTAAAGTTTTGTTACAGTATTTGAGGATGTCCTACCATTTTGTGCCAGAAATCATCACTCTCATGGTTCAGTTGGGCAAGCGAAACTGTCCATCTCTCCTGTTTTCCAATCTGTAAATCCCTGTCTATACATCACCCTCATCCCTTCATGTTATAAGAAATAAGTGCTTCTCTGCAAATTTTTGGGCTTGAGCCACACACCACGTGCTTTGCTACATTTCATTCAGGTCGGCTGTTAGATTTCTTCCAGACGAAAGATATAGAGAGTGTACCAATATTCAGTGTAAAGTGTGTTATTCGAGATAACTTCAAGAATAAAAAGAAATATGTCTGTTGGGTATTTGGTCTTTGGAAGAATCATATTTACAAAAAAAATCTATTAATTATTGCTTACTCATACTGTGTAAGTGCTTGACCCTTAAGAAGTTTAGAACCTTGTTTCATGATACAGTAAATAAGTAAACAAAATGGCATGCTTAACAACAAAAATAACAACATTCAATACAACAAAGAAGTCCTGGAATCAAAAATATAGTAGGCATTTTATAAAAGTCTATTAAATGAAAATGAACAAGTATATGAATGAATGAACAACTGGAGGCAAATTGACAAATCAATAGTACAAATGATGCTATAGAATTTTAGAGTCAGAAAATATTATTTCAGGCTCCCATGATTCCAGAAACTTTCTGGAAAAAGCAAAAAGTGAAATGGAAAAAATGCAAAATATTAGGGGAGGATAGGTTAAAATACTATATAATTATTCAAAATTATTTTAGGACTAGTTAAGACTTGGCCAATTTCTTGTAGTGTTCACTTATTTAATGAATGGAAAATAGCCATTTAATATTTGCATACAAGGAGAACTGAGCACAGAATTAGAAAACGAAAAGACAGTTTTTTCAACCTACAATATTTTCCTCTGTTAATTTTGTTTTTGGGCTAACACACTGTGGCAGCGCAAACATTTTAAGAACATCATTTGTCAAAGTTCCCAACAAAAGCTTTTGTAAATAAACCAGTTGAGCGAGACAAGACAGTAATGGGCCTATTGTTTCACTAAAAGTCATATTACACTTGTAGAGAAAGTCATTTCAAATTGCTTAACGACCTTTGGCAAAATAACATCTTGAGTCACTTTCACTTGGTGTGTGCCTCTGAATGCCTGAACAAAACTGAAATGTTATGGTTCCAGAAATGCCAATTTTTACCTGCAAAACACACCCACAACACATAAATACAGTCAAGGAAAAGGGAAAGCAAAAGGAAAAAAGAAAACGCAGCCCTCAAACAGCTGTTGCTGCTTTCTGGCTAATGGGCCTTATTTTGAGAAAAAGCAGCAATTATACATAAACTCTGCCTGTATGTGTGTAGGGCAGATTCAAAAGTGTCAGAGCTCAGAAAAATGCCGTTATACCCTCCCCCAGCTGTTTAGGATAAAGACTTTTTTTTCCCTCCCACTTTCCAGTCCCCCCCGGCCCTCCTAAAGGACCTGTGGTGGAGAGGGTGGGGGGTAGAATAATTAAACTCCTAGACTGGGTATATATGCTTTCCTGTCCAACATTGAGGAACTTTGATGATTTACTACACACTACACATTTTCATCACACAAAACATCACTTACAGCACTTATGTGATTACCTAATTAAGTCATTAGACACAAAGGGGGTTATCATGAGATAATTACATCCTGGGGATAGAAAGAAAGAAGGAGAACCCAGCTTGAAACAGGAGTCCTTCCTATTACGAGGGCTCCTTCATTATGGAAAGGGTATCCAAGCAGGCAGATGGAGGAGATGGGAGCTGTGTGTTTCTCCACCAAGAGAGTTGGGGTTGGAGGTCAGACTGGAAAACCCTTGACATTCAGATTTTACTCAATTATGCAGACCCCACTAATCGCTGCCAGGGCACCCATGGGGTTGTGTCCGTGCAGCTCAGAGTGCAGAGGGCTGGAAAGATGCTCCAGAAGGGTGAGAGACACCAGTCAAAGAGCTGAATACGTGTGTTACAACTCCCCTGGAGGTCTAATTGACGGTAAAATTAAACTTACAAAGAGATACCTCTGCCTGGCAAACTTAGAAGTCAAAGTTGTTTTAATGTGGTTTTGAAAACTATCAGATTCTATCACTAAAGGGATAGAAATTTCCCTCTAAATGTTCATCTCATTACATCATATGTATCCATAAATTTGTGGGGTGTGTGTGTGTGTGTGTGTGTGTGTGTGTGTGTGTGGCGGTGGGGTGGGGGGGTGGGTATAAAGATGCTTATACAAATACATATCCGTATATACAGGCACAAAGCATGAAAATACAGATGGGCCAACATTTAACAAAGTTACTCAAGCCTGTAAAATTACAACCAATGTGCCAAAGAGTAACATCGCCAATCTCCAGTAACACCATTAAAACATCTTTAATTCTATAACTTGCTGCACAAGAGGCTACAAGTATAAACACAAACATTCACACACACACACACATATTAAGTAAGCTCTACTCAGAGAAGCTGTGGGCATTCCTTTATAAACAGATTTTCTTATCCTTGTGGTTTTATTTTCACAAAGGTACACTATAGGGATACCTATAGCAAATGCAATATATTGTCACAAAAGAAATAACAAGAATGTAATAATAACCCAAAGTCATATTACCCAGGTATTTAAATAGGAATAACATTTTTGAATGAAGGTGATTATGAAAAAGAAAACATTTGAAGAAAAAACAGGATGTATATTTCGAGAGAGAAGTTATTTACTTTGGAAGAAATAATGAAAAATGGAAAACTTGTGAAGTCCCCTAAATTTCTTTCTAGCTTCAACCGTTTAAGATTACAGAAATGTTTACACTCCAAGTTTGAGACTAAATTATAGCTTTTATAAATATTTTCTGAGTACATTGTATACGAAGAAATAGAAATCAAAAATATACAAATTGTAAAGGTGGAGTCTGGTGGTGTAAAACTAGTATTGACAAGAAAGTCATCAGATCTAAGATCTAGATCACCCTTTCTACTGCCAGCTTTGTGTTTGAAGCAACTCAATATTTCTTTAATTAGCCCTCATAAATAGGTCATCTAGATCTGTCTTTTTTCCTACCCACAGAGTACCCACCCCTCTACAACATAAAACACACACCACATACACACACAACATAGGTACAACTCACCTTTCTAAATTCATTCTGAAAGAAATTCAATTAAAAAAAACTGAGGGGGGGGGTGAAGGGGAAACTGAGAAGAAGCGGGAGAGTAGTACAGACATATATATACTACCAACTGTAAAATAGTCAGTGGGAAGTTGCTGTATAACAAAGGGAGTCCAACTCGAGGATGGAAGATGCCTTAGAGGACTGGGGCAGGGAGGGTGGGGGGGAATCGAGGGGGGGGGCATCAAGGAAGGGAGGGAATATGGGGATATGTGTATAAAAACAGTTGATTGAACCTGGTGTACCCCCCAAAAAAATAAAATAAAAAATAAAAAAATAAAAAAAATAAAAAATAAAAAAAAAAAAAACTATATGTAACCGTATATAAAATGTTCATAAAAATTTTTCAGCTAACTTCTACTTTTTTATTAGAATAGCCAATCAGTTAGTTAGCACAAAGCTAGTAGGGTTATGATTCTGTGCTACTCTCCTCTGTTTCCCAAGTGCCTACCCAATCCCGTGCAAGGACCTGTTTCATGAACAATAACTGGAACAGACTAAATGACATGCCCTTTACCCTCAAGATCTAGCTGCCCAAGGAGGAAAAGTAATTGGATATACCATCCAGGAAAGCATGTAACAATGTTAAATTATGTATTCTATAATAGACATCAGAGTTTTCAGAAATAACTGGAAGAAATTTACAATTTGGACAAGGAAAAGACAGGGAAGGAGGTTGTCCAAGCAACAGGTACACACAGTAGTTTGAATACAAGCACAGAGCAGAAGCAAGGCACATTCAGGATAGCAATTCAACACCAGAGGCTGTGCATAGGAAGCTGTGATAATCTGATTGGTCAGAATAACCTGTCACCTGCTGTCTCAGTTCATCCTGGTTTTATATCTAGTTTATAACGATATAAAAACGTTTGGCTGTAAAATCTGCTTTGAATTGTAGGTGAAAGAACTATGAAAAGTATTTTATTTATGTATTATTTATTTATTTTTATTTTTATTTTTATTGGAGTATAGTTGATTTACAATGTTGTATTAATTTCAGGTGTATATGGAGTATGAAAACTAATTTAAAGTACAGATGAAATTGGGGAGCACACCACACTGCTGAAGTCTTGGGAAATGAGCATCTTTTAGAGTGCTGATAGAAATCTAACCAGACCTGTGTTTCTGGAAAACATATTGACAAAATGTGTCAATGTCCTTAAAAGTGTTCATATCCATTAATTCAGTAAATTTTACATTTGCAATATGTTCATAAAGGGGAAAATTGCAAATTACATAAAGTTTTAAGTACAAAGGTTTTTTTTGTAGTGATTCTTAAAATAGATAAAAATAATGATAGCAATTTAGTGTCCAGAAATGGGTGTTGAATATACACATTATAATGCAGCCACATGTTGAATAGTAGAGTCATTGAAAGATTTTATAGGTAGTACAGTGCACTTCCTTACCAATGAAATATACATTAATTTATGTATATACATATACCCACACATACAGAAAAGTCTTAAAAGCATAAAAATTTGAAATGCTAACAGCTATTAACTCTGGGAAGTGGAATAAAAAGATTCAAAGTAAGCATGACACTAGTTGGTTTACCGAAGTTCCTTCCATGGAGAGGTACAGTTTTAAAAATAAATGATAATTGTGATTAAAAAATATTTATTTCTATATTTTTATCATTATTCCCTAAGTCCACACTATTTATGCACTAAAATTTTCTAAAAGTAAGAACACCAATTGAGATGATATTTTTAACGTCTTGTAGCATGAGAAACATCATATTTTAATTTTAGACAAAAAAAATTACAAAATGGCAACTGTATTTCATTTGTCATTATTGGCATTTTTTTCTCAATCCTTGCTTTTTAAAGGTCTCTCCTCCTGGACTGCATGCTTCATGTTCTCCTATTTGCTTCCCACCTCTTTGTTCAGTCCTTCTGTTTCCAGAACTGGACCTTGTTTCTCTGCTAATCTTTTAGATGCCGATGGACTCTCAGGTTCTGCTTTGGTCCACATCCTTTACTGCTCCACACTTTCCCCTCTAGGGTCCATCTACTACTGAGGTTATAACTATCATCTATATACTAGTGATACTCTAGATTTTATCTTTAGCTAGACCTTTGGCTAGATATTTCCACATAGATGCCCCAAAGTAACTGATACTCTACATATCAACTTTGAGTTAATCAGCATACCCCAGAAATCTAATCCTCCTCCTTGACTCCATTTGTTGGCCATGGCCCCCAAATCCATAAGCTGAGCGAGAAACCTGGAAGCCATCACTGATTTCCCTCTCCCTCACCCCTGCGCATTTCTAATCAATCACCAGTTCTGCTGATTTTACCTCCTAAATATTTCTGGAATCTGTCACCTCTTCTTAAATACAACTATCCTAAATAAGCTTATATCATCACTTCCCCGAACCACTGCAACAGGCTCCTAACTGGTTTATGTGTCTCTGGCCTTGTTCCTTCTCAAATTCCTTCTACGAGGATTGGCCAGAAGATCTGCCTCAGCCATAAATCTTAATAATTCACTTACTGACTTTAAATCCTTCAGCAGCGCCCCCGTGGCCTGTAGGATAAATTCCAAGCCCCTAATGTAATTTGCAGGATCTTTCCTATCATGGCCCTGCTTTCTGAGAATTTCATCTCAAGCTCAAACACAGAACTACTTATATTTCTATTCACACATCATACTCCCCTCCCAATTATATGACTCCAGTGCCTTCATGTGCTTATCTACCTTTCCATCCCTAAGGCCGTTTGGCAGTTGATTCCTACTTACCTGTTAAGACTCACCAAAGGTTTCACCTTCTCCAGGAAGCGTTACTGACTCAGAAGACAACCAGGAGTATGCTGGCACCCGCTCGTATGAGCTCATGAGTAATGACTATTACATTTTCAGGAATTTTGTGAGCTACAGTTAAACACAGCCATCAATAAAAATTAATTTAGATAAATTTATGATGAATTTTGTGTTCTCTTTCTCTCTCTTCTTTAAGAACATCACTTTCTGAGACCAAAGCCACCTATGCAGAAATTGTCACGTGATTACATTATCTTGGGCAACTACCCTATTTCTCTAAGCCTCTACTTCTACGTCAATAAAATTGGGATGCTAATACCTATCTCAAAGTCTTACTCAAAGTTTAAATAATAAAACACATTAAAAGAGCTTAGCAGAGTGCTTTTTAACAAAGTAAATAAACTCATAATAAGAGGATGGTAGAGGTGCTGGTAGTTAATTGAAGTAGCAGCAGCTGCAACTAGTAGTTATACTAGTAAAGGGCATGGAACTAGCATTAACAGCAATAGGAAGACTTCTCTTTCTCAGGCTACCCTTCTCACCTGCTAGCATATGGTTCAACAATTCTCCTCCTCTCTTTCCCCAGTTATAGCCATAATGGATATCTGTCATATATATTTTTATCTCATTTAATTTTCTCTCTTCTCCAGTTTTTTTCTTCCCCTTCTTTCTCAACTTGAGGTCTCCAATACCATTCTATGTGCCCAAAACCCTAATCCTTTCTTTAATCCTTTTCCTTCATTTCCTTGGTCTTAGAGAGCTCTCTCCACTCCCCAGAATCATCTCCAATCGTGATAGTCTTACAAGCAAAATGGATTAGAGACTTGAAAATGGGACATTTATCAGGTTGACTCTGATCATGCGTATCAGCAACAAAGTTAATATTTTTTTCTTATTATTTGACATTAAGGCTTATTTTTAGACACCAACCTTGTGTCTGTAAGTAATGAGCTCAAGTGCTTTTAAGCAACCTTATTATAATCTATCAAAGCAACTGTGAAGGAGTTGGCAAAAAAGAATTACCTAAACATTAAAGATATGAAAGTATATAGCTTTCTGTGTATTAGTACTATAATGGATGAGATGGGTTTTGGACAACTAGAGAACCAGGTTACTCTATTTATCATGGGATGTTCAAAATTTTAATTTGTCTCTGAAGTCAAATATAATACATGGCACTTAAAGAAACAGTGAACTGTTTTGTTTTGTTTTGTTTTGCTGCTATTTTTTAAAAAACTGAAGCCTTTGAGAGGTGTTGTAGTTCCAGTAATAGAACCTTGTCTTATGCAGCCAAAGTTAATCCTAAGTAGTTACAGAGAATACACAGAATTAAACCAAGATAGAAAATAAGACAAAGCACTTATTTTCCATGTAAAGGAAAATGGTTGGGGCAGGGAAAGAAGAGTTCAGGGCAAAAGTAGGTGTAAGTAGAGCAAGAAATGAAATCCCATTACTTAGTAAGCATCTTTTCTATATCAGTCATTGAACTAGTCTATTTACAAATAATACCTTACATAATCCTCTCCCTACCCCAAAAGAACAAGATGTAGAAATATTGTTGTTGTTTTATAGGTATGAAAATTGAGTCTCAAAATGATTTAACAGCCCAAAGTCAACAAAACTGTAGGAGAGTTTTACTTTGAATCCAAATTTGTTTAGAAACTATTTGTTTATTTCCATAAACAAATAAAATACTACTCCTCAGAAAACAATACTACCACATATCTACCTCAACAACAATAAAAAAATGGAAATGTTGAATAAAAGAAGGAATATGATCAAAAGGCAATCATACAGCGCTTTCCAAATAGAGACTGACTTGGAGAATAATTCCTGTCTTGTTTTCTAAAAAACAAAACAAAGCAAAACAAAACAAGCACTCTGGAAAATCACAGCCAGGACTTGATGAAGGAATAATTTAAGATTCTTCTAACTTCTCAGTCAATCTTTCCATGAGGTTCAGATGTTCCCCAAACAGTATTATTTCTAATTACACACCACATTAATATCATTGCTAGTATTCAATAAAAGAAAAAAAAGTAACTATTAATTCACAGGAAAAAACCTGAAATATTTAGGATTTATTTGGATGCAAATCAAATTGGAAATATATCAAGGTTTGCCTTTGAGTCCTGATTTTGACTGTTTGACTTTTCTGCACTTCAGAAAAATCCAAAATTGATGCCAATTTTTAAAAAATGCTTGGTAAAACTTGAGAAAAACCCATGTTGTTTACAAAAGCAACGGAACAGCTGATAAGGAAGCTACAGTGATTCAATCCAGAGTGCACAAATTTTCTTAGGCAACAGAAAAGATGGGAAAAGCATGGAATTTGAGCTGAAGATCATACATTTTAATTTTCGAAGTATCGATCCATTGCAAGTGATAACGGAAGTCCCATTCTGTCTAGCTCAACTATAATGGTTTTCCACAAAGACTTTGGGACCATATTAACATCTTCTATCTTATGTAAATTAGAACTTCATGAACATAAGAACCATTAGTCTTCACTTATGTTCTATAATTGAATCGATGCAATCGATTTTAAAGTTTAGAAGCACTCCATGTTTCAGTAAAGCATACAGAGGCTTTTAAGACTCTGACTTAGCTCCGTAAACAAGACCATCAGATTGATAAGAATTCCCAGAAGAAATGAAACACAGCATTTACTGTGCTCAGAATTCTACATTCATGACATGAAACCCTGTTTTTTTCATAACCTCAGTCATGACCTATTGAGAAGAGAGGGTAAGTTATGCAAAACAGACTGTAATGAGGTTTGCATGTTCAAATGACATCAAATCTCTATTCTTTCATAAAATCACAAACACACTCACACACAAACACAGAAACGACAATGTAGGGACTGGAACATTGTCAATAACTTACATAAAACAAGTTGAAGTTTCATTTGAGCCTGAGGAGAAGTGTTATGAAATCATGTTCAAGGGGGACCCCGTAACTCTTTCTGAATGATGGTGCTTTCTGCTCCCCTACTGGGACTTTTGGGAGCTCTGCACTTACCTCACAGTGGTTTGAACCATGTGGTCACATCCTATAAAGTCATCACTTCCTAAGGTCATCAAATATATGGAGGAAAGGCCAAGAAGCCTTCTTACTGGAGTCTTTAACCAGAAAGAAACAGCCCTGCACCATCAATTTAGTTAGAAAAAAAAAAAAGAATGACTTAGTGTCCAATTTCTGAACAATGGTTTTCACTGAATCAAGCCTCACTTTAATGAAAAAAAAGAGCACTGCCTAATTGGATTGGTAGTTTACTCTTTTAATAGATGCCATTGATTTTCCCAAACAAGTATTATTTCTCTGAAGTTTAGTTATCAAGAAATAGCACTTCACAATTTTAACCAATGCCATTGTCATCGGATTGGTTTTCTAGTCGCCTTCTTTTTCCCTTTTCCCCACCACGCCACTACCAAGGAGTCTAAAGAGGACAGTGAGTTTACTTTATGGAATGTGACCATCTGGCCATCTCAAAGACCACCATGACTTCAAGATGTTTTAGCTTCTGTATACTGTACAATATTTGCAACAAAAACTGATGGGAGGGAAAATTTATAAAAATCAAAATATTTCTAGAGGACTGATCTATACTAGCCAGTTAATAAGAATCACACACATATACATGTATGTATATATGTACATATATGTATACAAAACACATTTTTCTTTTTTAACTATCTTTATTCAATGTGAAGTTTCACCAGTTTCAATGGTTTAGTATTCATTTTGTACTAGTAAGTCTATAATTGAAGCCACAAGCTACAAGGGCTCCCTCAAATTTTGAAAAGGCCATCTCCCCAGAGGTATGGGGGAGGAAAATTACAAAGTTATGCCCGATATATTCACCCAGCAAAAAGGAAAGTATTTCCACCATCTGCCTGCTCACACATTTCCAACAATGACCGGGGCATTCACATCCACTCTGAACTCAAGTGTCTACACACTGAGATTCCCTCAACCCTCCCAACTGTTCAGGCCTTGGTATTTCTTACAGCGATGCAAAGCTGTGCCGCTCGGATTTAAACCCCACGTTGCTTTTTCCTTTCATTTCTGGGCAGCCGCCCAAAGCCACGCAGCAGGTGCTGTCTAGGGAATGTCACCATCTAATAAAAGTATCAGAACATAATACAGAGACAATGGAGTTCTCTTTGGATGCACTTTGCTTTTCTTGACAGATTGCATTCCTAATAAGACAGTGTCTCAAAGCTCAAGGCAAAATGGTATATGTGTTTTATCATTCAAAAAAAAAAAACACCACTCATATGAGTTTGACTTGGGCAATGAACTCCGGTTCTGGGTGACAGGAGTTAAGACAGCACGGCCAGCTGCCGCCCTGCACAGTGTTGAAGGAGGAGGGTTCAGGCAAAGTTCTCCAAAAGGCAGTGTTTTGCATTCCTCTGGTGCTTCACAGAATGACACGTTAATTGCTTTTCTAAGTGGCTTATGTGGGAATGATATAAAGAAAAAACAGTTTTAAGGGAGTGTGAGTGATTTAAGTGATTTGATTCAATTCAAGTGATTCAAGGGAGTAAGAGAGCAGAAAAGTTAAATTATGTAAACTAAAAGAATCAGAACCAGGACAGTAACAACTCTGAGATTAAATCCCGTTACTTTGGGATCTAAAAGCTTTGGATTTAAGGACTAGACCCTGGGTCTGGCAACGTCATGATTCCCCAAATAATCGTGAGGTTCACATTTTTATGACACTTTTCTTGGGACTATGATTTGAAAACAGAAAGTGAATGTCCGAAGAAAAAATAACTAGTTGGACTATTTGTCTTAGGAACAGATATCATGTTCTAGAAAACTATATAATCGTGCACATGCCAGACACAGATAAAATAGCCCTAAAATTCAAAGAGAGAACTTTTATTTTCAGTTAAAAACTGGCCTGAATTTTTCTACCTTTTTTTAATTGTGTCTGGGAAAAAATCCTCTTTGGGTGTGGGTCAAGGGCATAGGCAGTGATCCACTAATACCCATATAAGAGAGAAATTTCTATGTGGATTCAGATATGTCTCAGGTTAGATCATGCCCCTCTCAAAGCATTACTATTTCATGCAATAAAAGATTTCACAACACTGCCTATGGGAACTGAGTAGGTAATACTCTTAATGGAGAATATCATCATTACCTCTCAAGCTCATGTGAGTTACATCCCCAGAGTTATTCTTTCCTCTTCCAACGGATGAAAAAATAACTTACATAAAAATCACAATGTGCTTTTGTAATAGCCAGCCTCTTAAGCATCTGCCCTGCAGCTGTCTCTCATTTTAAAATCCTTATATACAGTTAGAGTTGGTGAGAAGACTGAGCAGGTGCTGTTCTCTAAGATTTTATATTCAACAGGGCATGGATCCTTTCAACCTGGTAAAATAATTGATTTTATATTTTTAGACGAAAGAACTTAAGATCAGAGCAGTTAGTAACTATCCTTAGGTCACAACTGACAGGTATAGAACTAGGATTTGAATCTAAGTCTGACACAAAATCTGGTATTCCATGAATTACAGGACATTTCCTTTAGCATAAAATGTGTGCTAAGTTTCTCTCCTTAACATACTAATTGTCATGTAACAGTATCCATTGCTTAAACTCATCTCCTACATAGAGTTTTTTTTTTTAATTGCACTAAATTAAGCTGAATAAAACTCAATGTCAAATAAATTTCAGAAGGTTTGGGGATTGAATGGAAGTGGAAATCTTGCCAAGTTTAACAGCCCACTCTAAACCTTCTGGGCAGTAAGTTTACAGCGCAGATTGAGTCTTTTAAGATTCAAGATTCCTTGTATTTGACAAGCTGTGCTGGCCTGTCTAGAAGTAGAAAGGCACATAAAATAATTCTTTGGACATCAAAAGACTCATAAACAGGACCACATAAGGTAGTTTGGTACCTATTACATGTACTCTATAAAGTCTTTTAAATTTAACACCATCCATTCAATGCGTCTGCATAATGCTTCTTTTTCTCAATCATTTCTCACTAGAAATTTCATGACTGTACTTATCTATAAATATATTCCTTTAAAAATTGACTTATAAGCAGAATAGAGATAAATTAAAGAGTATAAAGGGAATTATAGTTGATAAAGAAATGGAATACACTTATGAGGAGTTGGTAGGGTTTTTTGTTTTTGTTTTTGTTTTGTTTTTATTGTGCAAGATATCTGGTAAACCCCAAACCCGGACCATCCTCCTTTGCTCAGTATTTAAATCTGGATGGTAGTTTAATTTCAGCTACTTTTCTTTGACAAACTGGTTTGACAAACTGGGCTTTGTGTCCTATGAAAACAGCTTTTCTCAAGAGATTTCTGGTAATTTCTGATTCTGGTTGGACTGGAAATACCACAAAAACAACTTTCCTTATGGTATTTTGGCACTTCGACCATCAGGACCAGATGGTACACAGAAGTGCAGAGGAAGCATTGAATATGAATAATGATACATTTTTAAAATTCATCCACTCTTCTCTAACTTTATTGCATTTCAGATGAAGGTTCATGCCAATTTACACTCTGATCTGAACATGTTCATCCGTTTCCAATGCAGGAAACCAGAATGGCAGGGCTGTAGAATTGTTTGGATTTAGAAGAATTCTTATTCTTAGTTTTGCCCCATGAGACTCGAATCCCCACAACATTTTTTAAGAAAAGGAGGCAGACCCCTAAAATGTGGTCCTCAGAAGAAAGTGTAAGAAAGACTGCAGATGCAGTACTAAATCTGTCAATCTAATTTGAATAACAAGAAAAAGCATCATCTTCATCCATCAGAGCAACAATAGTGTGACTGTAGGTGAGCATTAAATTTGGTCACAAAAGTGCCCAACAGATATTTGGTGCAGTGTGAGCTGAGTTATCAAAAACGAAATGTAACTCAGATCTTAAATGTGGCGTGTTATTTTTACACAAAGGAGGTTGAAATGTTGTATTGGATGATGCTGTTTGTTTTCATTTGTACATATTCCTCCCCATTTCTGTCTCAGGATATGGGTTCTGGAGAAGTAAGAAAAGTTTAAAAATGACTTATTGTTTCTAAATCATTTATAAAATATAATGGAGACAAATCTAAATTCAACCCCCTGTCCTGTTTCCACCTCTGACAGAAGTGCTAAAAAGAAATAAAATAGCTGGTGGTTAAGAAACAAGAAGTAAGATGCAATTAAATCAAAACAAAAATCAAATAGAAGAGTAAAACCAGATACTCTAAACTACTTTTTTTTCCTAAAATTTGTTGCTTGGAACGTTAGATTCGCTAGATGTTAATAGCTTTGAGACATGCTGGGATAAATCAACGAAGTTTTGGTTGATTTCTTTTTATAATGGGTATTGAGACTCTCCAAGAGAATGATACACTGAGTAGGTTTTCCAAATATTATATGTCCATGGAATCTTTTTTTTTTCCAGGAAGCACCTTGCAGAACTAACCACCCAGTTTTAAGTATTAAAAGGATAACCAACTTTTAAAGATCTTGTGGTCATCATCCTATTTACACACAGCTATATATTTTAAAATGTCATTTGTAAACCCTTAGCAAACAAGTATTAAGAAAAGTTCTTCACTTATTTGATGGTCAATATTGTTTCAATAAGATATTTTTAAAAGATCCAAATTCAGGATTACATCTGAAAGATGCAGTTATTTCATATTCTCTGTCAGAGACCTGAGAGCAAGGGTAGAGTGGATATCAAAAATCCACCAATCCCTTTTATCAACAATGAAAGTATAAAAAATAATCCCAGATGCCATTGCTCTATTATATTAGCTAATTTGATCTTTGATAATTATTTTTGATAGTCAATGTTGATCCTTCTCATTATTTTGGTTATTTAATATTACTTCTATAATCAGAATACAGATCCCTGTCTTTTTTTAACCTTTTGGCATGATGAAGAAAAAATAAAGGCAATCTTAAGTAAAATCTTCCACTAGAGATAGGGAAATTACTAGCTTTCCTTTTGGTAATCTTTGTTGTGACTACAGAGAACTTTAATTAACAGAGATTATCAAAAGTGAATGAATGACTAAAGAAAAAGAAATTTTCATTTTGAGACTGTTCGTTTAATTTTGTTTCACAGAGAACTAACAAAGTAAATATTCGTACTGGTCCAAGATCTACCAGAAAAACACATGTGACTACCAAAAAGTAAAAATAACTGTTTAGTCATGGACACCAAGTGGGGAAAGTGGGGAGAGTTGGGGGAGAATGAATTGGGAGGTTGGGATACCAAATTGTACACTCTAAATATATGCTGTTTATTGTCTGTTAACTGTATCTCAATAAAAGTTCTAAAAAAAAATAAAATAAAAAAAATAACTGTCTAGAGAAGTTTAATCTCACTAAAAAAAAAAAAATGATAAAAAAAACCTGGTTCTATCCCCATTGATAGTTTGATACAAAAGGTATTTTTATTATGATTATCTGGAAATAAAATGTTTAATTGCTTCACACTAGCTATGATGAAATGATTTGATATTTAAAAATTTTTTAAATTGAAGTAGAGTTGATGTACGTGTTAATTTCTGCTGTATAGCAAAGTGATTCAGTTATATATTTAAATATACATTCTCTTTCATATTCTTTTCCATTATGGTTTATCATAGGATATTGAATATAGTTCCCTGTGCTATACACTAGGGCCTTGTTGTTTATCCATTCCATATACAATAGCTTGCATGTGATGAAATGATTTGACTGCTTTTTAATTCAAAACAAAATTTAAAAGTGGGGAGCTTTTTGTTAGTTCTTTATTAAAAATGACACTTTTATTTCAAGCATAAATTGTTTAAAACAATTATTAATAAAACAATTATTTTTCACTAGCATCTTTCCAAAAGGATTTAAATACAAAACAAAACAAAAACAAAACAAAAAAACAAAACCAGTAGGATTTCATAAGATTCTGTCTGAGGAAGAATTCATTATATGAGGAAGTCACGACCTTCAATGACCTTAAGAATAACCTCTTGATCGATATGTCCAAATGTACACGATGAGACATGAGGAAACAAGAGTCTCATCCTCTTGAGAATGCGGAATATGATCAAATGTTTGAGATGTCTAAAACAGGGTTCTCAACTTCAGAACTATTGCCGTTTGGGCTGGGTAATTATTGTGCAGGGCTGTCCTGTGTTTAGCAGTATCCTTGGCTTCTATCCACTAGATTTCAATAACATACTCTCCCACCAGTTATGACAACTGAAATGTCTCCAGACACTGCCAAGTGTGTCCCGGACGGAAATATTGTCCTCAGTTGAGAACTGTTGGTCTTATTGTCTTCTCTAGAAATGAATTTACAGAGAATTCATTTATGGAGTTCTGGAAACAGCTTCTGTGTGATTCCTGGTCTCTTGGAGTTTACAGAAAAGGAGATGCCTACAATGCTTTTGTAAAGGTATTTACTTCTACTCACACAGAACTTCATTATTTCATTGTTTCCAAAATTTGGTTGTCCCTGTTTTATAAGTTCATCACGGTACAATAAGGATTTCCCATAATAACATTCCTGTTCTCTAAAGCAATCCCTAAGAAAATCAAAACTGTTTCATTTCTGAATAACAGTGTACTCTAATGGACAACTTCTGTGCCCTCTGAGTCTCTGGATTTTTTTTTTTAATATTTATTTATTTTTTTATTTTTTATTTTTGGCTGCATTTGGTCTTAGTTGTGGCATGTGGCATCTTTTGTTGCAGCATGCAGGCTCTTCATTGCAGTGCACAGGCTTCTCTCTAATTGTCGCTCAGTAGTGGTAGCACATGGGCTTAGCTGCCCTGTGGCATGTGGGATCTTATTTCCCCCATCAGGGATCAAACCTGTGTTCCTTGCATTGCAAGACAGAGTCTTAACCACTGGACCACTAGAGAAGTCCCTTTTTTGTGTGTTTTTAAATATATTATTTGTGCAGATTTTAAAGCTATAAATAAAGTCAACATTGAGTATCTGACTTTGATCACATCCAGGTCAAAACCCATGTTTTTTCATAAGACCTTTAAGGTCCTCTGGGTCAAGACTTAACTAAGCTATAGCTTCATCTCTTTCAACGCCTTGTCTCACAAATCACACTCTAACAAAGTTGAGGTGCAGTTCACATCATGCCTTCTCATTCTTATACCTTGGTGACTTTGTTACTGCCATTCCCTCTTTGAGGACTAAGTTTTTTATCCTTTTTCCATTTATATACGCAAAGGAACAACACATTGTATTTTAGGTGAACAACATAAATGCAAGTACTAAAATGTTTGTGTAAATGGAAAGTATTTCCTCAGCTTACATAGAATTCAAGTAAAATTCTCAATCTTTTTTTTTTTTTTTTCAGTTTTTATTTTCTAGTTTTCAATGTGAAACTATATAGGGTTGATTCCTAGAAAATTATTTACAGTTTTCAGGATGACAATGTTGAGAGGTAATTGCATAATTGTATTTCAAAAACAACAACAATCAAATAAAGAGACATACTAAAGCACAGGCATCATCTGACATCATCAAGATGTTCTACAGATAGTAATTAGAATGGGTAGATGAGAAATAATTTCTAATTTTTCTCTGTTTACTTAACCTAAATCTGAAATATCACGGTAAAATATATATGTATATATATAAACATATATATATTGCAGTTGTGATCATTTAAGTCATTGGCTGTTTTTGTTTTCTTTGTCTAATTCATGTATTTAGATGTTTTTGTAAACAAAACAAGTACCCTGTAGCAGCTGGGTGACTAACCCACCCATGGTTGTTTTTAAAATAAGCGGGTGGTGTACAGTGGTTTATGAGCTGCTTCTAAGAGGTGAACAGGGGTATGTGACTATTTTTCCATCTGTTCTTTAGTGATTTACACAGATTCCATGCAGATAAAGAGGAGCTGCTGCATCTGACAGAACTCCCCAAGCTGCACTCTAAACAGCAGGGAAGGCCACCTGCTACTCTCCAACTTATGTTACATCAAAGCAGCCTGGATGGCTCATCCTGATTGGCTGACAGCAGGTCTCCAATGGCAAATGCCTGCCCGTTTCCACAGAAAGAAATTAGCAGGCGCTAGACCACAGAAGTATCACCCAAGGGGTTGTAAATTTGGGGTATGAAGGGAAGGCGATTATCTAGTTTATGTTCATTTGTGTTTTAGAATTCCATGTTTTTTTCTCAGCTACTTTTGGTAATATTTTATTTTATTATTTTATTTTAATTTTAGAAGCTGCATCTCCTCTCCCTTTTATATCTAGGTATCTTGGGGTGCCATGGGATACTCCTAAAGATGATGGGGGAAAAGATTAAAAAAAGTTCTAGGATGAGGGCTACAGTGATCCATTTCTCTTTTTCTTCTCCTGCTGTCAT
The DNA here is from genome assembly GCF_030028045.1 of Hippopotamus amphibius kiboko. NCBI lineage: Eukaryota > Metazoa > Chordata > Mammalia > Artiodactyla > Hippopotamidae > Hippopotamus > Hippopotamus amphibius. The sequence continues at coordinate 169,642,824 of NC_080189.1, forward strand.
TTTCCTTGAGGACTCAGGTGAGGGAATTTGATGGTTTTGTTTTCTTTCATTTTGTTTTTGTGTTATTTTATTTTGCTTAGGAACAGTGATCCTATGTGTGAAGAACTAGGATGAAAAACTTGGAAATCGAAGTTATTAATGACTTTTGGACCCTATAGTCTCCAAGGAAGGATACCCAAGGCCTCAAAACTGTTGTCTGCACAGTTCCACTCAGGGGATGTCCCCCTCACCAGCTTTCAAAGTATCTTAAGAGTATTTTCCTTTCAACAGCTCTTTGAGTTATTTCATTTTGCACCCTGACAAGTTGATCAATTATAGCAACAACTACAGAGATTTGGGGTGACTTTTTTACCACCATGATGTGAAATCAGTCTGGAATAATTTTAAGACATACAAGCTATGTTAATGCATCCTTGACTCATGTCTTCCCAATGACAAGTTCATAGAACTCCTTTAATCTTGGGTAACTGATGGCAAATGCCAAATATAATTAATATTTAGAATCACCCTCATGGTGGCTTATCTGTTTTCAAAGTGTATATACAAATTTCCTGCCAATGAACTTCAAGAACCAGATTTAATTTGCAAATACAGGTTGGGTCCACGAAGTGCTGAAGAGCAGAAGCCCCTCTGTATCTTGAGTGCCTGAGACTTAACTTGGAGGGTATAAGAGATATTTATTGAATAACTAAACTAATGGATAGAGGTATCTAAATGGTAAACTTCTGTAAGAGCATGCTTTGGTGTCATAATTGCCCATCTATAATATTTCATTTCAATCCAAACATTTATAACTGTCTGTCTACTGAGAGTTAGAATCCTAACAGAGACTTGTCAGTGTGCAGATGTTTTGCCAAGTTCAAATTGTCCAGATCCCTAGAAGGAAACCCAGCTTTGTCTATGTTGCAGACATTCCTCTAAATTCCTAAGCTGCCTCAGAACTGGCAGTGCTGCCTGGGGCTGTGTAACAGCCCAGAGATGCTTTGGCAGAACTGCGAGGCAGCTGCAGACGCAGGCGTGTGCTCGGGCAGCGAGGTGTGCGAGAAACTTACAGAGTCCCTCTCCTGCTGCCCAGCTCACAGATGATCCTTGCAGAGATGTGTTCTTTAGTAGCTGGAGATCAAATGTGTCTGGAGAAGAAGTAGCAGCAACAGCAACAAAAGAAACCCAAACCCGATAAAGGCAATTAAGGAAACTTCACTTGAATAAGAGAATAACTCAACACACTAAATAGACAGGTTACTACTGGACTTGGAAGAGGACCGTCTGGCAGCCCTGGGATGCTTGTGGAATAGGAGCCTGAGTTAAGCAGAGCTAGTAAATGAAAAAAGAGAAAGTCATGGCAGGAGAGTTTTATAGTTCTTAAAAGAAGTCTTCACTTCGAATTTTTGGAGAGTTCACAAAGGTGGCCCCAGGGGAGGAAAGAGGAGTATTACATTCCTGGAAAGGGTTTCACCTGAAGCCTATGGCAAACGGTCAGAGAGAGGCAGATTAAGGAGCCTGGAGATAAATGTATTTAGGCTTTAGGGCACTGAATTTAAGAGATAGAGAGAGAGAGAGACAGATAGACAGAGAGACAGAGAAAGGCAGAGAGGCTGAGATAAAGAGAAGAAATTGAGGGTGCCAAGTGATTTTTGTTCAGTAAATAAATCCAAAGTCAAAACTTATACTATTTCTAAGTGTCAAAACTCCTTGAATATATTTACTTGTTTTCAGCAGTTATTTTGAACATTCCAAGGAATTAAGAAATCAATTGAAATGCCACATTTTTTTGTTTTGTTTTAATTAAAGAATATCCAGTGAACATGCATTCTCTCAGCCTGCTTTTAAAGTCCTCCTCTCAACCCAAATCAGATATTTGAATTTTTAACCCTGTGCTAAGCTGTGGATTTAGGGTCATGTGTTCCTCCAGCAAGAATGTGTCCAGTTCCTGGATTAATCTCGTCCTTGGCAATGGTCCCCTGCACCCTGTGGAGATGCTGTGGTATTTGAAATGTCTGTTTATGTGACGGCCTCCTGCACCTGGGACAGCTCAGGGGGAGTCTGCAAAGAAACAATGAGCAGGGGCCGGACAGGAACTGAACCAGCTCCAGGAGTCATCCTCCAGCAGCAGTGCTTATCTGCAAGGACTCTGCAAGACTTTTCCCACCTGAAAATATCCCTCTGTCCTCTTTGAAGAAGGAAATGCTGCCACAACTTATTAGTCACAGAAACATTCACTGGGAATTAGTGTGTTTAATACATCAACTGATAATTCATAGGAAAACAAAGAAAATACCCTTGGATCCTCTGATATTACTTCTCAGGAAATTATCCTACTGATATGCTCATACACACGCTCAAAAGAATATATTCAGGATGTTTATTGCAGGATTGTTAGTAATAGCAAGAGGAGGAAAAGCAAAATGGACCATCAGCAGGAGGCTTAATTAAATTTTAGCACCTCAGTAAAGTGGAGTATTATGAAGCCATTAAAATAGGCAGATAGGAACTCCACAGCTGCTGCTAACAGAACACTCTGTTTTAAAAAGATAGTTTTTTTAAAAAAGGGTGCATAATGTGTAAGGCTATTCATATATATGTACAGTTGGCTCTTCATATCCTCAGGTTCTGCATCCATGGATTCGGTCAACCACAGATAGAAAATATTTGAAAAAAGATTTTCCAGAAAGTTCCAAAAAGCAAAACTTACATTTGCTGCATGCAGGCAACTATTTACATAGCATTTACATTGTATTTACATAATATTTACATTGAATCAAGTATTATAAATAATCTAGAGATGATTTAAAGTATATGGGAGGATATGTGTAGGTTATATGCAAATACTATTCCTTTTTATATAAGGGTCTCGAGTATCTGGGGATTTTGGTATCAGCCTGGAACCAATTCCTTGTGGGTACTGAGGGATGGTTGTATATGGAAATTTTCTGGAAGGACTCAACACAAATTAACTATTTTGGCCTCTAGAAAAGAGAATGAGGTGGGAGTGAGAATTTACATTTTACATAGCCTTTTGTTGTTTGAATTTTTTAACATGTGCATAGATTGAAAAATAGAGTAAAAATGTAATACTAAGGCTGGCCTTGTGAGTAGATAGGATAGTTGCCACTGCTTCTGTGGATCAGGAGAACAGGACAAAGGAAAGAACGTAATGTGGTCTCCATAGTCCTGGTGTCTTCAATGCATTCCCTAGAACTGATCCTCTGTAATTTACTAAGACTCTCTGAGCTTATGTTTCCTCACCTGCATTATGCATATGGTTAAAAATCCCTATTTCCTTTGGACTCTGAAAATAAGTCAAACTACTAATTATTGAAAGTGAATAATAATTTAAGAGGTCACACTCTTTTATGTAATTTTCCAGTGGAGTTATAAAGACATAAATAAATTCTCTAAGCTTTAGTTTCCTTATTTCTGAAACTAGGATTTATTTTAATAGAATCTAGCTCATAGTGTTGTCATGAGGATTATATAGAATAATGCATATAAAGCATCTCATAATTTCTGGAATATATATAATTGTTAAATAAATATTAATGACAATTACTATCATAAAAAATAGAGGACTTCCTGTTGTGGATTAGAGTTTAGGCAAAGCATAAATATAATATATAGAGGTACTACTACAGAAGGTTTATCTCAGCCAATCAGAACCGATCATTGTTGAGCTTCTTACAAAACAGAGTCCCTCTCTTCTACTCTGTCTCACCCAGAGATACTCTCTGCAAACACAAAGTGTCTTATGATTCTTTGACAAATTCCTCTCCCTCTGCTCTTCTTTGATGGAAAATCAGGCCAAGGAAAGAACTTGCTAACCCCTCATATAATTCATTCACGTTGTTTCAAAGAAGATTATAGGTTTTCCATCTTGGTGTATGTCTTAATTTGGGTTGCTCTGAAAGCAACCCTAAAGAATGAAGTGGTGTCAGTCAGAGGAGGGTGAAATCCTAGTAAACTGTGCTTTGGCGAGTGAGTTACCACTGTGGGCACCTGGGCATCAGTCCCACTGGGCATGATCTGAGAAGCCATGGGAAGCGGCTCCAGAATCATCCCATCAGAGGCTGTGGAGACTGGGTATTTTATCTACCAGCTGTCCCTCCATATTAGTGGATTTGTCCTCTGGGGGAAAACTACCCTGCCCTTCTGGGTTGTATCTGTGCAAAGCTCCCTCTGTGTTGGAGAAGTTTCTCTGACAGAAGAGACAGTGGCCAGACTGACATGGAGAAGTTGTCAACATGCTGAAAGTGTCCACGGTAGCAGGTGAACTAAGGTGGGCTCAGAGGATGTGGATGTAGAACTGCATCTCTTGTACCGTGTGCCCCCTACCTCTGAGAATTGTCCTCTGCTGGCTTGGTAAGAGTTCTAGAGCCCCAGTGTTCTCTTCCAGTCTTCCTTGTGCATATTCCTATCATTGCCCTTCCTGAATAATTAAAAAAAAATTGTCTTCTTTTGTATATCCTTCTCCCACTGAAGTTGAAGTTCATTAAGAGCAGAGGTCTGTGGCATTTGCCCCTTTATAGCTTCAAAAGAGCTAGTACAATGCCTGATCTTAGAGCAGGAGGGCAGTAAATGGTAACTGAATGTAAGAAAGAATGAATGAGTGATTGAATGAATGAACAGATGAATTTTTGCCTATGGTTGCTTTTTCGATAAGTGTTGGAAAGAGGATTGGAATGCTCTTTAAGCCATGTTCTTTTCATTACAGCCTACTAACTAATATACAAATTTTACAAGTTGAATTGTTTCTTCTCGTTCATTCCATCCAGTGTCTCTCTCTCTCTCTCTCTGTCTTTGTTTCAACCTTCTCTTTCTCTCTTCCCATTTTGCCTTCTCTCACCACCACAGAGAAAATTTGTATAATTTCCAAATTTATTTAAACTTTTCCACTGACCACATTATAAATACATTGTAGTATTTTAGACTGAGTTCCTTAGAAAGCAACCTTATTTTCCATCCTTGCTCCTCCAGTGTCCTCAAGATTCACTCCTATACCTGCGGATTTTAGCTGGCACATATTAGCCAGAACCTACATTTTTTTAGCATGTAAATAATTTCCTTCTAGAGCAGGAAATATATTTCCCCGCCTGTGCTGTGCTAAGACCTCACGCTGGTTATCAGACTGACGTCCAAGAGGGATGAGATGTCAAGGGCAGATCTTGAGGAAGACAAGCTTAATCCTGAAAGTCATCTGATTTGAGGGAAGCCTCAAAGCAAGGGGAGACTTCTCTCCTCCATCAAGGGAAAGGACCTGATTATGGCAGCCCAGAGGATTTTGGAAAATCCAGGTTTTTAAGAATTTCAGTTTCAACCATTCATATATCCCTCAATGGTTCCTAACTTTGGCATAGAAAGCCCATCCAGTATGGACATTCTGTCTCTTTTGCAACTCTGCCACCCTTATAATTACATCCTGATCTTGATTTTTAGCATAGTAAGGGCAGCAATTGCAGAAAATAAGAATGTCCTTCAAAGATGCCATAATGGTATACTGGCTTTCTCAGCATAACATGAGTTGATAGCGGACAGCTCTGAGCCTATCATTATTACTAAAGCGGTTAATCGAGCCCAGCTCGCTCCACAATTTTTACAATGTTTATTGTCCTCATATATTCCAAGTACCATTGCTGCTGCACATCCCATTGCCTCCCCTTCCTCCTGCACCTTGTTCCAACTAACCATGGATGAATACCTGAGTAATCGTGATGTGTACTGGGGTAACAGATACCCTATTCACGGCAGCAGTGAAGTGGTTTTTGCCATGGGTAATCCAGCCCCCAAATCTGATCTTGAAGTTTTATTTTCTAGATTCATTACCGCGTGCCTACTTTCACACAGGAAAGTAGCCTGTGTAGCCTGTATTCTCTAAAAGAGAAGCCAGAAACAAACAGCTTCTGAGCTGTTACTTTATTCTGGAGTGAAAACCCAGGGAATGGGAGTGAGGGACAGGATAGTAAAGTAGGGAAGAAGGGGAAACCAATATTAAGTGCTGTCCCTACATGCAGCTAATTGTTAAAATCCTACGGGACCATCTTCTGAGAAGCCGAGTAAACTGCAAGTCAGGAAAATCAGCCCCAGAAACAAAAGGAGAAAAAAATGTATCTATCAGCTCCCAGCTTCCTTTGAATAAAAGTTCACTCTATAGAACCTTAAGTCCCCACATTTTCAGGTTCCATAAGCATGGGCAGCAAACTGGGTGCCGTGATGTCTCAAGCCTTAGGGTCCAGTTAGGAGACCGACAGATCTGATGTGCTTAAAACTGAGGAGTTTCCTGGAATGAGAGACTTTCAGTGCTAAAAGTAGGAGTGTCCCAGGCATACCAGGATAAGTTGGTCAGTCTATTAAAGGGACGTCCAGCTGGGAGGGGAGAAGTATTTAACCAGATATAATATGAAGTTAACCAGAGATCTGGTCATCTCAGCAGCAGCTAGAACAAAGACTGATGAGCTAAGAGGATATAAAAATGATACATAAAAGATGTCTGAAATGGTATTTTAACATCTCCCAGAAAATTGTTTCAGCCATTGAATAAAATGGTCTTATTTTAATACATCTGTCTTGTTTTATTAAAATCCACCTTTCTTGTTTTATTCCCCCCAGGACAATCAGATTCTTAATCCATAGTGTATTAATAATTCCTTTATGCCTTTCCTCCATCAGCATGAACTTTTTTTGCTCTTTTGCATAATTTATGGTAAATCAAATTACGATAGAAACGTTTAAAGCTTATTTTCCACAGAAATCAGAGGACAATATTATAGTCAGTTGTATCATCCTGATTAAACACGGTAAATGATTTTTTTTAAGTCAAATGAGAAAAAAGTAAAAAGTCTCAGCAAATGCAACCAGGGAAAACTTGAGAAGGCTGTGCCAGGGCGACATCGCATAGCAGAGTGAATGGCGCCCTGATCCCCCCTTTGCAGGACTGCGGTTCAAATTACAGTATGTTTTATGTGCTTGTAAATGAAATCATTTGAGGGTCTCATGACACAGATCATAAATGATTTGCAACACTTGGCACAACTTCTGGAAATACCTTACAAATGAGCTAGGATCTCAAGAGTGAGTTCTATCTTCCCAGGACAGGAAGTTAGTGGCCTCAAATTTATAGAGGTGAGGAAGCACTGGGGATGTGGCAACCAAGACTTATTTTCCTTATGGTACAGAAGTGAATACCAGTATTCTTAATTAGCATTCTGGATATTTCTTCTTTCTTTTTTATTTGGCAGATTTTAGTTGTTTAAGAAACTAGGCAGAATGGGGGTTAGGTATGCAATTAAGGAAAACACAGTATAGTAGAACTATGCTGCTATTTTACTTGTCTACTTTACAGACATTATGCATACACTTCTTAAAACCAGAATCAGCTTTATGCATGTTTTTAAAAAGTGAATTAATAGTTAATTTTTAAAATTGGTCTTGCTACTTTCAACTCTTAAGAGTTCCTTCTAATATCAACAACAAAAATTTGTAACAATGATAGCAGACACTTCTCCAGGGATGGAAGCAGGCTTGGGATTGTGTAAAGAGCACAAGATTAGGTGTATATTGTGGGTTGAATTGTGTCTGTAAAATATATTGAAGTTCTAGCCCTGATACCTGTGACTTTATTAGAAATGGCCTTTGCAGATGTAATCAAGTTAAGATGAGGTTGTCCTAGATTAGAGTGCGTTCTAAATCCAATGACATTTGTCCTTATAAGAACATCATGTGAAGACACAGGGACACAGAGACACAGGTGATAATGCCACAGGATGCAGAGGCAGAGATGGAGTGATGTAGCTGCAAGCTAAAGAATGCCAGGAATTGTCACAACCACTGGAAGCTAGGAAAGAGGCCTGCAAAAGATTCTCCCTTAGAATTTCTAGAAGGAACCAACACTGTCAACTCCTTGATCTCAGAGTTCTAGCTGCAAGAACTGTGACAAAATAAATTTCTGCTGCATTAAAACACACGGTTTGTGGTATTTTCTTACAGTAGCCCAAGGAAACTAATTGATTATAGAACACTGGCTGCTATGAAAACATCTGCTACCAAAGAGCTTGGGTACCTTGGGTGAGTCCTGTCACTTTCTGGGGTCCTATTGTACTCACCTGTAAAATGACTACAGCGCTTTAAATGAATAGTTTATTACATTCCTTCTAGTTCAACATTTCCTGGAGTCTCTCACTTCAACAAAAAGAAAATAAGATCTGTTGCTAGCTTAAATTTTCTGTTGGAAAAACTGAAACACTGAAACACCACGGAAACATGAGTGCTGATGGTCCTTGAACAGATCTCTTAGGAGGTAAATTCCACCAGGGTGTGAAATTTGACTACTTTATTCATTGTTTCTTTGGTGCCTAGAACGTTGCCCAGTGTAGAGTAGGCAACAATGCATTTCTTTATTTTTGAATGAATGAGTGTATCAATGAATGAATGCATCTGTGTTCAGAAAGTTCTCTTTCTTGTGGCTATTGATTCATTGACTCTTCTGCGAGTTTGACCATCACAGTAGCTGATAAAGTTCTTAGGCAACAGGTTAGAGAGAAGAATTATTAAAGATGAACATAGAGAGTTATGCCTAGACATGTATTCTCTTATCTCAGATATTCCTGCTTTAGTAACAACATTTTTGTCAAGTTCTGGAGCCAAACATATTCTTAATTTATTCCGAACTAGCAGCTAAGAGCTTTAGAAGGATTTCTGCTAAACAATGATAGCGAAGAAACACAATTAGTTTGAAAACATTCACCCTTCCTTGTGAAAAAAAAAAAAAAAAAAAAACCAATTTCTAAGCAGAGAGCTGCAATTCTATAATAATTATCTATTCAATGCTTGAAACATACCTAAGCAAAATGCATGGAAGATCACTGTGCATCTAAACACAGATGAAGTTGGAAAGTGTGTTCTTGTTTGGAAACAAAAGCTCAGCAAGCAGGGTCTGCTAATTTGCAGCTCCTGAACTTTAGGAAAGAAATCTGTCAGTTGATGTGCTTCTTTTGTTTATGGAGACAGAGGGAAGTACAGGCATCGGATGCTAACTGTTAAAATGCTGGGAAAGCCACAATCAGTCCCTTTGTCATACACGAAAAAGAGAGAGGTATATATAGTCTATCTTTAAGATCCCATAGAAAAGTTTTATATCAGACTCCAGCCTAAATCCCGACATTCCAGAAACTGCATTAGACTCTAGCACAGTTTTTACAGAATTAGCCCTCTTCCTATGCTTTATTATATGTGCAGAAATGGCTCTCTCCACAAATCCCTCGCTGTGAGATCACAGGCTATGGTCCCCCTCATAAATGGGTACTTCATCTGCTATCCCTCTGGAGGCATATTCCAACAGAGCAGGCCCTCCCTTGTTATCCTGCCCATTTTCCAAACCATTTTCTTCTCTGTGTGTAACAGCAGTATCATGAGTTCTGAACATTTCTGCCAATGCAGACTAACAAGCTGGCATTAAGTGTTCAGGGCAAAAATGCTGATGGACTGCCTTGATTTCCCAAGTCTAACATTATGAGAAAGTCATTTCTGCTCTTGAGCTTTCAAAGAATTGAGTGATCTCTATACTGAAGAGGCACATCTGCTTTGCTAAAACATTCCATAATTGTGCGTGGTCTCACTGTTCTAACTGAGGTATGAAGCCATTATAACAGGATTCCTGTTAGCAACAAAACTGGGTCCCATCCTTCACCGTGAAGGTGACATCCGCGAGTCTCTATTCCTCACTGGTGTCCGCAGGGAAACAGCTCAGCACCAGCCACCTGTGAAAAGTAACGCAAGGCCAGATCTCAATCTGCATCCGAACTGCCCATCAGAGGTTTTACTCATAAAATGGTACCAGACAAATCTGAGGAGAAAGCCAATAACATCTCCCAAAGAAAGGCAGTATTACAGACTTGCTTGGCCGAGAAATCCATCATGTGCCTCTCCGAGTTAACTTTCAAATTTAAATATTTAGGCTTTTGGAAACTAACCACCACTCTACTAACCAAGGACTCCAAAAAGCTCTGGGAAACCAGAAACCTGTGCAGAAACATGAAGGTGAAAGAGGGACGCCAGGGGGAAATGGCAAAGGGGTTCCTCGCACATTTATTCCCACCTACTGTAACAGGGAATTACTTTCAAGTTGGTGTTTTGAAAAGAGAAATCAGGGAAGGGCTAGGCAGTGGTTCCCAACCTTTTTGACACCAGGGACCAGTTTTGTGGAAGACAGTTTTTCCACTGATGGGGGGTGGGAGTGGTTCAGGAGGTAATGCTAGTGCTGGGGAGCTATGGGGAGTGGCAGATGAAGCTTCGCTCTCTCCAAGGCTGCTCACCTCCTGCTGTGCCGCCCAGTTCCTAACAGGCCGTGGGCCACTCCCAGTCTCCAGCCAGGGGGCTGGGGACCCCTGGACTACAGGAACTCAGCCTGCAGCATCTCTTTCAGGTGGCAGCTGAAGCTGCGTGTGTATATATAAGTGTGCACATGTGTCTGTGTGTGTATCTATATGTTTGTGTGTATAAGTGGGGTCGGGAATGGGACCCAGGAAACTTTCACTTAAAATAAACAAATATTTACATGTATTTTTAGGTAAATTTACCTGTATTTACGTGTATTTTTTAATCATCAGAATAACATCGAGAAAATGTAATAATCTCACTTTATAGATGAATAAACTGGGGATCAGAGAAACAGAACTATGTGACAAAGATCAAAGAAAGTAATCAAGATTTAAACCCCTCGTGGTCTGAATGCATTTTATTCGTCTGCCCTCTACATCTCCAAAACACCCAGGTGAGTTATGTTGTCAGTTATCTGAAAAGAAAAATGGTTGACCAATACCGACCTAGTTAAGGCCTGTGTGTCTCCTTCCCCACAATTAACATTCCAATAAGATAGAGAATAAAATTCTTATGTTACACTCTTGATGGGGGGAAGCCTTTGGGTTATAAGCAATAAAATAAGAACTAATATCCTCTTCTTAGTTAGTATTAAGCAATATAATATTTCATACAAAATAGTAGCCTGTGCTTTCTAGATCATTCTTGAAAACATAAAATAATTGGTGACTGTAGATCAGTGCTTTGCAGTCTGACTGAAAGCAGATCACTTGGGGGATTTTTGTAAAGTACAAGTAATTATTGTGCTCCTACTATGGGCAAAACACTATTCTGTATTCTGTGGATACAACAGTGAACAAGAAAAGGACTCATACTACACGGTGTTCATTCTAAGCAGGGAGAGATGAAAAAAAAAAGAAAAAGAGGAAATGTAACATTATTTCAAGTACCTATAATTTTAGGTAGTGATAATTAGTATAATGTAAATAAACTGAGACAAAAAGATACAGAAAGCATCTTTAAATGATGTTTGAGCAGAGCTGAGTGAAGTCAAGGAGCAAGCCTCGTGGACTTCTTGGGAAAGACTACAAGAAGAGAAAGCAATCATGGCAAAAGAGGATGGGCAAAGCAGTCTTCATTACTGGAATCTGGAGAGTGAAAGGGAGATTAGTGGGAAATGAGATTGGAGAGATGGAAGATCAACTGGACCCTTCTATGCTGAAAGATGAAAGGAGTGAGACCACTTAGGAGTTTGGCTTTCCAGCAAAGAGAAAACAGCAGCTTTAACTAGGGTGGTGGCAGTGGAGATGGTGAGAAATGGTTATGTTCAGATATATTACAAATTCAGGTGGTGCGGTGTATGTGAGTTTTGAGAAAAATAAAAGAGATAATTCTTTTATTAGAATGAGCAACTGGGCAAATGATTTTTAACTGACATGGGCACTAAGTAAGGAACAGGTTTAGGAGGTGTATTTGGTCATAGAGACTGAAGGATGAGTGAGAATTCTCTTCTGGATCTCCTGAAACTGAGATGTTTACTGGATTTGCAAATGGAGTTGTAAAGTAGGCTATCTATAAAAGAATCTTGAGTTCAGGGTTGAGTACAGGTAGTCTCAGGAGTGCCCTAGGAGTCTGGATTTTTTAAAGCCCTCATGGTTTAGGAACAAGATTACAGCAAACTCCTAAATGTGATGACTCCCGTCATACAGTCCAAAAAGATTCTCTTTTTTTTCCCCTTATAAATTTGCCTGAAGGAAATCTATTTTTTTCTTGTAAATTTGCCTGAGGGGTTGTAATTTTTTTTTAAACCTTAATTCCAAGGTTTGATTTTCTCTTACTGAACATTAGCTTGCTATTTTGTTTGCTTATATTATTTATATACTGGGTCTGGCAGTACCCATGATTGGTTTAGGCTGTCTGAGAGCAGGATGGTTTGGTTTATTTACATAATACCATTCTCTGTCAGTATTAACAGAATAAATCCAAGACCTATTTGTTGAATGTGTGGGTGTGTGTTTCTGAGAAGCACAAGATTGAGAGGTCTTTTTAAAGAAAGAACTAAAAAGCATATGCTGCTGGTTTCACAGAGTCGTCTGAAATGATCTTCTAGCTTAGAGATCCAAAGATTTTAAACCTTATGCATCTTTCCTTGTAAATAGTTTTCCAAACTCATTTGGCCAGTAAATATGTCATCTGGCCTGAGAAATCTTCATTGGCTCTATCCGTGTTTACCCATGTCACTCTATGTCACTCCTGATCTTGCCAGAGACCACATGCAAAACTGTGACTCTAATTATGCCCCAAATAATTTTCCAAGGAAAATGGAAATAAATATGGTCATGACATACACATCTTTTTCATGGAATTTAGTGAATTAAATACATTGTTTCTGCTTAACTCTCCTAAGGCTTAGGGCTTTTGTGATATATATACATTTTTTCCATATCTGTATATTGTACCTAGACTTTAGAATTACAATTAAAGCTCATAATCACACAATTGTTCATTCAGAGGGAAGACAAATGATTATCCTTATGAAGCACTGTTGGATGGGAAAGAGGAAATGTGATTCTATTCATCCCAATACTAGATACAATGTATGTGATTGATTCTATTTTGTGGTAACCCAGGAGAAAGAAAACTGAGGTGGGTGGCAATGGGGTGAGATTAATTAATACTATCAATATTCTCTCTCCTCGGCTCTAATATGACATCCCCTCCTTCAGGTCAGCAAGAGCCTCCCCCTGACTCAAGAATGGGGGGCACTCTGGTTCTAATCTGTATCAGAGACTGCTATGCCACAGCAGTGATATCTGTGGAATAAATCCGTGTCCAATTGTAATTTAAGGAGCGAGTCATGGCTTTACCACAACAAAATGATTTCAACCTTCTGATTGTTTACACAACTGCACAGCGAAGATTCTTGGATTCATAACAGAAGGAGTGACCTGTAAAATGTCATCAGCATAGAAATTCCCTTGTATTAATGATGTTTTAGTCATAAAACAAAAAACCAAAAAGCAATGGTACTGCAAATAGAGATTTTAGGGGCAGGTCGGGCCTTGCAGAAAATAAAGGGGACAGTCAGACAGGTTTTGAAGTCTTATTCTCAACTAAAGTTAGAACTCTAAAAGGGGAAATTTCTAGCAACCCAACAATAAGAAAGCATTAACACGTGTTGAAGATACAAGTAGGCCAATCAGAGGCAACGTTCAACATTGCAGTCCGTCTGTCTATGTAGATTTAATTTGGTTGTAAGTTTTTATCCAGCCCCTAGCTTATTAGTTTTGATTTCTTCTTTTCTTAACTGTGTCTGCATTCTGGGAGCAGTGAGATATTTTCATATCCTGTGTCCTCTTATTTCAAAATATGTCCTCAATATTTAAATCAAATGCAATAAAGGAGAATGGAGTATTCCTTTCAGACTTCTGTTCTGCCCCAAACTCCCACTGAGAAACTTCATTAGAAGAAACATCTGCTGAGGAGCCAAAGAGATCTTAAATTTAGCGACTTTTTTCCTTATCAAATTGGATTGATTTTAGTGCTGAGGAAAAGAAAGTATTTCAGCAGTTTGAGAGTATAGTGGGTATGGACTATGTTTCTCCCTTACCATCCTGTTCTGGGGGTTTAATTTTGACCTGTAAATCGCTTTACGTCAGAGTTATTAAGCAACTGAACCAATGGACCCCAATCAGCACAGCTTCTTTTGATATCCCACTGATTTGACCATGCCTTTCCCCACCATGTGCAAACTTGGGTTACTGTAGAAGGAAGGGTTAGAGAGGAATAGCTACTTGAACTTTCACCATGAAAAAAAGCAAACCTATTTTCACTTTCTCTTTCCAGGACATATTGCTCTCCACAGGATTCTGAAGAATGCACTCTAATTCACACTTAACATTGCAAATTTATACTCAAGGGTGAATAGAACCACAGTAGCTACTACTTCTTCAGTTCTTTACTATCTACAGGTGTCTGTTGCTAACTGACCAGAAGGCCAGGCTCAAAAATGGAACAGATTTGAACAAAAGAAACAAAATCAGCATCAGACCTCCAGACTCTGATCTGTTACTAAATTGTTGGATATATTTGAGCAAATTATTTTCCTCCTTTGTCAAAAGGAGATACTGTTCATATGTTTTTCTTCTCACATGGTGGGGATGAGGTTGCTATTCTTTTAGCAAACATTTCTTTCGAGACAGCTAAATTTGCTGCATTATGATAAGTTTGGAGAACACAGTACTTATCACACGCAGATGTGGTTTCCTCTGAGTTTAGATTAGTGAAAAAAAGGCTTATACACATATGATGATAAAACAAGATAGAGTGTAGGGATTGTTCTGGAGCAGGAGAGGCGAGGAGGATGTGCTATGATGAAGTGCTATGGGAAAACAACGGGAAGAAAGACACTAAGATTCAGGGGCTTTGGGAGAGTCTTTAGAGGTGTATTTGAACTGGGTTTGACCAACAGATACTACAAAGTTTTGTGGAAATAGAGAAGGAACAGCAGGAGGAAATTCAGAGGTTGGAAAATACGACATATAATTCAGGAACAACAAATAATAATCATAGTAACATCTATGAAATATTGAATGTGTGCTAGGAATTATCTAAGCTTTGTGTGAATATTAACTATTTGATCTCTATAGTGATGCTATGAATGGAGACCATCATTATTATCCCTATTTTAGAGATTAAGAATGTGATACACAGAAACTTTAAGTAGCTTGGAAAAGTCATTCGGCTAGTAAGTTGGAAAGCAAAGGTTTGGATTTAGGCAATATGACACCAAGACCCACATTCTTAACATCATCTCCATAGGCTCTTATTAGATTTATGCATGGTAATAACTAAAGGAAAAGTATGAAGGAGAATGAGGGAATAAGGTCACAGTAAAGCGTTAAATAAGAGGGTGGATGGTCTCTATATTTGGGCTAAGGATTTGGAATTTTAAAAACAGATAAAAATAGATAACAATAAAGTTATTTAACACTTTTGATGAGACCACCACCATTAAAACTATGTTTATATTATAAACTATGTTTATATGTTAATTCATATAAACAAATGCTTAGTATTTGGGGGTTGCAATAGCATAAACTGGCTCTAGCTATCTTAAGAGAAAAAAATGAAGATGTGAAGAACTAAGCCTAGGAAAGAGCAGGAATGAGACAGGTTTAGTTATCTCAACTGAAGCCTTCATTGGTGCAGCTTCTCATCCAGGAGGCAGTCATTAAAAACAACATCCACCAGTGGCTGAGGACTGTGATGGCTTTGTCCAATTTTAAGTACATTGGCAAGATTACTTGATGGCCCCAGTTTGGGTCAAAAGTCCACACTTGACCAAGTAACCATCTTTGGTTCAGAGTCCAAAGATACATGGCACGAACATGTCAGTGTACCAGACCAGTTCTCAAAGCAGGGAAAATGATGAAGAGCTGGAAGATGTACCAACCCTAATACTTAAAGATGTAAAAACCCTTAGTATCAAGAATGAACTATGAAAAGGAGATACTGGAAGTGGGGAGTCCAGTCACTTTGCAATGGTGTTGGTCTTATAGTCAGGTAACAAGTGTCTATATTAGGATAATGGGTGTGGAAATGGAAAGTAGAGAAATGTGTATTGATTGGATATGGGGCAGGGATTAGGAAAAGTCAAGGAGTCTACTGTCATGCTGAAGTTTTGAGCCCATGACATGGAAGGTGTTATTATACATTTTATATACTTCAATCTTAGCTGTTCAAACTCAGCTGACACACGCAGGTACCACTCGGAGGAGACTGACAGCACCCATGCTACAGTTTATTTGCTGAGGACTGCCTTCCTGAGTGCGTTGCTTAAAGTTGCTATAACTTGTAAGGTATACATGTTACATTTTGTGTATGTTTCACCCTAACTGTCTTTTTAAATTCTCTAACTACAGATCCTGTTTGGGTCAGATGAGAGATAATTTTTAGCGTATTAGAAATATGAATACAAATATTTTAAGTTCTCGCTATAAGTGGGACAGGGTGAAAGGTACAGGAAATCAAAATATACAAACCAATATCTGTCCTCAAATGACTTATAGTCTGGAAAGGAATCAGAACATTAAAGATAAATTGTGAGCCACACGACTGAATATAAAATTTAAGACATAGCAATTTGGAGAAGGCTAGGACTGTCAGGAAATATTTTATGGTCCAGATGGGATTTGAACTGGATCTTATGAAAGGATTTCAACAAGATTCAGAAATACATACATACACACATATATATATGTATATATGTATATACATACACACATAGTCAACTAGATAACTATTGGTGTAGTGAGTTAACATAGTGAAGTTCTGGATAATAACACTACAGAGAGGCGCTAACACTGGATTCCTTCTATGTGCCAAGTGCAGTGGGAGATGCTTCAATAAGTCATGACATTTAATTCTCCCCCAAAATCCCAACCAAGGTGCAATTTATTTTCTCTGTTTTACAGATGATGACACTGAGGGCGAAGTTAAATATCTTGCTCAGATCACAAAGATTGAAAGTGTCAGAACCTAAATGGTAGCAAGCCGTATTCTTTGGGACCTACCACCTGGCTTCCTCAATGACAGGCTAACAAAAATGAGTGCTCTTCTCCATTGTCCAGGATTTTTTCTTTTTGCTTGTTTGACAACTTTTCAGATGCATTTCTTCCCCATCCCACCCTTACCCACCAAATTTTCAACTGCAAGTCCCGGTCTACCTCAGATGTTTCATGTTCAATTAACAACTCAACTTTCAAGTCAGTATCTTTAGCTGTTAAGATCTCTCTTCACTTCCAAACCTACATTTCCCATTATCTATTGGACATTTCCAATCTTTCCATCATATTTGTATTTTAAGTTCACAATAATTGGCACTCAATAGCCTATCTTCTTCTGCTTAATTTTTTGTTTCTGTGCCTTGCGTGTATCTTGTGCCATCTTCCAGGATGCTTGTCCCTGTATCAGTTGGCTTAAACTACATTTTTGTTTTGGTAACATATACTCCAAATCTTATTGTTTTAAAACAGCAATGGCTTATGTCCTACTCACATTCATGCTCATCGTGTTTTGCCTGTGACTTTGCTTCATGTCCACTTCATTCTCAGAACAAGGCTAATGGACCGACTCCTATCTAGAACACAACAGTCTCTTGGCAGAGGGAATAGAGAAATACCGGGACCATGTGATGACTCTTAAAGCTTTTTCTTGGAAATGGTATACATTTTATTAAGCAGAGCAAGTTATTTGATGGCATCTGATATCAACAGGTTGGGAAGTATAATTATTTTCCAAGGACTGGCCCAGCTGGGAGAGGCAGGGAATATTTTTATTATGATACCATTTACTACATTTTTCTATCTCCATCATTGAGATGTTAATTATCCAGGAAAGCCCATGTCACTAAGATGCTTTTTCAGATTTTCCCAGCCAAAAATGATTTGAAAACACAAAGTGTTTTATTAAGCTTGTCTTTTATCTTTTCTTTTCTCTACTGTTGTTCTGCACTCCTCCTCAAGACCCTTTATGTAGATTACAATTTCCTCTACAATTTAGTAACCACGGCAAATAACTCTTAGCAGAATGCCTTGCACATAGCAGATGTTAATAAATGTTTATTGAACTTAATTGATTTTATCTTTTAAGAAGGAAGAGGACACTGAATATTTTCATGCTGAGAAGAATATGAAAAAATATATCTCAAGCTGATTAATGTGATAACTGGAACAATAGTTGCTTCTTCAAGCATCTTGGCTTATTTTCTTTGGCAAATATGTCCCCATAACATACAGGACTCATGGAGCTAATTGTCATCTATAGTTTGGTCCCCAACAGATCAGAAAAACCTAAAATTACTCTAATCCAAGTTTTTTCCAAATGGCTTCTCTTAGACCCACAGTGATTCAGAACAGCAAGAGTAAAATTTATAAAGCAATTATGATGCTTTTGGTGAAGAAGTGAAAAAGGAACTATGTTTTATACCTGAATCTTTGAGTTCAGGGTCCTGTATCGCTGTCAGTGGATGTCTAACATCTAGTGGGAAACTGGAACAAATAGGGCCCCCAAAAATGTTCAGTGAAAAATGAATGATTGATAGAATGAGTAAATGGATGGGGAATAAATTAATGTGATTATTAAAATGATTGATAAAAATAAACTACTAATCAACAGATGTATATAGGTATAATAACCCTTGAAAACGTGGTACTGTATTAAATATCAGACTATTTGTCTCCATGCATGAAGTCAAAAGATGATTCTGATTCTATTCCCCTCAAAATATGGAAACTTTAGATACAGCTGTTTCTTTTTTGACAATGTGATCAACAGAATAATCATAAGAACACCAGTATGCATACAAAAATATAGCCATATCTATTAGGGCTTCTGATGTATTTCTTAAAAGATTTTATTTTATGAAAGAGAAAATGAAACAAAATAGGACAACCTCAAGTTGTTTTTATAGGATCTTCTTTAACCAACTGAACCTGAGTAATACCTATAATGGTTTCCATTTCACTGTCAATGTCTGTAACTTAGTAAAAGGTAATCATGTGTTCATTTTATGTCACCATACCTAGCACCACCAGCAGCACTGTGAATGACCTAAACTAGTAAAACCACACATTTCAGAGGCTGTTATATTTGAATAGAACAATTCACGTAAAGCAGATGAAGTCCAGGTTTTCAATCAGAAACAGAACAATAGTCAGGAAAACTGCCAAGCCCCAAACTCATAAACACTAAGTCAAAATAATAATAAAAATATCATCTCACTGTATTCATAAAAAGAAAAGCTGTCTGTAGAAAGTTCCTTGTTCGAAATCTTTGTAACTATCAAGGGTTTCATTTTCCGTTTAAATGGTTTCTTATTTAAAAATCCTGCATTAAGTTAGTACGTTTGGTCAGGGATAGTAAGACTAGATATGAATGCTAGCTTTGTGATTTACCCAAGTTTTTCTCCTTTAAATAATTCACACCACAAAAACTATAAATAAATGACTGGGAAAATATTTTGTGTTTTATGGCATGCAACTGGTGAATGGGAAGAGCCAAAATTTTATCTTTTATTATTGAAAAATATAGTATCAGAATGTAGCCTATAAAGAAGCAACTGCCAAGACATTAGATAAAAGCACATCCAATGCGAGTATTTGCTGAATAAGTCCAATTGAGCGCCTCACACTTTTAACAACCAAGATGTTTTTGTGATTAGAGCCCTGTAGAGCAAACTGTAACATATAATAAATAATAATAATAATAATAATAAATGTTTAAAATATATTGAGAACTTACTATAGGCTGGGCATACCTCCATGTTCTTTACATGCTTTATTTTATTTAATTCTCACAAAATCCTTCTCAAAATGGAATGAAGTAGAGGAAAACAATGCAGTTAAAAATCTTGTGTAGCGGGGGAGAAAAAGATGGCGGCGAAGTAGAGAGACGTGGAGTGCATCCCTCTCCACAGATGCATGGGGAATGCACGAAAGGGCACAGTCATTCCCACAGACAACCAGCTGAACACCAGCAGACGGCCTCGGACACCAGAAAGGGCTGCGGGGAGCCTGACATAGCCGGTAGGGAGGCATCTACGAGGGTTCAAAGAGGGTGAAGCGGCGGAGCTGTGGCAGATGGGAGGGAGTGAGAAACATACGGAGGGTCCGCAGCGCAGCTCAGCGTTCCCGGACCGAGACATTGATCCGCGGCTGAACGGAGGGTCCAGGAGCGGGAGCGTGGGAACCGGAGAGCTGGTTCAGGGGGAGAAACATTGTTGCCGGTAGGGTGACGGACCGAGAGGACAGGAGGGAGGAGGTCCGCGGAGAGGAGTGCCCGTCCCTGAGAGCTGCCCAGCCATGATGGCGGCTGGAGGCTGCAGGCTCCCGGGCGCGGGGGAGGAGCCGCGCGCATAGCCTCTCCCTCTCTTTCGGCGCCTCTGCAACAGGCAGCTGAGAGACGCCCTGCCGGCCACCTAAGGCGCTCAGGGATAACAAGCGCGCTCAGGGATAACAAGCACCCTCAGGCGCTCGGGCGGGGCTAGATTAAAACTCCTTGCAACGCCAGCAGCAGGGAGGCTGCCGAGAGAAAAAAAAAAACCAGCATCAAAAAGAAAAAACCCCGAGAGAGGCCCAACTCTAAGACTTTCTGTGTACGCCTGAGCCACCAGCGCCCTCTGCAACAGGCACCTCCAAGCCTGACTGAAACAACAGTGCGCCACTGCTCACTCACTCCCAGGAGAAGGAGCCACTATTGTACCCTCTCCCTCCCCACACACCGAGGCTTACAGACGAACAATAAAGGAACCTCTGCTGGTCACAGAATAACGAAAAAAAAAAAAAAAAACCCAAGGCAAGGAGAAGGACACTTACAGCTGAGACGCTAAGGAAACAGAAATAGTAGTATCAATACCTATTGAACTGGTCCATTCTGGGATCAGTTCTGGATTTTTTTTTTTTTTTTCTTTCTCTCTCTCTCTTTTTTTTTTTTTTTAATTTTATTTTTATTTTTTTTTTTTGATTTATTAAATACGATCTTAGCCCTAAGGGATCTACAAGTTTTACAACATAATTTTTTAAGGATATTTTTTATTCTTTTTTTTGCCTTTTTATATACTTCTATATCTAAGTTTTTGGTAGTACGGACAAAATATCTTTCATACTTTCCTTTCATCCCTTTCTTTTATACACTTCTATTCCTTTCTTTTTCTTTGCATATTTCCAACCACATTACGCTCTTCTGTTCCCCTTTCTTCCAGCCATTTTAAGTGTATTTTATCTTAACATACTTATAAGCAACACTATCGGTCTGCTCAGACTCCTTGCTCTATTCTCCAGATGATGCACTGCCTTGGTATTAATATTAGGCTTTGGTCTTTATCTTAGTTCTTAGTACAGTTGTCTAATTACATTCTGAGAATCTCCATTCTCTCTGGTGGTACTCCAGCTCTTTTCTATATTTGATCCTAGCTTACAAAATCTCCCTGGATTGATGTTTGTATGTGTAGGGTGTTATTTGTTGTTTGTTTGCTTTTGCTTTTGTCTCTGATTTGTTCTGTTTCAGTTGTCAATTTCTGTTGGGTTTCTCTTTGAATATCTGATAGCACACTGGGGTTCTGTCAGGTCTTTCTAGAGCCTTATGTCCTAACGGATTCACTAATTGTGTGTCTTATACATGTATGTGTTTCCTAGACTGAATATTCGTTTAATCCAATACTTGGACATTAGTCTGAGGCTTGGACAGTCTTCTATAAACACCTCTATCACCAGGACAAGCAACCCCAAAAGCTTGGACAACCATGAGGAAACAAAGAAACCCCATGCAGGCAAAGGAGCAGGAAAAAAACCCACAAGACCAAATAAATGAGGAGGAAATAGGAAAAATGCCTGAAAAAGAATTTAGAGTAATGATAGTAAAAATGATACAAAATCTCGATAACAAAATAGAGAAAGTACAAGAAACAGTTCATAAGAACTCAGAAAAACAAACAGCAATGGATAACAAAATAACTGAAATTAAAAATACTCTAGATGCTATAACCAGCAGAATGACTGAGGCAGAAGAACGAATAAGTGAGTTGGAAGATAGAATGGGAGAAATAAACGCCACAGAGCAGGAAAAAGAAAAAAAAAATAAAAAGACTAGAAGACAGCCTCAGAGACCTCAGTGATAACCTTAAATGTACCAACATTCGAATTATAGGCATCCCAGAAGAAGAAGAAAACAAGAAAGGGTCTGAGAAAATATTTGAAGAGGTTATAGTGGAAAACTTCCCCAACATGGGAAAGGAAATAATTCACCAAGTCCAAGAAGCACAGAGAGTCCCATACAGAATAAACCCAAGGAGAAATACACCAAGACACATATTAATCAAACTAATGTCAATTAAACACAAAGAAAAAATATTAAAAGCAGCAAGAGAAAAGCAACAAACAACATATAAGGGAAAACCCATCAGGATAACAGCTGACCTCTCTACAGAAACTCTGCAGGCCAGAAGGGAATGGCAGGATATACTGAAAGTCCTGAAAGAGAGAAACCTACAGCCAAGAATACTCTACCCAGCAAGAATCTCATTCAGATTTGAGGGAGAAATCCAAAGCTTTCCAGACAAGCAAAAGTTAAGAGAATTCAGCACCACCAAACCAGCCTTACAACAAGTGCTAAAGGAACTTCTCTAAGTAGGACACACAAGAAAAGGAAAACACCTACAAATACAAACCCAAAACAATTAAGAAAATGGGAATTAGAACACACATGTCAATAATCACTTTAAATGTCAATGGATTCAATGCTCCAACCAAAAGACACAGACTGGCTGAATGGATACAAAAACAAGACCCTTCTATATGCTGCCTACAAGAAACCCACTTCAGACCAAGGGACACATATAGACTGAAAGTCAAGGGATGGAAAAAGATATTCCATGCAAATGGAAGTCCAAAGAAAGCTGGAGTAGCAATACTCATATCAGACAAATTAGACTTGAAAGTAAAGACTATTACAAGAGACAAGGAAGGGCACTACATAATGATCAAGGGATCCATCCAAGAAGAACATATCACAATGGTAAATATCTATGCCCCCAATATAGGAGCACCTCAATACATAAGGCAAATGCTAACAGCTATAAAAGGGGACATCGACAGTAACACAATTATAGTGGGAGACTTGAACACCCCACTTACATCAATGGACAGATCATCCAAACAGAAAATCAATAAAGACACACAAGCTTTAAATGACACATTAGACCATCTCGACTTAATTGATATTTATAGGACATTCCATTCAAAAACGACAGACTACACGTTCTTCTCAAGTGCACACGGAACATTTTCCAGGATAGATCACATCTTGGGTCACAAATCAAACCTCAGCAAATTCAAGAAAATTGAAATCATATCAAGCATCTTCTCAGACCACAACGCCATGAGACTAGATATCAATTACAGGAAAAAAACTGCAAAAAAGACAAACACATGGAGACTAAACAATTCACTCTTAAACAACCAAGGAATCACTAAAGAAATCAAAGAGGAAATCAAAAAATATCTAGAAACAAATGACAACGAAAACACAACAACCCAAAACCTATGGGACGCAGCAAAAGCAGTTCTAAGAGGGAAGTTTATAGCAATACAGTCCTACCTTAAGAAACAAGAAAATGATTGAATAAACAACCTAACCTTACACCTCAAACAACTAGAGAAAGAAGAACAAAGAAACCCCAAAGTGAGCAGAAGGAAAGAAATCATAAAGATCAGAGCAGAAATAAATGAAAAAGAAAGGAAAGAAACCATAGCAAAAATAAATGAAACTAAAAGCTGGTTCTTTGAGAAGATTAACAAAATTGATAAACCATTAGCCAGACTCATCAAGAAAACAAGGGAGAAGATGCAAATCAACAGAATTAGAAATGAAAAAGGAGAAGTCACAACGGACACCTCAGAAATACAAAACATCATGAGAGACTACTACAAGCAACTATATGCCAATCAATTGGATAACCTGGAAGAAATGGATACATTCTTAGAAAAATACAATCTTCCAAGACTGAACCAGGAAGAAATAGAAACCATGAACAGACCAATCACAAGTACAGAAATTGAGGCAGTGATTAAAAATCTCCCAACACACAAAAGCCCAGGACCAGATGGATTCACAGGCGAATTCTATCAAACATTTCGAGAAGAGTTAACACCTATCCTTCTCAAACTCTTCCAAAAGATTGCAGAAGGCGGAGCACTCCCAAACTCATTCTATGAGGCTACCATCACCCTGATACCAAAACCAGGCAAAGATGTCACAAAAAAAGAAAACTACAGACCAATATCACTGATGAATATAGATGCAAAAATCCTCAACAAAATACTAGCTAACAGACTGCAACAGCACATTAAAAAAATCATACACCACGATCAAGTGGGGTTTATCCCTGGGATGCAAGGATTCTTCAATATACGCAAATCAATCAACGTGATACATCATATCAACAAATTGAAGGATAAAAACCATATGATCATTTCAATAGATGCAGAAAAAGCTTTTGACAAAGTTCAACATCCATTTATGATAAAAGCTCTCCAGAAAATGGGCATAGAAGGAAATTACCTCAACATCATAAAAGCCATATATGACAAACCAAAAGCCAACATTGTTCTCAATGGAGAAAAACTGGAAGAATTCCCTCTAAGAAAAGGAACAAGACAAGGGTGTCCACTCTCACCACTGTTATTCAACATAGTTTTGGAAGTTTTAGCCACAGCAATCAGAGAAGAAAAAGAAATTAAAGGAATCCAAATTGGAAAAGAAGAAGTAAAATTGTCACTCTTTGCAGATGACATGATATTATATATAGAAAACCCTAAAGACTCTACCAGAAAACTGCTAGCACTCATTGATGAGTTTAGTTAAGTAGCAGGATACAAAACTAATGCACAGAAATCTCTTGCATTCCTATACATGAACAACGGAAGAGCAGAAAGAGAAATTAAGGAAACTCTCCCATTCACCATTGCAACCAAAAGAATAAAATACCTAGGAATAAACCTGCCTAAGGAGGCAAAAGATCTGTATGCAGAAAACTTTAAGACATTGATGAAAGAAATCAAAGACGACACAAACAGATGGAGGGACATAGCATGTTCCTGGATTGGAAGAATCAACATCATGAAAATGACTGTACTACCCAAAGCAATTTACAGATTCAATGCAATCCCCATCAAATTACCAATGGCATTTTTCACAGAACTAGAGCAAGAAATCTTACGATTTGTATGGAAACGCAAAAGACCCCGAAGAGCCAAAGCAATCTTGAGAAGGAAAAATGGAGTTGGTGGAATCAGGCTTCCTGACTTCAAACTATACTACAAGGCCATAGTGATCAAGACAGTATGGTACTGGCACAAAAATAGAAAGGAAGATCAATGGAATAGAATAGAGAACTCAGAAGTAAGCCCAAACACATATGGGCACCTTATCTTTGACAAAGGAGGCACGCGTATACAATGGAAAAAAGACAGCCTCTTCAATAAGTGGTGCTGGGAAAATTGGACAGCAACATGTAAAAGAATGAAATTAGAACACTTCCTAACACCATACACAAAAATAAACTCCAAATGGATTAAAGACCTACATGTAAGGCCAGACACTATCAAACTCCTAGAGGAAAACATAGGCAGAACACTCTTTGACATACATCAAAGCAACATCCTTTTTGACCCACCTCCTAGAATCATGGAAATAAAATCAAGAATAAACGAATGGGACCTCATGAAACTTAAAAGCTTTTGCACAGCAAAAGAAACCATAAACAAGACTAAAAGGCAACCCTCAGAATGGGAAAAAATAATTGCCTATGAAACAACAGACAAAGGATTAACCTCCAAAATATACAAGCAGCTCATGCAGCTTCATACCAAAAAGCAAATAACCCAATCCACAAATGGGCAGAAGACCTAAATAGACATTTCTCCAAAGAAGACATACAGATGGCCAACAAACACATGAAAAGATGCTCAACATCACTCATCATCAGAGAAATGCAAGTCAAAGCCACAATGAGGTATCACCTCACACCAATCAGAATGGCCATCATCACAAAGTCTGGAAACAACAAATGTTGGAGAGGGTGTGGAGAAAAGGGAACTCTCCTGCACTGTTGGTGGGACTGTAAGTTGGTACAGCCACTATGGAAAACAATTTGGAGGTTCCTTAAAAAACTACAAATAGAACTACCATATGATCCAGTAATCCCACTCCTGGGCATATACCCAAAGAAAACCATAATCCCAAAAGAAACTTGTACCATAATGTTTATTGCAGCACTATTTACAATAGCCAGGACATGGAAGCAACCTAACTGCCCATCAACAAATGAATGGATACAGAAGATGTGGCATATATATACAATGGAATATTACTCAGCTATAAAAAGGGATGAGATGGAGCTATATGTAATGAGGTGGATAGACCTACAGTCTGTCATACAGAGTGAAGTAAGTCAGAAAGAGAAGGACAAATATTGTATGCTAACTCACATATACGGAATCTAAAAATGGTACTGATGAACTCAGTGACAAGAACAAGGAAGCAGATACAGAGAATGGACTGGAGAACTCGAGGTATGGGAGGGGGCGGGGGGTGAAGGGGAAACAGAAGAAGCGAGAGAGTAGCACAGACATATATATACTACCAACTGTAAAATAGTCAGTGGGAAGTTGTTGTATAACAAAGGGAGTCCAACTCGAGGATGGAAGATGCCTTAGAGGACTGGGGCAGGGAGGGTGGGGGGGACTCGAGGGGGGGGCGTCAAGGAAGGGAGGGAATATGGGGATATGTGTATAAAAACAGTTGATTGAACCTGGTGTACCCCCCCAAAAAAAAAATAAATAAATAAATAAAAAGAAAAAAAAAAAAAATCTTGTGTAGCAATGGAGTCAGGATTTGAATCCAGGCAGTCTGAGTCTAGAGGGTGCACGCTTCACCACAGCATTGCATTTCTATGCCTTGTGCATCTCTGTGGCAAAAAAATAATCTAGCATTTTCATGTTAAATTTACATCATGATTTGGAAACATATTCTTCTAAGGATGGAGATCTCTATGTCATTATAATCCTAGTCATAGGATCACCTTCCAATATGCAAGCATGGACGTGCAAAGCATAAAGAAACAAGACTTTATGAATATCAATTTAATTTTTCATTAATTTATGTCTCAATTATTTATCAAATACTTATACCAACTCTTAGGTGTTGTATTCATTTCCTAGTTCTGCTATAACAAATCACCCTCCAATTAGTGGCTTAAAACAACATGAATTTAGTTTTTATAGTTCTGGAGGTCAGAAGTCTAAAACTGAGGTGTTAGCAGAACTTGAATCTCTTCTGGAGGCTCCAAGAGAGAAATGACTTCCTTGCCTTTTCCAGAGTCTGGAAGCATCCTTCATTCCTTGGCTTCTGGCTCTTCCCTTCATCTTCGATGTACATCACTCTGAACTCTGGTCCCATTGTCACATGTCCTTTTTCTCATTTTGTGCTTATTGCCTCTCTCTTATAAGGATCCTTTCGATCAGGGGTCCCCAACCCCAGTTACCAGTCCACAGCCCGTTAGGAACCAGGCCGCACAGCAGGAAGTGAGCAGCGGGCAAGCAAGCAAAGCTTCATCTGTGGCTCCCCATCGCTTGCATTACCACCTTAATCATCCCCCCACCCCACCCCCTTGGAAAAATTGTCTTCCATGAGACTGGTCCCTGGTGCCAAAAAGGTTGGGGACTGCTGCTTTAGATTACATTGGACTCACCTGCATAATTCAGGATAATGTTATCATCTCAAGATTCTTAATCACAGCAGAAAAGTCCTTAGCGCCACGGAAGATAACATAAATTCTGGGGATTAGAATGTGGACGTTGTTGAGGAAACATTATTGGGTTTGCCATATGCATGGTCCAAAAATCAAAGGGTAAAAAGTCCATATATTACACTGGAGGAGACACTGAATGAGCTACTGAAGGATGTCACGCAGGGAGGGACAGAACCTGATTTTAGAAAGAGTGCTTTGACGCCCTGAAGAGGAAAGCTATTGGTGTAATCCTTCTGAAAATATTCAAGGCTTGAATTAACACAGTGGAAGTGAGGAAGGAAAGAAGGGCAGCGATCTGAAGCATGTTTAAAATGTAGGATCAGCTAGGACACAGTGAGATTGTCCACAAGCAATCATTTTCCTTTTGGATCTGCACTTCCATATCTGCAAGAGATAAATGCTGTATTACATAAAAGGCTTTTAAGGTTTTAATAAAATGCATCTTCATTGTGTTTTTAATTTAGGACAATGTAGAAAGCACTATAGCTATGGGGCATAGTTACGGGACAGAATCCTGATAATATATTCATTTCCTGTAGAATGACATCAATAACCTATCCTTAATTGAAATAAAAGTTAACTATTCCCACTTATTCATAGACACTATCTGGAGTAACCGTTCAGATTATTTGATGATATTAGATCTAAAATCCAATTATGAGACACTAATTAGTTTTTGGCTTTAGAAAAGATTCCTTTCTATCTAAAGTGATACATTCCAAGGTGGTTTATTGATAGACCTAGACATGTATGAATTAACTCCATTTAATATACCAACACCTGCTTGATGCAGGTGTTCCTGATTGTAAATATTAATATCTCTTATCAAGTTTCATTTCTACTCAGTAAAACGCTTTTTATATCACATGCTGTTCTTGGTGGTATTTTTAAGTCAGTTCATAACACGTGCAATGTACTATACTCATATAGTTTCCCCATTCAATAGACACCATTCAAAAACATGCCAAATCATTCACAGAAATTCATTCCAAAGAGTTGTTTCCAAAGTTCTTGCCAGCGAAGGGAAATATCGAATTAGAAGAGAAGAACTTGTGTGAATTTGTCAGATGGTTGGTGGCCAGGATTAGTTTTAAGCATTTTGGACCAGATCTCACCCCGAGTAAATGTAAACCAAACACTTTTATCCTTTAATCGTATTTATGTTATTTATTTTGGAGGAAAATGTTATCTATATGCATATGTGAACCTGTGTGATTCATTTGCACTTAAAATTTTTGAACAGTTACTTTAGAAAGAGTTAATATCTAAAATAACAGCTCAGCTTGAATAAGGCTGAAAACCTTCATGATAGGATGGCAGAAGGGAGGAAGAGAAAGCTTCCAAAATCCTGTTGCCATATTTTACAAGCTTAGATATAGAAAGGTCTTGAGTATGGC
Source organism: Hippopotamus amphibius kiboko (assembly GCF_030028045.1). Classification (NCBI taxonomy): domain Eukaryota; kingdom Metazoa; phylum Chordata; class Mammalia; order Artiodactyla; family Hippopotamidae; genus Hippopotamus; species Hippopotamus amphibius. The sequence goes on from NC_080189.1 coordinate 169,671,894, forward strand.
AGGAAACTCTAAGTATCAATATTCTAGTAGCTTTAAAAGTGATGAAGTCCTTATTATTGGGTTATTGGGTAGCAGAAACATCAGGTATGGAATAGACAGATCACCAGTAAGAGAGTTTGATTCTGCTACAATACTCTCTGCAGAAACTCTTCTCTTCCTGATGTACTTGCCTGCAAACTGGCAAAATGCCCACTGCACTAGATTTCATCCCTGACATTTCTAGCATGCTAAGGATCTATGTTTTATCATTGCTAATTGATCATATTGCTCTCTGATGAAACAAGAGATTGGGAACCTATAATGCTCTAGTTTCTGTTATTTCATTTCTTACATTGATTTAAATAAAACTAAGCAATTTGCATGGAAGTAGCAAAACTTTTTGCCCTCCATGTACTCAGGCCTGGCATTTTCAGACTATTTCAAGCTTTTACAAAACTTACTAGGAAAGGCTTTCTGAGTTTCAGGTTTGTGGTCATTTTTATTTTAGCCTCCGTATTCAGCAGTCACAAAAGAACGCTGGAATACCTTGATTATTTTTAAGGTGCTCAAATACGGTGCTTTTATTCACTATGGTTTGGGTCAAAAACATTGGGATAAATATATGAGGCCCTTTTATCTAGAAAGGTAATTTTCTTTGCTCCAGAAAAGTAATGGGCTTTAGATGTAAAAAAAAAAAAAAGTCCATTTGGATATATCACTTTTATTGGCATTTAATACTCCTACAATGCCCAGAAAAGACTCTGAATATATTGAGTACTTGTTAGACTACGGGGTTGGTTATTTTCAAGATGCCAAAGAAATAAAATTCTACCTTTAAAATGGCCTTTGTGAGGCAAGCAACTGTAGTTAGTTACATCTTTAAATGCAATTTTTTTAAAAAGAAAGCTGATAGTGTCTTTAAAACATCCATACCCCACCCCAGTGAAGTAATATAAACCAACTATGGTTTTATTACTTCTGTCAAAAATAAAGCAGATTTATTTTCTTAGTTTATCAGTTTAGAAACCATTTTTTTTAAAGCACAGTGGGGAAATGTTGGGTAAAGTATGCAAAATTTATTGGGGAATGCAGCCTGCCCTGGGGGAAGCTCTGGGCCTTGACTGAGTCATTTAACTTGCAGGTTTTCTACTTCTCTGGGTAGAAACTTGGAATCAGAGCACCTGCCTAACTACCTAACGGAGGTGTGGAGAATAGCTCCTGTCAAGAGCTCTTGACTTTTGGAATCATATTTTATTCAACAAAAGTTACTAGGTGTGATCTAGAGGCCAGACAATGTGCCAGACCCTGACGGTGGAGAGGAGTTACCTTCAGCCCCTCCCTTCAGGGGTTCACTCTGGAAACACACACACACACTCACACACACACACACATGCACACACATACATACACATACACACATGCACCCTGGAATTATTAATAGTGAAAGTCTAATGGATCAGGGTCAAGCATTTCAAAGTGCACACTTCGTAAAATCAATGTATGTGCATAATTATGAAAATAAATGTATTGAATCATGTTTTATAGAGCTCAAGCTTTGTATTTTCTTATGGATATAGAGGGAAGAAAACTATGGTGGAGATGCTTAAAAGATCCTTCAATGAGATTTTGGTCTAATGAGTTGCCTTATTATTCTGGTCACATGCGATAATTTCAAAATATATCATTTCCTAGTTGCTCTAACTATAGATACCTGCTCCTGTCATTCCATGGGTGAGTGGTTAGACAAACTGTGGTACAACCAAACAATACTCTGCAATAAAAAGGAATGAACCATTGGTACGTGCAATAATCTGGATAAACCTCAAGGAAATTATGCTGAGCAGAAAAAGCTAATCTCAAAAGGATACGGGCTGCATGATTCCGTTTATATAACGTTCATGAAATAAAATAAGTATGGAATTATACTATGATATTTTTATGTCAGAGATGGTGGGGGAGGTGGATGTGACAATGGAGGTGCAGCACTATGGAGCCTTGTGATGATGGTTAAGAGTCTTGATTGTGGAGAGATTGCACAAAGCTACACATGTGATAACATTGCACAGACGTTTACACATACAAACGTGATTACATGTGTAACTGGTGAAATCAATAAACTCTGAGGATTGTACCAGGGTCAATTTCCTGGTTTTCGTATTGCACGATAGTTAATGCATGTCATTAACAACAGGGTGTCTGAATGAAGATGACACGGGGCTCTATCTGCATTGCTTTGTAATTTTCTACATTTTTTCAAAATCCAAAGTTTGAAAGAAAGAATACAAGTTCCTTCTTGCCTACCAAGTTTTCATTCACCTTTAGCAGAGCATACATTTTCAAGTAATGGTGATTTAAGTGCATATATCAATCAAGATTTTCTGCTTATTTCCCTTGAGACCTATGATATACGCACAGGAGATGATTGGCAGGACCCAAGCCCATTCTGTCCTGTTGTGTCTCTGAGACTGGTGATACTACTTAAAATTTTTAGCATACTTTAGGATTTAAAAATCTCTCAATTCAGATTCACAAACAATCTATGTGGTAATCAGGAAAGTATATAAATATCAAAATGCTATTGTTGAAGAAATTATGGAAAAAAACTTATGATAGTTAATATGGCGTGTATACATGGGACTGGTGGTAGATTTTCCGGCTCTAAACCCAGTGCCCTTTTTTTATTGGAAGAGGTTGGGATAATACTCTTGACCTGTGAGACCCCTGACTCAGGAAGCCATCTTCATCATGGCCTCTCAGACACCCACTACTGTAGACTGAGTGTTTGTATCCACTCAAAATGCACATCTTAAATTCTAACCCCTAATATAATGATATATGGAAGTGGGAGCCTTTGGGAGGTGATTAGTTCACAAGGACAGAATCCCCATGAGTGAAATCAGTGCCCTTATAAAAAGAGACCCCAGAGAGCTCTATTTGACCTTTCTGTCATGTGAGGTTATAGGAAGAAGACAATTGTCTATGAACTAGGAAGCGGCCCCTCCCCCAGACATTGAATCTGCTGGCACCTTGACCATGGACTGCCTAGCCTCCAGAACAGAGAAAAGTGTTTGTTGTTCATAAGCCACCCAGTCCACAGTATTTTGTTTTTGCAGCCTAAACATACTAAGGCAACCATATTGCACTAAAAGATATCATTTAATTTTTTATTCTATTATTTTTTCCTTTTCTTTTTTTAAATTTTTTAAATTTTTGTGTGTGTGTGTACATATGCATTTATTTATTTATGACATACAATAAACTGCATATATTTAAAGTGTACAATTTCATTTTTTTTCTTATTAGTTTCTTATTAGTAACTAATATATGTGGCAGACTAAGGCACATAAACAGACTAAGACAACCACATTACACTGAAAGATATCATTTAACTTTTTATTCTAAAGACTATTCTCTGATCACCACCCTTCTTTGTGGAGGATAAATTCCACTGTTGCCAGTGCTCTGCAGATGCCTTTATCTTTAGAAACACAGGTAACCAGCAGCCTGATACAGTAGAAGGACACAGAACATGGATGAGAATCCCAGCTATGCCACTTAATCTAACTGAACCTTAATATTTTCCTCTGTAAAATCATGTTCCTATCTCATAGGGCTATTCGGAAGTTCATGAGAGGTAACATCTGCAAAAACACACATCAAATATATGCCATTAGTAAATATGCACAAAAAAAATCCTTCCTGCAGCCTTTTTCTTCCTCATCTATAATATAACAGAACAAGGAATGAGAGCTAAATAAGAAAAATACTCAGGTTCCTCACCATCACACAATGACAGGCATCAGAGTTCTATTCAAAGAGAAGTCCCAAAGACCCTTACTCCCAACAGACTTGCATATTCATACATTCATTCAACGAATATGAATTGAATACCAACTCTCTGCTTGACAGTGGGGACTATAATTATAAGTAAGACAGTATCATCCTAGATTTTCTGATATTTCCATTCTATAAGTGGTTATTGAGTGTCATTATGTGTGAAGCACAAAGCAAGGGATGGGATAGGTCTTTGAACAAGATTAGTATTCTTTCCATATAACTTTCAATGTAGTAACGGAAACAGTACTGGAAAAGTTAAAAAAAATGACAGGCTCAGTAATAGGGTTCAACGGAATACACAGGCAGACCAACTAACTGGACAGGAGCAGCGGGGGGTGAGTCAAAAGGTTTTATGAAAATATGACATTAAGATCATGATCTGAAGTTTATGAAGGATAAAGGAAAAAAGAGAAGAGGGAACTTGTCAGGTTAGGAGATGCTGTGGAGGTGGAGCAGTGGAGAATTTCAGCAAAGGAAGATCATGTGCAAAGATTATTAAGTGACAAGAGAGCAAAGCACACTAGTGGACAAAGAAAGTCAGTAAATCGGAAGCACAGAATGTAAGAAATATTGAAACCTAAACCTGGAAAAAGAAGCTGGGTCCACATCATGAAGGGCTTTATGCCCTGAGAAAACCTTAATCCAAAAAGATACATGTACCACAACGTTCATTGCAGGACTATTTACAATAGCCAAGACATGGAAGCAGCCTAAATGGCCATCAACAGATGAATGGATAAAGAAGATGTGACATATATATACAATGGAATATTACTCAACTATAAAAAGGAATGAAATTGAGTTATTTGTAGTGACATGGATGGACCTAGAGACTGTCATACGGAGTGAAGTAAGCCAGAAAGCAAATACCATATGCTAACGCATACATATGGAATCTTAAAAAGTGATACTGATGAACCCAGTGGCAGGGCAAGAATGAAGATGCAGATGTAGAGAACAGACTTGAGGACATGGAGTGGGGGGGAAGGGGAAGCTGGGACGAAGAAAGAGAGTAGCACTGACATATATACACTACCAAATGTAAAATAGATAGCTAGTGGGAAGCTGCTGCATAACACAGGGAGATCAACTCGATGACTAGTGATGACCCAGAGGGGTGGGATAGGGAGGGTGGGAGGGTGGCTCAAGAGGGAGGGAATATGGGGATATGTATATAAATGCAGCTGATTCACTTTGTTGTACAGAAGAAACTGGCACAACAGTGTAAAGCAATTATACTCCAACAAAGAGCTGAAAAAAAATTTTTTGAATATATACCGAGGATAATGGAAAACCTTTGGGTGGTGTTCGGGAGGAAAGTAACATGATCCACTTTGTGATTTCCTGGCATTGCATACCAAAACCTGCCCAGCATTTTTGTCTAATTTTCAATGACTAAGCATAGAAAAATTGATCCCAATAGTCAGAGGGAAAAAACAACAGCAATAAATATAGATAGGAGAGGAAGAAAGAAAAATACAAAATACTTCAAAAGCAGAGAAATCATACCTCTTTGTTTCTTTTGTATTAATCGTATCTGTGACTACCAAATAACTGTGGTTACTAAATATATATGATCAATATCCAATCCACTACTAGACTGTATAATCATGAGGGCTGAAACAATGTTACCTGGTTGACCATGCTATCTTCAGTGCCAAGGGCAGTGTGTTGAACTAATGTATAGTTTTTGAATGACTGAGCACAGGGATGAAACAGCATACACATCTTAATGGCCTACAGGGCAACATCATATTACAGCAGACTACAGTGTTAATATATATAAATTGTCTGTGTAATTTTGAATTACTTCTAGCACATTTAGTTTGAGAAAGAAGAATAGTACATAATATGTTTTTAGAAAATCTCGGAACGTGTAATTTATTTTTAACTCTCCAAGTAGGAAACTCTAATCTAGCCAGAAATTTGACTCCTCTGATTTTTATATCCAAGGGGTCCAGAAAGCTGAGGTTTTATACTTTTTGCAGTTACCATGACCGTTATTTGGGGGTAGTATTTAAAAGGTATATTCTCCTTTCTTTCTTTTTTCCATTAGGCTTTAGAACGTATGAACTAGCTCTATTCTCAATTGTGAGAAATTCTGCAGTGTGTGTAAAATATTTTTCATGATTCTCATTGAAAATCAACCTCAGTAACTGTGTCTTGGGCTAAAAAGTCTCCAAATGCCTATGATTATGGGTATTAACTTGCGTGCATTGAAAGCAGCCATCTCTAGGTAGACGTGTTATAGCTGTTCAGAGTATTACAGTACCACAAGCAGGAAGCAAGGGTTCCATGTTTCCTTTAAATGCAAGAGAAATACATGTAATCAGCTAACGTATGTCCCATTGGGAATTTAGCCAAAGCCACAAACCCCTGCAGAGAAATTAGTCCACATCAGCCCCTCATTTAAACACACTAGAATCCAGCTCTTAGAGTATATGGAAACAACAATTACAATGTGAATGTAGCTTTTTACAAAAAGTATCAGAATTAAGCATCTGACCTATTATTTGTCAAAATAGTGCTTCCCTCTCCCATTTAATCATTATTTTTTTTAAACTATACTTTTTTCCTCCATGAAGAAGTGATTCTGGATATTTAGGGAAGGGTGTGAAATTGCTTGTATTTGAGTGTTTTGAATTCTAAGAGGCAGGTTTCTTTGTTGACTAAATCAACAAACTAAGCACAACCCTTTCATCCTTCCTAGTAGAAAGCAAAAACCACAGTTATCCCGTGTTGAGGCCACATAAACGCTCTCCATTTAAAGATCAGAGCTGGCAGCTTGTAAAGGATTTTGTCCCCTGACTTGCTAATCATTACAAGGTTAAAGTCATACTATCTGTTTTTGTGCACCTGGAGTGTTGCTTACAAATGCTGCATGCATATATCATTACTATGATTTTTGCATGCACTATTACAATCAGCACAATTATTATTTCTTAGTTTTACATTGCTATGTACCTTTTAATGCACTTTAATTTCTGCAACAATCTTGAATGCAAAAAAAATCAAAAACAAAAAACAAAAAAACTGGGAATATCATTGTAGTTTTGAGCTGAAACAATGAGTTTCACAGATATGTTCTTTTTTTTAATTTATTTAATTTATTTATTGGCTGCGTTGGGTCTTCCTTGCTGCACACGGGATTTCTCTAGTTGCTGAGAGCGGGGGCTTCTCTTCATTGTGGTGCGCAGACTCCTCATTGTAGTGGTTTCTCTTGTTGGGCTCTAGGTACTTGGGCTTCAATAGTTGCAGCACATGGGCTCAGTAGTTGTGGCTCATGGGCTCTAGAGCACAGGCTCAATAGTTGTGGCGCACGGGCTTAGTTGCTCCGTGGCATGTGGGATCTTCCCAGGGCAGGGCTCGAACCCTTGCCCCATGCATCGGCAGGCGGATTCTTTACCACTGCACCACCTAGGAAGTCCCCACAGATATGTCCTTAACTCACATTTGGTAGAAAGATCAAATTCATGAATTCTACAAACAAAACCAAATAAACTTAGACAGACAAACTGATGGCTGAAGTGAGAGGCAATTTTATGTCATAAAACTACATAAATTAAAGCCATTTGAATAACATTCCATGCTGCTAAGAGATTTTCGTTTTCATTTGTCCTCAAACAATACATGAGTTTTATAAAGTTAGTTGTTCTGAAAATAAAAATTTGAATTAGTGTTCAAATTTAAAGTTTTCCGTTCTTCACAAAATGAGTAACTGAAAAGCTATTCAACATTCTCTTAGATATTGTTTTCATAAAATAAAGATACATTGTTATGACTAAATGACCCCTAAATAATCTGGGATTCTTTTACTCTAATGAGGCAACTTCAACCAATTTGAGGAAATTTAATGTTTTTATAAAGAAGAAGTCCATTGAAAACCAAGGAGAACCCTTCTTTCCTTAAGACGTGGGGTCGTACAAGCACATATTCTCAGAACAAATCACCAATATAAACCAATATAAACACCAGTGTCTGGATCATGGCCTGACTTCAACATTTTGACTGACCTGTGATTAACTAGTACTGTGAAACCTACTCCCTGATCCTGAAACATTGATTCTATTTTATATCTCCATACAGGCACAAACAAAATTACAGCATACTTGCCTTCATTATCACTTAAATAGTTTAATTCCTACATGCATTATTACTATTATGGCTCTTTAACAGCTAGAGATGAATATGCATTTCCGGAAGGTGTACCTAGTATCCAAGAATCAAAAGACCTTGACTGAACTCTGGTTCTGCTACTCAAGATCTGCAACCCTAGAGAATCACTTTGCTTTATAAAGCATAGGCAATAACACATTTATTACAGAGGTGTTGTGAGTATTGCATGTTAAGTTTTGGGACGTGACTTTTCAGAATGGTTAGAATCCTAATTTTCTACAAAATAAAATTGCTTCCGGTATAGAGAAATCAACTCAAGTATAAAATTATTATGAAGGTGATCATCACTATTATTTATTACAGGCCAGAGGTGGTGAAAAAAATTCTTTATACTATGTAACCAAGATACTACTGAGGTTACCCTGACACCGAAAGTCAAACTTAATCTCAAAACTCTTCTCACTTCCAGGAGGTGACAGAATATCTTTGATAATGACTATAGAATTCTTACAGAGGATTTTATCTCTTAAACTAATGTCTAGCTAAAATTTACTTTTCTTATGTATTATCCCAGCGTTTACACACATAAATCCGTAATGAATGTCCTTCTGACCCTTTTATATCCCCAATACAACACCTCTATATGCAGAAATGTGTGTGTCAGGCTTCCAAGTTCAGGACAACATATGGGTTTTAAATCACGGAACCATAAACACTTTAAAATGTAATATTATACATCATATTTTAGAAATCCTTTAGCTGTATTACCACCAGGAGTATCTCAGAGGCTGCCCCTCTCTTCAGGCTCAGCCTCTGCTGTGATCCTTGTCCTCTCTTTCCTCTCTAACCTCTGCTCCTCTTTCTTATCTCTAACCTTCATCCCCAATGCCTGTTAAAGTCATTTTCAAAGCCACAAAGCTCTCTCTTGTTTGGCCATCTGATTCCAGATTGTTCCTTGGAGACTCCATCAGCTACCATGAACACAGTTTACTAAGAACTTTCTCTATATCCAGGTCCATTTCTCCATAAGAGAAACATTGATGCTGTGGTTAAAATATATTTTTTAAATTACCCTGGCCCCAACAAACTGACAGCAATTATAGGAGATGAACATAACAGTTTTCATTGACATTTTGCAGATGAGGAAACTGAGGCCTCAACAGTTTAAATCAGCAGCTCCCAACCTCATGTGGTTAACGAGTGGGAGGGCCAGGATTTTTGCCTCTTCTTTGAACACTGTCAGTGTTGCCCTCAGATCACGCCTTGGATTCTGCTTCCCATGTAAATTCCTACTTGGATTTGGTCCTTCCTGCTTTGTCTGCCCTTCATCTGTAGCTGACTCTGCATTTATTCTAGAAATCTCCTGCCACCTTTTTTCTTCTTAGTTTCTAAATTCAACTTCGCACCCTATTTTCCACTTCCCTGTTAAAAGGAATTTCATATCCTCTAAAGATGTGAGATATGTCAGCATCAATCCTATGAGTTAATTCACATAAAAATGCTTTATAAACTATGAAATTCTCACAAAATATAAAGCTTTACTGATGTTGAAATATGCTACATATACCTCATTTGATCAATAAAAGCATGTAAGTGAGTTATTTTAGCCTGCAAGCTGAATGGCAGTTTATAATAAATATCCTTAGTAGAAACATCTATGCAATGATCAATACTAATAACAATCTGTTATCACAGACATCTAACACAATTCTAATGATTTTAAATTAAGATGTGGGATGTGTTCAGATGAAGCCAGGGAAACAATCAGAAGGAATAACCCCACAATTTATACAATTTATTTATTTATACAAGGACCAATTTTCTTATGTGTAAGAGTTAGACTTTCTTAAGAAGTCAAAGAGCTTGGAAGTGAATGTACCCATCACCTTTCTCTGCGCTAAACAGAGAAATGAGACACCATGATTCCTGTGTTCCAAACAAAGCTCCGGATAAAGTAAAATGAAACAAAACTAAAAAATGTTAAATTCAAAGGCCTTTCTATTTCAGTCAGACCCAAAAGATATGGAAATAGTTTGTAGCTATTACTTCTGAGGAAATGAATTGAGCTCAATATGGAAGATGATGTGTGCAAGATTTATAATTTACCTACCAGCTGAACTTCTCTCTGATCTAGAAATCAGTGTCTTGATGATAACCAATGATCATGAACACTCATTGGTATATATACTGTTCAAGACTATATGACCCTTCCATCTCCTAAAACTGATGGGACAGCTGGTAATGGCAGAAACATCTAGCCTACAATCTGGTTACTGGAACAGAGTAGACTAAATGTCTGGTTACAGAAAAATGAAAAACTCTCTTCTTTCATAAACTCTTATGACATACTATGTCAGCCTACAAAGCAGGATTATATTAAAACTAGATGGTCACTATGCTTCATTTTTATTTTGGAAATAGGGATGGAGTGAGGGGAATGAGATGCTAATTACAATAAAAGGATCTGAGTGTAGAACAAAGGCATTCCTAGTTTCCTTTGGCCTAGACAGAGAAATTGTTGGGGTTCTTTTTGTTTTTGTTTTTGTTTTTTTTACTTTTATTGCCTCATATTCTGAATATTGTCCTGGTATAAGGGCTCAATTTTTACCATTTCCCAGTAAGTCAAATTTGGAAAGAATCGAATAAATTAAAATTGGTTGGTTGAGCCTATAAACAAATGGAGTTATCTGCTTTGAGCCAAGGAAAGATTTGACAGTTAGAGCATATGTAGAGATTCGTGGCTGATGCTTTACATTTGGATGTAGTGAGCACTGGAATGCATGAATTTAGAGAGCTTCCCAGAGCAATTGACTCCACTCCACTATCTGCTGCTATCATGTGCTTATCTTATAAACTTACATTAACACTAGTAGATCAAAGCCCTAAACAAGGAAATCACATTTGAAGGTTTCATATTAAAAACCAATGCTCATTTATTCAATTTTTATTATTTTCAGTACAACTGGCTTAATCTAACTAAAAATACTAGATAGACTTTCACTTAAAATTCTGTAAAACCTCAGCGTTGTACAACATTATATTTCCCAAAGCATGTCTGCACTGAGTAATGAGTAAAAGCTAAGGCCAATTGAGGTTCCTATCCGTTCTATGAGCCATAAGAATAAAACATTTTGATTTGTGTTTTGCCTCATCTAAAAAATATTCGAAGAATATGGTGGAAGGCCACAGTAATGAAAATGATCGGTCACTGTTATCTACAAAGAAAACAAATGGTAACATGCTTTCCATGTCCACTGCTTTTGCAATAACCCTATGTATGATTCACATTTGAACCGCTATGTATACACATCTTAACATTTAGTTATTGGAAAATTATAGGCAAAAATACTCTGGATGCAAGAAGTATGCACCACTGTGTTTTGTGTTCCTTAAGGCTAACCAAAACCACAGCAAACTAAATTAATAATAATAAGGCTAAACTAGTAATTTATTATTTAAAAGAAGGAACAACAACAACTAAAAAATGAGCCACTTGAGACAAACTGTGACTTTCAATTCAGCACTCTCTCAATCTTGTTCATCATTTGACTGTAAAATCAGAAGTTGGGGCTTTAAAGTTCACATTAGTTTATGATCCACTGAGAAGTTCTTCCTCATTCCATGAAATCATGGACAATACTTTGAGAGTCAACAGATACAGATTTATACTGCTGTAGATTGATGCATTTGCTTCAAAGGAATATTAATTTGCCATGTTACAGACACTTCATATCATATAGTGGAAAGAACTAGGACCAACTTGGGTGAGACCCCTGGGTTGTAAATCTGGCTCTGTTTCAAAACATTATGACTCACTTTCTCTGTTTTGTCATCTACAAAATGATTAAGAAAGGAAAGACAGAAGAATAGAAGAAAGACAATTCCTGTTTCCTGTCCTAACTCCTAGGGCTGCTTTAAGACTCAGATGTGATCCTTCCTGCATGTGAATACACATTGGAATGTATAAAGGACAAGCCATACAACACTGCAAGTCAAAAAGACATTTGAAGGTATGAAGGCCAATCTTCTCAAGTTGCGGATAAGCAACAGAAGATCAGAGACTGCTGATTTGCTTAAGAGCAACCAAAAATGTAGCAGCCAGAATTCAGGGTTTTTTTGAGACCCAGTCCAGGGATGTTTGAGATTCTTTACACTGATCCTCAATTCACATTATTCCTATTAACCATCAATGTTGTTGTTAATGTCTTACTGGGACAACACATAATATGCCCATCTCTAAATACCACTGACCACGCCTTTCTTTTCGAAAGTTTCCCTCCTTTGTCTTTTTGACACCCAATAATCTGGCTCTCCTGCTGTTCTTTTTCTTCTTTCTTCATCAGCTACCCCTGATCATATCTATGAAATCCCACAGAAATTACTTCTCCACTTTAACTTTGATAACTTCATGCTATCACTGTTTTAACTGTCTTCTCCAAATGGTTGACTATAAAATTTGCATGTCCAACTTTTTCATGTTTAAGTGTTAGTGAGATATTTACATACAGATGTTTCACTCAATGTCAAAATCACAACAGCTTTAAACAAAAGCTGTCAAGAAGACAATGGGTAATGCCTTTAAAAGTCTAAAAGAAAATGAATTTCAACCTAAAAGGCTCAATCTAACAGATGATTAAACAAATGTGACTAATTAAATAGACTGATGGCACATTTAGACATGGGAAAAGTAAAAATATTTAACTTTCATCGCTTCTTATAGGAAGCATTGAGAGCAGGTATTTGAGCAAAATGAGGAAGGAAAACAACAACAAATGAAGATGTGGGGTCCACAAAATAGGGATATTTGAGAGCAGCAAATGGAAGTGTAAGGATGAAAACTGAAGTAGCCTAAAGCGCTTCAGTACAACTTACAACAGGAGAATAGAAACTCCGGAGAAAAGAAATGTATAAATAATCGCTAGAGTATCTAAAATACTTGATTGTTGGGAAATATTTTACATAATTTATACAATTAGTGAAGCATGTGAAAAATATGAAAATAGGCACATAGGAAGCTAATCAAAAAAAAAAAAGAAAGAAAGTAATTGTTAACTCCTGGAAATCTAAGAAGATTGGGAGAAATGTGGAAAGCCATTGCCAAACTTCTCTGACCTATGAAGTTCCTCCCTTTAGACAGATAGTGAGCACTTAACTTTGGGTACCCTTCTACCATGGAAACATGGAATCCATGTCCACTTGTTCTTTTCCTAATCATAAATGTATACTTTGCCCTCCTTGTTTGATAGTTCATGCCAAGTCTATGTCAAAAGTCTCAGGAATTTTCAAATCTTGACCATTTTTTGTAGTTATTATGGAATGATTGACAACAAGAAGTATAATCATATTTTACTACTTGAATCAGAAATAGAAATATTTACACAACCATAATAAATGCAAAGAATGTATACTGTTTGAACCAAAAATTATGATCTAACTTTGTTGGGGGGGGGAGGGGAGGTATAAGCTAATTTCTTATCTAAACAAATAGGAAATCAATAGGTAATTTCCAAATTTTGTTAAGCCAATAAAGGGCAGTGTAAGTATATTATTTAGAAATGAAGAGGTAAATATAAAAATCAACATTTAAAATATTTGAAAGTTACTACTCTGGGAACAAAACCAAAGATATTAATTTTAAAATAATATGCTATAATGTCCTTTCATTTGAAACATGTTTTCTCAAGTTTCTTTTGAATCATAATCTTTCTTTTATACCTCAACATACTTTCTTGACTATAATAGAAATTCAAATATTTGTTTTAGGAATGCTAAATGAATAAAAGAAGAAATTACCATTAGTTTAATGGTATGCAAAATGTCTTTTCTTAAGCTTAACTGTCTAGAGTAAAGTAGAGGGAAGGGGATTAAAACAAAATTAAAGCAAGAATTTTCCCCTGGAAGTTTGAAGACCCATTATTTAAAGGGAGTTTAGACTGTTTGCTTTATATCTTCCTTTTGGATACATTCAATTTTCTTATTTCTTTCAGTGTTGAACATTGCATCCACATTTAACAAACTTAAATACTTTATATTTACCTTGTGTCTTTCCCAAAAGAATTTGAAAAACATACAGTAAAATGGCATGCTTTAACTTGGTTAATAAAATGCAAATGGAAAGTCAGGGCCACAGAAAAAAGAAGAAAACATATATGTTAATGAAAGCCTTTATTTGCATATTGTCAAAGATTTCCTTTGCTTATTTCTTTATACCATCCAAACCTGGGAATAGAGGAAAAATAAGTGAGGAAATTAGCACAAAGGCAAAATAAAGATAGGAAATTAGAACAAAGGCAAAATAAAGATAGGTAAGAGCAATTAAAGCAGGATTAAAATTTTTGTTCAAACTACACATGTAAATTCATGGACACGTTGCTTGAAGAAGACCCAAAATTTGGCTCTGGATTTCAAGCAACTGATACAGAAAATGGAGGTTGTGGTTGAGTGACCAAATGCAAAGTTTTACTCTGAGCTGCCTGGCAGCCAGGGCAAAAATAAAACACAAGTTATTTTCAGAATTCAGATGTCAGTATAATCATTGTAGGGAGATGATGTAGGGTACCACCATAGGAGTCTATTCCATGTTTTTTCATGTATTTATGCTAATGTAGAGTAGGGTAGGGTCACCAGAAAAAAAATAAGATGTTCAGTTAGGTTTGAATTTATGATTAAACAGTAAGTATTTTTTAATATAAGTATTTCCCAAATATTGTAAAGAAATTTTTGTACTAAAATAAGTATTTGTTGTTTATCTGTTATTCAAATTTTATTGTGTCCTGAATTTCTTTTTTTTTCTAAATCTTGCTAGTCTAATCTAGAGTTCTGATAGAACTTCTGTAAATGAGACTACAAATAAATTTCAAGATGTCCATGCCTAATATTCTATATCCTGTAATGTCTAGTTCAATATAAATTCCCAACGTAACGTAACTAATCCCCCCCAAAAAGGTCACCCCAACTATGTTCTGCAAATTAACTTTTTATATTTTATGTATGTATTTGATGATCTGCTATAATTCATCTGAAAATTAGATTTTATCCAAGAATGTAGCATAAATACTTTATTTTCTTTCTGTACTAGGAATACTGGAATAAGGAGGAGAAGACCCATTATTTTAAATCAGTGATTGGACAATTGAAATCAGACAGTCTTTCTATGTGGAAGACAAAAATGGAATCACGAGAAGATGCTTAAAGAACGAGCTATCATTTTCCAGTGGAGAGAAAACTGATTGTTCTTACTACTCTGCTTGGAAAAAAATGATGTCAGTCTGTTGGTATAAAAGATGTTTAGTGCTTATATTCATTGTGTGTAGAACAGAAGGGACAAATCAATATACAGGTGAACAACAAGTAATTCGACTTACGAATAAGGGCATTTTGTTCCAGTAAAATCAAGAACTCTAGAACTTCAAAATCTTTACTTTTTCAGACTTGGAGAATAGGTACATCTTTTTAAAAGGATCTGTGTTCTTCACTTCTAGGCATAAGTTCTCTGCAAAGAAACATAATTAATTCCTAGTATTGGATTGCTTTAATTTTATCATTTTATTACTCCTTTGAGATAGGTTTTCTTTAGTAACATAAAAAGAAAGGAATATGGAATAAATTCAGAGTCAAAGAAACAAAAAGGGGGATAATTGTTGAAGGATATCTGCTACCCAAATTTTAAACTGCATTATACTACAGTTGATTCTTTCTAGAATTAACAAGAATAAAGGCAATATTTTTCTAAGATTCTAAGAAAATTTTCACAAGTTTTCAAGTGCTTCATAATCATCCTTATAGGTGAAATCACGAGCCTCCCTCCACTAATAAATTTGAGAATGGGAAATACTGTGAGAGATGATAAAGTTTTAAAACCTCAGTTCCTAAGGCAGTAGTATCTTGTATTGTTATATTGATTTTTTTTTTAACAAATTAAAGTTCTAGAGAAAACTGCTCTAAAACTTTCATTTCCAACAGTTCAGATGGGTTCTTGGTATAAATGCTTTCTTAACATTTATCTAATTCTGTAAAAAGGACACAGACATATGGGAAGAGCACGAGAACATGGAAAATGTACTAATATTTTAGAGATTAGATTGCATTTCCCCCAGTGTCTGAGTCACTCCGTAGCAGCTAAGATGTATCATTAATTTCCATGTACTTCCGATTCTCTAGTGATTCTAGGGGAGAAAAAGTCATACTGATATTCCACTGCGGTTGACTCTCCAAAGACATTAAAGCTGTTGGCACAATAAATATGTGATAGACAACAATGAGGAGACATGAAATATTAAATTATGTCTTCTGTATTCAAGTCAACACAAATATATTTAATATATACTCTGCCAAGTAGTGGTTTCGCTTCTGGGGCTACAAAGATTTAAAAATAAAAACTGGAGAAAATGTACCCATAAGTCAATAAATTATTCTTCTGTATGATAATAACAATAGAAGTATATAAGTTGAGTATATCCTTAATATATACATGCTTAATAATATATACACACTATTTACATATAAAGTATATATACAGTGTACATATATATACACGTATTTACTTCTACATTTAAATAAGTTATAAAACTAAAATAGAGAAGAATCAATATAAAATTCTACTTTTATTTTCACACCCATAAAATTATCTTTTTTACCTGGAGAGTATCTTCCTCACTTTGAAAACTAATGTCACAAAGGATAGAGTTAACATGGAGAAGTGAGGCTGCTTAAAGAATAATGTTACCCTTTCTGCAGAGGGTAACTCATAGATCTAAGATTTCAGTGTTGCAATTATTATTTTTTTTAATGAAGAAGAGGAAGGAAGAACATTCAATGCACAGGGAATTGTTTTAAATACACAGATATATGTAATTTCATGATTTGTTCCAAAAAATCACAAATAATTGTGATATTAGTAAAATGTCAAGTTGAAGTATAGGAGAAAATGACCTAAGATGAAGCCCGACAGATGCCAAGTGCCATGTCATGAAAGAACGCACTGAGCAATTAAAGACTGAAATATTATTTCAAAGTCTATGAGTTGCCAGTGAAGGGTTTTCAACACACCAGAAAGATCACTTGGAAGAAAGCAGATAAAGGGTCTTTAGAGTGGGGCATGTGCACTAGGGTATGGGTGGAAATCCTAGAACTTCAATTTCTATGTATTCATATTTATTCCTTTTAAAATGCCTATTTTTCATAATAAATACAGTAGTACATATTTAATTTTAAATTAACAATATAGGTGACTATACACGCATTTTTTTTTTAAACTGATGGGTTGAATGTCCAAATAAGTTTTGGAAACCATTAATATTGAGAACAGTTTGATGGAGGCATAAAAGCAGAGATGGGGAAGTCAGATAAGACACAAGTACATTAATTCAGGTGAAGGGGCGAGGGCTTCCACCAAGGCAGGAGCTATGGGGATGGAGAGGCGAGGCCTGACTTGGCTGAGATTCAGCAGGTGGCCTTTCTCTATGGAAGACATCTCACTTGCACCTAATTTGTTACCTGCACAGAGCAGACCTGAATCTATGTGTTCAACATAATCTTGGAGGATTTTGTGATATCTAAGTTTTGTCTAACTCTTGGACTTTGGCTGGGAAATCACATTTCTCTGTAAGATTATAGCAAGCCTAGAGGTTTTTCTATACATTTTTCCCCTCTGTATCTCCACAATGGTCACTTGATCAGAAGACACAGAGAAAATTATCAGGAAATGAAGAAGAAGGAGAAGGAAGAGGAGAAGGAGGAAAAAGAGGGAAGGAGAGGGGACAGGGAAGGGGGAGGCATAGTGAGGGTTGAGAGAGGAAGAAGACTGTCTTTTTTTTTCTTTAGTTAATTAATTAATTTATTTATTGGCTGTGTTGGGTCTTCATTGCTGCACATGGTCTTTCTCTAGCTACAGCGAGCGGGGATACTCTTCATTGTGGTGCATGGGCTCCTCATTGCAGTGGCTTCTCTTGTTGCGGAGCAAGGGCTCTAGGCACACGGGCTTCAGTAGTTGTGGCACACAGTCTCAATAGTTGTGGCTCACAGGCTCTAGAGCACAGGCTCGGTAGTTGTGGCCCTTGGGCTTAGTTGCTCCGTGGCATGTGGGATCTTCCTAGGGCAGGGCTCGAACCCATGTCCCCTGCATTGGCAGGTGGGTTCTTAACCACTGCGCCACCAGGGAAGTCCAAGAAGATTGTCTTCTGAGAGAGAATTTCTTTTAATAAAGTCAAAGTCTGATTTGAAATGTCATTCTTTTGGTCATTTCCTCTCACCTCATCGTCAGGCATTTTTTTCTTCAGGTACTGACGTTCAGAACGGTTTTCCAAGCTAGACTGACTTCCTCTTTTCAGAGTAGGTCTACTTCAGAGAGATTCATTGCTCATTGAAGACACATGCTCAACAGTCTATTCTCTGCCATTCTGGAAACTAAATTTACTGCAGGAGAGGTTTGACCTCTAGCCATTCTGCAGATTATATGTAGGGTTTTAATCATTACCTTTGTATGTACTTATCTATCAACCTAAAATCATATACAAATATATATATTCCTATACATAGACATAGACATATTACAAATGCATAATATATGTATACACATATATAACCTTTCATCATATGTATGCATGTCTGCATATTAAATGTGTGTGTGTGTCTGTGTGTGTGTGTGTAGTTTGGCACAGGAAAACAATCAAGAGCTCTGAGGTATGACAGCCCTACATTTTAATCCCAATTCTAGCCCCTATAAGCTATAAAAAAATGATAATTTGATTAACCTCTTTGAGCCTACCCTCCTAACCTCTAAAATGGTGATGAGTGCCCACCTTGTCATTTTATTGTGTGGATTGAATGAGATGTTACATGTAAATTGCTGGTTTACATTGACAGTAGGTATTATTTTGTTGTGGGAGACATAGTTGCCTTCTTTGACTTCAAAGATGTTCTCACTGAAGTTCAGAGATAAAAGGCACTGAAAATTTAATAGAATTCCTGTTAATTGTTTCAGTTATATGGTAAATACAAAAATGAACAAAACAATTAATCAAGTACACTGGGGCTCAAAGCCAAAGCTAGCGGTGATGCTTATTGAAATGCATGTACAAAATACGAATGGAAAACAGAGAGCGAGAAAGAGAATGGAATGGCAAGTGAAAGAGATATTATTTGAGCTGGACTATAAAACTTAACTTATCCAGAGGTGACATTTGGCAAAAGGTAAGAAGTAAAGAAAGGGACCTCTGGGGTTATGCAAAGCAACGCAAAACCTTTGTGTATTTGTGGCAAAGGAGAACCTTGTTCTCTTGCTTACTTGGGACCTGGCTACTCTTGTTTTTGATACACAATTCAATGCATTTATGTATCTCATTTCTCCAGATATGGGAGATTAGAAATAAAATTTTCAGGCAAGATGGATTTGTATTGCTGGTGGCCAATCAGTGTCTTGAGAGCAAAGCAGAGCGACAGCTAATGATTTGATGACAGAGGAAGAAAGAGAAAAACCCATAAAATCAACCATTAGAATTTCAAAATGAAAGCAGCTGCTGGGGGGAGGGGTAGTGCAAGAAAAGTTACCTCTAAAATAACTTTTTCTCTTTAGGCATCAGCATGTTACAAACGACATCATAACTGCTCCTTGAAAAGATGAGTCATCAAAAACAAGTTAAATTAGGTTTACCATCTCTTTCAATAAAATTAAACTGTAAAATGTATTGTCGAGTGATACCATTAAAAGAATTCATATTTCTTTCAAAGACTTAGTGTTAAAAAGCTGCATAGTTGTGGGTTGCTTAAGCTTTGTGAGCCAGATTTCTTAACTATGACATCAGCATGGTAATATTTACCTAGTGGTGTTGTGGAAGGTTGTAAATAAGATAATAATAATAATAAACATGCCTAGTACCTGGACTGACACGTGAGATATTAATTAGTTCATTTCTGCTTTAAAAGGATTTGCCTTAGTTCTTTGGAAAATTCATTTCTTGAGTCTTTTATGGTGAAAGTTAAATTAGTACTTATTTCCTTTTCTTTTTGGTTAAATGGTCAAATAGCTAAGTGTAAAGAGTTTTTAACATTTGTCTTCATCTATTGAACTATACGTTGATACCCTGTCACAGGGGTTCTTTCAAAATTCACAATTCCTTTAAGAGTTGAAGAACACCACATGGCACTAAAGTGGAGAAAGAACCATTTGTTCTTCATGAATACAAGGTGTGTGTGGGATTTATCACACAACTGTGGGAACTCAGATTCTCTCCTTGTTGATTCACTAAGCCTGAGTAGTTGGAGTCTTAGCCCACAAAAAAAATTAATGTGCATGTACATGTTGGAGAAGAAATCGATTTGTCTCATTTTGTTTGATAGACTCTGGAATGAACATTTATTAGCAAAGAATGGGTTACTAAAGAGAAGCTGCATATGATTTTCTGTGGAAGCATATATTTTATTTGAGATTTAGAGACCTTTAACATGAGTGAAACTTCATTCAGAAATGTTATCCATTCTTTCACTGAAAGCAATCTTTTTCCTTTTTGAAAATAAAAAATCATTTCCACTTTCATTAGATTCTTTCAATTCCATTCCAAAGCAGTGCTGCTGAAGTACATCTCTATTTTGCACATTGCCCTATCAGCAACATGTCTCTGCAATACCTTTCACACCAAAGGAACAAGGAGTATTTGATTGAACTTATCCATGGTTCAATTCCCTCATTCCTTTCTGGGGAAGATGAAGCAAGAGAACTTGTTACTGGTAGTTAAAGAGAGTTCAAGCTGCACTGCTTGTTGCAAATGTTCAATCTTTCAGCTCAGGCAATCAACAAGCATACTGTCTGACCCCCTGTCTGGGTTCCAGGCTCTCAGACTGAGCAAGGACTGATTCATAGATCTTTGGAAGCTCGTCACCTTTCTAAACTATTCACACCCTACCATCGACGCGCGCGCGCGCGCACGCACACACACACACACACACACACACACACACATGCAGATACACACCCTACTCTTTCTGAACATCATGCATAGTTTGGAAATGTGCCTTTCACTTGTCTCTACTCATCAAATCTCATCTGAATTGTGTCTCATTATTTTAAAATACTATCAAGATAAAATAAAGTAACTGTTCAATCTTCTTTTCAGTTTGGGTGTAAGACTGCATTAGGAGTTGAGGATTTTTGCAGAGAGGACCTGGAGTGGTCAGAAACAAAGAGAAGCAGCAGAGGGTCAAAAATCTTAAGAGTAGAGTATACCAAGGATGAAACCGCTAAATCCAATTTTCCTTAGGAATAAGGGGTGAGTTTACATCCAGGAAAAGAATATAATAAGCCAAATGGTAAGGAATGAAAGTGAGGCTAGAGTAGGAATGGGATGGATGTAGGACTTCTGACATGGCCACAGCTGATTCTTTGTATAGGGTGACTTTTGTATGGAGCTTTGTGGAACTTGGATATAAGTTATAAGTGGAGTCTGCATATAAGATCACAATAGTTTCAGGTTTTCCTATAGACACAATGCATAAACACAAAACATACTAAGAACATGTGGCTCAATATCAACACAGTACATGAAACTCACTCACTTATAGCATTCCCACAAATATTGACTATCCCTCTACCAAGGTAATAATCTCAATATCTATATTTTTTCCTCTCTTTTTCTCATTCATCTGGCACTTCAGTCAGAATGTGAGCTCTAGGGGAAAAACATCTTACCTCTCTGTCTGTACTATCCAGTAGAGTACACAGTGTGTTTGCTGAAGTGGCTTTTAGCATAGCAAGCCGATCATCTGGAAGAGATTTACAAATCCTGGACCATTAATAAAGCTAAGTGACCTGGATAATGTAAGATCAAGTCAAGGAAATATAGTTTCAAAGGGGTGAAGGGGTCTAAATGCATCCTTTTATAAAATCCAGTTGCATTAATTCAAAAAATATTTATTGTACACAAATTTTGCTGTCATGTAGATGAAGAGCTATCATCAGCCATATTGTCTTATTGTCAATAGCTGGTGCATTCTTCCTTTTATGATGTCAATTCCTGAAGCCAAGGATCAAACTTAACTCAGCGCTCCTGCGAAACATTTAGACTGAATATCGCTCTTTCTGCATTTCATTAGAATTTTTAGGACAGTGGTTCATGGCAAAAAAATTGAAACACAAACACACAAACAAAAAACCTATGCAGTGAATCATTAACATTATTTTCAGCTAATGAAACACTGAAATGATAGATTATAGAAGAACCTGGACATGTTTGACATTAAGATATTTGAAATAAAGTATGTGAATAAAGTCATTAAATTAACCAATAGTTAATGCTTGAGTTATATTTTAGTTTGGACAGATCTTATTAATCCATGTATGTTTAAAAAACTGGGGGATGACAAGCATATAACAGTGTAGGTTATATCTAGATTTTCCTTTGTTCATACATCTTTCTCTAGCTACTGGCTTCTCTTTACAGGAAAGTTCTTCAAGAGCTGTGTCTCACTCCTATCTCTTTACTTGCTGGCATAAAAGCCTTACCCTGCATGGATGGTCAGGTGAATTAACTCATCTGTTCCCGGCTATCTCCTTAAGGCACTTAAATAGGCTTTTGTCAACTACTCTACTGAAAAGGCTTCTATCCACTGTTTACATGTTGCCAAATACTTGTTACATCCAAGGCAGGTAATCATTATCTCAAGCCATATTCTGGCCTTTACTTTGAAAATTCAGAGATGTAGTAAAATTGGGTTGCTGAGGAAAAAAAGCCTCCTATCCCCTTTTGGATGCCATTCTCTACAAATAGCCAGTGGAAGCACCAACAGTACACATTTGAGATCAAATCTGAAATGAAAATGCCCACCCCTACAGGCAAAACAGAGCTTGAGAATGAAGTTGGGAGAGCAAATACATCATGTTTTTTCATATTAAAAATGTAAAATATCTGTTAGTCAAAACTATAAAAGATAAAAATATAGGTAAATGATAAATTGGGTATATAAAATACAGAGGCAGAGTGTTCATATTTGTATAAAGAGGTCTTAGAAAGAAAAAAGGACCAAATCGCAATAGGAGGATAAGCAGAGCCCGTGATGAAAAATTCACACAGACAAAAGCAATACAAATGGTCCTTTTTCGGAGCCTCACTAACTTAAAAAGACAAAGTAAATGAATAGAATGCCAAGGTTTACTTCTGACATTAGCAGTGATTTTGAACTTAAACTCCATGTAAAGAAGAGAGTATAGAGTCTTTTCTTTCATTGCAAGCGGGAATGGTAAATAGTAAAAATTTCATACTGGGGAATATGTAACATAAATCCCAAACTCTAAAATTATCCATTTCTTTTAACCTTGCAATTTCATTTCTGGAAATGTATCCTCAGTAAGTGAATTATAAATGCACACAAGTAGAGAACTGAAAGAACCTTCATGGTAACCCATTTTTACACAACTTTGGTCACCCAGACCCCTTGGAATACTGACACCAACCACCAGCTCAAGACACAGCCTGACCTATGCCACAGAGGATCACTGAGTGGCTGGCATTGAAGCCTTGCCCTGCACAGAAGGCAGGTGACCTGAACCTGCCTGCTTCCTGCTGCCAACTGACACCATGGTCACCACGCACGCTATCCTACAGCTGCTACCCTCTCCTACTGAACAGGAGGAAAAGAAATGCCCAGTGCCCCATAACAGCCATCAGGATTCCTTCTCATTCAGATCACGGCTAAATTCTGTGAGACTAAGTTTTCCAGAGACTGCAGGGACAAAATTCTTCCTCACAAGGCTTTCCAAAACTGTAAGCCCTTCTTATCATCCGTGCTGACCTGACTTTTAGCCCCGTGGTGCACTGAGCACACTTTACATTAACTCACCCTCCCACACAAACTTTTTCTATCGAATATTTTCATTAGGTCTTTGGAACATTCACCACATAACCAGAAAACCGCCCCATATTCCCAGTCTCCACACTTCAACTATAGTGGGCTCTCGCTGAATTTACACTGCTTCTCCTGTGTTTTATCCAATGGAGTCTTATGCATTCTGGATTGAAAGGCTGTAGGTGGGTCAGGGTCCTCTTTTTGTAGTCTAGGCACTTATCCTTCCTTGTTCCTTGTTGCATGCCCCTCTGTCCGTCCTCACTGGTCTCCTTCTCAGGCTCTGGTAATCTGTGCCTCATGCATTGCAGTCTTTGTTATATGACTGACTGGCTTACTCTCCACCCCAGCTCTGGCTTTAGAGTCACAGGAGCAACATACCAACACTCTTGCTTTTCAGAGACCCATCTCCTCTCCCATGGCCTCTTCCTCCTTCCAAGCTGCCCACTGGAACTCATCATTGCTTCAGATGGCTCCAAGTCCACAATCCCAACCTTCTGGCTAAGCTGTATTTCTGCTGACCACGTTCTTTGGACCTCTTGTCTGCAGACCACTCCACATTTTCCTGTCCATCAGCCCCTCTTGGGTCACTTGTCTCCACACCCAGCGCCATTTCAATCCTTCTCTTACCCATTGCCTAAATCCCAGGGCCTCTCTGGCCCTTCCTTATATATACCTGGAAAAAAACCCATCCTGGATGAATTCAACTTTGACTTCTTCGAGTCAATTCCAGACTGTGGAGTTGAGGCAGAAGAAACCTCACAAGACAGCATTTGGATACCTCTATAAAATCAAGGTTCAAACTCAAATGGGTTTCCTCACTGCTTGCAATGCTACCATGTTTCCCATCAGCTCTTTCTCTCTCAACGATGACTTTAAATTTTCCCCCACTCTTTAAATACCTCATTTACCTCCCAACATTCATCAAATGACCTTGCAACTTACTTTGCAAAAGTATAGATTTTGAAAAAAGCAACCGCTTTGACTTCTGTACTAAAATGTCCAAACCTACGTACATCTACTCTCATTCTACTGTCATCTGCTCTTCAGTCCCCTGCTGTGGGTGCTCTGCATCACATCTCCCCACCCTCCCCCAACCTCTCAGGAAACATAGCCTAAGGATTATTCCCAGCGTGAATGCATAATTACTTCCTCTGTGTGCTCAATAATTCCTCTCATCAGCACCGAGACACGTGCAAATCTCTCCCTTCTTTAGAAAGTGGAAAAACTAGCCCCATTCCTTCAACCTCTCCTTCTCTATCACCGTCTCTACCCCCTTCACAGTGCAGTAGAGATGGTTTTGTGCTTTCAGCATGAGTTCTGGAATCAGGTTGACATGGAATCAAACTCTGATTTTGCCATTTACTCTATGAGTGACTTGGAATAATAAGTTCTCTGAGCCTCAGTTTTCCCATCTCTAAGAGAATATACATATGGTTCTTGCTTCACAGGGATATTGCAGGGGTTAAATAAAGCAGCACATGTAAAGCACCAAGTCGGCTGTCTGAGATCTGGCCACTACTTTAAATATTATTCATAATTGTTATTTATAGCCAAACTTCCGGAAATAGTTGAGTGCCCTTGCTCTCTCCATGTCCTTACACCTATTCTGCACCTCAGTGACCTACACTCTATATTCCACTCCAACACTCAACTAAATTCTTTAGATTGCTAGTGACCTTCAATTCCCTCCATTCAGTGAGTACTTTTCAGCTTTCACCTAATTTGATTTCTCAGCAGCCTTGAAAAAATTACTTTTTAAAAAACATTTCCTTGCCTTGTGCCCCATGGTCCCTAAGACTTGCCGATCCTTCTCAGTGTCTCTTATCAGACATGGGGATTTTATTTAAAATACAATTTTTATCTTCCTTCCATGCCAAGAACTTATAGTTTTGTAAAATAATTGTTATTATAGACCTAAAATTGATAGGATGTTTTGTTTCTCTTTTTAGGTATAAAATGAAATCCCTATACCATCACTTGAAGCATAGTTTTTAAAAGTAATAGATTCTCAAGTTATTGATTAAAATTTCAAACCATACAAAAAGCTAAAGAAAAAAGACCACTTCAAGACCTTAGTCCCCAATATAATCACTTTAATACGTGTGTGTGTGTGTGTATGTATGAATTTGCAAACAAAAAAAAAAAAAATCAAGAAATTCCTTTAAGGAAAAATATCTGAACCAGAGGTTCTCAACTGACAAGCAGTCTAGATTCTGAAGCATAGACATAAAGCCAGATACTAGGTAAACAGCATCTGTTTAGGACACAGGTCCTTACTTGGTGAGAACCTGGCCATGTTTTGTAGTCAGGTAGGCCCAACGTGTTTCAGTTGTATAAAGATGCCTAACAAATTATCCCAAAATGTAATGGCCCAAAACACCTTGTGTTTATTTTCTCAAGATGCTGTGGGTTGGCAATCTGGGCTGTGCTCAGCCCAGCAGACCTTCTGGTGGTCTCACCAGGGGTCCCTCAGGTGGGCGCAACCTTCAAGAAGCTCTCCTGGGATGTGATGGTAAGAGATGGCCTTGCTCACACGGTTAGTGTTGATCCCAGACATCAGCATGGCCTCCACATCATTTTTCATCCTAAAGAAGATTAGCCTTGGCTTCAGCATGTGAAGGGAAGAGGGCAGTAAAAGAGGGAGAACAGAAGCTGCAACATTTCACAAGAGGAGCCTCAGAAGTCACAATACATCTGCAGTGTTCTATCGGTCACATAGCAAGTCACATGTCATGACCAGATTCATGGGGGATAAAAAAATCCCTCCATCCTAAAGAAGATATGGTATATATCTATATCCCCAATGGAATACAGCCATAAAAAAGAATGAAATAATGTCATTTGCAGCAACATGGATGAAACTAGAGATTGTCGTACTAAGTGAAGTAAGTCAGATAAAGAAAGACAAAAACGATATGACATCACTTATATATGGAATCTAAACTATGACATAATGAACTTATCAATGAAACAGAAACAGACCCACATATATAGAGAACAGATTTGTGGTTGCCAAGGCCAGGGGGGGAAGGGATGAATTAGGAGTTTGGGATTAGCGGATGCAAAATATTACATATAGGATGGATAAATAACAAGTAGGGAATATAGTTCCCTACTGTATAAAACAGGGAACTATATTCAATATCCTGTGATAAACCACAATGGAAAAGAATATGAAAAAAATATATATATATATTTATGTGTATATATGAGTAACTAAACACTTTGCTGCATAGCAGAAACTAATACAACATTGTAAATCAACTATACTTCAATAAAATAAATTTTTAAGAAAATCCATCCATCCACCTCTTGGTGGGAGAAGCAACAAAGTCACAGTGCAAACAAATGTGCCAACAAGGATGGGAGGAACTGCTGTCACCATCTTTGCAAACAATCTATCTCAATACCATTTCTTGAGGTAATGTTTCTAAAAGTATAGAATAAATTGCACAGAATTACAGAGGAAATCAATTATAGAGTTATCCAATTATGAAACTATTAAAAAGAACTATATTTTTGATATAGTAATATGAGTTCTTTATTTTTCCCATTAGGAATACAACATCTAGAGTCTAATAACTACCATAATTTCAAATTAGTAGTGAGCACTATGATATTTTGAGATATCTGCAAAAACTGTAATGAAGTTTTTTCTTTAACTATGATATTTTCATTGGTGACAAATTCATCCTCTTGTGGTTTGTTTCCTACATTCATAATTGAGGGAAATGCAAACTTTCAGCCAGAGGTTAGAGAAAATAAAGGTGTAAGTTTTTTCTCATCTAAGATCATGACCCCTGACATCCGAAGACCCAGGTGACATAGCCTGCTGCAGGTACTTGGCTTGTATATGTGTGTGAGACACTCTGCATCCAGACATTAGGAAATATAATCCAAATGCATCCAGCTCTTCTCTGCAGGATCCAAACTCAAACCATCCATCCCTGCATCTGCCAAATACTACTCGGATGTTCCTGACACGTCAGGCTCTGTGTTCCTTAAATTTGGAGCTCCGGGAGTAGAGTGAACTGAACAGGAAAAGTGTCTGCCCTGGAAGAGCACACACCCTAGTGAGTGTTATCTTATCATGAATAAATGAATTGCTCCAGCTCTTACATCTACCACTTAAGGAGCTGTTACAGTGAAGAATTTTTTTTATTTGGTACCGTAAACAGCTGCTTCACACATTACCCAGTACAAAACCCTGTTGTACTTGGCAGTTGTTAGAAAAGTACCTCTTGAATGAGTGGAGGGCTGTTCTTTATGCCTTAGTAGTAATAATACCAAAACTCCAGAAAGCATTCTTGTAGCTCTTTTTCCCTCTCACACTAAAATATTTCAAATTATTTTTCTCTATGATGCCTTGATCAGCAATAAAAACAAACAAGATAAGTATGTCAAGTGGTAAAAGTTTATCTGAGTAGAGATGTCCTCTTGAATACCTTGGGAATAAACATAATGTAAGCATACCATTTAATGATAATTCTCTGCGAGAATAGATCCAAAGGAGATTATTTCAGTGGGTGCTGTGGGCACAATGCTGGTCCTGAAGCCAGTGTTTAAATCACTATCAAATATAAAACTGCACCTGTTAAAACAGTAATTTTCTGTAAGGCAGTTTCTGTGTTTACCATAAAATAGCACTGGCTTGATCTTGATAGAAGATGAAATTGGGTTTTCATCCAAAGAGGCAATAAATAGTAGCACACTCAGCAGATTCCTGCACTTGACTTCCTTCCTACACACTGTTCCTAGAGAGCAATGATAGGAAGGTTGTTTTTATTTTTTTTTATTAATCTTGGTCCTTTCTCATGAGAGAGTGAAGCACATTTTCTCGAGTATGGGTTCACCCAAAATTCTGTACTATTGTTAAAAGCCTGACAACTCTACAAGGTAAATAGAGCATGCAGGATATTATAGCGTAGTCAGCCTTCGTCACCTCTCAATTACATAGTTAATCCCATCACTTAATTCAGACTTGATGATCCTCCTGATGGGCCCCCTTCCTTTTATTACTACCCACTTGTCTTCTTCTGGATTTATTATCTTTTCTACAATATCTCTTCTAGATGCCATGGTCCACCACTCTATTTAAGCCCCTATTAACACAATACACTGAATTTTGCTACTATCTTTCCACCATTCACAAAATAGAGATTTCTCCATTTTGACTCAATCCTGCATCTGTCTTCTTTCCGCTATGTCTTGAGTCATAAAAAATTATATATATATTTGTGTATATTATATATAACAATTATATATAACTATATATATAACAATAGAATATATATTATAATATATAATATATACGTGTCGTGTGTGTGTGTGTGTATATATATATATAAATCTAGACTGTGCCCTTTATACATATATGGGCCCCAGCTTTTGCTGAATCTGCAATGTCTCTTGATAATCCTTTTCTTTTGTCATTCTTCCCAGCATATATACTGAACACATATCACGCTTATCAAAGCCACGGTGCTCCCCATTTAAATACCCCTCCTAAATCATAAACAAAACAGAAATCTTTAATCAAAATTCCCTTCACATTGCTACGCTGAACCCCTTACAAATGTATCAGTATCTATTTCCTCTTTACCTCCTGTCATGGTATACCCTATGGTGAAGATCACTTTGCTCTTCTAACCTCTTCACTTTTGAGCCAGAATTACACCATCTTCAGACTTTCCTGAGACCTTCCTCCACTACTGATTCCCTCTTTTCTGTATTTGCAATCTTTCCCTTTCAACGGGAAGATCTCCCCCTTATCCCATAACCAGAATAATTCCCTGTCCTATTAACAAACAAATAAAAACAAACAAAAAAATTTTGTAAATGAAAACCCAAGGTTTGTGTATTTTCTAATCCTTTCTTCAGCTTTCTTTTCACATCCAAGCTTCTAGAAGGTATGATCCATCCTCTCTGTATCTGATTTCTTGCTTCTTCATTCAGTCCTTGACCTCTTATAAACCAATTCCTGTCCTATGTCCCCCATTATTCCATTCAAACCACTCATGTTAATGTAACAAACAAGTTCATAATTCTCAGCTCCACACCACACTTCTTTAGTCTCAACTTCCTTAACCTGTCTGCCACCGTCAGATACTGTCGACCCTGTTCAGCCCAAGATTCTCTCCCATCTTGTTGTCTGATGTGCTCATAACACCCTCTACAGCTACCACTCTGGTCTTTTCATCTCGTTCTCTTGCCTGAGTGCCTCTTTCTCTGTCCATTTATTAAATGTAGTTTTACCCCATTTGCTTGTCTTGTGTCTTCCCTTGATTTCATGATCCCACTTAATCTCGTGGCTTCCACGCCCACCTAATGTTGCCAGGTTCCAAATAAATTTCTCCTATTCACATCTCTCTCTTGGGTTGCCTACTGCTTACCTGAGAATAGATATGGTAAAGAAACATCAATATCATCATATCCAAGTGGAACGCATTACCTTCCCTCTCCTTCCAATATATACATCAGGCACTAAATTATTCCTCTACCTCCAACTCTGTTATTACTTACAACATGGCACGTTGCGTGAGAAATCTGGGTGTCTCCTTCAACAATCTGACTGTGCTTTCACTTCCAAACAAGACCCCTTCTTGTTTCTGGACTCCACCCCATCTTCTCATCTACCCCTCTCACTTCTTTAGTTCAACTCCATTATCTCCTGCTTAGATTAGACAGATGTTAGTGCCCCAGTTCTGACATGTAATTTCTGATTTCACTTAGTGCTATTATCTCACACAATGGCCCACACTTCAGCCTTTCCGACATGCAGATCACATCCTTATATGCCTTTCCCCCATACTTTAACACATTGTTTTGTCTGTCTAGAATCACGTTCCCATTCTTTTCCACTGCTCGGTCCTCTGGGAGTTACTTATTTATCCTTCTAGGCTCGTTTAAAACATAACCTCCTTACTAAAGACTTCCTGAGTTTCACTAGGTGGAATTAGGCACTTAAAATGTAAAAAGATAATTTTAATACATGATTTTGGGGACCTCTTATTGATTTCATACT
Organism: Hippopotamus amphibius kiboko; assembly: GCF_030028045.1. Taxonomy (NCBI): domain Eukaryota; kingdom Metazoa; phylum Chordata; class Mammalia; order Artiodactyla; family Hippopotamidae; genus Hippopotamus; species Hippopotamus amphibius. The sequence continues at coordinate 169,702,684 of NC_080189.1, forward strand.
ATCACCTCCACTAAGCTATAAGCTGAATGAGACAAGAAGCTATGTTTTATTAACCTTCTTTTTTCCAAAGCCTAGCACAATGCCTGAGCCATATTAGATACTCATGAATGAATGAATGAATTTGGGGGCAGTACCACGGCAAATACAAACACATTTGTGTTTTCCAGAAAAGGCAGCAGCACCAAACATGATGCTTAACACAAAAAGTAAGTGGAGAGAAGGTGGGATTTTATAGCAGATTCCCTATAGAACATGTTCTTATATGTTACCATAGTCCTAAAGCTCTAGATAGAAGCTGAGTGGGTGACAGTCAAACCTTGAGCAATAAGATGACTAAAAGAACTGAATACACGATTTTCAAATTATTTCCTCAAGATATTGGACACTGACACAGCCACTATTCTTAGTCTGAGGATCTATTCTATTCGAGAAGGCATGGGGGATGCAAGCCCCATTTCAGAAATGGAGAAAGTGAGGAATGAAGCAATTACTAAGTACAGGTAAGTTTATGAGCAATTTTGACCTTGCAGTTGTAACATTAGCTCTTTCCCTCTTATACTCCAAAAAGCATTTCACAATGCAAGTGAGACTAAGGTTACTATATATTAAAATAATCATTCATTCAGTCCAATTTATGAATACATAAACCATCCACAAACTTCAATACTTTATTACTCGCAGCACTTTGTGAATATATTCCTCCACTGATTAAAATGCACCTGTGTGTCTTGACAGTAGAGTTGGAAATCATTCCATTAGACTATTGATTGGCTCAAAAACATCTTTCCTTTACTGGCAACCTTCAAAAATGTAAAGAATCAAAAAGGATCTCCGTACTTTAGTCTCCAGTTACATTTACATTCATGTTATTAGTATCTATTTCTCAAAAAATAGTCTTTCAGTGCCATGTGGTATCTTCGATTGGATCCTGAACAGAAAAAGAGTATAAAGGTGGAAAAACTGTGGAAATAGTGTGTAGGTTAGATAGTACTATTATACCAGTCTTGATTTGTTAGATTTGAGAAATGTACCATGGTTATGCAAGGCGTTAACATTAGGGAACACTGGGTAAGGGGCATGCGGGAGCTCTCTGTATTATCTTTGCAACTAGCTGTAAATCAAAAATTATTGGAAGATAAAAGTTTTTTTAAAAGATATTATGTAATTCTTATAGAGATCCTTTTTGGGAATTATTTTTACCATGAACAAGCAAGTTAATTGGTTCCCAGACTCATTACATATTTATCATCTGAAAACAGGCAGTGAGGACAACAAAGAGCCTCTAGTGAATTCCCAGCAAAGATCGTCATCATGCCCTTTAATAAGTAAACACGAGCTTACAGCTGTTCCAGTGTTACTGGTTGGCCATTGCAGGGAAAGGGAATGAAGTGCCAGGAGATAAAATTGATTTTTTACTCCTTCTGCTAGATAATAATGCCTAACATCTATCTTACTTTTAAGATCAAGGCCGGGAACTAAGACACAGCCTGGAGGCGAAAAAAAAAAAAATCAGAGTCAATATTATGCATTATCCCTTAGCCATATAAGATTCATGCTAAAGTTAATACTACGGAGACAGGTCAGAGCATATCAATTTAGAATTATTTTTCAAGATTAGAGTGGAAGGTCATTTCCATGTGCCAAGGTTATGTTTTTGCTACATTAAAACATGAGTGTGTATGTACACGTGTGTGGGGAGAGGGGCATAATGTGCTACAGATTAGGCCAGACACCAAAACAGAATATAGGAGAAATGGTTTTATTTTGTTTGCACCTTCGTATAACTGACTGGGTACGAATAGTGATGATCAGAATCTGGAGGACACACAAGCAGCATCAGGTATTCATATTTTCTAAATGAAAATATTCATATTTTCTAAATGAGCGTGCATGGAACACCTACTGTGTGCTTAGAGGAGGCTGTTGAAAAATAAATCTAATATTGCAAGGTACAAAAGTATCCGGAGTAGTAGACTGAAATAATGATCTGTTTTTTCTTTCCTTTATATAATACATAAATTCTCACTGACATTGGTAGGACTTAAGAAATAATAGAGAATGAAAAATTGCACTTCATTTCCATTTATGCTCTGTCCTTAGCAGAATCTGCTCAGTTTACATGTAGTTACATGATTCACAGCCTTAATGCGGACACAGTGGCATCGGGAAATATTAGGAATGCTTGTGTCAGAGCCTTCATCTTAAACTGATGGGATTCTTCTCAGCATGCTTGCGTTTTAGATGGGAAATAACGCAATGATAATGTTTAGAGCAAGGTTTAGAATTTTTGAACACTAAATGAGCTTTCTGTATTCAAAGACAGAAATGAAACCCATTCCCAGCATCACAGTTTGTAAACTTTCAGAAAAGTGACTATAAGTTGTGGTCTTGAGGTTTGTATTTCAATTATAAGGCAAGCCTAGAATTCTGAATAAGAACTTCCAAACTCACTGAGCACTTACTACACGTGGGGCACGGTGCTAAGGGCTCATGTACTTCTCACCGATAACATTATGCCATAAAAACCATTGTTAGCACCCCCATTTGTTAGGTGAAATACCACATCTTAGGGAAGTAAAGGAAATGACTAAAGTTAAACATCTAGTCAGTGGTGATTTGTGGTTCAAATTCAGGCTATCTGCATCCAGAGTCCACTGTCATAAGCACTGTCTGAACGGTGCTGCTTTCTTGTTTTAACTTAATTTAATCATAATTTAATTATGACCTCAGAATTTCCTTGCTTCTAAAATAACAAACAAAATCATTCTGACTACTTGAACACAGCATTTTTCCCCTACAAAACACATTATGATAATGCCTTTATCCTGATTCTTTGACCTTCCTTAGTAAAGACAGTTTTTATTTTCTAGCATTTTTTAAAAAGGCAAATGTTTAAGGTACAAAAGGAGAAATGGAAGAAAAGTTGAGTATTGCATTTTGGAGGAAGAAACTTCAGAGCTAGACATTACAAATGGGACAGCAAGCAAAGGTCTGGAGATAACATTTACTGGTCTGCACCCTTCACAGAGGCCTGAAAAGGCTGTGTCAATATTGTAAATATTATTGATATATAAAGAGCCAGGGGAGAAGAAACTGGTCCTTGGGGCCACATAGAACAATAGGTATCCTACGTGGCATGTGGCACCAGAGCTGCAGGAGGGGATAAGAAAAAGCCTTCCCCAATGCACAGAGAGGAAGTAGGGACCAGGATGCATACCGCCAACACTAAGACTGGGCTGGAATGCACATCATCATGTAAGAAAAAACAAAACGAAGTGCCATATTCTGAGGCTGCACATGGGTATCTTATCCCGGTGCCCAAAGTGCTACAGTTGCAAACCTAAGATCCCTGAGATGATTGACAATGCATCCACAATTAGCTGGTATGGACAGTAGGGGACTCAGTGATGGGACAGTAGGGGACTCAGTGATAGCACACCAAGGAGGCAGTGAGGTGAGTCCCACTCTGCCCTGCCCTTTACATAAGGAGAGCCTCAGGCTGCCTCCCAAATAAGAAGAGATTTTGAATGGAAATTAATCAAAGAAATTTTAGAAGAAATTCAATGAAAGGGGAAAAATGTCTCTTGGAAAAATGATTCCAGCAGGGCAAGCATCTGCGAGCATCCCATCCAGAGATGGTCCTTGTGGTCCAGACAATGACCCCACATAATAGAAGACAAGGAGCTAGAATCCTACCTAAGGAAGATCCAGGTTGGGAAGGCAAAAACCCTCCTCCCTCCCACCTTAGCTCACATCATAAAGGTGTTTCTTATTCAATCATATAATTATTAGACCATTCAGGATCACTAACAAATGGTTGCACAAAGTTGAAGACTTTGCACTTAACCTCTAATTTTACCACTTCGCTCCTTCCTCCACAAATTAACTGCATGGTCAGCAGGCACCTAGAATTATCTGTGTCTCCAGAGTAGCCACATCTATCTCTTTGAAAGGTAATAGTCCTTAGCATGCTTCAAGAGAAGAAGCAAAAGCAGGTCCCTTTCCCTTTAAGGCAGGAGTGTTTCTTTGCAAATATTTTAAGTTCTATCATGTGCTATGTGACATTTTAAGAAAGTACCCCAAAAAGGGGCTGAAGAGAGGAAAACATACCCTCCAGAGGCAAGCAATCAGTTGAGAATGTTTCCTGTACAGCATGAACCCACTCTTTTCAATACTGTTATTTATAGCAGCACTTGGTTGAAATCCCCAGGCTGCTTCTCTTTCTGTGAAACTGGAAGTGAGAAGTGCTTCAGGGAGAGGCCTCCCAGACACCTCAGTGCTGGCTGGAAGATCCCCACCAACAGCTCCGATGACAAGTGTCAAAGTCCCCATCTGCGTACATAGTGTGGGTACTTCTGCTTCTCTGCCCGGTCCGGATGTGAATGAGTGAATCTGGTACACGTGTCAGCTTTTCCTCTTGAAAAGGAAGGAGAGCCTGTGGGGAGTGATGATGTGTGTGTGTGTGAGACTGTTGGTGTGTATGTGTGTGTGTGAGCTGATGAAACAAAATTCTAGTCATTTTTTCTGACTCTTTACGTTTGTATCCACATGATCTTACTCTTCCTTACAATATTGTCTTGTTGAAGGATACCTGTCACCTCTTTAAATATAGTGCTTTGCTTTTATTGTTGTTCCTGTGATTTTCACTCACTTATTGAAGCACATGCTGCATTTGGATTCCATTCCCATGGAATCCCAACCCATGATTACAGATGGACAAGGGGCTTCAGAATCACATACAGAGGAGTTCACATCCTGAGCCTACCCCATTATCAATCATTCACTGGCACTTACTGAGCACCTACTGTGTGTGCTCGGCAGCGAAAAATACATGATAGTGTAAATTCTCCCCCATGGCATGTGTGTTGTAATGTAGACAACGGCTGACATCGAAGTGAATGCAACCCAAGGTCTAAGATGGAGTCGAAGGTCATGAACAAAAGGAAACCAAGGTGAGGATGGCCAGGGAAGGTTGGCTGAGGACACTGGACATTAAGGATGGGCCACAAAGAACTCTGAGGAAAGGGAATGCTGTACAAATGGTAGGAGCAGGGCCAGGAATGGAAAGGTCCTGCTGAAGACTGAAAAGGCTTATATGAGGAGCAAATAGAGCCAGGAGAAGTGCACACAATTAGGTCACCTTGGTGAATGACCTATGTTGAGCTTTGGCTTTCAAACTAAATATGGGAATAATAATACATAAATTGGGGGATTATTGTAAAGGCTGGAGCAAAAATTTCTGAGGCGCTTCTTACATGCCTGGTTCAAAGTAGGTGAGCTAGTCATTTTCCATTTTCATCCCTTCTCTCTCCATCCTTCTGTGCTGGCTCTGTACCCTAGGAACCCTGACCACTATGAACTACAATTCCTGGGCTCCCTTGGGGCCAGATCATAGACTAGAGGAGAGAGGGCATTTCCTTTCCACTTTCTTCCTGCTTTGGTGCTACACCTCTATCAGAAGCTGTACTTCTCCAGGAATATAGCCTTGTGCTACTGTGATTTATAATAAGAAATATATATTTGGTCTTCATCCCATTTCCTGGCTCAGAGCCCCTAAATTCCTTGAGACTTCCTAAGTGATTAGATTGATAAAGGTGTCTTTTATTATTCATAACAAGCCTCTTTCAACCACCCCTGAGTTTATGTTAATGAGATGACTTTTGGAAATTTTCTATATAAATTTAGGATGGGGGCTGGTTGCCAGGGGAACCCATCTTTTTCTTAAATTTAAAAAAATTTTTATATTTTTATACAATTTTTAAAGGTTATTTTCCATTTTGTTATTACAGAATATTGGCTATATTCCCTGTGTTGTACAATACATCCTTGAGCTTATCTTATATCCAATAGTTTGTATCTCCTTCTCCCTCACCTCATACTGCTCCCCGCCCCCCCATAGGTAACTACTAATTTGGTTCTATATCTGTGAGTCTGCTTCTTTTTTGTTGTATTCATTAGTATGTAGTATTTTTTAGATTCAACATGTGATATCATATAGTATTTTTCTTTCTCCTCCTGACTCATTTCACTTAGCATAATGCCCTCAAAGTCCATTCATGTTGCTGCAAATGGAAAAATTTGGGTTTTTTTTTTTATGGCTGAGTAGTATTCTATTGTGTGTGTGTGTGTATATATATATATACACACACACACATATACATGATATATATATCATATCTTCTTTCTCCATTCATCTGTATATCATTGCTAATCATCAGGAAAATGCAAATCAAAACCACAATGAGATATCGCCTGACACCTATCAGAATGGCTGTCATCAAAAAGAACACACATAACAAATGCTGGAGAAAACGTAGAGAAAAAAGATTCCTTGTAGACTGTGGATGGGACTGTAAATTGGTGCAGCTACTGGGGAAAACAGTATGGAGGTTTCTCAAAGAAACTAAAAATAGAACTATGAGGGGAGCCAATGTTGATTATTTGGCTGGAACTTTCAGCCCCATCTCCCATCCCACCTCTTCCACCTCTGGAGAAGGGAGGGGGTTATTGCAAAGGCTGGAGCAAAAATTTTGAGTTCTATAACCAGTGGCCGATGATGTAATCATGATTATGTAATGAAACCTCTATAAAAACCCGAAAGGACAAGTTGGAGAGCTTCCCAGTTGGTAAACACGTGCAGGAGTTGAGAGAGTGGTGTGCCCAAAGAGAGCGTGGAAGCTCTACCACCCTTTCCACATACTTTTCATGAAACGTATCATTTTCATAGGGCTGTTCCTGAATCATACCTTTTTATAATAAACCAATAACCTGAGGAAGTAAACTGTTTTCCTGAGTTCTGTGAGCCATGTTAGCAAAAAATAGAACCTGAGGAGGGGATTGAGGAACATCTGATTTATAGCCAGTCAGCCAGAAGCACGGGTAACAACCTGGACTTGCAATTGGTGTTTGAGGTGAGCAGTGGACACTCTTGTGGCACTGACTCCTTAACCTGTGTTTATGACATTACCTTCAGGTAGATAGTGTCACAACTGAATTAAACTGTAGGACACCCAGATGGTGTCACAGAATTGCTTGATTCTTAGAATACCCACAGACCTGGTGTCAGAGATGAAGTAGTGTCATAGCGAAGTGTTGAAAGCAGAGACACACTGGAGTATACTTTTGTTCTTACGTTAGCCCCTGACAGGAAGTCCTTCCTCCATGGTTGTAGAGGAAGGACTTCCTGGGCTCTTTCCACAACCCGAGTCATTCCAGTCTTGTGGATAGATGGCAGCTGCTTTCCACAGTTGGTTGTCTTTGGATGTAGCACCATCTGTCATTTGTTTGCTTTTTTGTTTCTTTAGCTCTGATTATTCCTCTGTAGGCAGTACTGTCATTAAAATTTCTTAATTTGAACCATTTGGCATAAATTCTGTTCCCTGCTAGGACCAGAGTGATACAGTAGGCATTCAATAAATATTATTATTATTGTTATTATTATTATTGCTGCTGCTGTTGTGTATATTCTTGTTACCAACACATGGAACCCCTAGGCAAACTAACAGTACCAGATTGTAGCTTTACCATAAGGTATGAACCCCTCAAAACATGTTTGCACCCAGAATAGAGGGACTTGATATGTTCAAATGGAAATGTGTTAAAATTTACAATGTTATGATTTGCTCCAGGAGCATGAGATCCAATAGCTCCATGGCCACATTGAGGCTAAAAAGAAGCAGAATTCAAACTCTCACGTGTGCATTCTTCCAGTCTTTACTTTCTGACAAGGGCTGTAAAAAAAAAAATTACAAACTGGGAGGCTTAAAACCACAGAAATGTGTTCTCTCACAGTTCTGGAGCCAGGAGTCTGAAATCAAAGTGTAGGCAGGGCCACAATGGCTCCAGAGGCTCTAGAGGAGAATCTTTCCTTGCCTCTTTCAGCTTCTGAAGGCCTTCAGCATTCTTTGGCTTGTGGCCACATCCTCCAATCTCTGCCTCTGTGATCATACTGCGTTCATTGCATTGTCCTCCCCTTTATCTTTTCCAATGTGTGTCTTTCTTTTAAGGACACATGTAATTCAATTTAAGATCACCCAGGTTATCCAGGATAAGCTCTTTCTCTCAAGATCCTTAACTTAATCCCATCTTTTGCCATGTAAGGTAATCCTCAGAGGTTCCAGGGATTAGAACTGGGACCTATCTTTTCGGGGGGGGGGGGGGGGGGGGGGGATCACCATTCCACCCACGACACATTTCATTCTTTATTTTTCTATTTTTCGCTGCTCTTATATGCCACAACCTTTCTCTCTTATGTTCTTTTTCCCCATCTGAATCTAGGTAACAAATGTCTTTGTCCATTTCTTCTTTAATTTCTCCAAAGCTGCGTAGCTCATTCCATTCAACCAAGGAAGAGCTCTTCCTATTTCTTTTGCCCAAAATAGTTTTGCCTGGTAATACAAAAGATCCTCAAACATTTGCTAGAATTTTCCTTATGAAAAAAAAAAAAAAAAAACCCACAGGAAAACTGGTTCATTTTATCATCTGCAGAGTTAAAGGCGTGGAGGACCAGGACTCAAAGACATTAGTTCATATCATCACCTGTGAAAAACAGCATGTTCAGCTTACCTTGGACAATATTTAACCTGATCATGAGCCATATTCATGCAAAATTCTGAAAACCTAACTATTAGAACATAAAGAGTAATAACGTATTTCATCATAGTGAAGAAAGAAAAATTTTCCTAAATGTCTATGTTTATATTCTGTCATACCCAGCTCATAGATAGTCCTGGTTAATTTTCAGCCACACAATGAAAAATTCAGGCCCTGTGGTGTGATGAAAGGAGAAGAGTCTGTTTCTTAGCATCCCTTCTGCCGCGAAGAAGGCAAAGGAATCAGTTTCAGCTATGTACTTTTCTGGACCTCAGTCTCCTGTTCAATCAAATGAAGGAGAAAGTAGAAGTCGTCCATCTTTCTCTCAGATGGAAAGCTTTTAATCCATTCTGCCTTCCATTTGAATGCTGATCCTCAAATTGACAAATGATCCTATTTTTGATGAAAGAGCTTTTGTAAAAGTGCAAAATATTAAAGTGTATTGATATTATTTAAAAAGCAACCAAAAAATAATAAAAACCACTACTATCTTCAAGCCAACATTTGTAAATTAGTCCAGCTCTTCCTTACAGAATTCAAAGACCAAGACTGTTTTTTTTCCTCTCATTTGGCTTTGAATTGATCCCCCCCCCCCCACTGTGTGTGGAAGGGTAAAGGGGCCCCATAAAAAAGGAAGAGAAAATAAACCAGATAATCAATCAGATGACTGAAAGTTTTTTGTTTTTTGTTTTTTTTCTTTAACCCAGAAATCCAGGCGCTAATTATTCTGCCAGCCTTCCTACAGGTTGCGCATGATAACAAAGAAACAAAGCCTGATACTGTGAGTTCTAAAAAAATTGTCTATGTGAAAAGTCCCTTCATGATTTCTGTCTCAGCTCTACACTGAACATTTTTAAATGTCTCTAATACAGCGTCATTCTCTACAAATCTCTTTGAGTTCGTTCAACTTTCTCATCTCAGTTTCATCTGTTCAGCTCTTCTCAGGGCTGTCTGTTACTTTACCAGAACTCAGAAAATTGTGTTCCTTGTGCACATTTTTAAAGTAACAACTCCACCAGTGCTAAACCTTTGGCCAGACTGTTAGTAGACTTCTGGGTTTGAGGCACTGTCACGCTAATTTCTCTACAGAGAACAGGTTTAAAGCTGAGAAGTGTTGAGGTCTAATTTCGATTTGGCTTTTGCTGCAGAGGTGACAGCTCTAGGGAAGTTATTTTGAAACTGCAATTATTATAGCTACCTCTTTCACACGTAAAATTATTAAATAAATCGATTCAGTGGTGGATCAACTGAGGTCAGGAAAAAGGTAAGGGAGTAACATCTTAAATTGCTAGCATGCCTGGCCAACTAGGACCGGCAGACTCTCTCTTTGTGTTGCCAGTGGAGTCACAGGCAGGGGCAGGTGAGTTCGTTCAAACATCCCAAGGGACCTCCTTCCCGACTCCAGAGAGGTAGTCTTAACTCTTGAGCCCTATTGCGCTTGCTGAAGCTAATCACTGTTCATTTTGACATGACTGACAAAATATTTCCAGAGTCAGGGAATGTATTTGCATTCCTAAGTTGAGTTTGTAGAAAATATAAAGGCTAGTATAAAGCATGAATTTTGTGTTACACTTCAAATGTCTTGAATTTTCCATAGCGAATTATTGACTTTCCTTATATTTCTTTTCAGAGGTAGCCTCTTGTTTCTTCCATATCTCCAGCTGCAAGGAAAGTGTATGAAAAATAGTAGTCTGTCCAAAAAAAAAAAAAAAAATTTCATTCATTTGTGCATCACTTAATTATTGACACATATTCTCCTAAGTCTCTCCTGTGCATTTGGGAGCAGACCAGTCTAAGAAGAGGGAACAGTAAATTGAAAGACCTCACAGGCACAAAAGAACTGAGATTGTTGGACAATAGTTAGAGATCTGTTTTTTAAAAGAGAAAGTCCATTTTCTCTAATTAGGGACATTTTAGTGTGAAACTAATTTCTAAAAAGCATTTGCACACTAGTATTAGTTTATGCTTTACCGGTGGCTGTATGATAAGCGCATTTTACTTATTGCTAAAGCTTAATTGTCCAAAACGTAAAATCCTGTGCAAATGTGAAATGAACCATGAACACTTGTCAAAGATTTTATTCAACTCTTTAGTTACTGAGGGAACTAATGAGATACTAAGATCAGTTCAAAGGTATTGGTGGATCTAGGTATCTATAGTAAATTTAATAAAGGAAAGTTAGGATAAGATTACTGGATTAGATACAGAATTGGTTATTGTGCTATAGGGTAGTAAGCCATAACTTTGGAATTACCTTTTTACCTTTTCTTTTTTCTTTTCTTTTTTTTTTTTTTGTGCCTTAACACAATTTAACTTTTAGAGAAATGCTTTTGAAAGAATAATGAGATGCATTCTTTGTATATCTGTGGTTGCTCGGTGTATGTTAGTTTCTACCATCTTTAAAAATTCAGGATATAAAGATCCTTATTCATTGAAACTTAGGCAAGTCAACTAGGGTTCTCTTTCTCCCTTGATAATCCTTTTGGTTCCCATAATCTCTTTTGTTTTGTTTAAACCAGTTGAGGTTGGGATTTGTTTCTTTGGCCACAAGCACAGTCCTCACTGGTAGCAAATCAGAGCTCAGGGGAACAGCTATTAGAGTTCCTTGCATTCCAGTATTTGACCCTGTTCAATGGATTGTTCTTATCAGAAACAAATCACTTTTTATTTCAAAGACATTACTTTGGCCAGTAGTTTATAATGCAGAGGGCTAATTAAGTCCACATAAACGTAATCGCACCTCGGTGATCCAGCTACCCTCCAGAGAACATGTGTAGGAATTCTGTGTCCCAGTTTCTCCCAACTGTGTAAGGGAGATGAAGAGAGTGCCCGTGATCTAAGCTTTTGTATTGATATAGGTCTTAATTTTTGAATTGCAAGAACATTTCCCTTTCCTTAAGGGAAGCTCCACATATCTGTTGCTTCCTGGACTTGAATCCAAACACAGGAATGAGAAGGGATTTCCAATGTCTGTTGGAGACTGAAGGGGATCACGAGTCTTCAGCGTCTTTTATCAGATTGATGAGAATTCTCCCTTACTCCATCTCCCTTACTTCATAAGATGTCTGCCTCACAGCGCAGATATCAAAGAGATGAGGGACATAAGGAAACAATTAGCCATTCATGCCAAGGAGGGGGAAAGATTTACACTATTAAAAATGAGGGTAAACACCAACAATTATTCAAACGAATTGCAACGAGAGTTTATTCATCTCTACCCTCCACAAAGACCTGGAAGCTTCTGCAAACCACTGAAATAGAGGATACTAATTAGCTTCAACAGCAGGAAAAATGCCAGCACCAAAGTAACTCAGACTCTTCTCTTTAGACTCAGCTATTCTGTTCAGTGAAACCTAGATTTGTGCCCTGTGGCAAAAGCACAGCTCCTGAGGTTACATTATAAGGCAAGGCCTTATTCTTTCAACTGGGCTGCTCTGTGAAGTCATTTGCAATCCATTTTCTTTTAATTGGAAACAAATTAGTACTGTCTGGAGAGAACAATGGACACATTGAACCACCCTCTTTTGGTGGAGCACACCACAAACAGTATGTGCAATTTTTTTTAACACTTCCTTTTTAGCTACAACTTTTGAGCCTCCTATTATTTTATGTGGCCTCTAGGGTTCCCCTCCAAGCAAGCCATTAATGCTAATGTGAAAATCTTGCAATGTTTGGAATAAATTAAGCACATGCTGTACCCTAATTATTTTACAGGTATTACCGCTTTGCTGGCTAGATTGTGAACAGGAAACTAACTGAAAACTTTTCTAATCATCTGGTAGACATTAAGCTGAAAGGTTCTCTGTCTACACCCATTGCTTAAACTCTGTTTAGTAAACAGACTGCACACAGCTAACTGCTCTGACTTCTCTTTGATATGAGTGCATAAATAAAAGGCCACCACTGCTGTGTATATTTCCATTTATGAAGCTTATAACCACAGGGTTGTGCTATCATTAAATGTCTGTGCTGTGGAAGTGACTCTGCTGAGGATAAATGTCAATTAGTGCCCATGGGAGAGAAGATGAGTCAACTACCTACTGTTTTCAAGAACATGATGATTACTTTATAGCTTCTCTAACTCAAAGGTTATTTTTAAAAGGAAGTCAGGGTTAGGTAAGAGATCAAAGCCTTCATTTACTTAAAGTTGAACTCTTCAAGGGGTGGCCCTTGGACCCCTGGCATCAGAATTAGCAAAAAAATCCCTGTTAGATATTCAGGTTCCTATACCTAATCCTACCCTTGATCTTCTGAATGAGAATTATTGAGTGTCAGACCCCAGATTCTACATTCTTAAGCACCCCGAGAAACTAAAAGAAAAAAAAAAGAAAAAAGGAGACAGAGATGTCTTTTTCTCACCCCATTCTTCCTATACATACAGGGCCTATGAGTCTTACATCATCTCTCAGACTTGCCCTTGGGGCAAGGAGGTGTCTCTATACTCATGTTTAAGGCATATGTTGAAGGGTAGCTTTAATGGAAATGATAGTTAGGCCAGTTATGTCTATTAAAATAGAATTATCAAACCCAAGTTAGTGAATCATGTAGAAAAAAAAAAAAGGTTGATCTCACTTACTAGAGAGTAGTTGTATTGTTCTACCCAGCAGTCCAAGTGAATTAACGCCTTTTAGGGGAATGGGATACAGTAGTAGTAATACTTGTGTAACTCTCATAAATGCTAATTGACAGCTTAACTTGGCAGATATATCAAAATTTTGAAAGTGATGCCCAAAATTCAGTCTCTGTGCACCAGTGCCAAGTCAAATCTTGGAGATGGATTTTTGGGTGAAGTAGAAAAGGATAGCTTTATTGCCTTGCCAGGTGAAGGGGCACACAGTGGGCTCCTGCCCTGAAAAACTATGTGTCCCAAACCAGGAGGATTTGATGAGGAGTTTTAATGTTCAAGGATAGGGTTGCTGGTAAGATTAGGGTGTGTTCAAGGCCTACAATCCTCTAATCTGGTCTCAGGTAATCTTCTTGATGAACTTTTCTGGTATGAAGAATGCTGCCATCTTCATTTGTTGGATTTTAAATCTGTAAAGAGCTTAAAGACATTGTTACTGTATCCCTTGAGGCAGAACCAGGACCCTGCTCCAAGTCTGCACTAACTTTTCTTGACTGCCCCACCCTTGTCTTTGCATCCCTTCCCTTCCCAGATTAGCAACTGTTCAAATCTGCCCTTTGGAATTCAGGGAAGGTCATAGAAGCTGGAGTCTGTTCCCTACAAACAAGAAAATGGGAACAGAAAGACTTCTGTGCCTGGGAGCCCCATGGGGTCCTGCTTAGTTTCAAAAGTGTTGAGTCAGCCTGTAACACAGATCAGCTTATAGCCAAGGTTTTAGGAGCTGTCCAGTTTGCCCAAAGAAGAAGGGTACCATGACCCTCAGGTAACGTGCTACACACAAGCTGTTTGTTTCCATCTCCGGAAGTGATACACTAGGAGCTAACTATCTCTACTCTATGATCTGAATGTCCTAGAAAACATTATATCTTTTTGTTTGGTCTCCAATTGAAATTTTTGTCACATCCTTACTATTATAGGCACAATATTTGCTGAATAAAACTTACTCTGTCTGTTAAATTTCCCAAAAGACACGTTTTGAGAGATGTCATTTGAACAGTGATGTTTTGTTTTATTTTAAAGTCAAGCCTTTAAAAGAAATGTTCTTCATCTACCACAGTAAAGTAAAATTATTTCTCAGGCATCACCTAGGATACATTTCTTAAAGACTACACATAGTTTGCATTATCTTGCATTACATCTATTACCTAAGCAGGGCATTTTATAAAAAGCTTTTTGGACTTTAAACACTCTTTTCTGATTATCTGTCATATTTTCAGATACCTAATTGATTATTCTGTAATATTAGTTCTAGTAGGTAGCATTAATGACACTGGTTCAAATTTAGGTTTTAAATAATTAGCAATTTAATGTGACACTATAAGTGGAAAGATATACATAAAATGGCAAAAACCTATGACCCATGAGGTTGACAAAGGACCTATTTTAATCAACATAAGTTCTAATAAAGCAAAAGAACAATGGCATAACCAGTTTCTTTTAGAAGGTGAGGCAAGAAGTTTTGCTTTAATTATGTTAAACTGCTTTCATAGAACAATTACTAAAAGAAAACCTTTTATGAATGATAAGGATGCTTTTATTTCTACTTTCAACAAATCTTTGTTTATTGACTTTGGGACTGCACTTTGGAGATAGTTGGAAAGTCTCTATTCCTCATCAATAGGTTTCCTATAAATCATGACAATGTTTTCTAAATAACAGCATCAGTCATTGCAGAGATCATAAAGATGTATCCTAAATTCTCTTATCTTTATCTGAACCTAACCTCCGAATTAACGAATGCTACATGGGTATAGGAAAGAAATTTGTTTGAATGAGTGCTATTGTGTTATTGTCATGACTTGAGCTCAACAGAGATTATAATCAAGATTCAAAAAGTTCCATCTCTTTTTGAGAACATAAAAATAATCTCTTGGAGGATGAGATTTTATATACATTTATGTAAATAAGATTGTTCTAAAAAGTAATTCTGTCATTTCTTTTTGACAGAAATCCACACTGAAATAAAACATTCTGTCTGAGGAGCAGATCCTTGTCATTAACAGGTTTTGAAATTATGAAGCAGAAGGACCACATAAAAAAAGTGAGAATGGTAGGGAGTGCCATTTTTCCATATTGCCACTGAATTGGCTTTGCCATGCAGATTAGAGTGGTCTTAACAAGGACTCTCAAAAAAATTACTCGCTAAATTTTTATGAATCAACACAGTAAAACAATTATAAAAATGGACAGAATTTTCATAAAGAGTTTTCCCTTGGTGCATTGTTCCCAATTCAAAAAAAAGAAGGAGGAACCAACCATTAGGAAGCGAAGCATCTAAATCATTGCCCTAACATTTATATCTTTGTGTTCTTCCTGCGTCGTGATCTCTTTACTTGAGGCAGCTCAGAATTGCAAGTTGCCCGACCTTGTCCCATCAGCCTCCAGGACAGGAGATGGCTCTCAGAATATCTGGGGCCAGGTTTTCAAACACTGTTTTCTTTCCCAGGAGTCAAATAAATGCTGTCTTGTTGAGTCATATGCCCTCCAGAAGACAAATAGGACTCACAAAGGATCTTCCGTTTTCTTTAGCTGTGATACAGTCTGCTTTCCCCAACTAAGTCAGTTCTAGTTCATGGGCGGAAGCTCTTAGACTCAGGCTGCATAACCACACACAAACACACACACACACACCCCCGCCCCGACTCACAAATGACTTTTCTTTCTGACCCTTGCTGTCTTGACTTTCAGTTTATTGTTGCTGTCAAAAGGAGATCAGCCTGTGGTTGTCAAGATTACTTCCTGAAAAAGAACCCATTTCGGATTCATTAAATAAATTGTGACTTCGAAAAAATAAAAGATAGAGTGAAGAGTATTTTTGTTTCTCCCTTCCTCCAGAAAGTGGTTTGCCTTCATAGAGCCTTTAATAAAACTGCTTTGGTTAAGGTTGTGTGCGATTTTTAAAAACTATACCTTTTATGTGGTTTATATGATAAAGCCACTTTTGTATTACACTTCCTCCTGGAGCTCAGACTCCTCTTTATCATTAAATCACAGGACAACCTCCTAACAAGTCTAAAATTTAATTAAAAACATGATTTCTTCCTTATGAGCTCTGAGGTCCTGCTCTTTTATATCTGGTAGTTCCTCTATTAGACATTAGCCTATTTCAATTATTTTCAAGCATTTCAGTTGTTGATGTATAGGTCTGAATCCATCAATAACAACAAAAAGGAAAATTAGGAATTTACTATGTTCCAAAAAAGAAAGATTTTTTATGAATCTACTATTTTGAAGATTCTACTAGTTGAAGAGAGAGGAATGGGATATAAAAGATTTATTAAATAGATAAATAAATGAAATATTTAAGGGATAAACTATGAGATCTTTTTTCCTCTAAAAGCAATAGAATTTTGGAGAGTTTATAAATTTGTTGGCATTCACAAAGTCTATGGGATTAAACTGAATTTTGAGATATTAAGATTTGAATGCATGGAAACTAGGTTATAAGCCAATGTCTAAATAAATAAGGCATATATTATATGTTGCATGACCAGCGAATGTAGGTGTCTGCCTACAAAGGAGGGCTGCATGGGAGAGACAGGGAATCACTTCGAAGTGAATAGACACTCTTGGTCTAGTTTCTGAAGACTTGATAAGTCAGGCAAAGTACCTCAGGTCAAGTCCCTCTGACAGTCGGGTCCTGCGGAAAGCAGGTGCTGTGACAGGGGAGAACAAGAAATGTATCGAGGGCAATGCCTCTGCAAGACAAAGGGGGAGAGAGAGAGCAGGAGTAGGCACGACCTCTAGGCCATTGCAGGTCTGACACACGTGAAAAAAAGAGGGGAAAAGAAGGAGAAACTCTGACTGTAGTGAACCTCTGAGAAAGTCCCAGCCAGCCTAGTGGGGCCTCTGACACAAAGCTCGCCTGTAGAGGAGTCAGCCTTAGGCAGAAATGGCCAGGCCTGGTGCGGCCACCAGGCTCAGTCAGGGTCTGGGGGCTGTCTGGGGCAGATCCTGAAGGCACCCACAGCAGCAGGTGCTCACTGGCTGTCCTCCACAGTGCAAGCTCCCCCTTGAAGGGAAATCTGAGTGTTGCACCCCCATGGCTACCAGCAATAATCCCTGCCCTGTGGAATTAAGAGGCCTCCGTACACTGGCTCCAGCTTACTTACTGAGATCCTAACACACTAATCACTCCCTTTACAAGTGGATTTTAAAACGCTTCTTGTTCTTATGGTTCTGGACATGGTCTTTTGTTTGTAGCTGCCGGAGGCCCACCAAAAGTTCTAAAAAAGAAACTTATTGACTCAAAAAAACAAAAGATATAAAATTGGCTTGGCCTTAACAAATATTTCATTACATGTCTACTTTACAGGCATTTTTGTTGACTACAGTAAGTATCAAATTTAGTACCTCTGAACATATCACTGTACGTTCCTATATATATATGTTTTATAGTTCATAGGTTAGAATTTTCTCATTCTTCAAACTTTTTCAGAAAACGGGCAATGATTGATGAGAAGTCAGAATCAACTTTAATCAGTTACTTATAGCCAATTCATTTCAAAGTCAAATTTGACAACATAAACTTATGTTTAACGTGGAATAGGATGCATTTAATGTGCTTTATATATTGAGCAGTGGGGTTTCCAGTAGGCCTGGGGATGGAATATACTACAGTGTCTCCTGTTCTGCTAAGATGCTTCTGGGACAGGTAGGTGGCTGTATGGCATTATTCCCATGCATTTACATTCTCTTTAACTGAGTAGCAACTCTTTTATTTTATGTATTGGGGATGGTGACACATGCTTGAAATAAAAGGCATCACTGCTATTTCAGAGGTTGAGAAATATAGCAGTAAACTGTAAAACATTTATAAAAAGAAAAAGAAAAAGAAAGGAAAAGAGAAGGAAATTTGTGCCTTCAAGTAGCTTTCCTTATGGAAGGGTTATGGGCTACAAATAAATAAACCACTATAATAGATAGTACATTAGACAGTGATAAATATTATAGAGAGAAATAAAGCAGGAGAGAGGGAGAGAAGGTATGCTATTATAAACAGGGAGATCATGGATTTCCCTGGTGGTGCAGTGGTTAAAAATCCACCTGCCAATGCAGGGGACATGGGTTCGATCCTTGGTCTGGGAAGATCCCACATGCTGTGGAGCAACGAAGCCCGTGTGCCACTACTGAGCACATGTGCTGCAACTACTGAAGCACGCACACCTAGAGCCCATGCTCCGCAACAAGAGAAGCGGCTGAAATGAGAAGCCCATGCACTGCAACAAAGAGTAGCCCCCACTCACCACAACTAGAGAAAGCTCATGTGCAGCAACGAAGACCCAATGCAGTCAAAAAATATACATAAATAAATAAATTAATTAATTAATTAATTAAAAAAATAAACAGGAAGGTCAGTATCAGGGAAGAACTCACTGAAGGAGATGGAGGAGTGAGATGAGCCTGTTTTAGAAAAAAGCTCATGAGTTGAGTTTTGAGTATGTTATATTGAGATTCTGTATAAATCCAGGTGTAGATGCATGCAAGGTCATCGAATTTACTTGCTTGGAGTTCAGGGCAAGGTCTAGGCTAAAGATATAAACTTGAGAGTCATACATATGGTATTGGAAGCCATTTGTTCAATCAACAAATGCATCAATGTATTGAACACTGACTACATGCTGGGCAACTGCTCTAGGTAGGCACTCAGGCTGCATGGCAGTGAACAGAACAAACAGAATTCCTTCTACATGGAACTGACTCCTAAATTAGGGATGGGAGAAAACAATAAAATATGTAAATGTATTAGATAGTGTGATGGTTAATATGTGTGCAAAATTGGCTAAGCCATGTTGTCCAGGTATTTGGTCAAACATGACTCTGGATGTTTCTGTGAGGATATTTTTGGATGAAGCTAACAGTTAAATCCCTGGATTTGAGGAAAGCAGATTGCCCTCCATAGTGTGAGTGGGCCTCATTCAATCAGTTGAAGACTTCAATAGAGCAAAAGGCTGACCTCCCAGATCATAAGGGAATTCAGCATGTGGCCTTTGGACTCGAACTAGATCTTCCCTGAATCTCCGGCCTGGCAGCCCACCCTGAAGATTTTGAACTTGCCAGACTCCATAATTGCATGAGCCCATCCTTTGCAATAAATCTCTCTCTCTAAATACGTACATATGCTATTGATTTTGTTTCTCTGGAAAGCCCTAATACAAATAGTGACATGGAAGAAAAATTAATACTGGGAAGAGCTACAGCAAATATGTGAGTTGTATATAAGTGTTGAGGGCAGAAAGGAACTCACTGTAAAGATGACATTTGTAAAAACCTGAAAGCAGTGCTGTCTTCTTAGAGATAAGATCAGACCCCCTGGGGAAACGGCAGGCCAAACTTTTTCTGCCAAGGACAAGGTAGGAAGCATTTTTGGCTTTGTGGGTCATGGGTCTCTGTCACAACTATGCACTTTGTGGTTGTAGCACAAAAGCAGCCACAGACAAAATAACTGTGTTCCAATAAAACTTTGTTTACTGCAACAGACAGACAGACAGAAAGAAAGGAAAGAAAATAAAGAAAAGAGAAAAATACAAATAGTATAAAAATTCCTTACTGTTGAATAATTCTTCTCTCTGGTGATGATAATTTCCTAAATTTCTCTCAGACAAGGAAGGGAATTAAACTGAAGCTTAAGTACTTTTTTTTGTTTGCTTTTTCTTTCAAAAATGGTTTTATTGAGATATAATTGACACACAATAAACTGCATATATTTATAGTGTACAATTTGATTTTTTTTATTAGTGATCTATTTTATACATATGAATGTATGTATGACAAGCTTAAGTGCTTTGGAATCAGATAGTTTCTCCTCCTGGTTGGAACTCACTGAACCTGATTTCTCAGACTTAGTGTCCCCATTCATAAAAAAATCCATTGGCGCCTGTAAATTTTTAGTGAGATTAATTTATGAAAATGATTTAGGCTAATGTCCAATACACAGTGAGCACACTGGTAGAATGTGGCCAAAGCCTGTGTTGTTTCTCTCACTAAAAGTACACCAAGTATTACAACCTCAGAATGTACTAAGTCTATCTCACCATCATTCCCCAAAACCAATGTCTTTCCTGACTAGTAGGCAGACTCCTGCCACCGCATTCCTGTCTCCACCCCCTACACGCACACTCCTCAAGATGTCTACATCCTAATCCATGGAATGCATGTGTGGATATGTTATGGTATCTGGGGAAAGTGGAGTTCAGGTAGCAGATGAAATTAAGTTTTCTAATCAGCTGACTTTACAATAGGATAATCCTGGATAATCTGAGTGGATGCAATACAATCAAATAGATTCTTAAAAGTAGAAGAGAGAGGAAGAAGAGACTCAAAGGAGTGAAACTGTGAGAAAGACTTGACCAGGCCTTGCTGGCTTTGAAGATGCAGGAAGGGGGCCATGAGCCAAAGAAAGGAGGCAGCCTCTAGAAACCAACTTAAAAGCAAGGGAAAGCATTGTCCCCCTGAGGCTCGAGACAGGAACACAGCTCTGCTGACACTTGATTACAGCTCAGAAAGATCATGTCAGACTTGTGAACTTCAGAACTTCAGGGCAAATTGGTATTGTTTAAAGCTACCATGTTTGCGGTAATTTCTTACAAAAACGACAGGAAACTAATACCCTGACTTTCCTATTGCTGCCCATTTCATCTCCAGAATGCAAGGAGTAAGAGAGATCAACAAGGAGAGGACACTCTTACCTCTCATTTTTCCTCTCATATCTAGTGAATTTCTTGAGTATAACATTTCATTTCCTACCAAAGGAAGTTCCAAAATCTCTTGGCTGGTAGTCACAGCTCTCAAGATTCTTCACTCTTATTGCTGATGTTCTATCTGCCTGGAATTTCTTTTCCCTTTCTCTCCTCCACTCACCCAACTCTCTTTAAAACTACACATTAAAATTCAGCTCTTATGTGAAGCTCTTCTGAATTTCTCCATCCTCATCCTCACTTCTGATATAAATATATCCACTCCCATAGCATGTTCCCACTGGTATAATAATCACTCACTAAGTAAGTGTCGGATAAATGAATGACAAACTTGCTTGAAAATGTTTTAAAGTTGTGTTTCCAAATGTTTCAAACTAGATGTTACAAGATTCAAGGCTTTCTGATATAAGCTTGCGCAGCTATCATAATGATTACTTATGGGCTTTTCCACCTTGCATTGATCTGAAGATCTTATAAGACAGAGTGCTCCTCAGTAACACCTGTCCTGTAGGTGCTTAGATTTACGCTTGAGTCAATACCTTAGTTTAAAGGCTTAAATATTATTCGTTTTAATAGACATAAATAAAAACTAATGTTGCAAAATGAAAGCCAATATAATGGTATGCTTGAAATAAAATTCAGGATTAAATTCCAGAACCATTAGAGTGGCAGTGGTGGTGGTGAGGGTGGTTGAGAAAATGAACTAAATAATTAAATTAAGCAAAATGTTGGGGTTAATCTCTGTGGAGGCCAATTTCATCATAGTAGCAACTAAAAAGACTTTCTTTCCCACCTTGTTAGTAAAACTGTACCTCCCATGATGCTTAATAGAAATTCAGTTATCATGACTGAGTTTGAATGTGTAGACATTTCCTTTTGTTGCTGCTAATAAACTGAGATGTTAATTTGTGTACTTCAGTATATTTAGCTTCAGTGTGAGATGATGTAGAATTTCCTGGATTTGGACACTTGAGAAGAAGCATATTTTAGAGTAAATTGAATCACAGGACAGTTTAAAAGACTGGCTAGGTTTACTGTTTAGGGAGCTGATGTTATGCTGCTAATGGCAGATGCCATGCTGCACAGCTGCATATTTGTCATACCCCTTTGCTTGGGGCACTGGCCCACCTACCTTGTTGTACTACTGGGAAGAGGCATTAGTTATCCATCATCTCCTTAATCAGTTGATAATTAGAGAAGCCATAGGACAAATACATTGTTTCATTCTAGGAACAGATAGAAGAGACTTTGGATAAAAAAGTGTCTATTCTCCTTCCACATCAGGGCTTGTCTTCTGGAACTCCCCTTCATTTGCTTTTTCTATATTTGGATGTAATATCCAAGCAGGGCTAATGAGCAAGTGAACGTTAGAGCTCAGCCTTTCCTTAGCCAAACCTTTCCCTAATAAATGTAGCCAATTTATTCTTCAAGTCATTCTCATAACTTCCATCATCATCACCATCATCATTGCCATCATTGTGATTTACAGAGTACTTACTGTGTGCCAGAACTATTCTGCTGAAGTCTGAATGATTTATATTGACAAGAGGCAGATAGTGAACTGTGAAGATGACCAGCTGGGAGCAAACCAGATAGAGTGACAGCCTCAGGGACATGATACCTAGGTTAGATCCTGATTTCACCTCTTACTACCAGTTTAAATTGGGAAATTACTGAACTTCTCAGTGTCTTGGGTTTCTCAGCTGTACAGTGGAAGGAGGAATGGAGCTTACTTACAGCATAGGCTTAATGTGAGATTAAAAGAAAAATTAAATACTTAGAGTGTTTAGCACATATTATATAAAAGCCTAATAATTTTCTTATTGTTATGGGTGGGGACAAAGTCTTACTCATTTTTGTGTCTCTAAAACCTAACAGATTCCTTACATTATGAGAAATACTCAACACTTTTAAATGGAAGGAAGGAATAACTTGTAAATGCTCAATAGATATCTGTTGATTACTGTGGTAGGCTGACTAATGGCCCTCCAAAGATGTCCACATCTTAATCCCTGGAACCTGTGACTATGTCAGTTTACATGGTAAAAGGGATTTTGTAGACATGAGTAAACTAAGAAACCTGTGATGAGAGCGTCTTGGATTATTCAGTTGGACTCGGAGTAATCACAACGACCTTTTGAAGAGGGAGGCAGGAGGATCAGAGAGAGGAGAGGTAGTGATGCCAAAATGAGAGGTTGGAATAATGAGCTTTGGAAATGAAGGAAGGTCTCCACGAACCAAGGAAAGTGGGCAACCTCTAAATGCTGGAAAAGGCAAGAAAATGGATGCTCTCCTAGAACTTCCAAAAGGAATATGGTCCTGCCAACATGTTGATTTTACAATTTCTGACCTCCAGAATTGTACAATAATATATTTGTATTGTTTTAAATCATGCAGTTTGTGGCGATTTCTTACAGCAGCAAGGGGAAACTAGTGCAATTCGATTTTAGGTGTCATGTGAAGATAAAGAGTGAAGGACCACTCATCGCAGCTCTTTGTGGGTTATATTATAACAAGGAGGGGCTAAATTGAACTCCAAGTTAGATCTGTTTCTTTGACTTTAACCTTTGCTTTTCATTGCTTTAATGATACACAATGGCTTGCCTCAGAGAACCCTACCCACCTGTGAAACTAACACATCCCTTCCCCAAGGCTAGTCATCCCAGGAGATGTTTTACAAGACTGATAACACTTTTTACTTTACTTCCCCGCCTTTCCCTCTCTGATTCTATAAAAGAAACTGGCATCCAGACCCCTATAAGGTGGTTTTGGGGAGACACTAGTCTGCCATCTTCTCAGTCTGCCAGTTTTCTGAATAAAGTCATATTCCTTGCCTCAACACCTCGTCTCCAATTCACTGGCCTGTCGTGTGGCAAGGAGAGCAAGCTTGGACTTGATAACAATATTAGTCCTCTCATGCATCTTCTGACCCAGCTCACTGCAAGTAGAGCCACTCATGAAAATCTTTTTACTTAATCTCTGTTTTTTGGCCTGGAAGATAATATGTGTTGTTGCATCTTGCCTTTTTGATAGCTGTTTATGTTCACATGGACTTACTTCTTTAATAGTTTATGATGATATTGGAACTTGAATCTTTATAGTCTTTAAAGAGTGTGTTCATTTTGGGAACAAAGGTACTAGGGTAAGTGTGGGTGTGGAGGATTGGGCAGATCTTCAGAGGTTGGGTTGACAGGAGGAGCCTCAGGGAAGGAGGTTTGCTGTGAAAGCCAAAGGGGAATTTACAGAAAAACTTCACTCAGCTAGTAACAAGGTCTGCTTACAGGCAAGTTACAATTAGCTAGTATTTGATAACTGGGCTCCACCCTTCAACCAGTGTGACTTGGGAATGGGCATGTGCCTGATTGGCAGGATGCCTAACTGAATTGAAAGTGTTACCTTAAAAGCATCCATCGAGAAAGTTTTTTTCACTGTGAGGGCAAATCTCCCATCTAGATGTGTCTTTAGAATGAATCACTGAAGGGCCCTACCTGGTATGTTTCAGCACAGACCCAACAAACATCAGGCCTCTTTTTGGCATTGAGCATCTCTCATTGCTGATGGAAATGGTCCCTAGGACCAAGGACAGTAGGATAAAGGTCATCTGTGTACCCTGTGAGCTCAATTCCTAGGATGCTTTTCCCCCCAACCACTTAGATGACAACCGCATGTTCAAAAAATCCCGTAGCTTTCCCATGACTTGCCTTCTAGCCACCTGCAGACGTCCCCACCTCCTTCATATCAGCAACAGCAGTTGGAGAAGCAACTGCTTCACATACTCTATTGGCAATGTAAGGAGAGCAGGATCCATTTTAAATGGCAAGTCCTGCAGTTCTGCGGCAACTAGAAAATTGAAAACCCAAAAGGAAGAGTCAAACACTACAATATAATTATCATTCTTGTTTAAAGTCAAAGAGGAACTTCCTGGTAGTCCAGTGGTTAAGACTCCATGCTCCCAATGCACCAATGCTGGGGGCACAGGTTCTGTCACTGGTCGGGGAACTAAGATCCCACATGCTGGGAAAGAAAGAAAGTCAAAGAAACTGAGGCTTAAAGAGGTCTGAAAACCCAGAGCTTCTGGGTATTAAGTCAGCATTCAAACTCCCACTGGTCTGATTCCCGAATGTAGCCTAATAGCCCAGTCTCCATGATTCCCTTCTCTGGTGGAACTTAATGGAGAAGAAACTGGACCTCGAAGATGGTAGCAATGGTGGGAGAAGGGGTGCTTGAAGGACACCCCACAGAACTCTCTAGGTGGCTGGAATAGTACTGCCTTCCACTGACCCATCTTTGTATTCTAGTCATGAAACCAAGCAGGACCCTGTGGGGCTCCTGGGCATGAAGCCTTGTTTCGTCCTGCATTTTTTTTAGGCAAGACTCTAGCCTCCATGACCTTCCTTGAGTTCCAAAGGGCAGATTTGAATAGCTGCTAATCAAGGGAGGAGCAACCAAGAAACTGCTTGAGCCAAGATTAAAGGGACCAGAGAAGCTCCTCGGTAGGAGAAGACCACCTGAGACCTTGCACATACCCTAATCTTGTCAGCAACCCCACCTGTGAACTATTGCTATAAAAATCGCCATCAAATCCTCCCAGGCTGGGAAACAGTTTTTTGAGGCAGGAGCCCACTGAGTCCCCCTTTGCCTGGAAGAGCAATAAAGCTATTCTTTTCTACTTTACCCTAAACTGTCTCCAAGATTCAGTTCAGTACCAGCGTAGAGAGAAGCTAAGATTTTGGCCTCAGTTACAATGCAGCCTTTCTATTAAATCTTACAAATCTTTATTTTTTTTAAGTGACAAGGAATTCAGACTTTATTTTTTGGAGCTCATGAAGGGTGAACATCAAACTCAATGCGCCACAGTGGAAGAAGGACTAAGTTGTTTACTTGGGTTGGGACCTACTTGCTATAGCTAAAAAGAATTAAACATATGGAAACTGACTTTCAAGAAGGGACCTATCAAACATGCTCAGACCTGTGTTGGTAAAGGGGTCTATTTATTAAAGGAATAAAACAGCTTGAAATCCCAAGACACAAGCTGAATCAAGTTCTGTATTTGAGGAACAGTGAAGTTGGAGTAGAAGATAAAACAACTAGCTTCAGGTTCAGAGCTAGACTTGAATGTCAGCTTAGTCCCTCAGCAGTTCTGTCTTGTGAAACAAGTGATTTATTTTATCTTTGCCTCAGTTTCCTCATCTGCAAGATGAGGGTCACAGTGCACATCCTTCAGTTTCATTGTGAGGAGTAAAAAGAACGTATGAGTGTAAGACACTTCAGTACAGAGCCTAGTGTAGAGGAAAAACATAAGCAATGGAGGCTGGCATTGCCAACTGCCCACATGTGTACAGGATTCCAGAAGGGACTGCATCCAGGCCCTGCCCTCAGGGCCTCGATTTCACTTAGTGCTTAGAACTGTGTGGGAAGTTCCATCTGCACTTCCTTTACCACTGTTTCACAGAAGCTTGGAGGACCTCAGAGAGTGTCAATTTTACACCTTTTTGAAACTCTAGATTCACTTAAAAACAACTGAAAACCAGGAGAAGTCACATAAATGTATAAGCTGCAAACCCCAGTCTGCCTGCCTACAGTATAATGATGAGAACAGATCAATGTGGCCTTAATTGTGTTGCTGGGGTCCCTGGGCTCCGAGAACACAGTTCACAAGTGGAAAGCTGCAAATGCTACATCTGGTCCTCTCCCCCCAATAGCTCACCTTACTGTTTTGAAAAGATAACATCTAATTTTAAGACATAAATAACTTGGACAGGAACTGAAATCATTTTACAGTGCAGTAGTGATAAAATAATGAACTTAGTGTGGTCCCAATACACCCAAGGCTTACTGCATGCATTATGTCAAACTCATAAAGTACCATATTTATGGAATCACTACAACAGTCAGCTCCCAGAATCTGAGTGAGGGGGTACCGCCGGTACTTTAGAGGAGTGCAATTCAATACAAAGGCAAAGACATAAAAATTCAGTGTTGCATGTATCACACTTTGAGTATATATACATTTAAAACCAGAAATTTTTCCTTCTTAGGAGACAATTACTTCTACTAATATTATCATGAATCACAACGAATTATTGCTTCCTTATGTATATGTCCAGAGAAGGAAGTTCTCTTCTTTCTGATATAAAAAGTCTCATCAAATAATAATTTATAATATTCAATTGAATAAACATTATCAACATAGAATTTTTTTCACTTTATAAACTCAGGCATATTAAACCAATTCCTTTCTCTTTTTTTAAAATGTTTTATTGCCTGTTGTGTCAGCAATATGTATGCCATTTCCAAGAGCAAAAGAAAAAAATGTAATGCGAAAAACATAATTAAGCAGAATTGAAGAAGAGTGGACCATGTGATTGATCAGTAACTCTGTGTATCCCTACATTTCTTTTTATTTATTTATTTATTTATTTATTTAATTGGCTGTGTTTGGTCTTCGTTGCTGCACACAGGCTTTCTCTAGTTGTGGCGAGCGGGGAATACACTTCATTGTGGTGCATGGGCTTCTCATTGCAGTGGCCTCTCTTGTTGTAGAGCACAGGCTCCAGGTGCATGGGCTTCAGTAGTTGCGGCACATGGGCTCAATAGTTGTGGCTCATGGGCTCTAGAGCACAGGCTCGATAGTTGTGGTGTACTGGCTTAGTTGCTCCGTAGCATATGGTATCTTCCTGGGGCAGGGATCACACCCATGTCCCCTGCATTGGCAGGCGATTCTTACCCACTGCGCCACCTAGGAAGTCCGGCCTACATTTCTTGATATGACCATTAATTTAGTTTAAAATGTGAAGAGTCCTTGTATGATATGGGAAGCAGTCCTACTCTATACAAAATCTGTATTTCAGTAACTCACCATTGACACTATCCCTTATCTCTTTCAACACAAATAACAGAGGGGATGAAAACTGACATTTAAATAAAGTAATAAATCCTCAGCTATCTTGAGAAACAAATGCTGTGAAGAGTTTAGAATAGTTAAGATTAGCCCAGATTTGACCAGGTGAAATAAGTTACTTATCTAGATATAGTAACTAGATGGAAATTGAAAATTATGGGACTACTGTAACTCTTTTTATACGGATGGGTATACCACTAAATGAGTAAAAACTAGACAATAACTTAACTCAATAAAAATTTATTGACCACTTGCTATATACCAGGTCCAAGGAATACACTGGAAATCAACAGACACAACACAATCAGGAAAGAGAAAGAGATCTGGGTGATTAATGTGAAAAATAGGATGATATAATATATTTGGTCTCAGGTAGTCTGGGTGCCTAGTAATATTTTAAGCTTTATGGAAATCTATAATGATAGTTTTTCTGGCAGTCTTCTAATTCAGTAGATAAAACAAGACATATTGTTTGTTTCTTTAAATCAGTGAACAAAGCAAAAAAGTACATTCACAGTGAGTGTCATACTAATAAGATCTGAAAAAGTACTTGGTTAGGTGCAGAGAATGGAATAAAAATTTGACCCAGCATAGTAATAGCAAGCCTCAGGTTATCAATAAAGCCACATATCAAATATTGCACTTCAATTTTGAGGGGAATGTAATTTCAAAATGTTATATGACTGGGCTTAAGCAAGTAGCCATATCCAGTGGGAAAATTCCTTCCTCTCATTTAATCACATCTTTTTTTTCCAAGTGGATTACAGCTAATTTTTAGAGTAGTTTCTAAACCCTCCTCAACCGAGTTATCAAAGCAGAGGAATTACATTTCCTTGATGTTTCCTATTAACAGATTGTCCAGCGATCGGATTGCAGTATCCTTTTTCACCGGACATGAAAAACATTCTTGCAAGCTGGATTAAAAATCCAGATAAAATAATAATACTAATAATATCTCTGCATCGCATTACTTTCCATGCTGTTATATTTGTTATCTAGGTCCAGTGACAGCAACCACAGACGAAATGCACTCGAAATGAGTAACATGTGTAGCATGTTTATCCCATACAAAGTGGACTGGAAGCACTGGCATTTATTGCTATGACATTAATTGAGAATTCTTTACATAATGTTATATGAAGTGGCAGAGCTAGAATATACAGTAATTGGAAGAAGGATCCATGGAAAAATAAACTCTCCTGATGTTATATATGAGATTCCCACAGTGGTTTGGGGGCATGTTTGATGATCTTAATTCATTTAGTGTGCTGGTACGATCCTTCTCTTCGGCTTACATTTTGTCAATGTACATAAGGCTACGCTGTTGGCTCAGATATTAAAAAGAAGCCTTGTAAAATGTTCCTTACAAAAATAAATAACTTGAGTATGCAGATATGTAAGAGCTTAATTCTCAAGATCCAGAATGTTTAGGATTCACATTCTTTGGGCTTTCAATCTGAAGCAGAGAAGAAAACACTCTTGTATGGTTGAGATTTCTAAATATATTACCAATGAGTGGTGCAGAATGGCTTTTCTTTGCCTGCTGACTACTTGCTTTAGAATTAGTGCAAGGAGGGCTTCCTAGGTGGCACAGTGGTTAAGAATCCGCCTGCCAATGCAGGGGACACGGGTTCGATCCCTGCTCCAGGAAGATACCACGTGCCTCAGAGCAACTAAGCCCGGACGCCACAACTATTGAGCCTGCACTTTAGAGCCCGTGAGCCACAACTATTGAGCCCATGTGCTGCAACTACTGAAGCCCACACGCCTAGAGCCCGTGCTCCACAACAAAAGAAGCCACGGCAATGAGGAGCCTGAGCACCACAACGAAGGGTAGCCCCCGCTCACCACAACTAGAGAAATCCCGTGTGCAGCAATGAAGACCCAATGTAGCCAATAAATAAATAAACAAATAAATTGATATAAAAAAAAGAATTAGTGCAAGGAAACAAGATCACTCAAAACAACAGCCATTCAAATTACAGGCATACCTTGGAGATGTTGCCTGCTGGGTTCCAGACCACCACAATAAAGCAAATATTGCAATAAAGTGAGTCGTGTAAAAGTTTTGGTTTCCCAGCGCATACAAAAGTTATGTTTACACTATACTGTAGTCTATTGTGTGATAGCATCATGTCTATAAAAACAATGTATATACCTTAATTAAGAAATATTTTGTTGCTAAAAAATGCTAACCGTCATCTGATCCCTCAGTAAGTTATAATCTTTTTGCTGGTGGAGAGTTCTATCTTGACACTGATGGCTGCCTCCTGATCAGAGTGGTTGTTGCTGAAGGTTGGTGGCTGTGGCAATTTCTTAAAATAA
The DNA here is from genome assembly GCF_030028045.1 of Hippopotamus amphibius kiboko. Taxonomy (NCBI): domain Eukaryota; kingdom Metazoa; phylum Chordata; class Mammalia; order Artiodactyla; family Hippopotamidae; genus Hippopotamus; species Hippopotamus amphibius. The sequence continues at coordinate 169,732,823 of NC_080189.1, forward strand.
GACAACAATGAAGTTTACTGCATCAATCGATCGTTCCTTTCAGGAATGATTCCCCTATAGATGCAATGCTGCTAGGTAACATTTTACCCACAGTAGAACTTCTTTCAAAATTGGAGGCAACCCTCTCAAACACTGCTGCTTGTTTATCAAACAATTTATGTTATATTCTAAATCCTGTGTTGTCATTTCAACAATGACAATTTCACAGCATCTTCACCAGGAGCAGATTCAATCTCAAGAAATCACTTTCTTTGTTTATCCATGAGAAGTATCTCCTCACCCACTAAAATTTTCTCATGAGATTGTAGCAATTCAGTCATGTCTTTGGGCTCCACTTCCAATTCTCGTTCTCTTGTTCTTTCCACGACAGGTTCAGCTACAATGAAGTCTTGAACTGCTCAGAATCACCTATGAGGGTTGTAGTCAACTTCCTCCAAACTCCTGTTAGTCTTGATATTTTGACCTCTTCCAATGTATCATGAATGTTCCTGATGACATCTAAATAGTGAATCCTTTTCAGGAGGTTTTCCAGTTACTTTGCCCGGATCCATCAGATGGATGACAATTACGGCAGCTATAGCCTTACAAAATATATTTCTTAAAAAACAAGACTTGAAAGTCAAAATGACTCCCCGATTCATGGGTTGCAGAGTCGATGTTGTGTTAGCAGGCATGAGAAACAACATTAATCTCATTGTACATTTCCACCCGAGCTCTTGGGCGACCAGGTGCATTGTCAATGAGCTGCTTTTACCTTATGCTTTTAGGTTACGGATACGGCTTCTTTCCTGAAACCTCACAAACCAGCCTCTACTACATTCCAACTCTTCTTTTGCAGCTTCCTCCCCTCTCTCAGCCTTCATAGAATTGAAGAGCATTAGGGCCTTCCTCTGGATTAGGTTTTGGCTTAAGGGAATGTTATGTCTGGTCTGATCTTCTATCCAGGCCACTAAAGCATTCTCCAGATCAGCAATAGCGCTGTTTAACTTTTTTATCGTTCATGTATTCACTGGAGTAGCACTTTTAATTTCCTGCAAGAGCTTTTCCTTTGCATTCACAACTTGGCTAACAGTTCGGTGCAAGAGAACTAGCTTTCAGCCTGTTTCAGCTTTTGACATCCCTTCCTCACTAAGCTTAATCATTTCTAGCTTTTGATTTAAAGCGAGAGACATGAGACTCTTTCTTTCACCTGAACACTTGGAGAGTTACAAATTGGCCTAATTTCAATATTGTTTGTCTCAGGGACTAGCGAGGCTCAAAGAGAGGGAGGGAGATGGGGGAATGGCTGGTAGGTGGAGCAGTGAGAACACACACAACATCTATCAATGAAGTCCATGGTCTTACATGGGTGTGGTTTGTGGGACCTCCCCCCCCCCAAATTACAATAATAACATCAAAGATCTTTTTGTTCATAAATAATCACAACAAATATAATAATGAAAAAGTTTGAAATATTGCAAGAATTACCAAAATGTGACCCAGAGACAGGACGTGAGCCAATGTTGTTGGAAAAACGGGTGCACACACATGCTCAACACAGAGTTGCCACAATCTCCGATTTGTAAAAAAACAAAACAAAGGAAAAAAAGTATTATCTGCAAAGTGCAAAAAAGGGAACCGCAATAAAATGAGGTGTGCCTGTAGACATTATTTCCAGGTATTTGAAATGGTGCGCATCTGAGGCCATGGTTCATCTTTTCAGGCTAAATGTTTTCTGCTGTTTTCTCCAATTCCAATTAGGGAGTGGTGTTTCCATGACATCGGAAAAAGCCCCAGAAAAGACAAGAATGCCATTTCAAGGTTGGATTTTGTCCTGACATATCAAGATTTGTTCACTTACAACTTTTAATTTTCCTGAGTGGGTCGAACTAATGCTGCTAATAAACCAGTCTAGATAATAATCTGAATTTTTTAAAAAATCTATATTACTTTCTCAGGGTTTAAAATTTGTTTCTATGTTTGGGGTTTATGGAGCCAGGCTTTTACTCTGTGGATAAATAAACCACTGGGGAAGTTTCTTTTAGGGTGGCAGACAAAGGGGAAGGCAAAAATAAGAATGCATTTATTTGATATGTATACCTCCACTGGCCCTGGGCAAAACTAAGAAGCAAACACAATCTGCTGTCCATCTATCATCCAGCCTCCTCCTCTTGCCATGTTTCAGTTTGAAACACCTCTTCTTACTTGTTTCCTCTCTCTTCCCTCTTTCCCAAACCTGTCATTCTGTAATATAAATTTGATCAAGTCATTTTAAGGCAGGGAACTTATTTTAAATCCTTTTTTCTGGAATTATGTCACACTGGCCATAATCAACTTGTAAAATTAACCTTATGAATGGAGTGCTTTAGAAACTAATAAGAGAGAGTTTATCTTATCTAGATAAACTGTGTGTCTTATTGTATTTTTGGGTTAGGAATTAAAGTTTGAATGAAAAAAGTTGACCTAACTCCCAGAACATGAAATAATTGTCCATGTAATTACAAAGGAGACTACTATGTTTTCAGAGCAACAGATTTTAAATATCAGTGACGGATTCCATCAAAATGTGGATTCAATCTGGTAGTTTCTCTTCAGGATAAAAGTGGCCAGGCTGATATGTTTGTAAAGGTCATTCTGTGTGTTTTTATATCTGACATACATATGTAGAGCATGTTCTCAGGTTTACACTTGCCCTTTAACTCCCAGTACAGGAAATCTGCTGCCAGGAAAGACTGTAAAATGTTTATGACATTTAAATCATACTCAACATTTCTTACTCAGGAAGAGTATGCTATAAAATTTGCATATGGCTTCCAACATTTAGACTCAGAGTCTTATATCTGGCCTTCCACAACCTTGATTATATAGCTGATTCATCTTCTAGCCTTTTGATTGTATTTGCAATGTTCGTTTTTGTTACTGAACATTACATTGGTTGGGTTGTTTTTGTTCTCTGTTATTAGCTAATTATAAATTATATCAGCATCTCAGCTTGTTCAAGCCAAACTTGTCATTATGATGTATAAAGGACTTTTTACTGTGCAATATGAAAAGTTTTAACTTGTGTTGCTTGGAGCTGCAAACTTAGCTTCTAGAAGAAACCATATGAAATATCACATGAACAAAGTCACATTGATTGCATGCATGTAGCACATCACACATGTAATTCACGAAGATCCAGCTTTGGTTCCTGATTGCCACTAGCATTCATGAGGCATGTTTATACTTGGTTGTAACCAACACCTGTTTAACACCACATCTACAAACACAAGTGAACACACACCTAACCAACCTATTCCTCTAAAAGGTGTTTTTAAAAAGCTTATAGGTTTTAATAAGCATATTCACTTTCTTTGAAAAAAAATCAGTGAGATATGTACACAATTTTCAGAAAGAGGGAAACCTGGGAAGGAATTTCAACAAATTATTTTGGAACATAAACCTGATAACGATAAATAGCTAACATCGAATGTTACAGGATCAGGGATGTGGTGTAGAACAAGTGATAAATGGGAGTTGGCTCTGCTTTCCCTTAGAAAATTCCCCGAAAGTGTCCCCTTTCAATGGTGGTTATGACTATGGTAAGGGAACAAAGCTCAGGGGTAGCAGAATGAAAGGTGAAGAGTCAGGGGTCTGAGTCAGAGACACAAAGAGGAGTGGCTTCTTGTGTAGTTGTTTCACCACCAACCAGTGGGTCCATCACCGTCTCTCCATGATGGCTGGGCTAGCCAAGCAAACTCACTGCTCCTGACGGTGGACTTTGGGTGATGACACAGGGCTAGCATCTCAGGTCTTTACTGTTACCAAACTGAGGATTTAAAAAAAAATCATCTCATTTACAATAGGGTTGAAATTTTTTTGCCCCTTCTGGACTCCATTTGGTTATTCGTAAATATGAAATAAAAGCAACTATATATCAAGTACCTACTGTCTTCCATGAAATGTCAGACTGACTAGAAAGATTAAAAAATGGTAAGATGAGTGTAGGAGTGTTTACCCTCAAAGATCACAGACATCCAACACGCATGTATAAATGCAAATACACACTACGGCTATTCCCGAGACATCATAAAGAAGACATCAATGAATTTCCAAAAAAGTGTATGAAATAGTGCTATGAATTGAGGAGCAGATCCCTGAGACATAAAGCTGACTGGATTCATAAAGGAGCATCAAAATAGAACTGAAAATTTGGGGGTAGGTCGAAATGTTTGGGTACCTCAGGCTGTAGAGGTAGTCTGCCAGTATTCAACTTCACAGGACCTTTCTGTGCCTCCTTTGTTTCCTCTGCTCCTGGGGAATGTAATAGTGGTTACTTCACAGAATTTAATGAGTTAATAGATACATAGAAATTTCAATAGTGCTTGCTACCTAATAAGTACTCAGAAACATTGGCCATTATTTTGTTATTGTCATTCTGGTTTTAAGAAAGCTCACAAGGAAAGAATACACTATGTACTGAGGCAGAAACAAAGTTCAAAATGTTTTGGAAACCAGTAAAAGCTTCATTGGGGTTGAGATGTTGCTAAGAAAGTATAAAGCAGCCACTTTCAACTGGAGGTCAGTGGTATCAGATATACTTGATAGAGTTTGTCAAATTCTCACACCCCTCTCTTGTTTTTCCCTCCTACCCAATACTTACTTGAATACAACCCACTGTACATCTGCTTAAGAAAACCACTTTGCAATTATTGATGGGAGTGTGGGAGTATTAATGTGTTCCTCATATGCATGGGAAAAAATAAAGATTTGAGAAAAATTCACATGTTCAGAAAATACTTAGTGAGCCCCAGGAATAGACCTGGCATTGTGCACTACTATTGGCATAAAGGAAAGATTACCTTCATAAAAGAAGACAAACTTTATTTGAGAGACACAATTATCTAATCAGTGAAAGGGGACATGTTTCAATTTTACAATTTAATCTGAGCCAGCACAGGGTCTGGCATGTGAAAACACCGGGAAAATATTAGTTCCTTCATAGATTGATCCATCCCTTCATTCGAATTCCAAGCACTCTTAAAGATCAAGTTGAGTAGACCGCCCTAAATTCACTGAAGTAGCCAAGGATTAATGATGGCTTGATCTATAAGCTCTTAACTGAGCACGAGGAGTCCTATTTGCATTTAGGCTCTTATGGGTCTGTGAATGCAACAGAGACAATATTGGGGGAGAGGTAGAACTCCCAATACGTAAGGATACCCTTCTTTGGGCTCTGATGTTTACAAGAATAAAGGGCAAGAGACATACTTCCTTAGTTCCACCAGCGTCTCTGCATGTATATGTGCCATACAGTACTGGCAAGGAACGCAACATAGGGTGACAGTCACCTTGGAAGCTCAAACAACCCCTGAGAGGGGATGTTCACAGAGGGGTCTCCCTCAGGTCAAAAGATTTGCTCTTACTCAGAGACTGGTTTGTTCAGAATTCACCTGCATATATGTTCTCCTGGGATGTGAGTCTCAGAATGCCTCTACACCAGGGTTTCTCAGGCTCAGCACTCTTGACATTTTGGGTCAGATACTTCTCCGTTGTGGGGGCTGTCTTATGCATTGCAGTATGTTTTGGCAGCATGCTTGTGCTCTATTCACTAGATATCAGTAGTAGTCAGTTGTGACAACAACAACAAAAATGTCTTTAGACATCGCCAAATGTTCCCTGGGAAACAATATCCCTCTTGAGAACAACTTCTCTAAGTTGATGCGCTGTAAACATCCATATTTCCGTGACCCAGTGACAATGGCTGAACTCAAAACAGTTGTTTTAGGGGGATATGTAGAGGAGAAGCTGACAATAGCAAGGGCCGTTAACTGCAGCCATCAGGTGTGTTCAAGGTGGTAACAAGGATGTGTGTTTAGAGAGAGTTTAGGATTGGAAGCAGACAATTGGACTTACCAGGAAAGGCACGGGGGTGAGCAGTGCTTGTGTATTTTTCCCCAAGGAAGTTAGAACTCAAACTCTTTGGATGTTGGTGAAATTGAATCCTTGGTTGGATCCAGCCAATTAGATGGTTGGTTCAGGAAACTAGGTATGCAAGAAGCACCAATCTCTGCACCAGCAATCCCCAGCTTCACCTCTAGGTAACACTTCAACTAATGCTCTCTGCTTTGTGCACCTCCATTTACTTAACGACCCACGGTGCAGTTAGTCCTTGCCAGCAGACTGTGGAAACATGAGCTAAGTCAATCAGATTTCCTCTGTGTAGAGTACAGACTGGAAGGAAAAGCTGAATTTGACAACTAGAAAATGATAGTGCAGAGCAGACAGGTAGTTGAGTCAATTGAATGGCAAAATGCCAAAGGGGAAATGTTATGGCCTGATCTACAGGCCCTGCCTTTCCTAGCTTTCTCAAGCCAAGTTATCTAGCTTCTCCTAGGTTACATCTGCTTGTAGCCTTACAATAACTCTTGTCGCTTGTGCTAAATTGAGCTTGTCTCAGTTCTTTGCAGACAAGTGTGCCTATTTTAAACACTAGAGCTTTACCCACTCTATGGAAAATCTGTAAAGTGTTGGGAAGCAAAGTTCACAAACATCAAACTTTTTTTTTTTTAATACTTCCACTGATGTCAGTATGTGTATGAAGGTGTTACTCACTGTTATATTACCTTCATTACTTTACAAACTGTCAGTGCTGCTGTTAAAAAGACAGGTATGACATAGAGCTGTCAAAGGCACTTATTCGGTGGTGACTGTGAAGTATATGTATAGCATTAATTTTTATATGTGTGCTGCCTTGGTAAACGGCATTTGAAAAAAATGCTAAATTATGTGAGTACACTGCAGTGAAATGTTATTGCAAAGAATTCCTTTTATTTCACCTGAAATTGTCTTTCAGCCTGACTTAACAAATTAAATTAGTCATGGCAATGTGAGGTAGAAACTACATTTCATAGGTTTGTCAATATCAAAGCTGCTGGCTCGTGGTACATCTGTGACCACATTGCTTGTTATGCCAAATATCCCACTGTCTCTTTCGTTCTGGTTTTCCTGAACTTGTTTCATTGGCTGAAGGTTAAAAATGTCCTCTTTCATGAGCATGTGAGTGGTAGTGTATTCTTCTGGAGGGGACTCAAATTCTGAATGTTCTCTAAGGCCTGGGAAAGGCTGGGTTTAAGGAGGGTCTTTGCGCATCCCAAGTGGGGTCCCTTTTCTCTTCTCAGGCAAAACATGCAGCTATTGCAGATTTGTCAGCATCATTGGTCAGCATTCAGAGGTGACTCACCAGCCAGGACAATACAGTTACTCCTTCAGAAAGACAGATGTGGTCAGACTATTGTTAGTGTTTTGTATTTGAAAAACAACCAGGGATTCCCAGGTGGCGCAGTGGTTAAGAATCTGCCTGCCAATGCAGGGGACACAGGTTCAATCCCTGCTCCAGGAAGATCCCACATGCCGGAGAGCAACCAAGCCTGTGTGCCACAACTATTGAGCCCATGTGCCACAATTACTGAAGCCCACATGCCTAGAGCCCATGCTCTGCAACAAGAGAAGCCATCACAATGAACAGCCCATGCACCACAACAAAGAGTAGCCCCCACTTGCCGCAACTAGAGAAAGCCTGCGTGCAGCAACAAAGACCCAACGCAGTCAATAAATAAATAAATAAATTTATAAAAAAAAGAAATAAAGGAAAACAACCAAAGTACTACAACAGAAACAAATCTTAAAACTTCATATGCCCAAAATGAAATAAAATTAAATGCAAAATCAAAAGGGAGATGAAGGTGTTCATAGGTTTAAAGATTGTAAGCTGCCTATGTTGCCTCATTTAAAAAAATAAATTGATTAGGACAGATCAACATACTTGTAAGATTTAGAGATGGTATTATGGTGAAAGGCACTTTAAAATAGGGCTAGTCAATGCCTTTTGTGCTGAGAACTATACAACTTGTTTCAATAATTAAGAATTGTTAGAAGAGTTGAGAAAATATCCTCCTATAATCATTCTACAATTTGTCCACTTCAGTTGACAATAAATGTTATTAAAAAAAGAGGACCAATATGATATTAATGCTATATACCACCTTATATTTTAATGATACAGCTGAATGTTACTTTGGTGAAGAAATAAAGATAAAAAGAACCACATCATATAGATCATTACAGAGTATTGGGTAGTGTTCCCTATGCTATACAGTAGGTCCTTATTAGTTATCTATCTTATATACAGTAGTGTGTGTATGTCAATCCCAGTCTCCCAATTTATCCCTCCCTCACTTTCCCCCCTGGTAACCATGGGTTTGTTTTCTACATCTCTGAGTCTATTTTTGTTTTATAAATAAGTTCATTTGTACTACTTTTTTATATTCCACATATAAGTGATATCATACAATATTTGTCTTTCTCTGTCTGACTTACTTCACTCAGTATAACAATCTCTATGTCCATCCATGTTGCCACAAATGTCATTACTTCATTCATTTTTATGGCTGAGTAATATTCCACTGTATATACGTATCACATTTTCTTTATTCACTCCTCTGACTATGGACATTTAGGTTGTTTCCATGTCTTGGCTACTGTAAACAGTGCCGCAGTGAACATTGGGGTCCATGTATCTTTCTGAATTATTGTTTTCTCCAGTGGATATATGTATATGTATAACTGATTTATTTTGCTGTACACCTGACTAACACAACATTGTAAATCAACTATACTACAACAAAAATTTAAAAAACAAACAACAAACAAACAATAAATAAAGAACCACACCTACCGTTTGTTGTAGGTCCTTTCTTGATATTTCTATGTAGATTGCCATAAGTGGAAAAAAAATATTTTTAGACACTAAATACCTATAATATGCAACAGAAATTCCCTAAAGTGGATGGTATACAACCCAAAGGAACATTCTAGCTAACCATTGGTTTTGAGTAATTAAGTATTCAGATTTTTATTTGTATTCATTTGCATTATTTTAACAGTCTTAATTTCTATTTTTGCATACATTATGATATGTATTACCTATTAAAACGCTAATATTTGTTTAGCACTTACACCTATCTGTATATTGGGGCTGTATTCCTGAAGAGGAGGTCTTTAAAAACATTAAGAACCAGTGAAATTGTTTTCCCTTTGCTAGTTGGTACTTAATAACCTTCATTTCTATGTGACTGCTAGCCATTTACTTTAGCAGAAATTTGACAACATTTTAAGGAGAATGCTGCCCTTTCAGAGTGAGGCTTTTTGTTTTCAAATGTTCAAATGCCTGAATTGACCTTGTCCTCAATCCCCTACCTGTTGAGAGCCTGGAGGTCATTTCATTCCCCTTCATGGCGTGAGATAGCAGATAATGTCATGTCATCCTCCAAATGAGACTCCTTTAGATTCTTTAGTTTTCTGTTACAGAAAACAAGATATTTCCTCCTATTTTGGTTAATATTCACATACTACAAACTACAAGTGGTTTTTATTTTCTTCTGTACTTAATATAGTTTTAGAAAAAACTATCAACTCCTCTAATAAATCTTCACTTGAATTCCCCCTTTTTCTGTAAGAATCAAAATATGCAAGTGGTCTATAGTACATTTCAGCTGACAGAACCCTTGGGAATGAATACTTGTGGATAGCTAAGGTTTATACAGTCAGGCTTATCGTTCATAGGTGGAAACTTTTATTTTCTTGTGTTGTTGACAGAATCCTCTTTCACCTAAGTACTATGTCTATCCTATAAGCGTAGTAATAGTTTTCTAGTGAGCAGGACTTGCCTCTAACAGTCATACCTATTTGTTGTGGTTATTGTTTTTCTCATTATAAATCTAGTAAATACTGAATTGGTCCAGCTAGGCAGGTTCCTTGGGATCACGAAGAGAAACATACATGGATGACACGACACTTTGATGGATGTATATCTGCCTCCTTTCCTATCAGTTCATCCCATCAGATATATGGAATCTGCTTAATGGTCTATCTCAGCAGCTTTACAATGACAGACCCTAGAGAGCATATCTCCCAACTTAATGGGCCACAGCAGCTTTGGTGCTTTTAAATCAAGCATGGTTGAATAATCTTCCTTCTCTCATTATTAACCATGACAATTTATTTCCAGAGGAGCAGATGGGAGTGGTGTTTATGGCACCTTTTGGTAGGTCTAGAGCACTGTTATGGACTGAATGATGTTTTCCCCAAAATTCATACATTGAAGTGCTAATTGCCAGTACCTCAGAATATAACTGTATTTGGATATATGGTCTTTAAAGAGGTAATTAAGGTTAAATGAGGGCACTGAGGTAGGTCCTAATCCAACATGACTGGTGTCTTTATAAGAAGACAATGCAGACACACATAAGGAAAGCACACATGAAGGCAAAGGGGAGGCAGGCATCTGTTAGCCAAGGACTGAGATTTCTCGGAGCGAAATCAACCCTACTAACACCTTGATCTTAGACTTCTAGTGTCCAGAACTGTGAGAAAATACATTTCTGTTGCTTAAGCCATCTAGTCTGTGATAGCTTGTTGTGACAGTCCTAGCCAACTAATATCATAAGCACCTTTATTGAATCACCAACTTCAAATAGTGTAAATTATTTTGGTGCAAAAGGAATATTAAAATTAGCAATAAGCTTTTACCCAGAAATAACAACTGTTAACTGTTAACACTTTAATGAATTTACTTCTGGTCATTTAACATTTATATTTTAGTATTTTTGTTATTAAATATTCTTAGTAAAAACGTTATTAAGACTGTAAATAATCCATCCATAAGTGTCTTTCAATAAAATCATAGTATTGGATATTCAGGCCAACCTTTATATGTTTATTACGTCCCTGTTATAGCTTCAGCTACAAAAAACAGTTTATCATATAAATCCTTACCCAAGTCCTTTGTGTACTTAGAATAGAGTCCAAAGCAGATATTTACTGAGATAAATAAAATGAAGTAGTGTTATACAGGCAAACAGTTTTACTATTGCTTTCTAAAAGACTTGTACCAATTTCTGCTCAAAGCAGCAGCTAATACCTGCCTTAGTTACAAAAACACTAAATGTTATAAATTTTCTTAAAATGCATAAGTGAAAACCAATATCTTATTTTATTTGTACTAAGATTAAATAATTTTACTTTTTCAGTTATTAAAATGTTTCCTCTGTGAATCATCCTTTTCTCTTTTCTGTCAGGTTTTCCAATTATGCTCTTAATTCCTTACTTCGTAAATGATTCTAGTTTTGTCTTCTTTCCAATATTTCCTATTTCTAATTGTATTTTAGTGACTTTAGAACTTTTACAATAATATTGAAAAATAGTGGTGATACCAGTTACTCTTGTTTTATTCATTACTCTTTTGTTAATGTCCCTATGACAGTGTTTTGTAAATTTCTATTGATAAATCAGAAATTTAGTGGAAATTAGAAAGTCAGTAGGTAACAATCTAAACTTGGTAGTTCACAAGTAGCCTTTATTAATGTTCGAAATAATTGGTTCAAATTCAGTTATAAAAACTAATACAAAAAGATCTCTCATATCCTTCACCACATTTTTTCCCAATGGTAACATCTTGTATAACTATAGCATAATATCACAACCCAGAAATTGATATTGATACTAATACAATCCACCAACCTTATTTGACTAGCTAGGAAAAAAAAAAAAAAAGAATGCTATAGAATAGAATCAAAACTAACACAATTCATTCTATATAGCAAGGATAAATCTTGTTTCTGAAACTTGATTCAGTTACATATGCATGTTTTATTCATGATTAAGTCACTATGCTTCATTGCTCCCTTAATAATGATGCTACTTATTAGCTAAATAGAAATATATTGTATCATATTTAGGAATTACAGGTAAATAAGGACTGAATAAAACTTAACAGGTTTATAGACAGATATTTAGACATGATTAAGTAATTAGGTATGTTAAGTAAATCAAAGTTTTTAAAACAACTGTCATCCAAAAGCCATTGATTATTAAATCACTGTCAACCATAAGCAGGTTATCGGTAGAGTCCCATAGCAATCTGGTCTACTCAACATTTTTATTGGTGAATTTCATGAAGATTTAAAAGGGATGATAGCATATTTCATCTAAATCATAACAGGTAGATGCCAAATTAATGAATGTAATTCATCAGACAAAATGCAACAGTGACAAATTAAAGTCTTAAATTTCATTTGGAAATTAACTGAACATAAGCACATGGTTGTGAAGGTAATGGAACTGAAACCAGCTCACCCCCCTCAAAAACAAGTTGCTGGGAAGGAGACTCATGAATTTCATTAACTAAAAGTTCCATATTTCCATGTGTTTAATCTCCAGAGAAGAAATATGATCAGAGTTGTCTAAGGTCTACAATTCAAATAATCTAAGTAGCAGTCGTAGGAGACTTATTTGTTTTACTAGAATAGGGAATTAAATAGAAGGTAGGATTTTATATTTAAAAGAGGGATTTCTGAATATGGACAAATTCTGGAAAGTAAATTTAGGAAGAGTGGGGGAAACTATGGGGAACTTTAATAAGACAGTTCTTTGCTTGCAGACAATATAGACAGTCTCTGGTTGACTTAAGAAAACAGGATGGATTGGAAAGATATCAGGAGCCACAAAAACTGAAATGAAGGCTGGAGACTTTGTTTAAGCAAGAAGCCGCATGTAGGGAAATCTGGGGGCCAGTGACAGAAAACTGCAGAAATGATCTGATTAGCATACCAGCACTACAGTGACTCTCAAACCCCCGATTATTTATCTTACTATTCCATCCTTGTTTCTCTCTTCACAAGATTTAAAGTCCTGGAATGAAGAATCCCATGGCCACATCACATGTCTGTCCCCTGGGCTGGGAGAGGAAGCGTTTGGTGAAGTACAGCTGCTACAGACCCTGGAATGGGAGTGAAAAGCATTTAGCCTAAGGTTGTACCAAGACTGCAGACAATGGGAGAGAAAAATGATTCTCTGTTAGAAATAGGTAATAAACATCAGGTGCTGCGAGAAACAACAAATGTCTACCTCAGAATGAAGAAATGTCCTCCATCTATGAATGTCCAAAAGTCGAAGGACCTGCCAAAATTGTACTCATGGGTTATTCAGACTTTTGTCAAAGGCATTTAGTTCAATTGAACATGTGTATATATATGTGTGTGTGTGCATATGCTGGTGATAAGCCTTATAGGCTATACATTGTGGCTTCTTGCGGTGGGAGAGGTCCCAATGACTGAATGACCTCTGGGATTAGTTCCAAATCAAACTTTTATGAGTAACAGAGGGCAGCAATTATGCATCTAATTTGCATAGTAGTTATTTAATTTTCTGTTGATAACATATTGGAACATAATTTGTCATTTGAGGCCAAGAATATGTTTTCAGAATGATGCTTTTTGAGGAGTTCAAAGACATTGCATAAAAGGGAAAGTAAGGAACTAAAATAATTACTTTGGAAGCTACTTAAAGGATTTCTTTGTGTTTGTGAATATCTAAAACTATGATTCCAACTGGCTGTACAACCACGTTGGTATCTCCAACTCCTTAGAGGTTATTTTAAAAAAAACCTCCCAATTTATAAAAATAAAAATTTGCTTAAATAGCTACCGATCAGCATATCTAAAGGGAAAGGTGTTACAGCTTCAAGGAAATGACTTAAAATATCCATATGATCTTTACTTTCTGTTTCCTAAATCAGAAGAAATCAACATATTCATAATACAGGTTTTCAGAACATGTTTACTGCTTTCCACATATTTTCAACTGCATCTGAATGTCAAACTTAAGGGAGAAGAGACCTCATCATTTTCCTTTTTATGAGCTGGATGTTTGTGGATTTCGAGATGTGGCTTTTTGCATAAATAAAGCAAGGAGAAAATGGTATCTAGAGTAGATTACATCACACATAATACGTAATATGTATACATTATATTAATGTAGATCTATCATAAATAAATATGTGTATGTTCTTTCAATCCAGATGTGAGGTCTAAAACACCATCTATTCTTTGTTTCTGATTTAATAAGGCTACGGGGTGGATTTTTTCTTTTTTTGGAAAATTAAAGCCAATAATTCCACTTTGCATCATGAACACTATGTAATCAATTCTAAAAGTGTACCAAGGCACCCATAATGGATACTCTTTAATACTACAGATGGCAAAACAGCCTGTGGGAATACGTCTGGTGGGCATTCTGTGAAAGCCGTTTCTGTCGAGATGAATCCAGCGTGACGAGCTAGACAACTATAGTATGCTGGATTTCTGTAAAAATTCCTCACATTTTATGCCTCCTTTTTGCTCTCTTTGCTGGTAATTTTGTAGTTTGAGTTGACAATGTGTATCTTTCTAATTCAAGGGGAACCTGTGTTTATGATGAAATTTCATTAGGACTCAAAGGGTTCAAATCAGCAGTAATTTGCTTAACAGAATCTAGCCAGTTTCTAGTTAATCTAGTGATAGATTTTTCAAAAAATATTAGTTCTGAATAAGTAAATATATCCTATTTGGGTTAATTCCTGTGCCTACCGCTCCTAACACTATTTGACAAATGCTGATTTGACAAATTGTGGGTATTTATTAAGTCCATTTGAAATTTGGAAAGCATGATAGCAATACTCTGGGTCTAAACTCTAGATCCTTCTCTTTAGTGGTTATTCATTTTATTAACTCTTTTTTTTTTTTGGTCACACCCCACGGCATTCGCTATCTTTTTTCTCCCTGAACAGGGATCAAACCTGTACCCCCTGCAATGGAAGCATGGAATCTTAACTACTAAACTGCCAAGGAAGTCCCTCATTTTATTAATTCTTATGAACTCAAAACAAAATCACTACTATAGGACAGGCTAATATGCACAGGCTTGAAATATTTTAAGTAGTCAAAGCTCAAGAGTTAGGATTTTCTGTTTTGGATACTACAATTATCTGGCTTCAATTGCTATATATGGTTAGAGGAACTGTGAGTGATTCATGTGAGAATCCAAGCTGCAGTCATGAGCCACCCTGGATTTGAAATAGATTACCCTATTCCCACCTCTCATCTATTCGAGATTTAGAAGAAAGGCCATGAGAATAAGCATTCTATCTTATCCATCTCTGAGTCTAGAGTTCCTAGCACAATGTTTGGCACACAACTCTTACTCATGAGTAGAATGAATTCTAGAATTGAAATTACTCTCAACTAAAGACATACATTTCAACTCCAAGATATTCTTTTCCTGAAAGAACCAATTCAGAGTAGCATACAAAACCTGAAGGTATTTCCTTGAGGCCATTATGTGCTTATAAATGGAAAATAGTTTAAAAATAGGGAATATGGCCAAATTTAAAAGTGCTTCTGATTCTGCCCAAATAAACAGCCAGCAGGACCACACATGATTTTCTTCCTTTATTGTAGGACTCAACTTTTGTGTCTGAAATCAAGTTAATCAGGTACAGCAAAATTTCTTTAAGTCCATGAATGTTTACCCTAAAATAATACTTAGAAAAATTTCTTATCTTCTAGCCAAAGTGAAAGCCCTGTAGAAATACTAGATCACGTAAACCTGGTTAAATTGCAGTATTTTTTAACTCTCTTGTTTTGAATTAATCACTTTTTTCTTAAACCAGTAAGAAGTTTTATAGCATAAAGTTCATGGAGACTAATATAGTTATGGTAGCTCTAAATTAAATTAAATTAAATTGATAACACTAAATTAAATAAATATATTGATATTAGAACACCTCTTTTGTATATTTGACACTAGAATTGTGAACACAGACAGGTCACTGAATTAAGTAGGTAAGTAAGTCACTGATATAATTCCTTCCCTTATCATGGAGCTTTCATGAGGTCTCAAAGAGATAACACCATGGGCACAAAATTTCTATGTATAGTGTTATTATTATGGTTATCTTCAATTATAGTGTTTTACAAGATAATGTTTTCCCTGAGTTAAAATCTAAAAAATTCACTGAGCCTTCTCTGCCTTCTAGAGCATCTGTCACATATTGCTTCAGGGAACCAACCTATTTACCTAAATTTTCTACCCCACGAGCAATTCAGGAAAAATAGTCAATGCTCACTTAATCTCTTTTCAACAATAAAACAATTATTGCTTTTTCAGGAGAAGCTTAAATACAAAGAAAAGTAAATGAAGCATTGAAAGTAAATGGAGTATTGTAACCTGCAGTCTTTCTTGCCTCACTTGAAGGAAATTGAGGGCAAATGGATGCTCCTGTTTATTTGAATGGTTAGAACTGCAGTGGTTTTCAACCCCGCCCAAACAGTCAGATCTCCTGGAGAACTTTTAAAGTACCAAGATGCCTCGGATCCATCCCAGATCTAAGGAGACAAATCTCATGACCAGGCGGGGTTGAGAAGGTCAGAATCCCAAGGAAACAATCTGAGCACTGAATTATGATGATTATGGCTACCAGGATGTTCATTGTCATTTCCATGGAATTCAAGTCCCCAAACAACAATTTAACAGAGGAAATTAATAATTATCATTTTAGAATGAATACCCAAAAGGAAAACTGTTTACTTCAACAGAAGGCCATTTTTATCTGCCTTCACATTTTGAAAGAGTCTAGTAGAGTGTGATAAGGATTAGTCTTATTAAATAATATAGCTCAGAGGATTCAAATAAAGCCAAAGTGTGAAACTTCAGGAAGAAAGACTCAGATATGACTTGGTGTAAGGGAGAACATCCTAGTAAATTTCAGTTAGAATGGGCCGTGTTGGGAAGTTGGGAATATCTCCATCACTGCTTCTATTCAGATGTGTTCCTGGATGGACTTTGTAAAAGAGACTCAAGCTCACAGTGTGGATATACTTTCTCATGGTTGAGATCCTTGTGAAGCTGTAGATTTTCATACAGGTACACTTCCAACTTGTTAATTTTCTTCTTAATTTACCTATGTTCGTTCTAAAATCCCAGATGGCCATACTTTTGGATGGGCTGTTCAAGGGTTGAATATTCTTAATGTTCATTGAAGAACTGAAGTCACAGAAAGGAATCCTTGAATCCTTGAATATTTCTTGCATTCTCTTCAATAAAACAGAATCATTTAGGTGGGGCTGATACTAGGGTAAGGTGCATGAGATGATGCAGGCACTTGCCTTGGGGGAAAATTTAAGGAGCATCAAAAACTCAGAAATCAAATAAGTAATAATTCAGTGCAACATTTCTTTAAAATTGCATAATGCAAAAAAAAAATCCATGATGAATAAAATATCTCCAATTTCAATAAAAGCGAGATCAATGTTACTGATTTTTCCTTTTACCTCAGATTCCTGTAATGGCTCAGAACAGCAATGTTACTGATCCTTATCTTGACTGTTGAGTTTTCATCTCCCTTTAAATTTGCCACCCAAAGCAAACGCTCTTTTGA
Source organism: Hippopotamus amphibius kiboko (assembly GCF_030028045.1). Taxonomy (NCBI): domain Eukaryota; kingdom Metazoa; phylum Chordata; class Mammalia; order Artiodactyla; family Hippopotamidae; genus Hippopotamus; species Hippopotamus amphibius. The sequence continues at coordinate 169,750,095 of NC_080189.1, forward strand.
CTCATCTAGTGCTGGATCCAGGCGAAGAAGTGGTAAGCAAAGAGGTAAGAATTTGACCTCTGTGTGTACACATTTGTGTATATATATGTGTATAACTGTGCACATGTCCTCACGTGTTCAAGAGATTCAAGCTAGTAACGCTTTCTTCATGATTGCAGCCATTTCCCTTTTGATCGAGAATGAGCTGAGCTTGCACAACACATGAAATATGACTTTGACTTTTAAAAGTGTCATCTTTAAAGAGGATTCCATTAGAGTCACTTGGTTGGCTGTAAATTACGACCTGTCCGTGCTGGGACAGAAGGACACACATGATTGCTTTGTGGTTAGCTGCAATCTGGTGATGCACTGAAAGGCAGTCATGCAGCTGTAGAGCAAAGTCCCTTTGTATCAATTCTAAAGTGAATGTTCATGTGTGGTGAAGGGATCTCAAAGTCTTACAACTTATTATTTGCCAAATTTCACTTTGAAAAACAGGTTTCAGCAGCAAATGAAATTGCTGTTGTGTACCTAACAGTGGAAAACAAACTGTCTATACATGTTCTATGATCACATTATGGGGCCACACTTATAATACTTCTTTTTCCCCTTCTGACAATTGATAGTTTAGAGCCTTGTGTTTAATTTAAGGATTAGGAGTATGATCTAGTAGGTAGAATTTTTCATAATAACCAGAATTTCAAGACACTGAACTAAAAAAGCACTTTTAACCCGCATCCAATAGGAGGAAGGCACATTGCAGGCAGCGCTTAAAAAATGGCAAATTGTGTTTAATTTTCTTTCTGCGTTGTTTTATTTGTTTCTTCTCATCAGCACACACATTACATTCCTCTCCTCTTACATCTGGAGAAGAACCATACATTCTTTATCTCTTCCTTTACCTGTGTCTTAGCTAGGCTAAGGTGGAGTCATGTACCATTACCAAGGTCTTCTGTTTTTAAGAGCCTCACTCCCACCCCTGCAGAGGTAGACATGTCATCCACAAGACACTGAAAGCTACAACTTCTACTTAATCCATGTGATATACCCTTTGGTAGGTTTCCAGGTTCAGCTGACAGTAAGGGAAGAGAAATCTAGTCCTTCATTTAGTAAAATTGTCATGAGTGTCTTGTATGTACCAGATATTGGGTGGCACTGAGGGTGAATGAAACAGACTCATCTGTATGTGACTCTATGAGCCTCTTCCTTGCACTGCGAGGATGGGAAGGCCTTGGATTTACATTCCATTGTAGGAGAGGGAAATGATACCTTCACACAGTTTCCTTTCACCTGTTCTCACAGAATGATGGATAGACTCCAAGGTGAATCCAAACAGGAAACACATGCATTTTCAATGGTTTAGTGAAAAAAAGGACACCACTAATTAATGTTTTAAAGTGGCTGTGGTTATAATCAAATGAGATAAAGATATAAATAATGAAGGGGTTCTCTGTCTTTCAATACCAGCGTTGAAACTAAGTAGCTATATGACATTGAGCAAATTGCTTCAGATCTATGCATCCCATTTATTTCATCCATCAAATGGATGGCAGTCAACGAAGTTGGATTAAATTATCTCTGTGATTCTTTCCAGGTCTAGAATATTAAGTTTTAGAATGTTATCCTGTTTTAGACTTATTGATTGCAGATATTGAAAAGGAAAAGCACTAAAATGTTTTTGAAATAATTCATTAGCATTTGTTTCAAGTGGCACTCAAATGTTTGAGGATGAATGATCATTTTGTAAGAATCTAATTTCCCCCATTAATAAGAAATTCTGTTTTGACCATGATGAAGATGTCAAAGTAAGGCATTGAACCTCTCTCTTCTCTAGGATTGTGTGCCACTGATACACATTCTTTTGGTCCATAAATTGTGTTTGTTTGTGTTCAAGAGAGAAAACATTGATATCCATTTTAATTTTGGCTTAACATTTGAATACGTGTCTATAAATAGCTAGCTTAAAATTCTAGGATTTAGTTTACCTTATTTAACAAATCTATTCTCTGATCTTTCGTTTTTCTTTTTATTCGACTGCCAGGAGAATTTGCCAAGCTTTTCTTTGATCATCAGTCAGTTAGCCTATTTTTTAAAGAACATTCTTCTAAACCTTCATAGCACCCTTTTCTTTTTTAAATCTTTATATTTCTGAACCTCTTGCCAGTAACTCTGTAGGACACAAAAATTTCTTTTTAAAAAATCAACTTCTTTTTGTAAGTAGTGGGGCTTGGGTACTTTCCAAAACCATCAAACAGAAATCTTGGATGGACGTCGATTCTCCTATTGGGATGCCATCGTTCTACTGCATTACAGCTGTTGCCCTGAATCTCTTTCATTTTCTCCCTTAAACATCACTATCATGATTGTTTTAAAGTTGGCTATCTTAAGATAGGAATTCCATTTCTTCTGTGATATGTTCTTGTTACTTCTTACCACTCTACTGCTACACCCTGGACCACGCACAATCTCTTCTTACCTGGACTGCTACATCAGGAAGCTAGGTTTACTGCTTCTACCTTTGTTTTCCATTAGTATATTCTCAGCTCAGCAGCCAGAGTGATCCCAGTAAGTCCCAATAACCCTCAATGTTTTACATGATCTGTGCTTACTCTCCCACGTGTTAACTCTCTAAACTGAGTTTCTAGTTCTTTGTCCTTATTTAATGTGCTCTAATCCCACTGCCCTTTTTATTGTCCATCAGAATTGCTCTACGTGTACATACCTCTGAGCTTTCCTGCTTGCTGCTCTCTCTGCCTGGAATGCTTTTCCTTCCTCTCTTACTTCCTTCAGGTCTTGATTGCTCAGTACAACTTTCCCTGGATCTTTCCTTTCCTCCACATCACCTTTTTTATCCCTCTTTCCTTAACTCTGTATCCTTAGCTCTTAGATATATCTAATTCACTAATTAGATATCTATTTTAGTAATTCATCTAGCTTAATATCTGTCTATAATATTTATATTACATTTCATCTACATTATTGTCTATCTATAATATCCCCTCACTAAAATATAAGCTCCATGTGGGAAGATAGTTTTGTTTGTTTTACTGCTATATCTCAGTTCCTTCAACAAGACTAAGCACATTGTAGGTGCTCAATTAATGCTTGTTGAATAAACTAATCGAAAAACATGTAAAACATGTTGAGAATTTGGGAAAATTATATGAAATAATAATATTTAAATTTGTTTCTCTTTAACTGGTTATTTCAAGAATCTTGAAGGCTAAAACCATGTCCTTTTATTTTTTGTACCCACATACCTTGCACCCAAAACTGGATCTCAGTAACCAGAAATTATTCTCAGGCCTCAAACATTCTTATTACCCTCATTGTTGTGCATTAATCCTTCCCTTCCACCATCTATTTAGTAATAGTAGTTAGTAGCCTTAATACAGGCAGTTAGGAGAGACAATAACAACAATACTTATTTAATCTCTCTGTAACTTAGTTTTCTCATCTGCAAAATAGGCAGAAAAATAGTACCTATCTCATAGGTTTATTATGAGAATTAAGTGCATTACTATACCAAAGACCTTTAGAACAGTTCTTGGCATGTATTGTTATATAACTATTAAATATTATATTATTAATATTGTTATTATTATAAATGTTAAACTATCCATCATACAGTTGTTGGTCAGTTTCAAGGAAGTCACTATCTTTATCTACAAAGAGGATATTTGAGAGGTTATTACATTTGGTCCTTATGTTTTTAATAGTTGAAAGCAGAAAAATGAAACAATATGAAATATGGATCTTGTGTTATCTAGCTTCTAAGATGATCCCCAATGATTCTTCCCTCCCGTATTCACATCCCTATGAGTCTCCCTCCCTTATATTGAATAAGGTGGACCTTGTAATCAATAAGATATTGCCTAAATGATAGAGTATAACTTCTAAGGCAAACTCATGAAAGACATGGTAGCTTCTGCCTTTATCTCACAGATCACTTTCTCCAGAGTAAGTTGGATCTCATGGTGTGAGGACATTCAGGTACTACAGTGGAGAAGTCCATGTGGTGAGTAACTAAGGCCTCCTACCAACAGCCAGCAGTGACATGTCAGCCAAGGGTATGAGCTTTCTTGGAATCAGATCCTCCAACCCAAATAAACCTTAAAGTAACTGAAGTTATCCAGTCATCATCTTGACTGCAATTTCATAAGATACGCTGGGTAAAAATGACCCAACTATGCCACTCCTGAACTCTTGGCCCACAAAAATTATGAAATAATGTTCATTGTTGCTTTAGGCTGTTACATTTGGGGTATTTCATTATACAACAAAATTTTGTTTGTTATACAACAAAAGGTAAGTAACACAGTCCTCATAAACTAAATATATGCAATTGAGAAAAAGACGGAAATCATTTGGCCAACCAAAGGCACAAAATTAGCTTTGATCAAACCTAATTGTCTTTAAATCATATAAGTGTTGTATTATAGAGGAAAGAAACAATATTTCAGCTCATATATGAAATGCTAGAAATATATTGTTAAATACAGAATTGCAAACATGACATAATTTGGATTTTGCTCATTTTTTTTCCTAGCCTTTTGGAAACAGAAACTCTGTGTATTTCTTAGGGTACTTTTTTATGGAAATAATAGAATATGAGTCTCATTAGTTTAAGGAAAAAATAATTTTATTGAAAAGTTCCTAGGGTAGTTTATGGAATTATAGGAATATTTGTATGATTAGTTCTCTGAAGGACAGGAAGCAAAGCTGCCTTAGGGATCTCGTTGAGGAATTTATAAGAATTTCTTTTTGGAGAGTTCTAAGAGCTGTACTTTTCAAACTTGATTGTGTATAGGCAGCACCTGGGGACATTAGTAAATTGTACATTCTGATTCAGTTGGTCTGGATGGGGCCTGATATTCTATCTTTTTAACAACTCCTAGGTGATTGTTGATGCTGTTACTTCACAGACCTCACCTTGAGAAGAGAATGCAAAGCAAAATAATCTTCTTACCTTTCTTTGGCTAACTTTACTCATTCTTTCAGATTTCCCATCTGTGTCTATTCTTCAAGGAGGATTGCTCTGGCTCTACCCCTCACCTCATTACATCAGGGCCTCACTCTATATGTTCTCATAGCACTCTCTACCTCACTTTTTCAGCTCCATCATAATTGCTGTATACATGTAATTTCTGTCTTTTTCTACAGCACTGCAAGCTCCACATGGAAAGGAACAAGTCAGGTTACTCCCTGTCGTCACCTCAGCATCAAGTATCATCCATGGGTCACAGTTCAACAAACATTTGAAGATTGTCTATTAAATATTTAATACTTCCACTCCCCCTTTTTTTAAAGGATCGTTTTCAACCTTAACTGCACAATAGAATTACCTGGAGATCTTTTAAAAAGTGCTCATGTTGGGGCTCCACTCAGACCAGTTAAAGCAGAACCTTGAGCAGAGAGGCCCAGGCATTGGTTAAAAAGCTCCTTGAGTATTTCCAATTGTAGTATAATATATATATATGTGTGTTCTTTGTCCCCAGTTCCTGGCCTGGAGTGCCTAATACTCTTGGAATTTCCCAAGTGACAGTACTTTTCTTATTTGTAATGAGCCCCTTTTGATCATACTGGGCTTATGCTAATGAGATGACCCTTAGTGGGTCTCAAGGATGGGGGTTGGTTGCCAAAGAAACCATCATCTACCTGATTAGAGTGTTGGAACTTTCAGTCCTACTCCCTGAACTAGAGGAGGGGAGAGATGCTGAAGACTGAATTCATTCACCAATGGCCAATGATTTCATCAATTATGCTGACACAATAACTTTTTTTTAATACATTTATTTATTTATTTATTTATTTATTGGCTGCATTGGGTCTTCATTGCTGTATGCAGGCTTTCTCTAGTTTCAGCGAGTGGGGGCTACTCTCCATTGCAGTGCTCCAGCTTCTCATTGTGGTGGCTTCTCTTGTTGCAGAGCATGGGCTCTAGGCACACGGGCTTCAGTAGTTGTGGCTCGTGGGCTCTAGAGCACAGGCTCAGTAGTTGTGGTGCACAGGCTTAGTTGCTCCGTGGCATGTGGGATCTTCCCAGACCAGCGATAGAGTCTGTGTCCCCTGCATTGACAGGCAGATTCTTAACCACTGCGCCACCAGGGAAGTCCCGATAACATTTTTTTAAAATAAATTTATTTATTTATTTATTTATTTATTGGCTGAGTTGAGGTCTTTGTTGCTGTGCACGGGCTTTCTCTAGTTGTGGCGAGTATGGGCTGCTCTTCATTGCAGTGCGTGAGCTTCTCATTGCAGTGGCTTCTCTTGCTGTGGCTCATGGGCTCTAGAGCACAGGCTCAGTAGTTGTGGCGCTCAGGCTTAGTTGCTCTGAGGCACATGTGATCTTCCTGGACCAGGGATTGAACCAGTGTCCCCTGCATTGACAGGTGGATTCTTAACCACTGTACCACCAGGGAAATCCCAATAACATTTTGATTAAAACTCTGGAATGAAGGCATTTAGGGAGCTTACAGGTTGGAGAACACATTAATGTTCTGCGAGGGTGGAGTGCAAAGAGCAGACATGGAAGCTCTGGGTAGCCCTCACTTCCCCACATGCACACATCTTAACACTGAACATTTCTTCCATTTGGCAGTTCCAGAGTTGCATTCATTATAATAAAACTTCAACTGTAAGAATACAAGCTTTCCTGACTCCTGTGAGTCATTCTAATAAGTTGTCAGACCTGGGGGGGAGGGATTTGTAAGACTCCTGCACTTATCCAGGACGAAGTGTGGGTCGCCTGGGGACCCCATTTGTGGCTGGCATCTGAAGTGGAGGTAGTCTTATGGGACTGAATCCTTAACCTGTGGGATCTGGTCTAAATCCAGGTAGTCAGTATCAGAATTGAATTGAATTGTTGGCACTGGAGAACTGTTGGAAAATCATATACTGATGTTCAACCAAGAATTTGGCCAATTGATTAAAATGATAATTTACAAGTGTCACTTGTGCTAAAATCCCTTCCTCATACCAAATATTCCAGATAGCTAGAAGTGGCTTCAGAAGACACAGCTGTCATTTATCTGTGAATAAGAAAGTTCTTTAAATTATATAGACAGACCAAAACTTTTCTTTTCTTTTCCCTTCTTGAGGACAGGGATCAGAGAGAAAGGGTGGAGTGTGGAGTGAAATGAGTTTGGAGAAGAAGACAAGGACTAGGTGATTCGGTTCCTTATAAGTTATGCCAAGTATTTTGAACTGAATTCTAAGGGCAATGGGAAGCTTCTAGAGGATTTTTAAGCAAAGGAGAGACAAGATCAGATCTATGTTTTACCAAGATCTCTAGTCTCTGGAGAGCAAATTGGAGGGCAACCCAATGAACAGTAAAGAGGGCAGTTAGGAAGCTAATGCAGTGGTCCAAGTGAAATTGGATGATGGTTAGAATAATGTGAGAGGTTGGGAATAGTCAATGGGGGACAGAATAAAATGCTTAAAGAAATGTGTTATAGAAGTTAACAGGCCCAAGGATTGCTGGGTACCCAGGGTCATTTGACATGGCTGGAGACAGATCAATAGCTTTGCTTTAGTTAACAGTTGTTGTCCAGAAAAGCTGGTTTCAAGCTTCTTTTCTATAAAGTGGTTCCTAATTAACCCTTGACCTTATGTACCAGGTTTGAAATGCAATTCCATTGTGATTGAGGATGAATGAAAGTTGTGATATAAAGGAATCACACCCTATTAACTGCTTGGGGCCCTGGAAGGTACATATTGTCAGACCCTCACATGCAGTGGAGCTAGCCATTATTTTAACTAGCATTTTATTATGGGTTATAAAACCAGCCAGCTAAACTTGTAGAAAGGTATATAAAATAAAATGAAGAATTTCTTTTGCATGAATTTGGTGATATCTGTTTTGGTTGCTTGAGGTTTTAACGCTTCTTATTGTTGTTATTTTTTTATTTTTTTTTTTCTTTTTACCTTTTGACCCCCTTCACCTTTTTCTCCAAAACCCACCATGCTCTGCCTCTGGCAACCACCAATCTGTTCTCTGTATCTATGAGCTTTTTTTTGTTTGTTTTAGTTTGTTTGTCTTAGATTCCACATATAAGTGATATCATATGATATTTCTCTTTCTCTGTCTGATTTATTTTACTTTTCATAATGCCCACAAGGTCCATCCATGTTGTCACAAGTGGCAAGACTTTAGTTTTATTTATGGCTGAATAATATTACATTGTGTGTATATATATGTATACATACACTACAATTTCCATATCCATTCACCCATCAATGAACACTTAGGTTGTTTCCATTTCTTGGCTATTGTAAATGATGCCACAATGAACACTGAAGTGCGTATATCTTTTCCAGTTAGTGTTTTAGTTTTCTTAGGATAAATACCCAGAAGTGGAACTGCTGGTTCATATGTTAGTTCTCTTTTTAATTTTTTGAGGAAATTTCATACTGTTTTCTACAGAGGCTGCACCCATTTTCATTCCCACCAACAGTGCACAAGGGTTCCCTTTCTTCACATCCTCACCAAAACTTGTTGTTTCTTATCTTTTTGATAATAGCCATTCTAACAGGTACAAGGTGATATCTTCTTGTGGTTTTGATTTGCATTCCTTTGTTGATTAGTTAAGTACCTTTTCACGTACCTGTTGGCCATCTGTATGTCTTCTTTGGAAAAATATCAATTCAGATCTGTTCACTTATTAATCAGATTTTTTTTGCTGATAAACATAATGGTTTTGATTTTATAGATATGGAAACAGACTCAGGAGGTATTTGTGAGTCAGAGAGCTTGGAGTTCAAACTAGAGCTTTTCTGATTTCAAAGCTGAGTCCTATAACCTCTCTGCTATACACTCTTGCATTGTAGTAAGGCACACTTTACTACCAAGAAAATTACTGTTTTAGGGGTTCATAGATTGGTTTATTTGTTTGTTTGTTTGCTATTGAGTTGTATGAGTTCTGTATATATTTCAGATATTAGCCCTTTATCAGACACATAATTTGCAAATAGTTTCTCCTATTCAGTAATTTGCCTTTTCATTTTGTTAATGGTTTCCTTTACCACGCAAAAGCTTTTCAGTATGATGTAGTTACACTTATTATTTTCCCTTTTGCTGCTTTGGCTTTTGGAGTCAGACCCCCGAAAACATTGCCAAGACCTATCTCGAAGAGCTTACTGTCTATGTTTTCTTCTAGAAATTTTATGGTTTCAGGTCTTTCATCCATTTTGAGTTAATTTTTGTGTATTTTGTAAGATGGTGGTCTGGTCTCATTCTTTTTCATGTAGCTGTACAATTTTCCCATAACCAGTTTTTGAAGATATTATCCTGTCCCCATTGTACCTTCTTGGCTTCTTTGTCGTATGTTCATTGACCATATAAGTGAGTTTATTTCTGAGCTCTTTATTCTGTTCCATTGATCTATGTGTCTCTTTTTATGCCAATACCATACTATAGCTTTTGTAATATAGTTTGAAATCAGGAATCATGGTGCCTCCAGCTTTGTTCTTTCTCAAGATTGCTTTGGTTATTTGGAGTCTTTTTTGTGGTTCCATACAGATTTTAGGGTTATTTGTCCTATTTCTTTGAAAAATGTCATTGGAATGTTGAAAGGAATTGCACGGAATCTGTAGACTGCATCGGGTAGTATGGACATTTTAACAATATTGGTTTTACCAACCCAGGAAACAGAATATCTTTCCATTTATTTGTGTCTTCTTCAATATCAGTCATCAATGTCTTATAATTTTCAATATACAGGTCTTTCACCTCCTTGGTTAAATTTATTCCTAGGCATTTTATTCTTTTTGATGCAATTGTAAACGGAATCATTTTCTTTATTTTTCTTTCTGATACTGTATTATCCTTGTATAGAAACACAACAGATTTTGGAGTATTGATCATATATCCTGAAACTTTATTGAATTTATTAGTTTTAACAGTTTTTTGATAAAATCTTTAGGTTTTTTTAAATACATTATTGTATGGTATTGGCAAATAGTGACAGTTTTACTTCTTCCTTTCCAATTTGCATGCATTTTATTTATTTTTCTTGTCTAATTGCTGTGGCTAGGTCTTCCAATACTATGCAAGACCCTTTGACCAACAGACTCAAGTCATCAAGGGACATCCCCTGGGCAGGAGCTGCAAAACCAGGACACCAGACATAAAAACCAGAGTATCAGCTACATGTAAAGTTTGCATCCAGGAGACACTGGTGCTCTGGAGTATGGCAAAAAGAGAGTGCAAATATGCATCTGTCAGTTTTCATCCCTGGAGAGTGTTCCACTAAACTACTGTGTTAAATTAGATGTCTGATTCTCAGGCCAATGCTTTAGTATAAGCAGGTGAACCTCCTTTACTGTAAGTCTAGGAGCAATCAGCTGCCTTCCAGGAAGCTGGGCACTCGAGGGGGTGAGTTCAGACACATAGGTCTTTTAAGAGCTGTCTTCCAGATTGTTACGGTATTGAGTCAAGCTTGGCACCAGCCTCTTTGGTTTTCAAGGTTAGATGTTTGGGGGATTCTTCTCTGAGTTGCAGGCCCTAAAAATTGAGGTATCCAGTGTGGGATTGGAACCCTTTACTCCTTGAAGAGAAGCTCTGGGTTTTGAGTTTTCTCTCAGTTGTGGGCCACTGTGTGCCAGGTTGTGGCCTAGATTTTCCTACATGCTTCAATGTGGTTTTCTTATCATTTGACCAAATGTGTATTCATCACTCAGTCAGTCTTTAGGTTTTTTTAAGAGGAAATGTTCCATGTGTAGTGGTAGACTCTGTGTCTGTGGGAGGCAGTGAGTTCAGGATCTTCCTATGAAGGTTGCCATCTTGACCAGAAAGACCAAAATTTTTCTGTTAAGCTACCTAATCTTTGATACATTTGCCTTTTGCTTTACTAGAAGGCAACCCTCTGAGAGGCTAAGTACGTTTTGAGATTTATTGTAAAGATTAAATGAAAATGACTATATAAATGTTGTTCTATTGTTCAGTAATTATCAGTTTTATTTCTCTTTTTCCCTCCAGGGATTTCTAATAAGAAGTCAAATTGATAAGACTCACCAATAATGGATTAAGTACTTTTTTGGGTATCGCCAGAACTACTTGTCTATTAGAACTTAGCTAAACCTCTCATTCTTCTAAGATTCAGCAAATTATGAAAAGAAAGCAGCAATTATTACATTTTTTGCAAATGGGCACACTTTGTTCTTTGATGCGTCCCAAATATCTAGAAGAGTACCTGATACACAAGTGCTTGACAAATATATGTTTGAAAAGAAAGTTTGTGGGTTTTTTTAATTTAGGAGAAAAAGTATTGCCCAATCTACTCTCAAGTAGTTTTCAATCTAACTGAAGAGAAACAAATGAGACGCATGAAAAAGTAAGACAGTATAGACTAATTAAACAGTAAAGGTTAATTAATCAAAGGACAAGAAAAGTGATAGCAGTTCATGATCAGAAAAGTTTGCATGAGAGATCTGATGTTTTGATCAGACTACTTGGGTAAAAAGTAGGAGGAAGGTATTTCTAAACAAAAGGAGGTTGCATAGAGAGGCACAGGATATGAGTGCATGCAGGACATTGAGGACATTTTGAACAGCTAAACCTGGCTCAAGTCAAAACTCATGTGAATGAAAAGCTGAGCCTGGATGGGTGATTTTGGAACAGGTGGCAGGGAGAGCTGACTTCGTACTGGATTTAGTGGGGTTGAGTGAGAAGTTAGTCACAGGATGGATATGGACTCCAAGGGAGAACAACCCTCAATCCAAAAGTAATTTAGGAAAAGTTTCATCCAAGAGGAAAAGAAAAAGAAAAGTGGGGCTCTGGGTGAAATGATAAGTCAACCAGGTGAATCTCAGCTACTACTGTCATGAAATTAGTCAGCATAATGTGACTTCTGAGACAGGGTTGAGGGTCTGTTTCTTAGCTCACTTGAGGGTGGGTTACAATTCTTAATTTTATTATAACTTTGAGCCTAGGCTTTACATTTCATAATCATGCCTTATATTTTCATAAGAAAGAGGCTTCTTTTCGTATTTATACAGTATTCTGATTCAGACCAAAATCAAAGAAGCTGAAATAAGAAAAAGGACTGAGGAATTGTACCCTTAATTATGCCCTCATACAGAAAAACATGTTCTTGATTTTTAATTTATTGCTCAAATTAAAGTGTTTATTTTAACTGCATTAAGGTATAAAATGAACAGAAAAATAAGAACTAAGACAAATTATCCCACAAGATTATTTTAAAACCAAGGGCTTGTCCTATTAATCAAGAGTGTTCTATATACCAATGTCTTTCTTTCATAATATTTTAGGAAATTTCATTTGCGATTGGAAACTGCCAAAAATGATAAATATCAGGTTTGATATGGTGAAAATCACCCTCTTCTTATAGAAGGTTTAACTCTTAGGGCAAGAGCTATAATCTTAATGTTCTGGAACTCTGTACGAAGGAGAAAAACATGAAAAAGAAGACCTTTCTTCTAGGCAATGTGATAGAGATTTTAATTAAGAACCAGCGGTCTATGAGGGAATCCTAGGTTTATAAGTATTCAGCTGAAATGAACCAGAACTTGAACTGAAATTGATATGGGATGAAGGTATCTGTTGGGTTATCTTTCCTCCATGCTTACCAATTTTTTCAACACATCCTTACGTACACCAAGATATAAGGTGAAACTCTAAAACATGCAAGATGGAAATTGAAAACAAATCATAGAAAGATACTGTTTAAGCTGCATTTGTACACTGAAGTATAGATCAATTCTGAACACCTAAAATTCTATGACCAGTGGGTATATTTTATAGAGAGATGCATAGACAGTATAAGTAATGAGTTGACATGGAAAGGAGGCTATAACTGGCCCCCTTCAACACTAATGACAAAGAAATGTGATTTTTTCTTAACCTTTGAGAGAGATATGTTATTCATCTTTAAATTAAATATTACAGCTGGGTGATTAGATATTTGTAGGTCCAAACAATCAGAGCCATAACATCTTTTTTGAGGCAAAACTACAAGCCACACTTTATAAATTATAGAAAATAATACTATATGGGAGGCATCTACTATATGGCAGTCCTAAATCATGATGTGAAAGTTAAATACATTAAGTCTAATGCTTACTTTATACATGAGGGAACTGAGAATGGGGGAAATTAAATTATTAACCAAGGACGAACAAATCTGTCTGACTTCAAACCTCATGTTCAGTTTAATTCATTAGCTATATCTTGATATAATCACCATGATACCCACTCCATAAAAGATGGGAACTGTGTCTGGTCTGGATTTAAAAAAAAAAAAAAAAAAAAAACAAACCCACAGTCCCAGCGCCACTCAATATTAATTATATCAGAATCTCTGGGGTTGGAGGCCCAGGTATTCTGTTGTCTTCTACAAGTTCCTCAGATAATGGTTATGTCCACTTTAATTTCCTTGTTCTCCACTATCTTTGTGGAGCACCTCATTGTACTACTAAAGCATCAGGTATCATTATCCCTTTTTTTCAGATAAGAAAAATCAAGATTAAATTACTTATCTAAAGTCACTTAGCATGTAAGTGAAAGAGTCAGAATTTAAACTCAGTTTGCCCACTTCCAAAACCAATTCTTATTTTATAGCCACTAAATTATCTCCCCTCAAAGGAAATTAGTTCATGTTTCTGAATATTAATAATCCCTTTAAATTGTTTAAGTAACAAACATAAATACTATGAGTTTTTCTAAATTTCAAAAGTCTTGGTGCAAAAGATCTATACACCAAGCATTATTGCAATTAATCTATTTATCAAGTTGAGTTATTGTATGTTGCATTATTTTATCCTTGAATATATTACTTTCAAAATCTATTCTACGATTATTCCGGCTCTAATGGAATATCCTAAAGGATATTTGCCCCACTACAACAATCAGGAAATGATACTCTATTTTTTTAATAAGCTATTGATTGTTTACCAGTAAAAGATTATCACGTTTATTTTTTCTTGGAAGGTACAAATTCTAGGCATTTAATTGTTTATGCATCAGAGACTAGGGAAGTATTGGAAGGCTAACTTTATGTCTGGGTCAAATAAAGCCTTTTCTTCAATCAGGTAATATAAATTTCAGTTGTCCTGTTAGAGCCATTAAGAGAAAGGATATGATTCAAGGTTATGAAGTTAAGTAATGCTTCCCATCATCCTCAAAAATGCAAACTGAACCTTTTTGCCAAATGAAAAAAGGCCATGGTCCAGGGAAGTGCAATGCTACACCTTTGCCCACATGCTTTCCCCAGTTTGTGGTGAGAAACCACTCTGCTCCTTACCAGAAGCTCAGCAGTGCCCTCCCAGTTGTGGTTGGTGTGGACCTGCTGATGGGGAAGTAGAGACTGAATGAAGACAGCATAACCAAGCAAAAATCTGCCAGTAAGTTGAAAGGCTGAGGGATGATATTTCCAATATTTCCTGGCATTTCAACCTCCTTTATGCCTGAAATCCTGGATGTTTGCAACCTCCAGTCACATCCCCTTTCAGAATAACAGCGCAGAACTCCAGCAGTGCAGATTTCTGTTGATTCTCTGGAGGGACCTGTGATATGAGCGATCTGTGACCCATGGTTAGAGGGCAGGGTGATTTTATTATTTATACTAATTACAACAGTAATAATTACTTTGTGCTTGGCATTGTCCCCAGTTTTTAGATGTATTAATTCTAAATCACTAGGATATAAGCTCCTTCATGAGATAGACCCTGTCTGTCTTGTTTGTCTTTGTATCCACATGGCAGGCACTCAATGGATATGTGATTATATCACATTGAATCTTTATAACACCATATCATCTAGCTATTAATTCATTTTACCTAGTCACTTTAGATGATTCCTTACCCAGTGAGCACACACTTGGTAAGAATGAGATTTGAAATTTGAACTCAGAACTCATCTTGCCTAATCCTATGCTCTTAGCAAAAAAGATATAGTCTGTTGGCAACATATCAGTATTAGTGTGAATTGCATTCTTTCCATTCTGAAAGATCAGTTCTGTACAAGTCAACTCACAATTACTTGATTGTCTGGGAATCAAGTTGATGGTGGGCTGGTCAAGAAACCCTTTAATCTGTAGCTCTTCCCTGGCAGCCTGTAGTGGAGAGAATCAAGACTTGAAGGACTTCTCATATGCATAGACAGTTAATAAAGTTAGGGTACCCCCAGCCTCTCAAATGATGACACATGACTACTGAGCACCTTTGCCATTACAGAAATATCTTCTTCTCTCCCATTTACTTATCTGTCAAGGTAAACATATTTGTAACCAAATAAAGGCTCAGATTCTAATACCTGGCCCCAAAGACTGGAAAATGTTATATGGTACTTTAATCAACACATTACTAGATATGTGTCCATTTGGGAATTAATTAGATGCTGGTTGCCAGGTACAATTCTAGGCACCAAGAGTCTAAAAATTAATAAACGTGACCCCAGGTTTTGAAAAAGTCACCATTTAAAGAGTATAGAGACCCATAAACACATCATTAAAATACAAATGCTAGGATGGCTTATATTTAAAACACAAAGGGAACACAAAAGAAAGAAAGATAAATAGAAAAATCCAGAAGGCACTCTAAAATAATGACCTTGAATGAGGCTGCTCGCTCTTTCATTAACCTCCAAAACGGTATCACAAGGAGAGAGATTGATTACCTGCTTGCTAATAAGGGGACCAGTAGAAAAGACAAATGTGTGTTTTAGGAAAACTCTTTTTCCTTATGTAGCTAGGGAAAATGCTACTCTGGTTGACCATATATTTACAGCATATTAATTTCTAATAATTTAACATCTGAAAAAAATAATATTTTTCATGGATAAAATTTAACTCTTTTATGGAAAATTTAAATAATGGGTCAACCATGGTTTGGAAAGTTTAAATTCTTTTCTAAGTAGCTAAAATGTATAGGTCAGACTTTTTAAACTGTAAAGTTCAGCTTAACCATCATTGTCCCAAATTTACTTATACATATTAATCGAACAATACTTTCAAAATTATTAAGAAAATTGGTTTGGATAGAGCAGTCCTAGAAATTAGGTTAGACTACTCGGGTCTTTTTGCACTCGGAAAAGTTAGCAAATCAACAGCAAAATGAAGAATTCATGTAGCTAATACCAGAGAGTGCCACATCTGAATCTCAAAAAAGACTATTTGGGGTCAAGTAGCAGTTGGAGGAGGGAGAAAGAGGCCTGTAGAAGATGCTATAACATCTAAATGGAAACTGGAAAGTCCCACGAGGCCAATGGAATAAATTAAACACTTAAATTGTTTGCTATTGTCCGGACAAAAACAATGGATCAAAACCTAGTGGTCTCAGAGGTGCTTCGGGGTGTATCTTGACAAGCTTTAACAAATATCAACTGAGTGGGAAAATTTGTCAATGTAGTTATTTGAGTATGTGAAAAAAAAAAATCAAGCCAGTGTTCCCAGTCATGATAGCATTGTGTAGACACACCTGAATCTCTCTTTGACAAGCAAAGCCACTTATCTGCGTTTTCTGTGCTTTGCCTGGAAAGCTCTAGGGAAAAAGACACTGATCTCTTCAACACTCAACCTTCTTATGCCTTCTTTCCCAGAAAGTTCTATTTTTTCCCTCTTTGTCATTCTGCACCAATTAGAAAAAAAGAAATAAAGTGGTGAAAATGCCAGCTGAATAAAATGCAAATGTGGGGCATCTGTAACTCAGGGAAAAGTGACTTTTTATTGGAAAGAATTTTCTAGGTTTGCCACAGGGGATGGTGAGACAGAAAAGAAAACATTTGAGAGAGGGGCTTGCAACTTATTGCTGTTAAAGGTTAGCTAATTCCTTCTCACTAACAATGCATGCAAAGCTGTGCCTTAAAAATTAAGATAAAAACAAATTAGTAAGTTAAGCCAATTAAATATCCTTTTAAATACTGATGAAAAATTACTTTAAAAGACATTAAAGTCTTGAGAATGTGAAAGCGAAAATAGGCAGGTAGATACGGCACCTTTTAGCCTGAACTTGCAAAATTAGACCATTTCCTTGCTCTCCTGTGCAGCAGTTTCTAATCTAACTATTGCCTTAACATTGTTCAGGGGTCAGCAGAGGGACGGCCTGTTGGATTGCTGCTTATTTTATAAATAAAGTTTTAGTGGAAAACAGCCATGCTCGTTTATTTGTGTATTTTCTATTACTGGTTTCACATTCTAATAGTAGAGTTGTAATAGGAGCCCTCAGGTATGCAAAGCCTAAAACTTTATAGAAAGGTTTTTTATTTATTTATTTATTTATTTATTTATTTATTTATTTATTTATTTACTGGTTGCATTGGGTCTTCATTGTTGCGCAAGGGCTTTCTCTAACTGCAGCCAAGCAGGGCAGGTTGTATTGGGTCTTCATTGCAGTGCACGAGCTACTCATTGTGGTAGCTTCTCTTTTTGTGGAGCACAGGCTCGAGGTGTGTGGGCTTCAGTAGTTGCAGCACATGGGCACAATAGTTGTGGCTCATGGGCTCTACAGCGGAGGCTCAATAGTTGTGTTGCACAGGCTTAGTTGCTTTGCGGCATGGGTATCTTCCTGGGGCAGGGATCAAACCTGTGTCCCCTGCATTGGCAGGCAGATTCTTAATCACTATGCCACCTAGGAAGTCCCTATAGAAAGTTTTAGATGTAGTTTTGTAGGAAGAAACTATCTTAAATATCATAAAAGGCCAACACTTTAGATTCTCTACAACTAAAGGGGTAAATGACATGTTACCCCAAAATCTCCTGCACCAGCTTACCAGGCCTGTCAAACCCACAGATAATGTTACCCATCATTTATAGCATATGAACCTCAAGCATTTTCTTCTCTGCTGCCATGCTTTTGTCTTCCTCTCTGGTTAATACATCCTTTCCCCTACTCCAGCTTAGATCCTCTACTACAAATGTCAGCTCCTCCATGAAGCCTTCCCTGATTCTCCCACCCGGAATTAATTATTGTCTTCTGATCACTACCAAAGCATGGTTGCAACACTCACGTTGTATGGTGACCCTGCTGTGATTGCGGTGCATGAACTCCTTACAGTCCGAGGCTCTGTATTTCTCGTCTCTCCCATGGTGCTGAGCAAGTACCTAGCATTTAGTAGACACTCGATAAATGATTGCTAACGTCAACTTAAAAGTTGTCTGAGACAACCCATACAGGTCCCAGCTGAAAGGAACCCGTGATTTCTTAGAACCTAGTTGCAATTGTATTAATTTAGGAGAAAGTAGGACCCTGAGTGAATGGGATGAACAAAGAGCAGATACATTATAAGAGAAAATGGAGAAGTTGAAAAACATCTGGAGTGTAAGTTGCCTCCAAAAGGCTCAAGGCCTTGAAAATGAGAGAAGATGATGCCGGCGCACATCCCAAGATGACCTTTATAACTCAGTGCTCACTCCAGCTCCAGCCCCTGGCACCCATCAGCTCTCTTTCACCCACATCCACTTTCTCCCACCTCAATATTCTTTCTGGGGTTATTGCCTCTCTTTCCTGCTTACCCACATCCTGAATGACACACCTTCCTCATCCGGACTCCTCTTCTTTTGTCCCTCTAGTCTTCCCTGTATTATTTTGCCCTTCTCTAAACCTAAGCCCAACATGAAATCCCTTATACAGACTTGGTTCCATTGTTTTTTAATTCACAATTTTAGACTGTTTCTACATTTCTGTTATATTCTCTTTCATTGTCTATGTAATTTCTCATGAACTACTGAGTAATTAGCATGAGCTGATTGTGGTTTTCACTCCCAGGAAAGTAGTAAAATGAAACATATATGTATATAAACATTGCACTCAATTCATTCCTTGAAACTCTTCCTAATTCTAGTTAAGTGTGTCAGTCAGTGTTCTCCAGAGAAACAGAACCAATAGGATTCATTAAGTTATTCTCTGAAAAGGCCTTTTGTTTTCTGAAAAGTGACTGTCATCTAATCTCAGCAGTCAGACACTGATGATCTACTTAATATTGATCTCTTGAGCCTGGCTGCTCTGGACTCCTTTGTTCCTCTTTCGGTGCCACTGCACCTGCAGTTTACTCCCAGAAGAGTCTATCAATTGTGTGGTTTTTTGGTAACTAGCACTTGGGGCCTGAAACATTCGGCAAGTTTCCTAAGTATTTCATAAGCAGGTGCATACCCCCCAGTCTCTTCTGACTAAAATTTCACTTTCCTAGATGGCTAATTATATAATGCAGGAGTAAAAGGAGACACTTTTTAGAACAATTATTTTTTAAAAAATACAGCTATTAACTCACTCTTTGGCAATGACAATCATATAATAATCCTGCCCAAATCTGCTAGACATTTGATCATCTGTGCAAAGGTGTAGACATTTTGCCTTTCTTCCTGTTTTCTTTCCCACTTCTGGAATAATCTTTTTTTTTTTTTTCCTTTTAGAAACCATTATTTTTATCCATGTGCTGAGGTATAGCCTCATCTCTTTCCTTCCCCTTACCTCATCTCAGTGGGATATTGAGAGTAGAAACTCGGATATTACCAATAAGAATAAGAACATAAAGAGATTGAGACAGGGCTTGGTGTACCCTCGCTGGGTCAACCAGAGTCATCACTTGCTAGAACTATTGCTATAGAGGCTCTATTACCTTTCTCACTGAGAGAGTGAATACTTAGGACCATGCAAACATGGAATGGCCAATAGTTGCCTCATATACCATCACTGTGAAAAAAAAAAAAAAATCTGTCTATGGATGAAGCTTACCAAGCTTACTTACCAAGGAAATTAGACCACAGAAAGGGAGGGAGAGAGACAGAGAAAGAGGTAGGTGGGGGAGAGAGGGAGAGAGAAGAAAAGAGAGAGAAAAGGAAAGAGAGAGGAGGTTCCACTGATATCAAGTGCACCTTTGATGCAGAAGCACCTGGGTTTGGCAGTATTCCTAGAGTTTTTCATTTACATGAAATGTGAACAGTGTGTCTGTCACTTACAGCTAAAAAAGTCTCATCTGATTCTGCCATTAATCCTGGATTTTTTTTTTTTTTAAGGCCTTTTAAGTAGGACCTGGAATTGTTTGCATACAGTTTGTTAGATAATAAAAAGAAATGATCATTCTGCAGTGAAACACCTAGTTAATGGCCCAGCTAGTTATGAAAGTGATTCTGTTTTGATTAGTGGGAAACTATTTCAACACAATTTGACATCTGGTCATAGGAAATATTTTCATGTTCGTGTGTGTGTGAAATTCTACCAAATGCTTTATCTAAAATGTCATGACTTTTTCTAATATGACCACTAAATCTGATTACTGGATAAATAATGAGGTATATAGATGCTTCATTCTGATAACCACTATTGTTTATTTTTCATGTTTTTGCTGTGTCCATATGTGCATGTATTTCGGGTGCTTAGAACAGAAATGAAGAAGTATTAATGGCAGACTTTCTAGAAACTGATTTTAATGTGTGTGTATACATCTGTTTTATGTAACTGCCTAGAGTGAGTTTTCTGTCTTCTACTAGCCCTTGGAGTGGTTGTGAGAGTCAGAAAAAAAGGTGAATACTAAGTAAAGATTTTCTGAATGAAAATATCTATTTGATGTAATATATCTGTAACATTATTCAGAATTCAACTATACAGCAATTCAATCCTAAAAATTCATTTTTAATAAATAATCAAAATACATTGCTAAAAATGTACATAAAAAGTCCTCATTGCAACTTTTGCGAAAGAGTTAGAAATAGGCTCTAACCAATAAGAAGTGTTTTAATGTTGGTATCAGTTATAATTATGAAAAATAACAATTGTAGTAGTTTAAAGATGATTTTAAAGTAATTAATTTAATGGGAAGAGCAGTCAGTACACTATTAATTTGAAAAATATAAAGTCAATCTTGTATATTCAGTATGATACCAATTACAAAAAAATTTCTAAGAAGCAACTAGAAGAAAATGCATAGGGTAGTGAAATTAGGGACATAGTTATTTATACTTTTTTTTGTTATTTATACTTTTTACATAGTTATTTATACTTTTCTGTGCTTTTTACATCATTGACTATGAATATGTGTTGTTTAACAATCAACACATCTTAAAAACAACACCCATATCTGATAATGGTATGATAATATAAAGAACAACATACATCTCTCATTGTGCTATAAATCAGTTTATGTTTTAGAATAAACATGTCCTTTGAATAAGCTCATAATATTTTGATTGAGATGAAATAAATAATCCTGAAAATGGACACATCTAAATACTAAAGTGATTTTTTCATAGTGTCATTTATTATTATAAAAAAGTTCAAACATAAGAATGTAACTCGGGCATACCAGTTAAATGGCATATTAACCAAACTTGAAATTTGTAAAATTATTTTTAGGATAAGATCATGAAATTTTTAAAAATTGTATGATATAAGGTGAAAAAAACATTAAATTACATACCTTTTGCAATTACATCTACGTGATTAATCTTCAAAAGGTGCAGAAAAAAATCCAAAAACTTATTTCCCCTGATTTATTAGATAAGCTATTGTTAGACATATAGAAAGAGCCCAGATTTCTTAAATTTCTTTGAGGTAAGACAATTTCTCAAACTATTTGTCTTTTTATAAGGAGAGGGGAGAATGGTTAAAAAAAAAAAAGCACAAATAGCATGATGAACAAACATATAGAAATTTTAAAATGAAGTTTAAAAAATGCATCATATATTTAATATTATCTAGATATCTGCTTTTGCGTTGAAGCCCCATTGTGATGGTATTTGGAGATGGGGCCTTTGGGAGGTGATTGAGGTTAGGTTAGGTCATGAGGGCAGATTCCTCATGATAGGATTAGTGGCTTTGTAAGAAGAGAAAGAGATCTCTCCGGACACGTGCATGGAGAAAAGGCAATGTGAGCACACAGTGAGAAGCAGCTGTCTGCAAGCAAAGATGAGAGATCTCGCTGGAAACCAAATGGGCTGACAGTTTATCTGGACTTCCGAGCCTCCGGAACTGAGAAATACATTTCGGTTGTTTAAGCATCCAATCTATAGTATTTTGGTATGGCAGCCTTAGATGACTAATACAACATCTCAAGGTTCTCCTACCACGTTATGCAGGTGAGAAATAATCTTTATACTAAACCTCTTTCTTGTTAAAAGGAATAAATGAGTGAATAAATTTTAGTGAAAAACAAGGAATGGTAAAGATGTGACTTTTTTAGGGACAAGATATTAGTTTCATCACGTCTCTTTTATTTGCAAATGATAAATCAACTTATTTAAACCAAACAAGAACATTTATTTTCTCAAGTAAGTGAAAAGTACAAGTTGTAGCTACAGATACAGTTGGATCCAGGGGCTCAATCAAGGTAACATGGAATCAGTCTTTTTCTATCATGTGACTCTCCTCTTTATTAACTTCATCTCAGGAGGCTCTTTCGTTCTGGGGACATGATGGCTGCCTGATGCTTAGCATGAATCCTATTTTATGAGCAACCCCAGGGAAAGGATAGCTTCTTTTTTCCAAAAAGGGCATAGCATTGGTATCCATTGATGGGGAAACCTGAGAAGCAAATAAACCAATAAAGGGTGTGAAAGTGATGAGTGGTTACCACTTTAGGCAACTAGGGCTCAGTCCCACTAGAGATCTCTGATCCTATCTGTCTAGTGTTTCATCTGCTGCCTGGCAAATACATACGTGTTTAATGAATGAATGAGTGAAGCATTGAGTGAATGATTGCATACCTAAATCATCAAATTCATCAAACCATGAATGAGTGAGTCCATGAGTGGTTCAGTGTGTGCCCAGATTACAAACAGGAATTTATTAATGGGCTTAACTTCCATACATGTCTAGTTTATTTAAAATACAATTATCCTTTTACACCCTGAGTGCACAGAACAAACTACAATGTTGCTGATACCCATGATGCTTCCATGATGGACAAGGGCGAAAGTCATTCATTGGTAAAGGCTGAGGCTGCACTCAGTACTGCTGAGCTTCTCTGAAGGCACAGTAACTGCTCTGATATTTGATATTTCCAGGAGACAGGATTCCCTTGACTCGCCACTTACTGAAATCACTTCAAAGGGTTACTATCCTAATGACAATAGACACCAGAGCGCATGGAGACTGTACATTCTATCTTTTTTGGCATGTACACTAGAGGTAATGGAATATGATGAAAATTAATTTAATTCCTCGGCTTAAGTCAAAACATAAGAGATTACTGATCATTGGATCCAGGAGAAGTTATTGCTCATAAAATAGTGGCCAAGATGGGATGATACCCTTGGTATTTTAGCTCTTGATTCAGAGTCCTAATCGAAGATTACTATTTAAAGTGCAATTCGGTCTATAACTACATACTTTGCTGGTTTTTCAACCCTCATTGTGCATCAGAAGTATGCCTTTCAAAAATTCCTGTATATACAACAAACCTCTAGAGAATCAGATTTAGTTGATCTGGGGTGAGGCATTGATATTTTAAAAAAGTGATTTTAATATGCAGCCAGTGCTAATATTCGCTAAGAAAATTGGTGACAAGGATATTTAAAAAAAGTCCTTTTAAAGGTTTACTCAAAAGAATCAGATAATCAATCACACTTTACTATGTCCTGTTTGTGTATTCAAACAGAGAATACAATTTCTAAACTTAATGTATTTTCTAACAGAGATGGAGCAGAAGGAGGCATACAAAAATGGCTGATGATTAAGAATAATACACTTTTCACAGAGGCTGATAACAAAATATCCAAGATTTCTGAACTCTCCTAGCCAAATTCATTTCATTGCACTTTGTTATGACATTGACATTTTGCCAAAGTATTCCATCCACACAGTGAAGCTGACCTTAATTGTTTTTCGGATTCTCAAAGTTTATTGATCCTATTACGATATTTATCTTATTTGCACTTCGGTTGAAAGTGAAATGATTGCATATTAATTCATATGGTATCTTGCTACCCATCAACAATATGGAAGGTTTAATTTAATGTTGGCTTCTTTGGTGTCTGGAGATGCGCAGGTGAGAAGGCATACGATTCTAATCTCTTTCCATAAGCCACAGTTGAATTAGCATCACACATCGGTGTATCATTTTTTCACAGTTTATCCTTTTTCAATCAGTTTGCTGTTTCACCTTGTTAGTTCCGACAGAGGCGAAGCAGAAATGCCAAAAGCTGTTGAGTAAATGCTGTACTGAGTCATATAAATTTCAGCTGCACACAACAAAATCCAATTGGTTTTTGTGGGTAATGTTGCTGCTCATTTCGTAGGCCTTAATTAGAACTGATGTTGCTTTTTATCTGCAAAGTTTTCGCATAAAGTAAATGCTCATTTTTTTTTAAAGGGGGGGATCCCTCTTGCATTTAATCATGCTAAACAAGCTCTTTAGACAATTTGTTCAGAAATTTCTCTAATTAAAGCTTGCCCTCCAGGTAATGTGGTGATCAGATCTACCAGTGGGTATAAATTAGGGACATTATGTAATTAGCACTAAGACCACAAATGGAAGTAACAGCTGGGTGGCTGTGAGGGCAGCAGATAAACAGCTCCTAGGTGGCTCCTTAATATTAAGGAGATCTTCCAAAAGAAAATGTACTGCAGTGACTGGCATAGCTCAACTAAAGGACTGTTTTTTTTTCTCTGAGCTCATTTCAAAGATCAAACTTGAGTGTGTTTAAATTTGTTAACAGATAAGAATGTTAGCTTTGACTCAAAAATGGATCTTATTTTCTATTCATTTGAAACCTCCTGAATGCTGTTCAAACTAATTTCATCCTGATTAAAAAAAAATCATCAGATTAAGCAAAAGATATGTCAGTATTAACAGAATATTCCCTTGGAAGAATTATATGGAAAGGTCACATGGCTTTTTTCATAGGAACCAAGAGCAGCGATTAAGCTCTATGATTTTCTATTTGAATCCAAGTTTGAAAATTAAATAAAAACATATTAGGCATTTTTTGTTGAAATGTTTCTTATAGGATTTTCCTACATGCCGAGTTGTAAATATTCTTCCTCATTCACACCCTCTGTCTTGGTTTACCTTATTAACTTAATTTTCTAAACTCAGTTCATTCTGAGTAGTTTTTTGTTTTGTTTGTTTGTTTTGCCACTTTCTGGGCTAGAAGATGGTCCTTTCTGATTTCATACCTCTCTTTTCACCTCTGTCATCACAGTAGTTATCACACTTTATATCTAGAGGTTGCAAGCCAATTTTCCAGAAGACTGTTTGAGGATAACAACATAGAAGGACCTGGATGGGAATGGTTTTCTGACAGTGCCTTTGTGTTTTGTGAGCATCTCAGATTTGTGGGAGAATATGGAAACGGGGCCAGTGTCCTTTTTCATGTCACTAACATGGAATGTTCCTTCCAGCTAATAAAATGGGAAATAATATGTAAGGAGTCTAATGAAACATACTAGCTCTGAAAGACACTAAGAGACCATTTTAAAAAATAATGCTCAGTTTTAATCTTTCTGCAAAGCATAGAGTAGTTCACAGGCTGCCATTTATCAGATACTCCTTTTCAGTAACATTTCAACCTCGAACAGCATTTAGATCTCAACAGGGGACAGACATAGGAGCTGTTTTTAATTACAACTAATTTGACAAGCCTCATTTCATCATGGCGTCTCCACCTCTCCCACGGGCTCATGGAACTCCCATTTATATGAACAGAAGTTCCAGCAAATTAGCCGAGGTAAGATCAGCCCTTGAGGGGCATTGTGATCTAAGCGATCAAGCGCAGTTAGCACGTCAAGATGTTCTTTTAGAACCTCTGTCAGAGGAGCTCACTCATGACAGCAACACTCACTTTTGGGGTTCCTGGTCCAAGCCTCATTCTAGTGCCATTTGCTTCTTCTGTTGAGTCAGCAGGACGATGGCATTAGGCCAGTGTTTCCCTACAGCAGCCATATAGCCATTTCTAATCAGATGATTCTTTGTTGTGAGGACTCTTCTGTGCATGGAAGTTTAGCAGCATCTGGTGGTCTATACCCACCAGATGCCAGCAGCACCGACCAGTTGTAACAACTGGAGTATCTGCAGACATTGCAGTGTCCCGTGGGAGGCACAATCACCCCCCCTGGTGAGAACCGCTGCATTAGGCAGACCAGACATAACTTGCTTTGGACCAGAATATTTTAAACCTTAAATCGCTCTGAGCCAGAGGACTTGAGCTGTAAACCTCAGCGGCCCTGGACTTAGCTCATAGCATGGCCCAAAGCCTTTAATCGAGGATATGTGCTCATGGGAGAGGCCTGCTGGTCGGTCACAAGTGCTGAGAGAATTTCACCTCATTGAGACCCAAAATCTCATCATAATGGGTTTTATTAAGTTGCAAGAGAGATTACTTAACCAGACTAAGCCTTGGTCTTTGACAAAGCTAGTCTGCCTTCATCTCATTTACAAAACTTGCCTTCACAAATCCATTAAGGAGGGTTACACTGAAAACTGAAGTGGATGTGACTTTGAGGACTGGAAATTTGGAAATGAACCAAAATACTTATACCATTCATTTTACATCACTTTGATTTAAAATTTGAGTGAATGCGAGAGATTACATATGATTGACCCTCAGGCAGCTCTGAAGCACTGATATGAGAAAAGAGTGGTGAGCTCAGACCCCATCCATATGCTGGCATGACTAGGGGTCACTAACACCGCCATACCTCTCTTTCCACTTGTCAATGGGGAGACTGGAGTGGAGAAAGCAGGTCTAAACTCTGTGCCTGATTGGCTTAGTTCATTGGGGAGGACAGAGGCCCCATATCCTGATATAGCCACAGCAGCTTTTTTCACATTTAGCATCAAAAACATACTTTGATTGGATTCATATACTGATCTTTGGTATAGGACAACATCGCAGGAAGAGTTCTTTGAATCAGATGCTGAGATGGAGGTTTGTATACAAGATGTTTTTCAGGAATCAGAGCCATATAGGGAAGTTAATGCAAAGAGTGGATTTTTTTGGTTTTGCATTATGTGTGTATGTGTGTGTGTATAACAAGCAGACCTCAGCAATATTGTGGATTCTGTTGTAGGCTACTACAATAAGACAAATCTCACAATAAAGAGAGTCATGGGAATTTTTGTGGTTTCCCAGTGCATATAAAAGTTATGTTTACATTATACTGTCTATTGAGGGTGCAATAGCCTTATGTCTAAAAAAACCAATGTACATACCTTAATTAAAAAAGACTTTATTGCTAAAAAATACTAACCATCATCTGAGGCTTTAGCAAGTCATAGTAATAACATCCAAGATCACTTATCACAGTCCACTGTAACAAATATAATAGTAATTAAAATTACTATTATATTGTGAGAATTACCAAAATATGACACCAAGACGTAAAGCGAGCAAATGCTGTCAGAAAAATTGATGCCAATAGACTTGCTCGACACAGGGTTGCCACAAACATTCAATTCATAAAAAATGTATTGTCTGCAAAGCCCAATTAACTGAAGCACGTTAAAATGAAGTATGCTTGTGTGTGTGTGTGTGTGTGTGTGTGTGTGTGTATTAAAGTTTTGTATTTGTTTTCTGAGGAGGTTATTTTCATTTTTTGGTTTAAAAGTTTTTTTGTTTGTTTGTCATGCAGTCTTGCATGCACTTCACCTGGTTCTTTTACCTAATTCAGGATTAAAAAAGTACTGATGAAAAGAGTTAAAAAGTTTAGAAAGACAAACTGATTAATACAATACTTTTTTGGCCCTCCCAAATAATCCTAAAGCCCCGTATTTGTTTCTCTCTTAGCTCACCCCAAATAAGCCCAAAGTTAGACCCCGATGTCTCAAATATTTCAGTATAGAGGATGTAAGGGATTCATACACAAGGCACTGGTAATAACAAAAATATAATTAAACACTGAAATGCGTGCAAGGATGAAGACAGAGAATTCCTCACTCATAGCTTGCATGGTGGCAGCCAGTTCCCCATTCTCTAACGCTGTCTACAAAACCAGCAGGATTCAACGCTTGCAGTTCTTTAGATAGCTTCTTGTCAGGCAACGGCACTCACAGGGTCCCTGTCTTTAAAGGAATTTCCTGTCATTTGCTAATTCATCAGTGAACACTGGGTCGCTGGCGAGAGGTTGTGATAGAGTTAGAAGGAAAGGCTGTGTCTGGTCACATGATACACTGGTTACAGTGAAATTCCTCTAAAATAAAAGCACTCAGATCATCACACAGACCTCACGCTGATAGGGTTTAAATGGCAGTTTCAGCCACTTCTCTAACTGAATTATTTTGAAAATTGCTGAAAAAAGTACTGAACGACCCAAGTGAACATGTTGAAATCCATGAATTGTTCAACTCAAAGGCTAAGTTACGCATTTAACCAAATAGTACATATTTGACTCCAGTTGATTCAGAGATATTATTCAATTATTCCAAATGTTTCTCTTGCATTCAAGTATTCAACAACTGTGGTTTTGTAAGGAAACTTTGCAGGTGTCAAATTCTGAATTCCTGATGCCTACTTGAATGTTTTCAAGTCATCTTGAAGTCAGCATGTCCAAATGAAAACCATCCTCTTACCAACCTGGTCCCCTTCCAATTCTGAAGAGGTTGCCATGGCGAATCCATTTTACTATCACTCTTCTTCATGCTCTGGCCAATGTTGGATTGATTCCTTGTCAAGTTTATCTCCAAAAAATGTGTTTCAGATGGTTCAGGCTCTGGAGTCAGACTCTGCATATGTTCAAATCCTCCTACTTCCCTCATGAGCCATGTGACCTCAGCAAATGATTTAACTTCTTGCTGCCTCAATTTCTCCATTGGTCATAAAAGCATAGAGAGGGCATCATATTTAATAGGAGGGATCTACCCCCCCGCAAGGGGCACATACATATCAGAATTAGCTCATATATCCTTTACATCAATAATAAAATATGTGCTTTTGTATATACCTTGCAATCTCAGTGTCTTCTTCCAAACAAATTCACAACAGCCCCTCTGTCTTAATTGCTAGTGTAGCCCATTTTCTTCCACATTACAGAGCAGACTCTGGCTCTGCAATGCACAGTTTGGTTTAGATTTAAGGAGCTAACCTAAAAAAACAATAACTCTGAACTATGGAATCAAATCAGGAGGCAGGTGTTTGCATTACAGGATGCATGGTACAATTGATGATGTCACAAAGGCATACGTATTCAGACAGTCCCAGTCAAATCAGAGTCTGCCCCGTGTTTCCCCTGCCCAGTGCTCTGTCCAGCATTGTGCCAGCTGGCGAAAGCATGAGCTTCAGTGAGGGAGTAATGAGCACATCTTTGCAGTAATTACAATGTTTCACCTTCAGGTAAAGTGGGGACCCAGGCTGGTCAGGTAGACAGCAGTGGGTTCAGATGTCCCCCATGTGTTGTTTATAAAAGAAGGATGAGTCTGAAGGGCATGAACTTCTCTTGAACTGAGACCCTTCCCTATTTACTTGTACAATATAGTAAAATGATAGAATGGGAAATGTGCCAGGAAGGACCACATAATTAAATATACATCTATGATATTCACATGCATATGTGAGTAAGGAAGAGGTGATGCTGCTATACTTACCTCACTGGAGTTTTCAGAAGATAAAGTGAGATAATATTTTTAAGAAATTTAGAAGCATAAATTTCAGTAAGTGCTTAATAAATGTCAACAATTTACTTTCTTTCTTATTCATTCTCTATTAGCATGAAGTTCAAAATCTTTCACACAAGATCTTCCTTTTCCTGACTGAGTTTCCAAGGATCAGAACTAGCAAAGGGGAGGGAAGAGGGACTTAGTTCAGCCCGGTAAAGAAGAGAGAAAGAACTCAATAGCCTCATAAGTACACTGTACTCTGCCGAATGACAATACCACTAAATGCCCGGCAAGGTGGATATCAGTCCACTGGCAGGGCGAGAGTAACCTTGTTTGTCCAGATTCCCACGTGGTGCCTAGTGCTACCAAACACTCAGTCTTCCAAGATCATAGGCATGTTAGTGGATACTAAACATACTTAGTGATTTTAGGATTAAGACTCAGATCTAGACACAGTGCTGAATCCAGGGGACCCTCAAGTCTCAGCCATATTCAGGGTGACACTATCTTTCCTAAAAGAGTTAGCTGCTGGGGTGGTGTGGCTTGATTACCAGTTTGGTCTCCTTCTCCACCAATGAGGAATTTTTCTTTGAGGTCCTTTCCAGCCAATGGTCCTTCGTGAATACCATCCCCATCTACCAACACAGGTGTGACTATTTGTGTCAGATTGCTAAGATAGGGGCAATAGCTCCTTCCACCCCGGTAAGTATGCCCTTTACAATATGATTTTGTGATGGTTCCATCAAGAGATGGACCCTATTTCTCCTGCCTTAGAATGTGGCTGGCCCGGTGAGGGGCTTTGGTGAACTGAATATAGTGGAAGCAATGTTTTGTGCCTTTCCAGCAAGGCGTCATGGGGCTTTGAATCTCCCATAATGAGACTTCTGGTGTTTCAATCTATTATGTGCAGAAGCCTGAGCTTGCATTCTTTATGATGAAAGAGTATATGAAGAGAGAGGCCCTGCTGGCAGACTGGCCAAAATTCCAAGTCTGTGGACAAGGCCATCCTAACTCTCCAGTCCCCAGCGACTACAGCCACATGAGTGACTCCTGGTGAGACCAGTAGAACCACTCAGCTAATCCCAGCCCACTACCAGAGAAGTGTGGGCAGCTGAAATGGTGGTGGTTCTATGCCACTATGTTTGGGGATGCCCTTTTTTACACAGCGATAGATAGCTAGTACATGACCTTGGAATCCTAGGAGGAAAAAATTGAGATTTCTATGCCTGCCCTTCAAGAAATCCTCCTGAGCTTCCTGTGCAAATAGTTCTCTCACTGTGGGATTCTCTAGGAGATGTAACATTCTTTCCTCAAATTGCAGTTATTCTTTTACGTTCTTCCTCAAGGAAAGTATTGCACTTTGGAATCTGTCTGTCTGTCTGTCTGTGTATTTCTCTTCCTCTCCCTCTCTCTCTCTGACTTAAGGAAGACTGCATATGTGACAGTTTGCTTTCTCAAGACTGCTTCCAATGGTAGAGATAGAATTGACAAGCTCAATTATTAAATTATTTTTTAAAATGCTTTTTACTACCAACCTCACATCACATGGCTACACCATAATTTATGAGTCATTATCCCCTTATTGGATATTTATTATGTTTCTAAAATTTTACAACTGTCTCTATTAAGAATATATTCTTACATAAATCTTTGTTCACATTTCTAGCCATTCCTTCAATACAGATTCCTAGAAATACAATTACGGATTTAAAGTGTATGAATCTCTTTTTAAGCTTTTAGTGACCACTTCAAATTGCTTTCCAGAGAGGCCCAGAGAATTTATGTCACCACCAGAATTACATAATAGTACCCATCTCCTTTCCCTGCCATCATGGATTATTAACTTTTTAAAACTTTGCTGAGGGACTTCCCTGGTGGTGCAGAGGTTAAGAATCTGTCCATTCAGGGGACACAGGTTCGATCCCTGGTCTGGGAAGATCCCATATGCCTCAGAGCAACTGAGCCCACGAGCCACAATTACTGAGCCTGCGCTCTAGAGCCCATGAGTCACAGCTACTGAGCCCGAGTGCCACAACTACTGAAGCCTGCGGGTCTAGAGCCCGTGTGTTGCAACAAGAGAAATCACCGCAATGAGAAGCCCGAGCACCTCAAAGAAGAGTAGCCCCTGCTCACCAGAACTAGAGAAAGCCTGTGGGCAGCAACGAAGACCCAAGGTAGCCAAAAATAAATAAGTAAATAAATAAGTAAATTTATTAAAAAAAAAAAAACTTTGCTGAATGTTTGGTTATAAAACAGTATTCTATTGTCACTAACACTTACTTTATTCTAGCAATATTTTTATAATAGATTTTCTCCTCCTTGAATAATTTTCTTCTATTCTTTTCCTATTTGTAGTTTGTCCCTTTAAGTACTTTTTTTATATTAATTTATCAGAGCTTAATACTCAAAAGATGTATTGATTTTTTCTTGATACTATCTTTCATATGTGAAAATAACTGATTTACATTTTTATAAGAAAAAAGCTATTATACAAATATTTATTGTATTGAAGAGCCCACATAATCCCCAATATACCTTCCATTTTTTTTCCCTTCTGTCTTCCACCAGAATAAGGATACAAGGGACTTACCTGGCAGTCCAGTAGCTAAGACTGTATATCCCCTGCAGGGGGCACCAGTCCGATCCCTGGTTGGGGAACTAAGATCCCTCATGCCCTGTGGTGCAGCCAAAAATAAATAAATAAATAAAATTTAAAAAATAAATAAAGCTAACTTTGTATGGGTGATGTATCAAATATATTAAATAATATAAAAAATAAATATACAAAAGTGTTCTCTAGAGTTGAATGCAATTTAAAATTTCCTACAGGATTTAAGTATTTCTTTATCTAGTTCTAAGATTGTAGTAATAAAGGACTACAAGCTTGACTTTCCAAAATAAAAAAAATACTTATGAAAAGCAAAAATATATCAAAAACTCTATTCTATTAATCTCTTGATTAAGGCAGTTAGGTTTCTTCTAAGCAGAGATGTTTCCACATTTTTTTTTTGAAGTCTAAATTTATACTACACAAGTAACTGCTAATGATGTCTTGGTATTAGTAGAATCGATAAAATTTTGTTTGGAGACATAATTTCATTGGACTGTTTGAAAAAAAAGATTTTAAGTAACAGTATCTCTATCTCACCAACAAAAGTGGCTAGGGGTGGTATAGAGGCATTGCTACTTCCATCTTGCATACAAGCATTTTTATTCCTAATTCCCTTCTGGAATCCAGATGAGAATTTCTACCAAAAAAAAAAAAAAATCTGGTGTTTCTGACCCTCAGAACACTTGGCATCAGCAGCTGGGGAGTGACAGTAGACAGAAAGTAGTTCTTTGGTGGCTGTAATTTGTGTTCTGTCTCCTAGACTGACCCATTCATCCTCCAACTTTTCATCCCATCCATGTGAAAGTCTAAACAGATCTTAAAGATTTTCTCCTTAAAACTAATAACTATTCTACTTTTGAATCTTTCTCTTTCAGAGAAAGAAAGGAAGTGATTTCAAGAAGGCACAATATTTTTTAAGACTTTTGGTGAATGCCTTTCTTGCCTTTTTGGAATTCTCATTGCTGTGGAAACACAGAACCACAATTTTTCTGAAGAGTTTTGTCTCAGTCACAGAGCCAGACTACTCCAATATGGCCCCATGGAATAACAAGTATTTTGGTCTTTCTTCTTGGTGTGGGTAATGTTCTCATCTTAGAAGCAGGTTTCATTGCAAAGCAAGATGGACATTTTTTGCCCTGCTGTCTGATGTTGCCTCTCCTGCTACAGGATGAGCCTAACATCCTTTACGGAGGTGAGTTTTATTGAATTTTTTAAGGGTATGAATTATACTGACATGATTGCCCCACAAGTTAGTCAACCAATTTAAAATAAAGGTGTCATAGACTTCCCTGGTGGCACAGTGGTTGAGAATCTGCCTGCCAGTGCAGGGGACACAGATTCAAGCTCCGGTCAGGGAAGATCCCACATGCCATGGAGCAACTAAGCCAGTGCGCCACAACTACTGAGCCTGCTCTCTAGAGCCCATGAACCACAACTACTGAGCCCATGTGCCACAATTACTGAAGCCCATGCACCTAGAGCCCATGCTCCACAAGAGAAGCCACAGCAATGAGAAGCCTGCTCACCACAACCAAGAGTACCCCTCACTCACCCCAACTAGAGAAAGCCTGCATGCAGCAACAGACCCAACACAGCCAATAAATAAATAAATAAATACATTTATTAAATATAATAATAAAATGAAATAGGTGTCATTCTTTTTAAAAATCTATTTCTCATCTATAGATTTGTCACCTGTGTGAAAATTATAAATTCATAAGATTTGTTAATTTTGAAATTGTTTTGCAAGTATGCCTGACTGATGTCTATTCTTCTTATCCTCTGTGTTTCGCTGAAAACATGAAGCTTGAAATTACTCCATGAGTTTCAAGAAGAACCCTGATTTTAATGCTGCTTGCTTGGGACTATGCAGGATACAAAAAAAAAAGAGCTTTAAATGAGGTTTAAAGAAAGAATAGAAAACAACTAGGGTTTAAGATAAATAAATATGGGGATAGTGAAAAAAAATGGAGTCACCATCCTCAGATGAGTGTATACTGAGGTGAGTTCCATAAAATGGCCATAAAACAATTTTTTAAACAGAGTCCCAAAATTCATTGCTAAATCTGTCTGCTCAATGAGAGACCCTAAAAATTAGAAATTTCAAAATTTTGTCCCTAAAATTTTGCTTACTCCTTTTATCAATATTGCATGAAATAGCACATCTCATTTTCTTTATGTTAGATTTCCTAGCACTAAAAGGAAATAAGTTAACTTTTAGAAGAAAAGAAAAAAAGAAACAGTATTTTACACACTTGAGAACAACTTAAGCCTTAGACCTAAGGTATGGTGCCTGCTTTATTTTGATTGTCTTTTTCCATTGCTGGCCTTAGAAAATATCAACATATCAGTAACATTTGACTTTTTAGACTATATTTTGCAGAGCAATTATAATCCCACCACATATTTTTACATAAATCAACTGGTAAGCATTCTTATTCCTACATAATCTTTAAATAATTATCTAAGTACATAAGTAAATTAATATTTATCAAATTAACGCCTACTTGATTAAATTATGTCCAATTATCAAGTCACTAGAAGATGCTGAAGAGATAAATGAGATGCTGGGGGTATTCCTACTGCCTTGGGAAGACTCTGGAAAGCTATCACATGTTAGCAGGTTGTATTGAGCTAAGAAAGCCTCACAAAAACATGGAAAGAAAATCACCTCTTCTTACAGCTTCACCAGATTAAAGCAGAATTAAGGTCACACATCTTTAATATTCCTATGAAATAATTCTGAATTCTCTACCAGCCTTTTTCACTCCTTAGATTCCACTCGCCCAGTCTCCATGATGCATACAGAAAGCTTCAGGGAGTTTTACCAGCCAAGACGTCAGTCCTGGTTACTATAAATTCACAGAAAATAAACCAGAAAGCCTGTTATGACCACCTGAAGGTCACCTGCTACTGCGCTGGCTCCTGCTGCCTCTGATTGATGATGTTGAAATAGGCAGCTCCATTAGCTTGGTGTAACAGGTGTCGGTGTTGCTGTATCTATTGTGGGGTGTGTCTGTGTGCAAGTACACATGCTGTGTGTGTACGTGTGTGTACCTGTGTATGTTTGTGTAGGTAGGAAACTATAAGAGTTCAGATACGTGAGTTGGCAAATGGTGATAAATGAGGAAGAAAAGGGGCCAGATCATATGTGGGCCAGAATAAGGAGCTTGGACTTTGTTATAGGAAAGAATTCAAAGCAAGGGATAAAAAGCAAAGTGAGCTTAGGGAGCCCACCCCAGTGCAATGTGTGGCAATGAAAGGAGCATTTCTAAGGAAAAGATTTCAAATACAGATATGAGTAGGAAAGTTTTGCGAATATAAGAAGGACCTGGACTAAAGCAGCTGTAACAGGAAAAGGGAGGAGTAGCAAGTTACAAGTGTCCCTTTGTAACCTAAACTTTTATAATGATTAAAATATTTTTGATCTAATTTTAATTCACACATATGAATTTGAATAGTCTCCCTTTTCAAAAATAATATCATGTTGTATATGGTTTGTAATAGACAGAGGTGTGGTTTTGAGGCTACATTTAAAATTCAACTATGATTTAAGTCTATAACTCAACAAGGAGCTACTTAATACATTGTCCTCCTCTCTAGTCTCAGAGGGATTTGAATTTGCCACTGGCAACTTCTGTCTAATCAGTCAAAACTTCATATTCTGATGAAGATGGTCAGTGAATATTTGTTGAGGTTAAAAAAGTTAAATAACATGAATAAATCATTTAAAATCAAAGTGGCTATTTTGCCAAAATTTTAGGCTGACATAAATTCTGTTCTCTTTTCACCTTAGTAAAATTGCACGGGGGAGTGTCCACTAGGGCCAAATGTGTTAACTAACAGAGAGTGATCTTCACTGTCAGCCCAGGTTATTCCAAAGATTAAGGCAATCAAGGTCATTTACACTTCCAAGGGTCATTAACCTTATGGCGTGATTATTTTGGGTGACTCTAAAGACACTCTATTAGTTCACCGGATTACAATTTTTGAACACACTGGTAGACCCCTGCATTACTGGCTGATCGGGGAGTTGAAACGGAATGAAGGTGGGTTTTCGAGGGGTCAGTCATAAGCAGGGAGAAGCTGTCAGGGTACCAAAGTTTTGACTGTTTTGAATGAAATGACTAAAATGATTATTCTCTATATGACCAGGCTACTCGGAGATAGCAAATGAAAGCAAACCTATGGTTACCAGGTGGGAAAGGGGGAAGGGATAAATTGGAAGATTGGGATTGACATATACACACTACTATATACAAAATAAATCATAAATACCTGCTGTATACCACAGGAAACTCTACTCAATACTCTGTAATGACCTATATGGGAAAAGAATCTAAAAAAGAGTGATATATGTATATGTATAACTGATTCACTTTGCTGTACACCTGAAACTAACACAATATTGCAAATCAACTATACTCCAATAAAAATTTAAAAATAAATAAATAAATAAAGCCACTCTCCGATCTGCTGTGTATGTATCTTGGTGCACAGCCTCTGCATCCCTTAATTCCTCAGAACTGAAATTGAACCAAAATAGTGACCATTGTCCCTTCTCCAACAATCCCCTGCTCAAAAAAAGAAATTCATAAAATCAGATCTACATAATTGTATTTTCTAAGGATTACTGGAAAAATACAGTAAAGCATATTGTCAAACCAAAAGTGCTGAGGTAAGAGACAATCAATGCACTAAAATAAATAGTAAAATGTAAACGGAGTGACAAAGATTGCTCCTAGTATTCCCCCCCTCATTTTTAAAAAAATGTGACGACTTTGATTTTTAATGCTTCTTCCTCTTTCTTAGAAAATTACTTGGAGAGCTATTATTTTTTTTATCCATGAATTATATTGCAAGGGAAGATTATATTTAAATAGATTCAAATTTTAAATAGATGAAATGATTAGCGAGCCTTGGGAAAATAAATTGTTGAATAATAAGAACTTGTCCATTTCCCATGGTGTGCAGGCTTTACATCCTGATGCTCTGAGAATCCTGCAATTACAAGCAGTCACTTAGTAAAAATGCAAACCAGTTTGCATGCTCCTGTTTCCAAAAAGAGGCAAGCAGAGTATATAGAGAAAGCATTTCCTTTTAGTATCTTAAATGGAATGTACTTTGGTGGTATAACATGATTTCCCTCAAGTTCTTTTAAATTACTATTTAATATTGTGTTCTTGGTGTTAAAATTTGGTTGTTCTATGGGCTTATGAAAAGATAATAGAGAAAACAGAAATAAGGTGTCTGGCTGTGGTCTTGCTCTTGCCTTCTTCTCTGAACTTGAGTTGTGTGAGGCCATAGCAAGACCTGCTAGTCAGCTGCTATAACGATCTCTGTGGCCTCCATGCCAATGTATGGCTCCCACATGTTCCAAAAGCAGCAAGTCTCTTGGCATTTGATCAATTGAAAGATACGGCGGTATGAAAAATAGCTTTAACGGACTGAGTTCTCTTGCTGGTCATCTGGAAAACAGCACAGACACGCTCAGCTTACAGTAGGTCTAGAAATAAGGATACTGATGGGCACATTTCTCCGGATCATATGCCCCATTTGCTGCTTGAATCAGTTAAGCAAGAGGCGGCTTTTCAGCCTGTGAACGTTCAATGTAAAAGAATTTCATTAAAATGCAAAATTCTTCATAGTTGTATAAGGTTAACATTTTCATGCTGGTAATGATGGGCCTACCTGATGTGTTTGGACACTTGTTAACATGTGTATCTATTTCATTATACGTTTCACGATAAGATGAGGCAGGAGTTCCATCATTTATGTACAAAAAAATAACTCATCGTTAGGTAGTACATGTTAGAAACATACAACAAAGTCAAAGAGCACTGCCATTCTATGTAGATTCTCATCCGTTCACCCAGGATGAGGCAGGCTAGAATGAGGCACATACTAGAAGTAATTGCCATTTTATTCCTGTTACTATGAGGGACCCTCTTAGTAGAATAAATATTTATTTTAATAAACAGTGTGATGGTCCATATTTCAATTGTAATCTCGCAACAGACACTTTGTGCCAGAAATCTTTTTATTTATTTTAATGGTTTTTACTGTGCTGTTGTTTACTTCGAGATTGTTTCAATTCATCCTTTATTTTACATGCTAGCTATGCCCTTTAGTCCACAGATGCTGTTGAATTTATCTTCCTATACGTAAAACTTGGCACGGTTTCTATAACATGAGAAATAATAAATGTGTTTCCATTGTTTTCTTTTGGGATGAAAAAATGAGTATTACATTTACACTCCTATTCATAAAACAAATCACTCCTGTTGGATATAAATATTACCAACAGGTATAAAACTGAATTCTTTCTCAGAATGCTTATAAAGGAGAGAAAGAATGAGAGAGAGGGAAAGGGAGAGAAAGAGAGACTGAGAGAGAGAAAGGGGAGGAGTTGGAATAAGGACAGCAGTTAGGGATTGTTGGCTTTTTAAATTTGATAAATCTATCCTTAATAAACTGATAAATCCTTGCTTGTATGTTTGTTTTTTACCTCTTTACCTTTTCCTCCTCTTCTATTTTCTTTATCATATGAATTAATTTCCCTGGAACAGGTCAGTCAAAATAGAAATTTGAGCAGAAATATATGAACACTATGAAAAATAGCCTTCTGTCTCTCTCTCTCTCTCTCTCTCTCACACACACACACACACACACACACACACACTCAAATGTAAAACTTTTATGCAATGTTAGAGATGGGTGAAAACTCAGGGAATATTTTCCCCGGCTCACGCTTCACGGGTGAGTATCTGTAGAGTGCTCTGATTGGGGAAATGGGTTTTGAAGAGTCAAACACCTGGATTTGAATGTAAGGACATCTGCTGCTTTCTAGCTTTGTGATCTTAGACATGCTTTCTAACCTTTTTAAGTTTCAGCTCCCTCATCTATGAAATTGGCATAATGATGCTTGTTTATAGGCTTGTCATGTATGGTAGTGAAAGGATATGCCCAAGGTCTGTGTTGCTATGCGCAGAATATAGACACACAGTAATTCCAACAATTATTCTTTTATGGTCCATCTATGATAATGAGGAGGTATTTTTGTTTATGGCTTTATTGTGAATGTGTTTTCATAGACATACTCTTACTGCCTTTAAATTTCACAAGGGATTGTCACCCAAGTCCATAAAATTGAAGCCTGTTGGAGTTTGTCTTTTAAGTGTGTATAGTAAGTGGAGAAGAAGCGGTGTGAAATAGTGAAAGAAACACGGCAATAAGAAAAAAGGGACCCAAGTTCCAAACTCTAGCCTGATACCCTTTCACTTAGAATTTAAACCAGTAACCTGGTGTTTCTGGGTCTGAGGTGTTTCACCGTGTAAATATGAATGACACAATCTCACCCGGAGGAGGGCAAAAATCTGGGCCAAACCCTTAGTTTCTCCTGTCCTTCCCAGATCTGAACTTTATGCTACTATAAATGAGTTTTTAATGCTTATCTCTTTTATTCTTTTTTTAACACAAAATCATCATGGACCAAGTAGAGAGAAGCTAGACAAGGGACACTGCCCAATAGAATTTTCTGTATTAAAGACAATGTTCTATGACAGTAATCAGTACAGTAGCCCTCTAAGCACATATGAGTGGCAATTGAAATAGTGACAGCATGACTAAACAAATTAGTTTTTATTTTATTTAATTTTAATTGATTTAAAATTTAATTGAAAGAACAATGTGTGGCTGGTGGCTATAGTGTGGGACAGCACAGAACAGACTATAGAAAAGCAGCAAGCCAAGGACATCTCACAGGCCTAGTCATTGCATTAAAATAAACCTGGTGGATTACTAGGAGAGTTCATCCCTTTTTGGAATAACAATATTATGTGACCTCATGAGAGCAAACAAGTATGGGGAGAAGGGAATCCAGTTTGATGTAATAAAGCCTTCACATGGAAAGCTGTAACATCCTTTTTGAAATGTCTTTAAAAATGTTGTTCCTTCTAAATACTTTTCTGTTGTACTAGAAGAATATTCCTCATGAAACCTCATGATTTAAAGCCAGTGTGTTGGGTTCCCACCCATTCCATCTTGAGTACTTTTTATCTTTTGGTCATCAAATGGTAGTGGGTGAAGAGGAAGTAAGTATTTTGTAGGGTAGAATTTGGAAATTTGTAACATGTCTAGCCCCAGTTTGAAATACCATATGAAACAAAAAAATAAAATTATTTTGAGTTGAAGTAGACTATATCAGGGAATACAGAAAAATTAGATGAATTCTCAGGCATTGAGAAACTGTCACTGTTTGAAATTCTGTGGTATTTTATTTATTTATTATTTATTTACTTTAAAAACAATATTTTATTTAATATTTTATCTATTTAAAATATTTAATATTTAGTAGTTTATTTCAATTAAAGTCTAAATAAAATTCTAGATTTTTGTCATTCAAAATTTGTCATTTATTTTCCCATTACAGGTTGTTTAAAGAGTTACAAAACAATCATTCTAGAGAGTTTTACATTCCACAAAGCACCTCTGAAAGCCCATGTCATCATTTTGCCTCTCACAATGGAATAGTCCTGAGTCAGGTATCACAGTGTTTTTGGTTTGTTTTTTAATTCATAAAACTAAATTTTTAGGCAGTTCGGCTCCAATGGTCACATTATTAAGAGTCTGAGAATCAGAATTCCAAATCCTGTGTTTTTGCTTTTAAACGTTCCCATTCTCTAATTTGCTTGTAACACTGATTAGGTGGTTTTCTCTCAAAAAGCCAGTATGCCACTGAAAGGGATACTGCCTTCATGTCTAATAACTTCTTTTGCCGGGTGTATAATCTTTTGCTTCAGAGAAGTCCTCCTTGTGGAAACTCACAGAGGATAAACACAAGCCCCTATGTCATTTACAGTTCTGAGAATCATTCCTTTTCCCAATTGCTTTGTGAATCATATTTGTTTTGAGGTTGATTTGCTTTATTTGGATTCAATTTGTTTTGCCTCCCCTTTCTCTAACAGAGATTGCTTAAAGGAGGTCTACGCCACACATACAGATCTTATTTTAAAGCTGTATTTAGGAATACAATGTCCATTGTATGGGTCTGGCTGAAATGTCCTTTCCACACACAACCTCCAAGAACATCTACTGTGAGTGAAATGGAACAGCTTTTATTAACAGTGTATTGGGAAGGGTTAAGTCCATATAACCTTGTGCCTTACTGAGGTGTAGAAAGTCTGAGGCATGATGTAATGGTCAGCACATGACTTTTACTTTGGATTTGCCTTGTAAAAGGAACAGTCCTTAATGGAGAACTGTTCCAAACAGATGTTCATAACTCTAGCATTGGTACTGCTTAAGTAAAAGTATGGTGGGTCTTTGAACATTCTTCAGAGTGCCTTACTCACATGTCTTGACTTTATGTGCAATATTTATGTTCAACATTACAATGAGACTATTTATGGTACCATAAGTTCTGACATTACTCGCAGAATCCCCAAGTTAGTATTTAATGTATCAAGCTGTCCTTGATCTATGCATCTTTTCCTAATATTTTCTTCTTTTTAAACAGCGGACAATGGAATTATGAGAATAAATAAACCCAAAAGTGTGAAAAGGTTAAAAATGAGCAGGAATTTTCACCATTTCCAGGATATAATATATGAATAGATCAACAGATGTACATATATATGTCCAAATAAATATTAAAAGCAGTCATACACAGGTCTGACTTAGTTTAAAAATGGATGCCACAAATATGAAAAATGGAAAAAGATTTAAAGAAGACAAATTATTTCAAAATGGTATCTGTTGATCCTCTGTCTATAAAAAGAGCTTTTTATGTTATTGTATTATGCTCTGTGTTAAGCACAGTCTGACTTGAATATGTAAAGTCTACAAACTCAAGTTTGCAAAGTTTCTGACTTTGTGGAGAGAAACTAACTACATAGGTATTGATTTTATTTTTTGAAGAAGACATGAAGAGTTGTTGATTCCAGAGACTTTAACAGTGGTTATATTCAGATGAAAACATACCTTAAATCAAGTTATCAGCTACATATTGTTGAGCCTACATGGTGAATATAGAAAATACCAGCTTACAATCTCAAGGGAGTAAAGTGAGATTTCCAAAGCAACTGGGGAAAGGTACAAGGGCTACTGGCATTTGCACTCAGGATGAGTGATAAGAATTTCTATTAAATAGACACAGAGGAGCCACAGGGGTGAAGGGTGAGAAAGAAAACTGGGCACACAGAAGCTCATATTTCATTCTTGTTCTGAAGTCTATAGGTTATCTTGCTTCACCACATTCTCACCATCTTCCCTGCTTTTCTCTATAATGAAGGGAGGGCAACTAAAAGCCAAACTTCCACATTCCTTGGGATTTCTGGGAAAACCTTTTCCCTCCTCAGACAAGTGCCAGCTCTTCCTCCTCCTTTCAGAGTGGATCACAGTGGTGATGGCTGGACTTGCAGCAGTAATCACGGGGACATGAGGGAAAGACCAGGAAATCATGGAGGTCATGGCTCTGAGTCCTCCAGCCAGGGGACCACAGCTGGCCTCTGCCTACCTCCAGCTGCATAGCAAATGGCAAAACTCATATTCACTTAAGCTACTGCTCACTTAAGGATTCTGTGCAATCAAATACAACCTTTGGTATAGTCCTGGGAACAGATCAGAAAGAGGGGAAGAGACAAAGAGGGAGGGAGGAGAAGGTGGAAGGGAAGTACGAAGGGAAGAAGAAGGAAAGAAGGAAAGAAAGAAAGAAAGAAGGAAAGAAAGAAAGAAG
Source organism: Hippopotamus amphibius kiboko (assembly GCF_030028045.1). Lineage (NCBI taxonomy): Eukaryota > Metazoa > Chordata > Mammalia > Artiodactyla > Hippopotamidae > Hippopotamus > Hippopotamus amphibius. Next base: position 169,792,899 of record NC_080189.1, read on the forward strand.
GAAAGAAAGAAAGAAAAAGAAAGAAAGAAAGAAAGAAAGAAAGAAAGAAAGAAAGAAAGAAAGAAAGAAAGAAAGAAAGAAAAAGAAAGAAAGAAAGAAAGAAAGAAAGAAAGAAAAAGAAAGAAAGAAAGAAAGAAAGAAAGAAAGAAAGAAAGAAAGAAAGAAAGAAAGAGAAAGGAGAAAGAAAGAGGGAAGGAGGAAGAAAGAGGGAAGAAGAGAGAAAAGAGGGAGGAAGAGAAGGAGAGCCAGTGTGTAGTTTGTCAGGTATAGCACTGATTTGACAAATCCATGTCATGCAATCCTCATAAAATCCACTGCAGTAGTTACCGTTTTCATTCTGATTTCACCAATGAGGTAAAGGAAGCTCTGGCAGCGTGAGAATCTTGTCCATGTTACTCACATAAAATGCTCTGGCAGCTGGTGCATCTGAATCCAAAGTCCCCGAGCTGAATAAAGACAAAGAGACAGAGGGATCCCACAGTGAGAACTAATAAAGGTCCCTGAGCCCAGTGATGAGCAAGCTGTTGACCCCCATGTTCACAGGGTTCAAGGTCAACAGGGAGAGGACCTGAGCAGCATCAGGAGCTCCTCTTCAAAACAAACCCCAGAGAGAAATGGGGTTCATTTCATCTCCTAGAACAGCACTGTGCAAAGGACTTTCTGTGACAAGGAAAATGTTTCCTAGCATGGGCAGCACAGGACACAGATGGGGTTAAAAGATGGCTAGTATGACTGAGAAATAGAAATTTTGATTTAACGTAAATGTTAAGTGGCTACTTACTGGGCAACACAGACTAAAGCAGTGGGACCAGACGGGGAGGCAAAGTGTGTGGATTCACCTCGGTTTGGTGTCAGATATAAGAGAAATAAATCTCAAAATACAGCCTATACTCACCTTGTCAGGAATTCAGGTTGGGGGTTGATAGCTTAGGGAAAGCAGATGTTCCAGGCGTTTTTCTGTGTCACTGACAGCAAAAAAAAATTCATTTCTATCTTATCAGGAAACTTGCTTGATATATTTCTTATCTTTCATTTATTTCCAAGCTTACTTTCTCTGTGCTTTATAAGCATAGTTAGGACTCATATTAAAAATAACAAAAATTACCAATGATAATAACAAAAATGGTCCTCCACATTCAGCAACCCTCCAGCTACACTTTAACCTCCCTCCCTCCTTCTTCACATTGTCAAGCTCCTAGAGAGGACCACGTAGGTATTTCATCTTTGTCCTTTACTCACTCTCAGCCCTCTGATTATGTCCATCTTGCTGAAAATATGAGAATCCCACTGAAAATATCAACAGTGACAAATCTGAAGGTACCGCTACATTGTACTTGATTTGAGTGTCGGCATTAGCCCATAACAAACACTATTGGGAAATGTTTTCTCCACTGGCTTCTGCAACACAATTAATTCCAGATTGTCTCATTCTTCCTGTCTGTCTCTATTTTATACTCTTTTCTTAGTTCTTTCTTTTACCTTTAGATGCTCCCCAGGTTTCTTTTCTTTATGCTCTTGTTTTCTCCCACCACAAACATTTCCAGAGTCCCTCATTCATTGCAATAACATCTAACAATACTAACACTTTGTGTGTCATTCACTGGTACAAACACTTTAAAAGGATCGACTCAGTTTTCACAACCATGCTCTAAGGTAGGTGCTGATATTGTGCCCATTTTACAGTTGGGACACAGGCTGAGAGAGGTTAAAAAACTTGCTCAAGTTCAGATAGCTGGTAAATTATAAGAATGGAAATTAAATTCAAACAGCATAGCACTAAGGTCCATTTTCTTACCTTCTATCCTGCACTGACTACATTATGACTTCATTTATCCCTTGCTTATTTCTACAGCTGTATTTTGAGCACATAGACTGGCCCATGTATGCCCCTCCAGATAACCTAACATTCAGCCGAAGCCCTTTGTATGAGTTCCAGTCTGCTGACTGGCTGTGTGAAAATTCCAGTGTTTTCTCAGACTGAACAAGGACAATATAAAGCTATTATTTCCCGACCTAACTCATCCTTCCTGTATGAGGTGATGAGAATTACCAGCTATCTGAGAGTACAGGTCAGAATCCAGGTGATCATTCCTTTTTTAAAAAAAAATTTTATTGTGGTAAAATACACAGAACATAAAATTTGCCATCTTAACCATTTTTAAGTGTACAGTTCAATGATACTAAACACACTCATAATGTTGTACAAAAGTCACATCACCACCATCCATCTTCATCAAGTTCCATCTCGTAAAGCCGGAACTCTATACCCACTAAATAATAATTCCCTATTATTGCCTCCCCTCCCAGCATTTGGCAACCATGATTTCACATTCTGTTTTTATGATTTTGACTACTGTAAATATCCCATATAAGTGGATTAATATAATATTTATCTTCTTGTGACTGGATTATTTCACTTCACATAGTGTTCTCAAGATTTTCGTCCACATTGTAGTTTATGTCAGAATGTCCTTTTTTAAGGCTGAATAATGTTCCATTGTATGTATATACCATGTTTTGCTTATCCATTCATCTGTTGATAGGCACTTGGGTTGCTTCCACATTTTAGTTATTGTGAATAACGCTGCTATGAACATGGGTGTACAAATAGCTCTTTGAGACTCAATTCTTTTGGATATATAGCCAGAAGGGATTGGTGGATAATACGGTAATTATATTTTTGACTTCTTAAAGAACAGCCATACTGTTTTCTAGAGCAGCTGTATCATGTTACATTCCCACCAGGAGTGGACAAAGATTCCGATTTCTCCACATCCTTGCCAATAATTAATATATTTTTCTTTTTTTAATAGTAGCCATCCTAGTGGGTGTGAGGTGTTCTTTCACCGTAGTTTTGATTTGCATTTCCCTAATTATCAGTGACAATGAGCATCTTTTCATTGGCCATTTGTATATCTTCTTTGAAGAAATATCTATTCAATCCTTCTACCCTTTTTTAATCAGCTTGTTTACTTCTTTGTTGAATTTTAAGAGCTCCCTAAATATTTTGGATATTAATCTTATTGGATATATGATTTGCAAATATTTTCTCCCATTCTGTGAGTTGCCTTTTTACTTTGCTGGTATTGTGATTGTATTTTGATGCACAAATTTTAAAATTTTCATCCAGCTCACTTTGTGTATTTTCTTCTTTTGTTGACTGTGCCTTAGGTGTCATGATCCAAGAAATCATTGTCAAATCAAATGTCATGAAGCTTTTGTTTCATGTTTTATTCTAAAAATGTTACAGTTTTAGGTCTTATATTTAAGGTTTTGATCTGTTTTGAGTTAATTTTTGTAAAAATGGTGTTAGATAAGGGCAAAATTTAATTCTTTCACATGTGAATATATTTTCTCACTACCATTTGTTGAAAAGACTGTCCTTTTCCCAATGAATGATCTTGACATCCTCGTTAAAAATCATTTGATCATATATTCAAGGATTTATTCCTAGGCTTTCTATTCTATTCCATTGCTCTATATATCTGTTTTTATGCTAGTGCCATTGTTTTCGTTAATATAGCTTTGTAGTAAGTTTTGAAATCAGGAATTGTGAGGCCTCAGGATTTGTTCTTCTTTTTCAAGATTATTTTGGCTATTTGGGGTTCCTTGATAGTCCATATGACTTTAAGGAAATATTTTCCTATTTCTTTAAAAGTCATTAATTTCTGTCTGCAGTGTCATAGTTTTCATTGCACAAGTCTTTAACCTCCTTGGTTAAGTTAATTTCTAAGCATCTTATGCTCTTGATGCTATTGTAAATTGAATTGTTCTCATAATTTATTTTTCGAATTGTTCTTGGTTAGTACACAAAAATGCAACTGATTTTTGTGGGTTGACTTTGTATCTTGCTACTTTGTTGAATTCATTTATTGTCATAGTTCTTGTGTGTGTGTGTGTAATCTTTTAGGATTTTCTACATAGACTACTATATCATCTGTAAACCAAGGTAATCTTACTTCTTTCTTTCCAATTTTAACCCTTTTATATCTTTCTTGCCTAATTGCTCTGGTTAGAACTTCAGTATATGTTTTCAATGGAAGTAATGAAAGTGGGCATCTTTGTCTTGTTCCTGATATTAGATGAAAAGCTTTCGGCCTTTTATCATTAAGTATGATATTTGATGTGGGGTTTTTATATTTGGCTTTTATTATGTTGAGGTAGCTTCCTTCTATTCCTAATTCACTGAGTGTTTTTATCATAAAAGGGTGTTGAAATTTTCAAATGATTTTTCTGCACCAATTGAGATGATTATGTGTTTTTTTGTTTCCTCTTTCTGTTAGTGTGGTGTATTACATTGATCAATTTTCATATGTTGAATCATCCATGCATTCAGAAATAAATCCTACTTGCTCATGGTGTATAATCCTTTTAATATGCTGCTGAATTTGATATGCTAGTATTTTGTTGAATATTTTTGCATCAATATTCATAAGGGATATTGGTCTATAATTTTCTTTTCTTATAGTGTTTTTGGCTTGATATCAGGATAATGCTGGCCTCATACAATGAGTTAGGAAGTGTCCCCTCTTCTTCAGATTTTGGAAAAGTTTGAGAAGAATTGGTATTCTTTAAATGTTTGGTAGAATTCATCAGTGAAGCCATCAGATCCAGGGCTTTTCTTTGTCTGGAATTTTTTATTATTGTTTCAATCTGCTTATTAGTTACAGGTCTATTCAGATTTTCTGTTTATTCATGACTTAGTCTTGGTTAGGTTTTGTGTTTCTAGGAATTTGTCAGGTGATCATTCTTGACTCTCTTTTCACACTCTACTTTGTCTTATCCTTTGCATAGTTCAGGGCTGCATCATTTCTCAATAGAATTACTATAATGCCCTCCTACTTGGTCAAACCATATCAAGTCTACCTAACCCCCTCCTCCTCCCCAAAACACACACACATACACACACACACACACACACACACACACACACGACACTCAGGTTCAAAACTGTTGCTAGATTCACGTTTCTAAGATGCAAAACAGATTCACTCCTTTTCTTATTTAAAAGACTTTAATTTTTCCCATTGCACAGTTTAAAAAACTTCCAAACACTTTAGCATGGTAGACGAGCTCCTTCACCATTGGCTCTTGCTTATCTGTCCAGCCTGTCCCCCAACTTACTTCTCTGTAGCCTCTTTCAGCTTCTGCTTTTAGCTCTCTACAAACTATGCTACTCCCATCTTCCCCATTTTTACATTTGTTGTTCCTTTGCCTAAAGGTATTTTGCCTCTTTTGTACATTATCCTTGCCTCACCGAGGAACTACTTGTCTTTCCTCCTCTGTGTTCCCCACATGCTATACATTTTTAAAATGTACCTATTATGTTTCAAACATAGCTCTGCTTTGCCCTATTACCTTTAAGGAAAGGGACGGTATAGCATCCTTTTCTTTCCCTTCAGTGCTACACTTTGTTGCCTGGTCCATAATGAATCCTCAGTAAATGCTTGATGAATGGCTAAATGAATGCAGTTACCTCTGCTTATCACTGCCACACCGCTTTGGTTAAATAGCAGAAAGCAGAAGTACCTCCAGGAAAGAAGTTAAGAATCACACCTCCCTTCCCTCTCTCCCATTGTAACAGTCCTGAAACTCTTCTCATCTAGGCATGATTTTTTTTCTCACCTTTGGGGGAGAAAACTGCCACCCTGGAAGTTATTCCCCTTGATAAAATGCAGTTGGCAAGTCTGGAGGAGAAGGTGGGGCCCCAGGGGGAGGAGGGACCACCCACAAGCAACAACATCCAGAGATTTTCATTCCAGCTTCATCCCCTACTGCACCCACTTCAAGAATGTCTTTAAGTCTGGCAATTATTAGAAAACATGTGAAGGCCCCAGAAAATGTATGATTTTTCATGAAAATACAGCCTCTGTGCATTTTCTAGAGTACAGTGAGAGTTTAGGTGTTATTTTCTCTTCTTAGGAAGAATGTGGTGGGGAAAAGGTGGGGGCTTTGTTGATTCCCTACAAGTAATGAAAAACATTTTAAAAATGAGAAGCATAATTACTTGCAAAAACATTGTGCAACCACTATGAACCAGGAAAATAAAGTCATGTGCTCATCTCATGAGTTGGAGCTCTTCCTCATTACTGAGCAACAGCTATTTACAAAGGATACTGCTGCTTGTGTGGGTAGCATGCACATGAAGCCACCTCAGTAATTCTTAAAACTACTACTAATTATGATGCAAGCTAAGATTATATTGTACTTACTATTTGCCAGGCATTGTTGTAAGTGTTTTACATATACTAACCCATAGTTCAATAGATTAAGCATTAATATACAGAGGACTTTTTAAAGAACTCATTTAGTTTCAGTAGTGTTTAATGCTTATCTTTGTATGCATGGTAAAATTAAAGTCCAGAGGGGTTAAGACTCTTCCTCAAGGTCCTATAGCTGGTGACCGTGAGAGCCAAACACTCAGGGCATCTGCAACCAGCATCACTGAATTCAAGAGCTCTGTGAGGCGAGGCTTCCAACACTGAACCTGCTGTTTTACCTCCCACAGCTCTGTTCATGGAGGCTGAATCCTAGATGTTCCACCCTTGTGTGGACACAATTTTTATACCTATGCATTAAAGTGTTACTTTTGATGTATGGATGTATCTGATGACTATTACACATAAAGTTACATATAATTCAGTTTACAAGTGGAGAAAACATCTCTTAAGCTGGCCCAAGTCAAAGCAATCTTGCCCCAGTAGGAAATCATCACCTGCATGGCAAACATCACCCTGGGCTCGTGTAGGCCTCTGATTTTAAGAAAAAGAGTCCATCCAGTTAACCACTCATCGTATGTGAAGTTCCCACTGTGTGTCTCATACTGTGTTCAGGGCTAGGTAGAGAGCTGGACATATCACTGGAGGCCTGCTGCAAGTGTGTTTGGTGTCCTCTGAGTCCATTTTTATTTCTAGACTAAGCTGTACTGTCCACTGATTGTCATTTTTTCTGTGCTTGTTTTTTATGGAACTTAAATGTTTCTTTTCTTTACCGTGAACTTGTGAAAAGCACGAGCTATAAATACTCATAAGAAATGAAAAAGAAAGTGATAAAAAGTTGGGAAAATATGAGCATTAGAAAGTAACGGTGAGGACTTCCTAGGTGGTGCAGTGGTTAAGAATCTGCCTGCCAATGCAGGGGAAACAGGTTCAATCCCTGCCCCAGGAAGATCCCACATGCCTCGGAGCAACTAAGCCTGTGTGCCACAGCTATTGAGCCTGTGCTCTAGAGCCTATGAGCTGCAACTATTGAGCCCATGTGCCACAACTACTGAAGCCTGTGCACCCAGAGCCCTTGCTCTGCAACAAGAGACGCCACTGCAATGAGGAGCATGTGCACCACAGTGAAGAGTAGCCTCCGCTCGCCACAGCTAGAGAAAGCCCATGTGCAGCAACGAAGACCCAACGCAGCAAGTAAATAAATAAATAAATAAATTTATAAAGAAAACCAAAAGTAATGGTGAGAAAAAGAAAGCAATCAACTATTAAAAAAAAACTAATTGCAAACAGAGAAAGTGCTTGGAGAAATCAAAAGTCAGTTGAAGGGCTTCCCTGGTGGCACAATGGTTAAGAATCCACCTGACAATGGAGAGGACACAGTTTCAATCCCTGACCCAGGAAGATCCCATATGCCGAGGAGCAACTAAGCCTGTGCGCCACAACTACTGAGCCTGCGAGCTACAACTGTTGAGCCCACATGTCACAACTACTGAAGCCCGCACACCTCGAACCCATGCTCCACCACAAGAGAAGCTACCACAAAGAGAAGCCCGAGCAACACAACAAAGAGTAGCCCCCGCTCCCCGCAACTAGAGAAAGCCCACCCACAGCAGGGAAGACCCAACACAGTTAATCAATCAATAACAAATTTTTAAAATATTAGAAAAAAAAAAGTCAGTTAAAAAATGAGAGAAGACATTGGGGTCACACATGGGCCAGGAGGCAGGTCTCTATGGGGACAAGAGAGCTGTCCGCTTCCTGCTTAAAAGATAAAGCCATACCTGGTGGCCCCTGGAGAAATGGGAAAGGGTGACGATGTCCTTAGCACATGGGCCAGGCTAGATCTGGGTTTTTTAGTCCAGTAACTGGATGTAACTTAACCAGGACAAAATATGAGTTAAAGAAAAAAATCTTTTACAAGAAGCCAGACTTACACTTTGAGAAATGTGGCCATGCATCAAATATACAAGGTGAGGGAAGTCAAGGAAATACTAAAAAGCAAAGACACATGCAGGAGGGAGCACTGGAATCAGGACAGCATTACATGAAAGAAAACTACCCGAGTGGTTTTCTTTGTTTGTTGTAAATAATTGGTGTGCTAAGGATTTGACAAGTGCTATATGTGTTCAGGTAAAGGGATGAAGAAGGTTAAGGACAGCAGGAAAACTGAACACCCAGAGCAGAGGTAAGATTGGAGGAGATACTTATAAAGGAAGATAAAACCACATATATCGTGGAGGCTCAAAATCAATCAGCTGTTTGAGTTGCGTATTTAAATGAAAACAAACAAAATGTCAGAGTTCTGTTGCCTCATCCGCTTTGGAAGCCTCGAATCTACAGTGGGCAAGCCTGACATGCTCTGCATTCAATTACTGCTCAGAACTCTCTTTGACCTTCAAAACAAACAGGGCATTTTGCAGAGATCCGGACAGCAGGGAGGAAAGGCTCATGTGTGTCCCATCTGATGTGGCATAGACGTTCAGCTGTATGGTTCCCTCTGTCACACAAAAGAGCCAGCTGCAGCAGCGTCGTCCAAAATCTGCAGTCCTTTCCAGTTAGAAGCCTCGGGAAAATCATACCAAAAATGAGTTTGTTTTCAATGAAAATAGAATTCAGGCTAGAAGAAAAAGCCCCTTGCCTTTTGTTTAGAGACCCAAATAAATTAAAATATGCATCACTTCCTAGTGGATGTGTTTCAGATGTGGGCAAAGAGAACAAAGGAGGAAGAGGTGAGAAGAAGAGGAAGAAGAGAAGAAAGAGGAGGAAAAAGAATAATGAGGGAGGAGAAAGAGAAGATCCTGAGGTATTTTGCTTCCTGAGCTAAGATATTTTACATATATTATCACAGTTCGTCTCACAACTCCCCTGGGAGGTAGGCTTTATAATGGCATGCATTTAGAGAAGAGGAAAGCAAGGCTTTGAGAAGTTGCCCATGGTTTCATAGTTGGCAAGAGTTAGAGCCAAATTTCCCATCCAAGTCAATCTGCCACCGAATCCCAGGCTTTCAAGATAGGCTCGAAGATCAGGAGAATTTTCACTTTCATCCCAGTTACCTGAGACAGATACGTGGTTGCCAAACATTGAATGTACCAGTGCTCCCAGAGCAGTGGCTTTCTTAGTGGGGGAAAGTTTGGAAAAATAAATTTTAATCAGGTATTCCATATATTATATGTGAATAAAGTAAATTATGATTTAAAGAAAAACTCCTCTTTTTCTCCAGTCCCATTCAACAGTCTACTTAAAAGTGATACAATCATTTGAATTCTAACATAAAGAGATGAGAAACATATAAGCCCTCGAGGAAGCAAGAAAAGGAAGGAAGGAAGGAACTTTTAGGGGGAAAATATCACCCACTAGCTTAAAACTGCAAAGAGAGAGGACTACATTTCCAGTGGCTTCCAAGACAGGAGTCTCTGTTTCCCACTATTTGAGAATGATTAATGAATTGACCTCCTGTGTGCCACTTTGAAAACATACCAAATGTGCTTAGTTTGGCAGACTAGTAGAGGAAGAACTATTCACACAGAACAAAAAAGGCTGCTGTTTGCCAGTAGCTATTAACTCGTGGCTATATCAACACTTGCGCTGTTAACAATAATCTTATCCAAGAGTCTATTCTTGTAGAACCTCGGGGGTTGAAGAAATATTTTATTGGCAGCATCCTTAAGCCTATAAGTAGCAATATGTTTTGACAGAACGAAGCCACACAATTCTCACCTAGTGTTGGGTTGACTTAGGATAGTCTGAGGCTGAAAATAAAAAGCATATCCGCCTCTCTGCTCCAAAGAAATAGGTTTTACACTCAAACCCTGATGTTCCAATTTTCTTCAAATTTTTCAGTACTCACAGATTCTCTAAACATATACCTTCTAGGCTTCTGATCCAAGCATTTTTTTTACCTATGCTCACAAGAGTTCTTGACAACATTGATGTGCTCTACACATTACATCTATTTTATGATCAACTATTATTGAAATACTTCCTCTTGTTGTCATATGCCGGCTCTTAGTTTTGGGAGAAACTGCAAACCTCTATTTAAATTGAAAGTTTTTGGTCTTGAAACAATGCCCAGAGCTAGGAAAGAGAAAATTGGGAGTAGGGGCAAACTAAGTTTGTAATAGAAAGTGGAAAACATAGCCCAGAGCACAGGTAGAAAGTTCTGCTGGGAATTAATCATTTCTGCCTACTGGGTCCAGCAGGGAGTGTAACAACAAGAGGGTAAGTGTTGTGAACAGGCGACAGTGGGTCCTTAGCAATAAGCTGTTACATGAGCCTGTCAATTTGTTCACTCTGATGATCTATCGCTATAATTACAAATTCTACTTCTTGGGACTTTAGTGTCTTTTGTTTCATACATTTGTGCATCAAATATCCTTTAAGCATTGATAACTTGCTGATAATCCTGCTAGGTACTGGGGTCACAAAATACAGTGGGACAAGTTTCCTGCCACCAAGGAGCAGGAGATAAGAGCAGAATATAACAACTGATATGAGAAGGGTGTGCAGACATGGCTATGGGAACAGAGAAATGGAGTATTGGACCCATAAGAGGAGGCAGGAGAGGATGAGACACTTCAGCTATATTTTAAAAGATGCAGAAGACAGAAAACACATGCAGATATGAAGGAAGAGCAGTAAGGTCAGAATTGTAAGAGATGCTTAATGAAATAAAAGTAGTTCAGTAGAATTGGAGCAAAGCTGTAAGGATCAGTAATGAGGAGCTGCCCAGTCATGTGGGTATGTTGAAATGAAAGGAGCCTGGGAAGGGAACTCAGAAAGTTCCAGATTCAAATAGTGGTTCCATCTGGCTATATGGCCTTGGGCATATTACTTGCACTTAATTGTTCTTTTAGCAAATATTTATTACATGCAGAGTACACAGCTGTGCCAACTGATGATATAGTGAGAAGGAGGGAAAGAGGAAAAATGAGATAATATAAGAAAGATGGCTTCCTGAGTCTCCCACATACAAATTGTGGTCCCCAACAGGATGGCTGTGGCCACCACCTTCGCCCTTACGTGTGGTTTGGTGGCAGTGGCTGTGTGATCACAGTGTAATGCGGGCAGATAGTTACCTTCTAGGAGCCCTGTCTTCGGGACCCCACTGTCATTTGAATGTAGCTCCTCCTCATGGATGTGGCAAAAGAGAAAAGAGGCACAAGCATAGGATCACCCTGTGGGCAGTCTGATCTTGGTTCTGCCACATTAAGTGTTCTTAGAAAAATTATTTAACTTCCACATGTGTTTGTTTGTTGACTTTTCCAGGAGGTGGATTGCACATGACAATCTTTAAGGTTAATTCAGCTCCTAATTACTTGGTTCATCAAAGAAAAACCCATGAATTCACTTCTATTTAATTCACAAACTTTTTCTGAATATTGAAAATGTGTACAGCACTCAACTAGATATTCAGAAGATGAACTGAATAAGCAGTAAAATGTTTGGTGGAAAATTATAAATTGCTAAGATTTGCTGAGCCTCTACCAAGTGTTGTGATCTTCACCCATTGTAGCTTTTTAAAACCCTCATTACAATCATGTGAGGTAGTCACTAGTCTCTCCACTTTACAAATGAAATATCCAAGGTACAAAGAGTTTAGGTGATTTGTCCAAAATGACAGAGCTAACAGAGGTTAAAAACTACCTTCAACCCCAGGCAGTCTGGGTCCATCCTGTATTCTAAACTCCTGGCTTGTGCATGTTCTAGAAGCAGGGAGCAGTCTGGTGTGTCTGAAGCATAAGCTGGGAAAGAGAGGAAAATAAAATGAGAAGAGGAGAAAGAAGCCAGCTGATGAGGGTTAGGAAGAAAGACATTCAAATGTAGTTGAGGAAGTAGTTTGGGTATAAGAGAAACTACGGTAAAACAGTTATGATGAGTGATGGCCAAGGAAAGCTTTCATTGCTAAGGAGACACGGAGACAATAGAGAGTGGTGGGGACTGTGGTGAAATGGGAGACCTTGTATTTGGGGGGCGATGGAGGAAAAGCAAGCCAGCCCAGCAAGAGAAAGTCAACCCAATGTTACCGGTTGCTCTTTTTCAGGTAAAACAGTAAATACCAGAAGTTAATTCTTTGAATTATTAAATGTTGACCCATACATATTTTGTAAACACCATGGACCAAACAAAACATGCCCCCTGGCCAGATGCTGCTGCAGGCGCCAGATTGTAATTGGGAGACATCTGTGCTTTTTAAAATGGTTTATTTAATTTTTTTTTTTATACCTGGGAAGCAAGGTAAGCACATTATTATTTAAGAAAGATTACTTCAGTGGTGGTATAGAAAATAGAGTGGAGAGGGAAGGCCATTTAGAAGATTATTGCAGTAGGAAAGAGATGACAAAGGCTGGGGCTACTGGTGGTAGGAAGAGCGAGGCATGAAAAAGTTTTCAGGGTAATATTGATCCATTAAATGTGGCTGATGACAAGAAAGAAGGGTTCAACAATCATCCAGGACCATCTAGCGTTGGTGATCAGAGGAAAGGTAATGTACTGATGGAGAAAAGAAACATAAAAGGAAGAGCACATTTCTGGAAGAAAACAGTAAGTTCAATTTGAGAAGTGTTGAAATAGAGTTGAGGAAGCATTCAAATAGTATCAAGCTCTCCTCAGCTTTTCTATTGTAAAGAATAATCATTCCTTAGATTAAGTCAGATCTGATCCACTGATCACAATCGCTTCTTTGAAAACACTAAGAATGTGGAGAATTGCTAAAGACTGTTTATTCTTGTGAGATTTAAGCACAAAATCAATTATCAACAAGCATTAGTAACAGCAGAATTGTAAACAGGATTATTGTTAAAGAATTTGCTCAATGTTCCTTTACGTTTTTATGTTACTCTCCTGAATGCATACAAATATATATATATGTGCAAAGATACATTTATTTATTCAATAAACATTTTATTTATCCCACATGAAAGGGATTGTGCTGGCTGGTGCTGAGAAAGTCAGGGGAAAAAGAGAGTTCCTGGCTAGAAGCAACTCACCATCTGATGACAGGTAAATACTTCTAACATGAAACAAAAATTGCCAAAAGAGAAGACGGTAAATGTAACTGGAGGACTCTGAAAGTTATAAAGTTGAGGAGTGACAACTTGTTAAATGAAGCAGGTTTTTTCCTGAACCCTGCCGAGAGATACTCCTTATTGACCTGGCTAAACCCACGAGATTTCTCTGAATCTCCAAACTTTTACACGTTAGCACAATTCATTTTTTAAGAAGCTGCTCCAGCTTCTGAGGGATAAAACTAGAAGTTATTCTAAAATTAATATTTAAACAATATCAAGCAGTATCTTCTGGAACAGCATTTCCTTTCTCTATGGTAGATGTGTTGGAGAACTATTTATTTTTTCCCAAATCTTTAATTTCAAGAGCCACGTGTGGCTCAGGAAGCTTGTTCATTAAGCCTACTATGTCCCCCCTCTGATTGGTGCAGGAGTTCTAACACCTTCATAGGTATTACCAGGGTGATAGAGATATTTACATTTTAAACTTCACTGTACATGGCTGCAGCTAAATTAATATTCACTGAGGACCACTTTAGTGTCCTTTTATACCATATCATTTACGGAACTCAGAGTGTATGAGGCCTCTCCAGGAGCCCATGTGCCTTGCGATTTTTCATCCTTTTCCTGAGACCAGATTGACACCACCTGGGAAGACAGTGCCGGGGCAACAGGGAGTGTCAGCAGTGGGGCGGGGGCTCCTGTAGCTTCGTCTTGCCTTTGCGTGGAGGATGCTCACCCTTCCACCACGCACAGCACCACGTGAAGGAGTCGACACTGTCCTAATTCAGTGGAAAGATGGCATGTTTTTGCTCCAGGAGGGAAGCAAATATTTTTATGGATGAGGACACAAAGGTCATTTTGGGGACTCTCCCAAGGTCATGATGTTAGTGGATAAAGGACTTCCATTCAAATATCATGTGTCCTGGCTCAAAGTCTAGCGATCTTTTCTTATTCTTTTTCTTCCACTATTTTGTTAAATATCCCAATATTAACCTATAAAAACCCTATGTAGGATTGACTTCTGACATAAAGTGAGGAGCTCCTCTGGCTCTGCTCCCCAGTGAAGCTAATGAAAATTATTTCTAAAAGCAATGATTGAAAAGCCAATGATGCAGGTATCATTGTTATCAATATTATTCCTATTTTTACAAATAAGGAACTGAGGCACAGAGAAGTTAAGTAACTTGCCCAAGGTCCTGTGTGAAAGCCCAGATATGAGCCTGCTTGGTTGATTGTAGAACATAGCCTTGGGCTGGGAGGGAACTGGTGATGGGCAACATATTTTAAATTATTTATTCTAAAGGAACAAAGGTATGAATGAGATCCTATTTATCTCAGACTTAAGGGTCATTCAAAAGAAGGTGTTCAATCCTTGCTTTCCTACTCATCCATGATGTCATTCTAGGCAAAAAACAAAATCAGAGTCTCAGTGTACTCATCAAGATGATGAAGATGATAAACTCTCCCTCCGTGGACTGTTGGAATATCTAAAGAAGATATGTTTCCAAATGGGAGCATACTTAACACACCTAACACCTGAGACATAGCAATGTTGATTTATCCATCCCTAATCTCTTCTTTCATTCCTCCTTTCAAACGTTAAAATGGATTTTTACAAACTTGAGAAAGCTCACTACATGATGATTTTATGTAGATGATAAGGATGTGACGTGGAAGAGTTAGTATCTGCCAACTTAGTATATGTCAACCTTAGTATGACAGGTATTGGTTACCAATGGAAATTTAGATTTTCAAAGTATCCTTCTAATAATCTGTATCATAGCTCGTGAGATCCTCACACACAAGGAGGGTATAAAAGTGGCAGACGGTTGAAGAGCAGGGAACTCATGGCAGAGTTTCATTTTTGTTATTTGAGAGAAAGAGAGAAGCTGCTCTGTTGAACGTTTCCTACCCACCGCCCCCCCACCCCCAGTAAAGTTCTTCCCTCTTGTGTTCATCCCAGGGAGAGGGCAGTTGGACACACCGCTTAGAGGGTGCAGATTGCTCCCTTAGAGTGGGGGACACAGGAGACGGGTGTCTGACCCTTATCCTAAAAATCAAAGGCACCAAGAGAGCAGGCAAAAAAAAAAAAAAAAGTGGCTGCAGGTATCAGAGATGAACCTTTATTCCAAGAGTTTGTCAAAGTAATGGATGTGTGAGTATTGCCCGTGGACTAGATGTGGGAGAGAGCTTCCTGGAGCTGTGGTTTATTCCCACCCTGGAAGAGTCTTTGGAGATTAATGGATCTCCAACAGGGAGAGGTCTGTACGGAACAGAGCTCTGGGAAACCAGTGGCTAAAAGGAGAAATCACAAATATTCATGAACTGAGTGTTGGAAGAACTTCACAAAAGAAAAAGTATTGATTTTACACATCTCACAGGACAGAGCACAGAAAGCCATCATACGACTTCATTAGAAAGCATGAAATTCTCTTTCCCTCTTTTTCTCCTCTCCCTATCCTCTGAACCTGTGAGAGTGGGAAGAAAGTGACAGAGAAGCAAAGATGACAGTAGCTACTTGGGGGAGGAAAGAAGATTTTCTCCACAGTGAAAATTAAATTACTAATATCTAGGATTTAACATTTAAAGTTCTAAGCTACTAGTTTGGTGAGAATTTTGTTTGTTTTTTTCCTTAAAATTACCATAGGGCTATTTATTTCCAAGAGTGAGTCAAATAATCTCATCTAATTTTTGTTCTATGAATGTCAATAAATAAATTGTGTTCAAATAAATTTTAATGAGCAAATTGAGACAAATATACAATTGCATTTTGATCAAATCTCAAAAATCATTGTAGTTCAATGTCAGATTAATATATGCAGAAATGAATATGTGTTCTCTTTTTTTCTGTTATGAATTTTTTTAAGCTCTTTATTGGAATATAATTGCTTTACACTCTTGTACCAGCTTTTGAGGTACATCAAAGTGAATCAGCTGTATTTATACATATATCCCATATCCCCTCCCTCCCATGACTCCCTCCCGCTCTCCCTGTCCTGGCCCTTTAAAGCATCACCCATCATGGAGTTGATCTCCTTTGTTATATAGCAACTTCCCACTAGCTCTCTATTTTTCAGTAGGTAGTGTATACATGTCTGTGCTATTCTCTCACTTCGTCCCAGCTTCCCCTTCATCCCCTGCCCCCACAACCCTTTGTCCTCCAGTCCATTCTCTGCATCTGCATCCTTATTCTTGTCCTGTCACTAGGTTCATCAGTACCATTTTATTTTTTAGATTCTGTATATATGAGTTCATACAGTATTTGTTTTTCTCTTTCTGGCTTACTTCACTCTGTATGACAGACTCTAGGTCTATCCACCTCATTACATATAGCTCCATTTCATTCCTTTTTATGGCTGAGTAATATTCCATTGTATATATATGCCACATCTTCTTTATCCATTCATTTGTTGATGGGCATTTAGGTTGCTTCCATATCCTGGCTAGCGTAAATAGTGCTGCAATGAATATTATGGTACATGTTTCTTTTTGGATTATGGTTTTCTCAGGGTATATGCCTAGGAGTGGGATTACTGGATCATACGGTAGTTCTATTTTTAGTTTTTTAAGGAATCTCCAAACTGTTTTCCATAGTGGCTGTAACTTACATTCCCACCAACAGTGCAGGAGAGTTCCCTTTTCTCCACACCCTCTCCAACATTTATTGTTTCTAGATTTTTTGATGATGGCCATTCTGACCAGTGTGAGGTGATACCTCATTGTGGCTTTGACTTGCATTTCTCTAATGATTAGCAATGTTGAGCATCTTTTCATGTGTTTGTTGGCCATCTGGATGTCTTCTTTGGAGAAATGTTTATTTAGGTCTTCTGCCCATTTGTGGATTGGGTTATTTACTTTTTTGGTATTAAGCTGCATGAGCTGCTTGTAAATTTTGGAGAGTAATCCTTTGTCTGTTGCTTCGTTGGCAAGTATTTTCTCCCATTCTTAGGGTTGTCTTCTTGTCTTGTTTATGGTTTCTTTCACTGTGCAAAAGATTTTGTCTCATTAGGTCCCATTTGCTTATTCTTGATTTTATTTCCATGATTCTAGGAGGTGGGTCAAAAAGGATCTTGCTTTGATGTATGTCATAGAGTGTTCTGCCTATGTTTTCCTCTAGGAGTTTTATAGTGTCTGGCCTTACTCTTTATAGTTGCTATTTGTAATTTTATTTTATTATTATTCCATAATAAAAGATCACTTTTCTTCCCTCTTCTTGTTTCCACCCAATATAAACTTTCATATTAGTAGCTGGAGTTTAAGTTTTAGGGAGCATTTTTTAATTGTCTCAATATCTGAAATACAAATACATCATCAAATGTTCTGTAGGTCATAATTTAGTAGATTATATTGGTACTAGTGACAGATTTCACTCTATCATGCTTGATTATTTAGTGTCTTATGTGGGAGAAATATCTCAAGACCATGTATAGCTTATATTGCAAGAATTGTTATTGTAGGGCTTCCTAGGTGGCACAATAGTTAAGAATCCACCTGTCAATGCAGGGGACATGGATTCAATCCCTGCTACAGGAAGATCCCACATGCCGCAGAGCAACTAAGCCCATGCGCCACAACTATTGAGCCTGCGCTTTAGAGCCCGTGAGCCACAACTATTGAGCCCATGTGCTGCAACTACTGAAGCCCACGTGCCTAGAGCCCATGCTCTGCAGCAAGAGAAGCCACGGCAATGAGGAGCCCGCGCACCACAACGAAGAGTAGCCCCCACTCACTGCAACTAAAAGAAAGCCCGCACACAGCAAAAAAGACCCAACACACCACTAAAATAAACAAACAAACAAACAAACAAATAAATAAATAAATTTATATAAAAAAGAATTGTTATTGTATGGGCAGTAAAAACAATATCTAACAAAGGGAAAACATGATATGTTAGTACAAGAACAGACTATAAGTGATAAGACTTAAGTTCTCATCTCTGACCAGTCAATAGCTACTTTTGTGACCCTACATTGATATTAAATTATTTCTGTCTCAGTTTTCTCATGTGTAAGTTGGAATTGATAGTAATCTAACTACCTCAGAATTTGTGTGTATGTGTGGTTTTTAAGCAAATTAGCTTTATCTCCGACCATGGGATATATACTGGGTAAAACACAAAAATGTGTCAAAAGGCAAAAGAGGTTAATTTCATTTATATGTTTTTCATTTGGGCCAATATGAAGGACAGCCTAACTTTTGCTGGAAACGCAGATCAAGATATCATCTATACATAATGGCCAGTTGGGAAAACTGTTTTATGTTTATATAATAACACCCAGAGGTACCAGTTAGAAGAAACAATAAAATAGCCAAAACACAGAGGACCTCTTTTATATTTTGATGGTAAAACAGGCAAAGTAATCATAGGGTGAATATTCTCAGTGATAAGCTTTTCACAGATGATTTTCATCCTGGAAGTGCAATGGTGCATAAATAAATAATTAAATAAAATAAAATGAAATAAAATAAAGACACTATCATAGGAAACCTATCCTATTCTGGAACCCTGGATCAGGTTAAGATGTAGATTCTGATTCAGTAAGTCTAGGATGGGAACTACAGTTCTGCATTTATAACAAGTACCAGGTGATAAGGATACTGTTGATCTGTGGACCATCCTCTGAGTAACAAAGTTTAAGATTTGGCATTTTCATTGCTCAGTACATACCTGAGAAAAACTCTTGCTCATGGATACCAGGAGACAGGTACACAAGCATTCCTAACAATAGTGTACATATAAAGTGTGGAAACAAAGTAAATGTTAATCATCAAAATAATAGATTAATAAAGTTTTTGGTATATTCACCCAATGGTATTGTATGCACTAGTGAAAAATAATGTTATAGTGATAACAACATAAAAGTAACTTAGAAACATAGCATAAAGAGCAAAATGAACAAAACAAATCTGCAAAAAGAATAACATTTTATAAAGCATAAACAGTGACAAAACTAGACAGTTAATTGTATTAGAAACATAGATAATAGAAGTAGTTTTAAGTCATAGGAAATAAGCACAAAATTCAATCTGTGGTATACAAAATAGTCTATATAAGCTCAATATGGGATTTCTAAGTTCTATCACTTAAATTAGGATGTGAGTTCATAATTATGTTTAATTCCTCTGCTTCATATCTTATACATTGCCTATATTCTTTTACATATATGACATAATAAAATACATTTACAAAAATCTGGAAAGAAACCATCTAAACTGGGAAGGAAGAGTAGAAAAGGGGAGTAGATTGAAAGGGGAATTTGCTTTTCACTTCATGTATTTTTCAATAGTTTGATTTCTTTCATTAAAAGTGTAAATGGGAAAAGAATTTAAAAAGGAATAGAAAAAAATACATAAAGTTAATAAAAAATTACATTAGTTTCAGCTGTAGAACATGGTGATTAAACATTTGTATATATTGTCGTAAAAATATATTATGACATAATAAAAAGGGAGAGCAGTAAATGAACAGATATAAATGCCTATAAGTTTGGTGGTCAGACTGCACTCACCCAGGAAGGCACATCCTTTTACAACAGAAACTTCCAAGTAGAAGCCCACAGACTGCGTTACACGTTCAGATGTCTTTGGATTGCTGGAATCATGCGTTTATTTTTTTCTTTTTCCCTTTAAATTAGAAGCAACTTTTCTAATGGGAAATTTGACACACAACATATTTGCATTTCTAGCCGTCTTAACTAATCAGAAACCCTGGCAAATACTGAACCCTTCTCCATAACCACGTGGCAGCTTTCAGCCGAGCAGAGGGGCAGCTGCCCCACTTTGATGAGCGTGTTTGCCATGTTGCCACATTGCGACCTGACCTATGTCACATTACCTGAATGATCTCTGTCAGTCTTTATTTCATGTCTGGCCCCACACCATAATGGTACCTGCACAAAGTTTATTTTGAGGGTGGAGGGAAGACTCTGGGTTTGAATTCTAGCTTTGGCCTCTTACTCATTGTGTGATGTTTGGCAAACTACATCTTACCTTGCACAGTTTCATCTGTGAAACTCAGGTTTGTCATCTGTAATGTGAAGGGCTCATAGCCCGTACTTCAGAGAATCCTGCCAGGTAAATATTTTACAGAGGGACTAGAATACAGTAGGCTCTTAATAAATAATAGTGAACAATTAATAAATATTAGTAAGCACTCAATAAATATTAGCTGCCACTGTTACTGAACCTTTCATAATCTTTATGATGAAACAGGGCATGTCTATGCAAATTCCTAAAAGCACATGAGAATAAAGGAGAGGTATACATGACTAAAATATTCTCAGTCTCAGACCTTCCTAAATATGGAAACTTATTCAGAGGTTATTAGAAGGAGAAGGGAGCAAAAAACTAGCTTCAGCAAGATGAACAGAATATATAGCAAAAGAGAATAATTTCAAGTTGTAGTGGTGAAAGAAGAAAGAAGGAAAGCAAATAAAATACCTAGTGGTGATCAAGAGGTATAGAAAGAAAAAGAAGAAAAAGCAGAGCTTCTGTTGAGGGAAGGAGAGTCTACGTATCAGAGTCACAGGTTTAGGGGAAGTTTACAGAGAAAGGAAAGAAATGGAGTGAGAGAGAGAACAAAAAGCGTGAATAAATCATTAAAAGGAAGGAAGATCAAAAAACAATCTATAGTCAATGAAACTCAAGTCCACAAATAAATACATAAAAAGGAAATTAGGAAGACATATTTTGCTTCAGGAATATAAGGGATCTGTCAGTTTTGAGGAATCATGGAAAGCAGAGAATAGGTTTTGTGTAAAATCTTGAAGGACAAGTTGGATAAACATAAGCATATCCGAACTGAAAAAGAAGGTCACGAAAGCGGATAATTAAAACACAGAGGTCAGAGTTACAGCTTTGGGAGCCCAAAATAAATAAACTTTTTTGATTGTGAGTCTAGGAAATGAGAAATAGTTGTACCAAAGTAAGTCTATTTGGAACCATCGCAAGGCATGCAAACCTTTGAGAAGTAAATGAACTCTAAGACAGATAATTATGGATGTGAATTGTGAGAAAAGAGAGATTTGACTTTGTAGCATGTGCTGCAGCCACCCTCTCACCCCCTGTCAATGGCACTGAGAAATACAAGTGGTTAGGATACGTGTCCTTTCCTCCAAGAAGAAAAATGATCATATTTGGAGGGACTATACATTTGTTTAGGAAAAAAAAAAATGGATAGGACTAAAAGTAGCTAAAACTAAACAAAGGAGGCAAATATATATGATGAGTCTGAAATGGATACGGAATTTTTTTAACATTTATTTATCTATTTAGGCTGCACAGGGTCTTAGTTGCAGCACACAGTATCTTCATTGCAGCCTGTGGGATTTTTAGTTGCGGCATGCAGACGCTTAGTTGCAGCATGCATGCAGAATCCAGTTCCCCAACCAGGGATTGAACCTGGGCGTCCTGCATGGGGAGCACAGAGTCCTACCCACTGGACCACCAGGGAAGTCCCTGGATACAGAATTTAAAATGTTTACATGTATGCACTCACATGAAGATTGGAAAAATACTCATAAAGAGTGAGTCACAAGGATGGCTAGGGTTTATGTGCAAGAGAAAAACTTTGCCTTTTCAGATCATTACTCTAATAGCTTCCTTAGAAGCGGATCAATTGGAAAATGTATATGGAAGATGAAGGCATTCCTACAGAACAGGAAGATGGTTCAAATACCAGAGGAAATATCAAGGGGAGAAGGTTTCCTCTTTGTCAGGAATCAGAGTCTAAAGGAGTGTTCACGAGAGAGCTGGAGGAGGTGCTCTGAGAAAAAAAGAGTGAAGTGAAAAGAATTAACAGCAACCAAGACACTTCCAGTTTTAAATTTATTTAATGAGAGCAATAGGGAGCAAACCAAGCTGAGAGGCTGGAGCACAAATCAGAGAGGAAAATGAGTGTGTTTTTGTTGATAGGTGCAAAGTGGAAGAAAGAAAAAAAGGTCAAGTCAAAAATATAGACACTCTACATACTTATTATGTTCATGAAGAGAGGAGAGTGTGGTGGGTTTAGAAATGGAAGCAGAGGGCAAAATAGGGTGTAAAAAGACGAATTGGATGGTTAAAATGTTTCAATTTTAAAGGAAGATTGTTAAAGAAAAATATATGGATTCCTACCAGGAAAGTCAAATATGAAGAACTAATTGATTCCATGGGAGATTCACTCCACAACCGAGAGACTGAGCTATCAGCGGATTTGATAAAGAAAGCTGTCCCCAGGCTCAGTGGTCTGGCTTAAAGTGGACACCTTAGTCCAGTTAGAAAGTCATTTGAGTGAAAATGAAATAGGTAACACATAAAGGAAAGATTCCTATGACAGTATTTTTACAGGATGCTTGAGAAGGTATAAAAAACTAGAAGTGGCAAACATCACCGTGCTGATTAAAATGACTTTGCTAGGAAAGATGCTAGCGTAACAAAAAGTATGATGTATGTAGCCCATGCAGTCCTGGGTCATAAGGTATTGGGTGGATTGTATTCTGGTTTCATGACAGAGGGGAGCATTGCTATTATCTTGCTATTACACGGTTATTTTGCACCATGTAGGTCAAGAAAATCTTGCAGGAAGGTGATATGATAGTTAAAAGTTGGGAAATCATAGGAATGTGTTACAGCCCAGATGTATAACCATCATCCACAAAGGTAGAAACTCAATTACATTGATAAGGGGCTGAGGTGAAACTAATTGTTCTGTACTTCTATGTGAAATCTTCAGAATTTTTCCAAAGGAAAAAAAAATGTCCCATTTGAAAGAAAATAAAGATGAAAAAAGACAATGATAAGCCAGATGGGCCCAGTCATATCTCATGCAGCTGAGATCATTCTGGAAATAATGAAAGCAAAAGAAATGAGAAAAATTTAAATAGGTGACAAGTACACAACAAAATATGGAGAAAAGTACACCACAATAAAAGGTAAGGAAAGAAAGTTGTTCTGAAGCTGCACAGGATGACAGCTGATCTTTATGCCTCCTGTTCAAATTTCACAACCAAATTATAAAAAATATTATCATTTCCATTTTGCAAGTTAGAAAATCGAGCATTAGGCAGGTTAAATAACGCGTCCAAGGTCACAGAGCAAGCAAATGTAGAGCTGAAACTACATTCACTGACTATTTTACTCCTAAGCTTTTATCTACACACCATTGCTTTTCAAAACAAAGACATAAAAGTGAGAAATAAAGGGACATACAGTTCTATTGAAGCTGTATAGGTGAAGGATGGGTGTATTGTCTGTAAAGCATGCGGCTGCAACAAATAAAAAAGAAAAGGAACAGAAAGAGATGTTGGCACGATTTCCACTCACTTGTCAGTGAAAAGACAGTCCTCTGTAATATTATGCACAAGTGTCTCTGACCACCCGAATGCTTGGCAGCTGAGATACGTGTTAAGTGCCCAGGCTAGTAGCATGGAGCTGCAATTTTGAGCTAGAGTTCTTGTTAGGGAAATACTTCTTTTTGAATAATACATAATTAAAGTAGATTGTATTACTTGACTTCTCTTTTGCTGCTATTCTAATATATTATTGCCACTGTGCACAATTAAAGAAGCAGTTCTCCTTAGAGTATGCACTGGGGAGTAAGGTAAGACTCACTGTCCTCACTCAAAGATCACTCTGGGGGTAGAATACCTGGAATGTTTAAGTTCCTTGAGGAATCCAGGAGGTCCCGTTGGAGGATTTACGTTAGAGCACAAGCCCCCTTGATGAAATGATGCCCGTATGTAGGTTGTAAATGCAACATTTTTTAGGTTCCGGGGGCACCAAACTGAACAGTAAAACTGATAAAAATGAAAAGTAGCATACAATGAATTTTAAAATATATTTTATTAGAAAAAATAACAAATAATATGTAAAGAATGGAGCTCCCTTTATACAGTTTGACTTGTGTAAATTTTTTATGAATAAAATTAAATGAAATTTTGCATAAAATATATGAATGTTACATGGCAATTTAATTATAGGCAATATTTTTTATACATTTTCTGATTTTTCTACTGGAAAAATGTACGCTATATATATATTTATCAATATATTTACGTATATTAATTTAAAGCCTGCATTCAAAATTAAATCTCAATTTCGAGTCACTCAGAGAGAAATTCAGGATAATTGTCATACTAATTGAAGTTGATTTTAAGTGTTTTTTATAAAATAGAATATTTTTGTACCTAATTAACCCAGAATTTATGGACCTTTAGACATCAGTTTAATACTACAAAAAAACTGTTGTAAGCAAATTAAGAATGTAAATAGTCATATGAACAAAACTTAAAAGTTATCCAAGATATTTCTATTAATATTATATTATGTACAATCAAAATAATATTTATAATTATATTAATACACTATTAGTAATAATAATTACTGTTTCCTAAGGTTACTATATACCAGACACTTTTCTGAAGTGTTTTACATCACTTAACTTATTGGAATAATCATGTGATATAGATGCTGTAATGGTTCCAATTTTCACCAGTAGAGAGGCTGCAGCAATGCTAAAAGTGTTTTGAGAATATCCCTGTAAATAATAATTTCATGAAAAAAATGCCTTGGGAGAACAGCGAAATTAACCAGGCATGATTGATGGTTCTTAAACCTATTGTTCTTTAATCACTAATCCTGATGATCTTGAAAATAATCTTTTATTGTTCATCTAAAGGAAATTAATGTTCCCCTTTCACTACTGAAATACAATACTTTAGAGAGCTTATTGATCCTAGTCACTATTCTTTAAAATATATTCAGAATCCTCTGGAGCTAAAGAACCAAAATTCTAGAGGTGGAGTAAAAAGTACTCACTGTTAAAATGCTTCCCAGGGATTTTTTACACCAAGATATGATGACTGCTATCTTAGTTCAGAAATTTACTTCTCACAGTTCTGGAGGCTGGAAGTCCGAAATCGAGGTGCCAGCCTGGTAGACCTCTGGGGAGAGCCCTCCTCCAGCTTGCAGGCAGCTGACTTCTCCTTAGATCCTCACGCAGTAGAAAAGCTAGCTCTCTCCCTTCTCATAAGGCCACTAATCCCATTCATGATGGCTCTCCCCTCATGACCAAATTCCCTGGCAAAACTCCACCTCCTAATATACGGAAGATCAGAATTGCGACAGATGAATTTTATAGGGACACAAACGTGCATCCATTGTAACGGCCGAGTTCCCATGGCAAATCATAACTAAAAAAGGCAACGGCGCCTGATCTTCACTTTCCAGTTTAACCTGATTGCCTTTTTACGTGCCATTGAAAGTGGGATGCAGGTGCCTTTTTTTTTTTTTTGACTCCATCTATTCTCAGTATCTGACATCCACCAGAATAGCAATGCCTCGACATGACTTTCTCTAACTTTTCTCCTACTTCTCCCCTCCTGCATTCCTGCAATTTCTGAGGGAATTGTGACCAAGGCAGAAAGTACATTTGCCATCTTGGGCCTAGTATTGAAGTGTTTGAGTTTAACTTATATTTATACATCTGATAGCCAGTGACCATCTCCGTGGTAACCAAATCAAATATGCCCACATGGGGTAATATTCTTCTTTCAAAAGATATAGCGATCAAAAATGATACCATGAGGGACTAGGTAAAAAAAATGCATAAATAAACACAAAATAAATAAATATAATAAAATGCCAAATAGTGATAAGAGCTATGTAGAAAAATTTTAAAGGGCAAGATTATAGAATGACATATTGGGGTGGGCTTGAGGCGTTAGATTGGATAGAAAAGGCCTCCTTGAGAATTGGTAGTTGAGCTGAAACATACAAGAGTGTAGCATCCAAAATTCTTGAAAAGAATGTTCCAGATAGAAAGAACAGAAAACAAGGGGACAGAGAGTGGGGGGCAGTGTGGGGAACATCCATGAGCATTGGCGCATGACTCCTTACCTACTGAGGCATCTAGGATAAGTGGCCTCAGGTACCCAGAGTGCCCAGGCGCTTCTCATCCCAGGACTCCTCTTCCAGTCCAGTAGAAATCTCAAGATGCTGAGAGATGGTGCTTCTTCTGGGAAGAATGGTCAAGGCAGCAGGACCTGATGCCACCATCCTGTACCTGCCCGATGCTCAACGCATCCCAGTTCATCCTCTCCTTTTCCCTCCATCTGGACCTGCACTTACTTCCCCCAACCCACCCAAAAGCCACAAAACACATTTTGTGGCCTCCAACTGCACGCTATTTGCCTTCCTGGGAAACCCTACATTGCATGCACCCAGCCCAAGGCAGGAGGGGGCTTGGCTGACTCCGGAGAGCAGGAAGGTCAGGTGCACTGAGCAACGTGAGTGAGAAGAATGGAAGGAGGGGAGCAACAAGATACAGCCACACGTTCACGTCCAGGGTGCTTAGATTGTTTTCTGAGTGTGATGGAGACCACTGGCAAGTTTTGAGGAAGTGTGTGAAATTACCTAATTTACTTTGTATCTGGAGAATTGTCTGGAGGCAGGACAATCCGTCAGCAGCATATTTCAGTCGAGGCGAGAGAACTCTGTGGTTTAGTCCAGGTGGCAGCAGAGTCAATGTTGAGACACGGTCAGATCCTGTGTGTACATGTTTGTCTTGGGAAGATAGAGCTCATCATAGTTATTATTAGCTTCAGTGAAGAATATGCCAAATAAGAAGGTGTCAAGGATTCCTCCAAGATCTGGGGTCTGAGTATTAAATGTTTGGGCTATGGACTGAGATGGGGAAGACAGGTTGTGGGTGGATTCAGGAGTTCTGCTTTGGACATGCTGAGTTTGTGCCCATTAGACATTCAGGGAGAGGAGGCAGTGGGCTCTGCGTCCCAGAAATCAAAGGAGATCAGGGTGGAGTATGAGGGAGTCCTGGGCGTATAGAAGGAATGTAAGTTCATGACTCTGGATGAGATCACCTGGGAGGAGTATACATCTAAGTAAGGACAGAAAACTTGCTCAAGCCTGTTGTCCTATGACCAAAGGTGTGGTTCTTCACCTGAAAGTTAATGGTAGCAGGGATCTGACAATGGGACCTCGATTTGTAGAATATCATATGTACGTTACTGAAAAGAAATTACATTGGGACCTGCGTTGTCACAGGAACTGCCTGAAAAGGCAATTTTTTTTTTGATATAAATTTAAGTGTGAATAGATTAATGCTCTAAAGTATATGATTCATTTTCAGCAGGGAACTTCAGTTAATCCTCAGAGGCTGACAGATTCACTTATAAAAACTGGTGGCACAATTGGGAAGAAAAACTGCCCTTTTGAGTAAGTGCTTTATAAAGGCAATTAAAGCAGAAAGATGTGTTTATGAGCTTTCACCCTTCGGAATGGCTATAGATCAAATTTATTAAAAATGTAATTTGGAAGAGAAGCTGGCAATACAGTAATAAAAATAAAAATGAAACTAATTTATCTTAGAAGTCTACAGCACTCTTAGCCCAAAAATCTAAAGATTTCGTTAGCCAAAACAAGTAGGTATTAAAAGCTGCCTTTTAATTCCAAAGTATTTTGAACAAGAACGTGGCTGTTGTGTATATAGTCAAATGATCAGTTATTCTAATAGTTAAGGACAGAACATATAGATATAGTTTGTATACATCTGAAACTTAATAGGGATAATGTCTAGAGGTTATTTTTTAAAAATCAGCACAAAATAGAATTTGATAAGAAACAAAAATACTCTATTAAAACTTATATGCATCCAAGTAGTTAAAAGAGGCAGTATTTTTCGTATATATTTAACTCAACTTTTCCCCTGTTTTGCAGTCACGAGCTCTTTTGCTAATTAATTGTTTTTAAAAGAAAGTAAGGGAATATGCTTTGTTTAACAGGACATTCGAGGTATCACGTGCTGTGAGAATTCAAATAAAACTATTAATATTTCTCCTAAAAACTTTCTTTTTCTGAGAATCCTATTTTTAAGGAAAACGTGGATAATCTGCTTTCAGTTCAAAAATATAGTCTCCAAACAGATAATTTCATATACCAGAAAATATCATTTCCACCATCATTTCAACTATTTCAGTATCCTATGATAAAATGAATTGAGTGGGCCTACCTAATTTTGGATGAAGTGCTTCACCAGCGAGGAACTGGCAGCTTGCAGACAGGAGTCAGTTTCACTACATTCGAATAAAAGATATTCTCAAGTGTTTGCAGGTAGAGAGGAAGAGTGTAGTGAGAGGGACTGGAAGGTGGTGACATGTAGGTAGTATATTGGCCCCAGATGGGATTAGTTGAACAGACTGTCTGCAGGGGAAGGACAATTCTCACTGCTGATAGCAGCTGTGTTCCTCAGCTTTGCTTTGGTTTCTGTCTTCCCAGGATTAGATAATGTTCTGAAACATATATTCCCTCATTTCCTCTCTTTTCTCCTCCCAACATTCCTGAAAGATTACACTTCACTCTCAGACCTAAGAGTAGATCTTTATCTTCAATTCATTTAACAAGGAAAGGTTATTATTAATAGCACACAGAGCAAATAATGATTTCAAAGAGTCCTTATTATCAAAATAAGCCTACTTACAAGCCAGTCTCAGAAAGAGAAATGAGAGGTAATTATTTTAGCAGAATTTTAATGGATGCGTGCCTTTTAGACTCTGTAACATCTTCGTATTTAATGATAGTTAAATGTCTACGTGAACCAGATCATCTTTATATTAGCCTGAATTATCTAGTAAGGTAATTATTTTTAAAAACCAAATAAGTTTGCTTATTAACTATAGTTGGAACCTACATCCACTTACTTTTTTAGTATTTTGTAAGTACAGGTCTTTAGTGATATTAGTCTAGGAAAAATAAGGACGAAAATTTTGTCTCTTTACAATTTAATATTAGTCCAGACTACATGTGCGTTGAATTATGAAATATATTTTTGATTTTTCCCAAAAAAGTACTTACCAGGCACACAGAGCAAGCACACAAAAGATTCATTCTCTATAGTTTTCCTAGTTCAGGAAAGTGGTTATGGTCACACAACAATAGTGGTTCTCTATGCAAAAATATTTGCTTTGCTGCCATTAGGATTAGTGGAAGGATATTTTTAAAGCAACAAATGCCCAAGTCACCAGTCAGCTTTGTATTTTCAGTTAGAAAAATATAAAATAAAATCAGAAGATATTTGTGTGATCGAATGATTTTCCATCTCTCAGCAAAGGA
This sequence comes from Hippopotamus amphibius kiboko, assembly GCF_030028045.1. Classification (NCBI taxonomy): domain Eukaryota; kingdom Metazoa; phylum Chordata; class Mammalia; order Artiodactyla; family Hippopotamidae; genus Hippopotamus; species Hippopotamus amphibius. The sequence continues at coordinate 169,822,228 of NC_080189.1, forward strand.
GAGGAACAACTGATTTGATGTGTGAATATATTTCACCAATGTCTATATAGAGTGTGACAGTTCCTTACTGCACAAACTGTATCCTTTTAAAAATGTAGTAAATTTCAAGCTTTTTATAAGACTGTGTGAGCCTATGTGGTAGCTAGAAAAATGGCATGTTGAAAGAAGTTTAAACTTCTCTGTCCAGCTAAAAGTGCAAACCACATCTTTGCATCTTTGCCTGGAGGCAGTAGAGCTATTTGAATGAAGCTAGGCTAGTAATGTGTTCATGTGACAACAGGATGGAGCCTCCTGTTGCTACTTAATATGTTACTTTCACATGAAGTATAAATTAGGACACAAATATCAATCTCTGCAAATGTAGTTCTCCATGCTGGTATAAACATGTCTAAACACATTTGAGATTAAGTGGCAGTTCCAGATTTTTGAGTTAGATGGCAGATCTCTCTCTCTCTCTCTTCTCGCTCTCCTATAATTATGTAGATATCGATACAATGTAGATCACAGATAGGTCAGAGATGTATACGTATAGATAGATCTATGATAGATCATAGCTATGTAGATAGAGATAGCTAGATCTGTGATAGCTCGTAGATAAATATATATACATCTAGAATAGATCATAGATAGATCATAGATAAATAGATATAGATAGGTCTATAACAGATAGATCTGTAGGTAGATCATTGAAAGATCTATGATAGTTAGATCATAGGATGGTATAGATAAATTTATGACACATCTATAGACAGATCTATGATCTGTATACTTATATCTATGTATGTATAGGAGAGCACAAGAGAAAGATCAGGTTTGGCAAAGATATCTTGTGAAGAGCCAGAGTGTTTATATTTTAGATCTTATTGGCCATATAGTATCTGTTGCACCTACTCAATTTTTTAATGTTGTAGCACAAAAGTGGTAAATAATATATAAATAAATGAGCACAACTGTGTGCCAGTAAAATATTATTTATGAACACCGAACACTGAAATTCATGTAATTTTTATGTATCATGAATTTTTTTTAATCATTTAAAATGTAAAAACTATTCTTGGCTTAAGGTCCATATAAGAAGCATCCTCGGGGAAGATTTGGCCCGAGAGGCTATAATTTCTAACCCTTAAAATATATATAATAACCGACTGTTGTTTTTCATCTCAAAGAATCCCATTGCTTACTGTAGGGCTATCATCTTATTCTGATATGTGAGAATCTCTAGAGAAAGTATGGACTCTAGACAAGAAAATGAAAGGTAGTTTCAAAGCAGAGGACTTTTTAAAAGAAAATGTAATTTTATTGCACAAATTGGAACACAGCCAAGATAGAAAAACTCACACCTCTACTTTAAAACAAAGCGCAAAGCAAGAATATGTCTCAGCTAAATGTTTCATTATAGGATAAGTTAAGATGTATAATTAGTCAAAATAAGATCCCAGTATTTTCACAGTATTGCAAACACAGTACAATATTAATTTTCACATTATATTTTACATGCAAACAAATTGGGTTTGTCTAAAAAAAGTGTTGCTTTCCTCACAAAAGCTGTATTTGATAATAAATAAAAGCTAAAAAATTGAAGCTTTCCATATGTGACAAATTTCAGAAATATGAGTAGAAGAAAAATGTATCATTCTCTTTGAAATACATGATATTACAGATGGAGTTTCTTAAATTAACACTCAAAAATCTGAATGCCCAACTGTATCATTTTATGCAAAAGAATGAATGGATAAATAAACAAATATTTCTTTTGAATATTTCATTTGGCATCCAGGTCATTGGTAGAGTGTAGACAATGGAAGCCTTTTTCTCTTCCATTCAATCAAAATTCCTCATCAGTGGGCTGGATTTGTCAAGTGGCTATTTTAGGAGAGTGCTATAAATTTTTCTTCCTATCCAATCCTGCTATTCAAAATGTTGCCAATCTTCATTTGTTTTATGGTGGTGGTAGGGGTGCAGGCATTTCCCTTAAAGACTTAAAAGGGTTGAGAAATGAGGAATGAGGGACCCTCATTCAAGCTGATTTCTCTCACTTCTCCCTTTTCCATTAAGAACTAGAAATGGGCCAATTAGTTGCACACCCCTTTCTGCAGCATCCTTGTCCTGGTACAGCCATAGAAATATATCAGACCTTTCTGAGCTTCATGGGCAAGGGCAATGGAGGAGTTTCAGAACAATAAAAAACAAAACAAAACAAAAAACCAAGGTGGTGCCTCTTCATCTTTCCCTTCATTCTCCAGCTATCAAAACAAACAAGCAAAAACAACATCTCATTGAACCACAAAGTTAAAATTTGTAACAAATCTATGAAAGAATGGATGTGAAAAGCTACTCAGAAACTAGTATAAAGCAACATGTAGAGCCTGAGCTTTAAAAATAAACAGACAATGTTTGGAACAACCACTTTGGTTCACATTAAAAAGTGTAATCTGTTTTGTTTTTTTTTGTTTTTTTTTTATTTTTTGTTTTTGAATTCACAGGCTGGGTATTAATCTATCTTTAAAAGAGAAGAAACTAGAGATCACAGAAGACAAGCCTAGCTTTCTCCTGAGCATCTCTGAATCCCTAAATTTGTCATGATAAGCTCTGGATAAATTAGCTGTTACCTCTTTCTAAAAAAATGATCTAGTATGACTTATGAAAATACATATGTAACTATAAATATGAATAAGATAAAAAACAAGGCCAAGGTAAACGGAAATTGTGTAATTACTGAAGGTCATAAGTATCTAACATCAATTTTATCTATTACTGGTTAGATTAAAATCTTCCAATGCAATCAGCAACTCATGGGAAAATTCCTGCTAGTACCAATAGGCCAAGACCCCTCTCTCCGTACTGATTTTCACAAGATTTCTTGAGCATTCTAACGCATTGTTTTGTTTGCTCTATGACATTCATAACAGTCTTAAATACCATGTCCTGACTGACTGCAATTTGACATATAAAATGGTCTTAGGAAAGGCTCTGGCCAGGAAATTTCATCACAGCATCACAGAAATTTAAAGAGCCTATGGTGATATAAGTGCTGCTTATAACATGCCTATAAATCTCCTTAACAGGATGTCAGAGTCCAAATACATGCTAGTAAGTCTGTAGGTACATTTGGATAAAGCGATCCCAGCTTGGCTTAGGAAGTGCATTCACACTCTCTAGAGTAAAAGCTACATAGTGTGATTGTGTAAGGAGGGTCATAATAATAAGAAAATAGTAACAATTATAATAATAATTTATTCCATAAATATGTATTGAGTACCTATTATATTTCATCAACATGAATCATAAGACTCTCCAATAACTGCATTGTAACTGATGAATTTCTAAGAGTATTACATGAATGGTATTTCTGCTCATTGGACATTGGCTGTGACTAAGGTGCCTTTCACAGTATTTCACTGTGGGCTGGTTACTAGCACTCTTGAACCATCCATGAATTGCTTTAGAGGTGATGCTGATGGCATTGCTATTGATGTTGCTGGAAACCCTGTTGGGAATATGCTGTGTGCCTTCTGCACAGGGGGGATATCACAGTTGAAATTAGTATTTAAGGGACTCAAGTCGTTCTCAGCTGAATGAATGTTGTCAGCAGATGGAACCAAAACTCCAAAACTGTCACAGCCAGACCCCTATGCCTCTGGGTCTTACCCTATTAGCACCTGCAAGGCTGATTTCCAGCTTGCAGTGTCTGTATCTTCTTGGACCATAAAAGCCTATGTTGCCTGTAGAAGAACCAGGAAAGGAAAGTCTCCAGGAGCAGCCCTGGGCTGGTAACTGATAGGAGTTGGTGTAAAATGCCTCAGCTGCCTCGTCTCTCGGGTAGGGTGACTCTGAGCTTTGAGTGATACATGGACTCCTGGGGAGCTTTGTCAGGACTAAACTGCAAGGGATTTCATTCGGAATTTTCCTTGTAATTTGTATTTTCTTGGCTTTCCCCGCCTTCTCTTTCCTCACTTCACAATTCACCAATTCCAGGGACCACATTCCAAATAACAACTTGCACTTGAATCCTTGTCTCTGGATCTGCTTTGCTCCTTGGTGAAACCAGACTAAGATTTCCCAAAGTATTTACTGAGAACTAAGAGTAGATGGTGTTCTTTTTTAATCTGCCAACAATACCTGTTTTTTTAAAGCTTGAAATGTCATTTTTCTTTCTCTAAGATAATAACATGGAAGAAGTAATTGAGTATCTAACTGGTTTTCTTGAATCAGATAGGCACAACTCTGGGGTAATGATAAAAAGAAGGGAATTAGGGAGGCTAGAATGAGTGCTGACAAGGCACATAAAAAGTACTCAAATGCAGTCAACCTTTTTGCTGTTAGCCAATGTTTTGTTCTTCTTAATACGGCGGCGGTCTTTGCTAATATTTATTTCACCTCACTTTTCTGTCAGCAATTTACTGAAGACTGTTTGATGAAGTAGAGGAACAGGGAACCAGGACCACAGTTTAGACTCCATTCTCTAAGCCTGAATATGTGTCCACCTTACTTCTACATTCTGAAACCATTTCCTAGGCCGCAGGTGAGAATGTTGATGCCCTCTACCACTCAAAAGGGTTCTACTTAAAAGAAATGCTATCTATAAAAATATATGACCTAGGGACTTCCCTGGTGGTCCAGTGGTTAAGACTTCGCTTTCCAAAGCAGGGAGTGAGAGTTTGATCCCTGGTTGGGGAGCAAAGATCCCACATGCCTCACAGCAAAAAAACCCAAAACATAAAACAGAAGCAATATTGTAACAAATTCAATAAAGACTTTATATATATATATATATATATATATATATATATGGCCTAGGGTGAACAAAATACAAACACAATTAAGATAGTAATGTGTTCTATACAAATAAACCAAGTGCAAAGAGCAAAAAAAAAATTTTTTTTTTAATTTTAAAATAGGGAAAAAAATATATGGCCTATACTAAGAGCTTAAATTATCCTGGGACTGGGAACACCAAATCATTTTCATTGCTCCAGCCACATTCTGAGGCTTCCCATTATCCTTTTATTTTCCAAGACTTGAAGGAGGCCTTGATTGGGGAATTCCACATTCATTGGGGTGCTGATTCTGGGACTTATGTAACATGAGCCAAGAGAGTCAGAAAATCCTAAAACGTGTAGATAGGCAAAGTGTTGAGTAAATGAGAAAAATGTGAAAAATAAAAATACATGGACACTAACTCACTCCACAGCATCCACACTCTTGGCATCACCTCATCCCAGACAAGGTTCAACTGTGAATGAGTCACCTTCCAAGCGCAAGACACTGGTTTCATGGGCACACTCAATGTCAACCACAATCTGCTTGAGGTTCAAACGTGGTTCAGCCACTCCATCAATTACTGGAAAAACAAAACAAAACAAACAACAAAAAAAGAACAAACAAGACAAAAAATTGAGACTCAAAAATTAAAAAGAGTTTTCTATAGATAGAATGTGAAGCAAATAGTTATTTCCAAATCTGGGACATTTAGATACATTGTTTCAATTTATACATTTAGATCCATTTATACCTTTGGATACACTGCATGCATTTAGATACATTGAAGACCTTTTAATTACTGCTTTTGCTTTGCTTTAACATATTTTATTTGTGCTTACAAGCAGAATCAGAAAGGTAGAGAGTTCAGAGGCACCAGTTGCTCACACACCATGAATAATATTTTTCATGAACAATGAACAGTTAAGAGAGATTACTGAGCATTGATACGGAAATTGTTATTTTCACTGTTATCACAAGTTGCAGCATTCCACCACATCCTCCTATCTGGGTCCATTTTTTAAAATATTTATTTTTCTTGTATTAACTTTTGTTAATCCCAAGCTTCTTTGGGCTTTGTCTCCTAAGGAAAAAGACACATCCTTAACTTAGAAACTAAGAAAGCAGGTATACAGTTCTGAAGTCCTTTGCCTGCATTCAAACATCAGGTTGTATATATCCGTTTATTCACTTCACATTCATAAAGTATAAACTACCTTTTGACTACACATGTTTATCATTTCTGGGTATATCCTACCATCTGTATCACGACACATAAAATTTTTAAAACGCAGTAAAGATGATATAAATACAGTGCGGCCAGAAGTAAAGAGAGATCAATTCTTCCTGAGGAAGTGGTAGACTTCATGGAATAGGTCATACTTGTGCTCAGACTGGAGGCAAAGGGAGATATTCAAGAGATGTGGAAAAGCTGAGAGAGCATACTGGTCAGAGGAAAAAGTACAAGCAAAGGAATACAATAGCTGAGTGCACTCAGGAATCAGACATTTATCAGGACTCAAGTAAACATTGAATGGAAATGTTGGGTCAGAAGCCAAAGTGGAGAGTTTGGAAGAAACCAGAACGTAAAAGCCCAAGTAGCTGGGATTTTATCCTGTAGGCAACAGGGAGGCAATGGAGATATTGGGAAGGGGGCATAAACAGTAGAATAACAACATAGTTTCTGTGTTTGAGAAGGGTTTCTTCAAGACTAGGAGGAAAGTTAAAAAAAAATTAATGTTATAACTGATATGTAATATGTTGCGGGTGTGAGGGATGGAGAGTGGAAAGCCACATACATTCCATCCTCCACAGACACACAAGATGCCATCACAAATGTTTCTGTTACTGTTGAAAAGCGAAGGCTGGAGGGTGAGGGATGGTGACAGGAGGGAACAGAAGATCCACAGAAGAAGAGAAACAAGGAATAGAGTTCCTGTCATATATGCTCCAGTCTAGCAGACACTTCTCAGAGGTCCCTTCTCCATCCCCTTATCCACTACTCATTTCCCACCTGCAACTCCCCACCTCCATTCCCAACCCAGAAATGCATTTTTAAAAATCTTTGATCTGAGCAAGAATATCCATCCATAGGAAAGATGAGGACTTTTTTTTTTTTTTTTTTGAATTTCTGAGTTTTACTGCTTAGGAGGTAGAGTTTCAATTCAATGCATTTCCTTCCTCTCCTTTAGCTTCTGGATAATATACAGATTTAAGCAAATTCTTTGTCTTTTCAAATGCAGAAGAGATGCATTACTTTCCTAATACCCAAAATAAAATGACAAAATAAATTTAAAATGGAAATATGAAAATAAAAAAGAACACCAAACAAAAATCAGAATGCCACCAGAATTATAGGCTAAAATTAATACGTAGATCAAAAAGAAGTATTCATAATAATAAAAAAAGTGAGGTTTTTAACCAGAATATCAGTCATGAATCTTACTAAATAAAGGAAAATCAGAGTATTGCAGGATATAAAATGAGAAAGAAATAAGAATAAAATTTAACTATAAATGCAATGTTTTTATTTTTGTAGGATCAAGGAGGAGAATAGTAGACTGAGAATTGTGATATTAAACTATGTATTTGACTTTAAAGTATATACCAAACTCATTTCTTTGTAAGAATTAGCCTCCTTTAAATTGCCCATAAAATGTTTTTAAAAAGTGATCACATATCATATTCAAAAAGTCAATAAATTTAAAGAGGTAAACTTTTTTTTTATTTTAATTTTATTTATTTATTATTTTTTTGGGGGTACACCAAGTTCAATCATCTGTTTTTTTTTTTTAATTAATTAATTTTTTTTGGGGGGGGGTACACCAGGTTCAATCATCTGTTTTTATACACATATCCCCGTATTCCCTCCCTTCCTTGACTCCCCCCGCCCCGAGTCCCCCCCACCCTCCCCACCCCAGTCCTCTAAGGCAGAAAGATGAGGACTTTTTTAAAGCTGAAATCCAATTAGAGATATAAAGATGAGAATGTTATTTTCACAAGATGCCTTCTGTATCAGGGTGTGTGTGTGTGTGTGTGTAATTACCATCACTTCAGTAAATTGGCTTTTGCAACCATTTGTATGCCCATTGCCTTCACTATGATTGGACCTGGAAGATGAAAGATCTTTAAATTCCCAAGCTCTGCATCTGTCACTAATCATTTTAAACAACACAAATGGCATTAGAATGTGTATTGTGCTTTCAACCTGGTTTTACATCTGAAATGCTTCTTCTATAAACTGCCACGTAGTGCAATGATCAGCAATTACAATAAATCAGATTCAGCACCAAATATTTTCCCTTTTCTTCCAGCGAAAGGAAATGTCTTCCCCACCCAATAAGTTCTCGATGACCTGCCGGAAATAATGTCATCAAAAGTGGATGAATCTCGTCAGGAAAAGCACGAAATGAATTTTAGCCCATGGCATTGCTTCAGGATAAAACTATCAAGGAAATAAAAATAGCTTTTCAGTGGCTGTAAAAGAAAATATGGAAGAGATATTTACATCCAGCCTCTGTTTCTCCTTATCCTTTGTCATCGCTCTTACTGCCAGTTTAATTGTCAACCTGTCTGTTGAGTTTCATACCTTTCCCAAATGTGTTTTCCCCCTCTGCCTTATCTCTTCAAAGCCATCAGTCACACCGCAGATTTGTAATGAACTTGCTCTCTGCCAAGGCAAGAAAAAAAAGTGACATCATTTTCAAAAAGGAGGGGATCAGCACTTTAATCTCAGTGAGATAGAAAATAGAACAAAGGAAATGTCTGGCAGGACTAAAAGGGGAAAGGATGGGGATGGAGCACACTCTTTCTTTCCCTCTCTATTCTTTGTACACCATGCTTTAGAAATTTGGAATCCATTTGTTTTCCATTCTCATTGTATCCTGCTGGCCATGCCAGGTCTTGTCTGGACATAATTACTGAAAAAAAAGGGGCATGGCATTCTCTCTTTGCCTTTGTGAGTTTCGTGGGATGGGGTGAGGGTGGAATGCTTAAAGGCTTATTATAGAGTTTCAACATGGGTGCAGCATTTTGAAATTTTAATGTAAAGTGTCTAGCTCTTGAATCTGGTCAGGTAGGTGTATTCTTGCTGTATCCAAACTAAAACGAAATCTGAATGAGAAGAGGTGGCCATGGAAGGAAGAAAGAGCAAGCATTTATTTTCATCACTGAAGAGCCCATCAGACTAAATTATAGACCCAGGAATCAAAGGTAATGTGGGAATCAGCTCTGAGGTTTCAGAGGCTAAGCTATTAAAACAGCTGTTTATAATAACTTGTGATATGTAATCAGAATTATTTTATAAAAAAATATAATCCGCCAAAATAATCAAGTTGAAAAAGAATGTGGGTTCTCTCCATGTACAGTGCTCGCAGTTCCTTTGGAGCCATGTGCAGGAGATTATCAAACATGTACCATTTGTCAGAGGAATGTGATGAATCACCCTTGATGAAATGAGAGCAAACACTTTCTTTTTAAAGTGAAGCTGGTATAAAAATAGACGTGTGTTGGGCATAAACCTCCCAGGCCAGAAGCTCAGGTGTGCCAACAGTGGAATTTTCTTTTTCTATCAATTTTTGTCTGGAATCTTCACTTCTCCTGTTATCAAAAATCCTAACCTTAAGTCAGTTCTTGGTAAACTCAGTAAATTCCAGATTGTGCCCTTGTTCTTACTTCCCTGATCCGAATTCTATGGGTTTTACTCACTGTCCAGGTCCTAGCCCCAGACCCACTACTATACAATCCAGCATTTACTAATGTGTGCATTACCACATCTGGTTTCCAGTCTGAGCATTTCTCAGCCACTTTCTCATCCCTCAGCATCCTGGAAAGCCATAAGAAATTGCTAGATGCATTTCTGTTCCACTTTGTGGTAAATGGAACCTTGGGGAAGACTCTACAACTTCCTGCCTAGGTTGAAAAGGCCACATTTTCTACTCTACTGCTGCCCCATCACTCTGGCATGGCAGGACCTGGGGAATGTGGAATCTAACAGGCTTTCACCTTCCACGTTCCATGCAGGAAAGGAAGGCACTGGTTCTTAGATGATCAGTTGGCTCTAGGTCTGCACCACCTCTGTGGGATGTGGTCCAGAGCAGGAAGATGTAGCAGGATTCAGAACCCTTTATCAGGTATCCCCACAGCCATCTCCCTTTACTGCTCTCCTGCTGACTATCTTCTTCTCTCTCAAGCCAGATGGATTTTTCTCCTCTGTGATCATAAAAACAGAGAGAGAGCATTTACCTCCACTCTAATTACTTAAAACCCAAGTCAATCATGACTATGGTTTCTGATATTCAAAAAATTCAGACTTTCAAACAAAAACAAAAATTTTCTTCTCAGACTATTATCTCTACAATAAGTTTTAAAAGCCTATTTTGAATATCAAAAGACTGAGTTTTGATCCTTTCTTTTTTTTTTTGGTATTCTTGCCAAACATATACACCCTGAATTAAAGGATATCAGGAAATTTCAAGGAAATATTTCAAATATTTCAAAATACTACCATCCTATGTTTCTTCCCCTCTATAAATCTTTGCTGACCAAAAGGTAGATATGATCCTTGCCTATTATCTTGTTCTCTTCCAAGAAAGAGGCAACTGGGTCCTTATCTTTAATCCACTTCTCCAAAACAATAAATTCACCAACACAGCAAAACAGAGTATTTATCTGAAGTCGAGTACTTTATACTGAGGTTGCCCGAAGGCTCAGTGGATAAATCCACATGATGAAATCAAAATATGTAGTCAAGGGAATGCATCCATTGGCTGAACAGCATTCTGTGCATAGATGCCAATGTAGGAAGGGCTTTGACCAGACAGAGTCTAATTGAAGCTGTCAGAGCCTCCCAGCGACATGTAGTAAGAGACACCAAAGCTAAAATGTAGTTAGTGATAGGCGCTTCAGTTAAAAGCTGTGGAGTTGGGCCAAGCAGACACAAGATGAGCATATAGGAGAACACACGGACACAGCTGGAATTGAGGGGAGGAGATGGAGGGAGAGAGACAGAGACACAGAGGAGGGAAGAAATGCTAACAGCTGCAGAAATCATGACAAGAAAATTGAGGTGACAGAGTGTAATTGCTGGACATTCCGTTCACAACCACATCTTCTGGCTCTCTGGCTCCATTCCTTTTCTTTTTTTTTTTTTTTCCCATAAATCTATCAGTAACCAACATACTATGTAGCATATACATTTATTCATTTATTTATTTACTGTCAGTTTCCAAACACACACATGCACACATGAGATTATAGAATCCATGAGAGAATGATTTTTGTGTTTTGTGCACTGATGTATCCCCAGCTCCTAGAGCAGTGATAGGAATTTCAGGAAACATTTGTTTATGGAAAGGAAAAAGGAAGAAAGAAAGATGTGAAGGAGGGAAGAGGAAAGAAAGGAAGGAAAGTGGGAGAATGATGAAAAGTGCTTGGTTAAATTCTCTAGACGCAAAAGACCCGGCAATACATCCTGCTCTTAGATTCCATATTTCCCCATTTGTTCCACTTGTTCCCTTTCTTTGACTTGAGCTCACGTGAATGTGCTTCTTTTCCTTATAACTGAGTGAACCCTGACAACAGTAGGTATAGTAAGTGATCCTGGTCAGTTCGTGACGCTTTCTTTAACTTTCAGGCAGTTAGAATAGCAAGCTTTCTCAAATTATCTTTAAGCCTGGTATCAAAACTGACCACATGGTTCTATACGTTTGTTGGAAGAGCATGACCAAGGGCGCTGATTCAAATCACAAGGGGAGACAGTAAAAAAAAAAAAAAAAAAAAAAGGGAGGGGAAGATAAAATATACCCATTGTATCCACAGGGGCAGAGTATCTGGGAGTGGAAGAAGCGACTGATCTTTCCCTACCTACTGCCACGGCTTTAATAACAGGGAATTGTTCAGTAGTGGTTTTGGAAAATTAATGAACATATTACTGGGAGCACTTGTTAAAAGTGGAGATTCTCCCAAATTCAAATTTCACAGTTATGAATTGGGGACCCGGCATCTGAATTTTAAGGCAAATACCAGGTGATACCTGCTATGGTCTAAATGTGTGCATTCCCCCACAATGCATATGTTGAAATCCTTACCCCCAAAGATGATGGTATTAGGAGGTAGAGGCTTTAGGAAGGGGCTTAAGTCAAAAGGGTGGGATCCTCACATGTAGAATTAGTGCTTTTATACAAGAGGCTTCAAAGAGATCCCTAGCCCCTTCCACCCTATGAGGACACAGTGAGAAGGAGCTGCTATGAACAAGGAAAAGGGCCCTCACCACAAAGCCAGCATGCTGGTGCCTTGATATTGGACTTCCCAGCCTCCAGAACTGTGGGAAAGAAGTGTCTGTTGTTTATAAGCTACTCAGCTACTGGTGTTTTGTTATAGCAGCCCAAATGGATGAAGACAATGCCAACGCAAGTGGTCCTTTAAATGAGCATTGAAAATAAACATACCCTAATCTGATTTGCAACTCTTAGGGGGCCTTGTTTCCAAAACGTTAACAGTGAACTCGCCCTGCCCGCCGCCTCTGTTTTCCATCTGCCTCTGAATCCTGCATGCCTTCAGAAACCTGAAAATTAAAAGACAGAGTGTAAGAGTGGATGAGGTGGAAAAGGTGGGAACTTCTAAAAAAAGTTTACTAGGTTCTGTGTTGAGTTCTCTTGTATACGAATTTCTACCTTTAGAGCTACATGGGCAAAAATGTAAAATCTATTACCCTCACGTGGATATCAAACTAGTGAACGACGTCCCGAGTCACACCCCTTTCTAACAGGTTCCCACAGATCGTATTATTTTCTGCCTTAACCTCTACTACCAATTAGAGGTTTGGTACATTATCTTGCAACTTAGTAGTTTCATGTTCTCAGGGCTTGAACACCTTTCATGAGGTAAGTTAGACTTTTTGAGAGGCTGCTGGGCACTCTTGGGAACAGGACAGTGCAGAAATGAATGTAGTATAAGCTGTGGGGCTTCATGGCTCTTTTGCCTCAGGACCGGCAAGGCAGGGCATATTGTGAAAGCTGAAAACCTGTTAAGACTATGGTAAACCTTTATAACCCCATCCAATAAGCTCCCCTGAATCTGGTGGCTGGATCTGAGAATAACATGTAGGATTATATAGGTTGCTGGTTAGGTTACGTCCTAGATCCCTATCCATGGACACACTTAAATCCCACATCTTCCCAGCTCTCTCATTCTGATTCACTTTCCTAAAACAAGACCTGCTGAGAGCAAAGAGTTAAATTTGTCTTCAGAACGTTCTGTCTGACTCTGAAGAGCTTGTTGTTCAGAGCTCCCTGCCTACTTGATGAAAAGTAGTATATTAAGCTTCTAGAGAGAGTTATAGAGAGAGAGCGCGCGCAAATAAAGAAAGTACCTCCCACTCAGAGACTTACAAAATATATAGCCTGTTGCAAAATGTACAAAGGAGGATTCATAGACTTAGGAGCTGTTTGGTGTTCCCAAAGTACAGAGTGTCTTGTGTAGGAATTTGAGAAGGTGGAAGACTTAGTTAAGGCCAAGCCATAAAAACAGAAGACGAAGTGAATTAATTTTGTAGTTTGTTTTATTATCTCAGGATTTATAGAAAGCAGTTCTACCTAATGCACAAATCTTTTTAAAATTTTGTTCCCTTCTCTTTTTTTTCTCCCTCTGTTTTAAACTTTCAATGATAGGTGGTCTTGGAAATCTGAATTAAGACTTGGCAAAGTCAAGTCCTATATATTTGGCTGTTCCAACAGATCTAACAGTTTCACAAATTAGTGTCTCACTGTTGTCTCAGAGACTTAGGACAAAAAGAGTAACAACACACACTTACAAACATACTCACAAGCACATGCCTACACATAGAGACATGGACACACACACACACACACACATGCACACACACACTATTGCCCTTTGAACTTTAATGTGATTTAGTTTGGGAAAGCACTGCTTCCAAATCTCAACAAATTTTTCTTGTATTATGATATCCGTGTATATCAGCAGGATGCAAAACCAAGGCAGGATTTATTTTATAAGAAAGTGAGGATGATTCAATAATACTCAATAATAGATTTGCCATCATGGTATATTATTGGAACATAATATTTTCATAGATCTTTAGAGTTTACAATGTAGTTTTACAACCATTGTTCATTCATTCAGTAATGATTTATCAAGCATCTACTATGTGTCAGGAGCTGTTCTAAGTTCTTCTGATAGAGTCAAGGAGAAGATCTCTGCCCTCACGGAGATTATATTCTAGAGAATCAACTCATTGAAGACCCACAATAATTCTGCCATGCACTTTCTTTTGGGGGAAATGTAACTTGAAACAAGATTTTAATCCAAAAACTTCATACTTTTACTGGAACATGCTGCTTCCCTAACAAAAATACTTTTTTAAAAAAGAATAATTACATGAACCTCAGTGAATGTTCTAATCTATACCAGGAAACATTCACGTATACTAATAAGTTTAGTTAATGAGTAATGGTTTTGGAAGCTATACCATTAATTTAACTAGTAAACTCAAACAGTTCATGAAGGTTCTCAGGAAGGTGCCAAGTAATAGTAATTTTTTTATAGAATCTATAGAATGTATAGAATGTGCCTTTGCATAAGCTGCCAAGTAGTTGTAATTTATTTTGTTAGGCTCTACTTTAAATTAAAACTGGGATATCACATAAAAGAATTCTGTTTCACATTACAATTATACTTTTGTTGGTCCCCACCTGAATGCAAATATGGTTTTTCAACCAAAGTAATTGATATTTTATCTTTCATTTCCCTTAATAAACATTAGTATTTCCCACTAGATTTAGTTTTAAATATTTTTCATATATTTATCACATTAGATTTACATCTCAAACTAATCAAATTAAGTGGACATCTCCAGCCTATGCCTAATTTATTTTCACTCCGGACACATTGAAGAGTCCTTGAGTCTACTTCACTGTATAGTTAGCTCATCTTGAGAGATTTCTTTGAAGTTGTTTCGTTTGTTTGTTTTTTAACTAATTCTGTACATCAGAATTATGAACTAATTAGTACAGGATGTAGGGTAGTCTTAAACTCTTATGCCATTAAATTTATTTGAATTTTACAAGAAGTCCATTTGATTGGGCTGAGGCAAGTCATTCTCAACATGGGTAGCTTTTGGTTCACTTTCCCCTCCCTAATGTTTGCTATGATTTTATTTGTAATCCTGAAATCATTATTTTTGTTACAGTTGCCAGATTAGCACTAAGTGTTTAGTTTCTAACAACACAAGGACACATAGCAAAAATGTATTGAAAGGAAAAAAAAAAAAAGAATCCATTTGCCAATAAAGGGAATATGGGTTCAAGCCCTGGTCTGGGAAGATCCCACATGCCAAGGAGCAACTAAGCCCACGACGCAGAACTACTGAGCCTGAACCCTCGAGCCACAACTACTCAGGCCACATGCCACAGCTACTGAAGGCTGTGCTCCACAACAAGAGAAGCCGCTGCAATGAGAAGCCCATGCACCGCAAGGAAGAATAGCCCCCACTCACTGCAACTAGAGAAAGCCCTCACATAGCAATGAAGACCCAACGCAGCCAATAAATAAATAAATAAATAAATAAATAAATAAATAAATAAGTAAACATATATATATATATATAAAAGCCAGTGAATATAAACTAAATGGGAGTGGGGGCAGTGGGGCAGGAGAAAACAATAAAGTCCAAACTATGTACAAATGAAAGTAGGAAATGTAATAGAAAAGACTCCAAGTCACTAACATCCACTTGTTCATTTAAAAATTCAACTTTAGCTGAAATCTTTTCTAGAAAAAACAAAAAAGATTCCCTTCCTTTTTTATTTTCTGGACAATTTAAGTCAGAGAGCATAGATTTTCCCTGTCCCAGGAGTGTTTGCAGGCTCTGTAAACCTTAGAGATACTTCCTTTACATTGCAAGGTTCTAAGTCATAGATCTTAAGATGAGAACATTACAAATATTAGAAAAACAGAGTATAGAGCACCATTTAGAACTGGCTTGCACATAATAAGAGACTTTACCAGCCTGTGCAATGTTTGCTACCAGGGCATCATGCCCTTGGCAGGACATGGGAAAGTTTATCAGTCAGGTTCTGCCAGGAGAAAGCAAGCTCACTAGTTACTTTAACAGAGGAATTTGATATAAAGAATTGTCCGTGAGGCATTATACAAGTGAAAGACAAAGGCAGACACTGTGGATTCATAAAAGCAATGACTAGAGAAAGCAACTGTCACCCCTCAAGTTCAGAGAACAAGTGGAAAAGAATGATATTATTAAAATGTAGACGCTGAGAGGGGAGTCCTGCAGAGTTTGGACTCAGAGATCTGTGGAAGGAGCCCTGCTTGGCTGGGGCTGATACCTTAGGAGCTTAGAGGTGGGACCATATATAGTTGGGAACCTAAAGCAGCTGTTTCGGATGTAGCTGAGGAGGTTCTGAGACACTGTTTCTATGATGTGGAAAAAATGTAAAGTAGGACTGATGGCATTGGAACCCACTGTCCATGCCAGTGGAAAGACCTATTTCAAGGGTGACCTTGATCACAACACCAAATGAGAGTGTGTCCCTTTTTCCTCCTCTTCAGGCCCCCTATTGGTGGAGACTAACACACCAGCTGGCAAAGGAGTAGTGCAGTTCTCCGCAAAATCACAGGGCAAAATATAGCTGAACAGGCTTGAAGCTGAGAGAGACAATAGTTTAATAACTGGTACAGGGGGAAAACAACCTGTATTAATTTGGTCATCATATATTATTACTGTAACCAAGCTACAGTTGTAGTTCTGTAACAGAGAAGACAATATTAGTAATTGCTAGCATTTAATAGCTTTTACTCTATGCTAGATTCTGTGCTAAATGCTACAATGTGTTGTCTTATTTAACTGTCAAGACATCTAATGAGATGGGGCTCATCGTGAACCATGAACCGTTATGCAAATGGATTAAAATCATGGATTTCAAGATGGAAGTCCCCTTCAGCCATCAGTTAGTCCAGCCCTTTCTCTATAAGCACATCATTTTAAAACTAAACCTATCAAACCAGTGTTTTTCTAAGTCCGCCTGTCCGAGTAGGAAAACCAGAATGGTTTAAAGAATTTCTTTATTGGAACTATAAGCAGCAGCTTTATATAAACATCATAACCTTTTCTCTTGGCCACAATTTGAGAAAGGATGGTAATATTTAAGGGGAGATGGTAGCAGGCTAGAGACATGAATTGGTTGATCTTAGAAGCACTTTGATAAAAAAAAAATATTTATTTTTCAATTAAAACAATGAGGACACAGTTAATAAATTCTCTTAGTTGAAAATGAAGGAAGAAAAATCATTGAACTTCTGAAGGAGTCATTAAGAGCCAGAGCAAACAGGTGAGATTGGAAAGTCAGAATGAGACAATAAACTAGCAGTTAGAAAGCTAATAATAACTACTGATATCTCATAGAAACCTATTAGATTATTGTGACACATATATGTTATATCTATGTTACATCTATTTGTATATGTAAAATATATATATACTCTTACATAAATATACAATTTATAAAGTATTATAAAAGTTATAATACATAAAATATAAAATATCATAAATTAATATAAATATTAACTGAATAATTAATATTTCTATTCAATAAATATAATTACATTAAATGCAGTTCATAAATACATTAAGTGGTATAAATAAATAAAATTTATAATAAATAAAATGTGACATTTATAATAAATGAAAATTTCATATATATAATAGCTATAGCTATTGTTTATTGTTTCATCTTTGTCCCAAGTATTTTGCTTGATAAGTAAATACACAGACAAACACAAACATAAATAAATTCCCTCAATGACACTATGAAGTAGGCATCATTGTCATAATTTTGTAAACAAAGAAATGAAGACTTAGCTACAAAATGACAGGATGGAATTTAAACTCAGCTTTATCCACTTCCAAGAATTTCTTTTGTTCAACCTCTCACATGACCATGGATGACCCGGCAGATACCAAGAATGACCAACTTGGTTGTTCTTCTTAATTCCTTTCCCTTTTAGCCCAATTTTGCACATGAGAGGATATGAGGAAGAGACCATAGCAGAAAATCACCTGTTCCATGCAAGGCTGTACTTCTAATTCTACCCCATCTCCCATCTCAATCATGATCAAGGTGTTCTTTGTCATTTTTTAAAAATTAATTAATTAATTAATTACTTTTATTTTTGGCTTCATTGGATCTTTGTTGCTGCATGTGGGCTTCCTCCAGTTGTGACGAGTGGGGCTACTCTTTGTTGTGGTGCACGAGCTTCTCAGCATGGTGGCTTCTCTTGTTGTGGAACACGGGCTCTAGGCTTGTGGGCTTCAGTAATTGTGGCGCATGGACTTAGTTGCTCCGCGGGCATGTGGGAGCTTCCCAGACCAGGGATCGAACCGCTGTCCCCCGCATCGGCAGGCAGATTCTTAACCACTGCACCACCAGGGAAGTCTTTCTTTGCCTTCTTTCAATGATAGGCTACCCCCGGTATTTAAGTTCTAGCAACACTACACAAAAATATACCAAAAATATACAATTGGAGAAATCACCTATTTGGTGTAAAAGTAATATAAAAATGCTTGTAAGTGGCACAATAGTTATAATTGACAGTAGAGAATAAAGGTTGTCACCCTGCCCATGCTTCAGTCCTGGCTGAGTCCTACTTACTAGTTCAATGGTGTTAGATGAGTTGTTTTGCTTCTCTGAAACACCAGTTCTCCATGCATAAAAGGGCATAAGAAGTCCCATCTCACAAGGGTGTGAGGTTCTACTAGGGTAATACATGAAAAGCATTTAGCACAGTGCTTGGAAAATAGTAAGTGCTTAACAACTTTCAGCTCTCATTAGTGGCAACAAGTGGGCTTACATACAGTGTCATAGCTTGTATTCCATGAAAGCTCTTTATGGAGCAAGGCTAATATTTATGTTCGTGCTAGTATCCTTGGAAACAGACGTCTACAAACTGTTCCTGATTGGGAAAATGCAACGGAATTTGGTCTTGCACCACTCCTTTCATCTTGGAAAATTAGAAACGCAAGCCAGTCACATCATGCAATGCCCTCCTAGAGAGCCTGAGTTATTTATTCTCACCGACAGAATCTGCAACCTGTACCACCTCCACCGTGGCCCCTCTAAAACACTGTTTTTAGTGACTATCCTTAACTTCGTGTTATAAAGTGAACAATTCTCTAATGAGTCTCCTGGCATTTCTGGTAGTAAACCACACTGTATAAATCCAGAGCAGGGCTTCCTCACACCTGCGTCTTACTGACTGGAATATATTCAGCATGGGTTTATTTTTGGAAGGCTCTTTTAAACTTTCATTTCACTTTCTCCTATCATGGTGCTATCTTTATTAGTTTAATCTAGCAGGTAGGAACTTTTGGTTACAAGTAAGAGAATGCCAAGCTATTGAGTTAAATAAATAATAAAGACAGGTAATTTTCTTGCAGGACAGGAGGCAGGAGCTCAGTGTTCCCAGGATTGGCTGAAGGCTCAGTGCCGTCATAGTGACCCAGTTGGCTTCCATTCTTTTTCCCTGTTATTCACAGCATGTGTTATTCTCCATTTCAGACACTGGAGCTGTATCACAGTACCTAAGATATACAAGTTAACCAATGTTGTTGACAATTACTGAATAATATACAGTCAAAATGGAAAAAAAAAGGCCAAGAAGAAGATCAGTGTCTTCTCTAGCATGTAAACTCAAGTGTGTCTTGGAGAAAGCAATTTAACCTTTCCAGGCCTCTACTTGTTAGTCTGCAAAATGAGTATAAATGTTCCCAAGTCATCATTACAATCACCTGTCGCATTGCAGGCACTTAATAAGAGAACGAAATAAACATGTACGGAATGTGCAAAGAAATACGTAGTTAAAAAAAGTGCATTTTAGTTATTTTAGTCTTATATGTTTGGATATCACTGAACACTCTTAGCTTTTCATAGGAAGTTTAAATTAATGGCATTCATTCATCTAGGAAAGTAGGGAAACAGTAGGATTTGCCTGAAGCAATCAGAGATGCTTGCCCTTCCTGTGTACCGGTGGGACTTGGCTGATCAAGGCATGTCTGTGTGTGAATAAGCCTTACCGTTGTTGATGAGTCTCCAGGTCACCTAAATCTGTCTGAAAGGTAGAGCCAGACAGCTGAGTCATTCTCTAACAACTGCCAACTGGTGAGAGCTTTCCAAAGCCAAACAATCTCCCTGCCTGGTCACCTCTCTCTTTTTTTTTTTTTTTCCCTCCAAGATCATGATAAAACATAGGCATTATTTTCCATCTATTGTGTCATAGAACAGTGATTCCAAATGCTGGGAAGGTGAGGGATTTCTTAGAAACGGAAACCTTAAGGTAGAGGCTGGAACAAAGACCAACTGGGGTCAAGGTGGGGAAAGGAACAGGAGACCAGAAAGCAGATCAACAATAACCAAAGAAGGTCACGGTTCCTGCTGGGTTTGTTGTCGTGTATACGGGAGTGAGAGAGAACAACTGACTCCACAGTGAGACACCCAACTGCACATGGGCAGAATCATGCTAGCATTTGCTCAAATTTTCTCACACATAATTCCTTCCCTTGTAGCCCTATTCATATTTTCTTGGAGATGAATGTAGTTTCAGTATCCCCAGGGCTCGGCCAGAAAACCCGGCTGCCAGAAATGTACTGGCTGATGGTCTTTCTGGCACTATTCTTACTTACTTGGGTCTGTCAGATCTGGAAAAGGGAGGAAGAACAGAGGACCCATGTTGTGAAAAGCCAGGCTACAAGCGCTGTTAAAAACCAGAAACCAATAAGGATGCTCCAGCACTGTATTAGCGTTCATTAGATTCTGATGCTGTAATATTTGTCTATTATTAGCTGCAGCTTCACCTTGAATATCTTTACTTTGCTTTTATAATGTGGACCAAAAAGTATTATCTTTAACAGAGCTCTTCTTCGGTATTTATGAAAATGTGGCCAGCCAGGGACTTCCTACAGAAAACAAGTAATTAATGTTTGGTCTAATTTACCTGCAGAGCTAGCCACTATAAGATATCATTAAGGCCAATGATATCTAGATGATAACAGTACTGAAAATAAAAATAGAATTTCGAGTTATATTAAAGAAAATAAAAGTTTCCTTTGAGGTTTTACACAAACACATGGAGATGATGGAAATGACTTTGAATACTGGCAGACCTGAGAAGGGAAATGGAAGTTTTCTACAGTGAATTACTGTAAGGCATGAGCCGTAATTGAGTATTTACTTGCAGACTTTCAGAAAATTAGCTCACTGTTCATTTTATGGGATGATTTGTTAATATTACATAAAATAACAAATTGGCATCATAACTAAACAGATATTCTGGGCAGTTATCGTAAAAAGAACGATGGGAATCTAAGCCTGGGAGTTAGGTTTTCACTGACAAATGGATTATTCTACATAATGTGAAATTAGCCATTACCACTTTCTGGTCAGAGACACTTCAGTCTCAATTTTCAATGTCATCATTATACAAACCTTATTTATTATAATTGTGGGTGAGATTTAATTTGTTAGAAGGAGCGCCTATTATATCATTCTGTTATTTTTAAAACCTTAGGAATTTCGCACTTACCGAAACGGACTGATGTGTATTCCTACAACCATTCCAGCGATGGCAAAGCCATTCCAACAACATTCCTCACATTCTTGATGGCTTGCCCAGACAAATGTTCCACTGTTCCCTATTTCCTCCAGTTTCTGGATCCCTTACATCCTGGTGTGGAGTACTAATCGAGCTCCCTACCACCCTGCAAGAAATAAAATAAAATAAAATCCGTAGAAAATACCTCGGGCGTTTCTGTTGATGCAGTGCTGGAGGCAGGAAGGCATACTCATGAGTGGAACTCTAAACAGGAGCTGAAGTCATTGATTTAAAATGACAATCAGATGACCTCTTAAAAATCTCCAGTGAGGTGAGCAACAGATAATTTGACCCAGGACTCATTTAAGGGGCTTCCAATTTAGATTTTTTTATTATTATCCCCAAGTGATGTTCCATTTTGTTATGAACTGAATGGTGTCCCACCCCCCAAATTTATACATCAAAGTCCTAACCCTCGATGTGACTAATTTGGAAACAGGGCCTTTAAAGATGTAATGAAAGTTAAATGTGGTCATAAGGGTGGGACACTTACCCCAAGAGACTGATGTCCTGATAAGAAAAGGAAGGGACACCAGTAGTGCACTTGCAGAGAGGAAAGGATATGTGAGGACATAGCAAGAAGGTGGCTGTCTGTAAGCCAGAAAGAGAGGTCTCAACCAGAGACTAACCCTGCTGGCACCTTGAGCCTCCAGAACTGGGAGAAAATAAATTTCTGTTGTTTAAGTCACCCTGTAGTATTCTACTATGGCAGCCTAGGCAGACTAATATATACCTACAGTCACAGAGGACAACCAGATATATTAAAAGAAGAAGGCTGTCGTTCTTCAAATGCTTGGACATTTATGAAACCACCTTACCTGATGCCAATAGTAACAACAGCAGCAACTTATTGAACTCTTTGTCTTGATGGGTACTACTTTTAAATATTTTAACTTCATAAAGTAAGTCACATTATTACTTCTGTTTTACAAAGAAGAAAAGTGGTCAGTATAAGTAACCAACCCAAAGTCAAATAACATACTCTGGATGTTAGAACTAGTATAGTGAGCTTCAGAGTAACATGTTTATAAGTCCTGTTATTATCTGGGGAAAAGCACAAGTGTGTTATGGTGCAGTGCGTTTAAAAGTGTTTCTTTAACAAATGTGAAAACTTTGAACTTTCCACAATTTAATAAATTTAATAAAGCTTTTTGTTCACAAAGTTTATAATGTATTGGAAGTCTTGAAAAAAGCTTATTAGAAGACATCCCTAGGAAAATCACCATAGAGACGTACTGAGTTGTATTTATCAAGTACATTTCTCTAAACACAGAGGAAATCGCTTGTATTTGAAAACAATTGTGAGATTACACAGTTAAAGGATTACTTTTTGTTAATCTTTAATAAGGAAAATAATCACTTTTTGGTTTATTTGCTGGTTTTTACGTATCTCTGCTTTAAAGTTGAGGGCCAAAGTTTTCTTTTGAATCCCACAATGGGCTTAGTGGCCAACATATTTCCAGGAGGTAGAAAAGCTACTATAAGCTTATTTTTAACTTGTCAGCAAGTAAAAATCTAACTAATGTTGATCTTTCTCTGACAGCACTTGCTTGGAAGGTTCCATAACTTTGATTAATATTTAAACACTAGGGCTTTCAGAGCAAATTTACAATCTGAAATTACTAAAGCTACAATAAATACAGAAACACGGTACTGCTTTATTTTCTACATGAGTTAAAAAAAAACAGCCATTAGGAATGAACAAGTACAGGAAGGAGGAATTTTGTTTTCAGTTTGTGTTTTTCATTGACCATTAGAAATTCGCACTATGAGAAATAACAGTATGGTAGTTTTGTTTACTAGCTCTAAAGCAAGTCTGGATTTGAATGCTGGCTCCACCACTGTCTGGCTGTGTCACATTGGACAAGATACTTCTTCCAGCCCCTCAGTTTCCTCATCTGTAAAATGGGAATTTTATGCACGTTGAATGAATCACAGCAGATATCATGCAAAGAAGAGTGCCTAGCACACAATAAGTGTTCCACATATGCTAGTGGTTAATACGTTCTGTAAATATAGTATTTAAACAAAGTCATGTTTCTATGATATTCATCCATTCATTCAACAATATTTATTAAGTGCGTGCTATAGCCAACACCTAGTTGTAAAGAGTTAAATAATTCAAAGTAGCTGTTTTCTAGGATCTAACATGATAGTGGGAGCAATCAGACACAGAAATTGCTGATAAGTGCTGTCTACTGAGATAGCTGCTACAACATGGAACTGGGAAGCTGAAACAAGCTCTGGGAAGGGCTTCCTGGAAGGGGTATTGCTGGAGCTGAGTTTTGCAACTTTGATGACTCAGAATTAGTTAGAAGAGGATATGGAGACAACTGTTTCTGGTAGATGAAACAGCACGGCAAAGACTTAATAGCCTGAGGAATTTGGGTAACTAAATATAGTTGTACCTAACTTATGAAACGTACATAAAGGGCCCAGGAGGAAACCAAGCTGAGAATTAAAGATTGATCCTACAGCTTCTCACAGGTCCCAGTTTTTTACAGGAGGTCCCTTTCTTCTGGGGTCAATAATTCAATACTGATTATGAAGGGTAAAAGAAAAAGCATGGTAACACTTTCCCTAGTTGTCTGGGTTGGGTCAACATTCCTATAAAGAATGAAGTCAAAATCATCTCTATCTAAGGGACATGGTTAATTGGACATGATCCAAAATACGCTAGTATTGGAGTGAACTAATCTCACCTGCAGTTGAGTATATTTTAATATGCAGCTCAAAGATGGCTAGACAAGTGTTAGTCCAGAGAGCACTCTAATATTTTTAAAATTAAAGCTCAATATTAAATAGCCCCATGAAGTGCAATAAAATTTCACATCTGGTTAAAGAATACACATTGTCTAAATTACGGAGATGAGAAATTGCCAACTGAGTGTGAAAGCAGGTTCAATTAATGATAGCTATTTACGACCCGGCCTGTTCTTTTGATGCATACAAAATTATTGAGCTTGTGGCACGCAAAAGCCTGAATAGCTGCAGAAAGACTCGAGATGGGAGAAATATTTAATCGTGCCAGTTTTATTGTAGGTCAGCAAGGCCATCTCTTCAGGTGGGCCTAAATCAACAATATTAAAATGAATAATTTACCCCACTCTGACTTAAAGCTGACTGTTTTATCCCTAAGGAAGAATAACACGGTCTTCGTAACACTTTACCCTGATCGCTTGTAATGCTCATTGATCTGACAACAAACAGTGCATAAATCTGTTCTTTAGCAACAGACACGACTAAGGTGTCGATTAAAAATGACCGAGCAGAAATTGGAGCATGATTACCAAATCCATGGTGCCCGATGCCCTACACTGACCCATGCACAGCTATTTCATTGAGGAGAATGAACTAAATGAAATCCTCTTTCAAAAAATGGAATCATCAGGAACATTTTATGAGCTGAGAGAATTTTTTCTGAGGCAAAAAGATGTTTCTGACTGACAGTGTCGAGAATTCAGCCCATGCCCCTTCTAATTTTTCTTTTGTCCTTTAATGAACAAACATCATACAGTCACATTGCATTTGCCACTTCTGTGGACACCTCAGTCGGTAAAATCATTTCCACCTAGTGCTTCCTTAATATTACAGGAGCTCAACTCAAGAGAGCGAGCTGTGTTCTTCAGAGGGAAATGAGATGTACTCATGTTGCTATTTAGGACCAAAGGGGAACAGCAAATGGGATCTGTGAGATGAGTTCTACAGTCAGTGATTCCTTACCAGAAACCATTGGAGAAGAAAGGATTCTCCGCATCTATAGACGAGGAAGCTGAGGAAAGCGACGTCCCTTGCGCAGAGTAAGACATATCAGTAGTAACTGCCAAAGCCTCCAGTCAAGCGCTGGTCTAAGGGCTCTGTGATTGTCATTCGTGTAGTTCACCACATACTTTTGGCTCTCCACCTTCTGGGTACATGGTAGGGCTGTACTTCCTTGTTCCTTTGTGGTTGGGAGGAACCATGGATCTAGTACTAACCAACCAGTTACAAGCACAATGACATACGTGTCTTCCAGGGTAAAGCACGTAAGCACCAGTGCAAGACTCCGCAGAGCCCTCTTTCCCTTTGCCAGCACAACTGGCAAGATTCCAGATACTGGCTTCACTGGCAACCACCAGTGCCTCAGAGTGGGGTGAAGTGGAGCAGAGTCCCCAGTCAGCCTGCAATGCAGCATTGGAACAAAGCAGACCTTTCTTGTGTATAGCCTCTGGGATTTGGGGTCTGTTGATTTACACAGTCTAACTTCACCTACCCTGATGGATGAAGACCACGTAGCCTATTCAGCCCATAATGGAACCCATATCTGAGGGATATCATCATAAAGCCGAGTTGCAAGGGGCACAGATAAAGCTTCACGACAGTCAGTATGAGATTTGAGCCTTGAAAATGGGGAAACGGGCTAGAGTAGAGCATTTGGAATTCCAGGCATAAGCCAAGCATAGATATTAAATATACTTGGCATTTCATGGAGGACCAGAAAGAAACTTCCCAAAGAATCCAAGGGAAGTGTCAGGAAGCAATTGGAACTTAAGAAATAATGAGCTACAGAGTGGAAATAGTGACATTGGAACTTACGCAAAGTCTCTCTTCCCAATATAACAAGGCCCACTTGTAGATAACTGTGTGCTTTTAAGACCATAACATCACTGTCAGAAAAACTATACAATGCCAATATCTCCACAACCCTCAACATGAGAAGATATTATTATAATCTCTTTTATTATTCTTTGCACATGTTTCTAAAATAGCTTTTTTGATAATAAACCAAACACATGTGCTGTCTTAGGAGCCCTCATTGGGCTATAAACCCTCTGAAGGAATATTTGGATGGGAAAACACTAGCTTAAAAAAAAAAAAAAAAATCTCATTCCAACATGTGTCAAGGGGTGCTTTTCAAAGGATGATTTTGGGAAGCCCTGACAGCATTTGCGTTAGACTTTGCACACCCATTCAGGGGCCTGAATGTCTTTGTGCTGGTGCTGGAAATTGATGAAGCCACATCCCTGGAACGCTGAGCACTGGAAAGGCAGCTTTGTGGAAGGTACATAGTGACTTCTGAAAGTCCGGACTGAACTTGAGCAAGTTTTTAGATATTATAGAAATGGATCTGGAAAAAGTGGCCAGAGGAAAAAAACAAGAAATAGAGATGGCTCCACCAACTTGCCTGATTAATGGAATGTATTAGCAGAGGGGAAAGATGAGAATCTTACACTTTCCAGTAACCAATTCCATCCTGCTTTAACTGAACTTTTGCTGATCCTTACTCTGGCAAAATCTGGAGGCAACCCCTTTACTGTGAATTCTTCCTTTGAAGTTCTAGATCGAGCTAGGCCTTCTTAACTGGGGCTTCCATTAAATTCTATATATTGC
This sequence comes from Hippopotamus amphibius kiboko, assembly GCF_030028045.1. NCBI lineage: Eukaryota > Metazoa > Chordata > Mammalia > Artiodactyla > Hippopotamidae > Hippopotamus > Hippopotamus amphibius. The sequence continues at coordinate 169,849,036 of NC_080189.1, forward strand.
ACTATCCATAAGTTTGGCATATTGCATTATAGTTTCTGTTTAGGTCTGCGTCTGACTCTTCCACAAGACCAAAGGCTTTTAGTGTTCACCATACCCAGGGCAGAGACAGAAACAAAGTAACTCAAAGCAAGAGTTACTTAAATAAAAGAATCAGTGAAATAATGAATAAATAAACTTGAGGGTAAATGATAGACTGTGTAAAAGGTAACATTCTCCTTTGTTTTACAAATAAACCTCAGTAGAAGTCTCATCATCTTACATTATAAAATTATTGCAAATGCCTTACTTTGTAGTGTCAGATTCAGTTTCACATACTACATTCTAAACTATGTACGTATCAATTGCCCCCAAACCATCTAACAACAATATATTATCATCTTTGGTTTTTAGATGAAAAACTAAAACTCAGAGTGGTTAGGTGCCATAAGGGAAAAAAATTTTTTAGGAGACAAGGGTGTACACTTTCTAACTGGATGACTTTTATTTTAAGAAAAGTAAGCCTGATGACTCTAAAGCATGAGTAACATTCCTCTATGGCTTGTAATTCCAAACAATTCAAAATAACATTATTCACATGAACTCACAGAGCAAATACATTCTCATAATGAAGATGTCTTAAGTAGAATTTTGTAATTTGGGTATAGTATTGTCTCTAAGAGCAAAAACTTGGGAAACAGACTGCATGGGTTTAAATTCCAGCTCTACATAATACATGGAAATATTTCTATGTCTTTTTCCTCATTTGCAATATGAAGATGATAATACTTACTTTATACAGTTGTCAAGAGGATTAAATTATTGAATAGTTATCAAGTACTTAGGACAGTTGTTACCATATAGGCAATGCTTAATAGGTATTAGCTACTATTTGTATCCTCATTAGAATTATTGGAGTCAACTTTTAGGCCATTATTATCAAGGTTACTGAAAACAGAGTAGACAAATTCTATTTTTTTATGTCTTACTACAGGACTAGAGATTGTGGCTCTAGCATAGAAGACCCTTCTTTGTCTAGAAGGCCATACAGGACCTGGGACATCCTTGCCTGATCTCTGAGCTCTACCCACCTTGAACCTGCTCTTGCTGTGTTGAAGTGTTTGCATGCTTTGAAAAGAGGGAGGCCTTTAGGGTCTTCAGGACTTTATACAGCTGCTCATTCTAAATAGAATGAGGTCTCCTCTTCACTTGTCCTTTTTCCTGGAAAAGTCCTTGTCCTCCTTTTAGATTCAAAGTAAAAATCATCTACAAATCTAAAAATCAACTGCTCTGAGAGGACTCCCATGCACCCCTTGCACCCAAACTAAGAGCCCCTTCCAAGTACTCCTGCAGCCCCTGTACCTACCGCTTTGATCACCCTTATCTGATCTGAGTTTGTCCCTGTGCCTGGCTGTCTCCCCCAGTGGACAACAAGCTAACCAGGGCCAGGAGCTGAGGGTTTTCATCTTTATATTTTTCACAGCTGGCACTACATCTGGAACATCTGAGTCCTTAATAAATAGATGAATGAATAAATGGGTGAGAAATATATTTCAAGTGGATTAGAATTACTTGATTGCTTAGAACAGTACTTCCCAAGCATTTTCAAATCAGGGCACACAACACACTAGAAAAGAGAATGGGCAGTTTGTTTTTACCTGAGACAAATGCTGCAAGGCCCCAACCAGGCTGGAGAACTGAAGGAGCACCCATTCCCCACACCCAAGCCTGGAGGGACACCCTCTTCCCAGGCTAAGTGGCTCTGGGTTAGAGCACAGAATATGACAGTTGAAATCTCAGCCTCCTACCTTTGCAGCCATCTTCACTCTGTCTTCCTCAGGCAACTCTCATGAATTAAAGGTGAGATTTCACTTTAATAACTGTGAAGGTAGCATGTTTGACCCACTGGTTGGAGCAATCAGAAGGTGCGGGGTCTAGCGCCCTGCGTGTCATGCAGAGAGCAGCATTGAATGCCCTTGTCAATAACAGCTTCCTTCCTTCCTTATAAAGAGGAGCTGATAATACCTGCCTTGGCTACCCTGTGAGACTGTTGTTAGGATAATAAAATATGCCACAGACAAACTCAATCTGAGATAGACAAAATTCTATATAAATACAGTAATGAATTACAAATCTATACTCCAAGTATGTGAAATGATGTTATCCATTCTAACTAGGTTGACTTTATAATGTATCTCATAAACCACGACATAAATTAGAGTGAAATGAGGTGCCATTAGGAAATACAACAGGACAACAGGCAATCAACAGGGCTTTTTCAGGAACACCGTTCCCCCAGATTATTATGCATATTCTAGAAGATGCTAGAATTTGAAATGTTTCTTTCAGTGGCATATTTTTGGCTGTGCAGTGCTGGAACCCTCTTTTTATATTTGGGGCATTTCTTTTCTTTTAGAGGGAGCAAAACAAGATCTTTGCCTTGTGTCCCCCCACCCCCATGCCCGCAGCTGTGGCGTAGGCATGGTACCCTGGCCCTGTCAATCAGACATGCCTGGGCCAGGCCAGGGGCACAAAGAAGTAGGCATTGCTCAGTATCTCTGCAAACAAGCATGGTGGCAGCTGTAATAGTTTCCAGAGGCAGCAGCAGTAGTTCTTTTAGCAGTGGGCTCCGATTGGTTCAGTGCTAAAAGGTGGTAGAGTCCCTGCCCAAAGACAATGGAATGCTGTTTCCAACGTGTCAGCTCCCAGGCCTGGTTATCAATGTTGTTTCTGCCTCCTTGACTTCCAAGCCCAGGTCTGTGGTCATGCCCAGGGATCTGTGAACCACCTTTAATCTGTACCCTTTGATACATGTCTTTTCTGTTTAAATTAGCCAGGGTTGGTTTCTGCTGCTCACAAAGTCAATCTAGAAACACCTTAATAAAATAAAATTAATTTTACAGGTGAAGCAACCAAGGAACTGAAAATGATGTAACTTTCTTACTGTCACATAGCTAGAAAGAGAATCAGAACTAGAGGCCAGATCTACTGCTCCTGGTCTAGAGAGTTTTGTACACAACACACAACCTGGCACACTGAAGATACCTAATAAACATTAGTTTAACTTACTATTTCACATGTTCTTGTTATGTTTGTTTTAAGCATGCTATCTAGTAGGCCACATTTTAAATTGATGACTGATGAAATTATCCTTATAAAATATGGTGCAATTATTCAATCAACAATAAGAAAAATTTTGTAACTGTGGTCAAAATGCTAAGAAAAAACAAAAATCTGGGAGATTCCTTCTATAGCATTTATTTCTCAGAAAAGACATATTTTATCTTAGAAAATAAGAGCTAAAATTAAACAATGTACTGAAAAGAGAATTGTATGCATATTAAATGGGTAAGAGCCTAATTTTTTCTATACTGGGATTTGCTGGTCTCAGAAACATAACATTTTATATTGATGTGGTTTTACTGATAAAGGTTAACAAGAACTAGGTACTTACTTCTTTGGAAAGAAACATTACTAGAATATTCTTTTCCAACTATTCCTGAAAGGCACACCTTTGTTGTGATGTTTTAAGATGATGTATTATGGGTGAATCTATTTCCCTAAACAAGATCCTCCAAGCCCGCACATCATTCCAGCAGGATAGTTTAATGGTCATTTGTTGTTGTCTATAATAATACATCTTCCTTTCCTTTTCCTCTTTTACTTATTAGGTATCAAATATGCTGCCACTTCTCAAACTGTTGCCAAAATAATCCCAACAGCCGGGGCAGTGAATACATGGAAATGCATTTATAAGGGCTATTCCCATCACTTCACCTGGCTTAGCTTTGCAGGAACCCTTAACTGATCTGAATCTCTCAGCTTTTAAAACCAAGAAGGCAATTTGAAGTCCAGAACATCTGCCCCAGATGCATTTCCCATTTTGGCCCTGGACTTCAGGAAGTACTTGAGTTCGCAAAGCTGCCAGGACATATATTCTCAAACTTGGAACTCAAGTTACCACAGAACAGCTTCCACAGAAGTCTCCTTAGACTTCTAAAATCCTCCAGTATCAGCAAAAAAGAGAATATATAACCATTAAACAAATTAGTCTCAAATCTGTTTAGAGCCCAAGAAGTGGTTGTCACACATCTGGAAAAAGAGTATAGAATAGGCTGAGTAGGGAGAGGGAGCAGATCAAAAAAAAAGGTGAATAGAAAAATATCAGGCGATCGTGGATGCAAAGTCATTAGCAGATATTGGTTTGTGTGCAGAAATGGAAGCAGGGATCTTTGCCAGAGAAGACTAGTCCCAAGATGCAAAATTGGTGCCCCTGTGTGTCCCTCGTTGCTCCCCACTTAGTGCTTCCTTCTCACGCCACCCAAAACTTTTAACTTTACGTGGACACCTCTGCTTGTGTTACCTGTACGTAGGGCAGCCAGGTTGAAACAGCCTTAGCATTGCACAAGGGTGCCTCTTTCCCGCTCTGCTTCTTCTGGGTCCCAGAACCTCAGCTATTGCTAACTGATTGGCTCCAACTTATACAATGTCTACCTCTTACTTAGTCCAGTTTTGTAACCCAGGTGACACTGATAAGAAGTGTAGAATAGTCAGTGACCAGGTGGATTTTAGAGTGAAACTTCCTGAGTTTGAATCCAAATTCCATCCCTTATCTGCTTATTTACTTTATCTGTCTGGACTTCAGTTTTCTTATCTGTGAAATGGGGATAGTTGTGGTACTAGCTCATAGGGTTATTGTGTGTATTACACAAGTAAACCTACATAAAAGGTGTTAGGAAAGTACCTGGTACAGCATTCTCACTATGCAAATATTTGCTCTCAATGATCTTCATCTGTGTGTCCCATGAAGTTCCAGCTCCTCCCATCCTCTCCTGCATGGTTACTTATTATGAATTAGAAATAATTCTTCATCAAAATGCCTTCAATTCTTCCAAGTTCATTGTAAATTCACCGTCCAAGCACTCATTCTTCCCATCATCCAGTCCTCATAATGCAATTGACTTTTGAGAAAAACTTTCTTTTCCCTCTAAGCTCCGTGCTCCATGGGCAAGTTGACAACAAATGGGCCCTGGGGAATTTCGGAAGATGGTGGAAATGTTCTAAGGGTGGATTGTGGTGATAGTTGCACATTCTCTAAATTTATTAAAAAGTGTTGAATTGTTATTTTATATGTGAATTTTATCGTATGTAAATCTTTCCTTAATAAAGATGCAAAAAAATCAAAGTTAACCAATGTTTAAAAAATTTCTTATAATACTCTTTAGGGAAAAAAAGGCATAGAACAATTTAAGAATCATTATGGAAATGGAGTGAAAGCAAGTACCACATGGTTCCACTTGATTCGGAGTTTTGTTCTTTTTTTAATTTGATCGTTCAATTATTTACTTAAGTAATAGCAACACCCTTCTTTGGCTATCCAATGTCTAGAGCTTAAGAAATCAGACAGTACTTCTGAAATCCATATGAGGATATTATCCAAACTGAAGAGCAGGGTGAGCGGGGAGGGTACCTGGGAGCAGATTTGAGAAATCTGAAACTTGCCACCAGTTAACTGAGCAGAAGGGCTGAGAGAAAAAAATGTAGGTATTTCAAAAGAAATAGAAGGTCTTTTGATTTTTAATGACAAGATAAATTAGGTTTTATGTAATCCTCTAACTGCTTTGAGTTTCACTCAATAAAAGAGCTTTCATAAGGGAAACTGTTATTACTAGAAGCAAAGTTGATGCTAGCAAAACCTTTCTTTCTTTGAATAGCAGAATTTACCTTAAGTCAAATGGAGGTGATCCACACACTGTGAAAATTAAAAAAAAAAAAAAAAGAGAGACAAGGAGGAAATACAAATTGCATCACCTAACAAATGACTAATCAGAGCAATAATAAGCTCCCAGTTTCAAGGGTGCCAAGAGTTTTACTTCAAACCCCAGTCTCAAGGAAATATTTCAGCAAATCCCTTTTGTGTTTGGTATTCTATTTGCAATTCAGCAAATTCTCAGTAAGTTCAAAAGATGGCTAATTCTCTCTACTGAAACTTGTACTACCAAATATGTTGACATGTTAGATGCTAGCAGAAACTATGAGATTTGAAATAAGACAATAGCAACCATGTGTCTGATTCTGTTTATATGGAAACTACAGAAAAAACTTGCAAATGTCATTTTGTTTTCAGAAATATCAAAAGACAGAGATTTAGGGTGTGCTTTAAAGAACCAATGAACTCATTTTTTTTTTCACTCTCATCTTTGAGTCCTTATTTTATTGAAAATTAAAATCTCAATCCATTTAACTCCCTGGAAATTGCCTCACTAGTAACATCTAATCAAGAAATATGCCACGGGACATTCTCCGGGGTTGGAAATTTGTGTTTCAAAAGAGTTGAATGTTGATCCTAAGTAGCTGTGGGTCTCAGAAGCGTCAGGGAGAGAACAGAGTCAACCCAGTGGGCTGGTTATGACAGGAGGGGACACAGATGACCTTCACAGGGAGTGTGTCAGGCTAAGGCAGCTGCTTTTACTTTATTAAGAGCACTGATAAAAACAGGTCTTGTCTTCCCAAGAAAAAGATTGGCCTCTTCAGACCTGCAGAAATAAAGGTACCAAGATACTGGATTTACTCCAAGTTAATGTTCACCTGGATTATTGATTGCCACGTGAGATACAAAACAGCTGGTAACACAGTTTGTGATGCTTTTTCTTTGAGTTACAAAAGCTGAGCTATAAATCCAAACCTAAGAGGATTTCTTTCATCTTTTCTACTTGGGAAATATACCTCTTCAACAGAACTGACCCTGGGTCATTTTAAATCAATTACTAAAATATCTGTGGCTACTTTCTCTAAGAGAAAGTACCATTTTAGGAATTAATTTTGTCTTTGGCTTACCTTTGTCTAAGCTTCTCTACTGTGATTTTTCTTATTTATTTCACAAAATGATTGGGTATTAAAAGTTTACAGGATGTCAAGATGCCTTGAGCTACCAGAATGTTAAACCACACAGCGGGTTAAAATATTTCAAAAGCTCATGCAGATGTTAACACCCAACACAAAAATGACTGAATGGTAAAATAGTGTTTGGGACATTGTGACATTATTTCACTTATCTCCTTATAACTCTTCTCACTACAAAATAGTTTAGAGATGACATGAGATAAAAGGTATATTCAATAAGACCATCCTCATTAGAATAAGGACAGGAAATTAACACCATAAATTAAAGAGCAATGCAAATATTTCGCCCCTAGAGATGGCAGAAGTAATATGATCATACACTTGATTTTTGAATTGGAGCTCCTGGCAGATGGAGAAAAAAAGAAAATATAATAAATTATACAAATTTTTGTCTGTTAGAAATTAATAGAGCATTTATTTAAAAGGAATCTTTTCTACTGTCATATTCTAAAACAGAAGCTCAACCTGAGGTGTGCGTCTTAATCACAATGTATAAGCAAATTAATGTATATTCATAATGTACATGTAAAAACCCACCAACTACTGATTACCAATTGCCAGGAATACACACACCTTGTTTAAAAAACATTTTTGGAAAGGATTTCATCACAAGGAATCATACGCAGGAGGCATCATGAGCAAACCTGAGGAATCATGAAAGTGAGAATGATATCAGAAATTTGACTATTTCTGGAGTCAGCTGTTGATAATGACTGATGCCATTACATTGAAGCACAAATAAATGAATCAAGGCCTAAGCTAACAAAATCCAAGTGCATAATTTTCTATTTATTTAATTTCATGTGACGATATAGTTATACTTACAAGGCTAGTATAAGAATACTTACAAGGCTAAGTAGAATGAACTCAAGATTATCTATAATAGATATAATTTCTAATGTTGAAGTGTTTTGTAATACACAATTCAAGGATATATATATTTTGAATTGCTACTTAAAGAAGTATCCAAAAACTTTAGGTATCAGTTGGGCAGGGAGAGTTGACTATTTGTTTTGAAATTTGAGAATCAAGATGAATATTCTCTGTAAATTGGTGCAGCCACTGTGGAAGTATGCAGTTTCCTCAAAAAATTAGAAATAGAACTACCATATGATCCAATGGTTCAACTTCTGGGTTTATACCCAAAGGAAATGAAGTCACTTTATTGAAGAGATGTCTACACCCCTATGTTCATTGTAGCATTATTCACAATAGCCAAGATATGGAAACTACTTAAGCGTCCACCAAAGAATGAATGGATAAAGAAAATGTGGTATATATAAACAATGGAATATTATTCAACCATAAAAAAGGACGGAAATCTGGCCATTTTTAACAACATGGATGACCCTTAAGGACATTATGCTAAGTGAAATAAGTCAGAGAGAGAAAGACATATACTACATGATTTCACTTACATGTGGAATCTAAAAACACCAAACACAAAGAAACAGAACGGATTGGTGGTTGCTGAGGGGAAGGAAAGTTAGGGGTGGGTGGGTAAAGTGGTCAAAAGGTAAAAATCTCCACTTATAAGATAAACTTTTATGTAATCTACAGCACAGTGACTATAGTTAACAATACCATATTATATATTTGAAGGTTGCTAAGAGATTTTAAAAGTTCTCACCACACACACACACACAAATTGTAACTATGTGGTCAAAGGTTTTTTAACTAACTTCATTGTGGTAATTACTTTGCAATATATACCTATATAAACCTATACAGTGTTATATGTCAATTATATCTCAATAAAGCTGGGGGAAAAAGGACCAGTTTTCCTCATCTGCACAGAGACTTCCCTATAGTCAGTTGGAGGGGAAACCCAAAACCTTATAATAGGCAAAATACAGCCCTTTCTACATTTGTATCATTTGTAATGAAATGTTTATTGTTCATTAACTTTTTCTAAAATTTATTTATTACTTAATTTATTTTTTATTTATTGGCTGAGTTGGGTCTTTGTTGCTGCATGGGGGCTTTCTGTAGTTATGGAAAGTGGGGGCTATTCTTTGTTGTGGTGTGCAGGCTTCTCATTGTGGTGGCTTCTCTTGTTGCGGAGCACAGGCTCAAGGTGTCTGGCTTCAGTAGTTGTGGCATGTGGGCTCAATAGTTGTGGCTTTCGGGCTCTAGAGCACAGGCTCAGTAGTTGTGGTGCAAGGGCTTAGTTGCTCCTTAGCATGTGGGATCTTCCCAGACAAGGGCTCAAACTGGTGTCCCCTGCATTGGCAGATGGATTCTTAACTACTGCATCACCAGGGAAGCCCCTGTTCATTAACTTTTATACACTGTAATATTCCTGTAGGCAGAAATCTTGTCTGTTTTTTTCTGCCTCTGTATTCCTGGTACATGACCAAGGATATAGCCCCTACTACGCTCTACAAGGCATTTGTTAATTGAATTTGACTATATTTTCTTTAAAAGCAATTTTAATTGATTTAACCTTTTGCAATATCACAGAATGAAAAACTATCTTGGACATAATTTTTTTTTTAAAAAACTCAATTTTTTTTCAGGTGCTAAACAGGATAACTTCCTGATGTATCCACCGATACATTCAAGATGCAAAACGTACCCTCAGGTAACTGATTAAGTTAACCTTCTGAATAGAACTTCAAATTTTTAATCCTTTAAAAATGTGGTATCTCCAGAGCATAATCATTTTATTATTATTTATATAATTTATATAATGATTTAATAATAGTTTAGTATTAAACTGTAATTTAAGACAATAATCAAATATTCTTTTTTTTTTTCTTAGAATATTTTAATTCTACTTACTTTTCTGTTGTCTTATACGCTATTGTTGTCATGTATATATTTCAACTACAAAGGACATTATCATTATTATTTGACCAATGTTCACTTGGATTCAACCTCATATTTACCTATTTTGTTGCTCTTTTTTTTTTTTTTAATATTTATTTATTTATTTATTTATTTTTTGGGGGGGTACACCAGGTTCAATCATCCGTTTTTATACACATATCCCCATCTACCCTCCCTTCCTTGACGCCCCCCCCAAACCCCCCCACCCTCCCCGCCCCAGTCCTCAAAGGCATCTTCCATCCTCGAGTTGGACTCCCTTTGTTATACAACAACTTCCCACTGACTATTTTACAGTTGGTAGTATATATATGTCTGTGTTACTCTCTCGCCATTGATGCCATTCCTAGTTCCCAATAGCTTACTGCTTTCTGAGTTTTTTATCTAGATACTATAAACCATCATCCATCTACCATGGCTCAAGAGAATATCATTTTATGAAAGGAAAGTACCATGTCATTACATTCAGTCTTAGAAAATATAAAACAATTTTGTAGGCCTTAAACACATCAATAATCCTTAAATAACCACAAAACTACCCTGAATTTTCACTAAGTTTAATCAATTACTGTACAATGCCATTCAGAAGCTAAAAAGAAACAAAACAGCTCATATAGTAGTATTTTCTATCTCTGTAGGACTTCATCTCATTCGATCTTAACAACAAACCTATAAAAAGGCCTTAGTAGCCTCATTTTATAGATGAGAAATCAGAGGCTCAAACATTTGTTTAGAATGTTAGCAGTAGATTGTGAAATAGGATGTTTCTTTCTTCCATTCGGATCAGCTAGGTCTGGCGTGGTATGAAACAATTTCAAATCCCAGTGGCTCCACTGGACAGGTATATTTCTCCCACATATGGGTTGACTAGGGCTCTGTCCAAAATCACTGTCATCTTCATGCTGGGACCAAGACAGACAGAGCAGCCACAATCTGGAAAATTTCAGTTTGCTGTAGCAGGACAGAGCATTCCAAAGGATTTCACATGATAATTAAATGCTCTAGCCCAGAAGAGAAATACATCCTTTTTCAATTGTGGCACAGAATTAGACTCAGAGCTCTACTGACCACATGGGGACCAGGAAATCTATTCCTACCATTCCTACCTGAGAGATAATATTTCCTAGTCCTCTGCTCCTCCCAGTACCTCCTGTCATACAGATCTCAATTCTTTCTAAGGAACTTAAAGTAGCATCTAATCAGAGCAATGCAGAGAAGCTCTTGGATAAATGTGACCATGAGCATTCCTGCAGAGGCAATTTGACTGTGGAGGTTAAGGATGTGACCACTAGAGTCAGACTACAGCTTCCATGTACAAGTATGTAGGATGTGCATTGCACAAGCACTCCGAACCTGGGTCAGACAATCTACCTCCTCAGTTCCCTAGCTGTGTTGATTTAAAATTGATATTTCAAACTTTCTAAGTCTCCTTTTTCCCACTGTTAAAGTTAGCATAGAAATAATACTTAGTCTGGAGGCTTGCTGGGAAGATTAAGTGAGATAAGACATATCAGGCATTTTTCACAGCGCAGTACAGAGCAAGTGCTTAATTAAATTAGTTCTTAGAATTATTGAGTGTTATTATTCTTTTCTTCATTAGTACCAAATAAGTAATGATGTGAATTTTTGATCATTTCCTTAAGATAGGCTGCTGGAAATGGAATAACTGGATGAAAGTTAGTGGATCTTTTGAGGGCTCTTGACTTACCTTTACTTTGGGAATGGTCATATCGATGTACCTTCCTAAGAATACTGAATAAGGCAGCCCCTCTCACTGTGCCTCAACCATCACTGTGATTTCAAGCAAATGTCCCAGTTTTCCTTTCTGCCAGCTTCCTGGGATATTACAGATTCCACCTTAGAGTCATTTTTCTATTTTCTGAGGACAAACGTTTCATTTGAAGGGAGAGGATGTCAGCCTTCATGCACTTCCCAGTGCATTGGTACAGAGGAGTTATCAAATTGTTACCAAAGTCAGGTTTGGCGCCTCATCACTCAAGAATCCAATACTGAGAGATGTGTCTTGGGTAAGAGACAGCTTTATTGAGGAAGCTTCCAACCCTAGGAAGAAGGTGGACTCATGTCCCAAAGAACCAACTCCCTATTGTCAATCAGAGGGCAAGAGATTTTAAAGGGGAGTTTCAGGGGTGTATAGTGGGAGGAAGGGGCTACACACAGAACAGCACGGTTAGTTCTGACAGTCATCCTGAAATTGGTCATGCAGTGGTCTAATCAGCATTATCTTGATTGTTTTACATAAAATTAATCTTTAGTTCCAGAATCCATTTCTTCCCATTTTTTTTTTTAAGCCAGTTCTCAGAAATGTGCAAGACAGAGCAGCTTATGTCATGGCTACAGTCTGGTCATCATGTAGTTAATTTCTTCTACCTGGCAGGGTTTTCAGAATCTACAACAAAACAATTCCAAGGATATGGATCAGAATATTATCTATTGCCCTTGAGGAGGAACTAAATGTCCCTGACTTTGTGTAATGACTAAACTATTACTATTTTGTCATGTTAGACTGCTTTTCTTTCCTTCTGCATTTTTTTTTTTCATTTCTCTGATTAAATATGTTCTTTCACTGAAGTTTTTCTATAGACAAAAGGTAGGCGGAGGACATGGGGTGGAGAGAGCTGTCCTGGGAAGACCCCTAGGGTCCAGCTCCATTACAAAACCAGATAACACACAGCTGAAAACTTGAGTACAACAGAGTCTCATTATTCTTGGTGGCATAGAGAACTATCAAAATTTCTAGGCAGAGGAAAGAACACTGACAAGGAAAGGATTAATTAAAGATTCTGACAACTAGGAAAAGCTTAGAGATTTAGGTATAACATAGCAAGGGGCACAATAGAAAGTCAGTCTCCTTCAGATATCTGCTTAGGGTCTATTGGGTCCCTAAGCCTAGAAAGGAATGAACTTGTAAACTTAGGTAGGATCTTAGCAATCTGTGGACACTTATACCCACAGACGATAACTGGCTTTCTCTTTGTCAAATGTACAATCAGCAAAAATACAAAAATGGAAGCCTCAGTACAGAGCTGCCTCTTTCCATTTCATTTAAGTATATTTGTTGGAATATCCATTCTGAAGCTTTTGACACAATTCTGTTGTTAAACCAAATTTTCTGTACAAAGGTACAGATGTAAACTAATTCCAAGGGCCCAGAGTAAAGTATCAATTGTGGGGTTTTTGTTTTGTTCTTGTTTTTGTTTTGAAGGTAAAAAAATCTAAGGGAGTCAGTGATAACACGAGAGAGGTTATATTTTCAGAGAAATCTGATGAAATATTTTCCACCTTTATAAGCTGAGCCCCTGCATATTAGAGGATGGCTGCAGAGAATAAACGCAAGAATATCTTTTGCAAATCCATGCTGAAATCTGATCGACATTATTATTTTTTCTCCTCAACTCCCTTGTTGATGAAATACTTCCAGAGCCCTTTTCCTCCATTTAAAGGTAAAACTTTTATTCTAAGCTTTGAGGCAGCAAACTTGAGTGCAAATGTTCCTTCAGGTCACTTGTCTAAGCCCGCTCTATTTAAACAGCTGTATATCAAATGAAAGGAGCACTAAGACTCTTGCCTTGTTAGCAAAGAGCCTTCTGAAGAGCAAGTCCCCAAATGTCACAACATTTCATACTTAATCTACACACCAGTCAAAAAGAAAAAAAAGTTTGGAAGTTATCTGTCTTCTAGTGTTTTTAAAATGTTTCCCTCTTGTGTTAAATAATCACATTACTCAGATAAGTACCTAAGCTCCCCACACTTTTTCTACTATGACTGTTTTATTCTAGAATATTCTACTACAGGGAATACCCCCTTGCCAATACACACATCCACGGAAATATTTCAAGGTTTAAAGTTCTGAAGAGCCTTTCACTGAGTCATGCTTTAAAATTCTATATTTTCATGGGGAATGGGTTCTAAAATTAAACCTGCTACTCTGTTTGGATTCTGAGATATTGTGTACATTTATTGGTCCATCTGCTTCTGAGAATGGCATCCCAGGAGCCCCAAAGCATTAAGTCTATGCCTTGAGTCATGCACAGAAAGAGAGTGGAGATGTCAGACCCAGAGAAATTGTAGATCATAGCAAGTGTGTTGATATTCCATGAAAATTAGCTTATGTTGGCCAAGCACTGTTGGATTTTTAATATCTGCTCCGGCTGTTCACAAATCTGGAAAGTCAAGTGATGAAGAGCTAGAACTCTGAGGGCAAAAGAGTCAAAGAGAAAAGGCTTCCCAAGTCTTCACAGATCCAGCTGCAAGTCTCTGTAGCTGTAGAGGAAAGCAAGTACAGAATAGTAGAGGAAACGGTGAGATGTTCAATAAGCTTTTAACACTTTTCTACATCAAAGAGCTGATTAAATATGAAATCATTCTGGCCAGGATCTGCCTAGGATGGCATAATTGCAAGCTCCTGACAGGGAAACGGAGATCAATAGTTAGAAGTTTTACACTGAAGATCAATATTTAGAAGTTTTGATTTCTCCTTGTGGAAATGTCTATGAGGCCCAAAGCCCCAAATCTTAGACGTCTCTTCTTTTTTTTTTTTTCTTTCTTTTTCTTCTTCTTTTACTGAGAAATAGAATATGCTGTTGAAAACAAAACTTTACTGCTTGGAAACAACCATTTGGGCTTCCAGTAAAGGTAGCAACAGGAGGCAAATAATGGGGAATTTGTTTATGAATCTTCTCCCCACTTACATCACTTATGGGAACTTGCCAAACACTGAACATGTGGCTTCTGATTAGAGATACTAAAGATGTATCTATAAGAGTCTAAATCCATTGGAAAGTAAACTTTCCCTTCTAAAAAGATATTCAGGCTTTAAATGAGATGTGGACACACACACTGGCACCCACACAATTCCTGATTGTCATATGGAACAAAATTTTTCTCTTCTAAGTAGATTTTGCTACTTTGTTGAGATAAGCACAGCTTTAAATATATCTCTTGCTGCCTTGTTTTCTGATCACCATGACTGTGAGGCCCTCTGAAACTATTGAGGTATATAGAAGATTTTCTCTTCATTTTTTTGGCTGGGGGGTGGGGGGGTGTTGTCCTATCTCCCAGCAATCAGTCTATCTCATGTGTCTAGGGATGGAATATGGTAATTTTTAAAGTAGTAAAGCTTGGCTAGCTATTCAGAAATGACTGGGCTCACAATAACTTTTCCAGTGAGAAAAAGCCACAGCAAATCCTTCACCTATTCTCCAAGCAAGGAAAGATGGCATGTCCTAAAATCCTTTGGGCTCCACTCTCCTCCCTTTATGAATCCTTTACCCACCAACCTGGCTGCCAGTTGTCCTTTATTTCTGATGCCTAAGAGCCTCTCTTGACGCTTATGTTCTACTTGTTCAATTTGTGTCCGCATTTTATTTTCTTAAATATGTTGTTATTTTCGCAAAGGCAATACATGTTTATATTTATATTTTTTACCTAACACTCAGTAGATTCTCAAATTTAAAAAGACTTAAAAATCACAAACGAATAGACCAAGGCATTAAATTCTCAAGAAGCATTTTCTCAGCTTCCATTAACTTTAATTTTAGCATTAGTATAGTTTTGACTAGTTGGCTCAGTGAATGTTTTAAAATTGGGCCAAAACATAGTGTTAGAAGTCATCTAAAAGACTCTAATGTAATAACAAAATACTCTAACGTAATTATAAGCGGTTGTATAGTCCCCCCAAAAAAATGTGTTGGAGAAGAGGAAAAAAAAAAAAAATGGCCTGACTTCCCTATAAGAAAAAAGCTAGGATTTATAGAAATCTGGTGTGTTTCCCTTGTACAGAAGCCATGGCTATGAGAAAATCAGATTTTCCTATATAAGGCAGCAAAGACTGCTTTACTTACTAGAGGAGAGTGTTTTTGTTGTGAGAACTTTCTCAAGACATGTTACTTGAACCAAGACCAAAAACAAACAAACAAAAAACAAACAAAAAACCCAAAACAAACAAACAAAAATCAATAATACACAAAAAACTTTTTCTAAGCAGGCTTAGTTAAGTGAGCTGCCCTTGCTCCTTGGTATATCAAAAAAGAAAAATGATGACAGTGGCCTTGTCTTTGTTATGTTTTTTAAAGCCAGAAACATGTATTACTACAGTGTGGATAACAGAGGTAAGACCAGTGAACTTTGAGATCAATTTCGTTAAAATAGTACCTGAAGGCTCCATCTATTTTGAAGTACCTGCCCCATGCCTACCAGGTCCACAGCCTACCTGCCATTCTTCCTTCCTTTTTTCCGTCTTACCTTCTTTCCATCCATACGGTCACGCATTCTGCCACTCACAGGACTGCTATGACAAGCGATCCATGGGCTCGATCCTGGAGGATTTCTTACTCCAGCTAGGCCTATACTTTCAGACTCTAATGTGCATACACATCATCTGTGGATCCTTTTAAAGTTCACAGATAATAGTCCTGGGGTGGAATATGAGAATCTGCATTTCTAACAAGCTCCTACCCTGCAGCTCCATGACTGCACTCTTAGACACAAGCCTCTGGTATTGCTCCTTTGAACCTGTGGTTGGTAGTGTCTGAAAATCCCAGGATATGGATTGTATCCCCAGCTCCAGTTTTGAAATTGATCCCCAAGTAATCCAAAGACAAAAATGTGAACAGATTATCCCCATTACCGAGAAAATATCACAAATCATTGGCTGCTACAGAAAATGAATGTATATTATCATTCTGATAAGCCATGAAAAAAATCATTAGTAAAAATAACACGTAGATTATGAAGTTGTAGTAAAAGGTTAGAAATTTTTAGATAAACAGGAATACCTTGAACTGCATTCAGACCTTCGCAAAGCTTTAATAATGAGCAACACGTTCCCAGATGTCTTGACCATTCTCTTTTTGCACAACATAAAGTGCAGAGGATCATAGGACAATAATATGTGGTGATAAACTTGTTTGATTACACTTCCCAGGTGCTGCTGGGTCCAATTATCTTGGTGCTAAAATACCTTCTAATTGGGTGTGAAACACATCAGAGTTAATTACACTGTACCCCACTATATGGGCTTGAAATAATTAAGATTGTTTTCATTTCTCAACTGGCCTAGAAAAAAAAGTAATGCATTTCAAGTTTCACTCCTTAGAGATTTCTTTGAAACTCCTGTGATCAGCTAGATATGAATAAATGTAAATTTCTAACCATAGAATCTTATTAAGACCATAAGCCTCTTATCATAACCTAGATGCTTTGATCTACAAAAGTATAGCTACCTATGTCTTATGAGGAGCATGCGCCCTTTGAAACTTGAGATATCAAAATATTATAGGAAGGTGTGTTATAGTAAAACATTGTACTATATTTTGTTATACTATACTATACTATGCTAGTCTCTTAAAAGTACTAGTCACTTAAAAGCATTCTTTCTGGAAGCTCATCTTCACAGTAAATATTGATTATCAAGGCCAACTGCATTGCAGAATATTGGCTACACATTGGATTGGCCAAAGATTTTGTTTGTTTTTTTTCTGTAAGTTGGCTCTAGCAGCGCTTAGTTGCCTTTAACTTCATTTGAAACAATTTTGTTATATTATATTGTGACAGCTGTCATATCTGCTTGCATTTTTAAAAAAACACATCAAAATTGGTGAATTTTTGTGTAGCCATTTTAATGATTAAAATCAACATTTTTGGCATATTATGCTCTATTATTTCAAAAAAGGTAAAAATGCAACAGAAACGCAAAAAAATATTTGTGCAGTATATGGAGAAGGTGCTGTGACTGATTGAATGTGTCAGAAGTGGTTTGTGAAGTTTTGTGCTGGAGATTTCTCTGGATGATACTCCACGGTCAGGTAGACCAGTTGAGGTTGACAGTGATCAAATCGAGAGATTAATTGAGAATAATCAATGTTATACCACGCAGGAGATAGCTGGCTTACTCAAAATATCCAAATCAAGCACTGAAAATAATTTACACCGTCTTGGTTATGTGAAGTGCTCTGATATTTGGGTTCTACATAAGCGAAAAATACCTTTTGACTGTATTTCCGCTTGTGATTCTCTGCTTAAACCTAATAAAACATTCCGTTTTTAAAACAAATTGTGAAAGGCGATGAAAAGTTGATACTATACATAATGTGGAACCAAAGAGATCATGGGACAAGCAAAATGAACCACCACCAACCACACCAAAGTCCAGTCTGCATCCAAAGAATGTGATGTTATGTATATGGTGGGATTGGAAGGGAGTTCTCTTATATGAGCTCCTTCCGGAAAACCAAATGATTAATTCCAACAGGTACTGCTCCCAATTAGACCAACTGAAAGCAGCACTTGACGAAAAGCATCCAGAATTAGTCAACAGAAAATACATAATCTGCCATCAGGGTAATGCGAGACTGCACGTTTCTTTGATGATCAGGCAAAAACGGTTACAGCTTGGCTGGGAAGATCTGATCCATCCACTGTATTCACCAGACATTGCACCTTTGGATTTCCATTAATTTCGGTCTTTGCAAAATTATCTTAGTGGAAAAAGTTTCCATTCCCTGGGAGACTGTAAAAGGCACCTGGAAGAGTTCTTTGCTCAAAAAGATAAAAAGTTTTGGGAAGATGGAATTATCAAGTTGCCTGAAAAATGGCGGAAAGGTAGTAGAAAAAAAGGATGAGTACATTATTCAATAAAGTTCTTGGTGAAAATGAAAAATATGTCTTTTATTTTTACTTAAAAGCCAAAGAAAAATTTTGGCCAACCCAATAATACATGAACAGTATTGAGAGAGTTAAAAGATTAAAACAAAAATGATACCCAAATCCAAAAGAAAAATCATGAAAATACATTGGAGTTAGAATTATCTATCATAAGGAAATCTGGTAACTTATGCTTAGAGTAAATATGAAAGACATGCTCTTGACTAAAGTCCTCTGTGTTACTTAACCTAAAATACAAATACATATACGTGTGTGTATTCAGCAACTAGCAAATTTGAAATTAACATGGGTTAATTCCTTTCTGAAAGGGAAAATACATGGAAAAAGGTGACAATGAGTTAAAATGCCAGCAACTGTTTCCCAAATCCTTTTGATCCATTGTCTTGGAAGTTTATGGCCATGTTGACTCCTCCCTTGTTGGATTATCTCCTGGCCTTAGTGGACTGACTCATGATATCTACAAGATGCAACTCTCTCTCTTGTCACTGGTTGATTCATCCATGCTGTCATTGGTTTCTTCTGTTACATTTTAACTCTCCAGGCTTCATTCATCACCTCTCCTATCTTACTGTACCAATAGGCCATGCTCCTTTGAGCCAGTGCTTTCTGCTATTACTCATCCTATGCATGGCATGACTTGCTTAGCAATTAAATGTTAAATCATGACAACTCATCTCAAAATACACTACATTCTACAGCTGCTATAAAATAAAGATCACAAAGTGTCTTAGATTCTACCGTCTGTTAAATCATTTCAGAGGTCAAGATTTTCTATAAGGATTTCTTTAACTTATCTTGTCTCCCCAGAATAATTTGATTAATCCTAAATATTTGAGTGATGCATATTTTACCCACCAGCACTGGAATCTGATCTTCATCAGTTTTTCCATATCATTTCAATGAATCAGTTCACTAACTTGAGTCCAAAAACCTGAAAGTAACCAGTGGTTATGATTTTTCAAACTTTTATTTGTCTTTTGCACCACTGTCACTTTAGGAACAGAAAGTATTTACAGAAGGCATGTCATTTTGATAAATAGATTCTTGACTCAATAGTTTTACAGCATACCATTAGCAAGAATTAATGTACCTGTACTTTGCCCACTTTGTAGGTAAAGATTAAAGTATTTAGAATACTTACTGACTTTTTACTTGTTATTTCTGCAAATTTAGTTTAAATCTAAGGGAAATTGGGATTCCCTCAGCTTCTTTACAAACATAAGTAGAGGACAAAAGACAAATCTGCGCTGATGCCCTCATTCATCTTAAAAGCCAGATAACTAAACTTTTTTAAAACCTTGTATTTTATATCAGAGTATAGTTAATAAACAATGTGTTAGTTTCAGGTGTACAGCAAAGTGATTCAGTTATATGTATTCATGTATCTACTCTTTTTCAAATTCTTTTCCCATTTAGGTTGTTACATAATATTGAGCAGAGTTCCCTGTGCTATACAGTAGGTCCTTGTTGGTTATCCACTTTGAATATAGCAGTGTGTACATGTCAATCCCAAACTCCCTAACTATCCCTTTCCCCCACTCTTGTCCCCGGTAACCATAAATTTGTTCTCTAAGTCAGTGAGTCTGTTTCTGTTTTGTAAATAAGTTCAGTTGTATCATTTTTTTAGATTCTGCATATAAGTGATATCACAGGATATTTCATTTTCTCTCTCTGACTTCACTCAGTATGACAAATCTCTAGGTCCATCCATGTTGCTCCAAACGGCATTATTTTATTCCTTTCAATGGCTGAGTAATAGTCCATTGTATATATGACCACATCTTCTTTATCCACTGCTCTGTCGATGGATATTTAGGTTGCTTTCATGTCTCGGTTATTGTAAACAGTGCTGCAATGAACATCAGGGTGCATGTATCCTTTTGGACCATGTTTCTCTCTGGATATATGTCCAGGAGTGGGATTGCAGGATCATATGAGAGCTCTATTTTTTTGTTTTTTTAAAGGAATCTCCATACTGTTCTCCAAAGTGGGAAAGCTAGATAATTAAAATTTCATGATGAAAAGAATAAGTACCACTGCTTAAATTGATTTTAACCTTATTAATTTTTTAGTTATTAATTACACTAGTATTGTTAACTCAAGTAAAGTCACTTTTCCAAAATAAAATTTATTAATTTTCTTTTCATTTTATACTGTATCCAAAATTCTTGAAATTTCTGAGATCCAGTTAAATCCTGTAATATTTTACATATCTAAAAAAGTCAATATAGATATTTAATGATTTGTAATTCTTTTTTCTGTTAATGCTACTAGATCTATCTTCTCTAATTCATCCTATAGCATTTACTGAGTATCTTCAACATGCCAAGTATTTGTGATACAAAGCCAAGGAGACTTAAGACCTGGACCATGAGTACTTCTATTCTACTGAATGAAACAAGAACTCATTAAATTTTCATATTAATATACCATGACAAACTATGGAACAACAGAAGAATACTAGATTTAGTCTGAATATCAGAAGAGTTCTCTTTAATTAATGAGACTTGAAAAGGAGAACTATTTAACCAAGTAAAAGGGAAGGCTTGCTTTACAGACTCAAAGGAACATGTTAAAGCGCTCATGGTAGAAGGAAGTGTGTCATTGGGGACCACTGAGAAAGGAAGTTGTGCTCTCACTGTGTTGATCTGTGCTTGGCAACTCTCTATTCTATCTGCCCCGCTCCTACCCCACCTTCCAAAAGGCAGCTGGCTCTGAAAATATGGGTACCAGATTTCCCATGGATGGAAGCCTTGCCCTGTTTGGCCTGGCCAACTCAGGTTCAGACCTGAAAACCACTGTCCAGCCACACAAGTGCCCTGTCCTCACCCAGACTCATTTCCTCAGTGTCTACAGAGTCCTTATTATACCCAGAGTGATACAATTTCATAATGGGGCCTGTTCTGGAAAAAATAACTCTGAATGAAAATTTGAGGGCCAAAAGAGATCTAATTATCCCAAATTCTGTGCTAAAGCAGATTGCTTTGTAGCTGGCCTTTGATGTATTCTCAGAATCTAATAATAACTTACAAACGAAGACAAGCATCTATCTAGAAGAACTTTTGAATGGTCTTATTTAAAATGCTTTGCAATGACAAATTATCAGAGCTGTGATTTAAATTGCCTTCTTCCACTTTTACTAGTAAGGTTCAGAAAACACATCCCTTTATATTTTGGCAGAAAACTCTGCGTTATAATCCTTGTAAGTGCAATGATAAGACATGGGCTGCTAGAAGTGTGCTCCACAAAGGTGGTAGAATAACTTGCCCTTTACAGAAATGAATTAAACATAATAGATTTTAGATAAAAATGATAAACACTAGATGATAACCCCTTACAGACCTAGATCATATCTTACTAGCCCAATAAATGTCACAGTTTAGGGAGAAGTAAATTTGCTAAATAGAAACAATAATAAATAATTGAATGAATGGCTAGATACCACTGAGATTGTACACAACACCCTAAAAATTTAATCAGGAGTGAACTTTAAAGTAAACCATGGACTTTGGGTGATAATGATGTGTCCATATAGGCTCATCAGTTGTAACAAATGTACCACTCTGGTGGGAGATGTGGATAATGGGGAGGTTATGTATGTACAGGGGCCAAAGGTTTATGGGAAATCTCTATCTTCTGCTCAATCTTCCTACAAACCTAAAAATAATGTCTATTAGAAAAAGTTTTAAAAATTTAATCTGGTGAAATCATCTTAATTATTATGGAAACCATGTTATTTTTGCCATAGTGTAAATTTGGGTTTAGAATATCCACAGCATAAGGCGGTTCATCTACCTCTAGGTCAATGGATCTGCTAAACTGGTACTGTGTGGTGGGTATAGGTGGGCCGTTGTTACAGTGCTTGCTGTGTTCTAAGCACCGTGTGAGGCATCTCTGCATGCATTTTCTTTGATTCCACACAAGAAACCCATGAATTACGTCCAACCTTCATTCTCAATGTATACATGGAGAACAAGTGCAGTTCGGAGAGATTAAATAAATTCCCCGAGGTGACACAGAGAGCTTCTGTCGCAGAAATAAAAGTGACTCTTGCACACGTCTGGGTAGCTACCTCTTAGGCTTGGCTTTTCTTAGAGAAGGATAAATGAGAAGTTGGAAGAAAGAATCTCATCTTATTCAAATATACTTTGCTGTCCTGGAAAAATGGAATGTAAGTACAGCTTATGAAAATAGATCTGATGATAACTAGAAATTGTAAAGCCAGATGGGACCATTAGATCATGAAGTAAGCCCAAATTGGGTTAGGAAACATGCACAATTGTCTTGCTGCTGTTGAAGATTTAGGCACACTCCTTTTCTGGATATGCTTTGAGGAGAATCCAGTTTTATGTTAACGTGGGTAGAAGTAGAATAATATTCTAGGCACAGGGAAACACATGAACCCAGGTACAGAGGTGTGACCATGCATATTCAGGGCACAGCAAATTGTTGTTCAAAATAAATCTTCACCACCACCTTGAAAACTTCCAATTCTGTTTTTTACTACAATTAAAAATTACAGATCACAGATAGTTCTTGTGTAATTCCCTTCAGAAGTTTCTGACTCTTGTGTGACTTTGTATGATCACATCAGGACAAAAGAAAGGTTTTGTCAGTATCCTCTAGGAGTTTGAAATCAGAAGAGAAGAAGGAAATATTAAATCAGGCCAATGTGAACCAAGACAGACAAATGTTTTAAGTGTCTAGGTCAGTTTATGGACGACAGCAAAGTGTGGCATTTACAGGAAAATCTTGGGGAAAAAAGAAAAACCACAGTAATCTAAATTATCTTCCCCACTTCCTAGGGCATCTGGGCCAAGTTCCATATTTGTTCAAAAGAAGTCCAATTCTGTAATTTCTGCTCTTGGGAGAATAGGCTAAGAAGCAGGTGAAAAAAACATGCAAAGAAATTCTTCATTTTCTTTTTAACAGCCAGAAATAAAGATTATTTAATCCCATCTGGGAGCTGTAGCCATTTTTCAAAATCAATTTTTAAAGACACTGTTGTCTCATGTTTACCTTCCAGGTGTCTACTTTCTCAAGGTAACAGAAAGGTTCACAAGGATTCTTATCTCAGACTGATAAACAGATGCAAACAGAGCCAGACCTATCTGGGCTACCACAAGGCCTGCTTGACTAATTGCCTTGATAGAACATCCTCCCCAAGCCTGATGTTGTTATTGCACCCAGCGTAGCTGAGATAGCACATGTTTAACCCCTGACCTTCCAGCTGCCTGCACCACATCGCTCTGGAACTGACTGTTCTCCATCATCACTTCCTCCCCATGGCAGCCAGGGAAAGAGATCTGTTTCTAAGCAAATAGCAAAGGCTCTGACCCTGTCATGAGTCACCAGCCTGTCTACCCACTTCCAAGATTCCCCCTTTATGTATTTATTCAGCTTGTCAGGGTTCCTGGCAAAGAGGATAATGATATTTGAGGTAAATGGGATTCATGCTAACTCTGGGGACAATAATTTCATAAATCTGAGATACCTTAAATGGATTCTATAAGCTCCATGTGAACCAATGCATTTCATTCTATCCCCTTTTAAGGCAACTTTTTCTTTTTTTTTTTAAAGGAAAACTATAAAACAGCAAAAGCCACAGAATGAAGGGAAAAAAATATGCCAGGGCCATTTGTTAAAATGTAGGGAAATACCTAATTATTCTGTGCCTTAGGGCACTGATTTAAATCACTGTAAGACAGGCTAGATACTCTTACTAACAGCAGAAGTGAGAAGCAAATGTATTTTATCTAGAATAGGTCATCTTTCTTTTATTACATGCTTCACACATCTTATTCACAGGACGTACACTGATCAAGTTCTAACAGATACTGCCAACACATGGTAATTCAGCTGCTGACAGTCCTGGCTAAGTATTGCTGTGCAAAAATTTCACATTACACAACATTACAGAAACATTAAATGGGAATAACACCCTGGCAAGTTGTGGTTTTTAGGACCATTTGTGTTAATTAATGAAATTATGTTGTCTTTACGGAGAGGCAGAAAATATACGGAGAAGAAAAACATAATCATTATGGAGTATATTTGCATTTCTGTTCATTTTCTTTCAATATTTCAAACTTAAATAGACATGACATATGATAGGCTATAGCACTGGGAAAAAAGATTCATTTCGGCACATATTGCATTTCAGTTTTCACTAAACCATTTAATATAAAATCAAAGCACTATGGCTTAATTATAAAAACGCTTCTATCTTTCCAATGTTTCATTCAGCCGGGTCTTTAGATTTTTAATAACTTTCAACCAAAAGAGAAAACAGTGTCTGATTTTTGAAATCAATTCCTGAATACTAATATTATCAATCATTATTATCCTTCCCATATAATAAACTCCTGGTATTTTCCTCTGTCTATTAAGGAAGCAAGATTGCAATGTTTGAAGTATTGAGTGGGTTGACAAGACATTGAAAATGCCCAAGGGACTAAAAGGTAAATAATCAAAGATTTATGTGTCTTTGGGTTTGCTTTGAAGGAGAACACGAGACAGAAAGGGCCCCACTGTCAGATGATCTTCATTTAGCTTCATGTAGGCAGCTTCAAGCCTATTTTTCTGAGTCTAAGTTTCTCTTGAATGGGATTCATGTAGCAATTCTAATCAGCTTTTTCTGAAGTTTAAATAAAGTGCCCAGCACAGTGACTGGAACTGAAGAAGAGCAAATGCTTGATTGATCCAAAGCCTCTTCTTGCCTTTTCTTATGAAATTAACCAGAGACAATTCCAACTTACTCCAATTTATCTTCAGGCTACTTTGAGAGTAATTTAACTGGACTCACATAAATTTTGGAAAGCTTGACCCTCAGTCAGATAGCTTATCTCCTGAAAAGAAAGGACACTAATGTTAAACATTAACAAGTATTGTTCCACTGAAAAGTATAAAGACTCAGGTGAACTTCTAGAAGCAATACCAAAAGATAAACCCCTTCTGTTAATTAGAAAAATTGGGGGAAAATGCCAAACAACAGGAGCATGTGGGGATGAAGTTCAGAGGCCAAAGATGTGACAGGACAACAATTAAGAACTCAGGTTCTGATGAGGAGCAACTCTAGGCTTCTCCACTCAAAGCAAACCTACACCTGAAACTAACACAACATCGTAAGTCAACTCTACTCCAGTAAAAACTTTTTTCAACTTATTAACGTTTTCTTTCATAAATCATGCTTTTACTGTTATATCTAAAAAGCCATCACGAAACTCAAGGTCACCTAGATTTTCTCCAATGTTATCTTCTAAGAATTTTTTAGTTTTATATTTTACATTTATATCTATGATCTGTTTTGAACTGATTTTTTTTTTTAGCACTTTTTTGGAGTTAATTGCTGTACACTGTTGTGTCAGTTTCTGCTACAGCAAAGTGAATCCGCTGTATTTATACATATATCCCCATGTCCCCTCTCTCCTGCGACTCCTTGCCACCCTCCCTGTCCCAGCCCTCTAAGTCATCACCCATCATCGAGTTAATCTCCCTGTGTTCTGCAGCAGCTTCCCGCTAGCTATCTACTTTACATTTGGTAGTGTATATATGTCAATGCTACCCTCTCACTTTGTCCCAGCTTCCCCTTCACCCCCTACCCTATGTCCTCAAGTCCGTTCTCTACATCTGCATCTTTATTCTTGCCCTGCCACGGGGTTCATCAGTACCAATTTTTTAGATTCCATATATATGCGTAAGCATACGGTATTTGTTTTTCTCTTTCTGGCTTACTTCTCTCTGTATGACAGAATTGATTTTTGTGAGGAGTATAAGGTCATTTTCTTTGCATGTGGATGTCCAGCATCATTTATCGAAAAGTTTGTGCTTTTAGACAGACTTACAGATGTAGAAAACAAATGACTAGATACAGGGGGGAGAGGGAAAGGGGAGGGGCAACATAGGGGGATGGGATTAAGAGACACAAACTATTATGAAGCAAATAGATAAGCAACAAGGGTATATGGTACAGCATAGGGAATTACAGCCAGTGTTTGGTAATAACTTTAAATGGGGTATAATCTATAAAAACCCTGAATCGTTATACTGTACACCAGAAATTAATATTGTAAATCAGCCATACTTCAAGTTAAAAAATAAAAATAAATTAAAAGTTTAAAAAGAAAAAAAAGAAGCAAACCTATGAGGAACAATTTATAGAAATGTAAGACTTGGTTCCCTTACTTCAAATTGGGAGAATAATATTTGTTTCATAGAATTATTTACTAGGATTATATGAGATAAGGCAAGTAAAATACTTAGTCTAATAGAGAAGACAGACTTAACCAAGGATATTTTAATGTATTATTATTAATTTATAATGAGAAATGATTCTGAAGTAATTGAGAATACTTTCTTTTTAGTGTAAGGACTCTCACACTCTCACAGATTTAAGTCTCTTCATAATCACCTCTTAAATATTAATTCATGACAGTGAAGATCTCTTTGCCAATTTCCCCTTTCCCATTTCTTATCCAACTCCCCACCAGTGGCGCCCATTCAAGTTAGTGTCAATACAGCATCCCGTGTTAGGATGAGACCCAGAATGTTTTAACAAGAAAATACTCCTTTCATGTATTTCATGATTTAAATACACAAAGGCTAAAATTAATCACATCTCCAAACATTTGGATCCAATAATGTATATTGAATCTAGGCAAATAATTTACTTGATTTTCAGTGAATCCAAATAAGTTTTGACAAATACGGAAAAAACTAGAAGAAGAATTTTTCTACACCTCATGTCTATCTCTCTATCTACCTATCTATTCATCTATCTATCTATCATCTATCTATTTATCTAATTGGGTGTAGCATTTTAAAATAATAGGTTCACAAGTGAAAAGTTTGTTGTCTGTACTGTTCAGTTTTCTTTGCAATAAAAGGAAGGAAGTTAACTATTTAGGTCTGTGATGCATTTAACTAAACGTACCCATTTCCTTGGCAATTCCTATACAAATACACTGTGGAGACACTACTTTTTAATGTACTAACAACCAACAGACACCACATCCCTCAGAGACAACTGCACTGCTGGGATCAAGCGTTTAACATTCCAGGGAAGATATTTCAAACCACAGCTCTCTTTTAAATACATGTAAATAATTGGATTTTCTTCTATACAAAAAGCAGTGTCAGATAAATGCTATAAATCTGAAAGCAGAAAAGTAGAGAAGAAATAGTAATTTATACACCACAATGGAGTGTTTCACAATTTTTGTTTAACAAAACATGCTTTACCCTCCTTACACCTTGATCTATAGGACCCCACTGATTACAAGGCTGTAAATTGTGTGAAGAGCTTTGCAGAAAATCATAAAAGGGCATCAAGGGGGCCTTATATCATGGAATCACTTGGTCTCTAAGATTCAACCAGGACTTTGATATTTAGTTTAAACACAACCATATATTTTTATTAATAATGAATAGAGCCACTTGTTTCAATTTAATAAGCCCAATGCACCAAGGCTGGTGAGATTTCTATTATCCATGACCTGGATATTAATCCTTTGAATTATAAAAAAAAAAAAAGGATCCATTTTTAAATGTTGACTTAACACTGAAACAATGAGAAAAAACTTTCCCAGCAATTTTGGCACATTGGACTGGGAAATAAAAGTGACCATTCTGTTTTCACTAGAAGAGCTATTAAAAATGCTTTTGATACAGGAAATACTTTTTCCCCCCAGATATTAGAGGATATCTTCAGGAAACTCAGCAGATTAATTACATGAGCCCTGGCTCAACGTTATTCAGAAGTAAAGGATAAGCTTTAACACTCATCTCAGGATGTAAAATCCTTTTTTTAGTATTTCATAGTGCTGATATTCCTTGTCTGATCATTTTTCTGTTGGTTCAGAAACTGGTAGCAAGGAGTCTTTTGTCTTCTCTTCTCTTTTCTTTTCTTTTTTTAAATGTTTCTTCTTTTAGTAGTGGACCGGACTAGGTAGAGGAGAATGTTGATTAAATTTGCCTGGATTTTTAATATAAAAGATTAAAAACAGTAATGTATTTTCTAAATTCACTAAGTGATAGATAGGACTAAGCTCAGAAGTTTTGAAAACTTTCAATTTGTGTTGACTTAATGATTTTGCACAAGTTGTTTTTCAATAGGTTTCTGAATAAGAAAACTCTGTTCAAAAAAAAAACAAAAAACAAAACTGGTGCCTCTTCATTCTTTGTTGGGTGGAGAGTATTCTGCCTTTGGCAGAATTTCCACAAAAGCCAGAACATAGCCTGCCTTTTCTAAAAGATATCTAAGACGTGTTATTTCCTTACACTTCCAATGGAAAAATTAAATTACAGGTCATATTCTTTTTGCCAAAACCCAAGCACATTTCTTTTGGCTGAGACTTAGAATAATCACACAGAAGAAAGTACATATTGAATATTTCACAATTACTGCTCTAAGTTCAGGGCTAAGCATTGGAGAGAGTGGTCAGGGGGCAGGTGAAGGTGATGGAAATAGAAGATCTAAGCTCTACTCTTAGGGAGCATATTTTCTGACTGGAAAATTAGAAGTGATGTAAACTAAACAAGAACCCATTTCTGAAACCACACTCCAAATACAGTTCGAGGCTATGGTACAAACAAGGAAGGTGCAGAGTAGAGAGAGAGTTGAGTTGATGAGACAGGGAATTCTCCTAAAAGATGCTACGCTGAGACCAGTCTAAAAAAAAGGTGTGGAAGATGAGTTGGCTGCCTGGGAGGGGCTGGAGGGGAGGCAGAGCATGTAGAGCACTGAAGCCACAGCTGTCTTACTGCCTACCCTAGCTCTCCATATTTTCCCAGTCATTCCCCATGCTCCTAGAAGCCTTTAGAAAAATAAATGAAAAAATGGTGTCAGTGTATATCTGTGCAGAGACATGCAAATTCTTCTGACCTCAACTCAAGCACAGAAGTCAAAGGTATGTATTTCAAATTTGCTTCTGGTCTCCCTCCTGGGTGGAGGACACCCGCATATTTGCTTCTCTGAACTTCAGTTTCCTCATTTGTGACATGGAGATATTGATAATAGAATCTTGAGGATTAATTTATGTAATGCATACAAAGAATTGAGTAAGTGCCTGGTAACCAAAAAAGCACTCAACACATGCCCACTGTCAGTATTATAATTATGAAGTTTATTCTTAAGAACAGAGATACCTTGGGCAGCCTACGTGATGATTTGCACAATATTTTACCTTCAACTATCTGCACCATGAATGGATTAAATGCAAAGGAGGGATGAAGGCTTTACTAACAAAAAGAGGGTATGTTAAAGTAGAGATGTTTGTGTAGTTTAGGGTGTGATGTCTGGGTTTTGAAATTCCACGTTTATCCCTATCCAGCTTCTCCCTGGGTTGCAATTACAATGCTAGGTTATAACAGGAGCACAAGGTTTTACTTGGGTCCTTAATGGGTGACTCTATTCCTTGATAATTTGAGAGAATGTAAGAGTCTGAAATCACTCAAGATCCTCAAAGATCACATGAAGAATCAAAGGATAAACAGATGCAAGGGATAACCGTGAAATATTTTATCATCTAAGACAGCTTGTTTTCTAATGAAGAGCAAATGTGATAATGGTAAGGGTAACAATCCTGGTGTGTGAGAATGTACCTTACCACTCCTGATTTTAGCCTTTGTTTTATTTCAAGTGAAAAGCTTGAAATTTTACATCGTCTGATGCATCGTTAAGAGAATTCACCACAAATGTTTAGATCCAATGGCAGTGTTTAAAATTAACTGGATGTGAAAATACTAAAAACATATTTTTAAATGTTTAAACCTCCTAAGGTCTTGGCCTGTATATTCATTTCTCAAACGTTTACCTTGTCTCCTACAAGCACCAGGCGGAGCTGAGAAACTTGAAAGGTAGTATTTCAAATAAAATGCCCTCAATCTGTTTATCTCCATGGGTAATTTGTAACAAATCTGGAAGAGCTATTTTCTGCCAAAGGAAACCACTGCAAAAGTTCAAAAGATAACTTTTTTTTTTTTTAAAGAACAGGTCCTAGTTATGAAATTATAAGGAGGTTCTACTAGTCAAAAGAAATTACCTACAGTCCTTTGGGTCCTATAATTCCTGAAAGGTCAGATGCTCTGTCCCTAAAAATGTTGGCTGATGTAGGGGAAGTGGCAACCTGCTGCGAAAACCAAGGAGCAGGAAATTTTCAAAGCACTCAGCTCAGTTCTAGCTGCAGGATTTCCCATTGGCCTGGCTAGGTTGTTTAGACACCAAATTTACGTTCCCTTGGAGGAAAGAAAAACAAATTTGGAATACAACGGTCCCTGCGCCCCAGAAAATAAACTCGTTTTTAAGTAGAAAGAGTAAGAACTGGTCAGGTGTTCTCTTATTTTTCTAAGCCAAACAAGTTCATTTTTCAAAAAACCATATATATGAGAGGAAAGAGAACTCAGAAAAGCTAGTGTAGGTTCTGAAACAAGATTAGACTACAAAGGGGAATTTTTAATAACCTTTAGAGTCAAATATGTTTTTTACTAGCCAATTAAAGTAATCACAAATGTCATTGCATAATGTTTCTTGAATCAGCCGACATGAAAATGGCCATTCTCTAAATGATGTTTCAGTTTCAATTTTGAGGGTGGGAATTTCGTGATGTCGTGAATGAAAAGAATACATAGTGTTTCCTAAGCATAGGTTGACGGTCTGCTTGTGGTCCGTGTATAAATTTTAAGCCACCTCTGACAAAGTGAAAAAAATAAAAACAGTATTCAGAAAGCTAAATGCATTTAATTTAAGCAATTATCATTGTGTATTTCCTAACTTTTTGGTATAAAAATGCCCCATCTTTAGTGAATGACAGTAAATGGCAGTTATCTCCTAATGTCTTTAATGCATACAACTAGAAGTTGGCCACTAAATATTCATCTTGAAATCTATCATTTTGCCTATTTACAAAATTTGAGGAATTCCTTGGCAGTCCAATGGTTAGGCCTTAACGTTTTCAATGGCAGGGCCTGGGTTCGATCCCTGGTCGGGAAACTAAGATCCCACAAGCCACGTGGCGCAGCCCAAAACAAAACAAAACAAAAACAAAACAAACCAAAACAATTCAAATGTCAAGAACTTTCCAGTGTATACTGGAGGCATTGGTCTTACCATCATTTAGAATGGTTTAATTCAAACACAAAAATGTGATTTTAAAAATCTGCATGTGGGATGGAACTGCAGCAAGTACATTGAGATAACATTGTTCATCTTGTGTTTTAGGAGGTGCAAATCATCATCTGTGTATGTGCAACATCGAATCAGGCTGTGACATTTTGATCTTGTGAAGCTTTGAAAACTTAAGATGCTCCCAATGAACACTGAGTCCAAACGCAAGGACAGTTTTCTCCTGAGATCGGCTTTTCGCCGAGGATGTTCTGGCAAATACTCTTTCCTAAAGAGGCTGTCTTAGAACTGTTATTTTTCCACTTCACTCACACACACACACACACATACACACACACACACACAACAACAACAACAACAACAACAACAAAACCTAGCACAGACAGACACTTGCCCAGGAACCCAAAACAGATGCGAGCCACGCTTTAACAAAGAACTAAAAAGTGCCTCCAGGGAACTCGTGCTCAGTCAATAGAGCATCATCAGCCTGACACCCAGAAGTGTGGGAAGAGCTGGTAAAAGGATTGTAGAGTGGAAGTAAAATGTCGTGGGCTGACAGGTTTGAAATCTGATTGTCTGGTATTTCTGTCACAGTTCATAATAACGTGAAAATGACCAAAGCCTGGAAAAAAATGGAAGTCTGCTTATTGTGAGGATAAGCAAATGCAGAGGACTGAATGACAGAAGCTGAGAGTATTCCAATGCAGTTGCCCAGAGAGTACAGTGAGAACATGTTTGTAGCACTGAGCCTGGGTGTGTGGCTTCTTGCCCCTTCCTGCCAGCTTGTGGACTTTTCTATCAGGATTACAGATGAGACAGAACAAGCAGGATAGGTGGAATTTAGAGCCTGACGGTTTCAACTCCCAAGAGGTGCCAAGAGGAGAGTCTGACAATTGGGTTAGCACCATGCAGCATCTGGTAGAAGTTAGGGTGATGTCACCCATTTATCACTATTTCCATCTCCAGTGATGGAGAACACTCTGGGTTCTGAGTCTCAGACTCCTTGGAACTGCGTAAATCTTTTGGCACCCACAGATAAGTGAGGGTGTTTCCCCTAACTGTCTTACAATTATGGACAGTTCCCAGAGACATAAAGGTAATATAAATAAAGTGCCTTATGCCCAGCATGGTAGGAATTTCGCATCAAAGGTCGTGTACTAAGTCTCTCTGCTACTCATCTAAAACACTGTATTGAAAATATATCAGCTCCTGGGGTCTGAGAAATGGCAAGACCTCTGCTAACATATATCCTGTGCCTTATGTTTTGATTTTTCTAGTGATGAAATGGAGGCCAATGGCTTTGAATTATTGTATAATTATCCTTAGTATGATCCTACAAAAGAAAATAATTCACATTCTAGGGACAAACCTGTGTGTGAATTCAATAGTCTGGTTGACTTCCAATGCTGTTCATTCAAGTGTTTGATCTGTAAACCCCAGTGTGTTGGATGGGGGGGTCAGGGGACGTTTCTCATCCGTCCCACAAAAGGAATTTCTATACCGTGTTGTCGTTGGCTTTGGTGATGGTAAAATTTCGGGAGAGAATTCTGGGATTCTTCCTCACTCATCAGGGATGCCACATTTCTTTGCCTCTGCTGCTGTTTTAACCACAGGATAGAGGTTTAAGCACAAAATCATGGGAAAGCATTTGACATCAGACAAGGGTAGAATATTCTAGTCTCTCAGCCCAGTTCCAGACTTTCTGATTTGTGTGACTATCAGAAGTTACTTAATATCTGTGGACCTAAGATTCTTAAAAGAGGGCATTGTAGTAAATATTGTCAAGTAACTTCTAGCATTGAATCTCTATAATGCTATAAAACCTCAGACCCCTTCACTGTTATCCATCCTTTGTCCCTTGAGATGAAGGACAGGATGGTCACTAAAGACTCTTCCAGGTCTGAGATTCCATCCTTTCTGATGTTTTATTCAACTAATATATATTGAGGATTTAGACATGCAATTCACTTTCACATGAACTATTTTCCTATAAGAGATACTGTTATTCCAATTTGACAGATTTAAAAAATTAGTAAAGCTGAGGTTAGTTAAGGAAGCTGCTCAGGGTTATATACTTACCTAGTGGCTGAGTTGGGATTTCAACTCATCAGGGAATAATTCCAAACCCATGACTCAGTCAGACCCTAATTCTCACAGAAATTGTCAGGATTTAATCTTTAGGCTTCTTTTTCCTTAAAAACTTGTAGAGGTGCCTGTGGCCTGCATCACTCAGAAGATTAGTAGACCAGCCCTTTCAACCTTCGAAGTTCTGCACTCACACCAAATTTTTATTAGAATTCTCTTAGATGGTAGCAACGTGGTTACAAATTGTCATGGAAGCTAGGAAACTAGGCAAGTGAAGGTGGCAATGCCCTGCAACAGTTACTATTCCTGAAAACCCAAAGCCAAGTTTATTTTTGAATTTCTGGAGATGTTAGTATGAACCTACACAGTGTTGATTTTTTTCTCAAAACTATGCAAAACCTTCCAAGGTGCAGACACTACGGAAACCCCAGTGCCTTCCCTCTCCCTCCCTCAAGTTTACCTTCTCCTGGTGCACATGGGAAAGGAGAGGTTTTAGCTTACAAACTTCATGAACTATTGACCATGAATTGTTGTTCCTTTACCCTGCCTCTCTCAGCGTGGCCAAGGACCACCACTAACTCCTAGCAGGCAGCTGCTCTCTGCACAGGTGTCAGTGGACAGAGAAAGGTGGGGCCACATTTGCAACACCTTGACATGGTTTATTGCCCGTGTATCCAACCTCAGTGAATCACAATAAAAATGAATAAAGTAATATAAAACTATATATGAAACATAACTTTTCCTATAGGCCAAGTTAGCTGTGGCCCAGTAAATAATATTTTTCCTGCCCAACTCTGAAACAATTGAGAGAGAAACAATAAAGTCAGGCAAGTAGAGATCAAAATGCTGCTTTATGCAGATAAAAATTAGACTGGAGGTTGTGGCTTAGACAAGTGATCACAATGGATTTCCTATCAGTGAACCCCAGAACGAGCCTTACACCCCCAAGCCCCAGCAGCACTGAACACCCACAGGCTTCCTGACATCGGAGGTCTTTCCCTGTCAAACGTGGAGCAGGAGGACCAGGCCAGAATGCATCCTCTTGTAAGCAGGCTAATTCTCAAGAGGAAGAGAGGGAGAGGAGCTATTCTGTACTTAAGGATTTCCTTACAAAAACTCAGCATTCTGACAACTCCTTCCCTTCTCTGGAGGAAGAGTAAAGAAGTGAATGGGGCAAGAGGCCAAGAATGTTTAGGGAAAAGCTTTCCTCGTTAGAAACCAGAGAAGTGAGGAAGATGTGAACATCCAAAAGCAGATGCTAGATATCCTAGGAATTAAGCATCTTATAGGAGGTTCTTTCATACAGATGTCCCCACTTTCTAATTTTGCTTAGGTATTCACTGCTTTCATATCAATCTCTGAATATGCTACCTTCTACTAGCCTTCTTTTAGTCTCTATTGCAAAATCGGTTGCCTCCCTATTTGGAAAACCCTAGCCCTCTGGACAATAGAGGGTTTACACCATGATCTATCCTATTTTCTGCCTGAGTATACTCTCCCATGTGAGTTTCTCAGATTTTAATATCTTCAAAGGGACTCATTCAATGTAGTCAGCAGTGGCATTTGGCAATTCAGGTCCCACAGCATAATCCAAAGGAATGGGTGGGATTTGGGGTGAAATCTTGGCCTCCTAGGGGAGACCCCTTCCTGGGGAGGCCAGAATGGATCCTCTCCCCAACTTCCCCCTCCATCTGTGCCCTGAGTGGCCTGTAGATACACCTTCCTGTTCTCTTCTGCTGCTAGTTGCCTAGCAGTAAATATTGACTTTCTCACAGTCAGCATCCAAGGACAGATTCTTCCAGGTAAAATGTCATAGATATAGTTTACCATTAACAGACATAATGACCAGGCAACTAAGAGTAATAATCTTTCAAAATTTCTACAGCTAGTAGACTGTGGTCTACTGACTTAAGAGTGTTCTTTCCACACTACACATTTTTTTTTCTCTCTTTTGAGAACTAAATCACAGCTTTCTGGACTTTTGTATAGAATATCCAATTAGTACTTTCCAACATTTTAAATCCAGTTGCCTTAAAGGGTCATTTGAAATCTGCTTTGATGACGTCGCATTGGACAACCGTAGCTGAGGACTGACTCCGATCTCATGTAGTGCTTGTGTGTATAACCTTTTCAGCATTCTATTATTTAACTTGGCTTCAATGAAATTTATTTTCAAAAAGCAGATGGTAAGCTCTTGAAAACACTGACCTTGTCTTATCCGTTTCTCAAATCTCCCACATGATGTGTTCACTGAATGCTAATTGATTGGCTGAAGAATCTGTCCTCATCTGACACTGTGTTTGTGAATAATGCTGCCTAATTACTCATCTTTCCTTATCAGAGTGTCATGTTTTGATACAACTTAATGCGGATAGTTGGAAGAGGAGGTGGAGGGAGAGGACTAAGAAACTGAAGCCAGAGCATTAAAATGATTCGGCCCAAAGACATCCTGCTATTCAGCTGCCTTTGTGGGGCTGAATATTTAGTTCTCCCAGTACTTTGTAAGATGAGGTTTCCATGTCGCCATGCTGAAACTTTCAGGGATACATCCTCATCTTCCCTAGTCTGGGAAGCCACTCCTGTAATTACAATGTATATTTTGGATCATGAATCCCTGTGATGGAGACTGAGATTTTAAGTGGGACATTGAAATCTACATTTTTAACAAGGACCCAGGGGAATTTTAAGGAGGTAGTTTCTGAGCCTCAATCTGAGAAACACAGCTCCAGGTTTACCATCAGTCTCTTTTGCAATCCCCTACTTATGTGTTAATTTTTTCCCCAGATCTAACTCTAACATATAGTTTGTTTTGAGAAAGAATGTTTAGAAATGGCCAAGGAACAGTCATATTTTCAGAAAAAAATAGTCTTTTATTGCAGCAAAAGGAATTCTGGTCTACCACGACCACAGCCATCACCATGCCAGCAAGAGTAATTCAAAATTACAGGCCCTTTTTCTGCCTCTCATTCACAGTGAACCCCAGGATCTAGTGTGTAACAATACTCTCTACGAACTTTACAACCGTTTACTCAGCAATGGGAACCAATTAGGATGCACTAATTTGAATGCATTTCTTATATACCTAATAAAAGAAATGACAACATATTCTCCAAAAGTGGTGGAGTTCAAAGAAAATAACTCCATTTGTTCTTGTCCATTGAAGATCAGTGTACGATAACTTTGACCTAGCCCCATAGCTTGAAATGTCCAACTTGCCCATAAATTCTCACTCACATTACATGCTGTGTTCTACCCCAATTAGCATATAAGCTACTTGAGGGTGGGAACCATGCCTATCTTACTTGCTTTCATAATCTAGAACCCAGCACCATGTCTAAAAGACACTAGATACTCAATAAAATTTAAGAAAATAACAGTCCTGGAGAAAACCACCATACCACCTGAAGATTTCAACTCTCCATTGGAGACACTACCATAGATGTGTTTTATTATATCCACAATCTTCGTCTGTTAAAAAGAAGGAAATTCAATACCATTCTTGCCTAAATGTAAGGAAGCAATTCCTAAATCGTATTATGGCATATATAAAGGACTGCATATTATACTGAGATGCTTAGCATTGAACCCAGCACATAATAGGTGCTCAATAAATAGCTACTATTATAATTATCACTGCTGTTATTATAAATAGTGGGTCTTAATTTCGAGGAAACACTTGGGATCTGACTTGCAATTATATGTGGTTCCTAAACCAGAGAAGCTAGAGAAGGATTAAAATTCCCAGGAATTCTGCCTCTGGAGATGATACAGATAGGGTTCTCTGGCATGTAATTACAAGGCTTTCTCTGGGTTAACAGAGATTTATTAATTTATTTATTAATAATTTTAAATAAATTTATTTAAAATTTTATTTATTCATTTTTAAATAAATCTGTCTTCCTATAAGTCACACATACTGAGAACACTTTAAAAATATAATGAATAATTCTGTGGCATTTTATGAG
Organism: Hippopotamus amphibius kiboko; assembly: GCF_030028045.1. Lineage (NCBI taxonomy): Eukaryota > Metazoa > Chordata > Mammalia > Artiodactyla > Hippopotamidae > Hippopotamus > Hippopotamus amphibius. Next base: position 169,886,596 of record NC_080189.1, read on the forward strand.
AGAATATATATTTTAGGAAAAAAGGCTGTATACGTGTGTGTGTTTATGTGTGTGTTTGTATTGAGAAAAAAGACATTTCTTTTTAATTGATATGATCTAGAGTTGTCTCTCAATTTTTTTATGTCCCCACATTCTTTGAAAGAGAAGTATATAGTCAGAGACATACATTCCACCCATAAATTCCCAAGGTCCTAATTTTAGACCAATATTACCCTGCAGTAAATTCCTGTTTACCACAGTCCGGGCCACTAGGATAGGGAAATACCACTAATGGATTTTATGGGATTTTTGTAAATGCTGCCCTCCAGTTTTATGCTAAAGGCAAGGGAAGTAGTAAGTAAATACACCATTAAAGTTTTGGTCAGATGAAAACAACTTCCAGGATGTGACAAGGATCTGCGGATTCTGCCCATGTTTTTATAACCAGTGGTTCCTAACTTTTTCTTTTTTAGGAATCACTAGGAGAACCTCATGGAAAACATGGGTTTTCTCTGAAGAAATATGTTTTTACACGTGCACATAAAATCTAGCATACAATATCAGGGTGTTTACAACTCCTGGAGAAACTGAGTTTAAGAAAATGCTCACGCATGAATCATTTGAGATATCCAGCTGAGGTTGAATGCCACTTCAGAGGGCAACCTTTTCTTGCCCAACCCTACATGTTTCCACTGAGGGACTCTCTTGGTAAAGAGCCAGCACAGGAGCGCAGATGTGAGCGGGGATCCCAGCAAGGAGACACTCCTCTCTTGGACACCATGCAAACAGAGCTGAACGCATGACTCTGGCTTTTTTTAGAAGTGATGTCCCATGAACTCTTTTTCTCTTTGAAAATCCCAAGAACTCTCTTTTTACTAAATTGGGATAAGTAGAATTTTCTTTATAAATGCTCTTTGATGAGCAGCACGTCAATAATACAGGAGGTGAATTACAAGTCTCTATTCCGTGCCTTGCTAGACTCAAAGGCAGTGATGCTCAGACAGCGTAAGATAGGACCTTAGTTCCTGAGGACGTTCAAAGTTGTCTGAGTACTTTGAAACAAGGATGTAGCTAATGAAAATATAGCATGCACTGAACAAATCTCAAGACATTTGGCAGTATTATGTATGTCACTAGAGGAATATTCTAGGTTGCCAAAATAGGGTGTCATATGTAGGGACTTAATTACCATGGTAACATGGGGCTTAGCCAGGTGTTGCCCACTGGTTTACAACAGAAGAGCACAGACTTGGAAGCTCTGAACAAGGTCTGAAGGGGGGGGGGGGGGGGACACTGCAGGAGTGAGCTCTTCTCCTCTCCCTCCTCCTTTTGATAGTAGCTAACTTTGGGGTGCTTGTGCCATGCCTTTACATATATTAAGGCCTTTACATATATTAACCTGGTTATTCTTCATGACCCCACTGTGAAGTGGAGTCTACCTGCATTTTACCTCTATGACCATTGAGGCACACCTCGTCAAGGACCCCAGGGCTAGGCAAGTGGAACAGCGAGGTTACCAACCCAGGCAGATCTGGCTTCAGAGGCTATGGCTTTGGTCAGCGTATTATTCTGTTTAGGGGACTGTTAGCACTTACTATGTGCCAGGCACAGTGCTTGAGGCTGGAAAGACAGAGCTCAAAGAGCTGTGGTAGATGGTGTTTCCCAAGATGGTCATGGCAACATCTCTCATCCTATGTGTTCTAGGGCAATGTGATCTTGCCATGCCCCATAAGTGGGTGGAGTCTACACTTTCTCCCTGAAATCTGAGTGGGCTCTGTGACTGCTTTGACCACTAGAATACAGCAGACCACTGGAATTTCTGGATCCAGATATTCAGAGGACCAGAAACTCCTTCTTGGGCCTCCTGGAATGCTCACTCTTGGAGGGCTCTTTCTAAGAACACTGCTGCCATGCTGAGAGAAGCCCCAGCCACCTGGACAGGACATATGGAAGTGCTCTGGTAGACAGACCCAGGGGAACTCGCAGCCAGCACTCAGCATCACTACCAAAGATGGGAAGGAGAATCTTTACATCTGGTCCAGTACAGCCTTCACATGATGCCAACTGTCATCTGACTACATCCAAACGAGACCTCCTGAGACTGTTCCAGCTGAGCCCAGTTAACCCACAGTACCATGAGAAAGCACAGTACCATGAGAAAGAATAGTAAATGCTTGGTTATTTTATTTTGTTTTTACTTATTTTTTTAATCTTTATTGGAGTATAATTGCTTTACAGTATTGTTGTGTCAGTTTCTGCTGTACAACAAAGTGAAAGAGCCACATGTATACATGTATCCCCATTTCCCATCCCTCTTGAGCCTCCCTCCAAACCTCCCTATTCCACCCCTTTAAGTCTTCACAAAGCATCAAGCTGGTCTCCATGTGTTCTGTATTAGCTTCCCACTAGCCATCTATTTTACATTCGGTAGTGTGTATATGTCTTTGCTACTCTCTCACTACGTCCCAGCTTCACCTCCCCCCAGTGTCCTCAAGTCCATTCTCTACGTCTGCATCTCTATTCCTACCCTGCCACTAGGTTCATCAGTACCATTCTTCTAGATTCCGTATATGTGTGTTAACATGCGGTATTTGTTTTCCTCTTTCTGGCTTACTTCACTCTGTATGGCAGACTCTGGGTCCATCCACCTCACTACGAACAGCTCAATTTCATCCCTTTTTATGGCCAATATTCCACTGTATGTATGTGCCACATCTTCTTTATCCATTCATCTGTCAGTGGACATTTAGGTTGCTTCCATGTCCTGGCTATTGTAGATAATGCTGCAATGAACATTGTGGTACATGTATCTTTTTGAATTATGGTTTTCTCCAGGTATATGCCCAGTAGTAGGATTGCTGGGTCATGTGGTTAAACGACTGAGTTTGCAGTGATTTGTTAGACAGCCATATAAGGAGACAGTTGACTGATAATCAAATGTATCCTAGAAATATATTACCAGTTATAGTTACAGGAACCATAAGAGATTCTGGAAGTGCAAAGCAGCAACACCTACCTCAGCTGTAAGGACGGGAAAGGCTCCTTAGACGTGCCAACAGCTGAGAAGGATAAAGGACAAGAAGGAAGGAGAAGTGGGAAGGAGGGGGAAGGGAGAAGGTGGCAGGGAGAGGGATGGGAGGGAAAGGGAGAGTGTGGGAAGGAATGAGAGAGGAGAAGCTATGGCAAAGGAGTACTTGGGAGGAAACGGTTCATTTTGTGCCAGGTGAGGGGTTGGCATGACTCAAGAAAAGAGTGTGGTGGGTGTGTGTGGTGGGGAGGCTGATGAGTGAGAGGGAGTCTGGGATTGGAGCAGGCCTGGGTGAGGTCAAACAAGGTCTTGCCCTGGTCATGCTGAGGGTTTGGGACTTTATGGTGAAGATAGTATGGAGCCACTGAGTCTCTGTACAAAGAAGAACAAACTGAGCATATCTGGGACTAGGGAAGGCAAGACTGCTGAGTATGGATTGGGTAATAGGAGAAGGTAGCTACACCGAAGGCAGGGAATTCTAGAAGGGGATGGACCCAGAAATATCAAGAAGGACAGATGAGGAGCAAAACTAAAGTTGCAGTTGTGAGGATGTGAATGGGGTGATTTAGAAGCAAATTAAAAGAGATGGGATCCACAGTCCCCACAGACAGAGGAGCTAGAGGGATAAAGGGCAGGATGGACCCGTGGATGAACCTTGGTTTTCAGGTTTGAGCAGCTGTTGCCTGGGGCTGCTATTCATCAGGATAAGCCATAGAGCCTAAGGAGCAGAAATGAGGGGAATTGGAAGGAATTAATTTTGAACATGCTGAGTCTGTTGTCTTTGTGGTATCTATGCAGAGATGTCATGCGGGTTGATGAGCAGAACCCTTATGAAGTTCAAGACAGGGATTGTCCCAGACACAGAGGGCTGGGAGTCATGAGAATGCAAGTGGTTATTAAATTGCAGGAGGGATTAAGAGCTCTTAGTGACAGTATGTATAGCGTGGAAAAAATGTGCTTAGGGAGTGATTTTAAGGAAATCTGATAATCCAAAGATTCCAAAGATACATATAGACATTTTAACATCTCTGACATCTGAAAATTAAGTTGCCCCTTAAAATTAATGGATGATTATAATCCGATGGGTAGTGCATTTTTTCGTGTTACCAAAAATAATGCTGTTGTATAATCAGTAACGTCTTAGATTCGGTGAAATAAGACGACTTATCAAAGCAACCTGGATCTAATAATTACTTTAAAATTTTATTTAAAATTTTTTAAGTCTATGAGAAATATATATTTAAAAATTATAGTGCAGAAAGTATGCCAGTGGGCGAAATAATGCCATGACTCAAGCGAGAAGTTTGGAAAAACTGTTCCAAGAACTTTAAGAGAAACAACACAAGAATAGCTGTTATTTATTGAGCACTTGTGAGCATTGGTTGTGCAGGCATTCTGCTAGGTATTTATGTGGATTAATTCATTTCAACCTCACTTCGATCTCATGAGATATATACTATTATTGGCCTCATTTCACAGAGGAGAAACCCTAGGCAGTGTGACATAACACCAAGTCCAGTCCTGGCACAAAAGTCCACAAGAGGAACCCAGAGCAATGTGACAGAGCACATGACTGAAGCACAGCCATGGAGAAATGTGGAGGCACCATAGCCTGTCAAAGGAGACAGGAGTTCTCTTAGCAGATGGCAGGATTCTAGCCACAGAGATAGAATTCACGAGCAAGACACAAATACTCTAGAAAGGAAGCTTGCAAGAATCAAGACCTCAGTTCCAGAAGGGAAATGGGACACATAGGAAAGTTACTCAGTTGAGAATAGGAACAAGACCAAAGTGGACATCTATATGCAAATTTGATGGACCTGAACAGGGTCCTCTGGGGAAAGGCTTTGGGGACAGTGAAAGAGTGATTGTTTGGGAGATTCCAGGCCAAGAACCAGGAAGTGGTTTGGAACTGCTTCAAATTTAGTCAACTTCAGGTTCAAATTGATCCTGGAAATGGGGAAAAGGACTAACTTATAAGGAGCGGGAGGAAGAAGCTACAGTTGTGAGGAATGAGAGGCTACAGAGGATCAAGCAAGACTTGAAATCAGCCAGAAATGTATTCAGGAATTCCTTGGCCATTTGATTCGGTCAGGAAGGGGGAGAAGAACTCATTACCCAGAAGAACAATTTTCCTCTTCCTAGATAAGGTGGAGGTCAGATGGAGATGGAGACCACCAGTAAGTTTAAATAGCTAGATTTTTTGGTTTTCCATGTTATGGATCAAAAATAATAAAGCATGGAGAATTCTTTAAAAACCTTTTGTTATTTAGCCAACTCTCTCTGCTGATTAAAATGAAAAATTAGAAGCAATACAAATACTGTTAATGCTAATAATTGAAATATAATGTGTTTTTATCATGTAGCACAAATCTATGCACTTTGCATCCATTGTCTCAACTCTCACAACAACCCAACAAAGAAAGCCTATTATTATCACATCTATTATTACACACAGGGAAACTGAGGCCCAGTGATGTGATGTCATTTGCCCAAAGACTCGGTAGTAGAGATAAGAATCAAACTCTGGTCATTGACTTTGAAGCCCATGGTCATTCTATTATACTATATTGTTCAAATGCATTTTTAAATGCTCAGATAAAACTTTAGATGCTGACTACATAGGATAAAAAGCTGTTTAATTCAAAATGCAAGTGGTTAAGGAGAATAAATCCTTTCAGTAGATTTTTGCTAAAATGAAGGACTTTGGTATTGCTGAGACTTTCCTATACAGAAGAACCAATAAATAAATAAGATTCAAACCTTTTAAAATGAAAAACAAACCTATGTGCCACAGAGTCCTGGTTTTTATGCAATTCTGGTATTGAGAGGGAAGAAAAAAGCTGGAATCATGAGGCTTCATGAAGTTTGAGCTTACTTTAAATCCAGGGAGAGTAAATGAAGACCATGGTCCAAACCCTGCCCCCTGCCTCTTTTGTGCAATCTGTGAACTAAGAATGATTTATACATTTTCAAAAAGGTTGGAATAAAAACAAGCACACACACACAAATAATACTTTGTGACATGTGAATATATATTATATGAAATTCAAAATTTACTGTCTGTAAATGAAGTTTTATTAAAATAGTGATTTGTTCATTCATTTACATATTGCCTATTGCTGCTTTCAGGCTATAGCAGCAGAGTTGAGTAGTTACAACAGATTTTGATATCTAAAATATTCACTAGCTGCCATTTACAGAAAATCTTTGCAACCCTTGCTCTAAATGAAAAATGGAAAATTATAATTCAAGCCAATCATTCATAACTCCCTTAGAAAGGGTAAATGAATAAACTCCCATTTCCCCTTCTATATCCCTGTTTTTCCTTTAGCAATTCACATTCTCAACCCTGGTTACACTTAGTTATTTCTAGAACCTAGAACAAGCTGTCTTCTTTGTCTCTACTTTGAGTTTCTGGTCCTGATGCTGCCTGCCTGGAACGCTTTCCCCTTCCCCCACTGTACCCACCCACTTACTAGCAAAATCCCACTCACCACCTCTGTTAAGAGACGATCCCCTACCCTGTAAATGGGGCTTCATGCCACACAAACACACTCGTATACTCACTGTGCCTAACTCCTTACCCTAAATCCCATTGCACATGTGGAAATTGATTATTCATTGGTCTGTGTTTTCTTTCTGGTGGTGGTCTTTTTTTTTTTTTTTTTTGGTGGTGGTCTTCTAATCCTTTGCTCTTGAACCCCATTAAATAATTTGTAAAGCCATACAAAGCTCACACAATTTTAAGATGGTATCCAAAATTTTTCATCATGAGTTTATACAGTTGCAAAGTGCGTAATTTGTGTGCCTCATAAGGTATATTTTAGGTGTATACAGTGGAACCCAAGTAACAGTAATTTGACAACCCCCATCATTCATTATAAATCATTACATCATCTATCCTTAAACACATAATTCCTTTTCTCTTCCCATGAAGAATTTGATCCTAAGGTAATATTTTATGAGTGAAAGTCTTTTATTCATTGCCCAATAATACTAGCCTACAACAAAAATATGGAGATAAATTGAAATTTATTTTTAAATGTCCACTAACTGTAAAAACATAAATATTACATTATTTTTTTCTTCTGGATTGAGGTATCATTACAATTATTAATAATGTTCAATTCACCAAATAATGTGGTTAATTTATAAATTTTGATTAAAATAAAAGGGGAAATGTTACTGTACAAAGATGCATAATGAGATGGATCGAGATGTTTTAATCCATGATTTCCCTAGGTTCATGTGTCATGAATGAATGCTAATTATTGATAAAATAACAGGGTTCACCATCAAGTTTTACCCTGCTCTTTTTCATTATTGTTTTTGATTTTAGATCTAGAGCTGAGAAAGCTTGTTACTGTAAATAAGTAGCTGGGAATGAAAGAGATTTGGGAGATTCAAGTCATAGACCCAACTTTTGAATTTCACAACAAAAATTATATGGTGATTTACCTTCTGAAAACATTTCTTAAGATTCATCAGTCTTCAACTCAATCAGATTTTATTCATTTTTTATTAAGCAAATAATTGAAAACCACCAGACTTGGGAAGGAATTTGTTACATATTCTTTAGTTATTCATTTTCCTATTTTCATTGCTTGGTACCTGGGAGGTCTTACACCTTCAGGCAAAACCATAGAGACTCTTGTAATCATGGAAGAATGGCTACTATGAATAGGGAGGGGGGGAAAATTCCATCTCAGGCTGATTAATTTTAGGAAATTGTGCAGATGAAGTAGACTGTCTAGACACTGATATCTGTAGAACTCTCCAGTCCCTCTTATCTACCATGGAAGCCTGCAAGTCCCCAAAGTAGACAGAACCTGATTCAAGACCACAACTCTAATAGACACCGCTGTACTCATTACATTCACTTCATTCACCACTGTATCCCCAAGTGGCAGGCACAAAATGTGTGCAATCGTGTTTCATAAATAGAACTTAGAGGATTGACCTATCTGGTTAGAGCTTGAGATTCTAGCACTCATCAACATATAGCATTTTCTTCCTTGTCATTCACGTAGAAGCCAGAAAGAAATCTCTAGATTTAGCCATTTTTTAAAACATTCCAAATTGCTCAGCTTTCAAAGACACAATTGTCCTTTAACAAAACCCTACGAAGAAATGCAATGCAATGCTTCCAACCCTTTTGAGAAAGAGGAATAAGAAGCCTTGGGCTCTGTGACAATACACTAACCTCACCTTTGTAAAAGGTATGGCTGTTGAAAGAACAGATTAATTAACACTCCTAGAGTAGGTTATATTCCCCAAGGTAGAGAGCTCAATAGAGGTGGCTTCTGGCCTAAATAAGAGTAAGTTGCTAATTAGCTTTGCCTATTATTTGTAGGAAGAAGTTTATTCTGTATATGAGAATAAAGCATATATTTGAGCTACCTAAATAATTAAGAAACTTGATACGTTGCAACTTGCTAAAAATAATGATGGAACAATAGAAACATCTGAATAATTTCATTCTCTAAAAGAACTTTGTTCTGCTTTTTTCTATGTAGTTACCTTTCTCTATATTCAAAAACTGAAGGAATGGTAAATCATAATACAGGATTTCTCTGTTATATAGCATTTTCCCAGGGAATTTTTTTCCCCTGCCAAGTTCCCCTTTGTCTATAAAAGCAAGAGTAAAATTGATTTCAATTTCTTCTAAATCTGCTAGTGTAGTTTTATAAGATGGGAAGACCAAGGTCAAGACCGTCCAGGTTTGCTGCCTTAGAGCAGTAGAATTAGCTGAAGTCTCTGGCTCACTTTGTCTTTATAGGTCTACCATAAATTTCAACACTGGCCTTTCTATATCTATATTTCTTTATTGGCACTTCAAGGCTAAAATCTCCAATTCCCTTTAGATCTCTGTTCTTAAAATAAGCATTGAGCTTTTTGCTTTTCCTTTTTCTTTCCAATGGCAACTTCTGCTTTGAGGACCTAGGTTTACATTCCTGAGATGACCAGTAATTCACAGGAAATCCCAGACCATGTTATTGACAAATGAGTCTAGATATATGTTAAGGTTGGTTTCATTCCAGGGAAAAGTTGGCCCAAATGTGGGCCAGACCAGCACAGTTTCAAATAATATTCATAATAATGTATGATATTACCTCTATTGTACACATGCAGAACCTAAAAGCGAAAGAAATAGCAAGATAACTAGGGTTATAAGGCTGGTAAAATGCAGATCTGGGTTTGCTCACTCCAAATTCAATGGTCTTCTTCATACACTGTGTTGCAAAAGCACTACCTCCAGAGAGGAGCACTCATGGAGAACAATCAGTACCCAGCTCCAGGTAAGCAGACGCTTCCCTTCCCTTCAGAGTAGTATAAAAAGTAGCACACAGCAATAATAGTTTGGACTTCTCCAAGGATATATACTCAATTGAGTGAATCAAGTATTGATGTGTTCATTACCCATCATGAATAAATACAATTTAAACATAAAAACATACAGCAATTATTTACATTTATGTTGTAATGACTATAAGTAACAACCTCTACGAACATTTCAAAAATGTTCATCTTTTAGGATCCCAATAACAAAAAAGCAAAAGGGTGATGTTTATATCAATAAATGCTACATTATTGTTTTATAAATCAATTAACAGAAGTGTATATTATAGTATCTTAAAGTGTCCTATAAATAACATACATTTCAAATATTCAAAAGAATTATAAAACCAATCACTTCTCCTCCACTCACCTCCCAGCCCTCATCTCAGTTTCTCTTTTACCCTTCAGCAGTTCTGCTGTCTTCTCCAAATTCAAGACAGAAAAAAAGGATAAAACTCTCTAACACAAGAGGCAGCTCACTTGAAATAAACAAACATCCAGCTGTATCTTTTATTCTTAGTTTTATATATATGGTTATATATAATAACTTAATATAAAATATACATATGTACATGTACATATGTAAAATCTCTCCTTTCCTTCCACTTCTCTCTCCACATCCATCCCTACTTCTAGACTTCCCTTAATGGCAGAATTCCTTGTAGACACTGCCTGTATCCACTGTCTTTCATTCTCCCCTCCATTCTTGAAGCCACTCAAGGTCAGGTTCTCTTTAACAGAACTTCATGTTGCCAAAACTATACTTAGCAATTCATCAATAACATCTCTTGTGGACTGAGTTACATCCCCCCCTGCCAAAATACATATGTTGAAGTCCTAACCACCAATGTGACTGTATTTGGAGATAAAACCTTCAGGCGCTAATAAAGGTTAAATGAGATCAGAAAGGTGGGGCCCCAATCCAATGTGACTGGTGTCCTTACAAGGAGCTGCAAGGAGTGTGAGAGCACACCAGCCATATGAGTTTGCAGCAAGTAGGCTCCATCTGTAAGCCAAGGAGAGAGGCCTCAGGTAAAACCAACCCTACCAGCACCTTGATTTACAACTTCCAGCCTCAAGAAAAAAAATAAAAAATTGTTGTTTGATCTACCCAGTCTAGGGTATTTTGTTATGGTAGCCCAAGCTGACTAACATAACCTCCACATTACTAAATCTGATGATCATTTTTTCCTTTGTCCACATCTTACTTTACCTTTCGGCAGCATTCAATACAGTTGAACATCCTCTTAAAATGTATCTCTTGGGATACCACAATCAATGAGATTTTCTCTCATCTTCCTCCTCACTCTTTCTTAGTCTCCTTTTCTGGTTCATTTCTCTATGTTGAAATGTTGATGTGCTCCACATCAACTAACCCACTCTCTTCATTAACTAACATCAGTCCCTAGGTGATCTCACTGGTCTGCTGGCTTTAATTACCACCTGTATGCTGATGGCCACCAAATTTATATCACCAGGCTGGAACTCTCCCTTGACCTCCAGATCTAAGTATCCTACTTTCTGCAAGATATTTGCACCTGAATGTTTAACAGACAACTCAAATTTAACATATCCCTAACTGAGCTTCTAATAAACCACTGCTCCTCAACTTCTCTATGCCTCCTGCAGTTTTTCTATCTCAGTTAATAAAAACTCAGGTCTGCTGAAGCCAGTTATATTTTACTCACAACCCAGATCCTGTCCATTAGCAAATCTGTTGGTTCTCCAGTGTTTGAGGAGCCACTTTCTAGTTTGCAGATGGTCATTTACTCCTTACATGGCAGAAAGCAGAGAGAAAGAGATAAGCAAGTTCTCTTGTGTCTCTTCTCATAAGGTCACTAATCCCACTCATGAGGGCTCCACCTTTATGATCTCCCAAAGCCCCCATCCACAAATACCATCACATTGGGAATCAGGCTCCATTTCAACATATGAATTTGCAGGAGGACACAAATATTTAGTAGATAGCACCATCCATGTGAGACCCCTCTTCTAAGGGGACGTCTCTTACCCACACAGCTCTAAGGAGTTGGTTAAGGAAGCCATATTTTATTTTACATGATGATGTGCCTCTTGGACCTAAATGATTAGACTGAGAATGAGCCACAATTCAAGGGACGTTAAATCCACCACCCTGTGGATTTCATCTCTCATCATGGCAGCCTCAAATGACAAAGTGAGGTGAGCCAGTAAGAATCTTCTCCTCAGCAGTTGGTTTTGAGATGCTTACAGATTGAGCAGCCTAATAGAGTTCCGGCAGAGAATAAGCCAGAGGTGGCAATGAAGGGCCATGTAGACAGCAGACAGGAGGGAGCAGAGAACAATGTGCAAACTCAAAGGAAGTACGTTTACAGGGAACTGAAACTAGGGCCAAGGAGCACAGAAACTGTGGTAATAAAACAAGGGGCTTCCCAAACATACCAGTCTGCCTGTAAGTTATTGTTTTTAAGGTGACTTGAATAGATCTCTTTACCTTGCAAAGAAGCCAGTCTAAAGAATTTATCAGCTAAGCGCATAATGAGGTTATATTTATATTACCTATATAAAAATGTACCGTACTCCTGCATTTGAGCAAATGTTTGGGGGTTTTGATTTGTTTTGTTTTGAGCAAATGTCTGTTAATCAGGTGTATTTGCTTGAAGGCATTGACAAACAACAATGTACAGAACCACAGTTAGATGCCTACATGTTTAGGTCAATTACAGAAAACAGTGTTTTGTTGAATGGTGTTTTGTTAAAACAAGTATAGTACATTTAATGAATTACTCTTTACAAGTGATCTTGTCTGTGTAAAAACCTAGTGAAGCTCAGAATTATGCAGCCATAATTTAAATCGAACTGGCAGTAATGAGTATAGCACCTTTTTGGTCTCTCCTTTGTTCTTAATTTTCAAATACACTAAGCTAAAGATCAACCATAAGGAGACAGGATGGAAGGTGATTCAGGGAGAGTGAATGAGAGCTACATTTTGATTGGTGATGCTGATTTTGTGGCATCTTTTGTGTGAAAGGGACAAAGGAAAAATGATACTAGAGACATTAATCACATAAAATCTGTCACTAAGGAGGGACACAACCAACAACTTTACCATCACAATGCAATCCATAATCAGGAGAAAAGGGAATTGCTTCTCTGTGGGATTCACCCCATAACTAATTAATTAGATGCCAACTGCTAGATACTAGAGCCAAGGCAGACTGAGGGTTTATTTTCTCTGTTTGCAACAAAGGCATTTATCAATGGACTATATTCATTTCTTCAATTTTCCTTTCTTTTTTTTTTTTTTTGGTTTTGTCAGTTTGAGTTTTTAAATGAATCATTTTTAAAATTCTAACAATTAATATGCCCAAGCCTTGGGTATAAATTTGTTAGCTGCAATTTTTGAAATTTATTTTATACATCTTTTTTTTTTCTGATTATTTACAAAAGTTTATTATTATTTTTTTGACAGTATTTGTATTTTATTTATTTTTTTTAAATTTATTATTTTTGGGGGGGTACACCAAGTTCAATCATCTTATTTTATACATCTTTGAAACAACATGGTGTGCCTCTTGGAAAATTCTAAACACTTTTTGTTACCTTGAGTTAAAATTTAAATAAGTTTTAGACCAAGAGAAACAAGTTTAATGTAAAGGCCAAATTGATATGCATTTTTGTGTGTGTGTACACATGGTTTACATTTCCCGCTGAGAGTAACAAAGGAAGTAGAATATGAAAAGAATGGAATAAAAAAGTTGTCCTTGGACTTCAGACTTCAAATCCATTAAAAGATAAGTTTTAGGGAAGTGGTTGTTTTATCCAAATTTTTTTCCTTCTATTCTATCTTAGTTATTAACTAAATTAGAGTTATTACCTAGAGAATAGAGGTCCTAGAATTAGGCCCAGAGGGAATTCGGAGGGAGCCGCTTTTGTGTATGTATTTGTGCTGTTCTGTTCAGAGCAAGCCATTCAGGCTTTCAGCACTTTATTTCATCAATGTTTCAGGAGGAACAACGGAAAAAAAAAAAGGATTAATCTTGTGCATGCATAAGGGAGGGTGGGGCTAGGTTAGTTGGGATTTGAGTGGTTTGAAAGCAAACAAAGAGGCAATGGTGGAATTTATACTCACTTGTTTCTAGGGAAATGTTAGACCTAGTGAGATGATGTACCATCTAGTTCTTACAACTCAAAGCCTAATCTGATAAATCTACAGATCAATTGCCTCTAAATACTCCCTACACTGACCCATACACTTTCTGTGATTCCTGTGCTCTCTGGATCTTGAACTAAATTAAAGCCTCTTCATCAAAAACATTAGTCATTTCTCACTGAACAAAAATCATCCTAACCCTGTTTGGCGCAAACCACTACTTTTTAATGAGGATTTACCATGTAGCTATCCTGTGCGGTGCCTTCTGGAGGATCCAATATTTGCAAGGCCATTTCCTGTCCTCAAAGAGGCCAGTCATCTACAGGCAAACTCAAAGACAGATCTATTGCACAGGAAATAAAGTGGGGGGCAGGGGCTGTAATGGGACAAATTGTGATGCTGACTTGAAAAGCAAAAGAAATTCCCTCATTATCAATCCCTTGATGAATTATGTAAGATAATTCATATATAAGTGAATGTGGGGTATTATGATGGTAACATATAAGATAATCACACCCATGTTTTCAGTACTCATTAGAAAAGCTAAAAAAAATTAACATTTTTTAAATTAGAAAAAGAAACAAAAATTTGTTCCATAGCTAGTCAGTGCTAGCCAGTTTCTCTTGATATGATATACCACCTTCTGTAAAGGTCTCCAATATTACTTTAATTTTAATGATATGGTCATGTTGTTAAAAGTGAATAAACATCACTTTGAATCTTTTTTTTTTTTAAGCAGGAAGGATTTTTTCTTCTTATTTATTTATTTATTTGGTTGCGCTAGGTCTTAGTTGAGGCGAGTGGGCTCCTTAGTTGTAGCAATGCGAACCCTTAGTTGTGTCATGCACGTGGGCTCTAGTTCCCTGAGCAGGGATTGACCCAGGCCCCCTGCATTGGGAATGTGGAGTCTTAACCAGTACACCACCAGGGAAGTCCCTGAATCTTTTTTTATTGCTCCATTCTCAGTTTCCAAGAGGCTATCAACTGCTTAAGTTGCCATTGAAATCTTTCCTATGGTTTGAAGTAAATATTTGGTTAAAAATTTATTTTTCTTCATAATATAATACATGGTGACATATTTGAATAGACTTTTTAAAATACACCTGCATCATCTTTACTTGTCAAAACAAGGAAGTTTTACATTGTTTTTATGGTATTTTATGTACATTCTGTGCTTGGGTACACAAACGTCATTTGTGTTTTAAAATGTATGCAGACAGCACTTGGGTTTATTATGCTAACTCATTCATTAAGAGCACTATAGCCTTCGTACTTTTGATATTAGTGAACACTTTAAAACATTGCAATAAATGACCATTTTTTCAAAGATGTTTTTAATCCATTTGTTTGTTTCCACAACATGTTAAAAGCCCAATCCTATACTTGCAATCAGGAAACCTAAGTCTCTACTCTTCGCTACATTGATGACCTGTTTTCTGACATTGGGTAAATCACATCAAAATCTAATGATTTCTCATTTCTTAATAATAACAGCAACAATAACCATAAAAGTTAACATTTATTGAATGCTTATTCCACACCAGATGCTACATGTCTTAACTGATTTAATCTTCGCTAAACTGTAATGAGGTCAGCACCATCATAATCCCCATTTACCAATGTGGAAACTAAAGCACAGAGAGCCCCAGTGTCCTCCAGCTAATAACTGGTAGAGTCAAGATGTGGGCAGTTTGACTTGAGAGCCCCTGCTCTCAACCAGCATGCTATACGACCTCTGAAAACTAAACTAGCGAACGTGCCATTGATGTCTTTCTACCTCTTGCTTTATCCTTATTCTCCACCAGCTCTCTCCTGGGATCTTGGGCTCTAGACAAATGAAATTCTCCCTATTCCCAATATATCTTCTAATCTTTGCAAGCTGTGGGTTTTCATGAAGATTCGTCCCTCTGGCTAGAGTGCTCTTTGCCCATCTCTACCTTTCCAAGTCCTGCTTGCCCGTCAAGAATTATGCTAGTAATAACCAACTAGAAGATAAATGTTCTTTATAATAATACCAAAACATTTAGCTACCAACTAAACAAAGAAGACATTTACAGAACAATAGGAGAAATTCTGAATAAAAAATGATAAACTATTTATATAGAGGAGGCAATATATCGTGATAATAATATCAAGTCTTCCCAAATTGTTCTGCAAATTCAAAGGAAACAATAAGAAACTTCAGCTAACGTTTTTAGAAAATTAATAAAATGCCTTCTAATGTTAATATATAATAATAATGGTCTACATGTAATTATGTCAGTTTAGGAAAAAGAGAACCAAGCCTGGGTTAGGTTGAATTACTTCACCATATATTAAGATATATGGTTATAATAAGACAAAGAGTATGGTGCAGGAACAAAAATGTCAATGAAACAGAATGTATAGCTTATAAATGACCTGTTTATACAAAGAAATTTATGTCATACAAAGAAATGTGTGATAAAGATGGTGTTTCAAAGCAAAGAGAACAAGATAGATTGTTTAATATGTGGTGTTGGGAAAACAGTCTCCTCCTATAGAGAAAAACTAGATACAGTTCTTTACCTTACTCAAAACACACAATCATACTCCATAAAGTTTATAAAAAGAAATTGAGGTAATACCATTAAGTTATCAGAAGAAAATGCTCATGAATATCATTGTAAATATTTCTCAACTTAGTAAAGATAAGCAAAACATCTTAAGAATTTTTATCTAGTAAAAGACAATGTAAACAAAATGGACAGACAGATAAGAGACTGGAGGAAGGTATGTGAAGTATCTAAAATAAACACACCATTACTATCTTTAATATACAAAGAACTCCATATTTTAATGAAAGGCAGAAATCCAAATGTTTTAAAGGTAAAAAGTATTAAAATAGGCAATTCTCTAAAGAGAAAGTTCAAATACCAATTCTAAAAAGAGATATCCAAACTCATTAGTAAGTCAGCAGATAAATTCATATTATAATAAATAATGATGTTACTTTATATTCATTCAAATTGCAAAACTTAGTAAGTATTGGTAAGATGTGTAGAGACACACTGGTAGATGCAGAAACCAGAAGAGCCAATCTCGAAAGCAGTTTGTTAACACTTAATGAAATAAACTGAGCACATACCCTATGACCTGCAGCCCTCCTGTTCCTTCCCAGAGGTCTGGAGAGGTTCAGCTATATAGATATTTTTCATGGCATCATTTGAGGTCAAGAATTAGGAGATATAACTAGGGAAATGAACATCAAAATGTCAAGGAAGCATGCTACAGGATACTACATATTGGAAAGAATAAACAGACATCTATGCCAATTTTTTTGCCATTATTTTGTGTTTAGGTTAAAATTACATCTGTACATCTGCTGGGGCAAAATCAAATGAAACGGAAGGTGTCGTATTGTCAAATCTCACAGATTGTCAAATGTCAGCCTGAGTTTAGAGAGTCAAGTTAGAGTAGAAAATATTTTTAAGCTTTTTTCTTTTATACTTGATTTTCATCTTTGTTTTAAAAGTGCAGACGACTTAATGCCTACTGGGCCAGGGTTTCCCCATTTGTGGATTGCAGACTCTCAAATGGATCTCAAATTAAGATTCTCTCTGGGACCAAAATATGTCTTGCTAAACAAAGCCAAGCGACAAGGTGTCTGTTGTCATTTTAATTAAATACCAGAAGCTCACATAGAGAAGTTCCCTGCATGTACCAATTTCCCCTGAATTACCTAGTTTTCTTAAAAGCAGAAAGTCTAGTGAGAGAGGTTGCTTTCTAATTTCCAGCTCAATATTTGAGATTCAAGATTCAGGAAGCCCAGATCGTTCAGATAAGGTTCAGATAAAGATCCAAACATTTGGATGCATTTGAACCTCTTAAATTCATCTCCCGCATCTAAAGTGGGAGTTGGGTATTTGTGAATAAAGCACAGAAATTGCTGGCACAGATGGAGTATATAGATAAACAGTAAGTTTAATGACAAATGATGTCTTTTAGCAATTTTCATAAATAAAAATACAAATAGCACCATCATTATTTTGCTTGGGGACAGCTAGAAAATTATAAACAACCTTGTTATGTAGCCAGTATAAGCTACCAAAAGTAGCTTATACTCACTAACTAATCATCTCAGATTGGTAAGTAACTTGAAAAAATGTAGGACAAATGCAGAAAGATGCACGCGTGCCAGTCTCAAATGCTTACAGATGAAAGACAGTTCAATGCGGACAAAGGAAATGTAATTATGACTTTGATTCAGAGTCTTCATGTCACAAGACAACTCTTTGTAAGAAATAAAATATGAGATTTTGTTTTCCTAAATGATAAAAAAAAATCTCTGGAGACAAATCAGTATGTATCATTAATAAAAGAGAAACAGAAAGAAAAAGACAAATCAATGCAGTTAATTAGTCTTAATGGCTCAACTGTGTATTTACTTCACCAAATCTGAGCACTTGAGAGAATAGAAAACAAAAGACAACTTTTGCATAACAAAATCCTAGCTATGAGAAATATACTTCTAAGGTCTGGGTAACCTTTGGGGAGAATCCATTCTGCATCCTCTCGGGTTTGACTAATAAATCTAAAATTAGAAAATTATGATGCTCACAAGATTTCCCAAATGACAGCATGTTTAGAATATCTTGTTTCCTTCCTTTTTTTAAAAATATTTTTCTATTTTTTTTTTCTTTTCCTTGTCAACTACAATCAAACCCTCAAGGGAGAAATAAGAACAATTCAATTAAATTGAATTCAGTGGCTATTTGCTGGGCGTGAGACAAAGACCAGGGAAATGCAAAGGTTTGATCTAGAACAGTGGTTCCTAACCTTAGGTAATTTTGCCCTCTAGGAGACATTTTGTCCCCTAGGAGTACCCATACCCTCCCCCATGGCTAGGGGGAGGGTATGGATACTACTGGCATCTTGTGGGTAGAGGCCAGGGATGGTGGATAAACATACTATACACAGAACAAAGAGTCATCCAGTCCAAAATGTCAATAGCACCAAGGCTGAGAGACTCTGGGCTAGTCCTTTAAGAAGTTTCTGTCTATGTACAAGGAGGAAAGAAAGTGGAAAAGGATATTCCAAGTACAATGGGAACATATCTGAGGGAATTTTCTTTAGAATATGAAGAAGGTAAAAAAGGTACTTCCCACCAATAGTGATCTCTGAGCTATACTTAATTATTTTTTTATAAATTTATTTATTTATTTATTGGCTATGTTGGGTCTTTGTTGCTGCACAGGGGCTTTCTCTAGTTGTGGGAAGTGGAGGCTACTCTTCCTTGTGGTGTACGGGCTTCCCATTGCGGTGGCTTCTCTTGTTGTGGAGCACAGGCTCTAGGCATGCGGGCTTCAGTAGTTGTGGCACATGGGCTCAATAGTTGTGGTTCGCGGGCTCTAGAGCACAGGCTCAGTAGTTGTGGTACACGGGCTTAGTTGCTCCACAGCATGTGGGATCTTCCTGGACCAGGGATTGAACCTGTGTCCCCTGTATTGGCCGGCAGATTCTTAACCACTGCACCACCAGGGAAGCCCTCTGAGCTATACTTTAAATAGGAATTTGGGATGACAGAGGTAAAGAAAAAGGCTACTCTAGGCTGAGGGGATGAATTAATCCAAAGCAGAAAGCATGAATGAGAATATCAGGGATTGCTGAATGACAATCAGGAAGACCGGGGATTGAAAAGAGGCAGTTTCATTCAGAAGGCACTTACTATGTGCAGAGAAATACTCTCTGTCTTGCCACTAAAACTGATGAAGCTAAACTGCAGAGGAAGCCTCAGGCTTTGAACACAATAGTCAAAAGCTTGGATTTATTTTATAGCTAAAGTGAAACCATTTAGTGTTTTTGAACTCAGAAATGATATGATTAAACACACAATTTTAGAAAGTTAATTTTGGTGGCAGAAAATAAGATGGCTTGAAGGTAGATGTTTGAGTTTGAGTGAAGAAGTTGGCCAAGTAATTGGAGCATTTCCCAAAATGTGTTCCCGGAAGTGTTAAAAAGTGTCATTGGATAAAAGTTTTCCATGGCCAGATTAGTTTGGGAAACGCTTGGTGAAACTACATCAGACAGGGTTCTCTACTTATAGCACTTAGAATCTTTTCTTAGCTATTACATTTCATTGCTCTTCACAAGGGGCTGTAGTATGTAGCATTTTCCAAGTATATTTGCCTAAGGAATATTTTTCGTGACACATACAACAGGAATTATATTCTAAAGAACACTTCACAAGAAAGGTAAGGTAGTATTCAGAAAATAAATTAATGACAATAATTCATCTAAATATTATCCATATTTCAATAATAGAATTAATTTTTAGACATCTAGCTTAAGACACTGAGCAGAGAATGATAACCTAACTCTTAGGAATTGAAACATTCTTGCACACATTTAGATCAAGGTTAGAGGACTTCCTAGGTGGCACAGTGGTTAGGAGTTCACCTTCCAATGCAGGGGATACGGGTTCTATCCCTGCCCCAGGAAGATACCATATGCCATGGAGCAGCTAAGCCCCTGCACCGTAACTATTGAGCCTCTTCTCTAAAGCCTGTAAGCCACAACTATTGAGTCTGCATGCCACAACCACTGAAGCCCACATGCCTAGAGCCCATGCTCCACAACAAGAGAAGCCACCACAATTAGAAGCCCACTCACCACAATAAAGAGTTGCTCCGGTTAGCCACAACTAGAGAAAGCCCGTGTGCGGCAACAAAGACCCAACACAGCCAATAAATAAATAAATAAATAAATTTATTAAAAAAAAAGATCTAGGTTAGCCTAGAGCTAGGAAGTAAGGAACTCTAAGAAAAGGCTAGATCGGGGTGATGGTGCTTTCATTTAAAATAATGTGCCGATACTGACCAACTACTGCAGCTGACTGAAATGCTGGGTTGAGAAGGATTCTGAGGCTCATCAGGAATCAATGAGGATGACATGAATGTAGTGATAATTTCCATGGAAGGAAGAGACATAGTAAGCAGTCCTCCTGTCATGTTTGTCACACATGAATCAAAAAGTAGCTAACTCAACATGGTTTGTGTAATGGTTTTAAAAATTTTTAGCTTGTGAAAATCTTCTTCAAAGGAAACCTCACCTAGAAATGTAAATAAACAGAATAGACAAAATCAGAACTGTCTAAGGAATGCCTAGAAACTCCACCCACTCTATTCTCCCTCTGGACCTTCCTCCCCATTGAGATCACTACCCATGATAGTTTCTAGAGCTAATTAACTGGTTGAATAAGATAAGGCCAGCAGATGCTAAAGGAAGCTAGCTATGGTCCATGGAAATGTTTCTATCTTATCAAGGGAAATACTTCTCTTTTTCTTTGATTCTCTACATTTAGTTCCATTTGTTCTCTATTAATACTCAGTAAAGAGTTGAGAACTTCCAGAGTAATTCAGTTTTACCAGTAGACAATCGAAAGGAGGGACTTTTGGTGTATATGGGGACATTAAGGTAAAAAGTTAGAGTTTACAGCTGAGGAACCCAGTGGGTTTTGGGGAGTAAATTGGCAGAAATAATCGAAAGTGGGAAAACCCAAAAGAAAGATATATATCTCTGGCAGGCACAGTTGCCCATCTTCTCTCTCCCTGATAATTACCCTTGCTGAAACTTAGAGGTTTTGAGATTTGTTAAATTACTGGGGAATGATTTCTTTGCAGTGTCAGTTGTTAATTTAATGGTTTGTCTTGTAAATTCACAGTGAACAACATATTTTAGAATCATATTTTGTTTTGGGATCAACAGAAAAGTGTTACAAGAATAATGTGTCACTGACAAGCTTTAGATAGCTAATGAAATTAGGAGGTACTTGTTTTAAAAAGATAAGATCTAGAACAAAAGCAAACTGATAATGTGGAGTTGGATATTCATTGATGGGCTTTATCTGATACTTAACATACTATTCTTGTCAACTAAAGCAACTTAAGTTCTCTCTTCCAGTTTCAACCAAACTCTGAAGCATCACAGCTAGGAGAGCTTCCTATTCAGCTTTGCGTTCCCAATACCAATCATAGATGTCTGGCATATAGGTAGTAAATTCTCAGCTCTTATTTGCTGAGGTAAAGTTATTGCTTTATGAGTATCTAGATCATGGGCAGTAGCAATAGACACGTTACATCTGAGAGACTCAAACAAGAAGGATACTGAAAAAATTCATTCTTCTTTTTGGAGATCTTGTATATATTTCTGAGGGCACAAGATCTATGGCCAACTAGATACAAAGTCTGGGATGCATGCAGACTATGCTTTCTGATGGCTTTTGAGCAATGGGCTAGAGAGTACTAGGAGTGCTTTCCATTTATAGATTGGTATAATTCGCAAAGTTGACATGGATGGGGTGATTTTTGCTACATTAAAAATTTCAACCTATTGTAATATTGATTAATAAGCATATTTTAAGCAGTGAATCTCTGAACATTGTCCATGAGTTGGGTAGTAACTTCCTGATATATGACTTCAAAAAGAAATTTTAAGCATTGATTTTGCATTTTGAATTATCTAAAATGTATCCTATGCACTGTGGCTATGAACTTTTGAAGAGCCACAGTCTTGATCACCTACTGTGGATTCGTTTCAGCCAAAGGCAATAAGTTTTTACAACTAATTGTAAATATCGCCTTTCAGTGGTTTTAATGAACTAATAAAGAAATATGGTAATTTGCCTGCTCTCTGCAGACACTTAGCTGTGAGAAAATTAAATTAGGATTAAGTCATATTAACCCTCATTACTTAGTCAGAGTAATGGATATTTTAGTATAATTTAAGACAATAAAACAATGTTATATGTGAATCTTCAGAAATTTTCAACTCATATGATTTCTTTATAGCTATATTTTAGTTGTGATAGAATGGAAATATTGTTTACACTGAATACAATGGGCCATCTTCAGGGGAACTTGGAGTTAAAATTGGATAGAACCAGCCTTATTCTAACACTGTACTTGGTATAAAGCTAGCACTTTTTCTTCCTTTAAAGAAAAACACAAAAAATGAAAACAAAAACCTATTCCCTGTTTCATTAAAATGAACCATATCACTAAAGAGAAAAGCTCAAGGATGTGTTGTGAGACCTGTGTACTTGTTTCCACATGACAGGTAGTATAACTAGGAGGATCTTTTGAAGTTGATGAAAATTTATTAAAAAGTAAGGCTTAGGATCTGCTTTTTGGAACATAGAGAATCCATGAGTTTTTCTTTGTTTTTTGAATGATGGATTTTTTTCCTTCTGGTGATGTAAGAGGGAAACTATATATATACATATATAGTTTATACATACACATACATATACCTATATACATGTATATGTATACATATACGTCTATATATAGGCTTTAAATAAACAGCCTTCGACTGTAATCCTCCAAGTTCTTTTTCTGGGCAAGTTAAATGAAACCTCATCCACAGACATCTGGACATACTCAGGGCTTGTCATGTTGGAATTAAGAACTTGGGATGGCATCAACTCTGCTGGCATTGGTTTTTGACATTTGTATCAATGCCCTCCTTTAAAATGGTGGCGTTTAGACGGTTCTGGGAGGGGTTCTCAAGATCTAAAGCACACTGACGTGACTCAATGTACATGAAAAAGAAATGTTTCATTGCTTGGTGGTGGTTTCCACTCCAAAAGTTTCCAGACGCTGAAGACACTGACACCGAGTTTCCAGAGAATGGGGATTGGTGAAGTGGCGAGGAGGAGGGGTATGGGCAGGATATCTGGATGTGGGATGCTAAACCCAACGAAAGGTTGAAGTTCCAAGTTATGTTTGCCAAGAATTTAAAAGCGACATCTTCTTCCACCGATGGTCTAACTGTGATTGCCCAAGAGAAGCATGCCAAAAAGGAGGGGTGAAAGGATTTCCTTTACTCATAAAATATAATATCTCCCAAATGTCTTGCAGAAACCAGCAATTAGGAGTTGCCAAAATATTTTACATCATATTATGGTGCAACATCACTGACTTCATGTTCATCTGCAGAACATGAAAGATGGATGCAAAACTGGAAATGGAGAGGGTAAGAAAAAAAAATGGTGTGAGAATCCTAGGTCTTAAGGTGACAGCAGTGATATTATATAGGATATTGGTAAAATTCCAATCTTGAAGAAAGATAAATTGCAGATGAAACCACTTCCAAAAGCAAAGAAATGGAATACAAAATATAAGTAATGTAACTTTTTAAGGAGAAAAGGCAGATTCTTCACTCGTCTTATCTCCTAAGAATGAGATATTGCACCATCTGCTCCCCAAACAGTAATTTCATCTGACTCTGGATTTCTCCTTGGTCTCCTCCCTACGTTTCTTCGAATTTTCAGATTGGCTCTTTTCCTGTGAGTCACATCCTTTCTTTAACTGTTTCCATATTTATTCCCCCCTCTGCAGCTTATGTGTGACTCTTTGTTAAGCCTTTCAAAATATTACATGTTACTGCGTTGTAATACTTTGCCTGGATCTAGCACCTTTTATTCTTAGAACTCACTGGTGTTCAAATACTGTCTTCCTAACGCCTATGTTTAAAAAGTGATTATTCATTTTACAGGTATAAACTTGTGTCATAATTTTTTTAACAGAGAATTACTAGCTTACACTCTGATTCTATAGTGCTTAAACTCACTCATGTGTGTATGGCCATTTAGAGATATCCTCCAAATTATAATCACTTCTCGTACGGTATCATTGGCCTTCTTCTACAATATTCTACATAGTATATAACTACATACACTTTTAATCAGTTTTAGGGTCATCCATTGGTAATTCTCTCTCATGTATTGACTGAGCCAGAAACTTGACACCTCCCTCTCCCTTATTTCTAGCCAGTGACCAAGCTCTTGCAATGTTGGTCTCTACTTTTGCAAACTGTGGCCTATGGATCAATTCCTGCCAGCGGCCTTGTTTTGCAAATAAAGTTTTATGGAAACACACACAGTTCATTTGTTTACATATTGTCTATGGCAGAGTTAAGTAGCAAAAGCACAAAAATGATCTTATGACTTATTTAAAAACCTTCAATGACTCCCCATTTCCTTTAGTATGAAGCTCAACTTTTTAAGCACAAGTTACAAGCCCTGTTATTAATTTTGTGTCTTCTCTTTTCCCTCTCCTCGACAGTAGATATTCCAAGCGAAGTGAACAACTTTACATTTTTGTCATATTCCATATCCTACCAGAAAGGACACTTGACTCTGAAAGACTGACTTAGGTGTCTCTTCTATGCTTTTCTATAAAACTTCATGCTTCACCTCATACAGCACTTATCACAACTGCACTATGATCTCACTTACTTGTCTGCAAGAATCCTCTGCAGTAATCTGCCTCTTGCTGCCACCTTTGCCAGCATCAAATACAGTGCCTGGCACACAGCAGGGTTTCAGAAGTATTTAATAACCTAAGCAATAAAACAAGGATACCATGTATATGCTTAAAAAAAAAAAAAACAACCTTATCATATGAAGTTTGTAAAAGTGCAAAGAGAACAATCAAATTTAGAGAGAGATAGACAAGGCCCAAGAATGGTGGAAAGAATATAGATTTTTTTTGTCGGGAAAATTAGCAAAATTTGCATAGGTAATATGCTATAGCTATGAGAAAGTATGATGGAATAACTGGACATATTTACTGGATTATAACATGCAAGGACCAGAGAAAATTCCGCAGCTATAATTTACAATGCTCAGTCCATTATTTTAAGCATGTTGACATTAGCACATCCATTTATCTTGTTATTAATGATTCTAACTTACCCACTGTAATTTTTCAATATACATTTTGATTAATCATTATCATTCTTAGTAATTGTTTCATTTAAATCTCACTATTTTGAAATAATGCAAAGTATTAATATGAAAGAGGAAAAACATTTAGAAGATAGAGAAGGAGAGATGTTAGGATCACCGAGGAATCTGAAGAAAATCACTGTTATGGGTATAGGAAATATGTCATTCATTTTTCATAAACACCATATTAATTATGACCTATTGCTGGAATATCTTCTATCTTGAGCTGTGGTTATAGATTATCTTAGATCTAGTCAAATGGTCTTTTCTTATGAAAAATATCATCCTACTGTAAGACTCATAAAGTTTTCCATGTTATCTATAAAGAGAGACAATAGCTTGCTTATTATATAAACTCCAATATTTGCCTTATTAGACCAATGTCTAACCACCATAGCCTGGCTTTTCCTGGGGTGTAGATGAATGGAGGGGTTCAAACGCATGAAAAGAAGCCAAGAAGTGAATGGTTTTACTCAATTTTCTATATGTGGACCTTCCAAAACAACTTGGAGATTGGGACCGAACATACTCTTCTTCAACTAAATTGCAAATTTGATAGCATTAAAGTATACATTGATATGTTTCTGTAACAATTTCACACACAGAGCTATTTAAATGGCCTTGTTTGCATTAATTCTGTTGGGATCTTTGCTATTATAGCTAAAAATAACTACATTCCAATTGATAAATGTGCTTCAAAACATTTCCACGAAGGAAATTGTTAATGAAATATTAATTTATAAATAAATAATAAAATCTTTACAGATGAAATGATTTTAGAGACTTTGGAAGCTAAATGTAACCAAAATATAACAAGGAACTTTGAGCAGATGAGTCCTAGTGTGTACCAACGTTTTCTGATTCATAGTCCAAAAGGTGGCCTGACTTTCTATATTGTTTCATACTAGCTCATTCATTTGAAAAAAGACCTTGCCAATACACTGTATAAATCTGTAAGAAATAACACTTGCCTTTTAATCTCACCCAAAATATCCATTAAAAGGATCGTCAGTATTTGTTTTCTAAGTATAACTTTACGGCATGAGTTTCCAAAGGCAAAAATAATGTGGAATATTATGGGATTCGCATAAATGATTTGACTTGTCCTGAGAAAGGAAACCCCCCTACTGTTCTTAATGGTGATGTGACTAGGACAAGCCACGTTTGTACTGTTTGAATACATATCCCCTTACTGCTGCCTGGTGGGATTCATAGTCACCCACCAGGCAGGGTTAACTAATGACTGAAATGAAATCCAGTCATTTGAGGAAATCTCAAAGGCTTCCTGGAGTTAGGTTGGAAAGATGTCACTAATGAAGGGATGTGCTTTATGCTTTTGCAATGTTTACAGAACCTATAACACAATGGAGCATGATTAATGAGGCTTTCCAAACGCTAAGCCAAGCATAGGACTTTGTACTTGTCACATCTAAAGATCAGCTTTTTATCCCCCTCATAACATAAGAAAAGTAAACCAGAAACTGATCATTTCCTAAAGGATTTACCCTGGCTTTCCTCCTCAAGCAAACTAAGGGGTTAAAGAGGAAACATTCTCATTTTTAATAAGAATGACTTTTGCTTAGGGAAATGCTTTTCTCTGAGATCCTCTTACATTTATCATTTTATTCTATGCTTACAAAATGATGTACAGCAACTTTGCCAGAAATTATTATCACCTATGAGATGAGACATCTGGGGCTTATGAAAATTGAGTGGCTTTGCTAAATACTCAGCTAGCTGGGAACATATTTGATACCAGAACTCAGCCTGATTCTATTCCAAATAGATGGCAACCTGCTCTTATACTTAAGCACCTACTATAAGTCATTGGCAAAGAACTTAGCCAATTAAGAAATTGTCTCAATACCTTCAAAACCTAGTCTTTTTCTAAAGCCTGAGAGTATATAATATGAAAAATTTAAAATAAATGTGATTTATGTTCATGATAAAATATTTTAAATATTTTACATTGCGTCAATTCAAGAAGCTGGTCTCAAAACCTTCAGACTTGTGTTTTTCTCTCCCTTCAAAGCTCACACCTCATTAAATGTGCTCACTCTCATCTCTCTTCCATCTAGGATACTGTTGTGAATGGGTGATGGATGACCTACAGGTCCTGCAAATCTAGTCACAGTTCTAACCTCCTTCCCTCTATCAACAGTTACCCGAGGCCTGAAAAACAAGGTCTTCCTGGCTGTAAAAAGGCCATTAGAGAGCACCCAAACTCGATTTCACCACACCTAGTGGGCAAACTCCGGTTTGAAAAAAATGAATGCAGAATACCAATCAGGGCTCGTTTTCAACTGAGAGTGACTTTGTCAGTGGTCCTGAAGCTCCTTTTGTGAAGATTATAAATCTGTCCTTTGGATCCTTTTATATTGTTGAAGGTAGATTACTCTTCCTGAACATGCTCACCAGCAGTACCCAGAAAAGCATGATGACAGTTTATCCCAGCGTAACAGACGTGGCGTGCCCTTATTCAATTTTCTTCTTTTTTCTTTGTATGCTATAGCTTTTTTTTTTTCCCAGGTAATCCTGCTAGTAAAATAACATGTTTGTCTATTCCAGACATTACAGTGGAAACCATGGAGAAACACCTTCAGTGGTTTTGCTTATTTATTTTCTGGTTGCTCACAGCTCTGGAGCTGTCATCATTTGAGAAAAGAAAGACTCTTGATCTGAGCTACTTGATGGACAAGATGTTGTCTTTATTTTATTTTTTTTTCCTTTGGCAACTGATACTGTGTCTGACTTTCTTCTTAACCCATCTGTCTTATGCATTCTTGTTTTGCCGGAAAAAAGAAAAATTTGACATCCTCACAAAATGATATTTATATTGCCGTAACTGGACAGAGAGACAGAAGATTCCTGATTGATGAATATCTGAAGGAATTAAACTGTTAAAGGGATATGTTATAATAATTGGTAATTCTATTATGAAAGACAGATTTTTATAAAGAAAACGTCATGTTTCTTTGAGCCACAGTAAACAAATGTACTATGGGTTGTAAAAATAGAAGAATCTTTTGGCAAAGGAATCAAGTAAGCAGAGAACTTCATACAAAAGTAGAAAATTTGTTTTCCCTTAGTGATTCATAGACATTTTTAAAATGCTCCCTTTTTTCTTCAGAGAAGGGAGTGGAAAGGCTATTTCACTCTGGATTTTGTTTATTTTACTTCTGAATTTAATGGATCACATTGGGTGGATTTACTCAGATTGCAAACGACTTGCTGTTTTGAAGAAGCAGAGAGAAAGAACTGTTGGAACGTGCATATTAGTCTACCATTTCTAATGCTCTCATGTTCTTTCTTTATCAATCTTGAGATAATTCAAGTCCTATTTATTGGTGATGCATGAAGATCTAACAAGAATATTTACAAGATTAAATATCCTGATGTTGACATCAACACTCTGAGCTTTTAAAAACTAATTTTATTGAGACATATTTGCATACCACATAATTCACTCTTTTCAAGTGTACGAGTCAGTGATTATTTTTAGTAAATTTACCAAGTTATGCATCCCTTCATCATAAATCAGTTTTAGAATATGTTCATCACTGCATTATGATCCTTCTTGTACATTTACTGCCAATCCCCATTTCTTCTTCTCTTTCTTTTTAAATCTTAATTTAATTTTATTTATTTATTTGGCCATGCTGCACCGCATATGGGATCTTAGTTCCTCAATCAGGGATTAAACCCATGCCCCCTGCAGTGGAAGTGCAGAGTCTTAACCACTGTACCACTAGGGAAGCCCCCCATTTCTTCTTCCCTCTCCCAGTTCCTCGTCATCCTGGCAACCACTAATCTGCTCTCTGTCTTCATAAACTTTGCCTTTTCTCTATATTTCTGTAAATTAAATCATAGAATAGGAGGTATCTTGAGTCTCACTTATTTCACTGAGCAAAATGTTTTTGAGGTTTATCCACGCCTTAGCAGGTATCCCTACTTTGCTCCTTTTCGTTGCCAAATCGTGTTCCATTGCTTAATTATGCCACAATTTGTCTATCCATTCACCAGTTGATGGACATTTAGGTTGTTTCCAACTTGGGGTTATTACAGATAATGCTGCTAAGGACATTCATGTGAAAGTGTTTTGTGAATATACGTTTTCATTTCTCTTGGCTAGATATAGCTGAGTGGAATTTCTGGGTCATATGGTAGACTTATGTTTAACTTTTTAAGAAACCTTCACACCAAACTGTTCTCCAAAGTGGTTGTTCTATTTTACATTTCCATCAGCAATGCATGAAGCTTGTAAAGTATCTTCTTTCTCACCTAGACTGGTTATTGTGAGGCTTTGAGGGAGTTTTTTGCTTTTTTTTTTTTTTGCCATTATAGTGGGAGTGAAGTGGTATCTCACTTGGTTTTGATTTGCATTTCCCTAATGATCTTGAGGCTTCTTTAGCTTTTATAAGCTTACTTCTGCAATTATTAAGCCTGTCTGCTTAGGACAGACATGTGAGGAATACACTGTGTCTTTAAAGGAATCTGGCTTTTAATTCATATGCATTTAGGAAAAAATTTAAATAATCTTTGGTTTTATCCAAAGTGACAAGAAAAAATTCCCTGCTGATGAGAGAATAAAATGTACTGCAGGGCTGTGGGTTAAACTCTGGACAGGCTTCTCGAGACCTAGCATGTATTACTAGCTTCTTCGCTGGTCTGTGACCTGGGACGTGTGTGTGAGGTGGGCAGCTCTCAGATAAAATAATTAATTTAGAAATGCTGTGAGGGATAAAGGCTCAAGAAATGAAGGTATTCTTTATGTGGACTGCTTGACTTTCTACCAACCCTGATCTATAATCCATATTCTTATTTCTGCTGCACTTAGTAATCTAACACTATTCCATTTATAAAGCATTAAAGTGAAAGGGAGAGGAAACCCCACTATATAAACATGAAAACATAGCAGAATCCTTAAAAATAAAAATACATAGTCCAAGAACAGAACAATTTAGGTCTTTTTGTGGTTTGATATGTGTTTGGGATTCACTAGACATCTCTCCAAAATGCCAAGGAATGGGAAGACCTTTCAAACTCAAGGTCTTAATGACTTCTTTAGAGAAAAGAGCCCCATGGCCTTTGTCGACCTACACAACAGACTGGTGAACCACAATGGCTCTTCAGTTTTCAGGAAGCAGAATTTCACTTCTGCCTCTGTTATTGATAAAGAGTGAAAACCAAATGCTACTAAACCCACTTACATTCATGATATATGAATGTTTTTAGCTTTCTATCTGTGAGGAACTATTTCTTTAAATTTTTTATTATCAAATTTTATTGTTAATTTTATCTTTCAAAAATGTTTCAAGTGAAAAAGGGGAAACATGAAATCCAAGTTGTTTCAACTGAATAAGCAAATGAGATGAGTAAATCCAGAAAACTCAAGTATTGAAATAACCCAACCATAAGATAAAAACAAACAAAAAAACAAAACAAAACAAAACAAAAACTAAACAAATAAAAGAATCACTTGAAAAAGTTTAGTTTACCTCTATTAGCTAAGTGGAGAAACTTCGGAAGAAAATTGGCCAACAGGATTTTATATGAATTTTTTTTAATGAAACAGTGAGAAGATAAGCTAAGAATTCCCTAGGCTGAGAAAGTTTATTTTTTGAGTAGTTCAAAACTTAGTAGCAAACAGTGGTACCAGAAAGTATTATTCAGAGCAACTCTGCAGAAACTTAACAGCTCTGTACATTGAGGCTCTGAGACAAGGCTACCAGAAAAGCAAAAACTACAAGTAAAACCCATGGCTTAAGGTTATACAGAGTAAAATATATCTCACATTAAATTAAATTATGTCCTGGAAAACACTATAATTATATAAATAGAATTTATTCTTATTTTAGAGCTTTAAAACAACTCACCTCATTTATTCTCTATATATCTACTCTGGAAGATAGTTTTGGTTTTATTTATTTGACAGAAGAGAAACTGAGGCTTCCTGAAGTTAACTGATTTCCTGGATAACGTGGTGGTGGCTTGAAGTATGACACCATTTTCCAAATCCAAGTTCAGGGCTCTTGAAATTACACAAAATTTAACTGATAGGATATTTATTCTCATAAAGGAAATCAGTCTTGAAAACTGTCTCTGACCTTTTAAAGAATGCAATTTTATGTTTCTAATATATTAATAGACAGTAGGAAGTATACATATATGTGTATGCATATATATATATACACACATATATATATATAGTGCATTGGGAAGTTTTATATATATAAAAATATGTATATGTATATATAAATGTATACAAATATATATTCCAATTCAGAATCTTATAAACTCATTCAATTATTTCCTCAGATTAAAATGCTACCTCTGTCTTCATCAGTACTACCATCAGATATGGAAGGCTCAGTAACATTTTCTACAATGGTTGTGACCAGGTTTGAATAAACCCCTAGGTAGATCTTTCACCTCTTCTTAAAAAGGCTTAGATCTTTACATCAGTCCTATACCCTTGTTAAAAAGGCTTTTCCCTCGCTTATTTTTTCCCACTGCTGTTGGAGAGTTTTTGCTTCAGGTTTTTTGCCACCTTCCCTTTGGAACAGAGAGCAGCTGCTTAACAAATGGCAGGTTTATGTAAGAGGAAATCTCCATAGTTTAACTTGCTTTTGTTTCCTGTCAGTAGGTACCTTCTGTTTTTGTTCACGCAGAATGATCTTGTAACCTGCATGGAAAGTCAAAGAAACCAAGGCTTGGAGAAATGGATATTCAAGCAACTACTTCCACACTGATTTCCCAATTCTGAGCCCAAAGAGCTTCCCATAAGCCGGGGGAGGGGGCAGATCTCGCTGGTACCTGGGGCTGCTGCATGCAGAAGGTTTGATATAAAATAAAACAGCAAAGTCCCCTCTAAATTCAATACCTTGTCAAAAGATCCTCCTCATCACTTGGATGAGGTCTTCCGTCTAGACAGAATCTGTTTCAGGGAACTGAACTACTTCACAT
The DNA here is from genome assembly GCF_030028045.1 of Hippopotamus amphibius kiboko. Lineage (NCBI taxonomy): Eukaryota > Metazoa > Chordata > Mammalia > Artiodactyla > Hippopotamidae > Hippopotamus > Hippopotamus amphibius. Next base: position 169,918,792 of record NC_080189.1, read on the forward strand.
ACACCTAAATTGTTATATTTACCTAATGAATGTATAGTTGTCTATGTGTCTCCACTAGACTGAGAGTTTTGACAAGACTGGAACTGAGTCTCTTCAGTGTTCTTCTGCTACTTGCTTTGTGTTTTCTAAAAACGTCTGTTGGATGAGTGGGTGAACCACAGACTGTAGCATGGTGTTTCAAAATCAGAAGGGTGTTCATTTCAATGTTGCCGAATCATGAATCAAGCCACACTCACAAACAGCGCGTCACACATTAGACGTATTTTATACTTATGAGAAAAATGAAAAGAAGAAAGAATGCATTTCTCTCCACCTGCTGGAGGCATCAACTCATGAAGTCAACACATGTACTTTGAGTATTTACGAGGAGAACAGAAAAGTAACACCAACTCAATTCTTTGAGACACTTAGATCTATTCCAGAGACAAATGAGAAGATAACTACCATGGCTTTGAGGGGGGGATGAAGTGAACACCATACTATCAGAAAACCATCGAAAAAAAAGAGAGGAGTAAGAAGTTGAATGTCATTTTCCATAGGGAAGATGGAATTCTGAACCAACCACATGTGACATTGGTTTGGATGGGAAAGGAAAGGGACATTAGAAAAGAACAGGATTTGGAGGATGACTGGGTTTGGGGACTGTAAACAGGGAGTAATTAAAGATGCGTTAAAAATATATACTCAAGAGGAGATCATTGAACACTTTTCTAAGGACATAGAATACAGGGGGAATTTCCTGGGAGATTATTTCTGGATGAATTTGATATTTGGGATGTTTATGAACTGCCCTAAATACTTATTTTGTTCTTTTAAAAATTCGAAATTCATGAGGATGGGCAAGGACTCGTAATTCATTTCCAAACAATAGAGTATGGAAATGGAGAAAACTTGCACACAATACTTTAAGGAGTGATGACTTTTTCATCAATGATGTCATGCTGATATCTTGTGCCACCTGATATGATGTGATGAGAATGACATTCCACCCCCAAACCCATAATTAGAGTCTAATCTGGGGTCTAGTCATTAGAAAACATCAAACAAACCCAAACTGAGAGACAAAATACCTGACCATCACTCATTACAAACTCTCAGGGTCGTGAAAAACTGTGAAAGACTGAGAAACTGTCACAGAGCACAGGAGGTATGATGGCTAAGGGCAATGTACCCTAGATGAGATCCAGAAACAGAAAAAGGATGTTCATGGAAAAACTGACAAAATAGGAATAAAGTCTGGAGTTTAGTTAGTAGCAATGTAACAGTCAGTGTTGGTTTCTTCCTTTTGATAAATGTGCCAAGGTAATGTAAGATGATAACATTAGGGGAAACTATGTTTAGATTGATGTAATTTTCCTATGTTTTGAAGGCAGTGACTGTGTGATGTAATGATAATACCATTAGCAATAACAACAACTAGAATTTCTAAAGCACTTCCACAAACATTGACTCATGATTCAACAGTATTATAATGCTGGTAGAACAAGTATTTTTATGTCCATTTCATAAATGACTAAACAGTGGCTTGAAGCTGAACTTACCCAGCATCAAAATTTTTAGTGCCTTGGGCTTAAACCATGATCTTGTGAATTCAAATCTTATGTTACTTTTACTTTCACCAAGTCTTAGAAAGAAAAGCCAGGGTACATGTGCAGATGGAGAGGGGCACAAGAAACATGGAGAGGGGGTGCTAAAGGATTTGAGATGGCAGTCAAATTTCAATTGCAAAGTCCATTGAAGATTGAAGTCCTAAGCATAACTAAGCTGACTTTCTGGTTTTTGAAGCTAACAGATTTGTTTTTGTTTCTCTCCTTCTCTACCCTTATGTATTAGTGATAGTTTCCCTATAAAAACAAAGTAACCTAATTATCACGGTTTTGTGAGTCTGCAAAATTATGGTGCTCTGTTCCCCTGAACCACATTAACTATTCTTTTGCTTCCTCTGGCCCCACCATCACACATTTCTAGAGCTGACCCATGGGTTATGTGCCTAAGAAATTTGTTACAGTGATTCTGTTCATACATTTGGTGTGATATTTTCCATACTTTATCTTCCTTGCCCTGATTAAATAATTGCACCAATCGTCTTTAATAGGGAGTATATTCACATGACATTCTCTTCTTATACTTAAGAAACAGCAATAATCTAATATACAAATTCTGTACGTCTGCAATCACCCCCTCTCCCTTTCACAGTCTTATTCATTTTCCGGGAGCATAAATGAGAAAGCAAAACCTTAACAGGTTCTGTTTTCCCTTAAAAAAAAAAAAAAAACTGTGTTCTTAAAGATATAATAATTATACTGTTATTTCACATCAAGTTTTCAAAGGAAGAACCTCGTGTAGATTCTTATGCACACCGTACACACACGAAACTGGATGTTTAAAAGCAGGTAGATGAATATGTGCCCTAAAATGTGGTCTCCCTTGTTGATTCTGCAGCCTGAGGAGCTATCCCTATGCTTTGCTGCCACCTTGGCAAACTAGAAGGATTTACAACGGAATTATGCACCCGGAGGGCTGGAAACAGCGTTCCCATTGACTCCGTGAGCTGGCCTGGCTCAGAGAGGCATTTGAAATGGCCATTATGTAGCAGAGAGAAATTAGAGCATCTATCCGGTGGATTTTCTCTATTTAAACATTTTCTCTATTTAAAATAACCCAGGTTCCGCAAGGTTCAAGTGTTACTCTCTGAATGATTTTTAAAGGCTCGGTCTTTCTTTCTTTAGTTCCAGACGGAGATGGAGAAAGAAGGAATCGGTTGAAGACGTTTGAGTTTGCGCTCTGGGCGACGTTCTGGCTCTTTGGGGTATGACGGTGACAGCAGAGGCGCTCTGCTGTCAGTTTGTTCTTGTCTAAGCTTCCATTGTGAGTCCAGGAGATGACTCGCCTCCAACTCCAGTTAACTTCTTGGGAGTCCAGAGCACTTAGTCGAAGATGTTTACAGAATGCAAAGCATCTGGGTGGCCAAGGCGGAGGCTCATATTCACATTCCCTTTCTCTCTCTGGAGAAATAATGCTTATTAAAATCCAGGCTTTTAAAGTTAATCTGCTGCTTTCAATGTTGGGACTTTTTCTGCATCGTCATTCTTGTTTGTGTTTCTCCTGTTTTTTTCTATTCTGAGACCCACCCCCCTTCTCCTCTCTGTCCTCCCCACCCCAGCCTCTCACCTATTTCCGCATTCACATTTCAAAAATCCCTCATCCTCCCTATCTTCCTGTCTCTTAATCTTATTTGAATATAAGATTATTATATTTGGCTTGGCTTCTGCAGACACTGGGTGGTGGGTAGCTGGAAGGCAACTTTCCTTGCGGTTTCATTTAAATTTGGCGTGAGTGAGTGGGTGCCTTCACCAATTCGTCTCGCACACGCGAAACAGTTAAAAGCTAGAGTTAGAAGGAGGAGAGAGTTCCACAACTTCAAAAGCACCGTCTAGGAAAGGAAGTAATCCGGGGGTCCGGAGGGTGGGGGGAGAAAAAAGGAATAAAACCCAACTTCGCTGGCAACTTCAATAAATCTAGTAACTGTAGGCAAAAAATAGATTCCGAGGGCTGGGTCTGGTCCGGATGAAACGCTAGGGCTGCTTCCCATGGCGGAGTCTGGCGCTGGAAACCTGCCACTGGCGTCTTGCCACGCGAGTGCCCCCAGACAGCAACACACCCACTGGAATCGCACGTGAACAAAGCTCTCTCCCCAGGAGCCGCCGCCTGCGGTTTCCTAGTCGATTACAGCTTCTCCAGGGAGTGCAGGGCGCACACAGGGTTAAGTTAGTTCCCTCCCTGGTAGGAGGGAGAGGCGGGGGAGGGGAAAAGCAGCTTACAGACTCAGGCTGGGTACCTTGTAGTTAGTTGTACGTTCGAAACCTGTCGCCGTCACTTGCGAGTTTGGCATCTTCCACTGTCACCGAAGAGGAACGGGGGCTCGGAGATAATAGCAGTGGCCGCGATCTCCGCGCCAGGCGCTTCGCAACTCCAGCCCCGGGTGCGTCTCTGGCCCTCCGTCCCGTGCGTCAAGCAGCGGCGAGGTGGCAGCTCCGCGCCCGCCGCCGTGCTCACCCGGCCGAGGGATCAGGTTGGCAGTTCTCAACGATGGGCAGGAGGGACCTTGGCGGAGACCCCTAAAATAATACCATGCCCCGGGAGCCCCGCTGCTGCCGAGCCAGCTTCTTCCCTTTCCACCTCCCCGACCCTGTCGGATTCGGATGAGCCCACAGAGAGGAGCCGCGGCCGCCAGGTAAAGGGGCTGAGGCACCAGGTGGAGTTTCCAGTAACCGACCTGGCTGCCGCTTTACGAGCACCACGCGCTCTCTTAAGGGGGATTATTCTTTTAAATCAGCTAGGGGTGATCATTGGGGTGGGATGTTTTAGGCTTTATCTTTCATCCACAGAAAGAAGAGATTGCTTAACTCTCCCCCGATTTTAGGGAAAGGAAATCTAATTGCAGGTCGAATTTACCTCCTCTAAGGAGTTTTGTAACTGAGCTCTGGGTCAAAACTCAAATTAGCTAGCCCGCTGGGAGCATCGATCCTAAATTGGGGTTTCTAGATTCACTACGTTTGCCTAAATCCAACCTCTCACTTCCCCAGAATGAATGCTAACTTCCGAGAGTAACAATCCCCTAGTCCCCCACCCTTGCGCCCACTTCATCTGCTGTTAATGTCACCAGCTTTATTATCAAGCAGTTGCGTCTAAAGCCACCAGCCCGCCCCCCTGCCCGCAACCGGGGATCCGTTAGAGGCTAAGAAGATGCGGAGGGTGCTGGTTCGTTTTCCTTCGAGTTGGGGAAAGGGTTAGTTTTCCCCAAACCAAGTCTTTCAATGGCCTGGCCCTGAGCTCCGGTCAGCGTGTCTTCTAGGCGCGCCAGTGGTGACGGTGAAGGCGGGAGGAGCCCACCAGGCTGAACTGGGATTGCGTTCCCAGCTCCGCGTGCGTGGGGCGCCGCGAGGGGGTGGATAACGCCTCCCAGCACTGCGTTTAGGGGCGAGGCGACAGCGAGGAGCGCGTGAGTGGAGCCTCGCCAGCTGCCACAGCGTCCCAGGGAGGGTTGAGAGCCGCCTGGAAAGATCCCTCCGCCACGCTGACCAGTCCCAGGCTCGTCCCCGCGCTTTCAGCGCTGGCTCGGTCTCTTCTCGTTTGAAATCAGGCCCAAGATCAAGGCTGCCAGTTGAGGTCGGGGCACTAACCAGGGAAAGGAAGATTACGGAAAGAGGGTGACTGAGGGTGACTGGGACGGGTTGGACCCACACTTGATGCCAGGTAAACTCCTGGAGCGCTCGGGGCTCCTGAAGGCGGCAGCTGCTGGTGGAGGCGGAGGCCACCGCTGCGGTCGTCCCTGGCGCTCTGCTCCTGGCACCTCCCAGCAAGATGGCACTCACTGTCAGTCCTGGTCCAATTAATTCCCCCAGCCTCCCCGCCGCACCCCTCCCCCCGACCCATTCCTCTCCCGCGGTATGTATTAGTCACATACTGAGTTTCTGGAGAAGAGCGGCTTTGTATCTTTAAGTCAAAGCATTTTCCTATCCACCTTCTCATAATGCAACAGGAGAATCCACCCGCGGGCACGACCCGGGGTCGTGTGTGCGTGTGTGTGCGCGCGTGTGCCAGCGTGCGTCTCGGGCGTGCGTCTGGGTGGTTCCTTGCGTGGTTTGTGCTTGGGAAGCAAATCGGGAGTTTCTCCAAGTCTGCTTAACACGATTTAGGCGCTCAAAAAACGTGAAGGCGGTAGACACAACAGGGATGCGAAGGAAATAAAAACAATTAGGAAAGTGGTGCCAAATGACTCAGACTTTGAACTGAGGACGGAGAAATCCCGAGCTGGTTGTAGCCACCGCCCCTGCCTAACACTTCTGCTGCGATAACCGAGCGGATCCCTAGGGAGTTGGTCCTAAGCTAGTTTCTAGCTCGCTGGTTGCTTCTCGCCTGGCCCCACCGACGGCCCGTCTCAGCGCAGCCCAGCGCTTGGCGCGAACTCGCTCTCCCTCTTCTGTTCAGATTCAGATTCAGCCTGTCTCCGGACTTGTTAAAACATGACAGCAACTTACTGGAGACAGGGGGAGCGGCAATGAAATGAGAGAAGAAAACCAGAGCTTTTTTTTTTTCTTTTCCCAGAAAGAGACGTGCACCTGGTTTTCTGACATTACTCTTTAACCTTTGCAAAGAGATTGAGAAGTGGAAACGTAGCCTGTATGCAAATCAGGCCTTTTTTCGCTGTCAAACCTGTTTCCTAAATCTCTGAAGCTGAATTTGGTTGTTCATTGTAATCTATGGGGCAAGGGAACAACGCTCTTTCCTGCGGCCAGGGTGAAGGAAGAAAATGGGTTGTTTAAAATAATTATATTAAACTTCGGATTATTTTCCCTATTAAGTTATTGAAGAAGATCCAGGATTAGGGAACTAGTGATGGGATGGGGGCGGGGGGGGGGACAAATCACCAAGGTTGCCTGCTTTTGAAATTACGCCATCTTGGTTGAGAGACTTGCTATATTTTTACCCTTTAATCTCACGTTTCGATCCTTTCTCAGTGTCTAATAGATCCTGTGGCTTAGAAGTACAACCCCGGGCGGGCAGGGGGAAATCAACTTTTGGCGCTCAGATGGTGGCACTAGCCTTCAGAGTTGGGGGTGGGAGGATGCAGGGTAGGGTTGGGGGGAAGGCGTGCATGGTCAGGGTGGCATCGCGCTGTTAGCCAAGGCGCTCGCTCTGCAACTCTCTTCAGGGAGGACAGGGTTAAAAGCCGCGTCCGATTTTGCCTCTTGGAAAGCTTTGGGTTACAGCCGCGCCTCCCAAGCATTCTTTAAACCAGAAATGTGGGAGGGACTCCAAGAGGGTGGGAGTAGGGGAGGGAGGGAGAGAAAGAGGACTCGAGGAGGGGAGCGCGCCAGAGCGCGAGGGACGGAGGCAGAGGAGGAGCGCGGGAGCGGCGGAGGCGATCCCGCGAATTCATTACTGTAAACACCTCCCGGGGGTGTCAGGAGGGGTGGGGGTGGGGGCCGCGGCGCCTACATTAGCCGGACCGGGCTGGATTGAGGCGGCAGTAAGGTCAGAGCAGCCTCCGCATCCACGCCGGGCCGGCGCGGCACTCGGAGCAAGACCCGCGGCCGCCCCCGCGCACCCCGCGCAGCGCCCCACGCCGGGCTCCGCGCGGTCGCCGCACAGGCGTCGGAGGCGCGCCCGCCCGGCTCTCCGGCCGCCCCCCGGGGTCCCCAGTCTTCGTGGAGCCCCGGCGCTGCGGGGCCGCTCTCCGCCGCCTTCCCCGCTCCCCCGCCTTCTTTTGGGACTCGTGGGCTCGGCCGAGGCGGAGAGGGGGAGTCAGGGGAGGAGAGGAGGCGGGGGCCGCGGCGGCCGGAGCCGAGAGAAAGTGGCATGCCCGAGCCCTGGAGGCGGAGGTGGCGGAGGACGGGGGAAGACGATGCCGCGGCTCCGTAGGGGAGGAAGGCGAGAGCGAGCGAGGCGAGCGGGGCGCCCCGGCGCCGGCCGGCTGCGGGGAGGCGCGCGCCGCTCTGAGGCTCCGGCCTCCGCACCCCGGCGCCCCGACGCTGCGGGCGACAGGGCCGGGCTCCGGCAGCCGCCACCGTCGCCGCCGCCACCACCCGGAGGACTGAACAAAAGTTTGGATCTGGGGGAGGACGCGGCGCTGAGCGGAATTACTACCGGGGCTGGAAGGAGACCTCAAGAACCTTCGCAGGTAACGCACACCCCCCAACCCTCTCCTTCGCTGCCGGTCCGCTGGTCTCCTGCTCCCTCCTAGCGCTTTCCCAGAAGCTCGCCACATCTTGCTGAAAGTAAGAGGGAGGCGAAGTTCAAGGATCCCGAGAATGGGCACCTAGCACAGGGAGGATCTACTGGAACGTTAGCGGGATCCGAGGCGCTTCTCTGCGCCGGGTGGGCAGCTGTGCAGAGAGGCGAATCTCCCCCGGGAATGGATGGGAGCCCTCGGCCCCAGCTGGTGCCTCATCTTGTAGCTCGGGGGAAATTTAGAATGTTTATTCAGTGGCTTTTGGTATTCTTCAATCCAGGGAAATGATGCGTAGATTTCACTCACTCCCACCTTCACCCTCCCACTCTCTCACCCTTATTTAGTATCTTTTAAAAATGATAAGAACCCACTCTCGTTCGCACCGTTTAGCTGGTGCAGGAAAGCAAATGGGGGGGGGGGTTGAAAATTTCAAGCAAAGGGGAAAATTTATCCTTCCCCCTTTTAACATCCCCAGAGCCCGCCCTCCCTCCTTCCATTCACCTTCTGGCGTCATAAAATAGGAACTTTCGAAGTCACATTTTGATTGAAGGGTGAGATGAAACATGTTAACCATTGGTGGTGTGAATCTGCAGTGATCGTGTGTGTGTGTTTGGGGGGTTAGTGGTGTTGCGGAGAGGCCGGTTTTCCTCGGTGGCCTGATGCACTGTGGCGTGGGGGGAGTGAATGGTCGCGTGTGTGCACTAAGGCGGGGGCATCGGAGAGAAGACCGTCACATTTCCTGAGCAGCGGCCTTTCTTACGCTAATAAAATAGCTCCTGCGTTTCACTCCAAGAGCAAAAAGGTTCCAGCCCCAACTCCCCAACGTCCCCTTTCCCCGAGTGGAGTTTTCAGTTTCGAAGCAGCTCAGCGTTTGCTGCTCAATCATCTTTATTATGATCATTATTTATTCTCATCGTGGAAACTCATCGTGCCTTCTCTTGTAAATGGAAATAAGTCTTCAAGAGCTTTTGATTAGTTTTAGTGGAGGGAATCTCTTGTAAAGCTTAAGGTAAGCTAATCAAGTGCAAGGCACAAATCCGTGTAAATGCTCCCGCAGGAGTGCAAGGTGCTGATTAGATTTCTTTACATGCTGCCATTTGCTATGCAAAGCCTCTTCTAAATGCGAGCTGTTGCTCCCCACTCAGCTGGGAGACTCTTTAATCACCCAGGGTCAGGGAGCTTTGGGCATGTCCACTCGCTCACAGGCTTATTGTTAAATTTATTATGTCTAACTTCTCCCAACCAAAAGCTAATAAGAAGGCTACCTTCCGTAGCGGGACGGATATGTCTGTGGACTTAAGCGGTATGACCTTATTACATCTCCAGTGAAAGGATCCCCCAAACATTTTGAGGTAAATAGAATGCAGGCTGGCATTTGTCCAGGGATGTATCTGGTGGTTGCAGCATGAATCAGTATGAACGTAAAATTTTAGGTCAGTATCTTAAGTGTTAGAACTGGACTTTCTTTTTTTTTAAATCTCCGAGCAACATGCACCAGATGTGTGAGATCGACAGGCCACCATATTAGATGAAAATCAGTCTCTGGGTAATCACTCTTTCACGCATACCATGAAAAGTTGCTTATTTCCCCCCAATGTCACTAGTCCCCCAAATACAACTTTTCTTCCTCCCCTCATCAGAAGCCCCAAACAGGATAGGGTTAAATCATTTACAGATTTTTAATAATCATAGGTGACAGTGCAACACCATACTGTCATGTTGAGTTGCAAGTATCTGTGACTGGAGGAGGTTGGAAGATGAAATTTCAAACATTATTCTATGTCTCTGGCAGTAGGTACAAGAAATTGTAAAAAGAATTGAGCTAGCCATACTGTAGCAGACCTATTACAAACCTAGCATGGAAGGAATGCTGTTTTTTTGCTTTTTGTTTTTTTTTTTAAATGCCCATGTCTTAACACTTCAGTTGTTTCACTGCAGTTTTAGAAATTCCAGGGGATGCTTTTAACAGAAGAGAGTAGATTTCCAAATGACACCATGCAGGGCTGCCTTGGGTTCCCCAAACCAGGCATGGTTTTCCCTTTATGCTAGATTTCAGATAATGTGATCCTATCCGAGTTTGACTTTGACTGCCTGGATCTAATTTGAACCTCCTCTGATACTCGTTACATTTATATTCTGGCCTGCTGGAGAGTTTGATTTAGGATTTAGACATCTCTCCCGAAAGCAACCCTATATCTTCCCAGTTTGAAGCTGTAGTTTCAAGAAATGCTCAAGTATGTGCAAGTGCAGAATCCTTATTCTATAGAGAACCAGTGTGAACATCTGATCTGTCTGACGCTTCAGCTTTGTACTCTACAAGGAAGAATTGCCACTCTGCGGTCCTCAGTGTCTGAAGTTAAAAAACAGCAAGGGTGCCCGGCGACTTTTGGTTTTGCGCTGCTTAGAAGATTCAAAAAAGGTCAAGGTGATGTAATTTTATTTCTATTCAGGTCAGACCTTTCTGGATAACCATCTTTTGGTATCTTTAATTTCAATTCAAGTTCATTTTGCACTAGATTACTTTAATAACTTTGTGGTTTCTGCCACAGTGATTCAAATTCAGGCCATTAGTGACCTCTATCTGTGAAAAGTGAACACATTGTTTTTCTTTCTTCTCATCAGAGTCTACACTTTACATGTGTGGAGGGGGACCCAACAGTCCTGTAGTTCTTTCTGAGTATTTAGATTTTCGAACTTGATTTTTCTGATACAGAGTTCAGTATGGGTAATGATATTTAACAGTGGTAATAAAAATGTTACAGGCTAATAGGCTACTAAATGGTTTTCCATATAGCATTGACAATGTGGTAAACATAAATAAAACACCAGTGCTATCCACTGCCAATAAAAGGATTGTACAGTCAGGTAGGCTAATATTTTGAGACTCACAATACTGCTGGGTGTTAGTGAAATTTTATTGCCCCGAAGTGCTTACATAACAAGGGAAACTTGAGACAAGCCCAGAACATATATGTGGGAACTCGACTTCATAGTAGCAGTGCGTTTATGTCTTTAAATTCAGCTGTGCTTCTACTATGAACTTGTGGTCCAGATCAAGGGCGAGGTGGGGTGTAAGAAGGGTGTCTATAAACAGATGGTCTTTTAAGGCGACTTTTAAAATCTGATTCCTAATCCAGCTTTGTCTTCTGAGCATTTGCAAATCAAAATTTCCATTTCAGTTGATTATCCTAAATGGTAATTGAAGACAAAGTTTACTGACTTTCTTAGGTGGGCGGATACCATTATCTGACATTTTCCAGATGGTTTTTGATCTCCTGGTATTTGGGAATATAGAATTTTTAGGAGGCTTTCTTTTCCCTTGGGCAAGTTTTATGCCAAAGACATTTAAAAAGGCCAATTATTATTAGTAGTAGTATTAAACTATTGTAATACCCCAACTTTCTTACTTTTCCCCACCCTCCAAATTGCTTTTTTTTTCTTTTAAGTTATATTTTTCTTTTAAAACTACATGTTGGGGATAGGAGTAAGGCTATCAGTATCTTTTTACTCCTTTCAGCAATGTGACCTCCAATTAAATATCTGTTTATAGTAAAACATACACAGGTACACATCAAGGACCATTTTAAGACAGAGATTCTTTTCAAAGTTTGAAATATGTTTCTTTTTAAAGGGCTATGACACAAATATTGTAATAAAAATATCCTGTGTTCCGATGAATACAGAGACTTATTTCAGTTGCATGAAACAGTAAAACACTGTATTAGCAAAATAATCAGTATTTTCAGTACATGGTCAAAATCTGTTAGAACCTTCATGGGTTTTTTTTTTTCTCCCTTGGCGAATTTCTCATCTACTGGTCTTTTTGGTTTTCTTTGATTCTTTCTGCTGTGGCTCTTTGAAGAGATTCAAAATTAAACAGTAGCTACTTTTTTGGGGAAATTCATCATGTTATGTTCAGGATTCCAGAAGAGTTAATGATGCAGAAAAAGTCCTGCAAAACATCTTTCTAAAAGAAGTCCTTCTCTTGCAGGCTTCCCACTTACTGGCCTCCTGTATCATTTGCAGTGAATCGGAACTCTGCTATTTATTTATTTTTCAAATACTACCTCTAACTTAATTTCATGTGGGATGTGTTTCTGCAGAAGCGTGCAGCACCACGTGTCGTCCGAACAAAGCAGTGTCGTTTTTACAGATTTGTCACAAGGGAAGGTCAAAGAAAATATCGTTGTATAACTTGGGACGTCAAAAGGCCACATTCATGATTCTCAAATACCGATCAGTTATTCTGCGGGTACTCAATAAGGGCACAGATTTTTCCGGCAGTTTAGTGGTTGAAGACCTCAGCAGTTTTTTGAGGCATTCACAAAATAAATCTCTGATGTGCTTACCCGTTCAGTGCTCATTAGAACTGGGCAGTTTTTCTCACTTTCTCCCCAGGTTGCTTTTAAGGGAGTGTGCAAGAAACTTGGCAAAAGATTCTCTGTTGCCCTCAGTTCACAGGTCACGTGCTCTATTTCAGTTCTCTTTATTAGAGCTTTCAAGACACAGATAAAAGAATCTTCCAGCTGAACCTTTTAAGAACCTGAGGGCTTTTGGATTGAAACCCATCGAAAAATATCAGGTCTCTAAGCTCATCCATGCTATTAGGCCTCAGAACACTGAAACCTCCTTCCACAGGGAGTGAACGAGCAGCGACTCCTAAAATTGGTTCACAAATATATGGTCCATTGAAGTCAACAGAGGTCATAGAGCTGAATGGAAAACATTAGACTCATATCAGTCCTGAAATAGGCCCACGTGCTAGTGTCACTCTTAGCCCCAGCTGCCCGTGGGTGTCACTTTCATGAAAATCCAGTGTCAAAATAGCCTCCGTGATAGTTTTCTCTCCCACTTTGCTCCAGAGCTTAGACTCGAATATTTTGAAGAAGGAAATGATGCAGGGACTTGTAGTATTCCTCATGGGTATTAGATAAAAAGGCAGTGAAGGTTAGGGAGTAGATTGGACAAGCACCTGCCATAGAGATTCCAGAAGATTCTGTGTAGGTCCTGAGGGCTGACACTGATTTTAAAACACATTCATCTACATCATTTATCCCCCTCCTCTGTTATGTTTTCCAGTTCTCACATACAGGATTTCATTTATTCCTCACAACTGCTTCTTCTGAGAGTTGGTCTGAGAAAGCCCCACTCTCCTGGCTTCTCATTGGGTGACAGGAGCCAGAAGGAAGTTGAAGGCTACCTAAGGCTGCACAGACTCCTCCTTTAAACTTTGCTTTATGCAAAATAATGAGTTTTACATTTAATTAAAGTTGAATTCTCTGATACAGGTTAGAAGTTTCCTTCTTTACTAACCCACCCAAAATGATCAGAATTGGATTTTTTAAATTCAGACCTTAAAAACAAAAATCTTGTAATCACGTAAATATTTAGACTTAAAAATAGCATTTCAGTATCTCTCCCCCGTTAGACAAGATGCATATTTGCCTGTTAGGATGAGGGTAGTGTTATGAGATCGGCTTTGTGATTTGGGACTCTTAATGTGATGGGGAATGAGAAACAGGGAGGTTGTTTTGGAGGAAAGAAAAGATGTATTTATAGAAAGGAAACCTGCATTCTCATGTCAGTACACTCCTTTCTACATTGATGACCTTGGACAAATTACTTCATCTTCTGGAGACTTAATTTCCTCTCTGCAGAGTTCAACAGGGTTGTTGTGGGGTCAGATAAGATTAATGTGTGTGAAAATACCTTGATAATAATTCAGTGTTATATTCCCATAAAGAGGAATTATTCAAATTGATAACATTTATCACTACAGGACTGCCAGGTGCTAGGATAGTTCTAGGTTTTCTGTAAATAGAAGGGTAAATAAGACAGAGTGTCCTGCCCTCCAGGAGCTTTAGTTTTTGTGAGTGTCTGGGATACCCAACCAGTAAAGTGTCTAGTGATCCTTAGCATCTCTCCCTCCCTGTGTTTAATGGTTCTTATCTCCTTCTGTGAGGTCTCTCTCTTTTGATGCAAGTATTCTGAGTTGAGCACAAGGGCCAAACTTTCCTTCCTTGACAGCTTGGCTTGATGTTGGAAACTGAATTTATCACAAACAGACTCCACTGAGAATCCTTTGGGAAGGAACCATCAACATTCCCTGAAGTAAGGCTATTTCTTTTTGGCTGGCTTTATACTTTAGCCATCCAAGTTAACCTTTTATAAAAACACAGTCATTACTAGAATATATGATGATTTTTCAGACTTTTGTTTCGCAAAATAAGGCAGGCCAGTGCAAAAGACTGTCTTTTCAGTAGTTTGGAAGCCTCCTGGGTCCATTACCAGTAAATGACCTCATTTAGTGAGAAACAACAGAATCTCCAATGCTTGGTCTTATTTTGACTTGTGAGTGTCACAAAGCCCTTGTGGGACAGTCTTTCACGACTGATTTCTTCATATTTTGTTCAGTTGCATTTTTATAATTGTAAAATCGGAGACGCTTTTGATTTTAAATGTTCCAAGAGTTGAGCGTGTTTATTTTACTTCCCTGATTTGTATACACACAGGCCTTTGTAAAGGTTAAGTTTTAATTGTTTTAAAGTTACTTAATGGAAGCCTGCAGAAAACACACACGTATGCGAAGTGTGTATTTATAAAACGTATGATTAGGTCATGCTTCTTGATCAGAAGAGGATATTCCTATCAGTGATTTGATTGTATGACCGTCTGGATCTAACCTTTTCAGTTCTGGATTTTCTGTTTGCCAGAGTTCTGACACTTGCTTTTTTCTTTTTTAAGTCGATTAGTATTTTAATAGTGCATTGCAAAGGACTTGGCCGTAGAACTATATTTTTACATGACAAATTACTTTCATAGTTTGGAAAAATTAATCCGAATGCCTTTTGTTCTGGCAATGCCAAATGATATATTTGAAGAAAGAATGTTTGCTACTACTCTGAAGAGTTCTGCTAATAAAATGAGAAGAATCTGTGGGAATGTGTGTGGAGAGCTAGTATATGTTTGTGTGCACCTTTGAAGTGCACACACAAATCTAAGGCTTTGATACAATGGCATGGGAGTACTACTTCACCCTCATGCTAGGTGGTGCTAAATGAGCCCAGATGTCCCTAATATAATAGAATAATGAGATAACTCAAATTATTTTTAAGTGGAGATTTTCTTTTCCACGTAGATCCGAGGGAAACTCTAAATCGATAAAAACACACATTGCTGTGCGGGGACTATACTTTTGTGTGAGTGGCATGGTACTCACGAAGGAGATGTTCTTGTAGAGGCAGAAGGTACACATCAGATGCTGAAGGAAGCTTTTTCTCATACATTCAGGAGATGATTGTTGCCTCTTGCCATGTACCAGGCCTGGGGTAAGACTGGAAAGGCAAACATAGGCAAAGCAGGACCTCTCTGCTGGGGCTCCCCAGGCCACTGGGGAGAGAGGAAGACATAAAACCTGAATGCATGGCAGTTTCACACATGATTGAAGACGGTGGCCGGAGAATATGGTGTTAATGAAAAGAGCTTTACTTTTGGGGAGAGAGAGTCTCAGGTTCTAATGCTGGCTCTGTTCCTTGTTCATTTTGTAAACTTGGGCATATCTAAAAAATATCTTTTAGTCTTTGCCTCCTCAAATGGAAAAATGGAAGGAAATTCTTTCTAGTCACAAAGCTGTTCTTCTGAGGATTGAGATAGTTATGTAAAACGTCTGCCTGTCTGGCACACAGCAGAGGCTTAATAAATGCTGACTGCAGAGCCTTCTCACTCTGAAATGGTAATGATTCCATTATGTTCCTCTCCCTGCTCTACAAATACCTTTGCATTTCCATGGAATCCCAAAGAAGGCTTTTGACCCCTTGGACTTGTTCACTAACAGGATACACCTTCCTCTGCAAAAGAAAATGTCGTTATTTGTGCATGTAACGGAGCGCAGAGGGGACGGTGAAGGAAAGGGCCCTCTGAACAGTGGCGGAATGAGCTCATAGATAGCGGGGTGTGATGTGGGCTGTTGGTATTGAGAGGGCACAGAGAGAAGGGACAGAAGGCCCAAAAGAGGCCTGTCTCAGTTTGGGGAATCAGGAAGTGGTGTCAGCTGGGTCTTGCCTAAGTTGTAGTTTTTTGGTCACTGAAAGCATAGCCTTTGGTACACCACCCCACTCACCTCCATGCACCCCTCCACGGTGACAGTACCTGCAGCTGCCACAAGTCCCATGTCTAGACTGTGACCCTGGACACAGTGAGCCGTGGTGAGGATGTCTCTTGCAGTCTACAGAGATTTCTATCAGGATGCATTTTAAACACTTGCTTCACACAATTCATCTCACACATGACTCTTGGGCAGAGTCAAGAAAATATTTTATTGTAGAAGATTAACATGTAAATCATTGCTTTGTTTATATATTGCTTATCCTGTGCTTATAGAATGATTATACCTTGCTTGTATAATGATAGATGTTCGAATGGGAATGGTGCTCTTGAGTTATCATTTCCGTGTGGAAATATTTCTTTCAGAAAGCCATTTTCAATTAATTTAAGTAAAGGAGCTTCTTACTGCCTCTGTGTCAGACACTCCTGAACACCACTCAGAGGCACTGGTCAAAATACACAATGCTGAGGTTATTTTTCATTTATCATTATGATTACATGTATATATAGTATAATTTTTACATTCTACTGAACAATTGAGACTTGGTTCTCTTTTTTTAACACTATGAATCTGTAAATTGATGTATGAAGATTATATTTAAGAAGATGTTAAGGACCCCCAACTTCCAAGTTTGGAAACACAGAAGATTTTCCTGTTAAAATCACATCATGTATGTGCAACATATATACATATAATCAATCACATTGGAGCAGAGAGAAGCAGGCACTAGAGTATACTCTGCAAGCTCTCCACATCTTAGTAAGTAGCTTCTGCACCAACATTCCACCCAACATAAAACAATAAGACCTTATTTTGCTACTTTAGAACATGTAAGAGAGATTAAAATTCTTTGGGAAATGGTTTAAAATATTTTTTTTACCCAAATAGGTAAGGAACCAGTCCAATAGTGCTGACAGCAATGGAATTTAAAGCTCAATTCTCATAATCTCCTAGTCCCGAAGGAATGCAAAGCAGACATCAGTTCAAGTCACAAGCTTGTAGCTGGGGATTTGACAAATGTTGATTTTTTACCATGTGCTAGGCACCATGCTAAGTTTTGTTCTGAGCATTTGGGATACTCTTTCAAAGAAGGCCTCGTCCCTACTCACTGAGCAATCTGGTGCGTTGACCTAGAGTCGCCCTTTTCCAGACTTGACTTATCCATCTGAGCGAACTGGAGAAGCTGGTTAAAAATCCAGGTTCCTGGGCCTGAGGCCTGGAGATCCTGATTTATTAAGTCTGTGATGAAGCCTGGGAATGTGGATGTTCAAAAGTTTCCAGGATTAGAGATCACTACCTGATAATTTTCAGGTTTTTTTCTGACCCAGAGACTCAGTGGTTTTCTAATTGTCTGGTTTAGAGTCACTTGTGAATTTCTAAAAGTATTTTTTCTATATATTTTGCTACATAGGAAATATTGCTCCGTTTAACCCAACTCTTCTAGGGGAACCTTCTGAGGGACCAGATGTCAAGGCTGGTTTCACTCTTGGTAGCCACCATCTCCTGTGTGGTTTCTTCACCATGTATCTGTATCTGTACATCGTTCTTGGTGTCCCCAGAGTTAATTCCCTAAAAGAGCAAATCACATCGTATTACTAGTCACCTATGGTTTGGATTCCTTGTCTTCCCTGGGTAAAGGCCATCCAAACTCTTTATCATGACATGTGAGATCCATGACAGTCTGGGTGTTAAATCATCACTCAGACCTCGTTCTCCAGCACCCACTCATCCTCAGTACCCCTGCTCCAAAGATGGTAAGGCCAGGCCTCTTGATACTTAGACCTCCCCACGCGGCTTACCCTGTACATAGAATATTAGCTGCTCACTCTCCATTTGGCAAACTCTTTTCCTTTAAGACACACAGGAATGGCACATTCCCTCCCAGTCAAAATTAGTCATTCCTTTCTCTGGGCTTCTAGGGCATTTTGTTTGTCCCTTTATTAGTTCCCTGTTGATGTTGTATTGAAACACGTCTGTTCACATGTCTGTCTCTCCCAGTAGACTCCAAAAACCTTGGTTCATTCATCCTGTCTCCCTGGTACTAACAATAGTGCTCAATGCCCCAGGTTCTGCGTAGATGTAATTGAATGAGTAAGCACGTAATTGTGCTGGACAGTCCTGGAAAACAAGAAGATCCATGATCTGGTGCTAGGGCCTGCTTCCTCAGAAGTGCATTTTCATTCCTATGGATTGGTTGCTCAATGGGGAAAAAATACAACCACCACCATTCTGCCTTACTCTAAGCAGGTTTGTCAGGCAAAAACCTCCTGGTTAATCCAACCCTGATCAGCATCAAGCTCTCCAAACCTCACATGAGGCAATTTCAGATGCCACACTAGAAGATCTGTTTAAAGAAGGAATAATTTTGCTTGATGAAATATCTTTCTTGGCACCGAGTGAAACCATCAGTTAAGTAGATGTTCACGCAGCTGTGGTTTCCATAAAATGAGAAATTCAACTCATCGCGTTAACTTTGTGTCTCTTTCTTGGCAGAGTTAAAGAGGGCAAAGCAAAGAACTTGTGACAGTGTTATGCATTTGCTCTCTTTTTCATGTTGTTGCTCTTCATTTATATTTTGTTTATTTTATCTTAGGCACATTATTTCCTGATGGAGACAACTGAGGAATGAGGGCCCTTCAGAGAGGAGAAAAGAAGGCTAGGAATCATAGCTCCTTAGTCACTCTTGTCTCCACAAAGCGGGATCCACCCTTGTCCTCATGATTTGTACATTGAATGCAAAAAAGAGCATGCAAAGATTACAATAAATTCTAAACTTGCATGTTTTAATGCCATCACAGTGGTGACAGAAGTTGGACTTCAAGTTCTTCTTGTTGGCCAAGAGACAATTCTAACACCTTGCTGCTTTTATGGTAGATTATTGATTGATGGAGAGAAGGGACTTGCTTGCAGGTAGGGAGTACGCAAGCACATATAAACACATTCTGGTCCCTCCTTACCCTTTTTTAGCAAAATTTTCAGTGGCTAAAAAGAGTACAAGATGGTAGAGCACATTTTGCTATGCCCCACCTTATCCCTTGGTCCCCTCTGGGCTATCTACTGGCAACACTTTCTATGCCAATAGGTGACCTGTGGATGACCTGAGATGACTTTTGATAAAGCACTCTGTTGAGTTCTAGGGGCGAATCACACCCCCCCTCCCCCCAAGGATCTTACAGCGTTAATTTATGGGGCTGTTTAGAAACAATATGCTTTCCTGATTCTTGAATCATGCTGGATATCAGTAAGGCCACATTCTCATCTAGGGGGATTAATAATAATAATAGTAGTCGTAGTAGTAGTCGTAGTAATAATTAACAGTGGTGATTGTATTGATTATACAGTTCATTTAGGATGCTGCTAATGCAGTTCATGTATATTATCACGTTTAAATATTCACAAAAACCCTGAATAAGAGGTTCTGTTTAGAAATACCAAAGGGAAAAAAAAAAAAGAAATACTGCTAATAAGCCCATTTTATACACAGGGAAACTGAAGTAGAGAGAATTGCATCAGATTGCTTATCTTATTTTGTAGCTGCAGTTAATTTGTTTTATAGGACAGGTGAGCACTGGGTAATTTCCAAAATCCACTCTGAATTTATTTTTCCATGCCTTAAGATCAAATTCCGGGGTGATTGTCCAGTAGGCAGCGTGTGGTCCAGCTTTCCATATTTGACTTTTTAATAGGTAACTATCTAAGAAGTCATTATTTGCTCTTTGCCATTTTTGAGTGAAAGCAGTTCTTGAGTCTGTCACTGTATTTCTGTAAAATGGGAAAATAGAAGAGTCATTAATTGGAATATAAAGTGTGACAGCTTCTAGCATATTTTCAGCACTAATGAAAGTCTGTGGGTAAGTTCCTGGTGATTAAGGAGCCAGGTATTGGAGAGCACACTCTCCATTTCTTGTCTTTACCCTTTCCCAGTGCTACTAATGAATAGTTAGATGGATTGATTGGAGATGCACCTCGTTTTCCCTGTGGATGTGTTAATGGACAATGGAATGACCAGAGGGCAAATAATAGCAGAGGGCGAGAGGCTTCTGAGAGAGTCTGGTAATGATGGAGAATTGACTGTGTTATAAATAGATCATTCTCTCCTTTTCTAAATCTGTGTAATTGCTCAGGCAGTAGATCCTGTTGGGTGAAAAAAGGAGCCAGAGGTGGGAAAGGCTGTTCCACGCTGATAATTTGAGCATAAGCCCAGTGCTTACAAGTCTTCACCCAGTCGAATTTGATTTTTGACTATCCCTCCCTTTTTGCTTTCTGCTGATGTCCTCATCTCTGCATGTATTCTCGTTGCGTTTTATGAATTTGGGGATTGTAATTAAGGCCCTGCAATCATTTGTCCTTCCTAGTTCTGTATAAATATTCTTAATTCTGTCTAAACTGAGTGATCCATTGCTTAATTCTTTCATTTCCCTTTATGCAGCTAGACCATGGCTGCTGTTGTTTCTCTGTTCTTTGGTCGCCATGCGCCCATCATCTGTCATGAGACTACTGTGGATGGGGCAGTGTAAGATGATTTCTGAGTTGGGGTAGTCTGGATGGGCTCATGGATGGGGTGGTTTCTGAAGGCAGGCTCTGTGCAGGCGTGGTGACAATTTAGTGAGTGGCTCCCCAGCTCCAGGACCACATGAAAACAGCAGCGCTCTTTGGCCCTCTGTTGAATTCTGTGTTATTTCTATCTATGACAGTGGCTGAATTGGGTGGAACCAAAACATTTCATCTCTGGAGTTTACAACTGAAAAGTGATCAGGCCACGTGAAAGAAACTGAAACATACCAGTGTCAGTCTTGCTGGAACTGGCTGCCTGGTCTCTTTGGAGCACGTGCATCTGTAAAGGATCAGCCTGTGACCCAAGGTCACTCTTCCCTCTCGTCTCCAAGTGGTGAACTCACTTGGATTTTCTGTTGGACTTCAATGTTGGTATGTTTTACAATGAGCGAATCATTTTAAACACAGTCCCATTCTGTTTAATTCATATTTCTTTATTAAACAAGATACACTGTCTAGAACCACTACTTTGAATCATCTTTGATGACTCCCTTTTACTCATTTTCAACTGTTCTATCACTAGTTTTATGCATCTTTCAAAAATTCTGTCCTTCTTGCCCTTTTACTTTGACTCTATTGCAGTTCAACCCAGGTAGGACTTTCCTCCTCTGATCTGCACACCATAGCTACTCTTCCTCATTTTCATGCTGATGATACTACTTTTCATTATTCACAGGGTCAAGTCTAAACTTTTAAGCTTGACATTCAAGGGCATTCTTTCCGTGGCTTTCCTTTATCTTCCCTAAGAAACTTAATCTTCTCTTCTGAACTAAATTTAGGGTGAGCCTTCACTTTTATCTTTATCATAATCTCATTGTGGTGTAAAATTTTACCTAGTGCTTTATGGCCATTGTCTGTGAGCTTATTTAAGGTTAAGGCCTTGCCCAATGAATGTTTGAGGGGTTAAACTGAATTCAGGTATCTGACTCCAACCTACCTCTGAAATTTACAGCACAAATCTCATTCCCTCAACATATACTACTTCCTATCATTTTAAATATTGAGCAAATTAATATTAATAAAGTTTGCAGAAATAACTCTTAGGGATTTGAATTTTAAAGGTATCTAATAGAAGCTTCCTTTGTTCCCTCTGCAGAACACTTTGTCAAGGCAGTGCACTCTTGCTTTGAAAACAGGAAGGTAGAACATTCCACCAGCATCATGAACCCTCTGTTTATATTTGTAAAATCTGTAGTCTTTCCAGGCCTCTAGGCAAGAGCAAATAGAAATAATCAGAGGCATTAGACTTGATTATGTTGAATTGGATTCTTATAACTGAGGCTTGATAGCGAAAATTAGTGGTGTGCTGGTTTATACTGAAAGAGATGCTTGCTATATTGCAAAACCATAGACTCCAGCTTGCTGGAATCTTTGAAGACATCTGGATGCTTTGAAAAATACAACAATCACATGCTTTTTATTATCTCCATAATTATATTCTTTCAAAAAGGGAGCTGCGTTTAACGACAGAGGGTGGGGGTAGTGGGAAGGCCTTGGAGTTTGGATTCAGATGGATGGATTTGAATCTGGTTCAGCCAGCTAAGGTAACCTGAGCGTGTTTCTTCATCTTTGTGTCTACTTCCTCAGTTTTTAAATAGATGAAAAATAATACACATCTCTTAGGATCACTGTGACAAATAGATTAGTAATGCCTGACAGACATCAAGTACTAGCAAGCATTAGCTCTCTTCCCTTTTGCACTCCAACTTGGAATAACGTGAGTGCTGTGGTTTATAAATGCCTGTTCTTTTCCTGCATAGATAAGGCAATTCTGTAATACTGTGTCAGTGTTTCCCTACAAGATCTCTCTGTGGGGCCACCATGCCTCATGCCCAGTTTCTCCATGATAGTATTTATGTCTGGGGTCCAGAAGAGGAAACGACATCTTAGAAATAGTTACCACTCTGTCTCAATTAGGACACTCACTGTTGAAGAACTCTTAAAATCACTTTGCTTTCTGGGAAAAAAAGAAATCTTTTCAGCAGTCTTATCTCAAAAACAGTGGGTATCATGAATTATTAGAAAGGAATTACCCAAAGAGAGTGCTCTTAAAAACAACTGCCCACAGAGGAGTCTGACTTATCAACAGGCAAGAAAAAAGAATTTTTCTACTAAATTTTAGCTTGTCACTATAAACATGAAAACAGCAACGCTCATAATATATTCTGTGGGGAGGATGCTGTGAGTGTTTCCACCAGGTGAAATTCTCAAGTAAGAGCTTCTAAGAAGGAGCATTAACTCTTTAAGAATGCTAGGGAACGTCCAATAAGAAACAGGTAAACAACAAAATGGAAGCTGTTACAGAGACGGAAGCAAAAAAAGGCAAATCACGTAAATAATTTTATTGCAGACCACATTGTGGAAAATGTGATGGGATGTGAGACACATTTCATTTAGCATGAATGACCAATGTAATTATAATTGGCTAATGAATATGTTTTCTTTTTTCTGCATAATATTAGTGCCATCCAGAGTTATGAAGGTGTTTTTCATATCAAAACCCCACAACCGTGCAGAATTATATTCATAGACTTATTTTCTGCTAAAAAGTCAATGTTGTTTCAGCTTCACTTAGATTTTGGTTTAAAGGTTTGTCTGCAGTCTGGAAACACATGTTAGCAGATAAAGAAGGATCTATAACGACATGATTTTTTTTTTTACCCTTAACAAACCAATATTCAAGCTTACCCTTGATATATTTTTCTTCGTGTGGAAATCTTGATCGTCTCATATAAAATACTTTGGAAATTTGGAAGGGGTTTCATGGGGAAATTGTAGCATTTCCTTCATTAGCGATTTTTCGGGTAACATGAATAATTATCCTGATGGCTTCTTCTTTTTTTTTTTTTTAACGGACAATAAACAGCATATATTTAGAGTGTACAATTTGGTATCCTGATCTCCCAATTCATCCCCCCCAACCCTCCCCACTTTCCCCACTTGGTGTCCATGTGTTTGTTCTCTACATCTGTGTCTCTATTTCTGCCTTGCATTTCCTCTTTCATAGTTGTTAGCATTTGCCTTATGTATTGAGGTGCTCCTATATTGGGTGCATATATATTTATAATTGTTATCTCCTCTTCTTGGATGGATCCCTTGATCTTTATGTAATGTCCTTTCTTGTCTGTTGTAACATTTTTTATTTTAAAGTCTATTTTATCTGATATGAGTATTGCTACTCCAGCTTTCTTTTGATTTTCATTTGCATGGAATATCTTTTTCCATCCCCTCACTTTCCGTCTGTATGTGTCCCTAGGTCTGAAGTGGGTCTCTGGTAGACAGCATATATATAGGTCTTGGTTTTGTATCCATTCAGCCAGTCTGTCTTTTGGTTGGTGCATTTAATCCAGTTACATTCAAGGTAATTATCCATATATATGTTCCTATTACCATTTTCTTAATTGTTTTGTTTTGTTTTTGTAGGTCCTTTTCTTCTCTTATGTTTCCCGCTTAGAGAAGTTCCTTTAGCACTTGTTGTAGGGCTGATTTGGTGGTGCTGAATTCTCTTAGCTGTTGCTTGTCTGTAAAGCTTTTGATTTCTCCATCGAATCTGAATGAGATGCTTGCTGGGTAGAGCATTCTTGGTTGTAGGTTCTTCCCTTTCATCACTTTAAATATATCGTGCCACTCCCTTCTGGCTTGCAGAGTTTCTGCTGAGAAATCAGCTGTTAACCTGATGGGAGTTCCCTTGTATGTTATTTGTCATTTTTGCCTTGTTGCTTTTAATAACATTTCTCTGTCTTTAATTTTTGTCCATTTGACTCCTATATGTCTTGGCATGTGTCTCCTTAGGTTTATCCTGCCTGGGACTCTCTGCACTTCCTGGACTTGGGTAGCTATTTTGTTTCCCATGTTAGGGAAGTTTTCAACTATAATCTCTTCCAATATTTTCTGGGGTCCTTTCTCTCTCTCTTCTCCTTCTGGGACCCCTACAATGCGAATGTTGGTCCGTTCAACATTGTCCCAGAGGTCTCTTAGGCTGTCTTCAGTTCTTCTCATTCTTTTTTCCTTATTCTTTTCCACATCAGTGATTTTCACCATTCTTTCTTCCAGGTCACTTATTCGCCCTTCTGCCTCAGTTAATCTGCTATTGGTTCCTTCTAGTGTATTTTTCATTTCAGTTATTGTGTTGCATATCTCTGTTTGCTTGTTCTTTCATTCTTCTAGGTCTTTGGTAAACTTTTCAATCTTTGCATCCAGTCTTTTTTCAAAGTCCTGGATCATCTTCACCATCTTTCTTCTGAATTCTTTTTCTGGAAGGGTGCCTATCTCCTCTTCATTTAGTTGTTTTTCTGGGTTTTTATCCTGTCCCTTCATCTGATACAAAGTTCTCTGCTTTTTCATTTTCTCTATCTTTCTGTGGCTGTGGTTTTCAGTTCCACAAGACGAAATACTGCTGATACTGCTTAATACTACTGTCTGCCCTCTTGTGGAGGAAGCTATCTAGGAGACTCCCATCCTGATGGCTTCTTAAATTTGGTCTCCTATGACAGGCATGCAAACAAGCTGGCTTGTTACTGCCCCCTCTCGTTTCATGTGTCTTATTTCTAGATTATTAATGGGATTTCTATGAAAATACATAGCACATTCCTGAAGAAATGAGTATTCAGATGGTTATTCATCCTTAAGTTACAGAGAGACTTGTAAATAATGAAACATGGAGAGAAATCTCTCATTTCATTTAATGGTAGCTTGGCTGTGATTGTGACTCCACCTTTTTATCAGAACTGCTAGCAAGAAAATGAAAGGATTGAAACTTCATGTCCCACATTTCCTTCTCGCTTCAAGATTTAGAGCACATTGCTGATGGAGGAGTGCTAGTTGGTATCTGTGAAATGTGGTGAAGAGGGACCATTAGGCCATAATTGAAGGAACAGGATTGTTTGGAAAAATTAGGAAATGGAGGTAGGATGGAAGTTTAAGAAGAGCATGGACATACCACTGGTAGAGATAATATTCTAGAATCTCCTTTTATGCCTACAGTAGCTGTTAGGCTTCTCCAATGGATAGTAATTGAGAATTCATTAAAAAATGCAATGTTTGCCTTTTTTCATGTCACTCTGTGATTTAACTCTCTCGAGCCCAAGTGATAGCAGTAGATGCTCTGGTGTCACCTCCACGTGTCCTGTTTAATGGGAGGGGTTAGGAGGGGAAGTATCTTGTGGTCATGGGCACATCTAAACATGACTCCAGGTAGAGTGATTGTTCAGTGTTGGAATTAGGTGGGTCTGAGTGGGTTTGAATACCAGCTCTACTACTACCCACCTGTGACACTTGAGACAAATTATAAATTTTACCTCAACCTCCTGTATAAAATGAAGATGTTCATATTTTATAGAGTTCTTATAACGATTAAGTGAAATAAGCTATGCAAAATATTATGCATGGTAGGATATTAGTCTGTTGTTAGTGCTAATTACCACTATATCTTAAGTCCTTTAATGGATGTAGATGAGTGCATGCATGAATGAATTCATGTGTATGTTCTTCCTTGAAATCCCTAAAACATTCATTTTATTTAGGATTGCACTGGACCCTAATGGAATAACTAAAGATTTGATTTGATTATTACTAGAGAGAAAGCATGCTGTAAAATGGAAACTTGAAGATGGGAACTGTTTTTCATGATCCTTTCCATTTTAGTAATTCCTATTTTATTTCTTAAAGCTTTCAGTTTGGTTATATCATTTTGCTTTCCTATCTCCTGTAGTAGGTAGATTTATGTGCAGTTATAATAATGTGCAATTATTGCTATCTCAAAGATTCCCAGAGAGGAGGATGAAGTGGGGAAGGTCATGCCCATTTCTGTTTTGTGAGGCTGTGTATCAAAAAGTCATCTTATCAACAATTGGTGCCATGAATTGGACTGGACAAGCAGTGTGGGATCATAAAAGGATCAATAGGCTGGTGGGCAGAAGGTCTGAATTCTGTTTTTATTCTGTCTCTAAAAAAAAATCTTTGATTTTTGTCAAATTACTCAACTGTCTTGAGCCTCAGTTTCTTCATCTGTTTTAGACTGCGCAGTTCTGGTAAATCTCTAATTCTCACAATCTAGGGAGCCAGCATTAGTGATTAGGAGCTAGGCTCTGGATCTTGTCTGCTTGGGCTTGTAGCTGCCTTCACTGCTTCACAGCTCTGGCACCCTGGCAAGGTACTTAATCTCTATAAGCCTCACCTTTCTCATCTGTGCAGTGGGGATAGCAAAATTAAAACCTCCTTTAAAAAGTTACCGTGAGGATAAACAACAAGTCCCTACTGTTTAGCACAAGAAACTATATTCAATATCCTGTGATAAGCCATAATGTAAAAGAATATGAAAAAGAATGTATGTATAACTGAATCGCTTAGCTGCACAGCAGAAATTAACACATTATAAATCAACTATACTTCGATACAATGAATTTTAAAAAAAGAAAAAAAAACAAACCCCCCCAAACCAATAACAAACCAAAGAAAAAGCATGTTAGTAAAAAGGAAAAATAAATATGTCATTGAAATAAATGTGAGTAGATTTAATTCACACATTAGTCAGAGATTCTCAGAGTTGATAAAGGAAATAAATGAATATTATGCTATTTATAAGAGACATCTCACCCCTATTAAAAAACTATACCTGAAGTTCTAAAATAAAATAATGGAAGATTATACCACACAAGGAGAAATTAACAGAGCAAACAAATAGACAGCAACCAAAACTCCACCATCAACAACAACAGTAAAACAGAAATATGCCAAAGAAAAAGAAATTGATATAGCAGTGGCAACATCCAGTAAACTAGAAAACAAAGTAAACACTAAGAATTACAGAAAGGAAAATATAAGTCATGTGTAATGCCAAATACTGGTAATAACCACTAATATTATTTGCATATGTTTTTCTGTATTTGCAAGTCTATTAAATATGTTTTTATTTTAAAAAAAAAGCCAAGAGGATTAAATGAGGTAATACATGTGGAGCGTTTAGCACAGTATCTGGTGCAGTTATGTGCTCAATAAATATTAACAAGTCTTCCAGCATGGCTTATTCAAAAAAAGGTAAGGCAGGTATCACTGATGTTTTGGAAAAGCAGTAGACATTAATGTGTCCCTGAGTTATTGACCCAACAGCCCAAGTCATGCTTTTCAAAGTTACCAAGGGCAGATGATCACAGAGGAACATCCCACAGGCCTCTTCAGTGAGGGCTGTGGTCCCTCTCGCTCCCTCTAGGAGCTCAGCCAATATTTCACGAAGATACTGTTGATGATTCTGCCATAGCATGGAATTTCCTGGTGCAGACATGTAAGACACAGAGACCTTTTGGTTTATGGAGCGATTTAGAAGGCTGATCATGAAACCTTTGATGTGAGGGAGCGATTCCAGAAATCCTTCCAAGAGGCCTGCACTGCTGTAACTAATGAGTCTTGTTGCTCATATATCTGATGCTTCTGCCACTGTATTATGTCCCTGAAAATTTTATCAGCCTAACCTCTAGGATCTAGTTTTAGAAGACACTGCAGGGGGAATGGCATTTCTGGATGCAGTGCTCAGGCTGGGACTCTCACATTACATTTTAACTAGGGGATTTTTTGTAAATTAAATACTTTCAGGCACCACAGATAGTAAATAAGGCATGGGATACAGAGAGAGAAGCCACCTTCCACCTGTTAGCTCTTTTCTTTTGATTTGGGTAAGAGTGTACAGGTATCTGCATTGGTCATTGTTACAAAATGCACATCCATTCTCCTTTGCAGCATTCAGAGAGAGCAAAAGGATGCAGTGGGTATTGCAGTGATAAAGGTTTATTGGCCACAAAACATGAAATCAGGAGGAGATGTGATGATACAATCTTCTTAAGGATGCAAACAGGGTGTTTAGTGGTGGCCGACTTTTAAATGCTTGTGTGTGATGATCCACGTGCTGTCTCTTCTCTCCCTCAGCGGGCTCTGCCACTGAGACCATCTAAGGGTCCCTTGTTGAACCCTTTGGGACGACGGCTGCCTGAATCATACTTTTATCCTCAGATTCCAGCGCTGATCAGGGATATAATAGGAATTTAACAAATATTTGTGGTGTAAAGGGGTGAGAGAGGGAGGAGGAAGGAAGCAAAAATTGAGAGAGAAGGTAAAAAATAAAGATGATTTTAGCTTACCTCCAATAGGTATTTATAAGAAGTTTTGTTGGTGGTGGATCTGCATTGTAATTTTGGGAAATGGATAGAGCCGTTTTGTCCTATTGAAGACACAGCATAACAGAGGACTTTTGAAGTGCATTAAAACACAGCTCTGCCTATGTGCTTGATCCAGTTTTATATTCATCAGCTTATAAGGTAGGGCAGATATTTTCAAACGTGATTTTGAGCATTTCAATTGAAAAGAAAATCTCATGGGGGACAGAAAGCCAAGCCTTCCTTCTGGTTTTCATTCTCAGGTAGAAGAAAGGGCAGGAAGAGAGTAGGGATGCTTCCCTGGCAGTCCAATGGTTAAGACTCCGCACTTCTAACACAAGAGGCCCGGTTTCGATCCCTGGTCTGGGAACTAAGATCCCAGATGTCATGTGGCACACACACAAAAAAAAAAAAAAAAATAGAAGAAAGGGGGAACCATTTTATGTTTTTCTTTTTCAAAGAGCTGAACTTATTAGAGGGCTTCACTATGCTGTGCAAGACACCACATACTTTTAAGTGAAAAAAGATTCATGATTGAGCCAGAGATCAGCAAATATTTATTGAAATCCCAAATACCAGAAACTTCTAAGTGCTAATTTAGTGTTCTTCCTGTGGGATTTAATAAACTGTCATCTTGCAAAAAAGACATTGTAGAAGATAAACATTTGTCAGGGTACAGACGCCCTTCCTACAGAGTGGAAGTATTATGTCCTTCATTTCCTGATATATTAGTGCACCTAAGAGATACAGTCCAGGATGTACTACATTTTCATTTTTTTCAAAGCTTGCCAGTGGCATACAGATGACCTGAGGTTTTATCAGACCGCTTCTATGTGGTTTGAATACCTATTTCGAATCCTCCACCTCTTTCCTTAACTGAATCCTGACTTTCCAGTTAGAGCTGACAATGAATTCAAGTCACCTAATTGGGTTGAGACTCTTCCCCTCTTAAAATTGTGATATTTCTACCTGATTCATTATTCGTAAAATTTAATTCATTGACTATGACCAAACAATCAGCATTGTGAATATGCGTGTGGTGTTTAACTAATCCGAGGGATGGTTATGTTTCTTTTGCCATTCCTTTCTGAATTTAAAGACAGAGAGCTGCTGTTATGAATTTCAATCGACTCGGCCAAGTTAAGAAAAGAGTTCTACATCACGACTGGATGGCTGCTGAAGTCTGATTCTGAGGTCCTTTTTCCCTTAAGGTGGCTCGCTGTCCTGCAGTCAGAGGTGGTGCTCTGTACTGCATCAGCTTCACACGCTCTCACCCATCGGGTATACATCACACCCGCAGAACACACTGATATGGATTAAAGACCTGTAACATCATCTAATAATGCCTTTCTAATGGAGATAGGCATCATTCTGGTAATGTAATTGTGGTCCTTAGAGACTTGGTATACTAGTTAGAAATTTGATTTTACTCTTTGTGTAAAAGCTATCTTTATTGAAAGGGAGGGAGGGAAAAATCTAAGAGTGGTGAGGTATTGAAGTCTTTTCACGTCAGAGTTTGCAGTAGATTCGGATCTTGAGCTATGGGGCCAAAGGAGGTTAGCAGCCCTCATAATTGTGCTGTACCTTCAGAAATGAACTAGTCCGTATGTCAGAATATACTTAAATTCCTATGAGATGCTGCAGGTGAACAACATAACTACAAGGGTGAGTCAAAAATTATCCACATTCTGGTTATATTAAAACTTCCATAAATTCTACAGCCAGAGTGTGGATAATTTTTGACTCACCCTCATATCTCTTCCCTATCCAAAATCTTAAAATGAACCTCGTAAGGAGAGAAGAAAATGGGAAGAAACCCAACTATTAAAAATTAGAAAAGTGATGACTATTAATACTTTTAATAATTAGCAGAAGAAATAAGCTTAAAGATATATGCATGTTTTTACTTTCTAGCAATGAGATGTTAATACAATATAGACGGCATGTAATTAAGAAATTCACTATTAAGTTGATAAATTCAGTCTTGTGAATAGAGAAGATTTGTACTTATGTAAAATTGTCTGGAATATACAGGTGATTCTCTTAAAATTAAAGCAATGATAAGCAGTGCTGTCTGGACGTTTATAATTTTTTTAAAGTTTCGTATCCTAGAGACAGCTCTATGGATTTCATCCGCAGTATTCGCTATTCTAAGAGAATGCCCACTGGGTGGTTGAAAATTAAGTGTACATAGGTGTGTGCATGGTATACTAATTTTATTGGTAAGAGCTTCATTTTAGATATTTAACTTACCTTTTGACAAGCTCTATCCTATATCCCAAATACCCTGTTTTCCTTCCCTAAATTCACCTACAAGTAGTGCACTATTAATTTTAAAAAGTTAGTGATAAAATTCTATTGCTAAAAATATCGTAGCTTTAAAAATGGAATCATAGCCTGAGCTTGGTCTGGGGACCACACATGTTCCTTGGAGAAGATCCATTTTCAACCCTGTATGCTGCATATGCTTTCCTTGGCAGGTGTGTGCCTATGCTTAGAGGCACTTGTAGAAAATGATTAAGTTAGTCCTGGAGGCAGACTCCTTAGGTTTCAGATCCCTCTTCTTCCTTGAACTTGGTTGCCTTCGGTAGGTTACTTGTCTCTCTGGGCCTTAATTTTCTCAACTAGAGCATGGAGATAATGTCTACTGCATAAAACTTTTGAGAGGATTAAATGAGTTAATACAGTGTTCTCAAAACAGTGCCTGGCATGTAGTATATGCACATTAAACTAATAACTGTCAGTATTCCTTATGAATAATGCTTTACTAGCACAATTTCTCTACCTTTTATAATTGACCTTGTAAATGACTTTAACTCTTCCTGTTTTCTAAGCGATAAACCCCCTAAAAAAACACAGACCCTCTTACTTGATGGGAAGCTTAAAGCCATAACTAATTTAGAGTGTTCTTTTTTAAAGCATTTTTATGAGGTAGTTCTGTTACTACTTTGCTGATTCGTTGAGAGCAAGGTTTGTATCATATTTATCTTGAAATACCTCCATAGCTCCTAACCGAGTATTGAATCAAGTGATGAATGAATTTGCTTAAATGATTTCTTCCTTAAGTTTACAGCATTATGACTATGAGGTATTATTAGTAGGGTACCTGGATTTTCAAAATGGAGATGGGCTACTTAATGTCCCTACACAGACCCAGAAGGGGTGTGTGTGTGTGTGTGTGTGTGTGTGTGTGTGTGTGTGTGTGTATGTTCAGTTGGGTTATGACTTTGTCATTTTGTAAGCAGAACAAGAGGCAAGGGGCTCTCCTTTGGCCCCAGAGTTGTTTTCAGGTCTTTTAGGGAATTAGTGTTTTCACCCTGAAACATATATCCTTGCTTCAAAAATTAATTTAAAAAGTAAGTAAATGAGAACGAACAGAGAAAACAAACTGGGTGTTTAGAGGGAGGGGATTGGAGTCAAGGGAATGGGCAGGTACTTAGCTGATTTAAAATGAGAAGTAGAGCAATGGCCGATGTTCCTGTATAAATGTCAATATGCATTATTAAATGAAATAGGGGTAAAATATAGACTGTCAGAAGCATTTTTCTTCTAGAGACACAGGCAGAATTGAAATGCACTTTCAAAGCAGAAGACTTTTTCAGTGTTTCTTCAGTCATTTTCTGTTTGAAGCTTTAATTACAGTGCTCCTTGCTACCTAATGCTTTCAGTTTAAAATCACATCACAAGAAAGAGGGGAAGATGCAGTTGCTCAGATAAATAGCAGCCGTAGCATCAGAGTCAAGGTGTTTATTCATCGGTGAGTTCCTGCTACATGATTCCCTTCCAGGTCAACGTTTTGTTTTTCCAGTGCTTTTGCATCCTGTAGATTGGGTAGTGTTTCTCTAGAGTGATCACTGTGATGCTGCTATTGCCACAGGAGTTAATCACATTTAAGGAATAAGGTAATATGAAATAAAGGAAATAGTTATTCCCATCACTTTCTCTGGATCTGGTAATGTGGGTGTCTAGTGGCTTCCTAGGAGTTTAGTGTCCTCATCAAAGAAACCTGTATTTAAAATATATTTATGCAGCCAGATAAATACACGTAAAAGCACATGCATACACAGATATGTACACATGAATATGCATACACATGTACACACATATATAACTGTCATAGTTACTCCTGCTGAAGAATTTGTTACTCAGCCTAGCTGACACATGCTTTTTGAGCATGTGCTCATCCTAGCAGTACAGAGATGCAGGGGACTCAGCCCTTGTCTCAAGCTGTTCACAGTCTGGTGGTGGATGGACAAGAGGGCAGGCTGGGATGGTGGGAGGTCTGCAGAGGTCTGGAGGCAGAATAGAAGTGGGGCTCATTTTCCCTCTAGGAGTCTGGGAAGGCTCCACAAGGGTGTAACCTTTAAACTGATCCTTGACAAAGGAACAGGAATTAGCTCAGCAGATAAGCAGTGTGAGGTCTCCCGGGCAAAGTAAGTAATCACTTTGGGGCTAAATTTACACGGAAATGAATATGAGTTCTTTTGTTTCCAGGTAGTTCAGCTGTCCTTTGAATACACTGCCCAGAGGGAAGGGAGCCAGGGGGCTAAACCATAGTTGCATATAATAAAGATTATATATGCTGTGTAATGTATGTATATATACATATATGTGTAATGTATGTACGTATGAGTACATGTAATGTAGACGTTGTTTATAAAGTCTTTTTACACATTTTTTTTCTTTTCACCTCTTAGCAGCTCAACGAGTTAGAGGAATAGGATCATTATTTTCCAGGTAAGAAAGGGGAGGCTCCCAGAAGTGCTGTCACTTGCTCAGGATCATGTGGCTCAGTTTCCCTCCAGGGATGTTCTTGGGACTCACCACTCTTCCCCAGGTCTGTGCTGCCCTTTGCCACCCTGAGGTTAGATGTCAGGTTATAGGTTAGATCTCAGACCCTGGGCTTCCCCTGGCATCAGCAGCCTGTCTCCATCATTCTCAATTCATGTCGGATGGACAGGGCTTTTTATCTGTCTCAAGAAGCCCATAGGATTTGAGCAAAAATGTTGACATTCTTGCATCTCTGCCAGAGCTGCTCCCTTCTCCCCCGGAATTTCAGCAAATCTCTCCATGCTGCTTCCTCATTTCCGTACTTCAAAGTGTTTCTGCTAGACAGACAGACAGACAGACAAGTCCTAGCTCTGACTCTTCAGGGATGCGTGGGTTTAGTTCTTTCTTTCTAAAGTTTTACTTGTCTACCGGATGTGGCTCTGTACCCACCCATGTGAAACAATTTTGTTTTTCCTCATTTTTTAGGTGAGACAATGTGAACATACGATTACTTGAAACTAAGTCCAGGATCAGGAAGCACGAAGGAGAAAAACATCTTAACCTATCAGATTTAGAAATGATATCACACACCAAAAACTGACTCCTAATAAAGACAGCCTTCACACGTAGAATCCATGCTATGTGACAAGTAATTTGTAACAGCTGAAAAAAAAAAGTGATTCAAGGGAAGAAAATTGAAAGGTGCTAGGTGCAGTGTGACTAGTCTGCTTGCTCTTGAGTTCTGAGATGCTTGTGAGAAATTTTAAAAAGTAAATGAAGAATGTTCTTTTCTCTCCTTTTTTTTCTACAATTAGATCTTTTTGACTATGAAAAAAATGCAGAAGAGCAATTACTCCACTACTTTAATTACTCTCCTAATTATAACGATAACCTGTGACATTATCATAATTCCCAAACCAGAAAATGCAAGCTCCAGATTGCACCAATATTTGGTCATTTTACCTTGTTAACAGCTCACTGTCAGTGCGTGGAACACTACAGTTTTTTTTTCCCCATTACCTTTCTGATGCACAGTGGATATTTCTTTGCCTGCAAAGGTGATATTACATTCTGTCTAACCTACTTCTGCTCCACCACCCTGTGATTTCAGTGCAGCTTTTTAACATCTCCTCACCGTTTCAGAAGCCATCTCCTGAGCAGTATGTAATTCTCCCCTGGCTGTTGGATGGTAATGGGAGCTGTGCGTGTCTGGAGAGGGAAGTGCACAGCCTGGGGTGAGAAAGTAGCTATTTATCAAGGTATCTTACAATCTCAGTTTATGTTGTTGTAAAACGTTACCATGCATGTTCTGTGAGATTATATCCGCTAGGAATTTGTCAGCCATTGTCAACATTACTGTAAGGAATAGGATGTGTTTTCTTCTAGTCAACGGAATTTTATTCTGCATTTCTTTGCCCTCGTTTTCAGAGACTGACTACCAGAGACGCTTGCTTAATGGTGCCATCTGGTAGATGATGAATTGTGCAGAATGAGTGCTGGAAATATACTAGAACACTCACAGAACCCTGGCAGGTAGAAGACAAGGCATCCTGATACATGGCTCTTGCCTGTGTGGAAATTCTCTTCCAGTTATTACAGCAGATGATGTTGTTGACAACAAGTAAAGCTGCAGATAGGCCGCCTAGTATGCAGTGATAAAGTAGGAGTGAGATCACATAGAATCACACCAGAAGCCTTTCCAAGTAGAATGGCAAATTTCCCTTATTTTAAAATGTATAATAATATAGCCCTGAAAATCATTAGTTCTTTAAGACAACCCCAGCCTTGGGTAAAACTACAAAATTGTTGCGGGTTGTGGCTCTTGTTGTGTTTGTATTTTGTGGCTGTTGTTTGGCTTTAGTGCCCGACAGTTCCAGAGCTCCCCATCCTCACTTCTGTAGGACACTTCTGTCGCCATATTTCTTTTCTGTCCTCAAGCTCTCTTACCAATAAAACTGGTCTCAAGAAAAGTTGGAACTCGTTGCCACTACAGTGAATATGACTGACACCAATGCTCCGTGTTCGTTCTCTGAAAGTATTTACATTTTAAAACTATAAGTAAGGCCTTGGACTAAATGCAGATAGTTTCTGAAATGGAATGCTTGGAGCAGCTACTGAACAACTGGGAAAAAGTGTTCATGGGAGGAAAGGCATCATTTCCTTCTGAAAGTTACTGCACGCATCTTGAGTCCATCTGATTCAGGTTTCCAAAGGGACATTTCATTTCACTTAGATATGGATATTTCTGAAATTCAAACCAAAAGAAATTGGAATGTAATGTAAACAATGTAAATTTTTAATATGATTTCTGGATTTTCCACGGAGGACGTATGGCAGTTGACATCAAGAAGACCAAGTTTGAGTGCAATCTTTACCGTTTTTTTGGCTGTGAGGCAGGTTATTTGACTTTCTGGAAATATAGTCTCCTCCTCTGTAACCTGAGGTGATAATACTAACTCATGGCCTTGTTCTGAGAATCAGATGAGATGATATAAATATCGGAGAGGGGGAGAGAGTAGATGGGTGTATAATGTCAGCTACTTGAGGCTAGTTCCCAACTCTCAACCCTACTCCAACATTTTTTTTCTTTATTCAAAATGCAAGATCTCTGATTTAGTTCATAATTGTCATAAAGAGTGTGATGCTTATGGGCATCAATTATTTTCCTGTTCTTTAGGCAACAACAGTTCAATAACAGGAAAGAATGCCATCACATGATTGCATCATGTTCTTCAAAATGAAATCTATTGATGGTTGAACAGTATAAACAACAAGGAACATGATCAGTCAGAGTGACCCAGGGGAAATGGCCCAATGAAATTAAACAAAGGAAATTTTATACTGTGAGGAAAAATCAATGCATTGTAACAGAACCTGGCAAGGAGAGACAAAGCTTTGAGTCCCAGAGACCCAGAGGTCACTGAGAAGCTGTGTGAACTAGAACCTGGGCTTCTTGTTTTGCGTTTTTGAAGACTGTTGTCACTGCGTTCAATATAAAGATTAGTAATAAAGAAATGTGTTTTTATATTTTTTTTCTTAAATAAAGTTAGATAGCTAGAAACATCTATAGGACATCTAGTTCTTAAGAGAAACACATACCATTTTTTGAGAATTATGGTTTTCTGAACACTGTTGCCTTACTCAATGTAACCATTACAGAAGACTTATGGAATATGAATTATTTCATAATTACAGTTACACAGAAGTAACATCACAGCAGTTACCAGGGCCACACAACCAGGAAGTGATGAGATTGGAATGGGACCTGCTCAATGTGACTCCAAAGTCTATGCCATTTAACAAATGCCACATTCCTTGAATGCTTCCCAAGGGTACTTCTTTTGTGACTGACATCATTCAGATTTTCTGTTACCTCCAAATCCTAGTACTTTATATGATCTTGGGAAAGAGAAACAAAAACAGAGAGAGTTGGACTTCTCTCTCGAAAAATATGAAATATTACATGTATTTCCTTCAAGGTGGAGGATGTATCTGATATTTATATGTAACGTCATAGATGATAGTTGACTCTAAATCTCAATGAAGATACTGGAGTTGAAAGGAAGACAGTGTTGATACAGGTAAAAGTCCCAGCATGAAAAGGCCCTTAAAAAAAGTACTCCTACGTTTGACACCTGAATGGATAGCTGGACATCAGGACATTGATCCCTTTCCTTCAGTTGATCATAAGATGATGTTATCAAGGGAAGTACAGGGCAGGCAGGGGGGTTCACTCTTCAGTGTGCTGTTTTCAGTATTTACATGGTGGAAAACCAAAGTGGCACTTGGCAACCTGCTCTTTTCTGCCTGTATATGGAGAATATTGTAGCCAAATGACTTTTTTTTTTTTCGTGTCTCATGGATTGATTTGGTTGATGACTTTGTATTGCTTGAGTTTGATGGATAGGTTTAGAAGCTTTAGTGATTTTTTTAACCCTTTGGTGAGTATTAAACCCATTTGGGAGTATTAAAAGGAACATTGGTTTCCCTCATTTTAGTACAAATTAACTATCTTAGAGAGATGCAGGACAATCAAAAATTCAACAAACAAAAACCATAACTAACAACCTGAGTTAGACATATATTTAGGTAATTAAGAGTGCCAACCAAGACCACTCGAAATGTATTTATGTAAAATCTACGTGAAGACATTTTGACTTTGGCAAAAAAGGGCTGGTTTTCTGAATGTTCCATTAGACTCATAGGTAGCACGAAAAGAAAGTATTTGTAAGTAAGGTTCTGTAATATGAACCATTTTCTGTGTCTTTTGTAAGCGTGGTTAACACTATCGCAGAAAAATACTACTGTACCTATCGTGATTGAAACAAATGATATGTAATTTAATGTAATAGTTCTTAAACTGTGCAGCTCTGCAAATCAACTTTTTCATCTATATGACAAACATTATAATAGTGCTGAACTCAAAGGTTTTTTGTGGTGATCAGGTGTGAGATTCTATCTAAAAGTGATTTGCAAGTTGAAGACTATTACACATGTGAGTCCTAGTGGTTATGATTATTCCGATTCTATGGGGTAGTTCATACATTAAGACATTTTTCCTGTGGTTTATCTTGTCCTGTCTTAAGTTTGTACAATAAAACCCATTTAAATCTATTTCCTTTTGGTTCACGAAGTTGTTCTCCTCATATTTCCTGCATAGCCATGAATTCGCTGTCAGTTGCATCCCTGGTCTTACCAGAAAGCAAACAGTTTAATTTTATAATTCAATCAAGTCTTTGGGACTTTAAAATTTTGCTTCCTCAATATGAAAGAGAATTCAAACCCCTGAATTGTTGGGTTCCAACGAATTTATATGATATTGAAAGGGAAATTTTGAATGTACACTGGTTGTTTCAGAGTAAGAAGGAGGTAAGATATTTATCATATGATCACTGGTTTTATCTTGTTTCTGTCTCACTATTTCTACGACAGTAGGAAAAGTATTATGGAGTTATGAGCTATACCAGTCTTAGGAACAGAATTTATAAGATGTTTTATAGAACATTCAAGGTACAAAGCCATAGAAATCCTAAAGTCTTGTTTTAAACTAGACTTCCATTTCTATCATTTCCATTTCTTTCAGGGATCTTAGGAAAAAGGAAATGGAATACCCTACTTTAAAAACCATTTTGTTTTTGTTTTTATCGGGATGAGGATAGCAAAATTCTTCCTGACCCAAATGGCATTCAGTCCATGGTGTCATATGTTTTTGCATAAGAGTAGTGATATTAATATTCCCAGGATGAATGGAGTCATAAAAATAGCTTTTGTCATAATGTCACTTGTGTGCTATTACTTTTCTCATAAGAAATCTGTCACATCCATTTTCAGTTAAAATGTGGGTATGAGACAAGGGGATTCTGCAGTTGTTTTAATGCACTGGGTGTAAAAATAATGACTTTAATGGAGCTGTTTGGAGTGTTATACAGCATCTGGAACCCGGATAGTTTCTTAATCTGATTAATAGGAATATCACCATTGCTCCAGTACATTCATGGCTAGTGACCGAATTTGTTTCCTTTTTAAATTTTCAAATGATTTCAGAAACCAAACACACAGAGCTATAGTAAGATGTATATGCTTGAGGGTCCTCGTACTCAGGTTATTGGTTTTAAAATACAGGTTGTTAGCTTTTTAAAAAAAGATTGTGATTTTGGGTTGCCATGCTTAAAAGACACTTGGAAATGGCATAAAAAAACTCCTGTATTGAAAGAGCTGTTGCAAGTCACAAGGGAAAATGTACTTGACGTGTGACACTGATGTATTCCTACCTATTGAATCCATGGGGCCTTGGGAAGGTTTAGAACCTGTAATGGAATTTATTACAAAATGCCTACCGACAGGCCATATCTTATGGGAGAAAAGCCATTGCTTTGTTAGTCCTCCGGAGGATGAATAAGCAAAGTGCATCCATTTTTGTAAGATTCTCCCCCACCCCGAATCATTAGAATAAAAAAGATGGGTCTCTGCTTTCTGCCAGATCTAGGCCATGCTGACAGATAAACCAGCATAGTAAAATGACAAGTGTAGGGACATTTGCAAATGCTACTATGCCAGCAGTTATTTTCTCGTGAATTATCTTGATGATTCACACAGTGGAGATTGGAGGACAAAGTAGGATGTACCTGGACAGACATCCACTTTCCTGTTGGCACTTGCCCAGTTCACTCTGGTTGAGGGCCCTGAAGAGTGCACACGATTCAACAAGCAATAATCTCTAGATGTAATAGAGGGAAAAAAAATCAAAGTATTGTGGCCTTAGGCACCTTGATGAGCCACTCACTCATGGGTCAGGACGATGGTACTCACTGAGTGAATACCACACATTACTACTACATTCAAGGCTGAAGTTGGGGTGGTTCTTCAAGAATAAATTGGCTTTGTAAAGAAATCTGGAGGATCATTTTGATTTTTCAACCCATAAGATAATATAATTGTTGGTAAATTTTCAAGTCTAATCCTAAAGAACCATCCTCACCACTCCCATGATTGTGTGTGTGTGTGTGTGTGTGTGTGTTTAAGATGGGGATTTCTGCTGCTATTTTGGTGGAGGCACTTGGGCAAATGCAATACTTAGTACTGTTCAGTAGCTGGTCCAAATATGTATGGTAGGCTCTTCAGGGTTTATACTCCTGGCCTAGTTGCAGGGAGAAAAAAAGTCATCTGGTGGCTGAAAAACAGTTGCAGTGTTGCATCCTCTCAAATCTTTGGCATGACTAAAAAGGAACAGACCCCTTCAGTGTATCAGCTTCCCAGGAATGAAGCTAGTGTAAATATTTTTCAGTTTGGTCGTTTGTGAATTAGTCATGATAAAAAAACAGTCCGTTTCTGCCAGATGAAGGATAATACAGTGCAGAACTTTCAACAGTATTAATATTTGTGTTGAGACTAAAAAGTTATGAAAATAGATTCTACAGGTCGCCAGAATTGCTCATGACTGAAGCAGTGCGTTAAAAGTTGGAGGAAGGACACATCTGTTGGAACCTACTTGAATGAAAAATATGTTGATGCCTTGCTCAGTGGTAGTCTTTTACAAAGGAGCTAGAGAAGGTGTGTGCAAATACATCCATCATTTGGGAGCAGGATAGTGGATTTGATCTTTGCAGAAGTGATTGCAGCCAGCCCAGGTCACCCGCCACGTTTGACACATCC
This sequence comes from Hippopotamus amphibius kiboko, assembly GCF_030028045.1. Taxonomy (NCBI): domain Eukaryota; kingdom Metazoa; phylum Chordata; class Mammalia; order Artiodactyla; family Hippopotamidae; genus Hippopotamus; species Hippopotamus amphibius. The sequence continues at coordinate 169,959,251 of NC_080189.1, forward strand.
CCTCGGAACCCCATGGGCACCTGGGCAGTGCCTTGAACATCGTGGTATTCCCATCACTGGCATGCTGCCGGCATATAACAGAAACTCCAAAGGTTTGGAACCTCGGAGCTCCTTCCATACTCTTCCTCTGTTAGACCCAAATGGAACTTTCTCGGAAGACGTACACTGTGTGTATGTCATATGCGTGTTTGCCCTATTGCCATGTTGTATGGTTTAAGAGCATGGATTCCAGAGCCAGACTCACCACCTGGGCTCATACCTTGGCTTTGTGGCTTATGTATCTAGCGGGTCGGGGAAGGTCCTTCATCACTCTGCCTCCATATCTTTCTCTGTATAATGCGGACAATCGCAATTCCTATTCATAGGGTTGTTGTGAGACTTGAATGACTTAGTATCTGTAAAGTGCTTAGAATGGGGTTTAGCACAGGGCAAAGGACTTATAAGTAATTTTGTTTTCCTGTAGAGATCAGGGGAACATTCAGCTCCGTTAAATTCCATGAACAGCATGGCTTACCCTCCTCCCAGCAGGTGGGTTGCAGAAGGCTTGTACAGTTCCTCTGTAGAGCAAGGAGTCTTACTACTTACTTGGATATTAACCATCTCTGTCCTCCTCATGGTGTGTTCTTTGAGAATTTGCCCCTTTCCCTATTTCATCATGGGACAAGTAAAGACAAAGAAGTGAGAAGGCAGTAAGCACAACTCTGTTCGTAGAACCTCGCTGACTTGGGGAAGGAGGGTTCTGAGGAAGGAATATGGATCTTTGAGGCAGAAAACACGGTTTTTGTTCCAGGTCTGCCCTAGGCTGGTCACTCAGTTTCTTACTGAATGCAAAGCATTTCTCTGCCTTGTTTGGACAATGGAAAGGGTTATTGTAAGGAGGATGAATGCTGAAATTAAAAGATGATTGGAAAACCTTAAGAACCATTTGTGAGGGAGGCATTAGTACCAAGACAGTGGTCATCAATAGGTGTATTTCCAACTGAATTTAATGTTCCTTCTTTTTATAATGTAGGTGGGGATTTTCCTTAAAAATGTGCTCATGTTCAGGAAGCTTGGAGCACCTCTGGGTCAAATGGCACAAAAGATGGTAGTTGAGCTTCACACTTAGTTTACCTGCTGTTTCTTTTGTCTTTGTGTCCGTGAACTTCCTCAGGGATCCAGTATGCTAATCCTGCTCCTTCCCCCTCAGTGAATGAGGACACCTCACTGTGGATCCCCACCTAGGCTGCTCCCTCCTCGTATTCTTGGGCTCTTTACCTTTCTCCTCTTAATTATTTGATCTCTCGAAATCCATTTTCATTGTCTGTAAAATGGAGAAGCCTCTAATGACTTCCGAGGTTAATGGACATGGTATGTATGTCGAGCACAGTGCCTGGTATATATTTAACCACCTCTCTCTGCTTCTCATTCTTTCCATCCCCTCTTATCTTAATGTCTTAAAGATCTGCAGGTCAGTCTTTTATCTTAGAAATTCCAGCTGTGATACTAATTGATGAGTAAACTCTATTGTGCTAAGTAGTAACTTTGTGACAGGAATTGCCTAGCAACCACAACCTTTCAAGGAAAAAGGAGGACTCTTCATGGTGGACCTTTTGGACATTGTGACAAACTATTGAGAGCTCTGCGGGACAAAAGGAAGGCACTTTAGCCACTAGAGGAGGTTATCGTTTTGTTCTTGGGCAGTGTTCTTGGATTTCCTCTAGCTATGTCTGCCTAAAGCAGCTGTGTCATTACCCCACATCCTTGACAGATGACCATCTGTTGTTAAGGAGACCCATGTCAATGCAGGTTTCTAGCCTGGGATGGAGGGAAGGACAAAAACGAGCTCCTCTGGTTCCCTGAGTTGATCAGGAAATGGCTCCAGGGGCATCGAGGAGTGGAACCCTGTCCTCTGTGCTGGGACTGTGGATCAGAGCAGTGCAAGGGCAGCAGGAGGAAGAGATCATTTCCTGCAGCGAACAGCACACTTGGATGCATTTAAATGGGCCCTTAGGGATAAATGTTAGAGACTAAGAACCAGTAGGAACCAGGACAATTGTGAGTGTGCTTTAGAGTTCTCATAAAATTCTTCAGACAGTCACAGTAAAGAGTGTGTTTTAAGAATTTCAGATGAGGTTTATTTTGTCACTGAGCACTTTGGTTACCACAGTTTGTTTTGATTTTATCAGAGCTACTAAAAAATACATTTATCTTGCTGGACACCAGTGAGACAATGGCAGGATACCAATCTTGAAATAATGTTATTAAAGCTTTTTTTTTTTTTCTTTTCTGTGCCTTTGGAAGGATTTTACATTAGCGATAAAATCATCACAAGTGCTGTCATTACCAAGATGTTTTCTTTTAAAAGTTTTGGCCAGTTCAATTTTGGGATCATGCTAATTAAATGTGACAGAGAATCTTAGTGGCACTGATAGGATGTTGGTATGTCCATTTCATCTACTACCATATTCTTTAAACAGGCTTTGTCCAAATGGGCATATCATCTTTCAACCTTAGGAGAAAGTCAGGAACCGAAAGTGACAAGCTTTCACACCACAGAAGTCTGTGTATCACCACCATCACCATTCTCCAGCTTCCAGTATTGACAGCCATCACCCAGGAGAGTAGAGTTGTCATTTTTGTCCCAAATTATACCTTGACTTCTTCAAAGATGTTCTTTCGTTCCAATGGCAAGTTTGTGTTGAATATTGAAGGTGAAAGCCCTTGGTTTTTGTAGGTTTCAAATTCCAACTCCAGGTTAGAATCTGTGTGAGGCTATTGTAAATAACTGACTAGACACATACAAAATTGGACATGTAATAACTGAAGTCTTTTCATTTTAGGCATTGGGATTCATAGTTGTACTTTCTTACCTCAACCTGACCACAGTATTGGAAGCAGCTAAATGAATTTACATTTAGAGTTTTTTTTTTTTTTTAAAAAAAACATTGCACAGATCTGCTCTAATTTATACAGTTACTGAAAGAGCAAAGAATGAAGTGCATGGTTTTAAGGAATTTTTATGCTTGTGGGTTTTCTCTTAAATTTTCATTATTTCCTTGAAAACAGCTCTGGTATCTTAATATATTCCATTATACTAATTTTCATTGAAGTCTACAATGAATCAAGAGTTGTGATTTTAAGGCATTTGTTGCTTCAAGTATTTGTAAGACTTATCTTTTAAGAAAGTATCTGTTTATGGTTCTCAGTGGTACTAGACTTGGGTGGTATAAGGTGATTACAGTGTATCTTGGGCCCTGGTGACATCCTAAGGATTTGGAACCCAGGGCTTTTCTTCATCTGATTTGCTCAAGGATGAAGTATTTAAAATGGACATACTTTTATTTCATCACAGGATCCTATATGCTAAGATTTTTCTCAGAAGAGTGCATGATTTTTAAGAGTCAACATGATGACAGCTTAGGGTCACCTGTAATGTATCTATATTTGGATCTGCTGTGACATTTTTATATTTCTAGAATTTCTTTTAAAATGAAAATTATCACTCTATTATACATTAGTTTCAGAAGCTTTAACAAACTATAAAGAACATTATGGGGTAAGGAGGATATTGAAATATTAAGTGGTCAAATAGTGCCTATTATGACATTTCAGTTTAATGGTTTATAATTGGCAGTTTAAAAAGTATAACCCAGTGGAGGGGGCGGTAGTTGTGGGCATAAGAATGGAGAAATAGTTTATCTAATCTCTGGGCTCTTCCCTTCCATTGAGATGTGTAAAAGCTGTATCAAAGACTGATTCCAAAAAAGAGAATCAAAGGTAATTATTATTCATCTGATATTGAATATTTCCTTGACTTTCTTACCATGGTGGAGTGGGAGAAATTGTAACAAGGTGGGCTGGGATGAGCACACTGGGCAGAGCCGTAGAGGGACACTCCTTCTCTGACTCAGTGCCCTTGATGTTTGAAGAACACAGACAGCACCTTCTTTCCTTATCAAGTGTCTCTTGATTTGGCTTACCAAAGCTCTTAGAGGCTCTGATCCCAAGGCAGCCATGTAAAACATGTATCAAGGGACCATTGATTTGCAGTCAGTGAAATGGAAATGTGTGTGGGGGTTGTGTGTGTGTGTGTGTGTGTGTGTTTGAAGTGGGGGAGGGATGCTAGTGCCAATTTACTAGGACTTTACATAATCTGCAATCAGTCTTATCTAGGTAACCCCAAGTATTTTTGAGTGAAGCCTTGAGAATGATCACTGTTACTGACAGCTATATAGTGGTGAGACAAACAATAGAATGTTGGGACCCACAGGCCTGTGTAGCAATGGTCCCACTTCTGTGCCCGGCATTCAGTGCTGCAAACAGCATGGATAATGTTCTGTATATCCCTAAGTCATCAGGTGGCCCTGTGTTTTCTCATTTCGGTAACTTTCCTTGTATCATAAACCTAGGATTTCCTCTTCTCTGCTTATCTAAATCCTCCTCTTCTTTCAAGGCCAATTTCAAGTGGCTTATCTTCCATGAAGAATTCCCAGACTGCTTTCGCTCCGGGCAGTTCCCTTTTCCTCTGAGCTTCTGGGCTGCGTTATCAGTTACACCACTTGCCTGACTGCTCATCAGTGATTCATCTACTGTTCTTTGTACTTTTATGTTGTCCTTTTGTTGTTATTATTCAACCATCATTTTCATTAACTTCTCCAGCAGGTACGTGTTATTTCCTCAACCAAGACATGGGGGGCAGGGCAGCGTGTCTTAGAGTGTTTTGTATTATCTAATCAGTTAATTGGGTCGCTTGTTCATGGCAGGGGCTGTTATTAAGCATATATTGGTACGTGGATTATAAGACAGCTGTGTGCAGACAGTAAGTAGTTTTGATATTCTTTTATTGCACATTTGTCCTGCATGTAGCAGGCACAGAGTCTGTGCCTGAGTGCTGGCAAATACATGGTGATGGGCTGAGTCATAGTGCCACAGAAATGTACACTCTTCTTTCTTATTCTTCCCATGCAGTGAACATGTGCCTTGTCCTGGGGTAGGTACTTCACACACTAATTTATTTCTTCCTCACAGGAGCTCTTTGAATTAGCTGCTGTTACTTACATTTTCCAGATGACTGAGGGGCACAGAGAATTTGAGTGACCGGCCCAAGGTCTCAGGACCAGTCAAGATGGAATACGGATTTGAACGCAAGTCTGAGTAACTCTCAAAGAGAGCTCTGATCCCTACTTTTCACTCTGCTGACTCCCTGCTGCCTACAGACCCAGGCTTCGGTTCTGGCTTTCCAGTTCTTGGCCATTCTAATTACTGATTTGCCACAGTTTCCATGTTAGCATCTTTCTTTGGCTGAGTCATCCTCTTGGTTATTAGGACCTCATAGTTAGCAACCCAGAGTTGTCAAACGTAGCCTCCCTGGGAGGGAAGTTTTTATGTATTGTAAATGGAAGGAAGTGTGGGGAGCTAGTGTAAATGGCCAGTATGTCCCAGGGAAGAAATTCTGCTGATGGTAAGAGAAAGGAACACTCCCTCCTCCATCATTCCTGTCTGTTTACAAGTCACACACACACACATGCAGCATATCCTTGGAAGCAGAAACTAATTGAGCTTTATTTTCAGTGAAAAACAATTTGATTTTTCTTTACTCACTTTTAATGCTGTGTTAGCATTTACTGATACAATGAAGACATAGCTCTCATTGTTGAGATAATTCCTGATTCAGATGTGGATGTCGTTATGTTATACTGTGATTGGACAGTTACATGGTGGTATAGGAGTTCGCACATTAGCTAAGGGTAGAAGAATGTCTCAGCTCCTTCTGTTGGGTGTGCCAACTCTTTCAGCTGTTCAAGAAACAGGATGTAAGGAGGAATTGTTTAGAAATGACAGCACGGGGTGAATTCTGGCATCAGGTGTCAGAGATTCCATTCTTGGTTGTGCTTCTGGGTTGCTAATTTAGAGTGAGTGATTTTCCCTCAGTGTCCTAATGTGGGTAATGAAGTGGTCCGTGACAATATTTTCTTAACCAGTATTTGGGTTCACATTATCTCCTTTTGACATTCTCAAGTTAACACTATGTTAAGTTTTAGGACATCTGAGCCACCTTGAAAGGCCTAATGGAGTGATTTGAGCCACCAAGGAAATCTGGCTTATTGTGTCTTCCTTATTTATTTTTATTAGTCTCAGTTAAAACAGTCATTCTCAAATATGTGTGCATCAAGATTCACCTGGGAACTTGTAAACACAGTGATGTTTGGCCCATAGGAGAACTGATCTTTAGGGGAAAGTCCCAGGAGTCTGCATTTTCAAAGATCTTCCCAGGAAAGCATGAAGCACACTAGTGATTAAGGACCTCTGTTTGCACCATTAACCAGCTCAAAAATAGTTCATTCAAAATTTGTTCATGACTGCTTGGTTGTTCTATTATAGGGTTAATAGATGTAGTAAATACAGATACGGGATGCCCGGTTAAATTTGATTTTCTGATAAGCAGTGAACATTTGTTTTGCATGCATAGTTGCATGCACTATTTGTATCATGTTTTTTTCACGTGGCAAATCTTTCAGGCTACAGAAAGCCAAGGCAGTCTTGGTTCTTTTACAAATGTTAATACCAAGGGGTCAAAAAGGAACTCTAGACAAAGAGAGGTTTGCGGAGGCTTTGGTACTGCCTGTTAACTTGTATCTTGAACCTTTGGAGAATCATTGTATTAGAAGGAAATTTGAAGCCGCCTTTTTTTAAATCCTTCGCTTGTATTCTTCCCTTTATGCTGTATTTTGCCAGTGCTGCATTCACTTTTATTCCTGAAATAAATTGAAGCCTTTTTTTTCTAGAGTGCAAAGGAATCTAACCACGCTGCTCTATTAAGCCATCACTTCATGTGGAAATGTGTCCCAACGTTTCTCGTGTGGATACAACTACCATCTCCTAAATTTCAGAACTTTATTTTGATGAGACTTGTGAGGAATCTGAGATCTCCCCGTTGACCAATTTATTGTCTTCCCAGATAGTTATTCTTCCAAATGGAATACTTTTCCACTGTTTGTGAATTGCATCTCTTTAGTCTCTTTTGGAAAAAATTTACCCCAGACATACTGAATAAGGCAGGAAACAAAGGCCTTGGCTATTGTTCAGGAGCAGACCAGGTCATGGCCAACAACACCAGGATTCTTTTTTCATGGAAATTGATCTCTGGGTACCACCCATACTTAGTATAGACTGCTTCAGCAGAAGAGACTTGTGGTCATTAGGTCAGCAAATATTTTCACTTTGGCTTTAATTTAATAAGTTTTCAGATACACATAATGGGCACACTTGTCTTATGAATATGGCCATACTAGCACAGAGCCTGAAATAGGTGGTTGTGATTGCCAAGGAAATAGTTCAGCAGTCTGGACCCAACCTTCATCATCTGAAGGTTCTTTATCCTCAGCCTTTACTCCTGGGCTTTTACCATCTCACTGAGATCTTGCAACCTGGACCCAGATCATCCTACACAGTCCTTATGTCTAAAACAGGTTCTAGATAAATATTGAATGTCTGCATCTGATACTTCTGGGTACCTCGGATTGGCGTGTATGTGGGTGGAACAATGGATTCTGTGACTTAGAACCCCACTTCCCATTTTCTAGAGCTGATGCCAGTTTGTTCTTACTGAAGTATTTCTTCAAGCTCAACAAATATCTACCAATACCTCTGTTTCCCCCTCAAAACATTGTTTTGGAATGGATTAAGGGGTTCTGCAGCTCAAGAAAGGAAAGTGTCCTCACATTGACTCACCTTTTTTGTAAATGTGTATAAGTTAGGTTGGAAATGGGAAAATGAAAGTTCTCTGCTCTGGGATGGGCACATCGGGCCCCACAACGATAATCCCTTGCTAAGGGGAGGTAAGCGGACTAAGGAGAGACGACCAGTTTGGCTCCCTGAGGCTCTGAACCAAAATTGTTCATAGCAAGTATTGAAAAACCTGACCCAGACTGTGCTTCTTCCCACGGGGTGGATGGGCTAATGAGTGAACAACCTGCAGTAGCAATTTCAAGCCTCTTTAAGAGCTGCAGAGAGGGAGAGGGTGCAGGAGGGAAGACAGAACGGGGCCCCCTTTCTTCCAGGAGAGCCACCTTCCAGCCATAGTGCCGCTGCCTTCACTTCTGAGTGTCAAATTGTTCATCTGTAAAGAAGTGATAATACTATCTCCTTGGCTGGGCTACCCAGAAGATTAAAGCGAGGAATATATGTTAAGTGCTTGGCACAATGTCTGGGAGGGACATGGCTTTTAATTTCATTAAACTTTCATTCTCTCTTGCCTGTAAAGCTATTTGTGAGGGCATATTCTAGAACTGGGAAGGATGCTTATTGCACTAAGGCTTTAAGAGATTATTCATGACCTTGTATGTTTACACTTTGCACTTCCTCTGATTGATAATCTACCATTGAGTTCACCAGTGACCAATCTTGAGATAAAATGATCTTTCTTTACTTGCAGTCTGTGCTATGTTTGAAACTCTGGTTGTCAGAGGCAATCTCAGAAACTTATGACCAAACCCTCAGTTATTCAGATTTCTTTCCGGTATGCTGCTATTTTAATTATATGTGTTTTCTTATTTTCCTTTTGTCACAAAAGATATGTATTTTCATCCCCATGGTTATCTTCTGATGCCTCAAAGTATTTGGCTGTTTTCCTCTATTTGGGCGTAGAGGCAGGGATGTTATAATTTGTCTAAAAGTATTTGCTGTCTCCAAACAGTAGAGAGAGTGCCTTGCATTTATAAAGTGCTAAAACATTATCATTGTTTTGTGTTCCGTGCTTGCAAACGCAGAATTTTACATGTTATTAAAAGCTTTCAACACCTGCTTTTCCTCCTTTGAAAAATAATCAGCATACTGCCTCTAGCATTCTTTCAAGGAAAGCCAAAGACTGTGTTTTCCAACTTCTGAAAATCTAATTCCTAAAGCAATAGCAATACAAACTGCCTGTACCTTTTGCGAGTAGGCTAGCAAGTCATTTGTTGATTTTGTTTTCAAATGCATTTCAGATTTGCAGCTCTCCATATTAAAACTAATTGCTTGCTTGATGGTAGAAATATTCTGTTGCATCAGAGAAAAGGCATTATAGGCACCTCTCAGAAGCACTGCAGATACACCTCCAAGAGCATTGACACACGGTGCTCAGAGAGGAGCAGAAATTCTGATGGCCAGACCAAATCCTTGACATGAAATTCACACAATGCCCACATGTTTTGTATTTCTGTTTAGAAAAAGTGAAAAACCAACTCTGTGCATGTGTGCTCCTGATCTTAAATACTGTTATTCCTCTAAATATAGCTCAGGACATTTGTCAGCGAACTGTGAAGCTCTTGTTAAAAATAAAATGGAAATTCAAATCTCAAAATAAATAAGGAGCGGTTTGTAACGCATTGCCTGTTTTTCATTTTGGGTTGGCGAATCTGAGGCCTGTGGAATGCCATTGTGGGTAACCTATTTAAATAATTATTCAAAGGGTATGGAATCTCGTAATTCTGATGTCTCCTCTTGCTATTGGTATAGAAAACTACAAAGCTGAATTGATTTTTTAAATGTATTTTTATATTTTGTCAATATGTATAAAAATGGAGGAGAGGAAGTGAAATGATTCATTTTAAATGATGTATGAATCCATTTTCTCCTGTGATGCTGTTACAGAACTCCCGTCCGCATTAAGGGGAGTTAAGGGCATACATGAAGAGGTAGATTCTAGTCACAGCCCACTGCTGCTGCATTTAAAAAGAGATGTACAGATTTTTTATTAATTTCCTGCAGCCGTGCTCCGCTTCAAGATTCTGCTTTCTAGCTAGTATACTATTTTTCAGTTTATTGGCCTCTGAGGACCATGCCCTGCCTTCAGTATGCCTGTTCTACTTCCCCTGCTGTCAACAGGACTTGAGTGAGACGGTCAAGGACAGACTTGGGCCCTTATTCAGCAAATGGCAATCACGGCCCTTAGAGAGTTTGTCACACTGAGTTGAGGAGGAAAGGGCCAGATATTTTTAATGTTGCATATGGTGATGCCTGTTTTGTTGTCATCTGTGCACAAAAGAATACCCAGTTTGTTTAAAAAATACATATATCGGCACCTGTTTTTTCTCCCCCAGTTCTACATGTAATCATCCAGAAAGCTACTAAACATTCCACTGCAGCAGCTTTTGTGACTTGTGCCAGAACAAAAATCACAGGCACGTTACGTTAACTAGGCAGTGTAAAAGCATATTGCAAACATTATTATTAGATGAGAACATCTTTAGAAGTCCATAATCATTTTGAATAATAATGGCCGCAGTAACAATGAGAACCGATGGATGATAAACCAAGAATAGACAGCTAAGTGGCTGTCTCTAAAGAAGTCACCTTGTAAATCAGAGGCCAAGCAGAAAGAGAGGTTGCGCTGGCCTGACTTCCAGACAGGGTCTCCATCCCCTATCATGGACAAAAAATGAAAAATAAATGCAGCAAAGTGGGGGGAAATGGGGGCTGAGGAGTGTTTAAGGAACTTTTTGGTTATTTCACATATTTAGTTTATACAGCTCAATTCAGGAGCATTCTTTTAAAAGAGTATTGCTTCAAATTATAGAAATGCTCAGGGTCACAGACAGCTTTATTGGCACGTGCAATACTGCTGCCTTGTCATGGTGGGGATAAATTGAATCTAATTGACATCTGGATGGCTACCCGTGCTCCTCAAATCCAGCCTGGCACTCAGAAACCTGGGATCATCTTGCAAACCTGAGATCCGAGCAGCAGAAACACATCTCTCCCAGTTGGAAGCTCATACCTTCTGATCTGCCCTGGCAGTCCTGATAGAAATCAGCTTTTGGCAACACTTTGAATTCTTTTCTTTGAGCTGACCGGCCTCGGCAGTGAATCTCTACTCTTCCTCCACCCTTCCCTAGGGATACGGTCCCCCTTCCAGCTGGCCCTCATGGACCTTGTGCTGCTTTTCCCCCTGGAGCTGCCTTTGAAGTCAGAGGGGGCTGTGAAGTGGCCAATGTTAGGGGGAGGTGGGTGGAGGAGAGGAGTGGGGTCCGGCTGAAATCCATGTTACTCAGTGGGATTACAGGTTTCTCCTTGGCCTCCTTTTTAAAATATATATTTACTTTTATTTTGAAATGTGTGTCTTCTCTTGGCTAAAGTAAAGACAGAATTATTCTGGTTTCAGAGAACACCACCAGAGCCAGCCTGTTTATGCAAAGTTGACTGTAACAAGCAGCTGCCACTAAAGCCACTAGTGCCAGGACTTGGAAATTGGACGCACACCCATCCCATTTAGGCTTTGGTTATTTCGGGAGTGGAGGAAGGCTGGGAGGTGTCAGAAAATTTACAAATGAATCCTGATGCTCTCTCTTCTTTAGTATCTCATTTTCCAGCTACCTGGAGAAAGTTACCTCTCAGAACCTCAATTTTCCTTATCTGTAAAATGGAAATAAAAGTCTTAGCTCATTGGGGTGTTCTGAAGATTAAAGAATATAATATTCTTAAGCACTTTGTATCGTTTCTAGTTCATCTGAACTGCTTAAAAGAGCCTTTGTCATTATCAGAATCGTATTTATGGTACAGCAAATTTCTGTTGCGTATGTACAGGACTCTAGCGGGCAGAAATTGACAGTCCTCTTTGAAAGCAACACCTCTGGAGTAATAACGAATCTTTTTGTGGATATATGCACCAGTAGTGATAGTCCAGATTCGTAGAGGGCGGTCATTCAATGTGTAGATGATCGAGATTTCTTAAAATCAGTAGTTATCAAAAGGGGAGGCCTGCGTCGTTTGTAGATTTGTCCTTGAGCATCTACCAGTCTGGTCTGGGTTGTCTCAATTTTGTCACTCAGATTTGCATCTTGTCTTTCATTCTGTTTTTAGTTGTTTGGATTTTTCCCAAAGTATTTGTGGCTAAAATTCCTTTTGGACTCTGAGCTGCCTTTTTTACATAAGCTTTGGATTGGAATCAATAGAATGTCAAGATGCCAGGCACATTCAGCCTAATAGCAGGTGGGTGTCTGCTGGACAGTGTGCCTGATTTGCCTGACAGTAGTGCATTTGGGCCAGAATTAATGAGCCAGGGAAGATGCTGTTGGTGTTGCAGGATTTTTGCAGGGTTTTCATGAGTGGTTTTGTTTTCTCCTTCTAATGGGATTGTGTTTGCTCAAGAAATATGTGTTCATGTATGTATGTGTATGTTTATTATAACATAGAGCCTATTTATTTTCAGTAACAAACATTCACACACACCTCAAAATCTGGATCAGAAGCCTAAATGGAGTTTAGTTTAAGTTAACAGTTTGTCTCAGTCTGATTAGTGTCCAAGGAGAAGAAAACATTCAAATGCTGAGTGAATCACTGAAATTTTTGTCTACACGTACTATGATACTTTTCTGTTGTATTTTGGGTTCATGTCAGAAAACAAGGGGTCAGGAGAAGGGAGGTGAGCTGGGGTGGTGGGTGAAAAAATGGGGTTACAGGCAGACACTACTATGTTTGAATCTTGCTTCTGCTATTTAGAGAATGTTTAATGTTGAAAAAACCTCCTACCTTTTGAATTTCTTTTTCCTCTAGCTCTGTCCTTGTATATCAGGGAGTGAAAAATGATTAAATGTGGAAATGCAAATAAAGTACCTGATGTCATCTTAGGCATCCCTAAATGGTGACTTGCTAGCTCACCCGTAGAAATGGAAGACCTCAGCAATGGTTTCTGGTTTCAGCCACGTTTATACTTTTTAGCTGGTCCTTTTGTTTTTCACGCTCTGTATTTTGCAACAGGCTTTCTCTTGTTTCTGCTTTTAATTTCAAATATAAACCCAACTCTGGAACCCAGGCCATCGCATCGTTCACCACGAATGGCTTTTAAATTCACGAGCCCTCCCACAGCGGGGATGATATTAAACATTCTGATCTAGATTTGGGCCAGGGATGAATAAACTAGAAATGAGGTTTATGCAAATCAGCTTGCCACTTGTTTGGAGATGGTCCGGAGGTGGCAGCCGTCGTGGGGTGTTCCAAGATTCTAGAAGAAAGCAAGCAGTGCCCTGAATGACAAGTCGGTAGCTTTACATGGCTTATTACAGGATGCCACTTACCCCTGGAGAAGACCAGCCTCTATATTTTGTGGTCAAAGAAAGAAAAACAATAGTTTGACAGTACCATTGAGTCCTAGTTCAAACGGTTTAGAAAATTCTATCACGTCTCCACTTCTTGGAACAAAATGACGGTTGTTCCCTTCCTTTGGTTCAGAGACCCGGTCAGTCCTCACGGGCATTCACAGTCATGAGTCCAGTAACGTTAGCATTGAGGTTTGACCCCAGGATGAAGACTTACATTTTCTTCTCGAGCAAAATGCTAAACATTCTTCCCTGTGCAGTGGTGGCATTACATATATTTTATAACATTTGTTTTACAGTATCTATTATTTTTGCATTTGAAGAACTAGATTTTAAGTAATAAAATTCTTTATTTTTATTAAAAATGTGTGGGGTTTTTTTTGGGGGGGAGCGGGTTTGAGGATGGTGTCCAGAAGTTCCTTTGCCATGTTTCACTTGAGTGAAGAAAGGTCTCATATTTGAGGTCATTCTGCAGTGTTATTTCTCCATATTGTCTTGTCCACAGTTAGGATGTGTGACAAGTATAATTCTGTCATTTCATTTCAACTTGGGTCATAGCCTTTGAAGGGGATGAAGTCTTGGCTATGGATGACAGCTGTACCTGTGAACACAGATGCAGTTTGACTTCAACTCAGGTATTTTCCTACATTGAGGGGGTGGGCTTCTCTTTTCATGGAGTTCATTGTTTACACTGGCTGGTTTCTTTTTCTTGGAGGGGTGGTGTCAAGGGAGCATTATTGATATGGTCTGTTAGTGGAAAGAACACCAGCACTGGAGGAAGAACTAATCTTAAATATATGTGTGATTGTTATTTTTCTGCATCCGAGTTTTCATGTCTTTAAATTGTACAAAAGAAGCCTTTCTGCCATGTTCTTATGAAGCTTAAAGAAGGAGTTACTTATCTCTAACAACAGAAGATATTTACTTAATAAAATCTACCATCCCATTGTCTGTGTGATTTGCCTGGTTCAAGGTGTATTTAGGTCCTGCTCTTAGATCTACAGGCTGGTGGTAAGGCAAAGCAAGTGGAGTTTTGATATTCTGTTCAACAGCAAGATGAGTATTATTTTGATACATACGCCTTATGACTATGTGACGTGTGTGTGTGTGTGTGTAATGGGTAATCATAATTTGTTTTGATTTAGGAACCTCAGTGAAAGTGACAGAAAGCTTGAGTTGCAGCCCTAAGGAGGAGGTGGAAACTATTTGCTCAAAGACTCGTAGATGTCTTCCTCAACCTCACTCATTGATTTTCATTGTAATTCCTGTTTGAGGCAGTAGAGCAAAGTGGTTAAGAAGTCGAGAATGAGTCCAGTCTGGGGTGAAATGCGGGCACTTACTCGTGTTGATCTTGGTTAATTACTTAACCTCTGTGGGCTCAGTTTCTTCATCGGTACAATGGGAGTAACTAGAGAACCAGGTTCATAATGCAACTGCCCACGTGAAATGAAGACATCTTAAGTAAAGTGTCTAGCACGTAGTTAGGCACCGAGTAGATAAATCATAGCAGTTGTTGTTGTTATAATCATTACTGTGCTATGTATAATGGGGGATGATAGTTCGGCCTATCTTATGCAGTCACTGTGGAGATTACATGCAATAATCATGCATAAAGTTGTCCTGCAAAGAAAGTGCTCAATAAAGTCTAGCTGTTTTTATTATTGACTTGGGATGGAAACATCTAATTTTGAGAGTTGTTAAGTAGTAGCTATGAAAAAGGGCATCCTTTTATAGAGTTCTGTGTATGTTGATCAGTTTTATTGCTTAACTATGTATTTCTGTAATATTCTGCATAGTTTTTCAGAATAACAATTGCACATTGTTTCACTGCACAACTTGGGAGGTTAAAGCTAAGCTTGCTGCCCACTCGCCTCTCCTGACCCTTATCTAAAGTAGAACCCATCTGAAGAGAAAGAACCTAGAGAAAATTCCCATGAGAGGAATGAAATTGTCCTTGTGGAGAGTTAGGGCTCTAGGAACTGTGTGCAGAAAAATCTTTGAAAGATAATCTCTACAAGATTCTGAAAATTACTGGGAGAGATCAACTCTGAAGGTTAGACTGTTCCAATCCTTCCAATAGTAAGTACTTCAGGTACATTGATTTATTTTTAATTAATTTTGATTCATTTAAATTTTTACACTGTCATACTATGTAAAGAAGCAGAGGTCACAAGAAAGGATAGATCAGGTTCATCCATTTTGTTAGATCAAAACTTAAGGAAACACTTTTAACCCATTTGAAATCCTTGCTGCTGGTAAACTGGTGTGGGCAGGGTTCCCCAATAGCAGCAATCAAGGAGTTAATCCAGGGAGCAGCTGAGGGGCACTCTGTCCCATGAACAGAATTCACATGTGGGGTAAAGCAATGAATTATGGGAGCAGAACACGCCCATTTTGGCCACAGTGGCTTGAATCCCTAGGTACACCCGGAATCAGGCAGTAGATGTCGTGGGGAGAGCCTCCGAGCACATCCAAGGGCTCCTACGGGATAAAGTCAAGATCAGAGCTTGTGGCTCACTTAAAGACTATTTCCTCAAGGCATTGTGCAAGGAAGAAAATATAACTTACTTTATATAACATGCATGCTGCATATTGATTGTACTGATCTGTACCTCCTGAAAATCAGTGAGAAGGAAGAGAAAAATGGGCCTTTCTTAAGCTAATCAGAATCTGACAGTGGGTATATGGATGTTTTAAGAATAGGAGGTGATTGGCACTAGTTTTTTTGTTATCCATGGGCTTCTGTGGCTCCCTGGTCTGTCTTTATCCCTGTGATAGGATTTATTTATTTATCCCTCAGGGAATATGGGCTCCCTTTTCTCTTACCTGTTCGCTTTCCGTTTTAGGAAGGCTCCACAATTAAACAGCTCTATTGTCCTAACCTCGCTATTTAAGCACTGGTGAACTAGAGTGTCTTAGCTACTTGCTTCGTAAAATGCAGGAGTTGATTAATGTTTGCACAGGACTCGGAAATGCCTTTTAGGAATAGTATGAGCACATACCAGGCCTTATAGCAATGACTTAGGCATTGCACTCATTTCCTTCTTTAAATAATTAGCAGGAGAAATTACACGAAAAATATATGCTGAAAGGTATAGAAGAGAGAAATGTGGGGGCCAGTTAAAGCCATAAAAGTCATTTTTTAATGAGGTCTTAATTCTGCATTTCTGTCAAGCAGTAGACATTCTGAGCCTAGGTTGGGTGACTGGAAACAGTCAGACTTGGAGGCTCTTCCTTAGACATTTCTGCAGCTCTCTCTCCCCTTCCTGTCTTTCGGGCCATGACAATATGCCCTCCAGAGCCACAGAGGACAGACATTCTTCTCTGGGGTCCTGGGCAGTCCTGCCTGGGTTCAGCAGAGAATCACTTGCTGTGCGAGAGCTGGCCTCCGCCGCAGATGCCCACTGACACAGGGTTCTGAGTGGTGCTGAAAGCTGCTTTATGAGCTTTGCAGAGGCGGTGTGCATGCCGGCAGCTGCACGTCTGCGAGAATACTGGTGGGTCCAGGCATCACGGGCCCTACCTTAGTCAGGCTTTCTGTGTGGGAGCTGTATGAGGCTTTTGTACCCCCGCTGACTTTTCATCGCAAATGGGGCCGCATCCAAAAAAGCAGGGAAGAGGGTGGGCTTGAAGGGGGAGTATGGTAGGGTCGATGAGTAAAGATATGAGAGGGCGGAGGAAAGGCAAGAGGTGGACGAGGGTCTCTGTGGCATCGTGAAAAGATATGTAACTTAGAGCTGGGAAATGTGGCATTCTACCATGGCCGCCGACCTTGAACCCTGGTGTCCATATTTGTAAAGTGGTGGTCTGCATAGCTCCCTACGAGGTGGAGGTGAGATTGAGGTAGACAGTGCTTGTCACATTATCTGGTCTCCAGCCCCTGAGCCTTTTCAAGCCACCCCTCCTCAGGTCTGAGTGAGGTGAGTGTCATCTGGGTTCAAAGAGCAAGATGTTACTGAAACGTTTTATTTCTCTTACATTTCTTTGTCCCACTTGGTTCATCCCAGGTGTCATTTTTCAGGGAAGTCTTTGTATTATCAGTCTGCTAATCCAGCCTTCCCCACCTCAGGGGGGCTCGATAGTTTTCAGTTCTAATGAGAATTCCAAAATTATCCCCATTTGAAAAATGAGAACCTTTTTATTTCTGATTACAAATGTAGGGTGAGTTTATTTGTAGATAATTTGGAAAATCCAAAGTTAAAGAGTAAAATAACCAGCAATTATGATCTCAGTACACAGAAAGAATCATTGCATGTGTGTGCATGTGTGTTATATAGGCATGAGAGCATATATGATGGGTATTTTATTAACTATCATGTTAATATGCTATTTAGAGTTCTGCATTCTGCAGGATAGGGTTTGATGAGATCAAGGACGGGTGAGTTTTATTTTCTTCATTTTAGAATGAGAACATAAACTCATACACATTTTCCTTTCTTGATGGTCTTCAGGAGTACCGATGCTTCAGCTTTGCTGGTAGTCAGTGATAAGTATTGCAAATATTTTTATGTCATTTGTCTTCTTGGCATTGATTCTACATGCCACACACATACGTGGTTAATACATGTATACCCACCCATATATGTTACATGTTATATATGTGTGTATTAACATATACACATATATGATTTATTTAATTCTTTTTACAGAAGAGAAAAATGAGGCACAGAGTGGTTAAGTAACTTGCCCACACGTCACACAGCCTGTAACAATGGAGCCCATCTTCATCCCAGGGGCTGTGGAGCATGAGCTTTTATCTTCTGCTTATTGCACTGATAATGCTGGAATAAGAAATAATGATTGATTAAGGAGCATGAAGGTTTAGTTATGCAAGATGAATAAGTTCTAGAGATCTGTTTTACCACATTGTGCCTACATTAACAATCCTGTATTATACACTTAAAAATTTGTTGAGGGTAATCTTGCTAAGTGTTCTTTCCACAGTAAATAATTTTTTTTTTTAATAAATGAAATAATGCCCCAAATGATCATTTTACAATCTTGGTAAAACTCACAGTTTAGGAATTGAAAATATGGTGTTTCATTCTATATGTATGTCAAAGTTAAAAATTTTTTAAACAGTTAAAGCTAGAACACCACTCAGGCAAGTTCTCATGAGCATGGTAGACATGGAATCAATTTAGTAATGATTCCATCATTTATATGGTGGGGCCATGATATTTCTCGAAGTCGGAAGAAAAATGTTCAAATTCAAAAGATCAGCATAGGAAGGTAAGCTGGTTCTCATGGAGTTTAGGTGAATCAAAGAAATTCCTAGCATGTGCATGTTAAAATAGTAGAGGATTTTGTTTTTGGTTTTGAGTTGGTTTTCCTTTATAGATGAGTATTCTCTAGTTTGGCTACAAGGAAATCTATACTATTTTATATAAACAATATCTTACTTGATATTTGGCCCTTGGGTTATGTGTTAGAAAAGGTGTTGTAATTTCCAGTTTTACCATCAAATGCGGAAGCTCAGTTTGACTTTGTTTTCAAAATGATATTCAAACAAAACCACACTTACATTCTTTCAGCATTTCAGGACATGGGCATAAAAAGATTTTAGCCTTGAAACTGCTTGGTCATCTAGTTTGTAGCTGGCTAAGGAATGAAAAAAAAAACAGCTTATCTTGGTCACTCTAATTGTCACCGACAGCAGACACCAGTGTGCCAACGGTTCCAAAGAATTCCTTAGGAAC
Organism: Hippopotamus amphibius kiboko; assembly: GCF_030028045.1. Lineage (NCBI taxonomy): Eukaryota > Metazoa > Chordata > Mammalia > Artiodactyla > Hippopotamidae > Hippopotamus > Hippopotamus amphibius. The sequence goes on from NC_080189.1 coordinate 169,978,005, forward strand.
AGCTACTTCTGCTGTCCGAGATTTTCCAGATTTGTTTTGTTTGCTCATTTGATATATAATCTTGTGGTTTCTGGCCCCTTTTCACCACCTAAAGCAGAAAAACATATTCGATTCTTAGGGCATTTTAAGTAGAACTTGCTCAAGTTCTATTTCAACAAATTAAAGGACTTGACTGTGGAATTTTTTTTTTAAGTGAACGCTTTGCTGTGACTCAAACCCTACCACAGGTTCAGCAGGCAAATGCAAACTGTCTCTTTAGATGTGGTCACAGTTGACAGTTCAAAAGAATGAAATCAAAACCCTTAAGGCTTGAAATAAAAAATCATTCTTGGAATAAAAGCTTGTATTTCAAAGACAATATTAAAATGATAATAATTTTAAGTATCCCCTTTTAGCATAAATTTCTCCTGATGAAACACTACCCACAGAACTGTAGGGCTGCATTGTCTTAATCATCCTTTTAGGGAAGTCTCTGGAAGAGACTCACACGGTAAATGATGAGGAATGATCTGGGACGTTGCTTTTTTTTAGCTTTCTTTTTATTGGTGGGAATGGGATTAGATTAAAATATTCTAGACTGAACCAAATGTGACTGTTTGATTGTGAATTTTATTTTTTAATACTATCGTAAGCTTAAAATGTGTCATTATTCTGGTGCCTTCTTATATATTTTCCTTTCTTCATGTGCTGTTAAGTGAAAGACATGGGCTTTATTATTAATAAAAATATTAAAAATACTTCTGGTTCTATAAGCATTCCAGTCATGAGATGAAGTACTTGGCTTGAATGACCTCTTGCAGTACCTTGCCCATCCTTCAAGGTAGGGACTGCTGTATTACTAATAGTATTATATAGATGAAGAGGTTTGTATTTCTAAAAGTTCAATAACTTGTTCAGTGTCATATCACTAGTTCAGGGTTTCTCCACTGCAGCACGATCGAGAGTTTGAACTGAATAGCTCTTTGTTGGGGGGAGCTGCACTCTGCCTTATAGGAGATTCGGCAACACCCATGGTCTCATCAATGGTCTCCTCCCACTAGATGCCGTAGCACCCTCAGCCGTGACTAATAAAAAGTCTCCAGTATTGCCAAATGTCCCCTGGGGAGAGGGACAAAATTGTCCCACTGAGAACCGCTGTACTAGTTATGTAGCAGAGCTTGGGAATGTCTTGGACTAATTCCTTTCCTTCTTGTTACTGTTCTGCTGCTCCCTGTTCATGTATATAGCACGTAGCTACAGCTATCAGCTTTTCTTGTCTCTTTCTCTTCCTCTCTCTCTCTTTCTTCTGAGCTTAGAGATTTAGCCCTTAGCTCTTAATGTCCGCTTCTTCATCTTGATGATGACCTAATAAGTACATTGACAAACACCTTTCTATTCTCTTTGTGGGTGTAGTCAGTTTAAAATGGTGTAGGGTCTTTGCCTTGCGAAGGCAATAGCATACACATAGCAGCATGCCCGAAGAACTACGCAGCTCATCTGTTTCAGTCCCTTGCTGAATGTGTGTTTGAGGTACGAGTCGTTATGTGTTCAGAGTGAGCCTTCTATCGATTTCCTCTGAATGCCTGAGGGGCCTTGAGCAAGTCGCTGAATCATTTGTGTTTCCTCTTTTCTCTTTTTGAAAAGATGAGAACCATTCTTCTATCACAAGGCCTCTTACTTTTCACTTTGGAGAGTGGTGTGTTAACTGCAGAACACTTTGAAAAGAACTCTAAGACATCCAGTTCATTGAAAAGTAAATATAACTTTTGAAAAATAAAAGTATCATTCATTAAGATAGCTTTCAAGATGAAATAGTCCTTTGGTCAGCCATTAATACGTAAAATACTACAGGAAGGAAGCCCAGAGGTAGCCACGTATACCTTTCCCAAGCCATGGTTCGTTTTGGTTTTCTCAGGCTTTCTTGTAGCTGAGGATTTGGGTAAATACAAAACTATTTTGGAAAAAGGTAGTAAAAGCACACATCAGTGGTGTCTTGATGTTGGTGTCAACTTTCATTTCACAGAAGCTGAGAACACATCTTGCTTTCTTCCGGTGTCAGTGCGTTTGAAGTGCCTTGTCCTGTGGAAATTTATTCTCTAGGTCAGAAAGTCTGCAGTGGAAAAGTGCTTGGACTCTGAAGATCTGAAGATGCACAGGAAGGGAACAGGCCACAGCCCTACCCCTTGCTCGGGGAATTTATGGGGCAGGTTCCAGTAGCTCCTAAAAGGTAACCTAGGTGAATGCTTCAGTCATTAGAAATCCTGTCACCTCAGGCCTCCAAAATAGCCATCAAATTGTTTTTTGCCAGTTAGTAGCACATAAAACAGTTAGCTGAGAATAAAACAAGTCTTTATAAATCTAGGTTAGCAGGCAACTAAATGCAATTCTTTTTAATTGCTTTTGATTTATTGAGTTACAGGTGTGCATAGGTACCTACTTTATAAATGAGGTAGAGTTTTGTTTGCTGAATATATATAGCATTTTTATTGCTTAATAAATATTTCATGAGCTAAGCCCTGACTCTTCTGGGTGTGGAAAATAAAGGGGCATTATACTTACATAGAATGCTATATAAATTTAATATGCATTCATCTTTGTGGTTTAAACACATATAACAGTCAAGAAATGAATGGCTCACTCCAGTAAATTGAAGTAGCAAAGTAAATCGCCAATTGATTTTTAAAGTGTCAAATTAAATATTTCTCTACGTTGTAGTTGATTTCACCCTGTCTGCGATGGGTCATTAAAAACAGATGTGACACAAAGCAAACAAAAACCTTTTATGACTGTTTTTTTAACAACAACAAACAAAAAAGGATCGGATAAAGATGACTGTCTTATTTCTTAGTGTTAATCAATATATTCTATGATGATGGAAGACAAAATAGAAAAGGAAGGAGAGAACTCTAGAGAAGGATAGAGGTGGCTCCTCCTTTTTTCCTGCTCTTTACATCCCTATGGTCATATCCCTGGTTTCTCACCCAATCAGATAGCGATTGGACCGCTAATTGTGGGACACACAGTAAATGGAGACCTCCTCCCTCCCTTCCTTCTGTATCAGGTAAGAAGAACTGGTACGTCCTTTTCCCTTCGGTGATAAAAGTGCATCAGCTCTGAAAATAAACGGAATCTGGTGTGTACAAAGAAGTATTGGTATTACTTGCTCAATCAAAAAACGTAACCACGTGAATTCTGTCTGCACCTGTTCATCCAGGTTGCTGTGCAGAGTGCTGTGGGGCCTTCAGCCATGCAGAACATGCTGCATTGCTGTCCCACAAGCACAAGGCTTTCTTTGTAGTCATTCCATACCGTTTTCAAATACATAGATATTTTGCATAATATTTTCAAATCAGTGGGTGGAAAATACACAAAGTACATCTTCATCTACTTTACACTAAATCTCAATACGTATCTGGATATGGGTACCATTTTCTTTTCCTTTTATGCTACATAATTGCCACTGGGTTATACTATGTTCCTTTAAGAACATTTAGAAGAAACGTTTCTTCAGAAGGAGAAAAAGAGTACTTGACTAGATGTCTATATACTATCTCTGGATTAACTTTTCATTCGTTTGAGTGCAGCTTTCAAATGCTTAATCAATGAGTTATAAAGACTTTTCCTAAAATTTCTGAATTTTTCTGTGATGTCTGTGTGCTCCTATTCTGTGCTGCTTTTGGCACTCCGTGAAGCTCATGGTTGTTTCTTCCTCATGACATTCAAGCTCTTTTTCTGCACCTCATCTCCTGGCTGCATAGCTGGTAGGTTAGTTTAAGGCTTGTCATACCTTTCATATAATTTCTTTTTAAGTACAGGTGAAACCTTGTTGATTTGATAAGATTAAAAATGTGTTTAGTCAAAATCAGTAGGTGCCAGGAGGATTTTCAATGTGCCATGTATATACTTTCTGGGGATCAGAACTGAGGGGTACTGGTGTGTCTTTAGAGTCTACCTGGGAACCAATCAATGATATTTTATAGATTGTGAACTCTTTATGGCATTCCAAACCCTTAACTGCTTCTTTCGGTTGTTTAGCATCATTTACACGGCTCTTAGTATACCTGCATTTTTTTGTTTTGTTTTTTTCTCAAGTTGAAATTATTTTACACCTGGTTCTGGGCATTAAAACGTCTCAACATCTGATTTTTTTAAATAATATTTTAAAAATTTCTACTCACTTTATATACTGTGGATCCTATCATTTGTCTGCTTATTTAGAACATTCCAGTCACAGGTATCTGTTAATTTGTTTTCCCATTCGTCTAAAAACAATATTCAATGTTAAGTATGTACTACAGAGATATGATTATTTAAATAATATTAGGCAAACTAGTAATGAAACTTTTATCGGTAAGTGAATGGCCACCATTGTTTTTTACCTAAAATAAGTTACCTAAGTTAAAATTTAGATTTTCAACAGTAATGAGGTTTCCAGTCTCCTCCAGTTGTGGTCTTCTGAATATGTGAATGAACCAACCCTAGATTTAAGCTCCTCAATACAGTTTTTCTAGAAAATTCAAATTGCAGTTGGTAGACCTAGGTCATTCGTCAGCCGCATGAAAAGTAGACGAGGTTCTGTGTCACGTGATTAACACAAGCCTCTTTCTGTGGTTGAGAGCATGACGTGTGGCTGGAGGCAGGAGATGCCACGGGCTGGACGCCCTGCCCAAGCACCAGCCCCACTGTCTGTCCCCATCTGCGCGCGCAGCTTCTTTCCTTTGGATCCCAGGGCTTTTCTTCAGATAAGAATGTGTTTTCCAATAAAAGTTTATCTTAATTGGAAGGGGTCTCCTAATACTAATAAGCCCTAAAACTGGGATGGTATTGATTTCTAACTTAGAATAACAATAAACCCAGGGGAGATGTCTTTGGAAAGGAGAAGACACAGGGAACAAACCATCTGACTTGAGGAGGTAGCAGGAATAACAGGAGAAAAGATTTCGCAAACACGCCCTAAGTACGTCAAGAGGCAGGGGCTTGACCTTTAGGAGAGTACAGTCTGCACAAGGAAGTGACACTTTTTGCAGGAGATTGGAAATGCGTGTCGTGGTGGAGTGACTGTACATGGGTGCAAGGGTCTTGCTCAGGTTCTGTCTGTATTTCAAGTTTGTCCTCAGTGGAGGGAAAGGGGGAGAAATGGGGGCCGAGATGACGGATCTGGGGAGGATTGAGGATGTGTTGCGTATGGTATGGAGTGTGTGTGAATGTGTGTCTTTGGAGTATGGCTCTGTGTGTGTGTGTGTGTGTGTGTGCAGAGCTGTCTTGAATTGCTTCCTTCAGGCGTCCTTGTGCCCAGCTCCTTCCCTCCTGCAAGTCTCAGCTCAAATGCCTTATTTAAAATTGCACCACACACCCTCAATCCCTCTTACCTTAGTAGGTGCTCAGTAAACATTTGGGAATGCCCTCTCTGAGCTCTGAAAGAACTTGAACCTTAAGAGTTATCCCCAGGACTTCCCTGGGGGTCCAGGGGTTAAGACCCTGCACTTCCACTGCAAGGGGCACAGGTTCGATCCCTAGTCATTGGGGGCAAGGCCAAAAAATAAACAATAAAAGATAAAAAATAACTTGCTTCTGGTAGAGATATTGTACTTAGTACCAATTTAGAAAAAAAAAAAAAAAAAAGAGTTGTCCCCATCTCAGTCATTTTCAGTTGGTAAACATACAGGAGGCTTTTATCTTTTGACACATTGGATTCTGTCCTCCCACTCAGTTTTCATGTAATTCTGATAAGAACTGCAGCTTTCTCTGTAGTTCCATACACAGCATCAGTCATTACCTAACAGGGGATACCTGTGATCTGTCAGAATGACCCTGGGATTTAGTGCTCACATCATCTTAGGTTCAAGAGCTGATGTTTATAACCTGTGTGAATTTGAGCAAATTATTTCACTTTAATTAAATTTAGATTTAAAAAAAAAACTCTCAATAATGAATTACAAATAATAACCTGCACAGGTTTTGTAAGGATTAGTGATAAGATGTAAAGAAATGTCTGACAAGGTTCTTGGCCTTGAGAACGTGTCCATAGTTGGTAGACACAAAGTGAGTATATATTCATGCTTATTTATTTCTGTATGTGTATATGCAGAGAGCTGGGAGAACTCATGGATTCCTTTCAAAGATAGGGAAGAAAGAACCTTTTGAAGTCTATGTGAAAAGAGCTTAGGAATTAATGTCCTACTGCTATCCAAGGTATAAGTGCCTACCATGTTCAAATAGCATCAACAGGATTAATATTCCAAATTTTCTTTGAAGTCCTAATATAGAAAGGCCTGGAAGTGAAACCCATAGCTATTTCTAAGGGTGATAAGTTCTCAATATCAAGTAACAGGCCCAGTGGGACAACTAGGCCATATCTGTCTTACTGTATTTTCCTGTCTTCACATATATATTCTCTTGGTGCCTTAGAATGATTCAGTTGAATGGCAAGGAGTGAGCATGTTCCTTGCTTGGTCTGTCGCTTGGAGTCAACTTCTGTAAGTCCCCTGGGGAGGATTTGGAGGGCTTTGAGATTTCTGCTGTCGGGACTGGGCTTTTTTTCATTCATCTTTGGACAGGCTTGTGGCTGCTGCCTCTCTCAGGAAATTACAGTTCATTTTTTGACTGTTCAGGAAGGGCCTTTTAAAATACTGGCATCCAACAAACAAACAGTCTCTCCCTGCACAGGGCAGTGAGGCCGCATCTCACCCAGGGGCCAGGAAACAGACTCCTCTGAACTTTCGCCGTGGTTTGTTTTCACAGGTTATCTTCTCTTCCAGATCTGGAGACTGACATAGAACCTATCTTCACAGATTTAGGTGGGGTCAGTTAAATAACCACCAGCCCTCATCTTCACAAGAATCCTCAAACGAATCAGACATCTCTGCAAATAGTAAAGCATTTGGACACGCACTTTTCATGTAGTTTTTTTTTTCTTTCGTTTTTCTTTTCTTTTTTGAGATGCTCCACCACATTTGTTTGCTATTTGTCATGTTTATGCCTTGTGGAGCCATGGACCAAACTAGAGATCAGATAGGAACACGAGGCAGGCTTTTTTTGAAGCAACTTTTTTTTTCTTAAGTGGAAAAGGACTTTAATGTGAGAATTTATTTTCTGGATTTGTCCAATGCAGAAGTAGATAAAAGAACTTCAGTTTAAGAAATTCTGAAGTAACTGAGCCTGTCATCTTTGGAAGATTTTCTTTTGTTTTATTTTTCTTTTAAACATTTTCACTGTTGAAGCTCTTTCTGCCTCTCACCATGGTACCTGGGAGAATTCGGATGCTTCATAGGCGAGCAGTTACCATGCAGCTGCACAGATCAGAACATGTTAGCTGGGCCTTGTTATGTGATGTGCTGACTTTCAATTGATTTTAAGCACACTTTAAATGGTAATGAGAATGCCAAGCTGGGAGATAGCATATGGCTTTAATGATTTGATTCTCAGAAAGCAAGCAAACATTTAAAAATGATGGCGTTTCACTAGTGTGAAACTCAAGGTGAAGTCAGAGTGTTTGAATGACAGAAACTATTTCTTCCCTCTTTATTATTATTAGCCATGCCTTTATTATATTGTATTGTGTGGATAGGAAAAAAAAAATAAAGAGGAAAACCAAAATTTGCTATCGAAGTTTGGATCAAATTAAATATGACATAAGGCTTTGCTCAAAAGGTGTGATGCCTGGTGCTTTTGAACTCAAATCATCCTTTCCAGTAAAATTTAATATGAAAAGTCAATTAAAATATAATAAGGAAAAATGTAGTTCAAGGAGCTGGAAAATGAGAGAAAATGTGTCAGGGCATGAAAGAAAGATGAAGAGAAATATTAGCTATTTAGGCATGAACTACAATGATATATATAGTACTCAGTACATAGTCTCCTATTAACTGAGAGAAATACTTGAGTAAATGAGGTGAGTCATTTGGAGATATTTGATCTCTTTATGGGCAAAGACTTGGAGGTGCCATTGAATGTTTGTTTTCTTTATTTGTCCTGTCAGATTTTGCTGGCTGTCATTCCCAGCTAAATGACAAAAGCCTATGGGGTTATTTTTTCTTAAATTGCACTGTTTTCATAGTTAAAACTGAATGTTGGCAATACCAAAATGCAGCCAACTTTAGGATATTTAGGGGTTTACACAACTCGTGAGAAGTCCAGTTTATTCACAAAGACACCATGCTTCTCTACACTTTAGTCACTTCTGAAGAAATTCACAGGTGTTGGTGAATTACACAGTAAGATGTGTGGCTTAAAATTATATACTGATAGGATGTGACTGTTCTGTGGGACTACAGAGGTAGTATGCGCTGGTGGCATTTTTTTATACCAGCTAAACGGACTTATTTACAGTCATAAACATAATTGTCTACAGTTGGGAAATAAGCCTTTGATCTCTTGAGTTTTAGACTCTCTTTAATGGCTTCTCTACACTAGTCACTATTTCTGTTTAGTTGTTTCATTTAGTTACTGTAATTTAGTTACTTCTTATAGATACCGTCTAAGTCAAGTGATGAAAATATTGATTACCATTTATTAAGCACTTACTCCATTCAGGCCATTTACTAAGTAAAAGCTTTGCATAAATGCCTTTATTTAATCTTTACAACCATGCTGAAAGGAAATTGTGGATTAGAGAAGTTAAATGATTTACTGAATATTTGCCTACAGCTCGTTAACAGCAGAGAAAGTGTGCAGACCCACAAGTCTGTCTGACTACATTTGTTCATCCTGAACCTAAACAAGTTTCTTAACTGAGTAAAGATATTCTACTGGAATTCTAAACTTCCTTAGATTTTCAGGTGATTTTTGGTTGCAGTGCACAGGTGATACTTACTAAAAACCAGATACTGGAAGCAGAATCAGGAAACCCAGTCTTCTTTGTCTTCCTCATCAACACTTTATGTCCACTCTGTTCATCCTTAGCCTTGGCTTCTGCTGAGAACATTTAGATGCTCTGAGAAATCCTTCAAATCTTAAAACCATTTCTCAGTTGCCAATGGGTGGCAAGCCATCCGAGGGACACATGGGATTTTCGAGCTGAAAGAGCCATTAGGTATTATAAAAACCCTCTTCCTGTTATGGTTTTACTACTCAAGCCTAGAAAATGAAATGACTTCCCCAAGGCCACGCATCTAGTTAGTGACAAAATTTAGGCAAAGAGCCAAGTCTCTGGAATCCATGGCTTTATCTCTCTTGTCTATTTAGACAGCCTCTCACTAAAAAGTAGTGCTGAGTAATAGATTTAGTAATATACATCAAATTTGATGCAGCTATGCATTAGGAAAAAATAAGGAAATGGGTTGGTTTCTTTGTTTTAAATGCAGATGATAAATGCAAAAAGTTTTTGACTCCATGAAAAACGCCTGACTCCATGGTCTAAAAATATTTTCCAGTGTCACAGATGGCCATGTTCTGGATACCCCTCCTTTGAGCATTCTCAGACTAGTCTTAGTAGCTACCATAGATACAATGCATTGGTATTCCTAATTCTGAAAGTAATTCTGTAGGGTTGGTATTGTTATTCCTGTGTACCAGGAGAAAACTGTGACTCAGTGAAGTTAAATGACTTTCACAATGTCATCCAGGTACCAATAGAATATTTAGGAATTGAACACTCATTTCTCTAACTGTAAAGTTTATGTGTTTCCCTCTGTACCACAATGGACCAACAAAATTAAAGTATTAATTAAAGTTGAAAAATTATCAAATAAGTCTAATGATGCCATGCACAACAAAATTAATTCCTCCTTCTTAAGTTGCACTTTAGACATTCAGTTTAATTATTCATTCATTCATTCTTGCTTTCTTTTATCAGTGAGTTAACAAATACATGAGTATTTTACAAATGAGGAAACCAGATCACAGGAAGTTAAGTAACTTCCCCAAGGTCACACAGCCGGGAAGTGGTAAATCTGGGATTTAAAGCCAAGACCCAAATAAAAAGACTGCATCCAGCTATGGAAAGGTTTAAATGACAGGATCCTCACAGGCAGTAGAAATAAAGTTTTGAGTAGGGCAATACAATAATACTTTCAGGATATTCATCTGTAAGTAGTTGAGGGTGACTAGAAAAGAGAAACTGGGGACAAGGAGATAGGAGGCAAGTTCAATGTAGCTTATTTATGAGGTTAGCAGTAAACATCTGAAGAGGGAGTTTTAAAATAAGACTTGACCTCATCAGTGACTCATTTGGGTGGTAAGTTAGGAAGAAGTAGGGGACAGTGGTGACCTCTGTACTGTGAGTGACTAAGATGATGCTGATGCGATTGGTCAAAGTGAAGAAATCAGAAGAAGATCCTGAGAGAGTTGGCTTGAAGTTCCAGATGGATGTAATGCTGGCAATGTCCATGTGTATGGAAATGTAGGACTGAATTTCTCCTCAGGTGTTGGAATTGGGTTGAAGATTTGGGATCCAGCTTTACACGATCAAAGCAATAACATTTCATCGTGCATCGAAGAGAAGGTGAATGAAGACAGAACTGTAAGGACTGTCCACATTTATGGGTTGGGAAGAAAACAAATGGGGTCAGAAAAGTAATAGGAAGACTGATGGGATATCAGAGAAACTGATGAAGGGGAGAGTTTAAGGAAAGGAAGAGTGGTCAGGAGTAGCATTCCTTGTAGAAAAGTCAGGGTGAAGGAAGATTGGAAGAGACTATTAGACTTTATATTATGAAATCGTAATGGGGACTTTTTAGAGAGAAGTTTCAATAGTATTTCAGGATAGTGTAAGCTGAATTATAAAGATCCAGAGGCTAAGAAATAGAGATAATATAATTTACAAGAATGCAAGGAGAAAGATGGAGTGGGAGTTTGGGGGACTTCCAGAGCTGGGACTGAGTTTTTTGAGTAGTGGAGACCTGATCATCTTTGTCATCAGAGAAGATCTAGTTTGAGATCAAGTCTTTGACATACGCATCGTTCTGTATATTGCCTCATCCACTCTAGATGCTTAGTAGATGTTTGTTAAATGACTGATTTAAAACTCTCCCCCTTTTATCAAACTAGAGAGATAGATATTACCCTAATTTTATAAATTTAGAAAAGCATGTTCTCAAACAAATGGAAACCATGTCCTATGGTAGGCAGGAGGGTGAGAAGGAGATTGGATGAAGGACATGGATTAACCTCAGAAAGGAGAAGGTTCAGCTCATGGTCAGGTGGCGCTAAGGCTCAGGAAGGTGGTGAGGATGCAGGGACAGAGGCAGAAGTGCTGGAGAGAGTATAGGATGAGATTGGAGGGAAGCAAAATGTGCAAGAGACTCACTGATGGAAAACGGCCAAGGGCAGGCAGTGACCTGGCAGCCCAGACCTATCAAGGCTGGGTTGAACTTGCATGGACTCTTACAGACCATTGTTGAGCCATTTTGTCAGCGTTGCTTAGAAGCCCTCTTGAACTTTAAGTGACACAGCGTGATCCTAATAAAGAGGTCCTGGAGCACAGCCAGGCTTCCTGGACTAAAATATGCCCCACATCACCAATTCCCCAGAGAGACTGCAGGCGTCTGGATAATAGAAGGCGCAGCAGGCCGCTCTAGCAGCTGCAGAATGGCAGGCTGCAGTGGATTAATGGCCTGGGGAGAAAAGCTCTAAAGCTCTTCCCATCCCAAAGGAAAGAGCACAACTCTGGAATTAGAACACTTGGACTTAAACCCCAGCGTTGCTACCCACTACCTAGATAAGTTTGAGCAAATTTTGGAAACTGTCTGAGCCTCAGTTCTGCCATTTACAAAATGGGACCAATGACAGACTTGCCTTGTAGAGATGTAGTGGAGATCAAATGAGATGTGTGGGAGTACTTTGTAAATTTTAAATTCTACACAAATATTAGTTTTTGTTGTTTTTATAAATTTATTCATTTATTTATTGGCTGTGTTGGGTCTTTGTTGCTGCATGTGGGCTTTCTCTAGTTGTGGTGAGCAGGGACTACTCTTCGTTGAATTGCGCAGGCTTCTCATTGAGGTGGCTTCTCTTGTTGCGGAGCTTGGGCTCTAGGCGCACGGGCTTCAGTAGTTGTGGCACGTGGGCTCAATAGTTGTGGCTCATGGGCTCTAGAGCAAAGGCTCAGTAGTTGTGGTTCACAGGCTTAGTTGCTCCACAGCATGTGGGATCTTCCCGGACCAGGGATCGAACTCGTGTCCCCTTCATTGGCAGGCAGATTCTTAACCACTGTGCCACCAGGGAAGCCCAATATTAGTTTTTTGACGACTATCATTATTATTGCTAAAACCACAGAGATGTGAATGGCTGAGAAACAGTGCTAGCAGAAGGATTGCCCTGTATCTGGCATACAGCATGCAGCAATGGGAGATGTATCCTTGAGTCCACCATGGAGTGTTCTGCATACCAGGCTATGCAGAGAGTTGCTCTGGGAGTTCAGGTAGAAGAGTGCATTGTCTATGACAAACACTGCTTGTTGGTCTGTTTGGAGGAGGGCCTTTTCTGCAATAGACAGTTTTTTTAAAACCATATCTGAAATTTGTCACGAAATACTCATTTACAGTAAAGGGTAGTGAAAAGTATTTTATGGGTATAAATGTATTCTGTGTTTATATACATACACACACTCATCCTGCAAATGCATATAAAATTTTACATATATGTTATACGAAAATGTATACATAACTGCATTATTTTCTTTGCTGGCTCCTACAAAGCTGTCTTTTCAATTAATGATACATCTATTCCAGTTTCTCAACGTTAACCATCTTGTTAAAACAACCTTGCGTTAATCTCTGGGCTCAGATTTGGAGTTACCATTGTGGAATCATTCCTGGTCCCCTCCCAGCTCTTCTGCCTGCCCGCCTCCTCCACTGGAAGGGAGATGGCGTTTCGGATTTCATTACCACACCCTGTGGTTCAGAGAACAAACTGGAGAAATCAGGATTGATCATTTTCTGTGCTGTCTTTGTCTTTGTCAGGGTTTGTTCAAAGCCAAGTTAGAGTTTTCAAAGTGAGAGTAGCTTAGTGGGGCTCTACATTCAGTACAGAAAACTGTGATTTGGCAAAAGCTCCAATTATTACGGAGAGTGAAATAGAAAGGGTGGGCGTAATTGCGTTTTAGGAACTTTACCTTCACATCACATTATTTGCCCTGTAGCTGAATATATCTGGCAAATTATTTATAGGGAAATGAGTTGCTAGAATGTCATATGTGGATGGCATATCCTTTGATGCATGTGAGTTCTGTGTGTGGACCCTTCTTTCCTGTTTAGAATAAAACTGATAACTGTTTTAAAGATCTGTTGCAGCGAAAAATCTGTCATAACCCCAGATTAATGATTATCTCTGTGCTTGGGTTTATTTGGGGGGCACTGGGGATTGTGAGGTGGTTTTTCTTCTTTACAGCTCAACAGGGACTTAGAAATGGAGCTAATCTCAAATCACTTTCTTTTCAAGTCTTTCAGATATTCCCAATCAAATATTCCCTTTCTTTTCTGTCTGGTTATAATTCTGTTGATACCTCTAGTTATGGCATTTATGAGCTTCTGCCTTCAATTATTCATTTATCCATCTTCCTTGTCTTCCTGTCTCCTAAGTAACACTCAGGCAAGGACTTGAACTGATTCATTTCTGAATTCCCTGAGGGCACTTAGTATGGAGCCCTTCACTTAGTACGTGCTCCCTTGGTATCTGCTACTGTTGCTCCAATGAGGTAAATGCCAGAGAAGAGTAGATGGAGGCCCCTTTGCTTGTATCAGTAGGAAAGAGGAAAGTTGAGGTTCTGGGCATTGAATATTAAGGAGGAGAAAAAAAAGACTTGTGTCATAATTCCTTCTAGAATAATGGCATTGACTGGGATAACTGATAAGCTCAAAACCAGCATATTAAAAAATGTCCTTGTCTTATTGCTTCTTGATGAGTGATGCTTTCTGCTGAGGACTAGATAAGGACTGATAAACAACTTCTGGTAGAAGATGAAGGGGTTCCCTCTTTATTTTTTCTTCCCTTTTCTTTTTTGTCAAATCTTGGCAAGTAATTGAGACCTGAATAAAGAATGGAGAAGGGATCAGAGATTAGAATTGTACAGATTTCTGGGTAACAAAAGGTGACTTTTCATTGTATTTTGTCGGGACCGTTTTAACGATGTTAAAACGTACTGAAACCCACATCTATCACTTTCTTCAATATATTTCTATGAACTCAAGAAAAGTCAGTCCTACCTAAATTCATCCTACCCTGTCTTATTAGCTTTTGAAAAGATTTTTTGTGGAGTTTTTGGTTGATTTTTTTGGGGGTGGGATGGGCTGGAAGAAAGGAGCTTAGATGTAATGGAATCCATCCTTTTCCATAAAGATGTATGACGGCATGGCCCAGAGAAGTTAGTGATATGCCCGTATTAGTGGAATGTTTAGGAGTAAAGTCATGATTTCCAAACTCTTACTCAGATCCTCCTTCACTTATACCTTATTTCATGTATATTTCACATGTTTACCTGCTACCAGATAATCCTCTCTAATGTGTATATTTTACTTATGCAACTATAATGGACATTTTTCAAGGACTCACATCATATCTTTGACTTCTCTTGACCTCTCACAACCAAGCCCAAGTCTTTGAACATTGTTATGCACAGTAGGTCACCCTTTAAGGATTAATGATTGCCTTGGGCAGCATTTGTTTGCACAAATTACTGTGGGCGAAGAAATTGAGCCAGAGATGGAAAGCTCCACCAAAAAGAAAAAAAGAAAAAAAAACAAAGCAAAACATCAGAAGCAAGATAAATAAGCCTAAGGATTGTTTTTAAAACTGAGAAGAATTTTTTTTGTTCTTACTGTTTTTGAAATTGGACTAATGGTAGAGGGAATAAAAGGATGCAGATACACTAAATTGCTCTAAATAGCTGCAGTTCAGAGCAGTCCTAGAGAAATACCTTCAAAGAGGGCTTAGAAAATGGAAAGAAATTGTTCTTTCCTGCTGTGTGTGCACAGAGGGGTAGGATGAGGGGGGTTAGGAAAGAAAATGGGAAGACCACAGTGGCCCTCTCAGCCTCTTCTGGCTGTCGGTGCTGATTAGTGAAGACGTGACTCTTTGGCACGGAAGGTTCAGAATCATCACAGGTCACAAAGAAGTCACTACTAAAAATTCATAGCCCTTTTGGGGCCTAACTTCAGTGCACCTAATAAATAATTCAGGTAGTCAGAAGTGCCTGGGTATGAAAGACTTTAACTGTGCTTTTTCATCTTTTCCTTTGATATTATCCCTGGCCTCCTTTCCAATTCAATTAAAATCTCAATCTCTCTGTCTCTGTGTCACATCTCTCTGTCTCTGTCACTATCTCTACATGGCTGTATCTGTCTCTAACTCTCTTTTGTCAAGAAGGACCATTTAGTATTAAGCTGCATGAGCTGCTTGTATATTTTGGAGGTTAATCTTTTGTCCGTTGTTTCGTTGGCAACTATTTTTTCCCATTCTGAGGGTTGCCTTCTTGTCTTGTTTATGATTTCTTCCACTGTGCAAAAGCTTTTAAGTTTCATGAGGTCCCGTTTGTTTATTCTTGATTTTATTTCCATGATTCTAGGAGATGGGTCAAAAAGGATCTTGCTTTGATGGATGTCATAGAGTGTTCTGCCTATGTTTTCCTCTAGGAGTTTTATAGTGTCTCGCCTTACGTTTAGGTCTTTAATCCATTCTGAGTTTATTTTTGCGTATGGTGTTAGGAAGTGTTCTAATTTCATTCTTTTACATGTAGCTGTCCAATTTTCCCAGCACCACTTAGTGAAGAGGCTGTCTTTTTTCCATTGTATATCCTTGCCTCCTTTGTCAAAGATAAGGTGCCCATATGTGTTTGGGCTTACCTCTGAGTTCTCTATTCTATTCCATTGATTGATCTTCCTTTCTATTTTTGTGCCACTATCATACTGTCTTGATCACTATGGCCTTGTAGTATAGTTTGAAGTCAGGAAGCCTGATTCCACCAACTCCATTTTTCCTTCTCAAGATTGCTTTGGCTATTCGGGGTCTTTTGCGTTTCCATACAAATCGTAAGATTTCTTGCTCTAGTTCTGTGAAAAATGCCATTGGTAATTTGATCGGGATTGCATTGAATCTGTAAATTGCTTTGGGTAGTACAGTCATTTTCATTATGCTGATTCTTCCAATCCAGGAACATGGTATGTCCTTCCATCGGTTTGTGTCGTCTTTGATTTCTTTCATCAGTGTCCTAAAGTTTTCTGCATACAGATCATTTGCCTCCTTAGGCAGGTTTATTTAATCCAGAAATGGGTGGAAGGCCTAAATAGACATTTCTCCAAAGAAGACATACTGATGGCCAACAAACACATGAAAAGATGTTCAACATCACTAATTATCAGAGAAATGCAAGCCAAAGCCACAATGAGGTATCACCTCACACTGATCAGAATGGCCATCATCACAAAATCTGGAAACAGCAAATGTTGGAGAGGATGTGGAGAAAAGGGGACTCTCCTGCACTGTTGGTGGGAATGTAAGTTGGTACAGCCACTTTGGAAAACAGTTTGGAGTTTCCTTAAAAAACTAAGAATAGAACTACCATATGATCCAGTAATCCCACTACTGAGCATATACCCACTGAAAACCATAATCCCCAAAGAGACATGTACCATAATGTTTATGGCAGCACTATTTACAATAGCCAGGACATGGAAGCAACCTAAATGCCCATCAACAGATGAATGGATAAAGAAGATGTGGCATGTGTATACAATGGAATATTACTCAGCTATAAAAAGAATGAGATAGAGCTATATGTAATGAGGTGGATAGACCTAGAGTCTGTCATGCAGAGTGAAGTAAGCCAGAAAGAGAAAGACAAATATTGTATGCTAATTCATATATATGGAATCTAAAAATGGTACTGATGAACTCAGTGACAAGACAAGAATAAGGATGCAGATGGAGAGAATGGACTGGAGAACTCGAGTTTTGGGGGGGCGGGGGGTGAAGGGGAAGCTGAGACGAAGTGAGAGAGTAGCACAGACATATATATACTACCAGATGTAAAATAGATAGCCAGTGGGAAGTTGCTGTGTAACAAAGGGAGTTCAATTCGATGATGGATGATGTCTTAGAGGACTGAAACAGGGAAGTGGGGGGGGGGAGTCGAGGGAGGGAGGGAATACGGGGATATGTGTATAAATACAGATGATTGACCTTTGTGTACCTCAAAAACTGGTACAAGAGTGTAAAGCAATTATTCTCCAATTAAAAAAAAAAAGGAAGGACCATTTAGGAAGCCCCTTGTTTTGTTTTCTCTCAGCTACCTTATTCTTTCAATGACTTGCAAATATAGTTGGAAATAGGGAGCATCATTTACTTTGGTAATAGTAATTCTCTCCATTGGATGGAGCTCAGCACTTCTACTTAAGTGTTTGCCTCAGTAATAAGTCACAGATTTTCCAGGTTTTAGGGCTAACAGAACCATGTTTTGCATTTGAAAATGTGTATAGTGTACAAATTATCTAATATCAGACATAATTGGGACACTAATTTCAGTTAAATTAAGAAGTTCTAAAAATATTTAATAAGTGATACACAAAAAACTGTTTAAATGGACACTAATTTGCCAATCTTTTGATGTGGAACCCAAGTTACTGCCTGTATGTGGATCCACTGAATGAATTAATATTATTTTCCTTCCCCAAGTGCATCAACTCTGATTTCCAGTTTGCTTTCTTATACTGGAATAAAAACATGTAGGCACTCAGAGAGTAATCTGAGTGTAGAATCATTCCAGATTTTTAAGATTCTGCCCTTTCCTTACCCACATGTCCCCTGATTTGCCAGAAATTTTAACTGACTTGTCTTTTGTGAACGTTTCTAAGGCATTCAAGCAATTTTCATACAATGCGTAACTCCTTTTTTGTTTCCCTATTTTATTGCATTACAAAATATGTATTCTTATATAATTATGAAAGTATTTTTGGCATAATCACTAATTATTAGAGAAATGCAGATCAAAACTGCAATGAGGTATTTAACCTCACTCCAGTCAGGATGTGATCATCAAAAATCTACAAATAATAAATCCTGAAGAGGGTGTGGGGAAAAAGGAATCGTCCTGCACTGTTGGGAATGTAAATTGATGCCGGCAATGTGGAGAACAATGTGGAGGGTTCTTGAAAAACTAAAAATAGAGCTACCATATAATTCAGGAATCCCATTCCTGGACACGTATCTGGAAAAGACGAAAATTCTAATTCAAAAAGACATATGCACCCCAATGTTCAAAGCAGCACTATTTACAATAGCCATGACATGGAGGCAACCTAAATGTTTGTCAACAGATGAATGCATAAAGAAGATGTGATATAAAAATACAATGGAATATTACTCAGCCATAAAAAGAATGAAATAATGCCATTTGCAGCAACATGGATGGATCTGGAGATTATCATACTAAGTGAAGTAAGTCAGACAGAGAAAGATAAATATCATCGGATATCGCTTATGTGTAGAATCTAAAAAAAAATATACAACTGAACTTATTTACAAAAAAGAAATAGCGGAAGTGGGAGTATGAATTAGGAGGTTGGGATTAACATATACACACTACTGTATATAAAATAGGTAACCAACAAACAAGGGAACTATACTCGTTTTTTAAAAATTTTATTTTTTTATCTTTATTGGAGTATAATTGCTTTACAGTATTGTGTCAGTTTCTGCTGTACAACAAAGTGAATTAGCCACATGTATACATATATCCTCATATGCCCTCCCTCTTGAGCCTCCCTCCCAACCTCCCTATATCACACCCATAGGTCTTCACAAAGCATCAAGCTGATCTCCTTGTGCTCTGTAGTAGCTTCCCATTTTTTAATAACCTATAAGGAAAAAGAATCTGAAAAAAGAATATATATTTTTTTTTCAGTAAGTTGTTTTTAAAGTATAGTTGGCATAATATGGTTTGGAACTCTTGGTAAGGGCCTGATGGACAAGAGCACACGTGCGGAGGTGCCGGAAGATTACCTGAGCAGCTGCTAACGCCCAGTACGTGCTGGGTGGCGGTCAGTGCATTTCATGAGAACGTGAGACCATAGACCTTTCTGGTATATTGATTAAGTGGAATATTGGGCAGAAACTTTCTGCCACAGATATCCCAGCTGCCATATACTTGAGCTGTGTAATCTTGGGAAAATGACTTAAACCACATACGCCTCAGTTTCTATGCCACTTACAATAGTAATATAATAATAATACTTGCCTTGCAGGCTTGCCAGGAAAATTTAATGAGCTGGCAGATCTCAAGCACATGGGATTGTGCATTTCACAGTTTCAGGTGGCACTCAGTACATGTTCGCTATTACTATTCTTATTTCCTTGTTTGGTAGTCTATGAGTGTGTCTCTCAAACTTTTTATCATCATTGTTCCCCTAAGGAGATTGCTTTGATTTTTTTCCCTAAATATCTCTTTCCCTGATAACATTTTAATACCATAGATATGCTGTATATCTGCTTACGTCCTGTGGCAACTTGGAGGATCATAAACTATCATAATTTCTGAGGTTTTCTTCTCCTTTCTTAAAACCAATTTTCTCACCCTCTGGGGAAAACATTGCCCTGGTTGAGAGTGTGTAATCTACTGTATTTCAGATGATGTGTTCTCCCCCAACCCAAGGCATTAGGGTACCATGTTAGAGTGGGGTTGACTCTTTATAATGTGGGGTTGAGCAAGGTTTGACCTGGGAGTGATGCTCTCTTATCCTGTTGATGTTTCCCTCCTAAAATAAGCACTTTGTTAATGGATTGCCATTGAATATACGGAGTCATTAGTTATTGGTCTGAAAAGTGGAAGGTGGGTGGATTCTTGGAACTGCTGGGGATATGACCAAGGCACCTGGGAAAAGAACGTTTTCAGCTCCAAGAATGAGAAATCCTTATGGGGAGGCCTGGAAGCTGAAATTAGGTTTAAAGTGTACGCCTAGAAGAAGAACATTCCTCGTTTACAAACAAGTTTGCTTTCAGTCTTGCTCTGAGAGTTAGATGTCGGTGAGCTGTGCTTAATCACCCTGTCTTATGATCAGTTGCGGCATATCCTTCTTTTCTGCTGTGTTGTGAATTATTGACCTGAGCGTATCTCAGTGTTAGCTTGCTCCGGCTGCCATAACAAAGTACCACATGCTGGGTGGCTTAAACAACAGAAATCTATTTTTTCATAGTTCTGGAGGTTAGAAGTGCAAAATCAAGATATCAGCAGGGTTCTGAGGCCTCCCTTCCTGGCTTGTAGGTGGCTGTTTTCTACCTATGTCATCAGATGGTCTTCCTTCTGTGTGTTTCTGTGTCCTATAATCTCCTCTTCTTACAAGGATACCAGTCATATTGGGTCAGGGCCCACCCTAATGACCTCATTTTACCTTAATACCTCTTTAAAAGACTCTGTCCAAATATGGTCACATTGTGTGGTTCTGGGAATTAGGACTTCGACATTTTAAGGGACACAACTCAGTTCATAAAAATCCACTATCTGTTGGGTAGTGTGCATTCAATAGTAAATGAATGAATGAATAAATACCATTTTTTGTTTGTTTTTGTTTTTGGGTGCATCGGGTTTTAATTGTGCCACGTGGGCTCTCTAGTTGCGGCATGTGGGCTCAGCAGTTGTGACATGTGGGCTTAGTTGCCCTGCGGTATGTGGGATCTTAGCTCCCCAACCAGGGATCAAACCCGCGTCCCCTGTGTTCTGTGTTGCACGACGGATTCTTTACCACTAAAGCACCAAGAAAGTCCCAATAAATAAGTTTTTATTTATATTTTTACTGTTTGCAGAATTGGCAATTCTAGCAATACTTGTGAGTTATTAATAAGTTTCTTAGCATTTTTATATTTCTTTCACCCTGAGGATATGCTTAGGAAATAAAATCCCAAGGGGATGTTCATATTTATTCAATAACTATACACCACTCTTCTCTTCATGGAGGAAGGTCCTCTCATCATGTGAAGAGCTCCTGCCATCAGCAAGTGTGCCCCAAACATTCGTAGACCCTTGAGCAAGGGTTAGAGAGAGGCCAGCGCGGAGCTAATCTCTAAGAAGTAATTCATCTGATTAGCAAATTGTTTTATAAAGTGTATACAGTCCTCCTACCATGACTGATCTGCCTTTCAGAATGTCCTAGAAGGCCAGGCAGGCTTGACTTTTGAAGTCTGACTCCACCAGTGCTGCAGGGAAAGTAGCGGCACAGAGAGAGCTGATCCCAAGCCTCTTCTCTTCCCACAAGGGGTCCATCCTGAACCACAAGGGTCTTTGCCCACGCACACCAGGTCTGCACTCTCCTCCCCCCAGATAAACAGGTGACACCTAGAGGTGTCAGAACCTCGGGAGGACAGACCCAGCAGAGAAGCCCACCCAGGCCCTGGGAGAAGGTTTGGGGCAGGAAATTATGGACCTTGGGTACAAAGAGCATAGCTAAGAAGAGGCTGTAAGGTCTTCAGACAGTCACGCTGTTTGGCCCTATGCACCCCTTGTCCTGATGGGCGGGTGCAGGTCTTGCTCTGAGGGCGGTGTTGTGATCAGTTTCAACTCCTTCAGGACCTTGTACTAGTTTTGAGATTATCTCCATACTCTGACTTCCTTGAAGAGTCAGAGGGGCAGAACGTTCTGCGAAAGCCACCAGGGTCAGGGGTTAGCCACGTTCAAAGGGAGCTGATGGAGGTGGTTTTTTTCACCTGGGAATTCACGTCATTATGTCCTGACACTAAACACCTACAGTTTCTGCACCCCTGAGTCCCTGCAAAGACCAACTCAGATTCAGATCTAGAAACCTGTAAGCAGACTTCAGGTAAAGCAGAAATTGCATAGGCTCCCTGGAGGGGTGCCCACTTCCCCTGCAGGGAGCCAGGTCAGTGGTGCCACCCCTGCACTCAGGTGAGCCAGCCTGGCCTCTCATGAATGATGCAGCCCTGCCAAACCCTGGACAGCAGTAGCCACCTTCAAGTCAATAGGGTCAGGAAAAGCCACTTCTTCAAAATTATCTATGGTGGTTTGCCAGGCTCTGCTTATAGCTTCAGAAAAAAAAAGCTAATGTGTTTTTTCACCACATAGAATAATTTATAGGTAAGGACCAATTTACTTGCTTGGGAACAGTGGGTGGTCTGTGCCTTTCCCAGTGGAAGGGATATTATGCTAAGCAGGGTGACAGGCTTCAGTGCTCACCATGGAAGGGGGGAGAGCTTTCTAATTAATTACCTGGCTGTCTTTACGTAGCATCGGTACCTTACTTTGTCCTCAAGATTCATTAGGCAAAACCGTATTTCTTTTATTTATTTATTATTTATACAGTATCTATTTTCAAAGAGAGTTTAAGACAGATGAGAAAATGGGAGAGGGGATGGTATTTGGAAAGCTGTCTGAAACAAGACATTTGAAGAGACAATTCAGACAGAAGTTTGGAGGTGCTTTTCCTCTTCTTGATACAATTTCCTGTTTTACTTCCCCTCGCAGTAAACTTCCTTCAATTCTCTGCTGTACAGATTCAGGTCATCCCTTTTCATCTTTACCATCCCTCACCATACCCTCCCAGCTCTAGTCCATTAATTGCAGCCTTCTCATTGTCTTTAGGATAAAATCCAACTGGTTTACCAAAACCTCAAGGCCTTGTGTGTCCAGGCCCATCCGAACCCTCAGCCTCTCCACTCACCCCATCCCTCACAAAACATCCCCAGCCACATTGGTCTTTCAGTTCCCGGAAAAGATCAGATTCTGCTTCCCTTCTACCTTTGGGCCTGCTCTTGCTAAGACCTGGACTATTGTGTTGGCCTCTCTCCTCCCATGCACTGCCCTCCCTTGTCCCAGCTCCCCCATACTCATCCTTTGGGCATCGCATCCTCCATGATGCCATGCATGCCATATTTAAACCCACACTCACAGCCTCTCAATACTCTCTATCGTACTTCTCTGTGTCCTTCATGACACTGTTCCTGTAGTCATCATTTCCATTCTCAAGTTTGTAGTTGTTATTTGATATTTCTTTTCTGTCCTGCTTTCGAAACAGATCACTTTCCCGACAGTAGGGACTTTGTCTTGCTCATCTTCATATCCCAAGGGCCTCACACTGTGGCTGGCACAAAGTAGCCACTCAACACTTGTTTGAAGAATGAATGAAGGAATGAGAAACACTAGCTTTAGGAGGAAGTCTGATACACTTCACTTGATTTAGAATGTCTGCCAAGGATATTTGGATTTCTAGAGAGGGTAGCATTCTGGTCCAAAGAGATTGGTTTATAATTATGAACTGTAAGTGTCAGGGAACTGGTGTAAAAAGGGTTTTGAGGAAACAGAGGTCCGTTGGGAAACTGTGTCACATTAAGCAGCTGCCCACCCGCAAGTCTTTTTCCTTGATCTGTTTCTTGAGTGTTTTGTCTAAGAGAGCAGGCCTGCCATTTAGACGTGATACTTTAGAAGTTAAATCTTGCTAGACCCACCACAGTACTCCCAAGGACCAGGGGGCCCTGCATTTCAGTCAAGTGTGAAAATGTAGCTAAGGAAGGAATGAGTAATCCGATCTCATTTCAAACATATGATGCTCCCCTCATTAACCTCAGTCTTTAAAATCTGCTTTATCATCCCAAACTGTACATTACTCTCTAATACTTGAGTTTTTAGTTTTATTTACAAGTGAAGGTGGGAACTCTTTTCTGAACAACCATAAAGTAGCTGACACAAAGGTGAAACAGCAGTCAAAAATTTCTTTTCATGTGACTCGAGTGTGTGTGTGTGTGTGTGTGTGTGTGTGTGTGTGTGAGACTGGGATCATCTTACAGCTGTGTTGCCTCCCCCTGCTGCCAGCTATGTGCACATGGGCCTGGGTGACATGGACTAAGTCAGACTGTAGCTTGCTTTCCTTTTTTCTTAAAAAGAAAAAAGAAAAGAAATAAAAGAAAAAAATGTTATTGTGTTCTCCTGATTTTTTTTTTTTTTTGGTGGAAGATTTTTTTTTTTTTCCCCTTAACAAAAACTTAAGTGGTTGGAATTGATTGGCAACATATATTCAATACTTAAGAGGATACAATTTTTTTGCATGTGGGGTGAAGTTGGAAACCTGCAGAGTTCATAAATGAAAGCAGGGCTCTGACTGTGTATAAACCTATAAAAGGATCTTCTCATATGTTTAAATTCCTCAGGATTGGGGGAACGTATTTCAAAATTCATTCAAATGAGAGAGGCCACCAGTATAGATTTTTTAAAGGTAGCTTTTGAAATCTGTTGTGTGTGTGTGTGTGTTATTATTTTCCTTTGAATCGTTCCTTATCTGAACTGTGTAGCTATACTGGATATGGTACTGATGGCTCTCATCTGAGGTTTTATTTTATGTCTTAGATATCACTTGATGTAATCTTAACCTCAACCTGCACGTGTTCCAGGGTCAGGGCAGGGGAGAATGTCCTTGAGAGAAGGAGAGGGTCAAGGATAAGGAATAATCTTCTTTCTCCTGTTTCTTGTCCCTTCTCATCCTCCAAATCCAGAAATAGTCCCCTGAACACAGCCTGACACTTCTGCATGACAGGTGTCCTGACGATGAGAAGGTGCATTGTAAAGCCTCTTTATTCAGTGAGGAAATTTTGTAACATTTACATTCAGAGCCATCCCTATCATACTGAAATAGCCTTAAGCAATGAATTTTTCATTTTTTTAGACTCAAAACCAGATAACTCATCTGGAAATACACACTATGTAATTTCATTTCACACACCTAATCAATATCATGGCCTGAAATCTGTATTCTCCTTGTGAAGGAGACACAAGATTTTCTGTTTCATTATGTCTCTTATAAATGGGGTGCAGTATTTTGGTGGGAAAATAGGCCATTTTTATATTTTGGGGTTCAACTTATTTTTTTCATCAGCGTTTTTGCAGCTCTCAAAGATAGTGGCTTATTTTGTGTTGATTGTAACTATGCGGAGTGGTAAAGTCATGTGCAATTAAAACGCAGTTGAACCGTTACACTGAATGTATGTAAATATTTCGAAGCTGTTGGTATATATGAACACAAACACATATTTGCCGTAGACCATAACGTCATCACCATTTTTGAATTGAGGTGTTAGGTATCTAGCGTGATCCGACGTGCCTTTCCTCAAACGGAGTTTGTAGTAATAGATCAGACTGATCTTATGTGAGTAGTACTCTTGCTGAAGAAGAGCACAGAATTTGATGTTGTTTTGTAAAATAAGCACAGTGCCGTAGTAATTACAATTATTTTCCACTTGCGTGTTCTGTGTCTTTTCCTAAGGTCATCTAGTTCCTTTGCATTTGGGGGCTATTTATCCGTCAATCACTCCAGCTAGGTTAGTGCAGCGTAAAACCCTTGAAACCTGTTGTGAAATATCATCTCAGTGATTCCTTATGGGGCCTCAGATTGAAGATGTCAAAGCGTTTTTACAGACTGCCTCTTCAAACAGAGTAATCATCTGAAGGTCATTCTTTGATTCGTCCATTTATTCTACAAACACTTCTTGAATGCCTGCCACGTGCTGCTCTGGGCTCTGGGGAGGCAATAGTGAGCACAAGCAGACCAGCCCCTGGCTGTGTGGAGTTTACAGGGAGACAGAACACAGCTTAGGAGCAAGGCCCTGCAGACCGCACCAGAGTTCAAGTCTATCCGTGTCACTTCTCCACTCATCCGCCTTGGAGAGGCTATTTAACTTGGAGCCTCCCTTCCCTCTATGGGGATAATAACAATATAAAATGCACTATTTTATTATGAGCCCATGTACGTAAGTTTCTTTTAAAGTATCTAAAACTGTAAATGCTACGTTGGAAGTGCTCTTGAAACATTGAAATAAGTGAGGTGGGTGTTTGGGTGTACAGGTGAGGAGCTGAGAGGTCAGTCTAGGATGGAGATTGAGTTTATGACTCATTTGCATACATGATCATTTTTTAAAAATTTTATTGGAGTTCAGTTGACTTACGATGTTGTGTTAGTTTTAGGTGCACAGCAAGGTGATTCAGTTCTACATACACATATATTCCTTCTTTTTTGGATTCTATTCTCATATAGGTTATCACAGAATATTGAGTGGAGTTCCCTCAATAGTAAGTCCTTATTGGTTATATATCTTATATATAGTAGTGCATGTATGTTAATCCCAACCTCCTTATTCATCCCTCCGCCACCACATTTCCCCTTCGGTAACCATAAGTTTGTTTTTGATATCTGTAAGTCTGTTTCTGTTTTGTAAATGAGTTCATTTGTATCTTGTTTTTAAATTAGATTCCACATATGAGTGATATCATATGATATTTGTTTTCTCTGTCTGACTTACTTCCCTTAGTATGATAATCTCTAGGTCCATCCATGTTGCTGCAAATGGCATTATATTTTGTTCTTTTTTATGGCTGAGTAATATTTCATTATATATATGTACACATATTCTTTATCTTTCCTCTGTCAATGGACATTTAGGTTGCTTCCATGCCCTGGCTATTTTAAGAAGTGTTTCAAGGAACACTGGGGTGCATGTATGCTTTCAAATTATGGTTTTCTCCAGATACATGCCCAGGAGTGGGACTGCAGGATCACATGGTAGTTCTATTTTAGTTTTTTGAGGAACCTCCATACTGTTCTCCATAGTGGCTGCACCAATTGACATTCCCACCAACAGTGTAGGAAGTTTCCCTTCTCTCCACACCCTCTCCAGCATCATTTGTAAATATGATCATTTAAGCTTAAGGCTTGGATGCCATTACAAGGGGAAGAGAAGAAGCGTGCCTGGACCCAGGCTTATGGGACTCACACTGAATGGCTACATTGAAGAGGGAGAACCTGCAGAATAGGAAATAGCAAAAGAAATAGTAAGAAAACCAGCAGCTGTCATAGCAATCAAGGAATGAGGATGTTTCAGTAAGGGCATGCCCAAGTCTAAATGATGCTGTGAGATTAAGAAGACAAGCTAAAGAAAGCCCTTTGGATTTGCCGACCTGGGGCTGATTGTTAACATTAGGAGAGAAGCTTGTGGGACAGTAGGGCAAGAGCCAGTGTGGAATGTGATGGTATGAGATGGATGGGAGTTGAGAAAACAGAGATATTGATGATGGACTATTCTTTGGGGAATTTGGCTAAAAGGAGAGAAATGTGGGAATAGCTGGAAGGGGGCTTGTGGGTCAAGGGGATTTTTTTAGTGGAAAATATTAGGGAATGTTTAAACATAGATCCAGTTTGAGAGGGAGAGATTGTGCACACAGGGAAGGAGGAGATAGTTATCCTCTAGAGTCCTGTAGGGCAAGGGCTTCAAGGAGGAGATGATGCGATCAACCTTTAGGGAAAAGAAAGTGGGTGACATAAAGGTAGACTCGTATGTTTGGCAACAGAAAGGCGTGGGTGATCCTGTCTGATGCCTTCTGCTTATCTTCAGATTAAAGTCAGGCTGTCTACTGAGAGTGAGGGAAAAGGGTTTGGAAGGAGAGTGAAGGTTAACGCCATCTTTGAGGAGAATGGGAGAGGGTACTTTCCAGAGAAGTACAATAAAATTGCTAGATGGGGTGGGGTCTTACTTTAGGTTGGGAATTTCTTATTTAAAGTAGACCCAGTCTGGGACTTCCCTGGTGGTCCAGGGGTAACGAATCTGCCTTTCAATGCAGGGGACATGGGTTCGATTCCTGGTCAGGGAACTGAGATCCCACGTGTCACTGGGCAACTAAGCCCATAAGCCACAACTACTGAGCTCGTGTGCCTCAACTAGAGAGCCCACGTGCTGCAAACCACAGAGCCCACATGCCCTGGAGCCTGCATGTCACAACTAGAGAAGAGAAAACCCATCTGCCACAACTAGAGAGAAGCCCAGGTACTGCAACCAGAGAGAAGGCCTCGCGCTGCAACCAAGATCCCGCGTGCCACAACTAAGGCCTGATGCAGCCATAGATAAAAAAAATAAAAATTAAAAAAAAAAAATAAAGTAGACCTTGCCTATGCTGTTAGGTGACTTTCTTTAGTGGGAATCTGAAACTCAGGTAGGCACAGGGGAGACAGGGCTTGTGATTGGGCGGGAAGCGTTTGCTTGATGGGTGTAGTGAAAGAATAGAGGGCAAGAGAACCTGGGGTGTTAGCAGAGAAGTTTTTGACGTGAGAGACTGTATACCCTAAACTGATAAGGAGAGAAATGTGGTGTAGTGGGAAGAGCACTGATTGTTTGTTAGCTGGGAAAATTGAGTTGCGATTCTATTTCTAGGATATGCTACTGTTTGAACTGGTAGAAGTCACAGATTTCTCCAAGCTTGTTTTCTCATTTGTAAATTAGGAATAATAATGGCATTTCTCATAGGTCTGTAGGTATTTCACAAGACTAGTAGTGGCTAGCCCTCAATAGATATTTGAATATGTAGTTGAATCTAAACTCAAGTTGGAAATGTACAGAAACCTAGTGGTGAATAATGTGAGTATAGTTACTTGTTTATTCCTTCTCTTGAATTATCAAGAATGGTTTTAAATATTAAGCTCGAATCTTCTGTTCTAGCCCTGCACAGCTTGCCTTCTGAAAAAGAAAGGAAAAGAGGGTGAATTCTCATTCTCTCCTCCGCTGCTCCAAGTCAGTGCTGGCAGATTGCACTCCGGCGCATGGCAGGCTGGGGGACAGCACGGAAAGGAACGCACATTTTTAGAATGAGTGCTACATGTTTGAGTTGTAGAGTGGAAGAGAGAAGAGAAAACCTTTTAGACTGCCTGGTGTCACATGCTCTTGTGGGATCGCCTGAACACAGTTTCTTGTAGAGGAAAAGCAGATGTAGGAAGATTTTCCCTAAAATTACTGCTTGGTAGCTCAATGATCCCACTTCCTACAGGTTTTTTTCACTTGGAATTCAAGGAACTCACGACACCTACAATTTTTCAGTTAATTGGTATACATAAGGTGGCCATATGTCAGACAGTTGGCAATTAGTTTATCTTTTCAACATCTTTTCCTCCAGTGGCCACACATAAAGACCTTCCCAAGCTGTAGAATGCGGTGGCAGCAAACTTGGGATGATTGGATATGAAGGAGGAAAGGAGACTTCGTTGTCTGTCTTGCTACCAACTTACCAGTAGCCATCAAATCCTTTGGACGCCTCCAATCCGTCGCACCTTGCTGTTGCCCATCAGCTGGGCAGCCCTGGATGTCCCATTCCTGCCAAGTCCTGGAGTCACGTGGGCAGAGCAGATAATGGGCCCCCTGGTGTAATTACCTTTTACTTCTGCACCAGTCCAGCTTTGAAGTGTTACCCAGTTTAAATGCCAGGCTGCTGTTAGTTTTGAAAATTTGAGCAGTGGGGAAGGGCTTTAGCTTTTTCAGGATAGTGGGTGTTGGTTTTAATACCAGTGTAACTAACACCATTCATAAAAATATACCTGAAACTTGTATTTTCATGCAGAAAATTTATAATACTGTCTTCCATCCATACCCTCTATGTGGCTTCAGGCAAATTATTTCGTCTCTGTGGACTTCATTTGAGGTTGATATAAATATCTCCTATGGGATGTTGTGGGATTAGATGAAATGAAACATATTAAAAATCTTTGAAATTATAAAGAGCTTTATGCAAAAAGTGACTTGATATGACATGAACCTTTACTGAGTACCAAGAGCCATGTCATAGTTGTCTTTCTAGTTCTCAGCTCCATGCCTGGCAGGGCATGGGCGTTCCCTGAGTATTCGCTGACCTGTACTTGGTGCTGATCAGACCATTATGAGTCTTATTTTCCATTCAGAGCAACACATATTAAGAAAGTCATTGCCAATGAAGGAATCAGCATTGCTAAGATTCTGGAGCAAATGAAAGAAAAGGGACATATACACAGGAAAGGAAAAGATCTCAGAGACCAAATAAATGTCTCCATGTTTGCAGGGTTAATGGATGGGAAGGTGTATGTATATATCCCCAAAGGAAAGAACTATGATAAAAATAGGGAATGAAAGTCAGAGGAAAATAAAATTTGATGAACAAAGGAATAACCTCTCTATTAAATAAGGGACAAAATCTCCCTGGAATAGGGGGCTTTTTGTTATTTCTTTTAAAATGCTAATAGCAAGAATGACACAATGAATGTATGTTTTCCACGTGTTAGATGATATTCTAAGTGATTTATAATCCTACAACAAGCATGAGAGATTAATACTATCATTTTCCCCATTTTGCATATGAGTTAACTGGGGCATAGGGAGATGAAGTAATGTGCCCAAGTTATCACAGCTAGTAAGTAACTAAGCTGTCCAGGCCAACTGTCCCCAGAGCCCAGCTCTTTCTCATTACACAATCTCTACCTCTTTCTTTTAAAAAAAAAAAAATTATGTATTTATTGGCTCTGTTGGGTCTTCATTGCTGCACTCAGGCTTTCTTTTAGTTGTGGTGGGGGGGAGGCTACTCTCCGTTGTGGTGCGCAGGCTCCTCGTTGCCATGGCTTCTCTTGTTGTGGAGCACGGGCTCTAGGCGCGTGGACTTCAGTAGTTGCAGCACATGGGTTCAATAGTTGTGGCTCATGGGCTTAGTTGCTCCGCGGCATGTGGGATCTTCCTGCAGTAGGGCTCAAACCTGTGTCCCCTTCGTTCACAGGTGAATTCTTCACCACTGTGCCACCAGGGAAGCCTTCTACCTCTCTTAAATCACAATTTATTGAGTTCCTACTTGGTGCTTTTAATTACTTTATAGGCATTGTATCTAGTCTTCCCAACATGAGCGTGGATTATTATCCCCTTTTGAGATAAAAAAAAGTGATATTCAGAGAGGTTAAGTGAAGTGTCCATTGTCATGCTGTTTGAGTGGCTGAGCTTATGTCAGACTAAATTCTGACTTGAAACCCTTTGCTCTTTCCATGCCCCCACGCAGCACCTCCACCTCTCACTTATTGGTTTGATCCAGTAGCAAGAAGGACCAGTTGTTCCTGATTAGTGAGTGTCTGGGTAGTGGGACCCTAAAGTAGCTGATCATCAGACCCATCTGGGGAAAGTTGACAAAATGTACCTGCCCTGCCTTCTTTGAAGACCAATCGAACCAGAATCTGCAGGGGTGGGGGGGATGCAGAAACCTTAATGTTTCACCACCTTCCCCAAGTGTCTTTGATGACCCTTGGGGATGGGATGATGGGAAAATCTCTCCCAAAGTTAAGAGTCTAGCAAATCAGCTATTTCCTATGCCTGAACCATGAGGTGCTCAGTTTCTGAGCAAATGAATGAATGCATGAATATATGAATGACTAATTCCCTTTGAAATGGGTTGAAAAGGGTATAGATATGAGCTGTAGGGGATGCCATCCTTTGTGAGCCATATTCTTTTCTTTTTTTTAATCCTGTTGGTGCTGTCTCAATAAAATTCTTCTCTAAGAGTGTCTCTTCAGCACTGGGCTTATTAAATTCAGGAAAGACTCAGCCTTGCAGTCTTAGATGATGCAGATTTATGTGAACCCAGGGAACGGTCAGTGGGAGCTCCCTAGTGGATTGAGAGCAGCGTATGGCAGTAATAAAGGTGTCCTCAAAGTTTTTGCATTTGAGTTTGTAACATTGTAACTTGTTCTAAACTTATCCCTATTATTTAAACCAACTGCATTGGAAACCATGTGAGAACAACCCTTCAAATGTGTTAGAGAATTTTATGCTTGTCAGGAGAATAGATTCTCTTCTTCTTTTTTTTGGGTCTAATTTTAATGTTTTCAATTCTAGACTGACTGGAGCCAGAAAATTGTCAGCTATTTAAATAAAGTGTTTCCTTTCTTTCCTTCCCGCCTTCCCTCCTTTTTTCCCTCTTCCCTTCTCTCGTTCTCTCTTTTAGCAAAGAAAAATATTTGTCTAATGAGAAAAACTTCAAGGGGCTCGATTGAGCTTCAGTGAATGAGATGGAAAATGATTTCAAGTTAGGGGGTAGCTATTGTTATATTTTTCCTTAAATTCCTCTGCTTAGCCCCCCATCTTGGCCCGTTAACTACAGAACTCTCCTGATTGTTGTAGGAACAGTATTTATAACCCATCTCGAGGAATGTGGAAATGTGCACAAGATCTATAAATTGCTTTAGTGTTTCCAGATTCTAATAGAGACATTTGCAGTATAGTTGGGCCTATGGATTCTGCACCTGTGTACGTGTGGTTTGAAACACAGACTTAACTCCAGAAGCTCTAAATCCGATGTATCCAGGGAAACTTTTCTAGGAGAATCCCTCGTCAAGTTAGCTTTTCCACTTGTATCACTTCAGGCAGTGTGCTGTCTTGGCACTATCCAGCCAATGCCGAAACCATTAAGATTTTATTAGGTTGGTCCTGGTGCCATTATACTATGCAATAGGCAGTGCTTATTGACAATCCCTATTTTCTTTACTATGATTTTTATAGTCTGAGTTTAGTAAGCGCTCATGGAATGCAAGATCCTGGAATTAATTTAAAAAAAAACTTTTTAGGCAACACAAGGAGAGAAACACTTTGTGGAAAGCTTTTCCATGATTTATATCTTTTGAGTCTCAGTTCCTATAAAAAGAGTTAAAGTAACTGGCATAACTGCCGCTGTTACTGTTATCTTTAACAGACAGGCAGGGTCAGGTTCTTGCTGTCTCCAAAGAGCATTTGTTGCATGTTGCTTTACACTCAGGCTTTTGAAACTGTGTTTTCTGCTTAAAATGAAAATGTCTGTTTTTACCTAGCATCTTCCATTAAGCCATTCTTCATAATCTCTCATTTCCTAGAGGGGAGACATATTCAATGTGGTATTCAAACAAATAGGAAAGAGAGAAGAAATAAAAACCCACAATTTTTGCTCTCAATATTTGAAATTTATCTTGTAAAGCAAGATCTTTTTGTTCCTAACCTGTAGAGACTTATAAGTGAAATGGCTAATGATTTTGAAACATGAGTTTGTTTATTAACTTCTAGAAACAGGACTGTCTCCATGGGAAGCAGATAAAGAGTTGGGAAAGTGCTGTGCAATCAAAGTTTTGTTCCTTCTCTGAGCTGGGCTGGCTTTCACCTCTTCATCCACATGACAGCCGTCCATGCGCAGAACTTCTGGAATCTTTTCCCTGGCTCGCACCTTCCTATCCTTCAGATCCTCATGTAGACAAACCTT
This sequence comes from Hippopotamus amphibius kiboko, assembly GCF_030028045.1. Lineage (NCBI taxonomy): Eukaryota > Metazoa > Chordata > Mammalia > Artiodactyla > Hippopotamidae > Hippopotamus > Hippopotamus amphibius. Next base: position 170,010,955 of record NC_080189.1, read on the forward strand.
CCCATGCTGTGTTTTTCCTGATACCCCATGGACTAAATTTGAGCTTTTTACCTGGTGCCGTAATTCCCTGATGCCCTGAGGTTGGAGATCTTTACACAGTACCGTAATTCCCTGCTTATTCATTTCTCTCCCTTCATTATACTTTTAAGACTCACAAAGTCAGAAACCGTATCAGCTCTGCATGGCGGTACCCTCATTCTAGTGCCCAATAAATACTAGCTGAATAGATGAATAAAAAACACATTGCTTTTTCATGCTTTTTTGGTGTCCATGGCACGAAGCACTTTTAGGCTCTGTTTATTAGAAACGTACCTTTAATTTCCTCTATAAAATCAGAATAAAAATACTAACCTTCTAAGGTATTTGTAAGATGGGGTAGGTCAGTGGTTCTTAACTGGGGGCATTTTGCCTCCCCAGAGGACATATCTGTGGCAATGTCTGAAGACATCTTTGTATGCTCACAGCAGCTCCACAACAAAAGAATTATCTGCCTCAAAATTTGAATAGTGCTGGTGTTGAGAAATCCGGGAGTAGGTGTTATCACAGAGAACTTGGCTGGTCAAAGGCGATTTTATTTTACTCTACATTTTGGAGTTCACCTCTTCGGACACAGAGAATAACGGTTTTAATTATTACGTCCCTGCTGTGTGTCAGGCACCATATAACTTTTCACAAATATTATCCCATTTAATCCTCTCAACAGTTCTGTTGAGTTAGGACCTATTTTATCCTCATTTTTCAGATAAGAAGACTAAGACTTAAAAGGTTAAGTAACTTATCCAGCTCCTAAGTGCCAGAGGTGGGATGAGAACTCAGGGACTGTGCTTTTGACCATTATACTGTACTACATTCTCTATAAATACAGTCTCCATCTTAGGGTCTCAAGGGATTTCTCCCCTTAGTAATTAGTAGGAATCACAGCTGAAAATATGGAGATTTTAGCCTACTTAAATTTGCAAAAGTCATTATTGCCTAGGTGGTTCCAATTTTACATTTGCACTAATTTGAACAAAGATACAGTCTACTGGATGACATAATATGTAGGCTGCTGTTGATCCAAGAATTAGAACAAGTCTACCATGCACAGTTATTTTGTGGGATTCCCAAGAAGCACTAAGAAAACCCTGAGAGTTTGTTTTCATTCAACATTGAACTTGTCATAGCTGATCAACACACTGTGATCTAGATGGGACTTTTCTCCTGATGAGGTGGATAAACAGTGACAGTTTGCCACATGTAATCCCATTAGGAGCTTTCTTCAGGACCACATCCTCTTCTTATGTCATTATACAAGAACCAGTCATAAGTAAAGCACACCTACCAGAGAGCAAGGCCTGGGGCAAAGGGTTGGCTGGTAGGGCTTTTTCTATCCTTACAGAGGACACAGTTAAGGTAAGTGGAAGATTTGCAATTTGGATGCACAGTGACGGTGACAGTCTCCAGGTCCATCCTTGGGTACTTTGTTAGCTTCCAGTCTTTATTGGCTTGAGGTTATTCCCTGATAAAGTTTCTAAACAAATTCTATCATCCTCAAGCATTGGTTAGTTGTTTCTAGGGTCTTAAAACTTGGCTTATACATGCAATTAAGAAGCATCTATTCTTTTTACATAGGAATTTAAAGACCCTGGGCAGCTGTTTTTCTCCCTTGGAAAATTCTGTTCATTATTTGCTACTATGACACTTTAAGGATTCCTGTGGAATACTCAAAAATGAGTTAGAGTCTGTTCTTTTAGTCTCACCTACCTCTTTTGAAGAGTAAATGTTAAGAGCACCGAACAGATTTTTGTCCTTAAACAAATCATGTTTTGTGAAAGTGGGCCTCTCTGACTACAAATAACCCTTTAAATTCCTACTGGATATTAGTGCTTCTCATTCAGACATACTTTTTTCAGGGGTCTATTTTTTTTTTAATTTTATTTATTTATTTATTATTTTTTTGGGGGTACACCAAGTTCAACCATTCAGGGGTCTGTTGAAGCCAAGTGACATATTTAGTCATTGTGCTACTCTACCGAAAGATGTCATTTACATATAAGATGTAATTTGAGACCATCTCCTGGGGACAAAAGTCATTAGTATGCCTTATGCTTTTATTCTTCTCAAATGAATCATTTGATATGCTCTTGAATTTATTTTACATTTAATAAATTAAAACATTCAAACGATTAAATAAGATGGCACTGTGTTTAGGGCAGTGTTTCTCAAATTTTAATGTGCACCCCTAGGCTCTTGCTAATGTGCAAATTCTGTGTTTCCAGCAACTTCCCAGGTCAGGTTCATGCTATTGAACCAGGGATCACACTTGAGTAGCAGGCTATTAAGGAACATTGAGATGGTTTGAGGATTTGAAACCTGATCTAAGGATGGCTTCAAGCTCATGGCATTAAATTCACTTTTCCTGCAATACCCTTAGTTTTATTATAAATTATTCTTTAAGCGTATAGGGAGATTTTTGCTAGAGGGGATGGCTCCTGTTCCATGTGATAAAACATGTATTTGTAATTTTTAACAAATTAAATAATGCCTATTTTTAATAAAGTACCACATCCCTCTGTTTTACCTGGAAATAGACTCTCTATACCCCCTCCTTTTTTTTTTTTAAGTTTTCTGAACAATAAAAAAAAAAGTGACTATTACTGTTTCTGGTCATCAAAGCCATTTTTTAGGTGACTCACAATCTTTTAAATTGTAGAACACATTTACAATATTCTGGACACAAATAGCAGTTACAGTGTTTTTTCTTTTTTAATTATGTTTCTAAAGATAGCTAAGGGAACAATTTCAAATAGTTCCTCTGTGCTTTAGATATAAGTTGTTTCAATCTCTGTGTATTAGTGAGAATTAAGAGACTTCTAGCTTGCCAGGTCCTGTCATGTTAGCTTATTTTGTAGGGAAATCAAATCTGGCACCTTTCAATTAACTTCTTTACCTCTGTCATCTAAAAATAGATGGAACAGTTCTGGAGCAAGAAGTTTTGATTACTATCTGTAGATTGCCTTTATTTCCCCAATTGTGTCTTCTAATATTTCAGTTTGCTGAAAGTCCTTTTCTAAAGGCAGTAAAACACTCACAGATGGGAGGAAGTTGAGTTGTTGGAAAATAATTTATTCCCAGTCATGAGCTTGTCAACTCTCAGAGGAGTCACAGTGGTGTGTCTCATCTGTACCTGGAGGTCTCCAAAGAGGGGATAAGTGGAAATGTATCATGGATTGGAGTTTGGTCATTCCAGTGGGTAACTCAAGTGTCAGCTATTTGGGAGGCAGTTAGAGATGAGAGGAGGGGGGGAGTGGGGAAGAAAAGAGAAGTCTTCTCTCTGCCTTGACCTATGTTTCTGTGCATCACCTTTAAACTGCTTCATCACAGTGTCAGGTCAAAAGGATGCATCTTTCTAAATAACTATCAGTTCTCATTTTGCATTTGTTTGTAACTGGAAAGGGTTTCATATTTTTTTTTCCCCTTAAATTGTATTCTTTGCTCAGTCACTCATTTCATCTGGAAATACAACTGTGACCAGTTGCATTGTAAATGGTCATCATTGATTCAGTGGATTCAGCCCTGGGCCTCTTGTGACTCTGTTTGGATATGCAAATAGATCTCTGAGAGAAGACACTGACTGTGATGTAAAATTCACAGTGTGATTATTGATAGTGAGAGGTAACAATATGGTTTTCTTTTGATGATAAAGATAATTGAATCATTTTCATTTCTTGAATACCTCTTCAACTGAATTATTATTATTCAACATATCAGTTAATGTCAACTCCCTGCCTCTGGGCATTTAGTCCCAATCACAGCATTCTTGAAAAGCCTACAGTCAGATCAGCCCTTAATCCATTCACTACCCTTAACTGCTTCTTTTCTCTCTACTTTCCTACAACAGATTGCAGATTGAGCTTAACCAAGAAGTTCATAGGCTGATCTACACTGACCTGACCAACCACAGAAGAAGGGATTCCGCTTGCCCCATTGGGCCCCTGTTGACCGCTGATAACTTGGCTTCACTTGTTGCCTGGGTGGAAAGTTCTCCCTATTGAAATTTTTTTGCACATGGAGGACAGTAGCCGAGAGGGCAACACAGGCTGATCAGACCAGAGACTGCAGGAAGATTCTCTGACCTTGGCCTTTGGGACTTTTCCTCTAGTTGGACTTCTGGACTTTAACAGAACCCCATTCAATCATTTTGGTTTTGCTCTCTGTTTTATTTTGTTTTTCTTTTTCTTTTCCCTACCACATTGTGTTTTATTTCTGTACTTCAGAAATGGGCCTACAGACCACAAAAGGGCCCGGCCAGGGGGCTTTTTTCCTGAAATCTTGGCTTCTCATTTCCCTGGGGCTCTACTCCCAAGTGTCAAAACTCCTGGCGTGCCCTAGCGTGTGTCGCTGTGACAGGAACTTTGTCTACTGTAACGAGCGAAGCTTGACCTCAGTGCCTCTTGGGATCCCGGAGGGCGTCACTGTACTCTACCTCCACAACAACCAAATTAATAATGCTGGGTTTCCTGCAGAACTGCACAACGTACAGTCTGTGCACACCGTCTACCTTTACGGCAACCAACTGGATGAGTTCCCCATGAACCTTCCCAAGAATGTCCGAGTTCTCCATCTGCAGGAAAACAACATTCAGACCATTTCACGGGCAGCCCTGGCCCAGCTCTTGAAGCTTGAAGAGCTCCACCTGGATGACAACTCGATATCCACCGTGGGGGTGGAAGACGGGGCCTTCCGGGAGGCTATTAGCCTCAAATTGTTGTTTCTATCCAAGAATCACCTGAGCAGTGTGCCTGTGGGGCTTCCCGTGGACCTGCAAGAGCTGAGAGTGGATGAGAATCGAATTGCCGTCATCTCAGACATGGCCTTTCAGAACCTCACGAGCTTGGAGCGTCTGATTGTGGACGGAAACCTCCTGACCAACAAGGGCATTGCCGAGGGCACCTTCAGCCACCTCACCAAACTAAAGGAATTTTCCATCGTCCGGAATTCGCTGTCCCACCCCCCTCCTGATCTTCCAGGTACACATCTGATCAGGCTCTACCTGCAGGACAACCAGATCAACCACATCCCTCTGACAGCCTTCTCGAATCTCCGGAAGCTGGAACGGCTGGATATATCCAACAACCAGCTGCGCATGTTGACTCAAGGGGTCTTCGATAACCTCTCCAACCTGAAGCAGCTCACTGCTCGGAATAACCCTTGGTTCTGTGACTGCAGTATTAAATGGGTCACGGAATGGCTCAAACACATACCCTCATCTCTCAACGTGCGAGGTTTCATGTGCCAAGGTCCTGAACAAGTCCGGGGGATGGCGGTCCGGGAGTTGAATATGAATCTGTTGTCCTGTCCCACCACCACCCCCGGGCTGCCTCTCTTCACCCCAGCCCCAAGTTCAGCTTCTCCCACGACTCAGCCCCCCACAGTCTCTGGCCCAACCCGTAGCAGAAGCTATACGCCTCTAACTCCCATGGCATCGAAACTCCCCACGATTCCCGACTGGGATGGCAGAGAAAGAGTGACCCCGCCCCTTTCTGAACGGATCCAACTCTCTATCCATTTTGTGAATGACACCTCCATTCAAGTCAGCTGGCTCTCTCTCTTTACTGTGATGGCGTACAAACTCACGTGGGTGAAAATGGGCCACAGCTTGGTAGGGGGCATCGTGCAGGAGCGCATTGTCAGTGGTGAGAAGCAGCATCTGAGCCTGGTGAATTTAGAGCCCAGATCCACGTATCGGATTTGTTTAGTGCCACTGGATGCATTTAACTACCGCGCTGTAGAAGACACCATTTGTTCTGAGGCCACCACCCATGCCTCCTATATGAACAATGGTAGCAACACGGCTTCCAGCCACGAGCAGACGACTTCCCACAGCATGGGCTCCCCTTTTCTGTTGGCGGGCCTGATCGGGGGCGCAGTGATATTTGTGCTCGTGGTCCTGCTCAGTGTCTTTTGCTGGCACATGCACAAAAAGGGGCGCTACACCTCCCAGAAGTGGAAATACAACCGAGGACGGCGGAAAGATGACTATTGCGAGGCGGGCACCAAAAAGGACAATTCCATCCTGGAGATGACAGAAACCAGCTTTCAGATCGTCTCCTTAAATAACGATCAGCTCCTTAAAGGAGATTTCAGACTGCAGCCCATTTACACCCCAAATGGGGGCATTAATTACACAGACTGCCATATCCCCAACAACATGCGATACTGCAACAGCAGTGTGCCAGACCTGGAGCACTGCCATACGTGACAGCCAGAGGTCCAGCATTACAAAGGCGGACAGTAAGACTCTCGAGAACACACACGTGTGTGCACATAAAGACACGCAAATTACATTTGATAAATGTTACACAGATGCATTTGTGCATTTGAATACTCTGTAATTTATACGGTGTACTATATAATGGGATTTAAAAAAAGTGCTATCTTTTCTATTCCAAGTTAATTACAAACAGTTTTGTAACTCTTTGCTTTTTAAATCTAAAAAAAAAATAGTTGCTGAAGTACTGTACAGGGTTGTACAATGAGAACCCAACGCCAAGGTGAAAGAGTGATTCTTCCTCCTGATGCAATTCACGACTTTGCTGTTGAAAGCGTCAGAACAAATTCCTTTCCTAGAGTTGGTGGTCAGATGAAATGGCAGGCTAAAATGTACTCATCAGGGTAGAATAACTAATAGGTGTAGAACAAGAAATGCCCCCAGATATCTTCATGCTATTTCTATACTTCCTGCTTCTGGAAGAAAAGTGAAAACTTCTAGAATATGAGAAAGGAGGTAATCACCCTGATTTGACCCAAAGGAAGAAATGCAGCAAACATCTCTCGAGGAAGTCAGTTCCTGTGAGATAAGTTAACCCATCCTGGCAGAATCACGAAAATGAGACGAGATTTGAAAAGACTTTCAAACCCAGGGGTTGGCTTTCTGACTGGGAACTTGAAAATCACTCTTCAGGCTTCCCTGGCCCTATGTGAAACAGTTACAGATCTGAGTCTGATTTCAGTCATCTTCGGGGGGTAGGTAGGATGTCCCAGCAAGAAAACTCCCTTTAAAAGCGTTACTGTTCAAATTACACATCAGGTTGAATCACATTCAACAGAGATATATTCTAGAATACTTTTTTAGAAGAGGCTAATAAAATAATGGGAAGAATTATATTGAATGGAATTATTTTTGATAATGAGAACTATTTGGGTAGATTCACTGCAGCTATGTCAACATGATATTTAGACCAACAAGGGATCAATGTTTGGAATATACTAAACTTGTTATTTAAAAATTATTGATACCATTTAGACAAAAGCAAGTGATCAGTGGTTCTGTTATACTATATCAACCAACTTTGTTAGTATCATGTTGAAATAGCTTGAATTAATACCTTTATCCCCTCAGAAATTCCTGTCTTCCAATCACCTCATGTATATTTTCGTAATTAGCTGTTGATGCTACATTTGTTGCTCCCCCTCTGCTCAAAATTCAAACGAAAATTATGGATGCCAGTCTTGGCTGCACAAAATATCCATGTACACTTTAAAATGTATACTAATTGTCCCTGCCAATAATTCTGTAAGGACACATCAAAGCTGGCAAAATAACGAATTTTTTAAAAAAGCAATACCAAGTTTCCACCTTGAACTGACTTTGATCCTCTTCCATTTTTTAAATTTCATTTATTCCTTTTCAATCGTGGATGTTCCTCTTCTTTCGAAATTGTGGAGGGATAATCAATCTTATATTAACAGGATAACAGATGAAAAATGAACAAGTTGGAGAGGGAAGGCTTGTTCCCCTAATCTTGGCAGAGCAGGGCATAGAGCAGAGGGCATGGAGAAGAGAAGAATGTCCAGGCTTAATTCTAGATATTTTTTTGAAGCAACGTCCATCTTCAGAAAGCATGTATAATGTACTCCTTTCCATCCCTTAGATGTAGAAGGGCTATCGATCACATACATACATTATCTTAAAAATACACCCTTGAAAATTCTTTTTAAAATCAAATTTAGGCATTTCACTCTGTGTTGCATGTTTCCTTGATCACTGGCCATTATTTTAGGAACCTATGAAGTTAATGTCACAATCATTTTGCTTTCTCTTTTTCTGTCCCTCTTTTAATAAAATAGAACTGTGATGTGTCTTCTTTGTAAGAGTTTAGGTATAAAATGCTATGCAAGTTTTTCTTTATAGTAAGAGCTTTATTTTCTTTAATAATATATCCCCAACTCGTATGTTTTAACCTTCTTTGTCCCTCAGAATAAGCAGAAAATATAACTGAAGTTATAATGTTATAGACACAAGAACCGAAACTGTGCAGTCAGTCGAGCTGAAATTAACTACGAATTAATTTGAATTAATTCTAAAATGACTTTGGTTTTCATTTTAGTCTGATCGCTAGCTCGTTTTGACTGTTGCTTTTTTTAAAGCTAGGTCCACATAGTGAAGGGATATGACAATCTGTGAAAGTGATCACTGTAGCAGTATGCTATTGGAAATGCAGGACCGTGACATGGGGTTTTGTGTATTTAACTGGTAATTCCCTTCCACTGTCCTTTTCTCCTTGGCTGTGTAGATAAAACTATATGTTCCAATGATGGTACTTTGATTTTTGAGGGTTTTTTCCTTTTATCCACAAAATAATCATTCTCATTTATTTGTATTTTGTTTAACCTTCAGCGGGATATTTGGCTGCTTGAAACAAATGTCTTTGCTTTGAGCCAAGAAGACCAAGGTTAAAGAGGTTTCTATAATGTCTTATGAGATTCACAGAATGACTTGGGGCTTAAGTCCTACAACGGAGACCTGGTAATGTGAAATGATTAGGATGATCCGAAATGGTTCCTTTGCTAGAAGACATTCCTGAGGAGATAGAATCTAGTTATGGGCTTAATTCTGAGCTTGTGCACAACATGACAGAGACTGCTAAAACTGAGATCAGTCTCCTATTTGTAATGGTATACCTGGGTTTCTCATCTACCCCAGGATAGAAAGCACATCATGGAATCTGTAACAACCATCAGTGGTGGATTGTGCTTTGAATGGCATTTTTGCTGATACATCAACTCTGTATCTTGGACCTCTCTTGGGCTCATACATTATTATGCATTTTGAGATTAGTCAAGGGTCAAAGTTGAAGGTGCAGGACAAGACCATGAGCAAAGCCATACACACCGGCTTATAAAGAGCTTGATGCTGGATGACCAAGCGAAGTGATTTCAGATGCTATGTGTCTACTTTCAGAGCTGGGTAACTGTCACTCTGCAGAGGAAATTCTAAAAGAAAAAGGTGTAGCCATGAGCACACAGATATTATTGACCATTATTCACACCCAGGGTTGTCATGAATACCTACTTATTTGGGGAGATATGTTTGAACAGGGAGACGCCCTTAGCCTATCGCATGGGATAATTAAAAGTAGAGAGGAAAAGGGTGTCCTCCTGCCTAGTTTTCTTATGTGAGAAGTGGAAAACATTCTACCCTGTGAGAAATCATGCAATTTCTAGTTATCTGGATGTTTGTTGAAGATGTATTGGATGTTTTCCCTGAGATTAAAAAAAAAAAAAGAAAAGTATAACGTGACCAGTCTGCTAAGAAGGATGAATGAAATAGCTAATCTTACGGCTCCATTTCCTACTAGATCATAATGGTCCTAATCATTTCACAGGAGTCAGAACTTCCTTCCCCTCTGAGGAGGACAAGCTCTCCATGTTGTGAGCAGAGCATCCATTCCAGGCAGAAAGCGATATAGTTGCTGTCCTCCGCAGGGAGCAGATGGCTTGGTCAGCTAATCTCTCTTGCAGAATCCTTTGCAGCTTTTGACAGTGAAGTGATAAATTTCCGTCACTTCTTACTTCTAGTATTTTTCTCTACCCTATCACGAGGAGTCATTGTTTCATGTTAGAACTTGAGGAGCATGGTTTTGCTCATGAGTTACTTTTCCAACTTTATGGGAAAGCAGAGCAGAAAAGAGAGCCCCAAAGAGAAAGTGATGCACACAGGAAAAAAACCAAAACACTCCTCTTCATTATTCGTCTTGTCCAACCTCGCCTGATGCTCTTTTTTTTAAGTCAAAATACTACTGTAGGAAGCAGTAGTTTACATCCTTCTCTAATTTCTTCAGTGGGGTCGAAAGACAATTGCTGACAATAGGGGATGCTTGTCACTGATTGTAGGGAGAAAGTTCTGTACATGTGGGATACTATTGTTATAACAAAAAATTCACATTCTTTTGCTATAGTTTGTTTTTTCTTTTTCTAGTGGCACACCTACCAGAAGAGCACAAAGCAAGGCCATCCAAACAGGCATTTTTTGACAAGTAAAAAACGTACACTTGTGTACACACACACACATACACACCACACACTGGGGTAATTGTAAAGACATTCATGGGATGTAAGACATAAAACCTTTCTGAGGCAGGGTGAAGTCGTCGCTTCTGTGCATCCCTCGTAGGACCAGTTTATATTCACTGAAAGTTAATCCTGATGATTTTTTATTGTTTGAGCCGTATGTTGATTTGCTTCTGGTTTCTATGTAGTGCGTTCTTGCTGACAAGGGACTGCAAGGGGCTGGAAGATTCTGCATCACACATCCTCTGAGACCTACCGTGTCGCACACTTTGTTAACTACAAACTTCACTCTACACTATACAGTACCTTGTTGATATATTCAGTAAAGGCTTATTTTAAAAAGAAACCATATTGTGTTTATCTGAGTAAGTTCATTGGGATACTGCTCATCCTTGCTTGGTTCATGTCAAAGAAAAATAAGGGACGCTTCCCGATGCAGGACCATGGCTGGAATGAAGGAGGTAATAGGGTTTTTACACTTTCTCTTCCCTTGAAGACAACTTCTGTGTTTTAAGGCCATTTACTCTTTTTGTATGAGGGGTTTACATGAAATCTTCATGTTTTTTTCTACTTCCTGACTGAGTTGTGTGTTGCTATGAATATCTTTTAAATATGCACACATACATGGAACATATTATTTTGTGTTTGTGAAATGTGTAGTTTAGAATATAGATAAATACCAATGTAGTTACATCATCAGAATAGTCTTTTCCCCTATTTCATAATATACACTATTGGTTTTAAATGTCAGTTCTCCTAAAGAAATCTCGCGGTATTTTCTACTTCAGAATTGCTTATAGCTCATTCACCCATACTTTCAGTAAGCTTTCATGAAAATGTATTTATTCATATGCTCAAGTTCAATCCGGGACACACCTCCTGATTTTCCAGAACCCCTTTGTCTAACCCCTCTTGGCCACTTTACTAATCATGTATTTGACAAGAGACCGAATCAGGAAATAAAATGATGATACTTCAGTTACTGGTATTAATGACTTACAGACTCTCTGTTGGAGAATTAACTATGAAAGACAGTTGTAACAGGTGATTCATATTACATTTGGGAGATTTTATGTTCAATGAGTCTACGAATTCTTGGTTACTTTTGCCAAGAGTTACAGACTGTACTCTATGGACACCAAACCCTTAGTCAAGGAATACCGTTCATTCAAAAGAGTTTATGAAACAATGTCTACTATGTCCCAGGCACTGGTCTGAGTTCAGAGGTTTCATAGAAGAATAAAATACAGTCTTAGCCAAATCAAGTATATTTTCAGCTGCATCGTGTTCCTAAAGAAGTTTGTTCACCCAATATATTTACTTTTCATCTGCTTTTTACAGAGTACTTTGTTAGGTTCTGCTGGGGATTCAGAGAAAAATTTGACTCTGCTGCTAAGAAGCCCACAGATTGTGTAATAAACTTGTTTTCTAACACATTCCAGTGCCTCAGAGCCCATGTAATAGCTTTACATTCTCTCATTAAACTCAACGGATATCTAAGATAACAAAAGAGAGATACATACCTATTGGTTAATTTGATAATTCATCAAGTTTATAAGATATTTAGAGAGAAAGATATTAGATGATCTTGGTGTTTAATAGATGAAACAAAGTGAGAATGCCTTGATAAAATCAGAATTCAATTGAATTAAATTTTCAGATTTACACCAAGTAATTAAAAATTTTGGAATTGTTTTTGGTAATTACACAGGCAACCTCTTAAATTCCCATTGAGCGCCAGAATGGAAATCAATCCAAAATAATAATCACAATGGCACCTGACTCCATGGACTCCTCTTAACTGTTTTCTTGCCTCTTAATTAATTGACTGGCCTCAAGACTGACTAGCCTTCCGGACAAATTTTTAGTGTTTAGGATTTTTCAATGGTGGATTTACCACAACTACACCAAGTGAATACATCCATTGATTATTGTTTGTGACAAATCAAGGGAATATTTTCACAAACCTCAAAATATCTATATCTTTGAACACCCTTGGTCATCCGTTCCTATATTTTAATAGTAATTCTGGTTTTGTGATGACTTGGTGCCTGCACATTGATTTGATTTGAAAGCTTCAGATGGAATCAAGCTCTATGTATATCCACAGGGTGAGCTGAGAGAACTATTAAAAAAACTTGAGTCGGGTTATTTTTAGTAATGAATTTGTTTCATACTTGAGAGGTTGCTCTAAATATTTTGTAGATCCTGCTGAAGATGCTTATATGTCAGAAGTGATTAGGGTGTTAGCAAACCGGCTTCAGGATTTATACATTTTTTCATAGCACAGATACAGAATGGGTGCTTCAGAGGGTATTATACAAGCTTTATCTCATTAGTTATACAGAAAGTTAAGGATAAAGAATTTTTAATGTTAAACTCCAAACTGGATGTCGCTGTAGCACACACCAACAGATGATCCCATTTGTCCGTGGTCTTGGTATGAAGTCTAAACTAGATGAACATTTCAGGATACCCTTAGGGGGATTCTTATCATTTGACATAATAAACCTCCAGAATGGGTCTATCTTTTCCTAATCAAATATGAAAATATGCTGGAGCAGAGAATCTGTTAAATTTTCTGGTTTGGGTAGTTTAGTTTTGTTTTCATTCAGCAAATATTCCCTGAAGCCTGGTAAGTTTTGGTGCTAAGTAAGACAGTTTTTCAAGAGACTTAACTTTGCATCATCAAAAATCTTTCCTGGAAGCTGCTGGTATTTAACTCACAGCTTAGGCTATTCCCCCCTCTTTGACTTCTTGGAGGGCTCACACACTGATATTTAAATAATCAGCTAACAATCCTAGTTCCGGCACTTACACACTCTCTCAAATGTGTTTTCTTCTCTCAGTTTCCTAACCCTGACATGGTTAAGATGCTTCCTTCAGTCTGTTCCCACTGCAGCCTTGTCTACACACCGTGGGACGAGGGATAATCTATAAAACGTGCCTGGTGTGACACTCTCAATTTCAGAATGTTCTGTTATTCTTACTTTAAGAGAGAAATAAAACTCCTTGTGTGACATACATGTCCTACTACACATTGCTGCCTGGTATTCCTTACTAGTATTTCTTTCCCATTCATTATGTGCTCTAGGTTAGGTATATATTTTAAATTAGAAAATGAATGAAAATCTTTCAGTCTATCTCTAAGAGATCCAAAGCTCCTTGTCTGGTTGACAATTCAAGATACAATTCAAATGCACACACCACCCCCCAACACTTGGAAAGCTTCTTGAATCATATCTGTTAATGATCTGACCTCTCTGTGCAGTTAATCTAACTTTAAAATACTTTTGTTTGTGGCACTTATATATTGTAATTTTTCATAGGTCTGTTTCATGCCTATACTCTGGGAGAGACAGAGCACATATTCTGTCAACTGTTGTATCTCATTCAGTGTTGAGCATGGTGTCCAGCCTCTGGCAGGTGCCTTGTATGTGCTTTTGGGGAAAGTGTGATTGGGGCACAAAGGGCCCCACGGTGACCTCAGGCTCCCTGTGGGATCAGCTCTCCATACACAGCAGCACCTCAGATAACAGCTACCCTGTCAATCTCTTGTGGCTGGATGATTTTTTTCAAAGCCCCAGAAAGAGCTGTAGAATTGTGAATTATGCAGAATAAGCTTTGCTCAAAAACAAAACATACATTTTCTTTACCATCTCTTGGTTACCCATTACTATTTTTTACAGAAACTTTGTTTTGTGATTATGTGATAGCCATGCATTTATCTGATTTGAAAGCTTGAGATGGACTCAGGATATCTTTATACCCATCGGGAAGGCTAAGAGAACTATTTAAATGGTTTGAAGAATATCACTTTTATCTTTTACACACAACCTCAAAACTGAGCCAGCTTGCAAAAGGCATATAAAGAGCTATCTTCAAATATTGTCTTGCAACAAAATGTCACCACCATGAAAAGTACTGAATGTATGGAGAGACGCAAAGTCAAAGTAAAACATTTTGGCAGTTTGCTAGTCAAAATGAATTCTTCACATGTAAAAAGCAGAGGTAGATTTTTTGTTTGTTAGTTTCCATCAGCAATATCAAAAGGGACAGTCATTATTCACTGTGTCATATCCTATATAAAAAATACGGCATATATCATTTAAAGGTTCACACTGTATTATCTTGTTTATTACCATGAGAATAAATAGTCTCTCCTAGAAATGATATTCCCATAAAGAAGGATGCAGTAGAGAGTGGTGGTTTTTCAAACTTGAATCAGGCTGACATTTTGGAAACCTGCCTTTGCCATTGACCTGCTAATCAGCCTTGTTAATAACCTACATTTTAGGCTCATCAGTTTCTTTTACCTTAAATGGAAACAGTGAAGACTAACACATATGGTGGCTCACAGAATTGAAGGCATGTATAGCAGTTAATGCATTATCTGGGACTGAACAAATGACCTTAAGCACCATGTATTTTTCAGGCAAACCCAATTCATAAGCACAGGGTGACATTTTGCCAACTTTATATGATGAAACCAAGCTTCTTAAGAATTAAGATCAGAATTAGATGTAGGAATCATCTATTTAAAGGTAGTTAGCATCCAAAATTCACCATCACTGTGTACAACCATTTTCAATTCCAGTTTGACAGGGAGTTTTTCATTTTCCCTCTTCTTTTTTTCTGGAAGAGCTGGGGAAAGTGAGATCCCATAGGGTAACACAAACAATACCAGGTCCTTTTTCTCATGGTGAGTGGGATCCATGAAACAGTACAGATGAATGGAAAGAGAATAGACTTCTTTGTAGCATAGCTATTTCCTCTCGTATCTGCAAAGGCCACGCAGGCATGGTGACTGCTGAAAATTAATTCAGGAAACGTATCAAATGGGTGAGTATCAGAATGAGTGTTCAGAAGACATTGGGAAGTTGAAACATTAAAAAAATCAAGGTAATAACTGTTTCAAAAATCTATAATGTTAAATGACGTAGTTTTATTTCATTCTACTAGACAAAAAACTGTGGCATCTACATCTAAGCTTGATCGATGTTGGGGATGGTAGCAACCAAATGGAAGAGTGTTTTAACGGCCCTGCAATGCAGATGCGATAGTCTACCAGCTGTCACATAGTTCCTTTATGCAATCAATACCATTCTTGATTTTGTAATCTAGTTGTAATTAAGAAACATGCATCCTCTTCAGCTGGGTCATGTTTTTTTTTTTCCTTCTGTATACTTTCTGTTCGTGGTAGTTAAAATAGTCTCAAAGCAGCTCACTCACTGGGGTCTATATTAGCATTATTTTCCTTTTAATCCCACCTTTCCTTGATCAATAAATACAGAGATCAGATATTCGGATGCTAAGAGAAAAAGAATACTTTCTATGCTAGTCCTTGACTACAGAGTTTAATTGGTTTCAGGACAATTATTTGGTAGCTGTAAGTCAATATTACCATTCCCATGGTCTACAGCCAATTACTCTTCTGTTCAACATATCGGCCCACAGCTCTTTCTATTATTAAATATTTTACATAGCAACCCTGGTTCGTTGGAATACAGGATGCTCCTGAGGCGTATCTCGAGTAAGGGAAAACCTGTTGCTTTGTAATGGAGGTCAATCACATCTCACAGAGACCAGCAGGTTCTGTACAGTCTATTGGGTGGGGAGCTAAATTACTGAAAGAGTAATTCAATCTGAGTTCAAAGCTACCTAGAGCTAGATTCATCCTTGCTGCAACCCTTACTAATCTTGGGCCTTGGACATGTTTATGCTTCAATTTCCTCATCTGTACAAAGGGTAGTTACAAAACTTACTTCAGCAGCAATATAGCATCATGCTTGACACGTACCAAGTGCTCAATAAATGCCACTTACTTTCTGGAAATGTATGGCATTAATGTCCAAAAGTTGGGCTACATAGCTCAGGTCTCCCTTGCATCTTGGTTAAAACCATTCATCTCTCTGACTTGTTTCTTATGTTTGAAAGCATCAAAGTTTGGTTGATTTCTTAAGTTCTTTAAACTTTAAATTCTATTTCGTCCTTGTTAATTTTCCATGAAGTCTAGTGCTATTTAATTGGGCTGCTTTGAGTCCTATTTTCTCATAAATTTTAGAAAGATGTACATGGACTAGAAAAACAGGCAGCATTCACTCAGTTTCCTTAACTGTATCATAAAGAGTGACATGTCCCCCATTAGCTATAATGATAGTAAACTCAATATCCTTGGGAAGCAACATGCACAACCATTAAAAGCAGGAGTTGTGGGATCATAAATAACTCTCCACTTTGCATCTGTGTGATTTTATTTAATGTCCCTGAGCCTCAGTTTCCTCATATGTGAAATGGGGTGCTAAAACTTACGAGGAGCCAATGAGATCATTTATTTCCAGTGTTCAGTGCAGTGACAGGGATTCATTCATAACTATTATTGCTGAAAAATGGCAAATGAATAGAAAGAGAAGAAAGTGGAACAAAGCTCATTCTTATTGATTCAATTTTCCTTCAAAACAGGGGAATTCAAGCAATATTACTAAGTAGACACATTTATAAAAAACTTAATTTCAATAAAAAGTATCAAAGATAGATTTCCCTACAATAACAATTGTATAAAGCAAGATTATTTCTTAAAATATCGAATGCTTCTTATATCTTTGCAGGCCTTTTATGTAATAGCTGTTAAACTTTAAATATTCAGTAGGAAATTGTGAGAAGAATACCCAGGAAAATGATGATTGATAGATATGGTTTATTTTAGAGGAAATAGAACAGATTCTAGTACTGACTCTGCCACTTCTTATCTTTAAACCTTGAAAAAGTATACTTACAGTCTAAAAAAAGTAAAGGACAAGCATTTAGAATAATTAGATATTACATCTTTTTAGGACCTTCAATATATTTATAAAACCACTGCTTAACAAAAAACAATGGGATGTTAATTTCAAAATGTTTAACCTTGAAGTGGTTGCTAAGAATTCCTGCCAGTAAACATTAGTTTCATTTGATTACACCATAACCTGAATTTAATACGTATATATTGTTTTATCAAAGATGTTATATAATGCAGATTTCCCAATAATTTATAACAGACTAATGATTGATATTTTAAATGAATGACTTTTAATTGTATAGTTGGAAAGTCATCCTTGGGACTCAGGTTGAGGCATCTCTATTTGTTCACTTTTTTTACAAACTGTTATTTATGATTCTCATTCACTAGCTCTTTGTTATGAAATTTTAAAAGTCCATTAATTCTAGAAAGGGAATTTAATAAAATATAACCAAATTAGTAAAATAATTATTTTTTGATGTTAGGTAAGCACAATGCTACCTTTATAAAGGACCAAAATAGCATTTAAAAAAGAATTTACCAAAGTAAATATTAGAAGATTATTTAATAGTATTTTTTTTTTTGAACATTGCAATTCTACCTACCAATTCAGGAACATCCCTAATGGTGCATAAATATAAATAAGTCAAAGATGAAGTCACCCCAAGGAAAAACATACTAATCTTAACTAATTTTCCATAGTCAGGGAAATTCAAAAATTGAGGCATGTTTTTGAAATCATTTATTTTAATAAAGATAGATTTTACTAATGAAAGAATTAGTATAAAGTGTTTTTTTTAAAAGCTAATGTAACCTTAAAAGTAAAAAAAAATAACAACAAAAACCAAACAAACAAAAAACAGTACAAGAAAGACACAAATAAAATGTTTATGCAACATTACCAACATTTTAACAGGCAAACACACACACACACAAAACAAAATAAAAACCATAAAGATATATGTTTTATAGAAAAACAACCAAAGTGCAGGAAAGGAAATTGTGGTGTGGTGTACAGTTTTTTTCTTTTTAGGGTAAAAGAAGCAACATGTTTTATGGGCATAAGAATAAACACATTTGAACATAGAAATCATTTGTGGCACGGGTACAAGTTAAAATAAATAGGGTTAGTTTAGAAAATATGTGAAAATTTACATCTCGACCAGGAAGTTATTAAAAGCATTAACAAGTAGTTTAAAATATTAACACTCCAAGTACTAGAAAGTTGAACTGCTGTTATTAAAAGTTGTTAAAAATCCCCATGGCACATGAGTATGAGATGGTGGAAACAGCATTGGCTTTGGAGTTCCGATTAGTTCATTCACTTACCAGCTGTGTTCCCTAGCCAAATAACTAACCTCTTTAATATTTGCTTTCTTATCTTTAAATGGTATAATAAAAACATCTACCATAGTGTTGGTGTGAGTATTCATTTAAAGTTGCCAACAGAGTGCCTAGTTCACAGCAGTCACTTAGCTGTGTTAACCGCATCCAACCTCTTCCTGTCACTTCTGGCCTCTTTCCTATCCTTTACTATCACTTCTGGTAGAACTAAGTGCTTTCCTGCACTCCTGTAATGAGTACTCACCATCTGTCCTCCCATGAGATCCTCAGATAGAGAGAGATGCTTCTCATGTGTCCAGGAGTAATGCAGGTTTCAGTGAGGATCCACCAATCCTGCTGTACTTTGGGTATGTTCACCTACTGCTTGAATTAAATTAAGATTTAAGACATATTCATTTCCTTTGGCATTTCTGTGGATGTCTCTGGGAGAGCTGGTGAGGAACATGTGAAAATGTTTCATGATATAATCTCCCAACAGCATAACAGTAAGGTTTACCAGTATTCACCCCCATAGTTATGTCATTTAAAAACAGTTTAAATTCCCTGTTGTTCTTACTCTTTGTTCTGTCATTCTCCACTCTGCTTGGAGTTGCCACCAGTGTCTTCATTTCCTTGATTCCAAGCATCATTACCAAAATGAGTACCAAGGTTTTCAAGAAGTAACGTGTTGACTAGCCATTATGAGGGGGGTTGGGAATGCATGTCATATCCCAACGTAATAATTAATAGTAGAGGATGTGATGAGACAATTGAGTGTGGATAGAGAATGGAGAAATGGAAGAGTTTGGAGCAGTGGCCCCTAAAATAGATAGCCATCAGGAGGGATCCCAAATTTGAGAGCAACATTAAGGAGAGCAAGGTATGCCTGTGTGGCTGGCACTCCAGGAAGTGCTTTAATGCTATTGGTAGAAAGCTTGAGTCTGAAGAGAGAATATTCACTTCCATCCTCTTCTCCAGGTCACCTTTACCTGATGACAGGTAGCCACGGGGATATGAAGTTTTGGGCATCTTACCGCAAATTGGATCAGCTCTGAAGGGCCACATCTTCTCACACATGGGCTGCAGACTCAGTTTAGGATTCATTTAAGATTTCATTGTAAGAGGATCAAGATGGTGAAGTAGGAGGACATGCACTCACTCCCTCTGGCAAGAGCACCAGAATTACAACTAATTGCTGAACAATCACGAACAGAAAGACACTGGAACTCACCAAAAAAGACACCACACATCTAGAGACAAAGGAGAAGCTGCAATGAGATGGTAGGAGGGGTGCAATCGCGTTAAAATCAAATCCCATAAATGCTGGGTGGGTGACTCACAAGCTGGAGAACACTTATACCGCAGAAGTCCACTCACTAAAGTGAGGGTCCTGAGCCTCATGTCAGGCTTCCCAACCTGGGGGTCCAGCAACAGGAGGAGGAATCCCCAGAGAATCAGCCAGCAGGATTTGATTGTAGGACCTCCACAGGACTGGAGGAAAAAGAGACTCCACTCTTGGAGGGCACACAAAAAAGTGTGCTCACCAGGACCTAGGGGGAAGGAGCAGTGACCCCACAGGAGATTGAACCAGACTTACCTGCTGGTGTTGGAGGGTTGCCTGAAGAGGTAGGGGGCAGCTGTGGCTCACTGAGGAGATGGGGGCACTGGTGGCAGGGGTTCTGGGAAGTGTTCATTGGTGTGAGCCCTCCCAGAGTCTGCCATTAGCCCCACCAAAGAGCCTGTGGACTCCAGTGCTGGGTAGCCTTAGGCCAAACAACCAACAAGGTGGTAACACAGACCCACCCATTGGCAGACAAGCAGATTAAAGTCTTACTGAGCTCTGCCCACCCAGCCCTACCCACCATCAGTCCCTCCCATCAGGAAGTACCCATGAGCCTCCTAGATAGCTTCCTCCACAAGAGGGCAGACAGCAGTATCAAGCAGTATCAGCAGTATTTCCTCTTGTGGAACTGAAAACCACAGCCATAGAAAGATAGAAAAAATGAAAAGCAAAAGACTTTGTACCAGATGAAGGGACAAGATAAAACCCCAGAAAAACAACTAAATGAAGAGGAGATAGGTACCCTTCCAGAAAAAGAATTCAGAAGAATAATAGTGAAGATGATCCAGGACTTTGAAAAAAGACTGGATGCAAAGATCAAAAAGTTGCAAGAAAGCACTATTTACAATAGCCAGGACATGGAAGCAACCTAAATGCCCATCAACAAATGAATGGATAAAGAAGATGTGGCATATATACACAATGGAATATTACTCAGCTATAAAAAGGGATGAGATGGAGCTATATGTAATGAGGTGGATAGAACTACAATCTGTCATACAGAGTGAAGTAAGTCAGAAAGAGAAAGACAAATATTGTATGCTAACTCACATATACGGAATCTAAAAGTGGTACTGATGAACTCAGTGACAAGAACAAGGACGTGGATACAGAGAATGGACTGGAGAACTCGAGGTATGGGAGGGGGCGGGGGGTGAAGGGGAAACTGAGATGAAGCAAGAGAGTAGCACAGACATATATATACTGCCAACTGTAAAATAGATAGTCAGTGGGAAGTTGTTGTATAACAAAGGGAGTCCAACTCGAGGATGGAAGATGCCTTAGAGGACTGGGGCGGGGAGGGTGGGGGGGACTCGGGGGGGGGATCAAGGAAGGGAGGGAATACAGGGATATGTGTATGAAAACAGATGATTGACCTTGGTGTACCCCCCAAAAAATAATAATAATAAAAAAAAAAAAAAGTTGCAAGAAAAGTTTACCAAAGACCTAGAAGAATGAAAGAACAAACAAACAGAGATATGCAACACAATAACTAAAATGAAAAATACACTAGAAGGAACCAACAGCAGATTAACTGAGGCAGAAGGGCAAATAAATGACCTGGAAGACAGAATGGTGATAATCACTTATGCAGAAAAGAATAAGGAAAAAAGAATGAAATGAACTGAAGACAGCCTAAGAGACCTCTGGGACAATGATAAATGCACCTACATTCACATTATGGGGGTCCTAGAAGGAGACAAGAGAGAGAAAGGACCTGAGAAAATATTGGAAGAGATTATAGTTGAAAACTTCCCTAACATGGGAAACGAAATAGCTACCCAAGTCCAGGAAGCACAGAGAGCCCCAAGCAAGATCAACCCAAGGAGAAACATGCCAAGACATATAGTAGTCAAATGGACAAAAATTAAAGACAGAGGAAAGTTGTTAAAAGCAACAAGGGAAAAATGACAAATAACATACAAGGGAACTCCCATCAGGTTAACAGCTGATTTCTCAGCAGAAACCCTGCAAGCCAGAAGGGAGTGGCATGATATATTTAAAGTGATGAGAGGGAAGAAACTACAACCAAGAATGCTCTACCCAGCAAGGATCTCATTCAGATTTGACAGAGAAATCAAAAGCTTTACAGAGAAGCAACAGCTAAGAGAATTCAGCACCACCAAACCAGCCCTACAACAAATGCTAAAGGAACTTCTCTAAGCGGGAAACAGAAGAGAAGAAAAGGACCTACAAAAACATAAATAAAACAATTAAGAAATGGAAATAGGAACATACATATCGATAATTACCTTGAATGTAAATGGACTAAATTCTCCAACCAAAAGACACAGAGTGGCTGAATGGATAAAAAAAACAAGAGCCATATATATGCTGTCTACAAGAGATCCACTTCAGACCTAGGCACACATACAGACTGAAAGTGAGGGGATGGGAAAAGATATAACATGCAAATGGAAATCAAAAGAAAGCTGGAGTAGCAGAACTCATATCAGATAAAATAGATTTTAAAATAAAAAATGTTACAAGAGACAAGAAAGGACACTACATAAAGATCAATCCAAGAAGAAGAGATAACAATTAAAGATATATATGCACCCAATACAGGAGCACCTCCATACATAAGACAAATGCTAACAACTGTGAAAGAGGAAATTGACAGTAACACAATAATAGTGGGGGACTTTAACACCCCACTTACACCAATGGACAGATCATCCAGACAGAAAATTAATAAGGAAACACAAGCTTTAAATGACACCATAAATCAGCTTGATTTAATAGACATCTACAGGACATTACATCCTAAAACAGCAGATTACACGTTCTTCTCAAGTGCACATGGAACATTCTTCAGGATAGATCACATATTGGGTCATAAATCAAGCCTTGGTAAATTTAAGAAAATTGAAATCATATCAAGCATCTTTTCTGACTATAATGCTATGAGATTAGAAATCAATTACAGGAAAAAAACTGTAAAAAGCAGAAACACATGGAGGCTAAACTATATGCTACTAAATAACCAACAGATCACTGAAACTATCAAAGAGGAAATCAAAAAATACCGAGAGACAAATGACAATGAAAACACAACAATCAAAAACCTATGGGATGCAGCAAAGGCAGTTCTAAGAGGGAAGTTTATAGCGATACAATCCTACCTCAAGAAACAAGAAACATCCCAAATAAACAATCTAACCTCACACCTAAATAAACTAGAGAAAGAAGAGCACACAAAACCCAAAGTTAGTAGACAGAGAGAAATCATAAAAATCAGAGCAGAAATAAATGAAATAGAAACAAAGAAAACAGTAGCAAAAATCAATAAAACTAAAATCTGGTTGTTTGAGAAGACAAATAAAATTGATAAACCTCTAGCAATACTCATTAAGAAAAAGAGTGAGAGGACTCAAATCAATAAAATTAGAAATGAAACAGGAGAAGTTACAACAGACACCGCAGAAATAAAAAGCATCATAAGAGATTACTACAAGCAACAATGTGTCAATAAAATGGACACACTGGATGAAATGGAAAGATTCTTAGAAAGGTATAAACTTCCAAGACTAAATCAGGAAGAAATGGAAAATATGAACAGACCAATCACAAGAAATGAAATTGAAACTATGATTAAAAATCTCCCAACAAACAAAACTCCAGGACCAGATTGTTTCACAGGTGAATTTTATCAAACATTTAGAGAAGAGCTAACACCCATCCTGCTCAAACTCTTCCAAAACATTGCAGAGGAAGGAACACACCCAAACTCATTTTATGAGGCCACCTTCACCCTGATACCAAAACCAGACAAAGATATCACAAAAAAAGAAAACTACAGACAAATATCACTGATGAATTTAGATGCAAAAATCCTCAACAAAATACTAGCCAACAGAATCCAACAACATATTAAAAGGATCATACACCATGATCAAGTGGGGTTTATCCCTGGAATGCAAGGATTCTTCAATGTACACAAATCAATCAATGTGATACACCATATTAATAAATTAAAGGATAAAACCACATGATCATCTCAATAGATGCAGAAAAAGCTTTTGACACAATCCAACACCCATTTACGATAAAAACTCTCCAGAAGGTGGGCATAGAGGGAACCTACCTCAACATAATAAAGGCCATATACCACAAACCCACAGCAAACATCATTTTCAATGGTGAAAAACTGAAAGCATTCCCTCTAAGATCAAGAATAAGACAAGGATGTCCACTCTCACCACTACTATTCAACATAGTTTTGGAAGTCCTTGCCACAGCAATGAGAGAAGAAAAACAAATAAAAGGACTCCAAATTGGAAAAGAAGAAGTAAAACTGTCACTGTTCACAGATGACATCATATTATACATAGAAAATCCTAAAGATGCCACCAGAAAACTACTTGAGCTCATCAATGAATTTGGTCAAGTTGCAGGATACAAAATTAACACACAGAAATCTCTTGCACTTCTATGCATGAACAATGAAAGATCCTAAAGAGAAATTAAGGAAACAATCCCATTCACCATTGCAACAAAAAGAATGAAATACCTAAGAATAAATTAATCAAGGAGGTAAAAATCCTGTTCTCAGAAAACTATTAGACACTAACAAAAGAAATCAAAGAAGACACAAACAGATGGAGGGACATACCATGTTCTTGGATTAGAAGAATCAACATTGTGAAAATGACTATACTACCCAAAGCAATTTGCAGATTCAATGCAATCCCTATCAAATTACCAATGGCATTTTTCACCGAACTAGAAAAAGACATTTTACGATTTGTATGGAAGCACAAAAGACCCCAAATAGCCAAAGCAATCTTGAGAAGGAAAGATGGAGTTGGTGAAATCAGGCTTCCTGACTTCAGGCTATACTACAAGGCTACAGTGATCAAGACAGTATGGTACTGGCACAAAAACAGAAATATAGATCAATGGAACAGGATAGAAAGCCCAGAGATAAACTATGGTCAACTAATCTACGACAAAGGAGGCAAGGATATACAATGGAGAAAAGGAAGCCTCTTCAATAAGTGGTGCTGGGAAAACTGAACAGCTACATGTAAAAGAATGATTAGATCATTCCTTAACACAATACACAAAAATAAATTCAAAATGGATTAAAGACCTAAATGTAAGGCTAGACACTATGAAACTCCTAGAGGAAAACATAGGAAGAACATTCTTTGACGTAAATAACAGCAAGATCTTTTTTGATCCACCCCCTAGAGTAATGGAAATAAAAACAAAAATAAATAAGTGGGACCTAATGTAACTTCAAACCTTCTGCACAGCAAAGGAAACTATAAGCAAGATAAGACAACCCTCAGAATGGGAGAAAATATTTGCAAACAAATAAACAGACAAAGGATTAATCTCCAAAATATATAAACAGTTCATCCAGCTCAATATCAAAAAAAGCAAACAACCCAATCAAAAAATGGGCAGAAGACCTAAATAGGCATTTCTCCAAAGAAGACATATGGATGGCCAAAAGGCACATGATAAGCTGCTCAACATCACTAAGTATTAGAGAAATGCAAATCAAAACGACAATGAGGTATCACCTCACATCGGTTAGAATGGGCATCATCAGAAAATCTACAAACAGTAAATGCTGAAGAGGGTGTGGAGAAAAGGGAAGGCTCTTGCATTGCTGGTGGGAATGTAAATTGATATGGAGAACAGTAAGGAGGTTCCTTGCAAAACTAAAAATAGAACTACCACATGACCCAGCAATCCCACTGCTGGGCATATACCCAGAGAACACCATCATTCAAAAAGACACATGCACTCCAATGTTCATTGCAGCACTATTTACAATAGCCAGGTCATGGAAGCAGCCTAAATGTCCATCAGCAGATGAATGGATAAAGAAGATGTGGTACATATATACAATGGAATATTACTCAGCCGTAAAGAGCAATGAAACTGGGACATTTATAGAGACATGGATGGACCTAGAGACTGTCATACATAGTGAAGTGAGTCAGAAAGAGAAAAACAAATATCATATATTAACACATATATGCGGACTATAGAAAAATGGTAGAAATCAACCAGTTTGCAAGGCAGAAATAGAGACACAGATGTAGAGAACAAACATATGGACACCAAGTGGGGAAAGTGGGGAGGGTTGGTGGGAATGAACTGGGAGAATGGGATACCAAATTGTACACTCTACATATATGCAGTTTATTCTCTGTTAACTGTATCTCAATAAAAGTTCTTTAAAAAAAGTAATTAAAAAAAAAAAGATTTCATTACAGCTTCACTTCTCCCTCTACCCTCTCCTTCCTTCTTTTCCATCCTTTACACAGCTGTCAATTTCAAGAACCCTTACAAATAAGCCTCTTGCATGCTAATCTTGCATCGTTCCCTGGAAACCCAACCTACCATAGCCTACTTCACAATTCTGCTCAAGGTTTAAATTTTACCACATGTAGGATTAAATTTTACCACACATAGGATTATCATTTTAAGAAGGTGTGAGACTGAGCTTAAAGGTGTTCCTTACTTGTTGAACAACATGAAGTAAAAGTAACTTTATGTTATAACCTCTGACTATTATGCATTTAAATGATGTACATGAAGAAGACCCAAATTTTACTGCATGTTTACGGCAAACCTATTTTGATTAATCTGGAATTGACATTTCCCCTTCTCTGACCATTATCAAATTTCTAAGGAAATAACCCTAATATATCTTAAAAGTGAAAATTTAAAAACACAAAGTACAAAAATCAAAAATAGTTGACATTCAATTCTTTGAAGCCAAGTGAAACCAAGTATATCAATTCTATATGAAAATAAAAATGTCTAAGAAAAAGACAAAATGATTGTTGTGTTAAAATAAGTGTCTCCTGTGGGTAGATAAAAACGGAAATGAAACCAAAAGAATTCCCAAAGTAAGCAGCCCTACTCTGTAACAATTTTCTCTTATGATGCAATTATTTTAATAATCCCTGTAGGATCCCCCAGATTTTCTCAATCATTGGCTGGATGCTGGGAAAATGGCACCACTCATTTACTGTTTTCCTGTTTCCTTCTTCCAGTCCCAATACTCCTTGACAAATTCAGTTAACCAGATAGCAAGTTGCTTATGAACATGGCTTCTGGTTAAATTGACAAAATCTTGACAGGAGTAAGAGCGTACTGAATTCTCTTTCTGAAATGGTTTATACTTTTGAACTAAGCAGCTCTTCTTGAAAGCAGTTTACCCACATGGGCAAAAAGAAGATGAGTATTAAAGGCCATCAGGTATTCAAGGTACCACATTTACTTTCTGTAACGCAAGTATTGGGTTGGCCAAAAGGTTCGTTCCGTTTTTCCCATAAGATGGCTCTAACAGCACTTAGCTGTCTTTAACTTCATTCAAAACAATTTTATTAGATTGCATGTGACAGCTATCATAGCGTGCATTTAAAAAAAGACTCATCAAAATTGGTGAGTTTTTGTGTAGCCATTTTAATATTGAAGATGGAAGAACAAAAGCAACCTATTCAGCCTATTATGCTTTATTATTTCAAGAAAGGTAAAAACACAATTGAAACGCAAAAAGAAAAAAAAAAAGATTTGTGCAGTATATGGAGAAGGTGCTGTGACTGATCGAATGTGTCCAAAGTGGTTTGTGAAGTTTTGTGCTGGAGATTTCTCGCTGGACGATGCTCTGCGGTTGGGCAGACAGCTTGAAGTTGATAGTGATCAAATTGAGACATTAATTGAGAACAATCAACATTATACCATGCTGAGATAGCCGACATATTCAAAACATCCAAATCAAGTGCTGACAATCACTTGCACCAGCTTGGTTATGTTAATTGCTATGATGTTTGGGTTCCGCTAAATTTAAGCGAAAAACACCTTCCTGGTCATATTTCTGCGTGCAATTCTCTACTCAAACGTAAGAAAACATTCCATTTTTAAAACAAATTGTGAATGGTGATGGAAAGTGGATACTGTACAATAATGTGGAATGGAAGAGACCGTGGGGCAAGTGAAACGAACCACCACCAACCACACCAAAGTCCGGTCTTCATCCAAAGAAGGTGATGTTGCATAAATGGTGGGATTGAAAGGGAGTCCTCTATTATGAGCTCCTTCCAGAAAACCAAATGATTTATTCCAACAAGTGCTGCCCCCAATTAGACCAACTGAAAGAGGCACTCAACAAAAAGCGTCCAAAATTAGTCAAAAGAAAACACATAATCTTCCATCAGGATACCACAAGACCGCATGTTTCTTTGATGACCAGGCAAAAACTGTGACAGCTTGGCTGGGAAGTTCTGATTCATCTGCCACATTCACTAGACATTGCACCTTTGGATTTCCATTTATTATGGTCTTTGCAAAATTCTCTTAATGGAAAAAACTTCAATTCCTGGAAGATTGTAAAAGGCACCTGGAACAGTTCTTTGCTCAAAAAGATAAAAAGTTTTGGGAAGATGGAATTATGAAGTTGCCTGAGAAATGGCAGACGATAGTGGAACAAAAGGGTGAATAATGTTGTCCAATAAAGTTCTTGGTGAAAATGAAACATGTGTCTTTTATTTTTACTTACAAACCAAAGGCACTTTCTGGCCAACCCAATAGAAGAAGGGACCCCAACAGTAATTCTGAGACTTGTGATTCACTTTTGGCTATTTGTTTTCTAATGTGCCCAAAGAATGGTAGCAGTGAATGGTGTGTCTCAACCCTATCAGAGAGCTTCTGAGTTTTCTTATCATTGATTTTAGCTAGAATTAGAGTGTGTTGAAAATTCATATTTATTGACTCTTGCATCATGAAGTACATCACTCATTTTAAAGATGAGATAACTAAAGCCCATTGTAGGAGGTGTGTGGTGGACCACTCTGCAGTTAAAGCCAAGGACATTTAAAAATGACCAACCTGAGCACTTTATTTTCAAAACTATATATTTTATCAGGATAGCAAGGCACTCCGTGGATTAATGATGCAGCCGTCCTGCTGACTACATTTAGAATCATGCAATTATGAGTTTTTAAGGCAGATCATGACCCAGATTCCCTTGGGAAGTAAAATTTAGTCACCAAAGTATATATAGCAAGTATTAGATATCTTGAGTTTTTGTTTTGTTTAATCCTGGGGAAAACCATGAAGAGATTTCTCTCCAGGAGCAAATTAGAGGAAGCAGAATTCATTAGTAATAATAATAGAGATTAAGTTCTCTTATTAAGGTCTTGGCCATTACAGAAACATTGGTTGCCATAAATTTCCTACTTTTTAATAAATGTGCTTTGTGAATATTACTACATCTTTATACATGTTCTGGATTCTCACTGGTCAGGTTCAGTCTTTTCTATTAGAGTCTAGCATCTCCACAAATAGATTTAAGCCCCTTGATTAGAACATAACAAACTACTTAAACGACCTGGCAAACACCTCATTAGAAACTGTCGCCTATTCTCTCTCACAAATAGCTTAAGAGAATTAGTGTGAACAATTCTAAAGTGTAGATCTCACCTTAGGATTTTCTACAGCACAGCTAAGGTATGGAAATCCTGACCTGGCTTCTTACTAACCATGTGACCTTGGGCAAGTTGTTTAAACAGCTAGCCAAATTCCTGGTAGATTTGGTGTAAGTGCTCTGAATGAGTTTAAATACACGTAAAGCATACGACGTCTAGTGCAGTTCTCTATAACGTGGGTGGCAATTCTAATCCTTCCCACAATGTATTTAGTCTATGATTTATTTCTGCTGAAACCCACTAAAGTGAAAACTAAAAACAGAAAGAGCTTTTAAAGGACATAAAACCCTCAAAGGATAAAAGAAGGGAATGCGGTCCTTAATGGTGCGGTGACAAGCTGTGAAAGTCAACTTTCCTCAACAAAGCCCTAAATATAGCTAATTCGTTTGGTATTCATCTCTCTCAATTTATTAGATACTTTTCTTTCTGGAAGGAGTCAACCATAGTTACTGGACTCCTTTGTAGGTGGGGTCTATATGTGAATTAGGCTCTACCAGTTATGAGCATGTGTACAAAATTTTCAAGGCAGAAGTGAAGTCAAAACTATCTGCCTTGTAATGTTTGGGCTCAGGTACAAGTCACGCAAGGTAGCCATAATCAGTGTTCCAGTGTCTGGTCACTAACTTCACTGAGGTCAAGAGGTAGTTGCAGGAGAGCTTGCTTTCTGAATAAAGGCTACAGCAGAATGTCCTTGGATGTAATAGTTTAAGAAATGGCCCTGGATTTCTTCCCCCACCCCTGCATCCCCAGGCTCTTTCACTGATTTTGTACACACCTAATATTTGTATTAAATCCTCTCTTGCTTAAAATAGCTGGAATCATTTCCATTTCTTAATTTTATCCTGTCAGATAAAATATTTGATTCCAAAACTGGTTGCAGACCTACTTACAGATGGATATAAATTTGGAATTGCCTAACTTGGTTGAGTACGAAAGAGGAGACAACCCTATCAGTGAGTAATGAAACACTGCTAATTCTCGGCTTACAGTGAAAAAAAATAAAAAGCTACTCCAATTATTACCTGAGGTCACCTGGAATGAAGTACCTATGAAAGCCTAGGTTTTGTGATTTCTTCAATAGACTTTTATGATGGGAATATAAATAAAATAATTGTAAGGTAGCCTGGTTCTCTCTGACTGGCCTGAAGACTGTAGAGAAAGAAAACAACAAACTCAGAGTTTTAAATACTTTGCTCAAGGCAAGTCAGGAGCCCAAGCAGTGTTCATGACCACCTCCCACAGTCTTTTATATCTTGTAGCTTTAGGGCTGCTGTTGGCCAAAAAAATGGCACACAGTGTAGTCTGATCTTGTTTATTGTTAAACTGTGATGTGGACTGAATCACAGCCTCACCAGGTCTCCTATGTGAAAGTTATTGCATCTGTGGGGAAAGATCGAGAACTCAACAAATTTGAAGGGGAACATTAAATGGATTTAGACTATTGTAACCATACTGAATGCTCAAATCCACTGAACCTCCCTTGCCAGTAGAGTCCTCCTCATCCCTGTTTAATTATGTTGCTTCTTCCTTTCCGCAGCAAGAGAAGCCACCTCGATGAGGAGCCTGTGTACCACAATGAAGAGTAGCCCCCACTTGCTGCAGCTAGAGAAAGCCTGTGTGCAGCAACGAAGACACAATGTAACAAATTAGTTAATTAATTAAAAAAATAAAAACAAACAAACAAAAACCCCCAAATCATGTCTTCTTCCTGAAAGTATTAATCTCCTTTTAAAGAAAACATCCTTCCTTGCTAATAGATGCTGGGAAAGGCCAAACACTTGACCATTGGACCCCTTCAGTGGTTATGCAACCATAATTGTCATGTTTTTTGCTCAACCCACCACAAATTTGAGCTTGGACAACAAACCGCCTACAGCAAGCAGAAACAGAATACGTAAGATTGGCTGAAAGCTCAAATTTGTCACTTGAACAATTTTTTACCTTCTCAATGGACTTTATTTTGCTGCATTTCCACTTCAATCATCCTATTTCCCGGAAAAACTATAGAGAAGAGAAATCTTCCAAGTGTGCAGATAGATCTGTGAGTGGCATATCTGTTTGCTCACTTTGCTTGGCAACAAAGGTTGCCAGAAGTATGGATGCAATTTGGAGGACTGATAATAAGGAGGTATAGGGGAGAGGAATGTGGAAGGACCTTTCAGAACTGACAGAACCTATGTGGATATTAATGTCCCAGGTGATTTCTCTTTAGAAGACATTCCTAGATGAGGAATCTCTCAATGATTACATGAATACAATGACACATTATATAAATGCCAAGGAGTTTTATTTTCATTTGTTTGTTTGTTTTTACCAACCACCTTCCCTTGCTTTCTCAATGGAGTCACAAATAAAGAGATCAAGACAGCAAGGATGTAAGTTCAACACAAATTTAACAACATGGCTTATTTGGTATGGCCAATACTGAGCATCCAAACTGCCAGCCTCAGGGATAAACGCTGATACTCACATTGCACCATTCACAGGGGGACCAGTAATCTATCTGATGACAGATAATGACATGGGATTCCTTCCATTATGGAAAGGGCATCTATTCATTTTAGGAAAGATAATTATTCTGCATATGGATTTGCTTTCTTGTTACCATGCTTCTGCATCTGTTGATTTATTTAATGGTACATCATCACGTGACCCACACAACATTGTTTTTGAACAGTGGATTGATTCACAGGACACAAATTTTAAAAAATGGGCTCAGATCAATAGGATTCACTTGTGTAGCATGTGCTACAAACCGCCTGAAGCAACTTGCCTTTTAAGACCGTGTAACGAACCAATGAAGACACACTTATAGCACCACTTGGGAGAAGATTCACCTGGAGGTTGAAGGCACTGTCCGTCAATAATAGGGTATATGATCTGAATTAGTGACCAATACATGGTACTTTTTTTTCTACAGTTAAATGTCATGTGGGGAGTTATCTTAAGCTTCCCAGAGGTCATTGAACAGAGACTCACAGACCAAAATAAGATGCTCAAATCAGATGGCATATTCAATTTGAAACAAAAGATGAGAAGTAACGGGAAAGGGCTGAGTTCAGTTAATGCCCTTAGAATAAGGTGCCAGTGGGCTGAATGGACCCTAATATTTAATCTTCACTTGAGCATATTTATGTTTCTGCCTCTTGAATGGATTAGCCTTCAGCCTCCCCTCTGATAGCATGGTTATGAGAACCAGAGTTGAGGTTTAAGGGAAGGTCCCTAAGATATGAAAGTTGTCCAGGGCCAACATACTCTATCTAGGACGCCAAGGGACATGTACACCTGGATAAAGCTGTAGCTCGCAAATTATTAGATGAGCAGCTATAGATTTCTTTGCATTTATGGTCCACAGGAAACATGGGTTTGGGATCATTGTCACTATTGTTCAATTGATACACAATCTTGTAAATTTTGAGTACCTCATATGCTTCACATATATTTAGTGTGTCAAGAATACTTGCTGCCTCAGGTGCCTCATGTATATTTAGTATTTTATGAATGTTAGGTGACTTCTGGTCTAACCATTCCTTTATATCCATGTTCAGTACACATAAGACATACTTGCTTTGTCTATGTTTAGTTTGTCTCATAGGTTACTAACTTACACATCTTATAAGTTTTTGTGTTTCCTACAACAGAACTGAATATTGTCTAACAACACGACATATGCAAATCATACCAACGTATATGTCTTGAAACCAAGAGATGGAACTGGGAGAAGAGACATTTATCTTTCATCTAAAGACCATTCACAATATTTAGCTCTCCACCTGCACATGACTTTGGGCTTGGATGGTTTAGAGGTCTTAGTACTCAAAGGAGAAGCACCTCCCCTCCAAGATGACACAACAGTGATTCCTTTGAACTCTAAGGTTACTATTGGATAATTTGGTGTTTCCATGACACTGAACCAATAGGCAATGAGGACGTTAACTTCATTGGCTGGCATGATTGATCCTGATTATCAAGGAGAAATAGAACTGTTTCTACAAACACAAGGAGTTGTACGTCTGGAACCTAGGGCATCCTCTAGCAGCACCTCTTACTACTTTCAAACTTTTTTTTCAAATGTTAAATAGTGGACAGTAATGATCCAAGAGTAAAGAACCATCAGGAATGAGGATTTGGGTCCCCTACTGAGCAAAGAACACTGACTAGTCACAGTGCTGGTCAAAAGTCAATGGAATGGGAAGATGATAAAAGGCATCACAAACAACAGTTGTGATCCTGTGACCAGTTACAGAATAAGGAATTAATAACAACTGTTTTCTTCCTTGCTCTGCTGTGTATGTCCTGTCTTTCCTTTTTACCTCTTTCATTTCCCCCTACAATTTCATATAAATTATGATGCTTGTAATTTGGCCCTCAAATTACAGGCTATAGGTCAGAATTATGACTGGAGCTGAAGGATGATGATAACTCAGCTACAGATGCAGTGACTAATAAAATTTGGGGAGAGGATAAGCCTATGTTTATTTGTATAAGGGGTAATTGCTGTATGACAGGCAGGTGCATGTTGAAATTGCTGTTTTTTTCTTTTAAGTTTAAGACACTGTCCTGAGTAGCCAAAGGGTGTATTCTAGTGGATATAGTCAATTGGCACTCAGCATTCATTCCCATATTCTTCTGGGTACTAAAGAAATTATATGTCTAAAAATGCATTTCCAGACCCCTTTGTCGCTAGTCGTCTAGATGGGAATTTTGTTCCACCATCAGATAAACTCATCCTTATGTTTCTATTTCTGTTAGCAAGCTCACTGAGACATGAGTGTCAAGAGCAGTAGTGGTGGGGTTAGTGGCTGGCAATACAGCAGTGTTTTTGTAATTCCCAGAGCACAATCACTGGGACGCTCTCTTGAACTTAATACTTCCATTGGCAGTTGCCTTTCTCTGATCCTTCAATTCTTCATAAAATTTTCCAAGTACATAATTTCCCTTCTTGCCTAAATACCTAGGGTAGATTTTATCTTATTTTATTTTTTTATCAATTTATTTTTTTATTTTATTATTTTATTTTTTTTTTTTATTTTTGGCTGTGTTGGGTTTACACTGCTGCACACGGGCTTTCTCTAGTTGTGGTGAGCAGGCGCTACTCTTCGTTGCAGTGTTCGGGCTTCTCAGTGTAGTCGCTTCTCTTGTGGAGCACAGGTTCTAGGTGTGTGGGCTTCAGTAGCTGTGGCACGCAGGCTCAGTACTTGTGGCTTGCAGGCTCTAGAGCACAGGCTCAGTAGTTGTGGCACATTGGCTTAGTTGCTCTGCAGCATGTGGGATCTTCCCGGACCACGGATCAAACCTGTGTCCCCTGAATTGGCAGGTGGACTCTTAACCACTGCGCCACCAGGGAAGTCCCAGATTTTATTTCTTGAATTGTACCTCAGACTAGTTACAGATAAGAAGTTCTGTCTGCATCCTTAATTGCCCTCAGAACTACAATAAGGATATCAACTCTAAGAGGTCATCTATGTCTGTGACTGTGTTCAATGCCTATCTCCCATTAAAGGATAAGATCCACGAAAGTAGGAACAACAGTTGTTTTGATCAGAATTTAGCACAGTGCTAAGCACTGTTGAAGAGAACCAGAGCCAGATACTAACGTGGTAAAAACAGATTTGATTTAGAAACTATTGCATTCAGGGAAAAGACACCTCAGCATAGAATAGCGTTCAGTTGCAAATACAGCAAGGACAAGTAGGGATTTATAGCTAAGCAGCAGAGCGAGGGGTTAGTGATGAAAAATTAGTAGAAGGAAACGTCCAGGGTAGGGGGATTCTTGCTAAACCAACCTAATAGGATTCTTCTTATACACAGGCCAGGGAGGTCAGATATCAAGGCTGAGAAATTCTCACTAAACAGACCAGCAAGATCCTTCCTACAACTAAGATAGGTAAGCTTTAGGACAAGACCCAAGGATGAGGCCTATTCAAAAGTAGGGCTCAGAGGAGACAGTCTAAAGTTTAATCATAGAGAGATGCTATCACGAATAAGATCTAAATTTTTAAAAATTTGATGAAAAGTTTTGAATGAATAGATTTTAAGCTGTGTCTAAGCACGTACAGAATTTGTAGTTCTCTTTATAACTTACCAGTTCCTTTGAACTTGTAGCACCTATGCAGTATATTTTGCCCAGAGACATTGCTCCATAACTGATGTGGAGAGAAATCCCATATCTCTGGGGGAGAATTGGTACTGTCCCTATCAACATACCTCAACGTGACTTAACATTGCCCTGAAGTCTGGCTGCAGAATCGTAAATGCAAAAATATATATTTTAGACATAATGTAAGAATCTGGAAACAAAGTAATTATTAATTTTCTATTCTACAGTTTCCTCCAAGCCCCAATGTATTTATTTTGGGTAACAATTTACTTGAACAGAAATCACTTGACCCAAATTTTGATGATTTAATAGCTCATCAGAAGAACTAGCCTGAAGCAGATGACAAAATCTGTCGCAGATGCTATAACTTCTATTTGCAACCATTGGTCTTTTGGTTTATGTGCTTTAATAATTTTAAAAACAAGAAGATAATCAGGAACCAAGACAGATATGTGTGTCTCGAGGCAGAACTTAATTCAAAATTGTACAAAATATTTTGTCAGATGAACTCCTTAACCACACTTGTTATCAGTGGCACAGAATGTATTGGATTGTTTGAATAATGTGCAAGAATGGTGTCAGACTGATCTCCACAAATGAAAAGCTCAGAACAGAACCTTGTTTCTATGAGACTAGTTTTAGGCAGAAGATTTTAAGATGAATTCTTTCATAATGAAATTTCTCATATTGTCCATACTTTCCCTCATTATAAAATTTAGTGAAACATATTATTTTTGTGTGTCAACTTTGAGTTCTTCATTTATCTTTATTTAAACTGTGTCAGTGATTTCAAAGAGACCATGTTTTGGGCAGAGGCAATAATTTGTTTATTTTAAAATAGATACCTTATACACATGTAGAGGATTTTCTCATAGTCTGAGGAAGAATGTAGTATTTCTGTCCTAGTTGATCACACAGTTTGTTGCTTTATTTCATTATTTCTTCATTATTTTATTTTTTATTAGGAAATTATTATTTCTCCTCATAGGAAAGTAAAGAGAGTGACAGCAGGAAGCCTAATGTACTCATCAACTAGGTTTGATCTAAATAGTATTCTAAATTTGCTTCAGATCTTTTATTCATTAGAAAAAAATTATAAATATAGTTGAAGCCTTTGTGCCCACCTATCACACTAGCCTCTTTCCTTTCTCAAATATTTGCCGTGTTCATGTGTATAAATAAACAACATATAGTGCTATTTTATGTTTTAAATTTACACATAGATGGTTTTATAATCTATGAATCATTTTGCATTTTGCTTGTTTGTGCCCAGTATCATATTTGTGAAAAGTACCCATTTTTTTTAATTCACTTATTTTCAATACAGAATAGTATTTTACTATATAGATATAACACTTAACAAATATATGAGTTTAAACTGTACTTCAGCATATTGATGAACATTTTAGCTGTTTTACATTTTTTAGTATCATAAAACCTCTTTTAGTGAACATTTTTTTAATGTCTTGTATCATATATGAGAATTCCTTAGGCATATATCTAGGATTTGAATTGCTAGATTGAACATTAAGTTTTCATTTTTAGCTTTAGTAGATACTACCGAATTGCTCTCTAAAGTGTTTCTACAAATTTTAATTACCACCAGTAATATATGAGTTCTCATTTCCATATCCTTGATATTTCCTATTCTAAAACATTTAAATGTTTGTCTACCTTAGGAATGGAAACGCTGTCTCCTTTCGGTTTTAATTTGCATTTCCCTCCTTCTTGTTGTGTTTGAGCTTCTTTTCATATATTTACTATCTATTCATGAATTTTGTTTATTTATTTTTTCTTATTGGTTCCTCTGTATGCTGAATAGTAAAAATTAGCTTGCTATATTCCCTGCAGTAATTTTTAAAGCTTTTTTCTTAATATAAGGCTATATATTTCCCTCTAAGCACTAATTTAGTGCCTCTTTCCACTTTTGATATGTAATTTTAAATTAACATTCAGCTCATAAATGTTTCTAATTTGATTGATATGTCTTCTTTGATCCATAAATTATTTGGAATGTCTCACTTTTTTTGTTTTGTAGATATTTCAAATTACTTATTCCTGATTTATTTTCATTTAAGTTGGAGAACATAGCCTGGAGTATATCAATTCTACGTTATTTGTTGTGATTTGTTTTATGACTTAGTAATTTGGTCAATTGCTTGCAACAAGTGTCTTTTCCTAATATTGTCTACAGGATTCTATGTAACTCCATTATGTTGAGCTAATATTGCCTCCTTTTATCTCTTACGACTTTTGTTTTGCCTGCCTGGTCTATCACTTATTGGGATACTGTATTAAAAGATTGCACATTGTGTCATAATTTTGACTATGTGATTCAATGAGTAGATTTTAGAATAGTTATATATTTGTTGATGAGACACTCCTTTTGTAATTACATATGACATTTAATTTCTCAGAGGGACATTTTGTTTTATTGCCTTAAATTATGTTTTATATAATAATTATTAACATAATTATATTGGTTTTCTTTTGGTTTATATTTTCATTTTATTTTCTTCTTATTTTTAGTCTTTCTATGTCCTTATGCTTAAACTGTGTCTCTTATGAGGAAGGTTCTTTTATTCCTTCAACTGATTTGGAAGATACATGTTCTATTTCTATTTCTTTTAATGGTTTCCTGAAAATCTCAGCGTGCATATTTGACTAAAATTAATCAATGCTTTCTTGTTTGTCCTAAGTAATAAAAGGAATTTCAAATATGTTATTGTCCTTCATCAACTGCCAACTTACATATACTTTCTCAGTAGGGCTGAAAGCTCACATATACACATCTTAAAAAAAGATTTCTATATTAAATATGGGATTTAAAACAACACCATAAACATATTCTAGATAGTTCTTATTAAAGCAGCTGTTTATAAGGAAAGCAATGAACAAATAAATACAGAATAGTTTTTATACGTGAGGACAAAAATAATATTTTGTTTTGCATGTTTTGTATGTTTCATGTTGCTGAAGCTTCCTTCATAAACATAATTTAAAGTCAATTAGACTTCTGTTTTCATAGCGGTATTTGCTCAGAAAATATGTCAGTGATTTGAACTAAAATATTATTTGGTGAATCTTTAAATAGCACTATTAGATGCTCTCATATGCAGTAAGATTTACATTGGGGAGAAGCTTTTTTCTGATTGTTGGGAAAGAAGTTCTATTTTCTGACATACTTCCTTTCCATTGAAGAATAACCAAGACAGCAAGTTTTCTTTTAGAAGCAAAATTAATTTTCTATCTTGAAGTGGGTTTTAGTTTTTTGTTTGTTGCTATAGAAAATATTTCCTGAGAACTTTCTTCTTGTAATGCTCTTCATCTGATTAAACAACAAAGTCATCTTTATTTTTAGGCTATAAATCAAATAAAATATAAAACTTTTAGAAAATTGAAGAAGAGATCACGGCTTTTATTCAACTTTATACAACTTTATACAACTTTAATCTTCGGCTATTAATGAGCCAATTGTAAGATTTGAAATTTTGGCTTTTTGTTCATGTTAAGTTATGTCAAATTACACTATGTTGTACATCTGACACTAATCTAATATTGTACATCAACTATACTTCAACAAAAACATAAAAAAGGCAAAAAGAGTGATATCAAGTTAGTTGCTCACAGTGAATATATAGCTAAACTTATAAGCATAAAAATACATTTAGTGATTTACAAAAATCTAGAAATTACCAATGAATTTGATGTTTTTATTTTGAACAGTTTTTCGTATACAAATCTCCCCAACTTTTTTAACAAAGGAAAGAGATTAAGAATATTCTTAGGACATTAATCAACATAACAACACCCTAAAATCACTTACCTCTGAAGCTGTGGAACTTTTAGCCCTTTGATTTGGCCTGTTTCAGGTATGTCATATTTCCTGCTGTGAATGGAATTTGCCTTTAACTACATGAGAACAATTAGGAGAAAGTCAAGATTTTAACCTAAGTCAGTTGACATGCAATCGCTGTGATAACAGTCATTACCTACAAGAGAGAAAACAGCAAATGCGTTCCAGACATTTACAGTGATGCATCTGAACTCAAAACACAATTTTAAAAATAAACATTTTCAATGGTGATCCACTTGAGGACTTGCATAGATAGGCTGGAGACATTTCCTGAGTCACATATACAAGCGGAAGGTTTTAAACGTTGTTAAAAAAAAAAAATCGTAACCCTACCCACAGAACAGTTTTGCTAGGGAACAGATGTAACTTGGAAAGCTACCAACTTGATCATCCTAGTTGACAAATCGTCTGGTAGCATCAATGGAGTGCCATTTGGCTAGTCATGCCTGGGTGAAGAATATCCAGAGATTCTGTGACCCATCACAGAGGATGTTCCATTAAGTCATTTAAACCAAACTTCCGCTCAAGTGATGCCCAGAATCTCAATTTAACTGTATCCTTTGGTGATTTCAGGAAAACCTCTAGCAAAGCTAAAAATGCTTCTGCTGGGGGACTTATTAGTATTCCCCACAATGCTACTCAAACTTGCTGCCTTTTCCTAGAAACACATGAAAGAAACTCTGATCCAAGTATGCTGTGTTCCCCTTACCAAAGCCACCTAGTAGAGAGCCCATCCTGAGATACGGAGACCTGGGCTTTATTAAGAGTTCAGCCACACAGTAACTTTGATTGAGTCACTTAACCTCTGTGCTCTTCTAAGCTCCATCCCTGGCCTGTGTTGCAGGGACATTCTGAGAATATGTGCATATGTGTGAATCCTTCTCTGTGTGTTGCTTTTAGAGAGACATGAGGATTGATCTGAGTAGTAAACTTTCTAAAAAATGAATGAGGGAAATGGAAAATTAATGCCTATTTTTCTTCTAAATAAAAGAACAAAGAAACTGTACCTATGTTTTTCATGATACTGAGAGTATGATTCTAAAATTTTATCTCTCGTCTCATATTAATGTTAACTTGATATTAACTGATTCAGTGTCATTTATTGTCTGGTTTTTCAAAGTCATCTGATGAAAATTAGAACAATTTCACTTAATGCAAGGAACATTAAAATTAAAACTAGTAAAAAAAGTACCTTGACATTTATGTTTGTGCCAAATATTATCCTGATGAGTTTCTGATGGGATGGCTGCAATGAAGAGACTGGCTTTTCGGTTTGTGATCTTTCTATGAATAATAGCATAGATTTCAGACAGCCATGAAAATTTCATGTGATTAATATGTAAATCAGATTTCCTCTGCATGTAACTATAATATATATTTGTTGTTGAAAATCTGAAGAGCATATAAGGTACAAAATAAAAATTACCCATGTCTCATTAGCCAAAGCTGACTAATGTCACCATTTTCACATCTGTCTGTATATTGTTTAAAAAAATTAAGTTGGGATAATCCACTTAAACAGATTTGATTCCCACTTGAACAACACGTATTCATAAAATTTACTTCGTGAACATAATATTTTATCTTATTGATGTACCAACAATTACTTAATCAGTGGTCAAATGAAGGATATTCAGATTAATTTTTTCTAGTACAATGTATAAGGTAACATGCACATCTTTTTGCCTGTACACTTTGAAAAATTGGGAAAGTTGGGCAAATGCATGAATAGCTTTAAAATTTTATTTCATATTATCATATTCTTTCAACAGTTTGTACTGATTTACAGATTTACCTGCAGTGTATGGAAACTCCAGCTTTACTCTGTCCACATCAACACATCATTAATGCAACAAGGTTGGAGATGTTGCTGATGTCTTCTTGGTAAAATCATAAAACAGACTTCAACCAGATGTTGAAATAACACCTGGCTATTAACAACAGTTAAATTGTAGAAGCGTCTTTAAACTCAATCCTGAAAGCTCTTCCTCAACATTTGAAAAGCTTCAGGCAACAGAAGAAGAAAGAATGCGTTAATTTGAAGCTAGGGATCCATATGCTGTCTACAAATCAGACCCATTAGCTTTGCTCACCTGATGGTTTGGCTATCACGTGGAAACCATCTGACTGCCAAGGAGAGATAAAAGTGTACATTAAAAATACATTGCACCTTATCTCACGGAAGCAGGTGAAGAGGCTTTCATTCTTTAAGCAGGCAGACTCTACTTTTTTGTTGCCTGTGTTTAATAGGGACTCAACACAAATGCTGGCAACATGCAATCTGAGCACACTGTTCCAAGAGCAGTGTCTGCCATCTGCTTGGGCTAAATGGAACTGCCCAGCCCTCGCCTCCCTGCCCTTGAAACTTGACTATTGGAATTTAATTACATGGT
This sequence comes from Hippopotamus amphibius kiboko, assembly GCF_030028045.1. Classification (NCBI taxonomy): domain Eukaryota; kingdom Metazoa; phylum Chordata; class Mammalia; order Artiodactyla; family Hippopotamidae; genus Hippopotamus; species Hippopotamus amphibius. The sequence goes on from NC_080189.1 coordinate 170,052,534, forward strand.
TATATGATTAAATCAATGAGATTGAAAGGTTAAAGCTAACGTTCCTAGAGGTGAAGAAGGCCCCAGGCTTCTGAAACAGCTGGCATTGGGGAAGAAAACTCCTTCCTGACATGTCAAGAGGAGGAGAGGTAATGAGCTCTTCCGGGGGGTGACACTAATTTTGTTTTATTAGATGTGGTGCTGATTGGGAAAGAATCTTAACATCTCAGGTCCAGAAAATGAATTTGAAAGCTTTTTATTTTTTTCTTAAGTCAAAGTGCTCAAACAATATCTTTTTCCCCCTGATTTTGCTCTTTAGTTCCTTTTGCTCTTTTGGAGTAATTTTGAGAGTCTGGAATATATTGTCTGAAAGTTAAGGAATTAGGGAGGCAAAAGGGAATCTGGGACTCATTTTTAATAGCTGTGTTGTCTTTGTCTTACCCCCAACAATTCGATTCAGTGCTGGTCTTTGAGGAAAATAGATATTTTCTGATGGACTATGACCTTGATAGTGACATTCTTTTCAGAGGACCCATCAGAAATCAGCCAATGAAGAAATGTATCAGTTGCAAAGGATCTCCTGGATTTTACAGTTTACTGCCTCACAGAGCATAACAAGAGGTGATAGAGCCCAGACTCAGGAGACTAGGGTTTGTACTCAGGAGCAAAACCTGCCTCTACCATTTACTGGAACTGGCATATTGCTTAACCTCTCCTTGACTCAATTTTCTCATCTAAAAAATGGGCTAATAATAATACCCCCCTCATGGAATTGTGAATCAGGATCTAAACAGCTAGTTACTGCCAGGTGCTTAGGATGAGGTCACTGTAAAGATGAGTTCTTATTGCTAACAGATCAAATGAGGGAAACTTCTGATTTTTTCATTTGATTCTTCAGATATTTGCAAAATACTCACTTTTGAGAGGTCTATATGGCACTACTATGGTCCTTTGACAAATTCTTTTATTCGTACAGAGTATGCTTTGGGAATTTGGATTATCACATGGATTTGTGACAATACCATACAGACTCCTAGCCACAACTGTGGAATTTTCAGCATCATTTTGCCGATGAAAAAATATTTTGGCCGGGAAAAGTGTAATGGAGAAGGAGGCTGTGTTACGCAGAATCCTTCCAGATTCTGAATAGCAAAGCTCACCCCTCCTCCTTCCTTGTACCTCCCTCAGTTTAGTTTCCTTGGGTGCTGGCTGTTACCTTGGCACATTCAACATTTGTTACTTTTGTTTATAAAACATTTATTCATAAAGGTTAGGGCAATGTGCTTCTTGCACCTGGGAAGCAGTGTCTATCCCAAATCGATAGTTATTTGCAGAGATTTAGGAGAGGGGTGGTGACCAATCAGCTCTAGATCTTGACTGGAGACTTCAAGTGCAGAATAACACAGTCATTGCAGGCATGGGTAACAAGTTCCCAATAGTGAGCATGGTGACTATTGCAAACCTTAATTTACTCATTTGTTCCATGTGTTAATAAGACTTAAATGTTAATAACTCTTTATGATAACTCTTGCCTGCATTTCCGTATATGAAAGGGATGACACTTGGTTTGAATCTCAAAGCCCTCATTCTTGACCATGATGCCGTAATACACTGTGCAGAGTAATACAAGTGCCAACACAACAATCATGCCAACATCTGTGGAATTCTTGGTATGGGCTTGACTTTTTTAAAGCATTGCAATGTGCTTTGCGTGCATCCTCACATAAAACAAACAAACAAAAACAAAAACAAACTAAAACACAGTGAGGCGAATGTGACATTAGCTCTACATTACAGATGAAGAAACTGAAGGCTGGTGATCTCATGAGGCCAGACTCAGACTCAGGCTATCTGAATCAAAGCCCATTTCTTCTTAATCACACCATATGATGAGATACAATTTTAGCCGAGGGTCTGGGAGAAAAACAAATAAGTACATATGCAAAGCATTAAGAAGCAATAGAAAGTGATGGAAAGAGTTTGGGTATAAGGATCTGGGAACCCAAATTCTGACCTGCCACAAATCTCTGTATCAACTTGAATAAACCAGTTAAACACTCTATAAAATGAGAGAATTCAATGGCTGACTGCCCAATGGCCATTCTGAATATAAGTACCAAGTTGTTGTTAATGATGCCGAAACTCGGTCTCTGTGCACTGGTGCTGAATTCAATCTCAGAGACAGAGTTTGGGGTGAAGTAGAAATGAATAGCTTTATTGCTTTGCCAGGCAGAGGGGGACACAGCAGGCTTATGCCCCTTAAAATCTATGTCCCAACCCAGAGGAATTTAGTGAGGAGTTTTATAGCAGTGGTTCAAGGGCAGGGTTGCTGATAAGAATCAGGGTGTGTGCAGGGCCTGCACTCCTTTAATCTGGCCTCAGATGGTCTCCTGATGAGCTTCTGTGGTTCTCAAGGTTATCAAACGGTGACCTTCTCTCTGGAATGGAGAATGCTTCATCAAGTAATTAACATCTTCCATTTGTTGGGGGTTTAGTTCTGCAGAAGAGCTCAAAGATATTATGTGTATTCCTTGAGGTGGAACCAGGAACCTGCCCCAAGGCTGCACTATTGTTTCTTGACTGCTCCTCCCTTGTCTCTGCATCCCCTTCCTTCCCTGATTGACAACTATTTGAATTCACCCTTTGGAACTCAGGGAAGGTCATGGAAGCTGGAGTCTGTTCCCTACAAAAAATAAATGGGGGGCACAGAAAGGCATCCATGACTAGGAGCCCCACAAGGTCCTGCTCTGTCTCATTACCAATTGTAAAAATTACGACAGTAAGGAGAGAGACCTTCTTCTGAAAAGTTGGACTACAGCTGATGTTCATGCTTCTTTAGTTTTCTTTCACTTTTTATTTTTACAGTAGGTTTCCTTTATTCTAAACATGTTCATAGAATTGTTTTGACAATGGTCTCCAATGACTTTCTATTTTTTATTTCCATTTTTTTTGATTCTTATGTCAGTTAAAGGATATTTTCCAGTGCCATAAAATTTCATTATTTGAGATTCTGATGAAAATGATGAGATCTTTCACTGTATAATTATACTATTGCATGAAAACACATCTCTATATAAATTCTCAGGTGATTCACAGTGCCAAATACTATATGTTGCTTAGGAAAAGTGGGGCTAAGTAAAGTTCTTTGGATTTGTCAAGAAGAATTTTGTAAATATCAACTTAAAGGTTGGATAAACGTCAGATTACAACTGATTTTAGAGGAAGGAGTTTGAGATGAGGAATGTATTAGAAGTTTGTGGAATTTCTTTTTGGAAACAGAATGATACAAACAGTGTTAATCCTGGACAAAATTAGAAACATCTTGTCCAAAGTCTTTATTTTACAAATTCAACAGATTATCTACAACAATAGAAAAAGAACTGTGATATTGTAAAATTACTTGACTAGTTTCTCTCTACTTTTCCCTTGTTCCTCCTCCCCCAACCCCTGACATAAAGCCATGAGAATAGGAAATTATACATCCAAGTCTCAGATATGTTACAAATTATTTTTTTAAGTATATATATAGGATGTCCATTTCTTTCAAATTTCAGTTACAGCACCAATATGGCCCAAAAAGGAGAATCTTGCAATCTGTCTTGCTTGAATTTCATGTTCTGTCTATCCATGAGTTTAAAGAGAACATGCAGAACAGGGGGCTAAGTGCCATCCTGTTATCTGCAAAGGAAAAATAAAAGATGAGGAGATAAGCAGAGTGATAAATAGCTTGGGTGACTAACTACTGCTCATTTCTCCCCACTTGAATCAGAGGTGACATCCTTGCTGCCTCATTTCTCCACTTTTTCTACCAGTGTCAGGGATGGGCAGTATTAAGTGGACCCAACATGAATGTTGTTTTAACCACTGAATGAATGACTATGAATGTTGTTTTAACACCTGAATGAATGACTACGGGTAAATTGCTTAAAGACTCATCATTGGCAAGTTTGTTGGTAGGTTTAAAAAAAGCTTGTCAAGGTCCCAGTATAATTCCTAGCACATAGCAGGTATTCAACAATGATGTTTTTACTGTAATGATGCATCCAAACATTCCTTTCAGGAAAATCTCTGCTGATGGTGTGGTACTTGTTCAAAGCAAAAAAAAAAAAAAAAAAAAAGAAAAGAAAAAAGAAAATGTTACATAAATTCACAATGAGAATTCAATTTTCTACTTTGAAAAAGAAGCAAAAACCAAAAAACAACAACATGTTCTCTAGGTGTACTCCATCATGCTGTGAGAAACTCGAATCATATAGTTGGCCCATCAGAGCCGAAATGTACATATCTCAGTTTTTTGTTTTTTGTTTTTTTTGGCTGCATTGGGCCTTCATTGCTGCATGTGAGCTTTTTCTAGTTGTGGCATAAGGGGGCTACTCTTCATCTCAGTGCATGGGTTTCTCATTGCAGTGGCTTCTCTTATTGCGAAGCATGGGCTCTTGGCGTGGACAGTAGTTGTGACTTACGGGCTCTAGAGCACAGGCTCAGTAGTTGTGGTGCATGGGCTTAGTTGCTCCATGGCATGTGGAATCTTCCCAGACCAGGGATCAAACCCATGTCCCCTGCACTGGCAGGTGGATTCTTAACCACTGTACCACCAGGAAAGTCATACCTCAGTATTTAAATTTCGACTTTTTTTGACTTGTTATAAGAAAGTATATACAGACACACACATACACACACACACACACATATATGTATAATAGAGAGAGAGAATTGGCTTCAGCAGGTGAGAAGTCCCAAGATCTACAGTCAACAAGCTGGAGACCAGGAGAACCAATGGTGTAGATCCAGTCCAAGTGCAGGCAAAAGAGAGACCCTAGAAGATCTGATGCTTCAGTTCAAGCCTGAAGGCAGAAAAAAGACCAGTGTCCCAGCTCAATTAGTCAGGCAGAAGGAGTTCCCTGTAAATTAAGGTTTTTGTTCTGTTCAGATCTTCAATTGGTTGAATAAAGTCTACCCACATTAAGGGAGGGAAATCTACTTTACTCAATTAATCTAATTTAGAAACACCTCACAGAGACACTCAGAATAATGTTTAGCCAAATGTCTGGGCACCAATGACTCAATCAAGTTGACAGGATAGAACCATAACACCGTAGAACTGTATCTGCTAGGCATTTGAGACAGAATTTGCCTGATTCTGTATGAATCAGGTGTTCCTTGTGACTTATTTTTATAATCTGAAGCCTGCTACACAGAGAGACAGAGCAAAGTGGCAGAAACTACAGTCACACAATTCAAGGCAAACCAAAATAGGTAAGACTCACTCCCTACTGAGCTTTGCTGTTCCTAAACCTGGTCATCATGATCAACAGGGGTCAGATTCCCTTGTCCAACTCACTGGAGCCATGACAGTTAACATGCACCCATCCTGAAATTTTGCTTTTTCTTTCTTGAAAAGGATTAAATCCCATGAACATAGTGGACTTTGATCATGAGGAATGTGATCCCCCTGGCAGGAAGTCTATCAAGTTGACACTGTTAGGTTTCCCTACATTAATTTGGAAATCTACTAATATCATCCCTAGACGTAATCTATGCACTTCCTTTTCCTCTTGCTCATCCCCCATCTTTGCCTCCAACAGACCTTAAAAGTGCTGTGCCAGTCATTTCGAAATCTGGCCATTCTCATAAAAAGAGTGAGTGGTACCTTGGTTTCTATGAACTAGTCAATTCTTTTTTTTTTTTTTTTCTTTTTTCTTCTTTTTTTTTTCTTTTTTTTTTTTTTTTTTTTTTTTTTTTTTTTTTCATTTTATTTTATTTTATTTTTTTTTGGGGGTACACCAGGTTCAATCAATTGTTTTTTTTTTACACATATCCCCATATTCCCTCCCTTCCTTGACGCCCCCCCCTCGATTCCCCCCCACCCTCCCTGCCCCAGTCCTCTAAGGCATCTTCCATCCTCGAGTTGGACTCCCTTTGTTATACAACAACTTCCCACTGATTATTTTACAGGTGGTAGTATGTATATGTCTGTACTACTCTCCCGCTTCTTCTCAGTTTCCCCTTCACCCCCCGCCCCCTCCCATACCTCGAGTTCTCCAGTCCATTCTCTGTATCTGCTTCCCTGTTCTTGTCACTGAGTTCATCAGTACCATTTTTATATTCCGTATATGTGAGTTAGCATACAATATTTGTCTTTCTCTTTCTGACTTACTTCACTCTGTATGACAGATTGTAGTTCTATCCACCTCATTACATATAGCTCCATCTCATCCCTTTTTATAGCTGAGTAATATTCCATTGTATATATATGCCACATCTTCTGTATCCATTCATTTGTTGATGGGCATTTCGGTTGCTTCCATGTCCTGGCTATTGTAAAGAGTGCTGCAATAAACATGATGGTACAAGTTTCTTTTGGGATTATGGTTTTCTTTGGGTATATGCCCAGGAGTGGGATGACTGGATCATATGGTAGTTCTATTTGTAGTTTTTTAAGGAACCTCCAAATTGTTGAACTAGTCAATTCTTAACATAATTTCTGAGTATAATAGGAAACAGATATCAACACCTGACACAGATGTTTATCTTGGTTTACTTTGAAAAGCTGACTACTGGACCAATCCCACAAAATCTACTTAGAGTGGTTATCAAGTTATAAGAAATTTAACTTAAAAAGAACTCCGAATGAAGTTAAATGAGCACTTTTGATGTGAAAGTTTTCACAATCTATTTCCTGTCACTAGTAATATCCAATAAACTCTGTGTCTTCCTCTTTTCCTTATAAAGTCTTTATTTAGACAAGTTGAGATTTTCCTGGTTTTCTTTTCTTTTCTTGGCAGTAGAAAGAGTTGTGATATCCAGGGTACCAAGACTTCAGCTCTAGTTTGTCATTTGGTGATGCTATCACGACTCATTTTGAAAAGAGAAAATTGCACTGGTACCCACAGGCCATAGAAATGTCAAAACTACTAAAGAGTTTGATCCTCCCGATAGTTTGGAAAAGCTCTCTGAAAATCCCATGGATGTAACAAAAGAGCAGGAGAGGAAGAAGAGAGGGAGAGAGGGAAAAAAGTAATAGCTGTATTCATTTCCCCTAAACTGATGTGGCAATCAACTGTGCAATTACCAAGATCCATTTCACTGGACTTTATAACTGGAAATGAAACGAGTGAGAAATGAGAATCTCTAATGAAGGCTCAGGTCCCCCCCCCATTGCGTTATCATCACATTCCACCAATTTCAACATTCACTCGCCAGCTTTGTAATTTGCAGCTTATTTTCTCACAGCTCGCCAAGCGATTCACATTCATTTACATTATTGCCGTTTAACATGCAGACAAGGAAAAATATGGTTTCAGATCTGATGGGCTCGGCATTTTTTTTGTCTAGTTGAGTTTGTTTTGCTGCCTAAAACAAATGTCTCTGGAGCTCCGTTTAATTTAGCATGTCAAACTGCTTCCTTCAAAGGCGATTTGGAAAAGCTTTATTTATATGATAGATGCAAAAAGCCAGAGAAACCAGAGTAGGGAGTGATGCTTAAATGAGGAACAATGCAAACATAAGCAGGGCTGCCTATCAACTCGACTGATGTTTCCATTGTTGTCAGAAAAACAACTGTATTCTGGAACTGAAATAAACTGAGAAGGGCACAAGACATTTCAAAACCATAAACTATAAAGAATATTTCTAGTTAGCATTTCTTTTTTCTCTTCTAAATTTTCTTGTCTTTAAGTATAATCTATTTGTGGCAACTCAGTATTTGTTTATTACCCCAAACATGGATTTTCCAGAGGTCTCTGGCTCCTGGAAAACACATTGTTTATATATTCTTAATACTAGGTTTTTTCAGGTATATGATTTGCAATTATTTTCTCCCATTCTGTGCACTGCCTTTTCACTCTTGATTAATGTTCTTTGATGCACAAAAGTTTTTGATTTTGATGAAGTCCAATTTATCTGTTTTGCTCATTATTTATACAACTCGACAAGCAGGTCTCACACAATGCCCCACACATTAAGGCATTTAATAAATGTTCTTTAAAAATGGAATCTGTATGGACTTTCCAAAAAGGAATGGCATTTAGTATCAAAGTTGTGGGAATACATGTTGACAATTCCTCATCACCGATTCCAAAATCTGAAAACCTATCGAAATGGAAAGTTTTCTTAATTCCGTTATGAGTAAAACCTCTCCTAAACCATCATGCAGCTAGAGATAGTCTTTATTTATCCCACTTAGTGGGCATATTTGTTCATTTTGCTTCAGAAATATTAATGTGTTTAATAATAGGATGCTATCCCAGGCTCCACTGAATCTAATAATTGGCATATGTACTGAGTTACTTTTTTCCCCCAGGATGCTAATACATTGTATTTTTTTAAGATGTACAATGTCATGATTTAATATACATATACATTGTGAAATGATTACCGCAATCAAGCTGATGAACACATCCATTGCTTCCCAGAGTTACAATTTACGTGTGGGTATGTGCTCGTGTGTGCGTGTGCATGCATGGGCACGCATGTGTTAAGAACACTTAAGATGTATTTTCTTAGCAAATTGCAACTGAATTACCTTTTTAAAATCAAAATATTCTGAATTTTGAAGAGATTTTGAATGGGCTTGTGAATCTGCAGTGATAATAGCAGCTAACTGTGGTGTAATGTTTTCAGTTTCTAAAAGGATTTCCTGAATTATCTCACTTGAGCCTCACCTGAGATTTTTATAGAGGGTGTTATTCCTATTTTACAAGTAAAGGCACTGATGCTTAGAGAGATCAAGTGTGTTAAAGAAAACCAGAGCAGGAAAGAAGTTAAAGCAGTGAAGATACATTTTATTAAAAAACAAGACAAAACTATTGCAATAGCAAAAGAGACCTCTGTAAAACTGGGTTCAGTTCCTAACATAGCATGGCAAGTGGGAATTATAGCTGAGAAGCAGGATTGCAGGGTGGGGCAGTGGATAGAATATTACTAGGAGGAATAAAGTGGGAGTAAGGGGAGATTCTGGCTAAACTGACTTGACAGGACTTTTGCTGAAGGCAGGCCAGATAGGGGATTTGAGCCAATTTTGATGGTGATCAGATGTCAAGGAAGGGGTTCTTTTTTTTTTTTTCTTACAATTTAAAACATTTTATTTTATGTTGGAGTATAGTTAATTTACAGTGTTGTGTTAATTTCAGATGTACAGCAAATTGATTTAGTTATACGTATACCTATATCTGATTTTTTTTCAGATCCTTTTCCCATATAGGCTATTACAGAGTATTGACTAGAGTTCTCTGTGCTATACAATAGGTCTTTGTTAATTACTTATTTTATAAATAGAGGAAGGGGATTCTTGCTACACTGACCTATCAGTATTCTTGCTAAAATTGGATTCTACAGGGAGGGACATGGAAGCTCAATGCTGAAGCTTAGTCAGAGAAGTCTGGCCAAAGTGTGGTCCAGGAGAGAGTGTTTGTCAAATGACTTTCTCAAAAGTGATGATGTGTCAGAACTGAGAGGTTAGATTTCATGTCTTCTGACTTCAAATCCTAGTGGATGGCACAGCTTCTATTTGTAAAGCACACAGAAGATTTACTAAACAAGGTGATCCCCAGACAAAATTCAGCCTAAACTGTCGCTGTGATGGTAGAAAAATTACAGAATTCACTGAAAGAGAGAAAGGGAGAAGGAGAAGGACAAGGAGAGGGAGAGGGGAAGGGAGAGGGGGAGAGAGAGAGAGAAAATCTATACTGGTCACCCTGTGGATATGACTGACAATTGGAAGTTTCTGTTACTGAGGACCGGGCAGTGGGGTTGATGGAATGGAGAAGATAAACAGGCTTGCTCAGCTAGACTTCTCTGGACTTCTCTTCCATGGGACACTTCCTAACAAATATATAGAAGTGGCATAAGAGCTTAGTAAGATTTCAGGTGAGAAATTTTAGGGAATTTGGTGACCCTTCTTCACCTGTCAGCTCACTGAGTGTTCTTACAGATTTATCTGGTTTTATTCCCAATCTATCAAGGGGATGATAACTGATACAAGAGAGACACGTTAAGCCATTTCTGCCTCCATGTGAATAATGTTTTAAAGATCCTTGTCTGAAAACATAAGGACTCCAAATTTGATGTGGGGAAGGTGGCATCAGAGAACCCCGAAATTGCTCTTAAAATTTTGGGAGTTCCAGCCCTTGTGGATGGGATTCTCATGGGTTGTTATTTTGTAACCATGTTTCTTTGGAAAAACAGGAGCCTTAATTTTCTTTGTTTCTGGGGGAAGCTGTAAATGTGGGCAACTTCCCAGCTTTTGTAAGGCTCAGGCACGATGGCAAATATTTTGGAGACTAAGAACTCACTTTGTATGGGTTCCAGTTAAGGGGGCTGCCACTGGAGGGTAGCTACAGTGAGTGGTTGGTTGTGTAAATCGTCTGAGCTTGTTTCTAGTGGAAATTCCATTTGGAAATTTTGGAGAGATTCCATAAGTCGGGACACCCATGATTGTGCTTGACACTGATCAAACTGAGGTGGGGGTTGGCAGTGGGCATGATTCTGAACCATCTCCTGCCCCCTCCTCCCAATTCTTCTACATCTGCTCAAAGGAAAGAATTGGACACCTTCACTGCAAAACAAAATTTACAAGAAAAATTTTTGTTGAAAGAAAAATGTCTGTAATTTTTCTAAGCTACTAACTAGCTTGGATCTCAAATATACAGATAGAAGTGGGGGAATAAAACTTGAGTGGAACCTTCCTGATGTTGCTTGATTTAAGCAAAATAAGCAATTCCCATAGGTACATAACCAATCTTTCATGTAAATCCCTTTCCTCCAGCATTTGGTGAGGATGCAGGGGCCTGAAAGTTCCTATACATAAAGAATGTACTATGCCTGCATTGCAGAGGCGGAAGGCAGTTTATTCCCACCCACATCACAGCCTTTTTTTTTCTTTTTTTAAACAAAAACTTCTTTACCACCAAGGTTAGGAGTATCATTTGCCAGCTAAACTCTTTTTTTTTTTTTTTTTTTCCTCCAGGAAATAATTCTGCTGAAACTAATCATGTCATATTAAGGTAGGTAGGTTAAGTAATGTTTAAGAAATTTCCCAACTTATATTAGTTATAAGGTGTCAAGATAGGAATTCTTACAAAGAAAACCAAACTTTTTTCCTTCTGTGGGTCTTATGATTCTATTATTTTCAGTGGCCCCACCACCCTGACGTAGACGCATTTCTTCTCTCCCTTGGGCAGTTAAGCCAGAACAGGAAGCATTTCATGACGGGCAGGATAGATTTCCAGAACTCCCTGGTGCTCCTAAAGCTCCTATTTTGGTTGGGGGAAATTACCCAGCACAATTTGTAATACCAGACAGCAGTGTAAGGAGAGGCTAAAATGTCAGGGCCAGGGAAGCAGAATGATGAGGGATAAATGTGATCGCCTAAAGCAGGGCTGAAGACGATCTCATTAATCTTTCATTCTGTGGGCACTGGTTTCCAAGACAGACAACAGGAACACACAGAGAAGAGGTATGCCCTGGGCAACCAACTTAGGGGACAAAACCTTCCCACTTGGACCTAGTTGGAATGTCGCGTGACCCTGCTGATGCCCATATTTAAAGAATTCTGATGTTCTTGGTGTTGCCTCAAAGACTGTATTAGAAGAATATGGGTGAACATTCCTTAAACCACTGTGGAAGACACTCATGGTTTGCGGACCACTAGAAAGTTGGGGGTTTTGTCTTTTTAAACAAATCAACCTTGTTTTAGATCATGGCAATTAAGAATAACTTGTGAGAGTGTAATATTTTTGATTGTTTCTACTTTCTTAAATCTTGACCCCAAAGCTTCAATGCCATAATTGCTATATCAAAGCTCATCTGTATCTTCATAAACAATTTCCCATGAAGTCAGTTTGTTACAATCAAATTGTTATCATTTCACACACCTCATTGACTGGTTCTGAACAGTCAAGAAATTATTTTATTTGCATATTTATTGAGATGGTGCAGTGGACTAGGTGTTGCATTGTTAGTAGAGAGTCAATGTCTAGTGCTGAAGTACCCTGAATAGAAAACTACAGTAAAATGTGACAATGCCTATGGCTGACAAATGAATACAGAAGCAACGAAGCAGCCATGAGAGATTGTGTGCTCATGTCGACCAGGGGAATGAGGAAAAGCTTCTTGAAGGGGGTGTTGTTGAGGTTGAGTCTTCAAAAAGTAGGAATTTGCTACATGCACAATTCAAGGGAAGCTTTTCTTAGTATAACAAACATTATACAGATGGTATGAACAAAATGAGTATTCTGATAGATCAAATATTTCCTCTTGAATGCACTAACATGCATATAGCTCAGTTACATAAAAATAAGAGAAAAATAGTTTAGGTTCTGACATAGTTGAGGATACACAAGTACTTTCACACACTGCACCTCTTCATATGCATAAATTAGCTAATGATCAGATTCTGTGCTGTGAGAATTGTGTGATTAGTCATTTAGAATAGCATATGAGAATATCTCATCTCCCACATTCTAATAATTATATATTTATCTTAATTTACCCCTTTGCATGCCTATAATACACTGAAAACTTCTATTCATAACAGTTGTAGAATTCTGAAGTGATTTCTGACATGCTGGAAAAAATTAAATTATAACATACAGTTTTAGTGCTGTGGACATTCAAATGTATTTTCCATCCTTTCTTTAAAAAAAAAAAGGCTTTAAGTTTTGATATAATTTATATACTACTGAAAGGCAAAGACTACTTTCCCAAACTTGACTTCTTGTGCATTGTGCAGAAAAAGTATTCCAAGTACACTTGTCAATTTGTATTTAAGGCAGTAATCTTGTTTACTAAGACAGCTGATTAAACTACACAAATTATTTTCTAATCCTGCTGGGGAATCTGGTTCCATAGGATTGGTTGTGACCATTAACTTTTTTATAAACTTAACAAAACTTTTAATTTTAAAATAATTTCAAAATATAAAAAAGTGGCAAAAATAGTACTGTACAAAGAATTTCCATTTACCCTCCTTCCAGCTTTCTAAACTGATGACATCTTTACATAACTACAGTTACAAGAATTGTTAAGAAATTGTTAATTTCCTAGTCGAATGGTAATAATTAACAGTAATAATTAATTACTTAGTGAAGTAATCAATAGACCTGCACAAATTTCAACTGTTTAACTAATGTGAGTTTTCTGATCCAGGATTCAATTCATAATCCCACCTTGAAATTCATCAACATGTCTCTGTAGTCTTCTTCTAAATTGAGATGGTTCTTTGTCTTTCATGACTTATTCTTTTGAATAGGACTGGACAGTTACTTTGTAGAATATCCCTCCTTTTGGATTTGTCGGTTTCCTCACAATCAAATTCAGGTTTGCATTTTTGTCAAAGGCATTATACCCTTCTCAGTGCATCATATCAGGGAAGGCATGTTGCTACTGTGTCTCATTACTGGTCTTATTAAGTTTGGTCACCATGAAGTCTGACAGCAGGAAATCAAGCTTGCAATCACTCTGCTGTATCGCAACTGGACAAACTTCAGTTCCCAACTTCACTTTCAAACGTTAATTATGGGAATGGTTGTGATCGAAAGAGACAACATTGTTATTCTCTTTTGAATTCCATAATTGAAACTCTGGAAACCAAAACCCAGGTCTAAAGTTTTTGTGTAAGTTAAAGAAATCAGCGCATGGTTTCTCTCATTAGTTTCCTTCCCTCTCTGGTCACAACTGGGCAAAATCCACCAAGATAACAGGACTCCACTATACTATCCACTATCTTTTCTTTCTAGGAATGGAGCAATGTGGATCATGCTTTCCCAAGAAAACTTTAACGTTTACTTGCAATTCTTCCACTTTCAGCCTCCTAATATAGTAGTCAACTGAATACCCTTCTTCTTAAAGGAAATAACCTCTTGGTGACCCTCAGTTTCCTTTTAATGTTAAAGGATATTATAAGGTTGGTATATGTATAGAGAAAAGAAGACCAATGGCACAATTCATAATGACAGGAAACAGGAGAGATAAAAATAAAAAAGTATAAGAGCTGCAGGAAAAATGATCGTTTAACTACATATGCTTCTGTGTGGGAAAGAGCAGTGAATCAAGGCTCACCCCTCTCCATATCAGGAATTCAGTTGGAAATAGGAAGAAAGACCAAGGTCATGCAAATGACAAAGAGCCTAATACAGAAGCACACGTGAAATTAAACTTCCTGAGTCCATCATTACATAATTGCTGTGCTACTAAGGGCCCAGGACATTGACATTCTGTTCATGTGATCCTAAATAGAGTTGATGAGATCGTTTTAGTAAGACCATACAACCACTCCAGGCACTTTTTTATTAGAAGCAAAGAATGTTATTGCTATGCCACAATCCAAGTACTGTGTATTATCAAGTTAGAAAGTATAAAAAAAAATGTGTGATCTTCAGTTGCAGCTCAATATGTTCGAAGAATCTATCAGGATTTATACTTGAAGAAACATAGTATGTGACTTCGAGCATTAAACCATGACTACCTACAGTTTCTCCATGTGAAATCAGAGGGGAGAAACCTCTTTTTTAGTGACTCTAGGATTCAGATGATTTAGCTGGAAACCTTGACCTTACCACCACCACATATAAATGAACTAGTCCCTTATTCCTAAGGTCTGGTCCAGGGTGGAGAAACAGCTGAAATCCCTTTATCCCTTCAACACACAGATGTCTGAGGGACAAAATGAGAGTAGTTTAGTTCAAAGTGTACTCTATGGATCATAGCTGTTCTTAGTGTTCTCTTTTAAGCTCATCTGGTCTTGACACTTTATACCAATATCAACAGTGAATGTTCATTTCACAAAATACATTTATAACTACTCTATATTCCATCTTTCTTGACAGCAACATTCAATTATTAACCTGTCTTTTTGAAAATGATGCCATAGAATTAAATTCATGAGCTGTTTTCCCTGCTGCATTTTCAAAGATGTTTTTAAATAACAAAACATCCTCTGTAGTTATTTAATACTTTCAAAAAGGAGTACATTTTCTACCTACTTCATGATTAACTATTGAAATGTGTAAGCCTAGGAATTTAGCAGGTCTGCAAAAATCCAACACCTTCTAAATCTGACTTCCGTTTGAAAAACTAGAGGACCATTTAACTCTTGTTACAAGGGCCTTAAAAGATCATATTGAATACCAAAGAGAAGTAAATAGATCCAATGAAAGGAATTTCTGTGGCTGGCTGCTTGGGTTTGCTCTTGTAAAATGCACCTTTCTATTTAAATTAGGCAAATGGCAAAGTTTCCTGCCTAATGAGACTGCTTGGACAAGTGGTTTGGAAGTGTCACCTCCACTCTTTATCAGATAATCATAATTAGGGTGAATGAACCCACCAGGGAATTGGAGAGCAAGTCAAAAAGTGTTCTGAATGGAAACAAAAAGGACCTCCAACAGGCAGACCACCAGGGCACAATCAGAAGGAAACATCTATGGTAAGAACACACGGCGAGGGAAAAGCTGCCGGGCACCAATGATGTGACTGTTGAATTATAGTTCATAGTAAGTGTGAGTCCCGACTGTCCAGATTGCCTAACCAGTTCTATTTTAATTACATCCACTTACTCAACATAGCCTCCCCAAACTCACCCTTCTGTCTCTTTTACTGTCCATCAAAACAGCCCATGATGGATTTAAATTGCATTTGTCAATGAACCTATTTACAAAACAGAAACAGAGTCACAGATGTAGAAAACAAACTTATGGTTACCAGGGGAGAAAGTGGCAGGGGGGAGAAATTGGGAGATGGGGATTGACATATATACACTACTTTATAAGAAATACATAACTAATAAGAACCTACTGTATTGCACAGGGAACTGTACTCAATACCCTGTAATGACCTATATGGGATAGAATCTTGCCAAGACCAGCTCGGCGACTCGGGGCGAATGAGGGGTGCTGCAAACTTAAAGAAACACAGACACAGATTTAAGAGAAAGATGGGACCGGGGAACTCAAGACCTCTAGGATCAAGAGCCCCACTGATTTATCCCACGTTGCTTTTATTGAGCTCTCGGCATTCAAGAAGCAAGATAGCATAAGGTTCTCACACTCCCAGGTTTTCTTTGAAGTAACCAAATTTCTTTTTGTATATCTTTTTGCACAAAGGGCCTCACATGATTGGGGGCAGTGGTCTTTTGCAAGAACAGCAGAAGAACCATCAGTGCGTGCGCTTGCACAGATCCTTGCTGTGGTGAGAGGGCAGCTGCTATTGGCCAGGTCTCTGTTGGCCTCCTGGGTCCCAATCTGAGCTGGGTGTGGGAAGCAAAACAGCCATGTGGGCAGGAGACTTCTCTCAGAAGGGGTGAGGGTACAGGCCCCTGCAAAGTTGGGGGGGTGAGGGTCTGTGCCCCACCTCTGTTGGCCCCCAAGTTCTCTCCTGATGGCGACTGTGCCTGTTTTAGGTTGTTCCTTCCCTGAGGAATCTTACCCATCTCTGGCTAATCAGCCATCCTCCGGGGCCAAGCAGGGTGATGTGAGGTGTGCAAGTGAGGGAGGGGCAGTGCCCCCAGAGAGGGTCCGTCCTCTGTCTCCTCGGTTGCCCATGCCCACATGGCCTCCACGCCCAGCACCTGCGCCTGAAGGCTGTGCCCCGCGTGCACGTGCAGTTTTCTGACTCGCGCTGACCGGGTATTCCTAAGCCCGCACCCTTAGCTCCTCGGCTGCTCAAGCAGGACATCCTGCACCCAGGTGCTCGGCCCACATACCTTAATTACTTTTAGCCATATTTTCTGTAACATTTTCAAGGCTTCAGTAAGACTTCTGAATGTTTTCCCACAGAATCTAAAAAAGAGTGGATGTATGTATATGTGTAACTGATTCACTTTGCTGTACACCTGACACTAATGCAATATTATAAATCAACTATACTCCAATAAAAATTAATTAAAAAATAAATAAATCACGTGTCCTTTTATTTGTTTGTTGTATCTTTGTCATCTAACTTGAAAATTCTTTCGACAGTATTGGAATTTCCCTGCTTTTGTTCACAAGAAATCCTCTGAATCCCTAAATGTACCTCTTTGGATACATTGTCAAATCCATATCAGATAGAAATAACGCTCTAAGACCCCTTTAAATTTCTATTTTTATGATGTTTCAGTATACTGTAAATGTCTTTTTCTTTAAGGAAGATTTCTGAGGGGAATTTCTAGGCCAAGCCAGACCATGACCTGAACTCTGATTAAATAAAAGGGTACGGTAATAAAGGGATAGATACTCTCAAGGTCAGGATATTTTTCAAAATGCTAGAAAGACAGAGTTGAGATAACTGTGTAATTAATTTGAAGGAGGCAAGGAAGTAGCTTTGGAGGGTCTAGTGGGTCAAGAAAATGGAAAGGAGCAAACAGATTCCAGATCAGTGAATAGCAGACATCCGAATGATAACACGTCTGTTCCCGAGCTCATTTTCCAGAAATTCTGATTTCTGCTGGAGCACAAAGATCTGCATGTTTTAAAGAAGCCAGAATGATTCTGATTCACATTGGCACCACGGAGGATGCCTCTGGGGAACACAGTGCTGATATGCCATTGACCTCTTTCTGTGGCGAGAGACATAAACTCATCCCAAATTTATTTAAGCCAAAGCAGCAGGAATGCATTGATTGAAGTGGTCGAAATGTTCAAGAGCAGATCTTTGAGGTTAAGGTGAATGTGAACCCAGGTGCTGAAAGGAAGTCATCCGGAAACTTTCCCTGTCTTCCGGCTCTTATTTTGTACTTGTGCGCTTCATTCTTAGGGAGGCTTTGCTAGGAATGGTATCGATATGGTACTAACAAATCTGGCTTAAAGGCTACTTGTTTAGCAACCCCATTAGAAAGATAGCTTTTACAATTAGTTCAACAGATTTCTCTTGATTTAATTGTATTGAATGAATTTGTGGAATTAATGAAATTAATTAATGGAATTAATTTGGTCCACCAAAACAAGTGCAGTGCTCAGGAAGAAGGAACATACTAATTAACTACCTTTGAGTGACATATTTTCCCTTGAATCGTAGGTTAGGTCTCCACACACAAACCAGTATAGGAAATATGAGACAATCTTGGAACAAAGCTTTATTTAAACACAAAGCAGTGAGTCTAAAATGTAAAGTGAAAAAACAAAAAAGGTGGCCAGTGGATATGGCAAAAATTGTGACGGCGATTCATGAATGACTAAAATTTTGATAATTTATCATGTATTCGGGAAGAAATTAATGGGAGAAAACTCATTGCCAGGAAGAAGGGTAGATGTTAGTCAATTAGGGTCACAATTCGACCTACATAAATGACAGAATAACAGGTGGAGAGAACTAATGTAGTCCTTATTAAATACCTATGCTTAAAAGAGACATATGAAAAAGGGATTTGCCCAGAGTTTCAGCCAAGACTGAAAAGAGGTGATAGAAAGAAATTTTTGCCTTATTGTTCTCAGTGCTGACTCAGATTCCGTTTCTGCCAGAATTAGTTTAAAGAGGGTGTCAACCAAAAAAAAAAAGCAGAATGTGAGAGTTGTGAGTTAAGTTTTATCTGGGGTAAAATGAAGACTATAGCCTGGGAGACAGCATCTCAGATAGCGCAGAGGTACTTGGCTCCAAAGAGGTGGGGGGAAGGTCAGTATTATACGTGATTTTAGTGAAGAGGGTACACGCAGTCAAGCACACATCTTGGCGGAAGCCTGCTGCTAGTCATGAGGAGCAGATGTTACTGTTAATGATTTTTGTGCTTTTCTAGTTAAGAGAAGATGTAAGAATTTGGGCTCATAAAATCTGAAAATATCTAACTAGCTGAAGGCCTGTTCTACCAGTTTGTTTGTTTTTTCCCAGAGCACAGAGAGTCTCATTCCTGATCTCCACCCTGAACTCCTTTCAGAATGTGTTGAAGGTCAGCAGCTGCAGTGGCTAGTGACTTAATCCTTGTAGAGGCAGATGGCAAGTGCCAATTTTTAGTTGGCAAGGGTGAAGTGATTTTTACATTGAGTCCTTTCAGCAGCCCCACCTGGTTTTCTTGCTCTTTGGTCATCTCAACCCCCAAATGTTACGTTCAACCTGTTAACACTGCATTTGTCAGATCTATGGAACAGGTAAGTCACGTCCTAGCAGTGTATTATCATTGTTTTCTACTTCAAAATTTTTACATGACACCCAGACTTTAGGTATTAATTGTAAGACTCAGCTCAAAATACTTGATTTTTTTTTTTCTCTACAGAAGGTGAACTAGATGTGTAATAAATAGGCACTCATAAGTATCACCAAAGAAATTAAGAACCAAATAGTTTATTTTTGCATATGTGATATTTGGTCATTTCCTGTGGTTTACCTTTAATGAAACTCTTTTATTTCATATCATTTTCTCTGTTACAAAGTTGGAACCAAAGAAGTAAGAAATAAGAAATAGAATATTTTAATAGGAAATTGGAAAACATCACTTCTTAATAGCAGAAAGCCATCTGCTCACCATGTTATACTTGTGAGGATTTGAGTCGAGAGCATCACATAGGCATATCTGAATGTATTTCAAATCAGCATTTCTTAATTATCTGCCCATGAGATATAGTAATGAGCAAAATGGAAAACTCCATCAATAAGGACTTTGCCTAAAACTTCTACACCTCCACAGTTTCACCCCAGTTTAGATCCATCGAAACTGCTTAGTAAGTTTTTGTGGATGAGATAATGTATGTTCATTTTAATGAAAGTCATCTGAAATTTCCAATTGAGCTTAAAAATAAATAATTCAAGATTTCCGATGAAGAAAACCTATATGTCTTTCAAAAGTTAAGGCTTATAGCTTGTAAACTATAAGAAGTGAAGGCAGGAAATTTTAAACATTTTTAGAGTTTATGTGAAAGATAAAAATATTTGGAGTTTATGTGAGAGATGTATTACAACAGAGTATATAGTTTCTTGAACTGCTTGGTCCTTTTTTTTCTTTCTCTTGCCATAATTAAATCCATCAAAATGTATTCTAGAGTGTTAAATTTTATTACATTTCCTAGATTTCAGGGTATTTCTGACTTTTGAACATATTAACTTCATATGTAACTATTACAAGGCCAAAGCTGATACTTCTTAAAGAAAAACAGGCTGAATTTTTCTATTCATTTAATCCCCATTAAAGGCATCCTAAAATGTTTTATTGAATATTTTAAAAAGATAAACGCCACTTTTCACATCCGTCACTAAGAAGACGCTGGAATCAAGAAGTATGCCTCTGATGATGTTTATATTAGAAAAGATTTAGTAAATCTGCTTACAATGTCAATACTTAGAAGACTTTTTATAATTAAAAATATATATTCCATCAACATTCTCAGATTCTGGAGTCTACAATTTAATATTTTTTAAAAATTGGTATAAAGCATTTGAAAATACAACTTAAAATATGGATGAAAATTTTGAGTGAAATATGTAATTATTATTTCCTACTAATGTTATTTCTTTAAAATATGTTATTTAAGAGCAGTATCTTGCAGCACTTTGAAAACATGTTTCATGCAACACTATTTTTTACAAGATGGTTTATGATAAAAGATTTAATATTGGTGTAGCCACTATAGAGTACTGTATGGATGTCCCTTAAAAAACCAAAAATAGGTCCTCTGCCCATTTTTTGGATTGGGTTGTTTGTTTTCTTATTGTTGAGTTGTATGAGCTGTTTATATATTTTGGAAATTAAGCTTTTGTTGGTCACATCATTTGCAAATATTTTCTCCCATTCTGTAAGTTTTTGTTTTATTTATGGTTTCATTTGCTGTGCAAAAGCTTATAAGTTTGATTAGGTCCCATTTGTTTTTTATTTTTATTTTTATTGCCTTGAGAGACTGACCTAAGAAAACATTGGTACAATTTATGTCAGAGAATGTTTTACCTATGATCTCTTCTAGGAGTTTTATGGTGTCATGTCTTATGTTGAAGTCTTTAAGCCATTTTGAGTTTTTTTGTGTGCATGGTGAGAGGCTGTGTCTCCAAAGAGGAAATACAAATGGCAATAGGCACATGAAAATATGCTCAACATCTTTAATTATTAGAGAAATGCAAATCAAATCTACAATAAGGAACAACTTCATTGGGTCAGAATGGCCATCATTAAAAATTCTGCAAATAAAAAAGGCTGGAGAGGATGTGGAGAAAAAGGAACTTTCCTACACTGTTGATGGGAATGTAAGTTGTTACAGCCACTATGGAAAACAGTATGGATGTTCTTCAGAAAAATAAAAATAGAATTACCATATAATCCAGCACTCCCACTCTGGGGCATATATCCAAACAAAACTCTAATTCAAAAAAATACATGCAGCCCTATGTTCATAGCAGCACAATAGCCAAGACATGGAAACAACCTAAATGTCCATCAACAGGTGAATGGATAAAGAAGATGTGATACACATATATATATATAATGGAACACAACTCAGCCATAAAAAATAATGAAAATGCCATTTGCAGCAACATGGATGCAACTAGAGATTATCATACTAAGTGAAATGTCAGAAAGAAGAAGACAAATACCATATGATATCACTTATATGTGGAATCTAAACTATGATACAAATGAACCTATCAACAAAACAGAAACACACTCAGGGACATAGAGAACAAATTTGTGGTTGCCAAGGGAGAGAAGGTTGAGAGGGGGATGGAGTGGGAGGTTAGGGTTAGCAGATGTAAGCAATTATATATATAAAATGGATAAACAACAAGGTCCTACTGTATAGCACAGAGAATTATGTTTATTGTGCTATGATAAATGAAAATATAAAAAAAGAATGTATATATAAGTCTAACTGAATCACTCTGCTGTACAGCAGAAATTAACACAGCATTGTAAACTATCTTCAATAAAAAATTTTAAAAAATTCTAAAAATAGAATAACCATATGATCTAGAAATCACACTCCTAGGCAAATATCTGGAAAAGATAAAATCTCTAAGTCAAAAAATACATGCTCCCCAGTGTTCACAGCAGCACTATTTACAACAGCCAAGATGTGGAAGCAACTGAAATATCCATCGGCAGATGAATGGATAAAGAAGATCTGGTATGTGTCTGTTTATCATCTATCTATCTACCTATCTCTCTATCATCTATGATGGAATAATACTCAGCCATAAAAAATGAAATAATGCCATTTGCAGCAACATGAAAAAAAAATATAAACATATATGTAAATGTATGTATATATAAAACTGAATCACTTTGCTGTACGCCTGAAACTAACACGACAGTGTAAATCTACTATACTTCAATTAAAAGTTGGAAAAAATAGAGTTCAGTGGTCCAAGAAGTTTGGGATTTGTGTTCTGACAAGTCAAAACACACATTAACATATTAAGTTCTATAAAGCAATAGGGTCACTCTAACTTATCTTCAAGTTGAAATATTTTATGTTATTTTTAATCACAATTGTACAGCTTTCACAACTGATGTTTGACAGAATAGTAGAGGGAAGCCATAGAATATTGTGTTTAAGAAAACACTAGGGGACCAAAATGCTTGGATTGAAATCTTGCCACTTAATTCTTCGCCTTGGAGTTTCTCTAGCTATAAAATGATGATGTTGTTACAATAGTATCTGTCTCATAAAGTTATTATGAGTATCACATTAATTAATATATGTAAGTGCTTAGAATAGTGCACAGCACAAAAGACACTTACAAAATGGTAACTATTATCATAATTCAGTAAGCTATTTTGGGACTTTGAAGTAACTCACAATCAATTCATGTTTTATTCTTTCTCATAGTACATATGTATTTATATGTATGTGAAAGTACATAAGTGTGTGTACGTCCATGAATACATATGCATGTGTGTACATCTATCTATTCATTCCAAAAAGTCTCACTTCCCAAAATATTACAAAATATTTCCAATGAAAAACTGTAACTTAAAATCAGTTTCATTCATGGAGTTAAAATATTTAGTTTGCTAGAGAGTTGTTTATTACATTTTCTTCAAATATATATAAAATCATGTCTTTCTTTCCAGGGACACTGTATCTAGATAGCCAATATGAATTAGGGATAGCATTTTCCAAGGACGGACCCAACTTTGACTCAGCACACTCTTTTCCAAGTCTACTACACAGTGCTCCTTAAATCTTTTGACATTGAAAGTAAAACTTCCGATCAGACACTTGTCTTGTGTTTCATACCAGAGCATAAGTTTCTTAAGAGTGTTTTCCTAAGATAGTGTCTGGTTGCTTGATATATATGGTCTTTTCATTTTTCATTTCTAGGTTAGACACTGTATAACACTTTCATTAAAATCTATACATTTAGAGTAAGATTGAAAGAAAAAATCTACATTGCCCACATATTCTTGTAGAATGATAATGGTGGAAATAGAAGCAAAAATGCAGACTCAGTTATGCTTTATTTTAATGAAAATGAGTTTTATTTTTTAGAGTAATGCATCATCAGTCCAATGTGTATTGCCAAAAAGAGGAATTTATTGGCTTATGTAATTGTCTTATTCAAGCTGTGAAATTTGCCTTTGCTACCTCTGCATACAAAGCCTTAAATCAATGGTTTTCAGTGGAACAGTTACCACCCTCTAGGGTACATTTTGTAAATTTATGGCGGTTATTTTTAGTTATCATAACACTTGAGGGGGTGGCTAAACTTGAGATGGTGAGGGGGGCCAGGAAATTTAGACACCCTGCAATGATCAGGATTGTTCTGCAAAAAAATGTATAGTTCATATTCAGCAGAGCTCTTAAATAGCCTTCATGTAGCCAAAACAGAGGTCTATACCTAAGCCATAGATTAAAACTCCAATTTACAAATAAATTCAAACAGTTTTTTTGGACAACTTTAAAGCACACTGAATAACCAAGAAATACAAGTATTACATAAATCAAAGGAAGGTTCCGTTTTAAACTTTACCAAGAATTGTACATTGTTTTGAACCTTTTGTTACGTGTGGCCACACTCCTCATGGCATTTGAATCTGGATCTCAATTTGTGGATTCTGAATGTAATTTTTTAACAAGGGAATATGTGAGAATCCTTTTCATAGCCAAGTGAAAATATTAAAATTAGTGGGGACATATGAAATATAGGCATCTCATTAAATTTTATTAATAAAGTTTGTCTAGAATTAATTCATGTTCTTGACTTGCTAGTTTTGAGTACTTCTATGGTACAGTGAAAAACCTAATTGTGGAAAACCATATTGAAATTAATTTTTATTTTTGTATATTCTATATCAAAAACTTATTTTCATGATATTCCTGGAGATTTGAATCACCATGTCTGTGTAGACTTTTATTGCTATTCTTTGTCCCAATACATCCTATTTCTCCTGACATATATTGATCAATGTGGCCTCCAAGGCCTTTTTTACATAATAGAAAAAATATGTTTCAGCATATGGTAGGATCTTAAAACAGAAGCTATATTTTGTGATTCCTTGATTCTGTCCTATCCCAGGTTGTTATCTTATAGCATGGCAATCAAGTGTGTAGATACTAGAATATATATACACACACACATATAAAACGGAGTCACTGTGCTATATACCTGAAACTAACATGGCATTGTAAATCAACTATACTTCAACAAAACTTTTGAAAAATTGAAAAAAATGAAATCCCTAGTTTCAAATCTTGGCTCTGCTGCTTACTAGCTATGGCTTCTTGGGTGAGTTACTTAACCCTCTGCGTCTCAGTTTCCTCTGCAAAATGATGATTCCAGTCTCACCGGGTAATGCACGTGAGGGATGAGTGAATGAGTTAATACGTTTAAAAAGCATAGAACTAAGCCAGACACACAGAAAACATTATATAAATGTTTGATAAAGAAAATGTAAAGAATTATTTTCAGACGATTCCCGTAAATAAGGCCTAAACCATCTACAAATATTTTGACTCCTCATTTCCTCCATTTCAACAGTTTGTGCTATTTCTTGCTGTTTTACACCTATATTGATTGAAGTCATTTTCCTCTCTTTCACTCTCAGATAAGTCTATTCAATTATTTACTTCTCCTCATACTGTTTTAGTCTAATGTCCACCAGTATCTCCGCTTTTATTTTCTGTAAATATTGTACAGAGTTGCTTCTGATGGTCTATCCCCTTTTTATTCTGCTTATTATAATTAGTAAAATAATCCATTGACTTTTTTTTATGTCTCCTAGTATAGTCAGTCTGAGCATTTGCAGACTGAAATGGAGTGTTTCGAGTATAAATTACTTTATTATTCTTCTATGTAACATTTAGGGCCTTAGATTGACTTTCAAGAGAAAAATTGTGTCATATGTGAATTTTACTTCAGGATTGGAAACAAAGCATTAAAAACTATTGTTATAAAAAAGGTTTTTCAATTTGGTTGAAAAGTATTGTGTGAGAATATGAAGAAACATCAAAACATCTCTTCCCTGAACCCCTGGACTTTTAGAATCACGTTTGTAGAAAATATTGCGAGATGACAAAACTCTTCTCAGAGTGAACTGACTGCCCTACAACCATGCATCTGATACTACTAAAGGAAGAAACAAGAAATCAGGCTTCTTCACTCCTGGTAAACTCCATAAAACTATAGTTGACCATAATTATATTGTCTCGATAAAGTACATATACTAAATGAAAATACAGAATTAAGGAAAGTAATCAAGAAATAAATCTTTTTCTTGAATTAATTCTTATCCTCTTATAACTTTAAGGTAAAACACATGGCTTTTTCAACTTTTCTGTTGACTCCCTTTGACTCTGTGAAAAATATCTGAGCACTTTATCTTCGTTAATTCTACTGTCCACTTTAAATCCTACCTTAGGGACCTTAAGACTTTACACACCTTAAATAATAATTGGAATCATGAATCATTTTATCTCCAAGTCAGTGAAGACCCATTTATGTAATGTGTTGAGGGAAAAACAAAATCCCAAACCAAAACTCCAAATCACGCTGTCTTCAGGATTAAACACTCGAGTATTATTTCCTTTGCTACTTCAACTGAAAGAATGTGGAGCCAAAAGCAGTTTAACAAGACTTGAATGAAATTATAAAGTATTTTTAAAACCAATTTTATCCTCCTGAGTTTCAATAATAAAATGAGCCTTGTTCCTGAAAAATATTATCAGAATTGTGGTCTAGAAATGATGTGCAGTGACTAGCCTACGTAATATTTGAGTCTGTGGAATATTAATTTACTGAATGATTGCTTGCTTATTACAAATTTGGTTAGACATTTGGCAGTGCTGACGCGGGTGCAGTCATTCACTCTGTACATTATCTCGTAGGCGCATTGCCTACTAAAAGGGTCATAAGAGCAATGTGCTTAACTTGGGCTTTCTTGCAGCTGCAGGTCTACCTAATTTGTACTTTGGCACTCGAAAGATTATAATGGATGAAGTGCTGCTTTCAAAGTTTCAGACACACCAATGTTTCCCCCTGTTTGGCAAAGGTGGATTTAATTTGACTTTCACGAGTGCAAAATCCATCTCCTTAGAAGTTGGTCAAACTATTAATTTTATGGCAGGGACAACTGAGTACAGTAAACCTTTTCACAAAGCCAGACAGCTTAACCTAATTAAAGGGTTGTTTTGACAGGTGGTTTAAAGTAGAATGAATACTATCAAGAACATTTCAAGAAATGAGGTTGATGAATTCCCAGTGTGTGCATGCAGGTGACAATGTGTTTTGGAAGGGTGTGATGACAGATCTGTGTCCAAAATGATACCTCAAGATTCATCTGTGTATTTGTTTGGCAATTTATTTCTCCTATATAGATAGTTTAAGGAGATGCATAACATCAAATCCACATGAATATCAAAAGACATTGAGAACTGACACTGACTGTTAAAATAACTTGCAAAATAACTTGCTTGCCTTTTAGCAGAGTTAAGGCATTCCTTTAAGAAACTGGAGATGAGTTAAGACAGAAATTTAAATTTTGAATTGAGCTTTTTCTGAATACTAGTAAAATTTCTTATGCCTGGTTTCTACATGGAGTTTTTCAGTCCTAGCATTTGACACACTATAGAGGTATTGCCATTAGCCTGTCCTATGATGATTTGACCAGTTAAACACACACCTTTTCCACAGCTTTTTTATGTTCTTTCATGCAGGTTTCAGTAATGAGAAATAAACTGATGAATCTTCAAGTCTGTGTCTCGAGAATGTGCTCTCAAGAGAAAAGTCTGTAGGATTTGTCCTGACATGGTATTACTTCATCTTCTACACCGTTTATAACAAGGACTTGCGCTCAGAATGTAGAATCTTCTTGACACATTTCCATTTTTCACCCTCTGTTTCTTTCTTTTTTTTTTTTTTTGGAAAATCAAAAGCATCTTCCTAAATATCCAACAACAGGGAAATTTAAAAAATCAAAATCAGATTAGATATCAAAATGTTAACATTGGTGATCTCTGAGTGTGGTACAGGATCACATCTCCTAATTAAAGCCTTTAGTGTCAGGTGCTATTAGAGACAGAATGTTTGTGTCCCCCCACAATTCATATGTTGAAGCCTATATGGTATTTGGTGTGGGGACCTTTGGGAGGTAATTGGGTTTGTATGACATCATGAGGGTGGGGTCCCCATATGGGTTAGTGCCCTTATAAGAAGAAGAAGAGACACCAGCTCTTCCTCTCTCCACATTGTGAGGGCACAGTGAGAAGGCAGCCATTTGTAGGCCAGAAAGAGGGCTCTCACCAAGAACAGAATCTGCAGATTCCCAGCCTCCAGAACTGTGAGAAAATGTCTGTCATTTAAGCCACTCAGTTCAGTCTCATTCAGTTCCCATCAGTTCAGGTCAAGTTTTGTCACCACATTTTTGGCTTTCAGAGCTCTTGCATTTCCCACTTCTGTGAGGAAAGCACATGCAGGAAGGCTTCCTTCCAGAGGCAGGGCCTCTGAGCTCCCCACTGCTCCTGGCCCAGGGAGTAAGGGGGCTCTGAGTCTGTCCTGCAAGCCCTAACTTTTAGGTGTGGAGGAACAGTGTGAGGGGGTAGGAGTAGAAATCTTTATTTCACACTTTGAGTTTTCTCTTATGTAGCAGAGAATACTAGAAGGGTAGGATCTGGTCACACATCCTAGACTCCCAAAAAACCTCTTAGTTAATATTGTATCAAGGCACATTTGGGGTATTTGTCCAGTATAACTGGTTCATTTTTTTTAAAAGAACTTTTATTGAGATACAGTTAACAGACAATAAACAGCATATATTTAGAGTGTACAATTTGGTATCCCAATCTCCCAATTCATCCCCCCCAACCCTCCCCACTTTCCCCACTTGGTGTCCATGTGTTTGTTCTCTACATCTGTGTCTCTATTTCTGCCTTGCATTTCCTCTTTCATAGTTGTTAGCATTTGCCTTATGTATTGAGGTGCTCCTATATTGGGTGCATATATATTTATAATTGTTATCTCCTCTTCTTGGATGGATCCCTTGATCTTTATGTAATGTCCTTTCTTGTCTGTTGTAACATTTTTTATTTTAAAGTCTATTTTATCTGATGTGACTATTGCTAATCCAGCTTTCTTTTGATTCTCATTTGCATGGAATATCTTTTTCCATCCCCTCACTTTCAGTCTGTATGTGTCCCTAAGTCTGAAGTGGGTCTCTTGTAGACAGCATATATAAGGGTCTTGTTTTTGTATCCATTCAGCCAGTCTGTGTCTTCTGGTTGGTGCATTTAGTCCATTTACATTCAAGGCAATTATCGATATGTATGTTCCTATTACTATTTTCTTAAATGTTTTGTTTTTATTTCTGTAGGTCCTTTTCTTATCCTATATTTCCCGCTTAGAGAAGTTCCTTTAGCATTTGTTGTAGGGCTGGTTTGGTGGTGCTGAATTCTCTTAGCTGTTGCTTGTCTGTAAAGCTTTTGATTTCTCCGTTGAATCTGAATGAGATCCTTGCTGGGTAGAGCATTCTTGGTTGTAGTTTCTTCCCTTTCATCACTTCAAATATATCTTGCCACTCCCTTCTGGCTTGCAGAGTTTCTGCTGAGAAATCAGCTGTTAACCTGATGGGAGTTCCCTTGTATATTATTTGCCGTTTTTCCCTTGCTGCTTTTAATAACTTTTCTCTGTCTTTAATTTTTGTCAGTTTGACTCCTATATGTCTTGGCATGTGTCTCCTTAGGTTTATCCTGCCTGGGACTCTCTGTGCTTCCTGGACTTGGGTAGCTATTTTGTTTCCCATGTTAGGGAAGTTTTCAACTATAATCTCTTCCAGTATTTTCTCGGGTCCTTTCTCTCTCTCTTCTTCTGGGACCCCTATAATGTGAATGTTGACACATTTAACATTGTCCCAGAGGTCTCTTAGGCTGTCTTCAGTTCTTCTCATTCTTTTTTCCTTATTCTTTTCTGCATCAGTGATTTTCACCATTCTGTCTTCCAGGTCACTTATTCACCCTTCTGCCTCAGTTAATCTGCTATTGGTTCCTTCTAGTGCATTTTTCATTTCAGTTATTGTGTTGCATATCTCTGTTTGTTTGCTCTTTCATTCTTCTAGGTCTTTGGTAAACTTTTCGATCTTTGCATCCAGTCTTTTTTCAAAGTCCTGGATCATCTTCACCATCATTACTCTGAATTCTTTTTCTGGAAGGGTGCCTATCTCCTCTTCATTTAGTTGTTTTTCTGGGTTTTTATCCTGTCCCTTCATCTGGTACAAAGTCCTCTGCTTTTTCATTTTCTCTGTCTTTCTGTGGCTGTGGTTTTCAGTTCTACAAGACAAAATACTGCTGATACTGCTTGATACTGCTGTCTGCCCTCTTGTGGGGAAAGGTATGTAGGAGGCTCATGCATGCTTCCTCATGGGAGGGACTGATCACCCTCTGTTTCTTTTCCTCATCTCTTCAGTAGAAAATGTAGTTAATGTGATACAAAGTTCTGAGTCCCAGAAAGTCAAGTGATACCAAATCTATATGGGTGCTTAATAGTCATTTAATAATCTTGTGACAGCATTATCTAAAAAGTGATGATTTCTTTAGAGTAAACTTAAAATGATGATGGTGTCAAGAGTTTCAGGAAGACCTGCCTTAGACAGCCTATCTCTCATCAAACTGCTTCTTCATCTCTCTGATACTAGATAATAACCTCTTAAAAATAATTTATGAGAATTTCTATTTTCATTTTTTCTGTGCTTATAAAATATTAAAAACTTAAACTGTCAGTAGCTGAAGTGGCATTATTGCTGATGACAAGAATGATAATAAAAGTGAGGATAAGTGACTTGCTCAAAGTCCCATACCATAAATTAATCTGGAAATTAATCCATAAAGCTGAAGTTCATTCCAAGTCCTTAAAATCTGAGGCATATTCTCTTAACCATTTGATTGTCCAAATATTTACTCTGAAGTTTTACACTTTTTAATTTAATTTAAAAATTTAAAATAATATCAAACATAAGACTTTCCCATTCATTCTTTAGGCTAATATGGAGCTAGCCTAAATTCTAACACATGGCTTCTACACAGTGTATCATTATGAGGACAAAGAAACAAGATGAAAATTCTAACTATGTTGAACTAATACATATTAAAAACTAATGCTAGAACTGTAAAGACTTTTTACCAATTTTGAGGTAACTATTGATAGAACTACGGGAAAAAAAACTGACCTTGGTTATGACCCAGTTTTGACCTGGCTTTTTGTGGAAAAAGTGTCACGTGAGAAAAGGTAGAAAATTCACACTTTTGTCATCATATCAATGTGAGCATTGACTCATGATCTGGGCTCCAATCACAGCAAGACCCTGATGCATTATACATTGGATAGTGGTTTCTACTGCTTACATATACCATATCATATCTACTCTGAACACTAAGCAAGATGTTACTAACATGAAAGGAGTTTTATACACCACATAAAATAATGGGCAAGAAGTAGAGTACATCTGGGAGTTTTGCATGCATTCTAAAAGTTATAGATCCAGTGAAGAAAGAGACATTGTTGAGAGCTAAGATGATCCAGAGAAAGAATTCTTGATAGCAGATATCTTAGAAATTATATTTTAAAATTGTTTAACAACTAGGAATATCAGAAAGCCAAGTATTAGAAGTAAGAGATAATAGACAACTTCAGGAGAGTCCAGCTTACTTGGATCCAAAATTTAGAAGGGTGTGTTGTCCAGTATCTTTTCTCTAAATGTGTATTTAAAGAGTACACAAATCCTATTGGACAGAGAACAGGAACAAAGTCAATATCTTTTTCAGTCCATGGATATTGTGTGGAAATTGTACTTTATTAGAATAAACTATGTAATCAAGAGAAGAAGTAAAATCATGTATACACACACACACACACACACACACACACACACACACTAGACCCTTATCAGGTAAATGATTTGCCAATGTTTTCTCCATTCTTTTTTCATTCTCTTAATAGTGACCTTTGATACACAAAAGTTTTAAATTTGGATAAAGTCCAATTATCTTTTTTTTCTTTTGTTTCAGCTCTCTTCCATTAATTTATACAACACACGCATCAAGTCACTTAATAAATATTTTTAAAAAATGGAATCTGCATGAACTTCCCCCCAAAACAGATG
This sequence comes from Hippopotamus amphibius kiboko, assembly GCF_030028045.1. Taxonomy (NCBI): domain Eukaryota; kingdom Metazoa; phylum Chordata; class Mammalia; order Artiodactyla; family Hippopotamidae; genus Hippopotamus; species Hippopotamus amphibius. Next base: position 170,083,987 of record NC_080189.1, read on the forward strand.
AGATTTAATACCAAAACCATGGAAATACAGATCAACAATTTCCCTTTGTCATTTGAAAAATCTAAAAATCTATTGAGATAAAAAATTTTAGTAACTCAGTTGAAGGTTAAATCTGTCCTAAACGGTCAGAAGTTAGATGTGGTCTTTGTTTATCCTAATGAGTGGAAATATTTGTCTATTTTGCTGCAGAAATATTAATGTGCTTGGTTATGAGTTGCTACTTCAGATCTCACTGAGTCTAATAATTAGCATATGTATTGAATCACCTTTCTAAAATCCAAAATGTTCTGAATTTTGAAGGTATCTTGTCCCAAAAGATTCTGAAAGGCTTGTGAATCTGCAGTAACTATAGCAATTAACAATGGTGTAATACCATGCTAGTTTCTGAAGGGCTCTCCTGTATATTATCTCACTTGAGCATCACCAAAAATTTTATAAAGGGTTTTATTCCTATTTTACAAGTAAAAACACTGAGTCTCAGAGAGGTTAAATGACTTTCCCAAAGAACTGAGACTGGATTCCAGGTCTTCTGGCTCCAAATCCCAATGGACAGTAGGGGTTCTGTTGGCCAAGCACATCGGAGGAAATCTGCTAAATGAGTTGACCCCCTCATGCACAGTAATTACCTTCAAAAAAAAAATAGTAGATGTTGATTATATAAAATAGTATGAAAGTGAAGTGGAAAAAAAGTGTAAAAGTAAGAAGACATTTTCAGGAAAATGGAAACAGAAAAGTGTACTATAGTTCATAATTGCAGAGTTTCAAACCCTGAGAGACACATTATGGGGACTGTACTGTTATTATCCCTGCTTTACAGGTAAAGAAACTGAGGCACAGTTATGTACTAATTTGTCTGTGATTATCTAGTTTAAGTAAACAGCAGAGTTGAGTTCCAGAGTTAGTGCTGTTACCACTATTCCAGACAATGTCACACTATTGATATCATGAGAGAAGTTTTAAGGCAAAAACATTGAACAGAATAAGTAAGCATTTTTTAATTAGTGAATGATGTAATTCACGATGATAACTAAGTAACTTCAATGAACAAAAATACATTGAATGCGGTCACAAGGCAAGTAATTAGTAAAGTCAGATGAACTTGACAATATATGTTAAAAGTCAATTGTATAAGTTGATAGTAATGTGTTAATTTATCTTTGACAGATATTATAGGTTATAATTAATTGCATGGACTAATTTAATATATTTGTATATAAAACTATGATTTCTTTATACAAAGGCTATAGTTCCCTTTCAAATGCCTGTGGAGTACTTCAAAATTTGATCTACGTGACTCAAGGAAAATATCAGAGTCCTTGAAGCAGATGTTTTAGAGGCTATATTATTTGACTGCATTAGAAGACAGCTTTAAATTAATAATGTTACCCTTATTCAAAGAAATCAATAAAAATTCCCCAATATGTAGAAATTCAAAACAAATCTACCGAAAATGTTTGCCAAAGAGGAAAAAAAAACTACTGTTACAATGACAATAATATATATAAAAAATTATGGTATTTATTCCAAGCTGTACAAAGCAGATACTGATATCATTTAATGTTATCATTATTAAAGGAAAAATTAGGCTAAATAAACCAGGCCATCAACAGAAGACACACACAGACACACACAGACACACAGATGCCTATGCACGCACACCTAAGGAGAACAGGTACTAGCAGGAAGTTAACAGAGTTTACAAATTGAGATAATAATACATTTTTTGAAAGATAAATTGTTGACAAGGCTATTTATGAAAAGAAAGAAAGAAATACAGAAGCTTAGTATTATAAAATGGAGGATACAACCACACATTAAAAAACAGCTTTTCCACTGAATAGGCCAATACATAAAAGATATTCAAAAGGTGACAAGAAACACACTTTATATCACCACCATGCCTAGATAACTTTGCAGAAAATTCTAGCAGATCATCCAAGAATAGATACTTCTATATAATTTAATCAACATTGAAGCTTAGAAAATAGAAAAACAACATGAACTATTCAAATGATAAAATATTACATTTGACTGTAGATTTTCCAAGATTTAAAAATAGTGATGCAACCCACTATTTGTGAGACAATTAAGGAAAAAAAATTGTACATGGCTACTGAATATAAAAATGAATTGCATTTTTTTCTGTAGACATTTGCTACAGAAATACTGTAGGACAATTGAGCCAATACTACATATCTAAGCATTAGATGTAAGGAAGTAGTAAAAACAAAATGTGTACTCAGACATGTGTATAGGGATCTTTATTACAGTGTTGCTTTTTTAGTATCTAATAATATCACTGTGTTTAAATCAATTTTGCTGTATCCCTATGTCTATACAATACACTGTTATGAATTCATCAAGAGAGACAATGTAGAGATCTATTTATTGATATGGAAATAGCCTCATCATTTACAGGAAAAATACAGGTAAAACTTTTAAAGTTATTTCTGTATATTTTTTGCTTATTCATATCATTTTATATATATTATGTACCCATATTAATTAATTTATTTGTTTATAATAACAGTTAAAGTAATGCCCTCAGCATTTACTAAACATCACTAGAAAGGAAAGACAGGGGAAACCTGGTTCATAGAATACTCATAACTGAGTTGTAGAAGGGCACTACTGAAAGGAGGAGAGTATAAGCAAAATCCTGGAAGCAGAGTGAGATATGTTTGGTGTTTGACCTACACTGGATGAGAAAATGAAAGAAATCAGGTTTGTGTGCAGTTTACACAAGATTTGTTTCTTCATTTGTCATGAGCAACCTGAGTTTACCTGGAAATTTGGTCTTCTGGAGTGAAAAATCTTTTCTCTTGCTCTTCCCTGAGACCCACCTGACTCTTTCAGAAATAACACTTTTTGGGTAATTGATTCAGTAAGATTCTGTGATAGTTTCTGCCAGAGCACCTGGCATTCATTTGACATTTGATAAATGCCTCTCAAATCTGAGCAGGACACAGCAGGTGCTTGCACGAGCTCATGGTGGATGGTCAACATCTTTGTAAATAGCCTCTTCAGACTGTTTTCAGGCAGGCACACACCATGACAAACTGTCATTTCCTTGCCTCTAATACTCTACTGAAAGTGCTGATGCAAGATTCAAATGGAAATGGGGTCCGTGTCGATATTCTGCATGATCCCAGCTTTTGGCCATTACAAACCATAATTGCTGTGAACATCCTGTACATGTACTTTTATTTTGCTGAGTGGATACAGCTGCAAGATAGATTCCCAAACCTGGTCAAAAGTATGTACATGCTGAGCACCTTTCGTTGCCCATCTGTAATTTACCTATTGCCCATTTATATGCCTTCTTCTGAGAAATGTCTATTCAGGTCCTTCTCCCATTTTTCATTTTTGTTTTTGTTTTCATTTTTCCTATTAAATTGTTTGAACTCCTTATATATTTTGGATATTAACCTCTTATCAGATATATGGTTTGCAAATATTTTCTCCCATTTCAATTAGTTGCCTTTGCAGTCTGTTGATTGCTTCCTTTGCTGTGAAGAAGGTATTCCGTGGAAATCCCACTTATTTATTTATTTTTTGTTTACTGATTACTATTGATTTGTAATATATTTTGAAATCAAGGAGTGTGAAATGCAAATAAAAATCACCATGAGATTATCATCTCACACATGTTAGGATGGCTATTAGGAAAAATACAAAAGATAAGTGTTGGTGAAGATGTGGAGAAAAGGGAATTCTTGTACACTGTTGGTGGGAAAGAAAATTGGTATAGCCATTTCATAAAACAGTATGAGGTCCCTCAAAAAATTAAAAATAGAACTACCGTATGACCCAGCAATTCCACTTCTGGGTACATATCCAAAGGAAATTAAATCTAAATATCGAAGAGATATCCACAATGTTCATTGCAGCATCATTCACAATAACCAAGTTATGGACAAAACCTAAATGTCCCTGGATGAATGGATGAAGATAACATGGTACATAAATGCAATGGAATATTATTCTATCTTTAAAAAAAGGAAGTCCTGCCATTTGTGACAACATGAATGAACCTGGAGCATGTTATGCTTCGTGAAGTCAGTCAAAAACAGAAAGATGAATACTGCATGATTTCACTTATGTGTGAAATCTTAAATAGTCAATCAAACACATAGAAGTGAAGAATAGAAGGGTGGTTGCCAGGGGGTAGGCGGGAGAAAAGAAGATGTTGGTCAAAGAACACAAAGTTTCAGTTTGCAAGATGAATGAGTTTTGGAGATCTAATTTACAGCAGAGTGATGATAGTTAACAATAGCATATTGTATACTTGAAATCTGCTAAGAGAATATATCTTGAATTAAATCTCAACACATACACAATGGTAATTATGTAGAAGTGATGGATAAGTTATTTAGCTTGATTGTGATGCATTTTTCACAATGTATACCTAAATTAAAACATTGAGATATATAGCATGAATATATATAATTTTATATGTCAAATATATTACCATAAAGTTTTTTAAAAAAAGGAGGAAAAATGTGCACAAGCTGTAAATCTCCTTCTCTTTTCTTACTTCTCCTCTGGGTGTTTCCACCATACTCAATTTTTATCACCTTCATTCTGTGATAGCTAACCTATTGTGCTTGTATACATTGCCATGGTAACTGAAAAAAAAATGAGGAAAGCTTATTTGCCATAATATTTCTACATCTTGGCAGTATTAACAGTAACTACAATGAATTGCCATAAAATATGGTTGAGTCTCCATGGACTTTGTTAACTTTTCAAATTAAACTTTATTATGTTTTATAGCTTCACATTGAGATTTTACAATGCTGTCTTTAGTGAAATTATTTTATAGAACAAACCCTGTGAACTAAATTATTTTAAAACTTAACCCCATGCAAAAAAGTTCTCTGGTTCTTAGATGAAAACATGCACAATGAAAACTTAATCTAAAGATTGTTCAATAAGATGTATTTAGCTGAATTATTTATTAAGAATATTATGATGATTTATTAATAAAATTGGTATTTATACAAAAATTTCAAAGATCACAGAATAACCAGATGATTGGAACTATAACATGTTTTCCTAGGTTTTGCCTCTATCATTTAGATCAACACTGAGCCCAGATAAATAAATTATTTTTTTCCTAGGTAGATTACTTAACTGCAGTAAGTAGCCTTTCTTATAATAAATGGATCTAGTTCTCCATAGACACGAAAGAATGGTTGCAGCGAGTATCTTCCTACTGAAGACTAAAAATCTTTAGGGCATTAAGAAATGTTAAGTCAGGAGTTTTATTTCTCCTTGATTGAGTTTTATAGGAAACCGCTAAAATAAAGAAATTTCAAGTCTCATGGATGACTGATAAGAAAATAATCCATGGGATGGATTTGTCTCATAACATGGAGATCAACTTCAAGGGGAGATGTATTAAGTAAAATCTAACATTATTAAATTGGACTTAAGTAAAGCTAATAAATATGTTTTACCTACACACTATATTAACAATTTATGTAATATTCTGTGAAGGCGACATTCACAGATTCCTTTAGCTTTATATTTCCAGTTTTGAGGGATTTAGTCTCACAATCCTACTGACTACATTTTTACTTAAAGCTTTACTGAGATATAATTCAAATATCATATAATTCATCAGTTTAAAGTATACAACATGATGGTATCACTATAATCATATAGATGTAATCATCACGACAATAAATTTTCATCACCCCCTAAAACCCCCCTGCACTCGTTAACAGTTACTCCTTTCCCATTTCCATCCAACTCCGCCATTGCCTCCCCCCAGCCGCTGGCAGTCCCTAACCTACTTACTCTCTCTCTATTTGCCTCTTTTAGACAGTTCACATAAATGAAATCATAAAACATGTGATCACACTTAACATAACCTTTTCAAGATTCATCCATGCTGTACTTTATTTCTTTTTATTTGCAAATAATATTCAATTATGTGGATATACCATATTTCATCTATCTAGTCAATAGTTGATGGAGATTTGTGTCATTTTCACATTTAGGCTGTTATGAGCAATGCTGCTGTGATCATTAATGTGCACTTTTTTTTTTTTTTGCATGGACATGTTTTCATTTTTCCTTGTTATAAATTATTGTCATTTTACTTGTAGTCTGTAATTATCTAGCAGCAGTATGATGCAGCTGAAAAATAAGTGAAAGAAAAAAATCTTTAATAAATTATACAAAGGTACAAAATTTTAAAAGATCAGAGCCCCTGAAATGGTCACTGAAATATATTGCATTTCCAACCAAGGAAAGTGCAAATTTTGTTCAACACACTTGATTTGAGAACATAAAAGTGAATGTACTCTATGTTTGAAGTACTTCCACAAAAAATGATTAACATAAAATCTCGTTCTGCCTAGACACCCAGTTGCCAAGTCCTGTTGACTCTATGTTTACAACATCTCTCCTATCTACCTCCTACTCCCTCTCCTGACAATAGCTGTACCTAGAAAAGTATCACAGTCTTTTTTCTGCTCCTTTTATTTCCATTTAGATCCCTTCCTGATCTAAATCCTCTAAAGAAAATTTCTATAATGTTACTGTTCTGTTAAAATACAATAAAAAACAAAACCAAAAGAGCTTTCAATGTTTCCCTATTGCTCACAGAATAAAGAGAAAAGAGGAAAAGTATTAAGGTGTGGCAGTCCATTTCTTGGATATCAGCTTCTCACTGAACTGGTTTATTAGATTCATAAATTGAATAACGAATTCTGAAATACATTTAACCACTGTCCTAGGGCTTATATTTGACACAAAACATATATGGCTTTAGTCATTGTGTTAGTCCAGGTTCTATGAGAAGCAGATGCCACGATTAGATTAAACATACAAGACATTTATTAGGGAAACAACCTGTGAGCAAAAATTGGGATGCAGCCAGGAGAGGAGAGAAGTGCTGTCAGACGGTGATACAGGTGTGATCTCAAGTGAAGCAAGGTGGGGTGAAAGCATCTTAGTCTGCAGTGAAGCTCTCAAGAAAATCAGATAAGATTATCAGGGCAATCCTCAAGCCAGTGCTGTTTCTGAGAGGAATACTGTGTCTCCAGAAATGGGTCTGAAGGGGCATCACTGCTGTGTCTAACTCCTGGCTGAGAGTAACTGAAACTATGAATTTGATGCAAACATGATGCCGAATTTTGGAGTACAGCAGCTGGAGCCCTATAGCTAGGGATCTAAAAACTGCATTGTCATAGTTGCCACAGGTAAACAGTGCACCCTCAAAAAGAATGATAGCCATATAGATCACACTTTGGGGGTTGTGATGGTCAAGAAATATCTGTAGGAATGCCCATATGGGCAGTTTTTGTTTTGCCCCTAGAAAATAAATTTCCACTTGAACAAATTGAAACACATACTTTTCACGGTACACCACTCCTGAGTATTTAATTCATTATGGTTTACCTAAAACAGGAGAGCAAGTTTAAAAAGAATAAAGTGATTATCCTATTTTACATTCCCACTACCAGTGTACCAAAGTTTCAGTTTTCTGCACATCTTCACCAATACATGGTAGTGCCAGACTTTTAACTTTTGACCAACCTGGTAAGTATGTAGCTATATCTTATGGATCACATTTTTGACATCTTATCTCAGAACTTTTTTGCTTTACCCAATGTCATAAAGATTTTCTCCTATACTGTCATTTTGTTACAGTTCTAGTTTTACATTGTCTCCATTCTAAGTTAATTTTTGTAAATGATGTGTTTTGCATCAAAGTTTTTTTTTTAAAAAGTCCCAGCATCGTTTGATGAAATGATTATAATTTCTCCACTGAATTGCTTTTACAGATTTATCAAAAATCAGTTGTCCCTTTATGTTAACTATCTATTCTATTCCATTATCTCTTCGTCTGTATTTATGCTAATATCTCATTGTCTTATTTCCTACAGTTTTAGAGTAAATCTTGAAGTCAGATAATTTAGCCTCCAACCTTATTCTTCAAATTTGTTTTGGCTATTCCAGAGGTTCTTTTTATTTCAATATAAATTTAAAAATTTACTTTAATTTCTGCAAAAAAATCTGATGGGATTTCAATTGGAATTGTATTGGATCTTTAGATAAGTTATGAGAGAACTGGCATCATAAGTATACTGAATCTTCTGTTCCACAAATATAGTGTGTCTCACCATTAATTTTGTCTCTTTAATTGTCTTAACAGTATTACTGTAAGTTTAATCAGACAGCTCTTATAACTTTTGTCAGATTTACCCTTAAATATTGTATACATTTTCATACTACTAAAATGATATTTTTAACTTTGATTTCTTTATATTCTTTGCTAGTACTATTGCTTTTTGTATGTTGTTTCTGTGTTCTTAATTTAAACTTACCAAGTGACTTATTAGTTCTAGTGGTTTTTTAGTGGATTGCTACTCTTGTAGATTTTCTACTTAATGTGCCATGTCATCTTTGAATCAAGACAGTTTTACTTCTTTTGTTACAGTTAGGATGACTTTATTTTTCCAGACTTTATAGAGAAGTGGTAAGGATGGACAATTTTACCTTGTTCCTGATCATAGAGAAAAATTTGTCTTTCACCATTAAGTATACTGTTATCTGTAGGTTTTTTTAATAGATGACATTTATTAGGTGGAGAAAGTTTAATTCTATTGCTGAAATTTTATCTGGAAGGCTTTGTAATTTGTCAAGTGCTTTATCTGCTTTTATTGAGATTGCCTTATTGTTTTCTTTTTTAGTTTGTTACTATGATGGTATTCTTGGGATAAAACCCACTTGGTCATGATGTATTATCTATCTTATGTTTGTTGGACTTAATATTAATATTAAATATCAAACAATAATATCAATATTAATTCAATTTAAATAATAGGAGGAAATCTTATTTATTTAGCATGTTTAGTGCTCTTCATATCTCCAACCACAGTTTCACTTGGTATTTTTCTTCTGCCTTGAATGAATTTGTTTATCATGTCCAGTGGTACAGATCTGTAAATTATTTCTGCTTTTGTATGTCTCAAAAGTCTTTATTTTGACTTTTTTTTTAAAGATATTTTTGCTGGAGATAAAATTCTAGGTTGACAGTGTTTTCCTTCTGTACTTATAAGATGTAGCTCCACTCTTTTTTATCACTTGAATTTTTTTTCTAACAATGAAATGCTATCACACTTTTGTTTTTTTTTCCTTGGAAAATTGTCTGCTTTCCTCCACTCTCGCTGCTTTTAAAATTTTCTATTTATTGCTGGTTTTGAGCAATTTAATTATGATGCACCTTGGTATAGGTTTCTTGTTTTTTGGGTTTGGTGAACTTCTTGAATCTATGAATTTATAGTGTTCATCAATTTGGAAAAATGTTGTCCACTATTTCTTCAATTTTTTTTCTGTTCCCGACTTTGAGGATTCTAATTCCACATATATTAGGATTCTTAAAGTTGTCCTACAAGCTCCCTGATGCTCTTTTTATTTGTTATTTGATTATTTCTCTGTTTTTGATATCGGATAGTTTTCTTTCCTACTTCTTAAATTTTATGAATCTTTTCTTCTGCAACAGAATCTTTTCTAATCTGCCTTTAATCCAATTAAGTGTATTTTTCATCTCAAACATTGACATTTTCATTTCTAGAAGTTCATTTGCAGACTTTTTATTTCTTCCAAGTCACTATTAATTCATTGAACCTGTGAAAGACAATTATAATAATACTCCAAATGGCTTTTGTTTCTAATGTTAATATCTATGTCAATGTGGGTCCCCTTCAGTTAATTTATATTCCTTTCTCAATACATACCATGTGTTCTTGCTTCTGTATATGTCTGGTAATTTTAGATTGGATGCCTGCCATGAATTTTACTTTTCTGGGTGTAGATATTTTTGTATTCCTATACATGCAAAAATTCCTATAATTATTTTTGAGCTTTGATCCTTATAATAAGTTTCTTGGCTCTCAGACTAATGGGGGGTTTGGATAGCTAGAACTGGTAGGAATTAATGGTTGGGAAATATCAGAGGCTGCTTGATAATACTTACATTTACCTAGAAAGATTGCAAATGAATTCTGCCTGTGATATTTATTTATCTCTTGCCAAAATGTAAATACACATTATTAATGGACAATTTAGTACACTGCAAGTTACAGATAACTATAATTGGCCAAATATTTTCTTGGAACTATTAAGATCCAGATCCAATTGTCTGATTCCATCACTTAAAAAGGTAATAGTTCACACATTTAATATTTCTCTGTAGCATTATATTCTTCCCTGAGCAAAATGATGTAATTAATTTTGATTCTTTAGATTATTGAGAAAAATATAGAAATATACAAGGAGAAATCTTTGATATATCAAAGTAGATCATAAACCTATGTCTTTCTTTTCCTATGTCTCAGTGTTTTTTTTCCTTTTTTATTTTGTTGTTTTTGTACTTATCACTCCCATCATTGACAGACTCCTGCTTGGACAATCTTTAAGGCATTTTGACATTTTACTGAGCCTTTGCCTATGATATTTTGACTTTTATAGAGATTAAACTACTTCATGGTTAAGTCTCTTTCTATATTCTGGATCTCTTTCTGGTGCAAAAGTAGATCTGCTTTTCAATGGTTATTGAAATATATATATAGTTTGTAACTCAGTGGGAAGGCCAAGAAAATTTATGCTCAGCACTGTGATAATTCAAAGTAGTACTGGAGTTTATCCTCTGTTTTGCTTTTCACATTTGCACATACCCATGGAGGAGTGAATATTTACTATGTCACAAGGAAAAGACTAATTTTATTACTTTCTTTAAAGTAATTAAATCAGGTTTTAATTATGAGACTTCAAAAATTGTACTTATTGGTCCATTTTACATTGAATGCTTAAAATATCTTTATTTATGAAAGACTGTTTTTCAAGTTTCTCAGTTAATAACTGCAGACTCATTCTTTTGAAGACATAGATCTACTTATAACACTTCAGTGGTTCCTCCTTATTTGGAGGGATACATGTCCTAAAATGAGGCAAGAGACTTTCTGTGCCTTTCTAAAAGCAACATCTTCCTTATATGTTAGAATATTGCATGATAACAATACTCTGAAGCATTATTTATCATATTCTTCCTAGGCTCAATAATACTTATTTTTGTTTTATTTATGGTAACTTTTATAATATGTAATATATTATATGTCATATACTTTTTTAGTAAGGAATGTCTGTTTTGATGTGACTCTTAATTCTTTCACTCCCAGATGAATCATATTTAAAGACTCATATAGCAAGGTTTTAACTTTCTGTAAAGAACAGTTTGTCAAATTTTTTATTGACTCTGATATAAAAATCTAATGGATTAATAAAACAACTTTGCACTGCTTCATAAAAGAATACCACTGTAAGTTGTTAACAGTGAAAAGAAAAAGTATGAGCTTTGAAGCAGAAACATTCTTGGTAGGAATATGAACCCACCACTGTACGTGTCACCAGTATGAAAACAGCATATTTTGGACAATCAAGTTTTCCACTTGGTTTTTGGTGAATCTGCCTTCCCTGAAATGAATCACTGCTTTCTTTGAGCAGTTCATGGGGGCAACATACTGCATAAGACAGAAGTGGGTCACAGTTCAACCTATGTAATTTTCTCAAAGAGGTTTTCTCCTGGTGTGTTTCTTTTTATTTTATATTTTCTTTGCATTTGGAAAGTGTGTGATACATACAGTAAAAGCAGTGCAGGATAAAAGTAATCCATTTTTGCATTAAACACGTTTTCCAAACTAATACCCTTTGCTACAATTAACATGATATTCCTTACCACTAAAAAATAAAACTTAAAGAAGTGTAGAAAGTAAATGGAAGGCTGAATATTATGCAAATGAAAATTCATGATTTTTTTGTTCATACAATTTTGATATCTGTGTACAGATATTTATGATATGGGAAAGAGAGAAGAAGAACATGAAGAGATTACTGAGAGAGGAAGATGAAAAAGGGAAACAGTAGAGCACTTTCTACCTGGGTGACGGGTAAAGAAAAACAGTTAGAACATTAATCAAGAGGGCTGAGCACTGGGAGAAGGTGCTGGCAATGGAACTGATTTGGTAGCAGGTTTATCAAAGGCAGAGGAGTCTCCATCAGAGGAAGAATCCAAACTACAGTGAAGAGAAAGACAAAGGTCCATACTAAGAGGAAAATCAAGGGTTATGATGAGAAAGGAGACAAAGTAATTATGGGATCCAAATGTGGGAAATTTCAGATCAAACAGGGTGCAGAATCCAAAGCAGCTTGGAAGAAAATGTTCAAAATTACGTGTTGGAAGCCTCCAAGAAAGTGGTGATTGCATCAGGGCACAGGTTTCTTAAAACTAGCCACTTTGCGTCTCTTGCCAGTTGACCCTCTGGTCCAGCCACACTAAATTTCTCTCATTGCAAAAAGGCCTCAGCAAGATTATTGAAGGGCAATTGAGAACGTGATCGGTGATGTAAGAGAGGCAAACAACACCATAGGAATCTGTTGGAGTATCACAGGGCTTCTGTGTTTGTGTTTGTAGGAGAGGATGACAAGATTGTTTAGAGAGGCCTGTGTTTATGCAGTGCTCTCAGTCTGTTCTTGAATATCTCCTAATGTGGAAATTCTTTAACATCCTCCACTGTGAAATTATGGGAACCTAAAGCATGATAGAAAGGAAAGTTGGAATATGATAAAAACAGAGAATAATTGATATTATGGTCTGCTGAATGCCAACAAGGATAAGTGTTTTGAAACTTTCAACCATTTATCTTTTTTGATAATCTTACTCCATTTCTTGCAGCCTTTCCTGTTATTGCCCCAGAGAGAAGTGAAGGCAAATGGAAAGAAGGATGATACAGCATGGGGAAATTTACCATAAGAAATAGAGAAAGCTTCTAGTGATGGAGGATAGAATGAGGAGATTCAAGTTCAAAAGAGGACAGAGCATAGCAGGAGGTAAGATGGGTATTTTCCTACTGTCTCCTTTGTGTTGAACCATCTTTAAGGCAAAAGAGGACAGGAGCATGCAGAAACTCCCAGATAGGTTTGGGAAGACATAAGAAACTCAAGTATAGTACCCTACCTACTCTTTTGTAGAGATTGGAAGCCTTCTAGAGAAGTCCCAGATTCGGCATGGTCTGTGACCATTACGGTGAGAGCAAATGAAGGAGCAGCCTTGTGGAAGGAGGCCCAGATATATCTGCCGGATAGCACTGCAGGTTCCTATGGCCGCCTGGATGCACCATGTGGGAGATCCAGAAATTAGGGGGGATGGTGACAAAGTACCAAGCATATCTGTGGGTCTGAATAAAGCATGATTCAGGGAAAGGTGGGCATGCCTCATGACCAGAGGCTGTACTATAAAGGGACCATGTATTTTAGCGTCAATGTCATCTGTAGGCTGCTCTGCCTGGCTCCTCTCTGGAGAACAACTGACCACCATGTGCAACTGACTTCCTCACATTCAGAGATAACTCGGGAAGTTAGAAGGGGTAGGAGGACATTTTAAGAGGAGAAAAATAGCCTTTATATGAAGTCTGAACCTTAAGTGTACAGCACTTTCAACAAAGTATCTATTCTAAAGCAGACAAGATAGAGTTACTACTAAATATTATTTTCCCATGGGGGGGGAAGCATTTATATTGGCTGTAAAAAAAAGCACTTCCATAAGTACCCAAGGAAGCAGTATGTGTAAAATGGGCATAAGGAGGACAAGAAAAGAGATTTAAGGTTAAAACGCAAAATGAACTTTTGTCTGTTTAATAGCTTTTCTAGTAAGCAGAAACAAGCAAACAAGACTTCTCTCCTGTATATCAGATTTACTTCCCAAATAAGTTGGCCACAAATTAGAGTCTATCCATCCTTGACATTTTCTTTTTCATTCTTTTTCTCTTCTCTTTTCTTCTTGCCCCCTGCCCTCCATCCCTACTATTCTATTGGACAATATTGGGATACTTTAATCTATATTTTGTATCTTTCACCATATTAAAAACTACAGGAATGGGCCAACCTGCTCTTTTAGTGGGATTCAAAACCACCAAGGCATCTGTCCACAGCCTGATGCACGTGGAGAGATTGGCCAGTATGTTAAAACAGCAAAACATTAGAATCTGAGAAACTGAGGCTTGAATATCTCCAATCACTTGGAAGTGTGAGACTATTTCCAAGTCATTTAAGCCCTCAGCCTCAATTTTCCCATCTCTAACATGGGAACAACAATAGCCTCCTCCTTTTTTTTCAAATAAATTTGTTTATTTATTTATTTTATTTATTGGCTGCATTGGGTCTTCGTTGCTGTGCACGGGCTTTCACTAATTGCTGCAAGTGGGGCTTATTCTTCATTGTGGTGTGCAGGCTTCCCATTGCGGTAGCTTCTCTTATCACCGAGCACAGGCTCTAGGCACATGGGCTTCAATAGTTGTGACACACAGGCTCAATAGTTGTGGCTCACGGGCTCTGGGGCACAGGCTCAGTGGTTGTGGCACATGGGCTTAGTTGCTCTGTGGCATGTGGGATCTTCCCTGACCAGGGCTCGAACCTGTGTCCCCTGAATTGGCAGACAGATTCTTAACCATTGCGCCACCAGGGAAGTCCCAATAGCCTCCTTCTTTCAGGACTCTTCTTTGGATCCTCTTAAATATTCCTCACAAACACTCAATAAATAGAAACAAAATGATAATAATGCATGATACAGCTGCTGGAGCTGATGTCAGTCATACTCAATGGTGGGTTGGAAATTGAATTGCATAGAAACATGTAATGGTTTAAAGAATAATAACGGACCACACCCTTAAAACTGTGAGGTACATTCCCAAAGTGATCACTGGTGATGACAAGCCACAAAACCCTGTAATTTATTAAGTGAAAGTCTATGCTGAATTGTTCTGTTTCTCACAGTATTTGTGGTAACTCTGTTCTTTTCTGCAATTTACTTTTCATGTCAGTCTGAGGAATGACTTGCTGCATGGTTGGATGCTGTGATTATAATATTTTATGAGTCATATTTAGCTGTAGCATTTTCATTAGAAAAAAAAGAGTTTATAGATCCTTAGAAACTAAGTTGTCACAATCAAATGAACAGCTCACTTCTAACATCATAGCAGGCCAGGGGCACACAACAAAGATGCTGGAAAATGAATGGCCTGGAGTCAGTATTTTTATTCAGGGCATTATGAGATAAGTAAAGGCATTTCATAATATCTGTGGGGGAAAACTGGACAAAAACATAAGAGGATTTTTGCAAATAGTCAAACAAAATCATCTCTTCAGGTTTCTGTTCTGCTAATTCATTAAAGAAGATGGCCAAGATTCAAGTACAGAAATAATTAAACGGAAAACAGTCTATGACATGATAAAGTGGATAGACCCAGTTAAGTGAATAAAAATGCAAGCCCAGAATGGCAGGAAATATTTTCAAAATAGATATCTGGTAAAGGACTTGTATCCAAAATAGTCTAAGAACCCGTAAAACTCAACAATAGGAAAACAAGCAACTCAGTTATAAAATGGATAAGAGATCTGAATAAACACTTCACAAAAAAGGATAATAAACAAAAGATGGCAAATAAACATTTGAAAAGATGTTCAACTTCATTTGTCTTTAAGGAATTAAAACAATATTGTGACACCAAGGCATTATGAAAGAATGGCTAAAATTTGAAAACTGACAGTACCAACTGCTGGCTGGGATGTGAAGCAACAGGAACTTTCATTTATTGCTAGTGGGAATGCAAAATGGCTCAGCCACTTTGATAGATCGTTTGGCAGTTTATTACAAAGTTAAATATAGCCTTACTATACAATCTAGTGATTGTGGTTATAGGTATTTACTGAATTTATTTTAAAACTTATGTCCACATAAATACCTGCACATGAATATTTACAGCAGCTTTATTCATAAAGCATCAAAAACTGAATGCAAATAAGGTATCCTCCAATAAGTGAATGGATAAACAAACAGCGGTTTATCCCTACAATGAAATGTTACTTGATGACAGAGAGAAATGAGTTATCAAGCCATGAAATAGATGAATCTTAAGTGCATATTGTTAAGTGAAGGAAACCAGTCCAAAAAAAAAAAAAAAAACTACTAACTGAATGATTTCAATTACACGACTTTCTGAAAAAAGCAAAACTATAGAGGCAGTAAAGAGGTCAATGTTTGATTGAGGCTTCAAAGAAAGCTTGAATAGATGAGGCACAGGGAATTTTAATGTTTGTGAAACTCTTCTTTATGATACTATAATGGTGAATACAACAAATTAAGTGCTCATAGAACTTTACAGCACAAAGAGTAGACCTTAATGAGTGTGAATTGGAAAAATCATTTAGGAATTTGAGGGATCCCAAAATAGAATGCAAAATGTGTTAAAGAATCCAAGTATATTAAAAATACATGTAAGAACCTCACTGTATGGGGTAGAAAGATATGGTACTGACATAAGTAACTCTGAAAATAAGTGAAGTCTGTAAAACTGAAGGAAGAAAGTACTGTATATAAGCACTTCAGTTAATAAAGTTGTTTCCTACTGGGGTATGAATAAACAATTCTGAAAGTGCTATATATGTATAGTGGACTTGAACAATTAATAAATGGATGACAGATGGTGCAAGCCAGTTTTCTCTTTATGGAGTGGGAGGTTACAGATAGGGGAGTAGGCTAGACTGATACATGAAGTAAGTGGATTAGAGTTGGAGACATCAGTATGAATGTATGTTTAGCACTCACATAGATACAGATGGTTACATACAGAAATATTTATTGATATGTGTGTATATACATTTTAGGGTCTAGAAGCAATGGAACCCCAGTAGCAATGGGCACACCTAGTGCTCAGACTTTAGTTTCTGATACCATTGTCTAATAAAAGGAAGCAGAGTTCCTTGGAGAAATGGCAGATCCTATGACTAGGGCAAAAAATATACATGATGAGTCTCTAACAGCTTTTATGGCAGAAAATTAAAAAGTACTTAAATAAACAAACAGAATGCAAAACCAACCAATCAACCAAAGAAAAAAAATGCAATGATAAGAGTATATTAAAAGAATATAAGAGCCAATTGAAAGAGCTCCTAGTGGCCAACCTGGACAACTTTGAGCAAGAAAATAAATAAATTAGTATTGAAATGTAACCTAAATATTAAAATAAATATTTATAAGCGCATAATGACATAAATAATAAAGTAAACAAGTAGGCAAGAATAGACAAGTCCCTTCTGCAGAGAATCCCAAATAATTTATGTAAATATGCACCCATAGAGACTTCCTAGGTGGTGCAGTGGTTAAGAATCCACCTGCCAATGCAGGGGACACAGGTTCGAGCCCTGCTCTGGGAAGATCCCACTTGCTGTGGAGCAACTAAGCCTGTGCGCCATAACTATTGAGCCTGTGTGCCGCAACTATTGGGCCCGTGTGCCACAACTATTGGGCCCGTGTGCTGCAACAATTGAAGCCCACGCACCTAGAGCACGTGCTCCGCAACAAAAGA
Source organism: Hippopotamus amphibius kiboko (assembly GCF_030028045.1). NCBI lineage: Eukaryota > Metazoa > Chordata > Mammalia > Artiodactyla > Hippopotamidae > Hippopotamus > Hippopotamus amphibius. Next base: position 170,101,422 of record NC_080189.1, read on the forward strand.
AGCCACTACAATGAGGAGCCTGCGCACCACAATGAAGAGTAGCTCCCGCTCTCAGCAACTAGAGAAAGCTTGTGTGCAGCAACAAAGACCCAACACAGCCAATAAATAAATAAAATTAATAAATAAATAAATTTTAAAAATATGCACCCATGAGGAGGTGGAGCTTAACCCCTGAGACCTTAAGTGTGGGCTGCACATAGTGATTTTCTTCCAAAGAGTATAGCATGGCGAGGAGGGGGAGAAAAAGGTAACTTTCAATGTCTAAATCTGCAAACACTGCCTCAAGACAGCTAATCAAGGTTAACAACAATGGTATACCATGTTGACTATCTGTACCCTTGATATGATGTGATAAGAATGGATTTACCTCTATGATCTTTCTCCACTAAATACATTACACCAGTCTAATTATGAGAAAAACATTAGATAAATCCCAGTTAAGGGGTATTCTAGAAATTATTTGATCAATATTTCTCAAAACTGTCAAGGTCATAAAAACAATGCTGAGAAATTGTCACAACCAAGAGGAGCTTAAGGAGACATGACTGTTAAATGTAACATGGTGTCCTGGGTTGGATCCAGGAACAGAGAAAGGATATTAGAGAAAAACTGCCAAAAAAGTAATAAAGTATTGAGTATAGTTTGTGATAATGTATCAACATTGATTTTTTATGACAAATGCATCATAGTAATATAAGATGTTAATAATGGATGAACCTGGGTGTTACAGTATACAGGAACTCTATACCATCTTCGTTATTTTATGTAAATCTAACATTTAACTAAAAAAAAGTTTGTTAAAAAAATTCTAATTCTAATATTTTATCTGTTGGTGGTTTCTGGTTCTCTACATACACAGTCATGCCCACAGCAAACAACAGTAATTTTATGTGTTGATTTATAATCTTGGTACCTTTTCTTCTTTTTCTTCTCTTATGATCAAGGACCTCCAGTACAATATTAAGTGAAGTAGGGCTTCCCAACCTCACTGGGAATGTTTCCAACATTCCACCATTAAATATGCTGTTACTGTCGATATGTTTATGGTACACTTTCATTTGTTCAAATTTTCTATAAGTGAGAGTTGAAGAAGTTTTGGAGATAGGGACTGATAATCAAAGTTACCATTTTTGACTCCCTACTGTGTAAGGACACTATACCAGACCCTTTACCTAGATCTTTCTGAAACTACACGCTCATAAGGTAAGTAATTTTGTAATTGTTTAACTTACCAGAACAGTAGGTTTCAGAGAGGCTAAGCAATTTGCTTAGTGTCACAAAACTTGTTCAGCAGAGATAAAATTCCATCCAAAGTAGCATATACTTGAAATAAGTGATTTAAGGAAAGTTTAAAAGTGTAGAGACATTTATTTGTCAAAAAAGGCAATTTAAGAGTTTGAAAATGAAGGCATAGAAGGAAACAGAGCTGAGTATGGAAGACGAAGGGGACCTGAGAAAGAGTCTACAGAGAGGAAATAGCTCAAAGGGGGTTATGTTTTAGGTGCAATTTGTGAGTCTGGCCATGATTCCTTGTAATAATGCTGCTCAAATAATTTAGCAAGAATTTTCTTTAAAGGGCCATTCTGGGTTAAGCATGAAATTTAATTAACTCATTAAAATCTAAGATGCGTTCTCTCTAGGCTGCTGGCTACAAACAGAAGCCTGGGTAATGAGGCCACTCCAATATATCTCAGAGCTCTCCCCTTCCGGCTCATACTGGAAAAATCAGGTATTTGAATCTGAAGTGGGAGCTGTGGTGAAATGTATATTTCACATAAGAAAGGTGCCTTAAATGTGAGTTAGCTGTCTGGATGGTTCTGAAACATTTAGTTTCTGTTTGATCTTTAGCCACAGTAGTCAGAAAATAGCTTGGCTAATGCTACTCAGCAAATTCTCTCAAGGGCAAGGATTCACACCATGAGTTTTTCTCAGGTCTGATGACTAAATCTCCCACTTCATTTATTACTTGGGCACTATCTGTTCTCTGGAGGCAGCCGCAGAATAGAAAGGAAACACTTTGTAGAGAAAAGTTGGGTGATGAGTGAGCATCTCTTTCCCTAAAGCTGCATTTTGTCATATCAACTCAGAATAAGGACAGTGATGAAAGAGCTTCTCAGTGTTGTATTGTAAAAGATAAGGGAAGGACACCATGAATAGTCAGAGAGCAGAAGAATGCACTTCAGCTCTCTCCGCTAATACTCATGAAATGGAATGCCAGCCCTGTCTTCCTCTAACTTCACAGGTAAAGAGTGCTTTTTCATTTTGCAAGGGCAATTGCAGATTATGTTGGAAAAGTTAGCCACTAGAGGGTCCCTCTGTTCAAAGTCATGGCATATAATGTTGAAGGATTTGCACACAGAGAAAACAAAGAGAGAGAGAGAGTGAGAGCATTGAAAATAAGAATGAGAATGAAATAGAAATCATAAGGTAGTGGGATTGCTTTAGCTCACTACTATCCTTCTGTATTGCCTACATGCTATTGGTCTTGAACCTTAAATAAAATTGCTCCTTTTTGAAGAAGGAAATGATCTTGCTATAAAATGCAAAGTAGCACATTGATAATTATTGATTCTCACTGGCTACTCTAATATCAGAGCAAAAGATTGTTTAAGGACAGATGCTTTAAGGCCACCTCCATCCTCATGGAAACCCTGATAGCTAAACTGAAAAAAGGGTGCAATATTGTGATTTATAAAAAAAATATGTATTTTGTGTTTCAGATGACTTAAAGATATTTCCCATAAATATTTGGTCTTGGTCCACAGTTTCTGGCTTACAGCTCCCCAATGCATGGAATGTCCTAAGTGATACAAGTCAGAAAGTTGTCTTTTTGTTAGGTTAATGAGGTGACTTTGGGACCCCACCTGAGGATGAGAGGTGGTTGCCAGGAGACCCAGCTATGTGATTAGAAGGTTGCAACTTTCAGTCCCACCCCCCTGATGTCTGGGGAGGAGCAAGGTACTGGAGGTTGAACCAGTTGCCAATGGCCAATGACTTATTCAATCAAGACCGTAAGCAAGGCTCCATAAAAACTCAAAAGGCTCCAGGCTGGTGAACATGGGGAGGTGCTGGGAGAGTGATACACTCAGAGGACATGGAAGCTCCACACTCCTTCCCCATCCCTTGCCCTCTACCTCTCTCCCATCCAGCTGTTCCTGAGTTACATCCTTTTATCATAAACGTGTGATCTAGTAAGTAACATTTTTCTCTGAGTTTTGTGAGCCATTCTAACAAATTAATTAAATCCAAGGAGGGGTTGTAGAAACCTCTGATTTATAGTGGGTTGGTCAGAAGTAGAGGCAGTAACAGAGGAAAATTGCTTTTGACTTGAGGTGTTAAACTTAGAAACGACTAATTCAAAATACCTATGAGTGTGGGCCATTGGATACATTGTACCCAAATAACATCCCTCCTAAATGTCTGGGTGTTTACACCTGTAGCCCAAAGAGGTTTTGTCTTCCTTGGTTTGGCATTAGCAGTGGATGGACAAAGAGAGCAGATCCTAAACATTTCTCACTCTCACTTAGAAACTTGAGGGACCCAGATTGCTGTTAGTAAAAATCTGTCCTAAGACTGAAGTCTTTCTCAGCATTGTATGTCTAAAGCATTTTAGATCCAATTTTAGTTTTGCTGACAGTGGAAATGTATTTTCAGGCTGGCAGGGATAGTGAGTCAGATTGGAATAATTGTCCCTGCGTGGACAAACTGATTAAGTCGGGGAAGATTTCATGCCTGGTGTTTTTGTACTTTTGTTCGTATTGCTTTTTGCCCCCATCGATAATGTTCTGAAGTCTTCTTTTTGCAGTACTTAAATATAATCTATCTCTTTAAGACCATTAGAATCTTAGAACATCTTAAAAGCATTTAGTCCTTCCAGATGACTGATTCTTCTGAGGTACAAGACTCTTTAACCTATGCTTTCCTTTGACCCTTGGCCATGTGCATATCATCTTAACATGCATTCTTCTCATTTTTATTATTATTATGTAAACTACTATTAACTATTATTTATAGAGATGTTTGCCATGCATATAAATAGTGGAGAGCTGAGATTTAAAACCATGTCTGCTTGACTTTTGTACATTAAATCGTTCATCCATTTATTCAGTTATTGAATGCTTAAACATGGAAGACTGCACTTTTCAGAGAGCTTCCCATTGGCTAGGATTGGTCCCTACTCCTGACTCCATTCAATAGTTGTCACACTGAGTTGTATGTATTTGCTCCTCTGGCCCCTTTTCTGCATGGAAGAGCAGGATACTTGAGGGAGAGACTTCTGTCTTGTTCCTCATTATATCTCCTCAATCTAATATAGCACAGGTGATGTTTTAGGCAATTACCTTTCTTTCCTCTCTTCATCCTTCAGGTCAATCATTTATTATATTTCAAATCCACGTTACGTTCTACTCTGTCCCAGGGATTCTAGTTTCTAAGGATACAAAAATGAGTCTGGAATAATTCCTGCCCCACACCCCCAAAGTTATTGGCCTGTGGTGGGTCATTTAGATTTAAACACACAGTAAAATAATCTAAAGAAAAAAAAGAATCTAAATCTAAAAAACATCTAAAAAGATATATATAATCTACTTTATATATATATATATGTGTGTGTGTATAACTGATTAACTTTGCTGTTCACTTAAAACTAACACAACACTGTAAATCAACTGTACTCCAGGAAAAATTAAAACAAAAAACCCAGACAAACAAACAGGACAACATACTGTTTTGAATACAATGATAGAAAAGCCCAGACTGGACTCCCCAGACGTTGAATTTCAAGCCTCTCTTACATATTATAACAAAAATTTTAAAATGCCAAATCAGGAGTTGCGACAGTTTATTTTAAATGCTTCCACATTAAACACCTAAAAATACAATGGAAGACAATTTTGCTACTTGCAAATATTAAAAGAATTTCTAAAATATTGGTAGATTACTAGAGGCTGAGCCTACGTGGGAAAGAACTGTGTATTACGCACGGATGCCTAGACGTAGGGGAGATATGAAACACCCAGGAGGATTCGCTGAGGGACTGTACACAAGGGAATCTGGGTGATTGCTGTTCAAGAATTGTTCTCGGCAGGGGACCACATGGGAGTGTGTGGTTTGGAAAAATGATAATATCTTTCTCATGTCCACCTCTTAGGATTAATGAGAGTGTGTGCTCTCCACAAGGGCTGCTGTGGGGGGTCTGGGCTTGGAGGAAGGAAGGAAGGTCTGGAACATATGAGAGGACAGTCTTGATTGGAATCTTTCACTCTAATGTCTTTACTTATTCTCTCTGGGTCAGTTTCTTATTTTCGATTTAAGACGCTTTTGAGTCCCAGTTGACCTAGATTATGGGGATGAGAGGAAGAGGAAATGAGACCTCAAATCCTTTCTTAAGTGTCCGTGAAGTATTTGACTCTAACTTATTGCCCTTACTTTATTTAACAAAATGTACTGTTCTTACTAAAGTTGATATTATGTATACTTATCTCACAATTTAAAGACAAAAAATATAAAATAAAGTGGATAATAAAGCATTATTCACCGTTTGGTGTGTGGGGCTGTGAGGATGGGGTGTCCTGCCTATTTGAGTTAATGACAAATTTCCAAAGGATGTTTGAGGATCATCCAGAGCCTCAGGTGGTAGAGAGGATTATCAATCATGATTGTACTGAAGGCTCGCAAGGTAGTCTTCTGAACATAATTATATAATGGAGAAAATGTGCCTAACCCCTTCTTAAATGCCATTCTGCTTTCTGAATCTGATGGTGATCTTTATACAATGCAAAATATCTTGGGGATGGGAGTCACTACATTAAAAGTATATTCATGTTTCAAATGTATGGCAGTGTTACTGCACCAAGATATGCAGTCAGAATGAAAGGAAGGAGCCCTGATTTGCACTGCCCTGGATCACTGTAGATTTACAAAAGATTTAGAAACCAGATTCCCCACTGTGAGGTGTTTGCAAAAACCCCTTTCTTATGGAACAGAGACCAAGAATAGCAACAACGAAAACATACAAAGAGTTAAATCCAAGCTACTTCAACCTTGGCACTAAATTGGTTTTATCCATATCTCCCCAGTCTGGCTAGTTTATTTCTTGATCTTTTCTTTTTCCTTTCAAAAAACAACGTGTCAAGCAGAGAATTATTTGACTCCAGTCAGATCTAATTTTTTTTTTTTTCATAGAAAATAATGCCATTAGGAGGCAGGTGAAGCAATGTTTTATTCTATTTTATATTTTTCTGAGTTTCTCTCTTATCAAGAAAACATTCTGAGCTTTTGGGTTAACGGTGGTGAACACAGAAAATAAGCATTGGAAATAACAAGGCTGAAATTAGTTATTTTTAAAGGACATCTTTCCAAATTGGACTTGCTATGAGTTCTATTAGCTGGTATGATGGCTGGCTGAGGGTGGCAAATCAAGAAATATGACAAAAGACTAGGTAGCTGGTCTTGTTTTACATCTTCATTAATGATTGAAAAGGAGCAAACAGCACATTAAATTTGGCTGATATTAACTCAATAGCTTTTGAAAGCCCTAGTGAGGTCAGGGAAAGATTTTTTTAAAAGACTTGTAAAACTTAGAGTTAATGAAAAAAGATTGAAATAAGAGAAAGGAGACTTCCCAGAGCTTGAGAACAGGTAATGCTCAGAACCAGTACTTCATGAAAAGAGTATATTGTTAATGAGAACTGCTGAATAATACCTCAGATTTATAGTGGGAAGAAAAATTAATGGAACTTGCAGTATGACCCAAGGGTGAAAAGATAAAGATAATTAGCATATTGTGTCTAATGTATGAAGTTAAGAATGTGGGCATTTGTACAAAATGAAGATATCACCCACATGTATTCTTCCACAGTTCAATCACCACAAATAAAAGCCAGAGGAATCTTTGTATGTCAGTCATCCATAACACCTAGTTTTAAATTCCCTGTTTATTTCCAAAGCAACAAGAATTATATCCAGGTCCCCCCATGACTTATCAACCAGTGACACAAGTCAACATTCTACCTACTGGGGATGCAGCCATGAATAAAACAGGTGAAATTCTGTCTTTATTGAGCCTATATTCTAGTGGAGGGAGACATAAATAAATGAGTGTGAATATGTCCAGAAAATTTAGAGAAAAAAAAAACTATTAAGAATAAAATTAAATAACAAAATAAATGTATACTTTGGAAAGTGTTGAAAATTCTATGTTATTTATATTTGTATTAAGCCTTATAGACACAAAAGTTAAAATAACAAATTTACTATCTGTTTTTATTATCTATTTGTATAACAAATCATCCCAAAGTTAGTGGTTTAAAACAATAGCGATAATCTATTGTTATCATACTGGACATTCTGGGGATTGGCTAGGCTCAACTGGGTAGTGTTTCCTTTGGTTCTTTTCAGTGTTTGAGTCAAACTGTGGCCGGGGCTGGAGTCATCTCTTAAGCTTCTGTGCTCACCTGTCTGGTACGTGGGCTGGGAATGTTCAGAAGGCTGGGGCTGTAACAGCTGAAACTCCTCAGGCATCTCTCTTCCTATGTGGTCTATCCTTGAGGGTTCTCAACATGGTGGCTTCACAGTAGCTCTGGCTTTTAAAGACACATGACTTTGGAGAGAGAATAAAACCAGGTTGATAACTATATTGCCTTTATGACTTAGTCTAGGATTAATTAGTGTCACTTCTACCACAATCTGGTGGTTGAGAAATTTATAAAGGTCCACCCAGTTTCAAGGTCTGGAAACATAGACACCATCTCTGGTTTGAAGGAGCTCCATGTTGTAAAAATTGCATGTAGGATGAGATATACACTGTTATTATAGTCTTTGGAAAATACTATCTACAATATCAGATAATAATTGATACTCTATTATGTACCAAGGAAGTTGATAAGTTTTCTGGTGGATAAGCTTTAAGAGAATGCAATTTAGTGAGAAGACATATTATCAAGTTACAACGAAATTTAATAAATGTTATGTAAAAGTATAAGATTATTAAGGGACTGGCACAAGACATTGTATGATTTTGTATGATATAATTTCATAGAATATATTCCATAAATTTGAAGGAAAGAAATTATCGTGGACCATTCTGGGAAATTTCACATTGGAGGAGGACTTTGGTCCTCTAGACTGGATTGTCAGCTGAGAAATGAATAAGGCACTCCCCAACTAGAGGAAGAATGAATAAAGGTAAGAGATGAGAATATTCTTCGAAAGCCTGATCTGAGGACAGTGAAAAGACAGAAAAATATCCTCAAGAGACTGATTAACAAAACAAAAACAGACTAGAAAGACCACAAGGACATAAACACCTATAATATGTTCTACATCAGTGGTCCCCAACCTTTCTGGCACCAGGGACCAGTTTCATGGAAGACAATTTTTCCATGGACAGGGGGTGGGGAGAGGATGGTTTTGGGATGATTCAAGTGCATTACATTTGTTGTGCACTTTATTTCTATTGTTATTGCATTGTAATATATAATGAAATAATTATACAATTCACCATAATGCAGAATCAGTGGGAGCGCTGAGCTTGTTGGGCAAGCCAATGATTTATTATGGTCTCTGCACAGTCAAACCTCTCTGCTAATGATAATCTGTATTTGCAACCCCTCCCCAGCGCTAGCATCACCACCTCAGCTACACCTCAGATCATCAGGCATTAGATTCTCATAAGGAGCTTGCAACCTAGATCCCTCCATGTGCAGTTCACAGTAGGGTTCCTGCTCCTATGAGAATCTAATACCACCACTGATCTGACAGTAAGTGGAGCTCAGGCAGTAATGTGAGCGAAGGGGAGCAGCTGTAAATACAAATGAAGCTTCTCCCACTCGCCTGCCGCTCACCTCCTGCTGTGCAACCTGGTTTCTAACAGGTTATGGACTGATACCAGTCCGTGGCCCGGGGGGTCGGGGAACCCCCCTTTTACACTGTACTAGAGCATCAAGGGACAAGAAAATGGAAAATTAAAATCTTGGCCCTCCTTGTGTTGTCAACTGAAATTTGTTAAGGAAATTGGCAACAAATGGTAGTAGGATATTTGTATGTTAAAAATTTGACTCTGTGACTAGGTAAAAGGAAGATTCTGTTATTAGAAATCAGTTCCATGATAGTTTGCAAAAAAAGTGGAATGAAATATAAAACATAGGTGTGCCCTGCTGGAGAGCCAAGTGATAACTCTGTTGGTTTTTATGACCTTGTTTCAGAAGTCCCTTAGTGTGACTTTTGTCACATTCACAAATATCTGTCTAGGTTCTAGGGATGAGGCTTTTCATAAGCCTTCTTCATTTCATATGAGAAAGAAAAGGCAAAATGAACTCAGTTGTTGCTGAATCTAGAGTGTTTATCTACCAGACAGGGAGACCCTTGAAAGTAGAGCCCATGTTCAAGTCATCTTTGTGCTCAGTAGTTGGCACTGTGCTGGGCATAATTGTGCATTTACCAAGTGAAACAGAGCAGAAGTCCTGCTTGGATAATAGTTGGCTTACGGTTTCTTTAATCAGTCCTAAGATCCCCATAACCATCTTCTCACTGCAGCTGGCGGGTTTAGCCACATATGGACAACTCCATTCATCAGATTCTCCACCCAAGCCACAATTATGTGTGCCACCCTCTAGTATCTGTTGGTTTGTTAGTTTCACTATATATATACATATATATATATATATGAAATGCAAATATATACTATATAGATATATTTTTCATTACTTACCATTTTGCATGTATAGAAAGGAGCTAGAACTTTTTGTGACATTTTGGAAAAAAAAATAAAGAACTGCTTTTAGATTGAGACCCATGTGAAAAAGACTCTCCTAACTTAAACTCATGGCATCTTGATTCTGTCTTCATAAAGCAGTTGAAAGTCCAGTCTCTAATTGGACATTATTTCATATTTATATCCCATTCTTAGGTGCTTTGCTCAAAGTGGCCTGTGTCCAATAGTTCTCAACAGTAATTCCATCAGTTTTGCAGACTTTGCACAATTGCCCCAAATATTAACAATCTTTCAGAATGGGGCAAGAAAAATGTAAACAAAATAGTGCAGATCATTCTTAAAAGCCTTCCCCACACCTGGCGTCTCCTCACCTCAGAACCACCACTGATGCAGCATTACTTCCTCATTTCATTTTTGAATTTTGAATCAATAGCAGTGATTCAGTTCATAATGCCACTATTTATCTTGTGGTGGCCTTGTCTTTCTTCCTTACAAGTTTTATCAGGCAACACTGTGTTATAGACTAACACACCTTCTAGTGTTTTCTCTGAGAGGAATGAAGACTGGCTACAAAAAAACCAAATGTAACAGGCTGAAAAATCAATACCATTTCTCCTCCTCTCTTCCTCTATACAGAGCATTGGAATAATTTCTACCACAAATACTAGCCTTCTGAAACCTAAAGCAATCAATAAGGCTCACTTAAACGCCACTGCTTCCAGGAAGCCTCTACTAAAATGATCTAATAAGCTCTTGGATATTCATAGTGATTTGTTTACACTTTTGATTTTTTAATTATTCATCCAACAAATATTTATTGAGCACCTAATATATGAAGACACAATGCTAACCAATGGGTGTATAAAATCAGTGGGCAAAGAAAACAGACATGGACTTTGCTTTACAAATTGGATTAGTGATTTGAGAGAAACAAGCAGGGACCCTGTGGTAACAAACATGTATTTCTAGACGTTTGTATGTGTGTGTGGTGATGAGGGTGGTTCACAAAAAATACTCTTTTAAAAGCTTCTTAAAAGAGGTGACATTTTAGCTGATACTTAAAGATCTTAGTCATGTAAAAAACACGATTAGGGTTAGGGATGGGAGAACGGAGCTAGACAAGCTTGCAGGAAGAGTATCCTGCAAGCTCAAACTCTAGGAAATGAAGAGCTCAGTATGTTCAAGAGACTGAAGGCCAGAATGTTTGGAGAAGCAGCAAACATGGTGAGACTGCATTAGGGACCAGAAATGGCAAAGAGTTTAATTTTAACTCAAAAATGCTATAGAAAGACATTGCAAATTTTTAAATAAGAGATTTCATGTCATTTCATAATGAATATACTTTCTCTCTTGAAGCTTGCATGATTCTTGCTAGATTTTTGCCTTATTTCTTTTTTTTAAATTAATTAATTTTTATTGGTTTCATTGGGTTGTTGTTGCTGTGCACGGGCTTTCTCTAGTTGCAGAGAGTGGGGCTACTCTTTGTTGAGGTGCATGGGCTTCTCATTGAGGTGGCTTCTCTTGCTGCAGAGCATGGGCTCTAGGCACATGGGCTTCAGTAGTTGTGGCACGTGGGCTCAATAGTTGTGGCTCACGGGCTCTAGAGCGCAGACTCAGTAGTTGTGGCACATGGGCTTAGTTGCTCTGTGGCATGAGCCATCTTCCCGGAAGAGGGCTCTAACCTGTGTCCCCTGCCTTGGCAGGTGGATTCTTAACCACTGCACCACCAGGGAAGTCCTGCCTTATTTCTTTTTCTAAGTGATAAGCTACTTTTGTGCTAGGGCTTGGTCATTGCCTACCAGTGTCTTTTTCTATCCTATAGAAAGTAGACATTCATGAAATAGTTGGTCAACTGAATTCAAAAAGCTAAATTAACTACTTATTTTTCTCAGATCTATCCACTGTTTGATTATATATTTGTTATCTTGTGCTATAAAACAAACTTAGAGGCTAAGTCAACGATAATCATTTACTATCTCCTCCAGTTTCTGTGGGTCAGCTTGTTTGAGAAGTTCTGTCATGAAGTCTCTCATTAGGATGCAGTGGACTGGAGCTGCAGTCCTCTGAAGGCTTGCTTGGGGCCGAAGCATCCCTTTACATGATGGCTTACTCTTGTGGCTGAAAAGTTGCCCGTACAAAAGGCACAGTTTTCTCCATATGAGCCTCTCAGAGATGCTTTAGTCTTCTCCAGTCACTGGCTGGCTTTCCTGAATGAGCAATCCTAGAGGCCAAGGTGGAAATGTCAATAATTTTTAGGACTTAGTCCTGATTCTGTGAGGAATAAATAATCATGAGAACATGAATGTGAGGAAACAAGGCTTCCTGGCATCTGGAAGCCATCTTGAAGGTTGGGTATCATAAATTTTAAGCACTTAGTACAAAACTTGTTTACCATAAGTTGCTTAGGACTCTTCATACCTTGCTCTCTCTTTGCTTAGTTGGCTACACCCCAGCAGGGATACAGGTAAAACTAACTTCTCTGTTTCAAAGATGATCTAGAGATTCTAATCCAGATGCCCTATTCTCTGCAGAAGTCTACCTCTGGCTGCTGAATACAATTTGGTCTCCCTTCTACTCTCAATTCCATTTCTTTTTTGCCACCATGGGAACTTCTCAGGAGTACTGGTGGCTTTTAAAGCATATTTACAAGATTACATGAGACAGCATGTCTTTAATTTGCTACTTAGCTGAAGAATAATATGTTTCTCTATTTGGAAAATGACTTCAAGGTACCAGAACAGGGATAGGAAATTAAGATTTTTAGGATCAATTTCCTAACTGACTTACGAGCTGCTGTGTACCCTTAAGCAAAGCACCTAATGTGCTCGTCTGTAAAACAGGGATATGAAGAGGAAATTCCTACATCAAGGGAATGCATCACAGTTACAAAGTTAATGTAATAGGCTTTCAAAAATTTCACAAGAAAAGTACTATGGAAAGCAAATTATTATGATGTAAAGCTCTTTGGAATACAAGATGCCATGCACTGGCAAAATACTAAATCACTCTACTTTATCTACTTTATGATATGGCTTTTTAATTTCAAAAAATACATCATTTTCTTGAATTGTGACAGGACAAAGGGCAACCTCAGATCACATTTTGTAAGTGATACACTGTTTTGGTAGCTATCTTTCATATAACCTTACAAGGGCTCTATCATTCTCATTTGAAACTCATCCCTATGATCAAATAACACCATTCAAAGATGATAATTGCCTTTTACTCCTATGCTAACAATAAAACGTATATCACATAATACCCACGTTTTCATTTTATTGCTTAAAGTGTAATTTTAATAATTATGGAGGTCTGGGGGAAGATAAAGGAAGGGGAAAGCTAAACTGTGAGCTCATAGCATGATTAGTATGTATAAAAATGTGTATATTGTATATATATATAATCTGTTGCATGTATGTGCATATAATATAATATATATTGTTTGTTTTGCATTTGGTATCTGGCATATAATATTCAGGTTCTTGTAAATTGTTTTGGGGTTATCTTGTCTTAGTAAAGGAGAGAGGAAAAAGTAAATGTTTAATATTATAGAACTTGTACACACAAGTCAATCGTAGGAATTTTCCGCAGTATTTAAGTGACATGCACATGTGATCAAAGTCCACTGTTGGCAAAATTTAGAATCATTGGATTTTTATTTTAGAGTTCTCTCCTTTCCCCAATACAGTTTCCTATTTCTAATCGGTTACACTGACAGTCTCTACCTTTAGGCATCCATTAGTCTCGTGCTGTTTCTCTATCAAAATTTCTTTTTGAGAATGGAGCTGAAAGTTCTTCTCATGAAAGCAAAAGTGACAAAAAGCCTTTTAAAATATGACCTCCGCCTAAGGAATTTGCAATTTAAACAAGGATGAAGTTCCTGTGGTAGAAGTCGACAAATGACCCTAAAGTGTTTCTTAGTGACCAGGAAGCTTCTTCATCCATAACAAGCATGATTAGTTCTGCCCACAACAAATCCAAGACCAGTTTGGAATGCTGGGAAGAGAGGAAAGAGTGAGAAATGGTGACGAGGAGGCAAATCAGATTTAAAAAAGGGCAGGAGTCAGAGCTATGGCATCTCAAACAAATCTTCTCATCTTCCATGTATTCTCGTCACCTCTAACATTTAGGCATTATTTTTCTTTTTTTTTTCACCAAGAAGGAAAAAACTCCGCTAAGAGGAAAAAAATGTGACTTTCATTTATCAGTTATTTTTGGGTACACAACAAATCATTCCAAGATCTAGTATTTAAAAAAAATAAACATCTATGTTGTTTTTCATGGTTTTGCAGACTGGTCTGGATCAAGTTAGTTGCAGTAGGATGATTTTGGACCACATCATGAATGCATCTGGTGGCTGGTAGTGGTTGGCCTAGGGTACCACAATTACCTGTCTGATGGCCGGCTTGATGTTACAGAGGGCAAGTTCACATTGATATCATCATCCAGCATGCTAGACCAGGTTCACTTTTTTTTTTTAATAAATTTATTTATTATTTATTTATTTATTTTTTTATTGGCTGTGTTGGGTCTTCATTGCTGGGCACAGGCTTTCTCTAGTTGTAGTGAGCGGGGGCTACTCTTCATTGTTGTGCACGGGCTTCTCATTGTGGTGGCTTCTCTTGTTGTGGAGCATGGGCTCTAGGCCCGCGGGCTTCACTAGTTGTGGCACATACACTCAATACTTGTGGCTCGCAGGCTCTAGAGTGCAGGCTTAGTAGTCGTGGTACTTGGGCTTAGTTGCTCCACGGCATATGGGTTCCTCCTGGCCCAGGGCTCGAACCCATGTCCCCTGCATTGGGAGGCAGATTCCTAACCACTGTGTCACCAGGAAAGCCGCAGGTTCACTTTTGTGAAGGTGGAAGACCTCTCAACAGCAAGACCAGGCAAGCCCAAAATGCGCAAGACTTCGCTTATGTCACATTTGCACATACCCCACAGTACCAAGTAAGACAATGGCTAGGCCTAGGGTTAAGAGGTTGAGAAATTGACTACTTTTTGATGGGAGGAGTCTCAAAGAATTGGTGGCCAGTTTTTTTTTTTCTCCACTCTGCTACAGACTGTAAATTCTATCATTACAACCTAGTCTTTCCTTTCCTCTTAGTCCCCCAACATTAAACATATATTTCTTCACTGTTTCCCAGTGGATACCCAGTACTAAAGTACTCTCCTTTGGTCCTCTAAAATAAAAATATTTTCTTGAGAAAGGATATAAAAATTTTGTTTACACTGAGGCGAGTAATCATCTTCTTCCTAAGTGATCTATCATTTTCACATGGAGAAAGTGTATTGAGCCTAATGTCATCACAATATGAATAGAATCATAGATTTCTACAGACTGATCTGGAGAGAGAGATTTTAGCGTAAAGCTAGGACTTCCTTTTGATTTTGAAATACTATCATATATGTTCAAAGTGGTAACAAGTAGTGTTTTAAAAGAGTCACTGCAGGTTCATGCCTGTCCTTTAAAAGCAGTACTGGCAAGGAAAGATACCATCTACTGGAAATCCAACTACCATAAAATCAATTTGTCATTCTCCCATGTCTTTTTGCCTTATCTATGTGCATTCTTCCTAATATGCAACTACACATCTGCAGTCTTGAATATGTCCAACCATCAGGACATTCATTTATCCATCCATTCAACAATATTTATGTAGCATGTTCCATGTAACTGTTACTATTCTAAGTGTTGGAGATACATCAGGGAAGGCAGTGGACAACATCACTGCCATCTATCTATCCACCCACCTTCTAGTGGGTGAAGCTTTTTCCTTTTGCCCTTCTAGATTAACTCCTTATCCTTTCTCACCTTGCTCTGTTGTCCAGACTGTATCAATGTGATCATTTGCCCTTTGGCTTTCAGAGGAATTGGAGCAGTGAGAGACATCAGCAGGACTCATTTTTTGCTAGATTGCCACAGGTTGGCTTCACCTTTCGACCAAAGGTTTAGAGGCAACATTTATTGTTAGAGAGAAGGTGGGCACAGTTATCATGATATGCCGCTGGGTAAAGTGGTAATCAGAGGTTTTGGACCCGCAAGGCTCTGTCGTGATAGCTAACTGATCATAGAATCCTGAAGAATCAAATAGATGGGTAGCCTCTTAAGATGCTGCTTAACATGTATAAAGCAGACATTCTCTAAATCTGATAGAAGGAAACCAAACTTGAGCCACTGTCATAGAGATCATGGTCCTTACCAAAGGACATAAGCCAGTTAATAGTTTTAGATTGCTTGAGGTAAAACTCTGGTCCCTTTGAAGAAGACCCCATATGTGGCCACAGATATACACTATGCATCTTCCCCTGACTTCCTTAGTGATCAGTGGCCATTTCCAGAGTGACAGTGACTTTAGAAAGGTAAATGCTTAGACTTTTTTGTTGATATTACACAGGGACTTTGAAGTTTTATAATAATCACTGCACCTAAAATACCATTCTGGCCTACTGGCTTCAGAGGCTTATGAAGATTAGGTGATAATTGGAGTCTTAGGTAAATCTCATAATCTCTTCAGTGGAAACTGAGGGTCCATCCATTTTTTCCTTTGTTTTGTTTTTCAGATCCAGACCGTATGGTAAAAATAAATATACTAAGCACTGGAAGGAATCTCCACAATGATTCCCTAAACTATGTTCTTTTATAGTAAGAAAAGGCATGTGGAAATCTCTAAGAATTGCCCCTCAGAAGACAGTAAACCCACAGAGGATCCTTAGGAGAAGAGCAAATCATTACTTGTATAAATGTCTTGATAGATGTAAAAGCCTTGATTACCATCTCATCACTATTTAACTTGCACGTTGTGGTCAGTAAAGAAGCAGGATTGTTCATGAAAAATGACTTAGATTATTATAGACATAACCAGGTCATGCTAAAATTCAGTTATAAATCTAAATGTGGTGCCTTTACTGGAGCAAAGAAACAGAAACTTTAGAATCTGGTATACACAATTATGGCCTAGAAAATCCTTTTCTCTACATTCCTGTTAAAGATAATTAGAAATAATCTTCAACTGGCAGGGACTGCAGTATACCTCTACTCTCCTGCCTCTGGGTTATGGCAGCTCTCCTGCTATCTCATTTTATAATCTAAAATGGAATTTGGTTATTTTTTTTCTTGTTTCCCCCAGTTTTTGTGAAGTATAATTGATAAATAAAAATTGTATGTATTTAAAGTGTACTACCTGATGTTTTGATATATGTAACCATTGGGATATGATTACAACAATCAAGATAATTAACATATTTATCATCTTTTTATTTACCATTTATTTGTGTGAGTGGTGAAAATACTTAAAATATACTCTGTTAACCAATTGCAAGTGTATAATATATTATTACTAACTATGGTCACTATGCTGTACATTAAGTCTCCAGAACTTATTCATCTTATAACTGGAAGATTGCTTGACCCTTTGACCAACATCTCCCCATTTCCCCTACCTTGTATGTCTGGTAACCACTCTTCTAACCTGTTTTTATGAATTCAACTTTTTTTTTTTAAAGGTGTCCATTGAATGAGGTCAAGAGAGGGCCTTGGGGATGGTGGGGGTGGGGGTGGGGGGCATGTTAGGATGTCTATAGAGTGGATCAGACATCTCTGTGTACCATTTCAGGGGTACAGAGGTCACTTTTCTTCTTTCTGTTTTTTGGCTGTGTTGGGTCTTCTTTGCTGTGTGCAGGCTTTCTCTAGTTGTGGTGAGTGGGGGCTTTTCTTTGTTGCGATGTGCGGGCTTCTCAGTGCAGTGGCTTCTCTTGTTGTGGAGCATGGGCTCTAGGTGCATTCAGGCTTCAATAGTTGCAGCATTTAGGCTCAGTAGTTGTGGCTCACAGGCTCTAGAACACAGGCTCAGTAGTTGTGGCATACGGGCTTAGTTGCTCCGTGACATGTGGGATCTTCCCGGCCTGGGGATGGAACCCATGTCCCCTGCATTGGCAGGTGGATTCTTAACCACTATGCCTCCAGGGAATTCCAAATTCAACTTTTTTAGATTCCACATATAAGTGGAATCATACAGTATTTGTCATCCTGTGTCTGGTTTATTTCACTTAGCATAATGTCCTTTGGGTTAATCCATGTCACAGATGGCAGGATTTCCTTCTTTGAAAAGGCTGAATAAGTGTTGCATTGTATGTAGATACCACATTTTCCATATATCCATTGACAGACACTTAGGTTGCTTCCGTATCTTGGCTATTGTGAATAATGCTTCAGTGAACATGGGAGTGCAGATATCTCTTTGAGATAGTAATTTTATTTCCTTTAGATACATGCCAGAAGTGATATTGCTGGCATATGGCAGTTCTATTTTTCATTTTTTGAGGCATCTCCATACTCTTTTTCACAATGGCTGTGACAATTTACATTTCCACCAATAGTGTATAAAGAGGAACTTGGTAATCTTGGTAGCACAGAGACATGGTCCATTATACTAATGATATGAAGTTAATTGGACTGAATGGGCAGGAGGGATGAAGTTCTCTAGAAAACATAGTAAGTTTCATGAGTGTCAGAGGGTGACCAGTAATACCTGAGCAATTTCAGAGACTTGTTGCATTGGTGAAGTTTCTAGGAATCTAGTAGTCCAGTGCTTTCAGTATATTACCTCTAAACTAAGAAACAAGTGTTGCATCTACACTTTCCACCGCAAAGAAACACATTTGTGTTTCTCAGACCCGTATACTGTATAACCTCAAGGCTGCCAGTAATATGTGGGGTTCAGAGCAAAAAAATGGCTTTGAAGAAGGTACATACTGTGACCCAAGTTTCCCTTGGGACTTATAACTCAGTAGAATGCATGGTAAGGGAAATGTTTGTGACAGATAGAGATACTGTACTGAGCCTCTGGGAAACCCTCATGAGAATCAACACACTAAAGGCCTACACTTTTGAATAAGGGCAATGCTTTTCACTGCCAACAAATATTCCCCATTGTAATAGAGATATTTGACTTGCTCTTGGGTCTGGGTAGAAATTAACACCTTACCATAGGACAGCTAGAGGCTGAGTGACCTTAACTGATTGTGCTACCAACCATCGAACTTGCAAAGAATGGAAATGCTAAGGAAGCGCAAGACTAGGGAGAACTTGAAGGCTAATGCAAACACCATGAGCAGGTGACTCAGGCTCTCATGGTACCTGTTCTTATTGCTTCACTGCTTTCCTGTATTGCATACTTATGGATTCATCAGGAGTTCCTGGTTATAACTAGTGGAGGAGGAAGATATCCCACTTGCTATATGAATGAATTGTCATGATAAGCTAGAACTAGCTAAAAGTGGATGTAACCCTACTTAAGGGTAACTCTATAATACAGTAGTGCAGGAAAATGCTCCCAGTGCATAGATCTTTGAGAGGAATATCTGGTTTTCACTTCATGTGGAAGAAGACTTGGCCTGAGGTATGGATCTATACCACTTTATAGGCTGTGACTTGCCATAGGATTAGCAGCTTAGAGCAAGATTGGAACATTAGTGGCAAGGAGATCCGGGAAGAGGTAGGTGAAAAAATCTCTCAGGATGTATAGAGATTTTAGAGGTATTCAAGTCCCATGTAAATGTCCATTAGTTTTTATACACTGTAGGGGAGGCTCAAATTATTAGGTGGAATACATGACTCACTATGTGAATGCCAGTGAGCTTCTTTTCCCAGATAACCTAGTGCTTAATCAATCAACAAAAAGGGTGAATGACTGAAAAAAAAAAGATGATACATGGGCTTAAAACCCTATATATGGGATGTCCCACACCAAAGTAAATCTGAGTATCAACACAGCTGAGAGCCAGTCTACCCAGACCAGAGAAATATGTTACATTGCAGCATTATACCATACTGTGGGGAATCCAGCAAACTTGCTGATGACAAGATGGGCCATTACAGTAGCCTTCTTCCATCATGGAGAGGGGAGGATATTTTCCTCTTGGGAATATAAAGTTCCTGGATTTTCAAAATGTCTTATCTATCACTATAGTAGCCAAGATACCAATGTTTCTGTCCAGGGCATGTTCTAGAAAAGGAGGAATGGCATAGGCGCATGAAATGCACATGCTCCTCTTTCCCCCATTTGCCCCATAACACTGTTGATTGGCCTGATGAAGGCTAAGTTATGACCCTAGCATTGTGACCTTTGGCTTACTGACTGTGAAGATCCTGGGGCTCTAATAATAAATGTCTTTATCAGGCAATGTAATCTTATTTCTCAGTCCTCGTAAATCAGAAGCTAGGACTGACTTTTGGGCTATTTGTGCCACTGAACCAACAGTCAGGGATGGGAAGCTATATTGGCCAAGATAATGATTCTAATTACAAGGGAAACATTCGTTTTCTAATTCAAAATGAGGGCAAGGAAAACCATATATTAACATAGGAGACACTCTGGAAAACTCTCAGTGCTCCTTTGTCCTATAGTCCTAATTAGTTAAAACCTTTGGAAATCCAGTAAATAAATGGATGCTAAAGCCTCAGATTTTACAGGAATGAGGGTTTGGATCACCTCATTAAAAGAAAACACTCTTTTCCAGCTGTAGTGCCACCAGTTATTTGAGTCTTCTACATTCTGACTGGCTTTTAACCTAGTTTGTTGTCCATTACTGAGAGAAATGTGTTAAATTCCCCAACTATGATTATGGATTTGTCTATTTCTCTCTTTAATTGGGTCTAATTTTTGTTTCATGTATTTTGAATTTCTGTTATGAGATGAATATGTGTTTTTAACTGTTATGTGTTACTGACACGTTTAGCCTTCTATCTTTTAAAGTGTCCCTGTTTTGTTTGTGGTAACACTCCTTGTGCTGATATATATTTTGTCTGATATTAACATATTAACATCATAGTCATTTTAACTTTATTATAGTTACTTTTCCCATGGCATACTGTTTTCATTTGTTTTACTTTAAAATCATATTTCTTGGATTTAAATGTATCTATCACAGAATATAGTTGATTCTTTTTAAAAAATCAGTCTGATGGTCTCTGCCTTAAATGAATGTTTATTCCATTTATATGTAACATATTTTATATAGTTTTATTTATGGTTACCATTTCAAATTCTTCTGTTCTTCCTTTCCTGCATTCTTTTTTAGTAATCAAGTATATTTAGGATTCCATTTTAATTCTCTTTTAGTAAGTGGTGGTTGCTCTAGAAATTATGCTACTTTAAATCATTAAATCTACTTAGAAGCAATAATGAATTGCCTCAGGCAAATAGAGGAAATTTGCAGCAATTTGTTTCTATTTTCTCTCCCCACACCCTTCTTTAGTACCATTGTCATGCATTTACATCTATATATAGATTATAAGCTCAACAATTCAGGGTTACAATTGTTGCTTTATACATCCATATGTCTATTTAATTAATTGAGATAAAAAGAAAAATACATATACACACAAATATACATTCTTATTTAGCCTTTTATATACCAATTTCATCTTCATTGTTTCCTAGAGATCTAAATTGCCCTAAGTGACATTTATTTTGAGCCTGAAAAAACTCTCATTTCTGGCTTGCTGGAAATGTCATTATTTTGTCTATATTTTTAGTGGATCGTTTTGCTTGATAGAATTTTTAGATACAGGTTTTTCTTTTTCTTTCTTTTTTTTTTTCATCATTTTGAATATGTTGTTCCAATTTCTTCTGGTCTCCTTGATTTCTGATGATAAATCAACCATTTATTATAATTATTGTTCCTTTATATGCAAAGTGATGTTTGTGTCTGGCTGCTTTCAGGATTGTCTTTTTATCTTTGGCTTTCAGCAATTTGAATATGATGTGCCTAGGAGTAGTATTTATCTTTGTGTTTATCTTGCTCGAAGTTTTCTGAGACTCCTGGATCTGGAAGTATTAAATTAGTTTTCTGCCAAATTTGGCAGTTTTAGTCATTACATTTTTTTTCCCTGCCCTTTTCAATCCTCTCTTTCTGGAACTCAAATTACATGTTTATTAGGCCTTTTGAAATCCACAACTTTGTCCACAAGTTGAATTGCAAGGCTTCAAGTCTCTGAGCCTCTCTGATCATCTTTTCTTTTTATTTTACCATTTTTTCCCTCTATTCTTTGAATTGGGTACTTTTTTATTTATCTCTCTTAAAGTTTTCTAATTCTTTTTTCTGTTATCTCCAATCTGCTCTTGAGATCATCTAGTGAACTTTTATTGTCAATTATTTTACTTTCTGGCAAGCTAATTCCCACTTTTGATATCTCACAATTCCCTGTTGAGATTTCCTATTTGTTAATACTTTAATACCATATTTTCCTTTAATTGTTTCATCATATCTAAAATAACTGCTATGAAGCTGTTGCCTGCTAAAGTTAACATCTGGTTCTCTTTAGATTCAGATTATTTTAACTGGTCTAATTCCTGACTAACAGTATTCTTTTCTGGGCTTTTTTTTTTATATATATAATTTTTGTTTGAAAAGTGGATATTGTTGATAATATATTGTAGCATCACAGAATTTTGTTGTGTTCTGAAAATTATTGTTTTTTGTTCTACTAGGGAATTAATTTGCTCCAGTTCATAAAAAACAAAAACAAAAACAAAAAACAACACTTTGTTTCCTTCACAATATACAGCAGCTCACATTTCTGTTCTGTATTTTTGTCTTCCGGTTCTTATCTTTCTATTCTGATCCCTGGGTTCTTGTCTATATTTACATAATTTGATGGTCCACCAAAGATTTGGGCAGAGATTATTCTCAGATGTAAGGATTTAAAGTCTATAGTTTTCTTTTTCCAGGAATTTTCCCCTCATTTCCAGCTGTTCTGTTAGCCTTGGGCTCTAGTCTCTAATGCCTCAGGCCAGTAAGCTCAAGCTTTATCCTAATTAAGCTGCAGACAACTATAAATTCTCTCAGTTAAAAAAGCCACAAATTCACAGAATTTGCCTAAGTGTGGCTCAAGCTTTCAGGAGCAGATTAATCTTTCATCACTGTTTTTGTCCATAACCCTGGGGACCCTTGTGCATGGGTATTTCCTTTGTTGGTTATTGATTTAAGCAGAGTTTTCTTGGTTTCATAACAGTTATCCATGGGAGAGTTTGCATGACCGTATCAATCCATCACTTTTGTCAGGGTTTCTTCCTTCCCTTGTGAATTTGCCTCAATTTCCCCATGATCATCCCACTAAGGATGTAATATCAAGCACAGTGGAAGTTTCTAGGACACTGTTACAGCACTATAGTATTTATTCTAATTGCTCATTCCTCTGTCATACCAATTGCTAAATCTTAATGTCACTCCTGGTCATATAAATGCCATGAAATATCCAGGAAATAAGAAGAGCCAGAAAAATTAAATATCACTCCTATTATTCTAAATGTTATTGTTAAAGTTATCATTTTAAAACACATCTGATCAAATTACTTCTCTATATGAAATTTGTCTTTAGCTTCATACTTTCTGCAAGGTAAAGTCGAAGCTCTCTATCATGTCATGTAAAGTATATATTGTACTTATTCCATGTCTATGACAGTGGGCTAGATTCAATGCACTGTGTATTACATGAACTTCAGTAAATTCCTGACCAGAGTTGTCTACAGGATTTGGATGGTGCTACTTACTTGGTGAATTAATGCTGTATTGGTTATATAAACTTTTAAAGGAATTTTTCTTGTCTCTGTAACTAGATTGGAACATCTAGAATGTGATGGTTGTGTGTCAACTTGACTGAGCCACAGGCTAGCAAGATATTTGGTCAAAACACTGTTATGGGTGTGGCTGTGAGGGTGTTTGTGGATGGAATTAACATGTCAATCAGTAGACTGATTAAAGTGGATTACTCTTCCTAATGTGGTGGGCCCCACCCAATCAATTGAAGGTCTGAATAGAACAAAAAGGCTGAATGAAGCTCCCAACTGAGAGAGAACTCCTTCTGCCCTACTGCCATCAAACTGGGACACTGCCTTCTTTTCTGCCTTCAGACTCAAACTAAACATTGGCTTTTCCTAAGTTTCAAGCCTGATGGTTTGGGGACCAAAACTACATCAATGGCTCTCCTGATTCTCAGGCCTTCAGAGTCATACTGGGCCTATACCACTGGTTCTAACCTTCAACTTGACTCACTCTGCAGATTTTTGAACTTGTCCATATCCATAATTGCATGAGCCAATTCCTTGTAAGAAATCTGTTTATATATCTCTATCTGTATCTCTATCATCTCTATCTATCTATCTATCTATCTATCTAACTATCTATCTATCTATCTAGTCTCTAATAGGTTCTATTTCTCTGGAGAACTCTGATACATAGAGTAATGAATACATATTAAGAAAGTATTCACTCATTGAAAGAATAAACTATAACAAGAAAAACAGAGTCACTAGTTCAGAGTCACTATGTAATTGCAAATACCTAGTTTGAGTAATTCAATTACCAATCTGTCATTGCTCTAATCCTTATTTTTTGAGCCCCATTACTGAATTAATATTACTGAGGTCTTGGCACATTAATGATAATAATAAAAATAGTTAATAAAAATTTTAAGAAAGCACCAATAGTATCAGAGTTTATTCTAAAAGATTTATCTAATAATTCATTTAGTCCTCACAGCAGTTATTAGGTAAATACTAATGTTACCCTGGAAAAAAAAGCAGATAGAATCTGTTAGGCATCTCCTCTATGCCAGCCCTTACACTAGACGTTTTATATAAATTATCACATTAAAATTTTCCTATAAACCTACAAGTTATAGATGCAGCACTAACATTCAGTGATTTTAATTACCTGCTCAGTTTCAAGCAATATAAGAGATATCAATTTGAAATCCATGTTTAGGTAACTTCAAGGATCTTTCCCCTGCATTATTCTTAAGGAAACATGCTCTTTTCACCTAAATAAGCACTATAGAACTTAGTTGTTTGGGGCTTCCCTGGTGGTGCAGTGGTTAAGAATCCGCCTGCCAACGCAGGGGTCACAGGTTCGATCCCTGCTCCATGAGGATCCATGATGCCACGGAGCAACTAAGCCCATGTGCCACAACTACTGAGCCTGTTCTCTAGAGCCCACAAGCCACAACTATTGAGCCCACATGCCACAACTATTGAAGCCTGTGCACCTAGAGCCTATGCTCTGCAACAAGAGAAGCCATCACAATGAGAAGCCTGCGCACCACAATGAAGAGTAGCCTCCACTCCCTGCAGCTAGAGAAAGCCCGTGTGCAGCAATGAAGACCCAATGCAGCCAATAAATAAATAAGTAAATAAATTTGTTTAAAAAAAAAAAAGAACTTAGTTGTTTGGGAGCATGATAACTTTTCCAGAACTTTTTCAGGGTCAGCTTGGAGAGAACATTGTAAGCTTGTACAAGGGTCTACACAGTAAAAGTACTGAGTGTTCATCAGAAAAGCTTGGTAAATAGCAAAGAATGGGAACATGTAGATCTTCACAAGCAATAGTCTTAGAAAATTCACAAGAAAATGGAGTTTGAGCTACAACCAAAGTGAACCCAAAGCAAGTGTAAAAACAGAATATACTCAAACCTGAATATTTGCCATTTAATGAGCTTCTGCCATGGCTTTTCTCTCTCTTGAGTACACTGTGAGTTTATTTGCTTCTGAACCATTACAGAAAGCCTCTCTTGGCTCTAAATTGACTCACTATCCTTAATAACATAGTGGCACGTTTATTAGATTATATTTAATCAATGTACAATTCCATCCAGTGTGTACTTTTTCCAATTCTCCAATTAATCCGATGATGTGTTTTTCTATCTAATCATGTTTCCAAATATTAGTAAAGACAGAATTGTCTGCATGCCTAGGAAAAAAACAGACCTTCATACTGTTATAAGTCCTTTTTTAAAGGAAAAACCCTGCTGAGCTTTGCCCTGAGACATTTTCATTCCTTGTTGCCTGCTCGAAGGCTAGGTGACCTTTGCAGATGGAAGATATGCCTGTCCCTGAAGGGCCACACATTCAGTAGTTGCCATTTGGTTTCTAGTTCAAAGAACATCCCTGCTCTGGTTCGTCTGTGTCAAAAGGTTGAGCAGATGTTTCAGCTGTATAAGCTATAACAGGTGTCTTCCCCTGTATGTAGGCTTTTCAAACCAGATTTCATGATCCAACCACTTATAATGTTTTATTAGAAAAGAATTTCTAAATAGAGCTCTAAATTATCATTCTTTTAAGTTCTTTGAAATAAGAGATTTGCCTTGAACTATTTAACAGGAATTTAAATTGTGCAACAAGTAAAATTAAGCTGACATAGAATATGATACTGAAGATACTGCTTCTTAGAGGTATCAAGACTTTGTATGTGAGAGTAATAATCACAGTCGGTATAAACCCATGTGAAGATCTCAAAACAGTTTTCCATTTTTTTCACGAACATTATCTCAGTTTTGCTGAATTATTGTCTTTTGTTAGTTGCTGATTTCAGTTGAAGCAGATTTAAGTAACAGTACATCATTATTAAAACGTAGGATAGACAGATTTGGCATAATTCTAGAGATTTTAAAGAGGTATTCATATCCCTATAAAGAGAGGTAAATCTGAAAATGTCCCCTATCTTTTCTGTGGACAAAAATAGAAAAGTTTGGAGCTATATTCTGAAAATAATGATAATTTCCCACTGATGACCATATTATTTGATGAAGTTGAAAACTAATTCTGGGTTTTCACTTATTTTCTTGGCATCCACACAAGCTTTGCATATTTATATGATGCATGATCATGGCTAGGAATGTTTTCAAAACTATTCTTAGAGAGAAAAATACCAACGTCACTTCAGCATCATGATATATAATGTAAGGTTAAGACTATGAATAAATTGTTCCAAATAATATGAAATCCTATTCCAACTTGTATTTGGTCATTTTTTAAACAAAATACAAAGTCAGGGATGGATTCTTGGTCTTTCCTTCAAACAACTGTTAATATGAGTACTTAGGGTCAGAATTACAGAACAGTTTTCAGAGTCAAGAGAACTTTGGGGGAAAACTTTAAATTTGGCCCAAAACATCTCTTTCATATCTACAGCTCTTTGTAATGACTCTAACTAAAGTAGAGAATGATGTGAAAGATATTGTTTATAAACATGGATAATTACACACAAATTAAAAGATAGGATTGTATTGGTAAAACATAAGCATATACACTATATTTTCACCTCAATAAACTACATGAGTTGATGACAAAAAGAGAGTGTAGCTAAAAACATTAAAAATAAGTTGGGGCACAAATATTTCCCTAAGAAGAGGGGAATAATTATAATAATGTAAACATTATCCATCAAGACAGGGGACCTGGAGTACAGAAAATTGATGGAACAGCCCCATAACAGCAACAGCAGGTGGGGGACACTGGGACCCAATCTATACAAGGATGTAAGAGTTAAATTATTAGGTTATAAATTGATAGCATGACAACCTCTATCAAACCACTAAGATATAGAGACCTGCATTTTTTTTTTTAATTTAGGTTGAAATTCTATAGGCGGAACCATAACTTGCTCTCTCTTGTACATATAACTATAGGGGATCCGTTGGTACTCTCTATGTCAGTCGTGAATTGTGGGTGGGGGAAGAGTACGGAAGGTAGCATTTCATTTTTTTAAGACAAGACCCGGGAGCACAAGATTTCCATGTTCTTCTCTTTCCTGTCTTTTTTGTCTCTCTTGAAAAAGCTGATTTCCTGGTAAAAGGATATGAGACATATTAATCAGGATCCTGGCAGGAAACAGATGGCATATTCAAACCAGTAATTTGAAGAAATTTAGTAAAGAGGTAATTTAAAAGGGCTTTGGCAGAATTCAGAAAAATCAATAAGGACAAGGGGAAGACACTGGGGCTAGAAACAGTGCTGTAGGGGCAAATTGTTGAAGAAGTTCTAGATAGCTATTAGGACAAGACCTATTAGGACAAGAGGTCTGGGCAAGAAAGCAACCAGACATCAGTCACCTGGCAGGGAGGAAGTTAGCCTCCCATTCCTCTCACTTTCTCACCTCCTATTTACACTTCCCTGTTGGCTGAAACCACATAGTGACTGAGGGCAGGGATCCTTTGATGTAATCTGAAAGGCTCATCCTCCCAAGGCCCAGAGTAGGGTGGGAAAGGAAGAGGTGAAGATCTGCAGGGGCAAAAGTGATATTTAACACATAAGGGTAGGAAAAACAAGCTTTTAAAGAATTTTCACATCTGCCTTGGGGCAAAACTATCTGACGTAAAGAATATGATTAATAATTTTTCTTTAGATTTTTGGAATTCCATTGTAGCCAATCACAGCATTCAAGATAGAATCAAATATAGAAAAGTTTTATAGAATCAGAAATGGAGAAATTCACAATGCAGAAAGAGTTGGAGAGAGAAGTTGGGGTAAAACAAGAAAACCTGTAGACTTAGAAGCAGACTGCACAGGACTGCAGCATGAATAGGCACCTGGTGACCTAAAGTAGAATTCTCTGGAATCTGGTCTAGGTTTGAGGGTTGACTTCTGTCTGATTTTGCTAGCCTTTTGCTTTTTTATCATCCTATGTTAAGGATTTATTGAATGTTTTCTGAAATTATAGCACATAGAATTTTTTCTCCCACTTAGTTTTGTTGGTATAGAACCTGGTGGTGTCTTTAAATCTCTTCACAATCTCCATCCCATCTTTCCTCATGCCTCTGGCTGTTACTTAGCAAAGACTTGTGATATGAGCTGCGTGGAGAGGTGGCTTTCTTAGAGGAGGCAGAGTGAGTTCTTTTGGTATTTGTTCTTTCTACTCATATTTTTTGAGCCAGTCCTATGTTGTAAGTTGCTCTAAGAGTGACACAGTGGGTGAGGCAGATAGACAAACATAGCATCTAATGAGGGCTGCATGAGAAAGTTCAAGGTGAGGACCTATTATAAATAGAAAGGATAATTTATAGGAAAGCAATTTTCAGAACTCTATGACAATCTTTAGAATAAGTTCAATCTTTAGAATAAGTTCAATCTTTAAAATAAGTTCAATTTAACAATACATTTTGATATGATAACATGAATTTGCACTCTGAATTGTTGTTACAGAAGGAAAGAATGTATGTAATGTGTGGTCTATACATTCAGGTCCTCTCCAACTAGATAACAAGACACAAAAACCCATTAAACAATGAATTACACACTGAGCAGCATGGTTGTTTATGTGCTCAGGGAGTAGTACTGGTATTGAGTATTGAAAGAAAACTCTACATAACATGAAAGCCTTGACAAGATGAAGGTCAGACCATGAGCTTAGCAACACAGACTGTAAAGATTGTAAGAGGAGATGATTTTCCAAAGGAAACATAAGCATCTTTCTTTACCAATTTCAAATCAGAGTGATAAGGAATTATAGCAGCAGTGGCATTGGCAAGAGTAACAAGATTCTTGACCTCCAAAATCTTCCCTATCTATAATTTTCTTGGATTTCCATCTGTCTCAGCAAAGATAAGGATATGAATTCTTTTGCAGTGTGGTCTTTATCTGATATGTGTCATAATTTATAGTGCCTAAGAAATCTGAAACTATGGCCATTTGGGATTCACAGTAAATCTAGAATGTTTGTACTAAATCTGTTTGTGTATCTGTGTATGTGTACATGTGTGTATAAAATATTGTATTTCTAAATATAAATATATGTATACACAAATATGAATATAGTTACAGTATTATCAAGTATTCTGAGTCTGTGGGATCATGAATCATGTACTGTTAGACATGTAAAAATACAACCAGGTTTTAAAACCCTAGTCAATTTTATACAATCATTTTGAAATATTTTAGGAGAAATTTTCAGTTTTCCTTTGCTTTGTTAACTCTTCATGCATATTCAGTTTTCATCAAAAAATAGTATGTGTTTCCTGCTTGGACTTAGCATAATTTCTCTCTTCATGCTTGATTATTTAATTCAATATCAGAATTGCTTGGTTTGGCAAGAACTTTTAGCATCCAGGAAGTTAAAATCATGCACAGAAAATTGCATTCTGCTTCGTTATAAGGGCAGGTCTTATTCTTATGTGTTGTCTCTATTATAACACATACAGTCTTTCTTTTTGAAAGTACATGCAGATAAAGTTATTTATACCCTTTGGGGCCTCCTATGAAACTGTGAAGCCACCAGAGTTAGAAGTCAGATTCCAGATGCTCTTTGTTTTTTATTATTCATTGCCCTAGTTCAGGTCCATGTTACTTTTGTCCTGAATTTTTGAAGGCACTTTCCATCTGCCCCACAACCAAAGTGTTTGTGAAGTATAAACCCCCCTCATTTTATACTAATGAAAAAGAAAATTTCTGAAAACCCACCTACCTCTGTCAAAAATGCTTAAGTGGCTCTTGAATGCCTGCTGTTTTAATTTCCTAACATGGCATTGCAAACTTTTCACAATGAGATCTAACATCTCTTTTACATTATTATTTCTCAGGATACTCATTTCTCCATGAAACCACATAGACTTGCCAATAAGACTATGCAGCTGTAAATGAACACGTCTTGGTTTTTATCTGCATGTATTTAGTTATATGGTACCTGTTTCCTAAAGTGACATTTCTCCCTCTCCTGCCATTGTAGTGGCTGTCTTTTTAGGCCAAAATCAAATCTCTCTGGTATTAATGTTTTTCTTTTCTGTATATTTGTGTTCCATTTATATTCCAATAAAACGTGTGTCTTTCTTGGTCTTGTGCTATTATAATTTATGTGAATATTTTTCTTCCACTGTCCAGTACTTCACTCCTGAACATTTAATATATCTCTACTGTGGGCCAGGAATTTTGGAAACAAAATAGAACACAACAGAATCTTTGCGCTAATAGAGTTTATATTGAATTTAGTGGGTCAACAGCTAAACACAGTTACAAAACAAGTGATCATAAAAGAATACATGAAATATTATTTTAAAAAGAGAAGAAAAGGTACCTAAGTCTGCCAGTGAGAATAAAGGAAGTCTTCATTAAGGATAGGTTAATATAAAACTGAGACTTTAAGAATGAAGAGAGATTTACTCATCAGGCAATAATGAGGAAAGACAGATAAACAGACAGATTGAGAGAATTAGATTGTAGAATGGGTCCATGGGATTCAATAAAGTTAGATTTAGAGTGCATATAGAGGAAATGCAGTAGGAGTTAGGTCATAAAAAGCATTTTGTGTCCTAGTAAGTCTGAAGAAATAAGAAAGTACTGAAAAAATCTGAACAGAGATTTGCTTATCTGAAATACTGCCTAGGCTGTGGTGTGGAGAGAGATGGCTTGGAGTACATCAGACCTGAGAAGGGGAGTGAAATTAGATGATTGCTTCTGTGGTTCAAATGAGACATGATTAAATAATGAACCATGGCAATGGCCTTGAACACAGAGAGGGGAGGTAGATTTGACCATGGAGAGAGGTAGCTGGTAGAAATGGCAGGATTTTGTGACTGGTTGCCTACATGCATGAGAGAGAAGGGGGCATTTAGAGAAGCTGGCTTTCAATTCACTAAAACAGGAAATAGGAGAGGAAAGGCTGGTAGAAGAAGCAAGAAAGTGAGGTTGTTTTAGGACAGGTTGAGTCTGAGGTACATTTAGAGCTTTATGTTGAGTTGTCAACTTAGAAATTGAAGAAACATTGAAGAGCTCAAGAGAGAGATGAGGAGAGAACTCAAGAGAGTATGAAAGTATTGATTCAGGACATGGCAACAACATAAGTAGTTAAAATACTGAAATAGTTGCATGGACTGGAGTGCCCAGGCTTAGATTATGGAGAGAATAGGATCAGAGAGCACAGAAAACTCTCAACATACAAGGAGCAAAAGGAAGCTTATGATTCATTAACAAAAGACTAACATTTCAGAGAAGTGTGGCATAATGGAAGTTGAGAAAGGAGAAAGTTTTCAATGGCATCACATGCTAGCATGCTAACAATTAAATATTATCCTTTGGATCCTCGATTACTTCATTAGGTCATTTTCAATGAGTGCAAATCCAATCTTCAACAACTTGAGAAATGAATAAATGGAAACATCTTGTAATGTGTTCTATTTTGATAGGATGATAGCCAAAAACGAACACTGTATTGTTGAATGTTTTACTTTTGTATTTTTTCTTTATAGGTGAGAGATCTCAAGTGTGTGTATATTCTTAGGGAAATGACCAGTGGAAAGCAATAGAGAAGCCCACTTGAGTAACAGGATACTTGATCGAAGTTATTTTCAGTCAAGATGCCTTGTAAGTTTTAGAAAGAAGAGGTGATGGAATGGTCTTTGAGCAGTGTATGGACGAAGGCAAGATTTTAGATGAAGAAGTGAGGCACAGTTATTCTTTCCTGTGAATTAGGAAACGAGGTCATTTACTATGATGCAGTGAGAGAAAGGGGACTTTGATGAAATGGATACATATTTGAAATAACTTCTGGGTGGATTTGGAGGACTTGACCGAATGCACATTGCAGGATGTCTGAGCAGTGTTCATGACGCATCTGAAGTCAGACACCACAAAGTCTTAATGATATCTTTACTAAGAGTTGAGTGATTTTTCTCCCAGGTGCAGAAATAAAGAATAGTTTGATGCAGATTTGAGGAATTTAAGATTAAATAAAATTGAAGTATATGTATAAGAGATGTAGAGGTGATACTATAAAAGTTTGGAAGTAATGAACCATAAGGTCTTGAAGCCAGTAGATTCAATGTCCTTAAAAGTGGGTGGTAAGTTCAGGAAAAATGAAAATTTCCTTTTGACTGAAGCAGGGGCGTGTTGTTCTCAAACCTAAATGTGTATAAGAATCATCAAAACTGTCATGTTAAAAGTGCAAGTTTTTATGCTAGCTCCATAGACATTAGGGTGAATTTTTGGAACCTACCTTTTTAACCCATCCAGATGAGGATGCCTTCAATAATAATTACAAAACAAACAAACACTGGGAAACAATGTCAGTTGTGAACAAAGATTGAGAATGAGTCTTAAAAGGTATATGGGAGTTGTGTTGCCATGAAACTTGAGCATTTTGTGCTGAAGAGTGTAAAATTATTCCTTCAGATAATATATTAGCCCAAGGAACTTACCAAAAAACTCCAAGAACTAATAAGTGAGTTCAGAAAAGTTGCAGGATATAAGATCAACAAAAACAAGTCAATCACATTTCTGTATGTTGACAAAATTAAAAACACAATACCATTTGCAATCTCTTTGAAGAAATGATATATCTAAGTATAAACTTAACAAAATATGTACAGTATATATATGCTCAAAATTACAAAATACTGATGAAAGAAGACCTAAATAGATAAAAAAGGCATACTGTATTCATAGATTGAAAGAGTCAACATGGTAAAGATGTCAATTTGTCCCACATCGATCTGTAAATTTAACCCAATTCCTATCAAAATCCTAGCATGATTTTTGTAGACAGGTCAAGCTTATTCTAAAATATATGTTGAAAGGTACAAACCCTAGAATAGCTAAAACAATTTTGAAAAAGAAGAAGGTGGAAGAATTGCTCTACCCAATATTAAGACCTGCTGTATAGCTCCAGTAATCAAGAGAGTGTGGTCATGGTACAGAAACAGACACTTAGACCAATAAAATCCAAAAGAGAACTCAGAAATAGACACATAAATGAATGACCAACTGATTTTTGGCAAAGCTGCAAACCATTTCAATGGAGGGAATTACCAGCACATGGTGAATGAGCAATCAGACATCCATAGGCAAAAAAAGAAAAAGGAATCTTGATTAAAACTCACACTTTACACAAATGATAAAATAGGTAAAATGTTGTGCAAAAAAATGTGAAGAGATTGTCTTTGAAACAGAGCTGACAGGTTTGGAGTCTTTCCCTCCCTGCCTAGAGCTTCTTGATAGGACTCCTTCACCAGCCACTGTGACTCCAATTTGCTTCCATGCTTCTGCTAGGAAAGTAGATCTCAAAAGTGAACATGCACTAGTATCACCTGGAAACTTTGCTTGAAGACAGATTGATGGGCCCCATCCACAGAGTTTTAGATTCTCTGTAGGTCTATGGGAAGAATCAGGGATTTACATTTCTAACTTGTTCCTAGGGAATACTGATGCTGCGGCTATGGGGACCACCCTGAGAAACCACTGTTCTAGGTATCCACAGAGCACAGGTGAAAATTACTACTCATGTAGAAAGGAACCAATATAAAATTTTAAGCAAGTGACCAGTGTAATAAAAATAATAATAATTTAATCCATATTTGGAAGATAGCTCTGAGTGAGAAGAGATTGGAAGACTAGTGAAAAGAATGCTACAGTGGTTCAGAAAAGTGGAAGGAAGGGGGGATATTTAAGGAGCCAGATGCCTAACTGGAAGTAATTCATGACAGACTGGAAGTCAGCAAAAAGAAGGGGGTGGGAGTAATGATGTATTGAAATGTTTTAGCTTGAGAGCTAGGTTTCCCTTCTATGATGTAACAGAAAATTTATCAACCCTCTGTGGATGCTTTCTGCCATCATCCATGGTTATTGACGTTTGTATTCATGATGGTCTTTTCTTTCTGATGCAGGTTGTTGTTGGTTCAGCTGTCTTCTCAGCATCTCTTGGTCCAGTTAACAAAACGGCTAGTAACTTTTGTTGTCATGCATGTCAAGTTTTGACCATGAACAATCAGCAGTATAACCCAGCTCTCTACTTAAGCATTTTCTCCCAAATATGCCATTTAACTACTCCCACACTGCAGTGGATCTAGATCCCATCCAAATTACCTCCTTTTGGGAGGTTAACAATCTACCCCAGGCTTTTCCCAGGAAATCAAGCTATAATATTGTCAAAGTCTTCATATTTTAATTTTAATTTTGATAACCCTGGATGTGAAAACAGAGTTGACAGTCTCTTCTCTTACCATTTCTCTTCTTCTTCTCACATGCCAAGGATGTAAAAGGTGGGGTTCCCCTTTTCTGTCAGCTTTGGGGAGAGAGTTCCCCTGTATCACACCTTCTTTCCTGAGGTGGCGTTTATCCTGCCCATTCATCCACAATCATGGATGAATGCAGGTGAAAAATGGTTATGTTAATAATGTAAGATAAGTTAGAAGGCACGAAATATGCAAAATATCTCAGCCACAGGGACCTAGAGAATACAAAAGAGAAGCTACTTTATTAGAAAAGACGGCTGACTCTGCTTCAGCGCTATTGAATTTGTCTTGCCATCAGTCATTCAGATGGAGATAATCCAACAGAATTTGGGGACATAGACCTGAAGTTTAAAAATAAGATTATGTTGAAAGTATAGATATGATAATTCTCCAAGTAATTCTTCAGGTTGCCTGGCCATGTAATTAAAAGCAAAACAATCAATTAATTAAAAGCTGTGTCCTTGGCTGGAATATATTCAAGCTAATTGGAGCGGTTTTACGGTCATTTTTTTTTCCCTAAATGTCAGACTGGTTAACTATTTTGACTATAACCCTGGATTATACTCTATGTTTAATAGTTAATTTTGACATTTGGAGTTTGGAGAATTAATTTCACATGGTAAAATTACAGATAGTGACAGAGTATTGTGGAAATGGTTTTATTTATTTATTACGAAAGTGATGTGGTTTCAACTTATTTCTGAGTTGCACTGAAGAAGGTACACATTTATAATTACTCCTGCTCATAGTTACAGCTCAAAATTTCTACTTGATGGGGGACTTGAAAACACAGTTTGATTGCAATGAGAGCTCTTCTGGAGTCTCCTGTCTTTGCTAAGCTTCCTTTATTTCTCTGCTCTTTCGCCTCACTGTCTCCTACTCCCAGCCCATGCCAAGGTTTTCCTCTATGATCCTGTTTTCCTACTCTCTTATCTGCCACTTTTCAGATTTTTTTTTCCTGTTTTTTCCATGTATTTCTCCAACCTCTGAATGTTGGAGTCTCCTAGAGCTCCAAGCTGGACACACTTTTTTTTTCTCTTACCAATAGAGATCTCATTCTGTCCTCCAGATTAACTACTGTGTTAACCATCACAAATCACTTACATTTTATATCTCTGGTTCTGACCTCTGTGAACTCCAGATGTTTCAACACCTGTCATCTTGGCTCAAAATTATAAGAAATCTCAAATTTAAAATAATCCAAGACAGAATTCTTAATACATCTCCTGTATTAGTCTACTAAGGTTGTAATAACAAAATACCACAGACAGCATGCCTTAAACAACAGAAATTTATTTTCTCATAGTTCTGAAGACTGCAAGTCCAAGTTCAAAGTGCAGCAGAGTTGGTATCTGGTAAGGATTTTTCCCTTGGAGTACAGATGGCTGACTTCTCACTGTGTTCTCACCTGGCCTTTCCTGGGTGCCTTTGTGGAGAAAGAGAGAGAGAGAGCGATCTCTTTTCTTCTTATAAGGTCATTAATGCTATCAGATTAGGATTCTACCCTCATAACATCATTTAATATTATTACTTCTTTTTTTGTTCTGAACACATCTTTATTGGAACATAATTGCTTTACTAATGTTGTGTTAGTTTCTGCTGTACAACAATGTGAATCAACTATATGTATACATATCCGCATATCCTCTCCCACTTGAGCCTCCTTCCCACCCTCGCCATGCCTCCAAATATAGTCACATTGAAGGTTAGGGCTTCAATATGAAATTCTGGGGGCTGGGGCACACAATTCAGTTTGCAGCCTCATTTCAGGATTCTGAAACTTTTGTTATGGGGAAGTTGAAAACAGATGCTACTAGAAGGCTAATTCCATTCTCTGATGTGTCTTCTCATAAGGACAATAACCCTATCAGATCAGGACCCCACCCTTATGACCTCATTTTACCTTAATTTCTTCCTTTGAGACATTATCTACAGTGGGGCAGGAGAGAGGATTAAGGCTTTAACCTATGCATTTTGAGGGGACACAAATATTCAGTTTACATCATCTTCCCACCTTAAATCTTCCATATCTCAGTAAATGAAGGCATCATTATTAACTCCAATCCACCAGTCATGTTATTGGCTGTATCCTCAGAATCTGTGCTGAATTTCATCATGTTTCACTTTCTCCACACTTGCCTCTCTATCTTGTCCTATTGCAAAAGACTCCTAACAGCAATTCCTGCTTCCATTCATGCTTGTCTACAATCTCTTCTCCACAAACATAAATCAGATCATTTCACTTCCTTGCTCAAAGCCTTTCCATACTGTTCACATCACTTAGAATGGAATCCAATGTTCTTGCCCTGGCTGTGATGCCCTACATGATATATGAGGCTACCAGCTGCCACAACTTTTCTACCTCTGTTTATTGTGTTATTATATCCCATTCATATCAGCCTTCTTATAGGTGCTCATGCTTCTTCTTCTCCACTTTTGTGTCTGCTCTTTTCTCTGTCTGGAGTATTCTTTCCCTAGCTCTGTGCATGGCTTGATGCCTTCATTCAAGGCCTGTGTAAATACTGTTTGCTGCTGCTTCCATGTCTCCATCCTCTGTTCACATTTTAATCCCTTGTAGCTGGGTACCAGCTTACTACCTAAAATGCTGAATCTAACAGAGATGTTTCAGCTTGTGCGTAACTAATGCTTGCTGCAGCACTTGACTCTTGGGCATTCTCTTTCTTGAACTATTCCTCTTTGCCTTTCATGACACCACTTTCTGAATTATTTATTTATTCAGCCATCTTCTAGGCATTGGGTGTGCCATTTGAATGTCACTCAGAAAACTGACATTCCACTGAGAACAAAGTTAATGCATAAACAAGTGACTGTACAGCAGATCACCACTGTAGGGGAGGCCTTTTCTGACTACCCCATCTAAATAATAGTCCTCCTTTAACTTTCTACTCCTTGGCTCTGTTCTGATCACCACCTTCCATGCTATTATATACTAGAATGTAAGCACTCTGAGGGCAGGAGGTCAAGAACTTTTCTAGCTTATCCTTGCTATGACTGGTTTTCAAAACACTACTTAGCATGTGGTCATAGTGGCTCAGTAAATATTTTCCAAGTTACTAAATCATTA
The DNA here is from genome assembly GCF_030028045.1 of Hippopotamus amphibius kiboko. Lineage (NCBI taxonomy): Eukaryota > Metazoa > Chordata > Mammalia > Artiodactyla > Hippopotamidae > Hippopotamus > Hippopotamus amphibius. The sequence continues at coordinate 170,138,990 of NC_080189.1, forward strand.
CATTATTAAGCCCCTCAAATTATTATTTGATGCCTTACATCTTGGTGTATTTTCAAGCAATCTTTTTTTCTTATTTTTGATGTGGACAATTCAAGTAGTCACAAGTTTTTAGAAGGTGTGTAGAGCATCCACATGGTCCTGAGGGAAGTTGGGTGCAGTTTACACCATTACAATAAAATTGGAAAGAGAATAGAAAGGTATGAGATCATTCCCCTGCTTGTCCCCAGGGAGAGGTTTATAGTGCAAAAGGTAGAGATAAAAAATATAAACTATTTTTTCTTGATTCGAATGAAAGTGTCAGTGTGCCTGAACAACCTTGTATACATCTGTGGTTCGCTGAGGAAGAAGTCAAGGCAAGTTCACAACCAGTTGATTGCCTCTTTTACAATTTCTAGAAATAATTGCAGTATCCCTGGTTGTGCCATCATTCTTGCTGTTCCTCAAGAATGTTTTGTTCAGTTGTGGGAAACAAAACTAATTTCTCAAGCTTCAAAATTTACTGGCAAACTCTCAGTGAAGCGGAGATGCTTATAAAGTTCTAGAAAAGCACCACAGTGTAGACTAAGTGAAAATCCAAGTGAGAAAATGAATGCTTTTCTGTTGTTTTTACTGTTAGAAATATGTCATGCTTAATGAATTGTAGTGTGTAAATATTCCCTTTTGAATCCATAATGAAATCCTGGTTTCAGAATATGACACACACACACACACACACGCACACACACACACACAGATACACATACATATTTAGAAATGAAGCAACTTGAGGATAAAGCACTGAAAATTGCATTTTTGTTGATTATAATAGAATAGTAGACTCACACTGCTACCTGATACCACACCCTCCTGCTCTGTTCTTTTAGTTGAAAGAGGGACATAAAACTTACTGTCTTTGCATTGATAGAAGCAGCAACCTGAGAGGTATGAAGTCCTTGGCAGGGTATTTCTCCCAGACCACCTCCCACATTTGGCATTAAACATGTCCCAGTGAGTAGCCTTCCATCTATAATAAGTTTGAGGAGTTCTCTATGTCATCCTCTAACACCACTGCCATCCAAGGACTTTTCCTAAATAGGTGGCCCTTCAGCTGTATGACTTGTGGCAAGAACTCAAAGACAAAACCTCAGAGTTTTAAACAATCCAAATTTTCCTTCATCACTATTGTCACGGCTGTCTATGAGGGTGTGGCTGGTGGTGGTTGTGACCATAATAAGATGTGGTAGGCAGCATTTTGAGATAGCCTCCAAGATTCCTACCCCTCCAGTGTACATAATCTTGGATAATTCCTTCCCCTTGAGGATGAGAGGAATCTGCACTTTGCTTCTAACTAGTAGAATATGATCAAAGTGAAGAGGATTTTTTAGATGTGATTAGATCCCTAATCATTTGACTCTGAGTTAGTCAAAAGGAGATGATTCTGGTTGGCCTGACCTAATCAGGCAGGTCCTCTTCTGAAATTAAGAGACTCTCTCTGTTGCTGGTTTGGAAAAAAAAAAAAAAAAAAAAGACCTTGAATTCTAAAGCAGAAAGGAAATGAATTCTGTTAACAAATTGAGGTATCTTGAAAGCAGATCTTTCCCTAATCAAGCCTCCAGATAAGAACACGGCTCAACTAGCAACTTGGTTTCAGCTCTATGAAACTCTGAACATAGCACCCAGGTAAGATGTGTCTAGACTCCTGACTTACAGAATCTGTGAAATAATTGACATGCTCTTTTAAGCTGTTAAGTTTGTAGTAATCTATTACACAGCATAGAAAACTGATATACAAGGATATAGGAAGTTAACAACTGTCCCTGAGCAAAGAGCAAAGACAAGGATTCAAGGCGTTAGATGTGCTATCAAGGCAAAAAGGAATGAAGAATACTGATGAAATTCCAGATTTAGAGTTACGGATAATCTGAAGCTCTAGATGGTGCTTTAAATGTGTCTACTCATAATATCATTTATATAAATCTCACATTGTCATTCTCTAAACCTATGTTATTATTTTCCTTTGTAAACTCACTAGACTGTGCAATTCCTTTGTTTGTCAAGTAGAAAATGCACCACCATCTGGATAAAAACTGAGAAAAAAATCAACAATTTGGAGAGCTTCAAATATACAGATGTTTAGTGTTGAATAAACTAACATTCTGGATGGTTAACTGATTTGAATTTCCTTTTATTTGGATGTTTTGGGACCATGCAGATATACCACCTGAAGCTGTAGATAATGATAAAAAGCCAGATTTGTTTGTTAGTGATGACAATATGTAATTTGATAACATGAATTCGAGTCATTCTAAGCCTGTGCCTATGTGTGTTTGATAAAATGTTTCTATTTTTCCATTATACCAGAGTTTAATATATACTTGAAGTGAATTATCATAATACTTACAGCTATTCAGATAATCAAATTTACATTTGAATTTCACTTCCCATAAATAGAGCTTCTTATTTCTCCCTTGTTCATTGCATCCCAGTTTCATTCTTAAATGCCCAGTCTTGTTGGCAATGATTTATTACAAGAGAGGAATATCACACTTTAAAAAAGGAAAGAGCTAGTGATTCAATTTGGCAGAATAGACAAATTCTTGTTAGTTTTAGTTTAGAAAATTCTGATCCTTCAGGTGAGTAGTCTTCGACATTCAGAAATACAATTAAGTGTTTACATATGTAATTGTGAGGAATTTTTGGTAATACCACATTACTGGTCACTGAGAATAATTCACAGTAACACAAAATTCACGTCTTCAAGTTTTTTCAGTAAACTGAATGAGAGAGTGCTATTTCACAAATAATACTAATTTAAGTGAATGTGACAAGACTCTCCCTTGTAGATGTATAGGGACTGTGGTAATTCAGGAAAAAGAAAGATGGGAAAGAAGGGCTTTTATTTGGAGGGATAAGATATGAGTTCTCAACATATTTAAAAATTTAATTTGTTATAAATACGTGTGAATCTCTCTGGCATACAGGAAAACTTTTTTTTAATTGTATTGAGCACTGGAGGTTGTATATATATTTTAAAACTGAAAACTATTCATCACTCAAATGAATTTTTACTTTGCATGTTTATACTTTTAACTGGTGAATGAATGAGTGATCAGTTGCATTGTTGGAGAATTGCATTTTGGGGGACTGCCTTTTCGACAACCAACCTAGGTATGTTCTGGGATTGTAGGACACTTACTTCTCAGACCTGATGGTAGCAGGAGGCATGGGGCGAGTGAGAGAGGTGGAATGAGAATATGTTACTCAGAAAATTTCCTGGACTAAGTGTTTTTACATTAATCTCTAAGTGTATGGCCCTTTCAGACATTTCTCATTGCAAATAAAAACCACTGTCTCACTATCAAGAGTGACACTTCTTAACACAATGAATACTTGAGTTTTAAAGTGCTTCCATATATGTTATTTCAAGAAGACATGATCTCCTTTAGGAGGAGAGAAATATTTTTGCTTTTGTTTCTGCTGAAGGTCACCTTGGGCAATTGAAAAGAAAAGCATTCCTATGCAACCAGATTCATTTATTTTTTGGCTTGAATTTTGTTGCACAGAAAAAACACCAGTTCCCCACTATTTCCTGTCCAACTGCCTGCGGGTGGTCTGTACAGTGGTGGGAGCAAAATCTTGTCACATAAGGAAAGGAGTTACCCATGGTCTTTCACCTTGAGGTTCCTCAGCTGGAATTTCTGAGATTCAGCACAAACTCTAGGAAGAGATTCTAGTTTGGAAAACTCCTCCCTTTAATTAATGATTATCTCTATATCAGTATAATTCTCATTTGAATCTATACTTACATTTATGTACTAATTTTTAATATTGGTTTTGTTGTGACATTACCATAAGATAATATTTTTACAAAAAAAAAGAATTATATTCCTTTTTTTTGTTCCAAGTCAAAGTGCAATGACTTTTGTCTGAATTAATGGGTAGTTTGGTATCTTATATTGGACTGGCCAAAAGGTTCGTTCTTTTTTTTCTGTAAGATGGCTCTAGTAGTGCTTAGTTGTCTTTAATTTCATTTGAAACAATTTTGTAAGATTGTATTGCGACAGCTGTCATATCAGAGTGCGTTAAAAAAATCAAAATTGGTGAATTATGTAGCCATTTTAATATTGAGGGTGGAAGGAAAAAAAGCAAAATTTTCAGCATATTATGCTTTATTATTTCAAGAAAGGTAAAAACAAACTGAAACGCAGAAAAAGATTTGTGCTGTATTTGAAGGAGGTACTGTGACTGATCAAACGTGTCAAAAATGGTTTGCAAAGTTTCGTGCTGGAGGTTTCTCACTGGACGATCCACAGTCAGGTAGACCAGTTGAAGTTGATAGTGATCAAATCAAGAGATTAATTGAGAACAATCAGTGTTATACCACGCGGGAGATAGCCGACATACTCAAAATATCCAAATCAAGTGTTGAAAATCACTTGCACCAGCTTGGTTACATTAATCACGTTGATGTTTGGGTTCTACATAAATTAAGGGAAAAAAACCTTGACCATATTTCCGCATGCGATTCTCTTCTTAAATGTAAGGAAAATATTCCGTTTTTAAAAGAAATTGTAACAGGCGATGAAAAGTGGATATTGTACATTAATGTGGAATGGAAGAGATCATGGGACAAGTGAAATGAACCACTACCAACCACACCAAAGGCCGGTCTTCATCCAAAGAAAGTAATGTTGTGTATATGATGGGATTGGAAGGGAGTCTTTTATTATGAGCTCCTTCTGGAAAACCAAATGATTAATTTCAACAAGTACTGCTCCCAATTAGACCAACTGAAAGTAGCACTTGATGAAAAGCACCCAGAATAAGTGAACAGAAACTTATAATCTTCCATCAGGATACTGCAAGACTGACTACTTCTTTGATGACCAGGCAAAAACTGTTACAGCTTGGCTAGGAAGTTCTGATCCATCTGCCGTATTCACAGACATTGCACTTTGGATTTCGATCTTTACAAAATTCTCTTAATGGAAAGAATTTTCATTCCTTGGAAGACTGTGAAAGGCACATGGAACAGTTCTTTATTCAAAAAGATAGAAAGTTTTGGGAAGATGGAATTATGAAGTTGCCTGAAAAATGGCAGGAGGTAGTGGAAAGAAAGGGTGAATACATTGTTCAATGAAGTTCTTGGTAAAAATGAAAAATGTGTCTTTTATATTTGCTTAAAAACTGAAGGCACTTTTTGGCCAACCCAATAGATTATGGAAATGAGAGAGTAGTCATTTCAACTTAAATTTTTAAAAAAATGAAAATTTTTAAATCAAATATATAACTTAGAAAGTATAAAGTTGAATTCATGTTAAATTATTAATAGGAAAAATGTAAATTTTATGCTTTACTATCTAGGCTACGTATTTGAAATACCAACTTTGTTTCAGAATGTAAATTGATATAATCTAATCTGTGCACTATTTTTTTTTTTTGAGTGGAACTTCTACCTCCAGTACTATTTTATTCAACAATTGTTTGAGATATTTTGTGTTTTGGAAATGGTGCTATGTCCTGGGCATTCAGAGATAAATATGATGTACCTGGTAGTCAGAGACTGGTGGAGGAAAATAGTGTACTTTGATAGGAACAAAATAAAGGAAGTACAATGACTTTATAAGACAAATTGTTTTAATCTACTTTTTGCACCAATGTGGAAATGAGAAGGAGGAATAGCTCACTTACCAGCAGTCAGTCATGTTCAGTAAACAGGTGTTGGTTGGTGGCCCTTTGGTATTTGGCTGACCATGCATGAGTTATTATTAGGGATGAGAGAGCAGAACATTGAAAAGGATGGGCTCTAGAATTAGATGGGTGAGTGTGAATTGCAACCTAGCCCTAGCTTCCTGTCTCTGTGACCTTGGGCAAATGATGAGGTCCCTAGTGTGCGTGACTCCACTGCAACAGGAAGATAACAGTAACCATACCTACCTCATCGGCTTGTGAGAATTAAAGAGGCGATACACATAAATCACTTAGAACACTGCCTGAAGTATTAATAATGAACATGTACTATTGGTTTAGAACTCAAATTCTATGTAAACATTATAAGTAGCAAGTAAAAAAAAAATAAGTTCTTGGATCATAAGACAAATATTTTGATAAAGACAAGATAAACCATTTGAAATCAAAATTAGATAAAGTATCCAGCATTTGGTGACATTGCACTAACCAATAAGAAATCTAGCAGGATATCAGTGACAAGAAAGATGAATGAACTCTGGCAAAAACTTAATTATAAACTTTAAACTTATAAGAGCATTTTCTACACTTGAAGTCATGGCTTTTGATAGGTTCTTTAAGTAATCTTGTTTAATGCACACAGGTTTCTGAGATTTAACTTATTATCCCCATTTTACAAGTGAGTGAACTAAGGCCCATATAGCCAAAGTGAATTGCTTAGAGTTATGCAGCTAGCAATACACAGTTTCTGGATCTGAACCCATGACTTTTGACTCTGAAACCTTAGCAATTAACCACTTCTTATCTCTTTTGGGAGAGTTGAGCATGGGCTGTGCTTATACAATATGAATTTGCATAAGTCAAAAGAAGGGGCAGCCATCTCGCATTGGGGAATTAGCTGGAGCAGAGGCACAGGGGTGAGTTAGCTGTGGTTGGGTGACAGTGAGAGACACAGCTTGACCAACAAGGTTGGATTGAACATGGGACTGATATAGTTGGGGAAGCAATCAAAACCATATACTAAGAAACTCAACTTAAAGTAGCTCAGCTTAATCTGTTCTTTTCCACATAACAAAAAGTTTAGGGCTAAGTGGTTACTAGGTTACTAGGGATAGCTCAATGATGCTACCAGGGCTTCCATATTTTATTTTTATTGTTTCTCTTCTACATTTGCAATGGAGTGAATTTTTTCCATATGCTTGTCATTTTACGGTTATGTTTCAGTTTGAAGTAGAAAAATGGAAGAAACTTAAGGAAGAAGCCTTAAAAATCTGTGCCAGCCACATCTGTCTGCTTTCTTTAGGAAATCCATAGAATTCCCAGAATTACCACTACCCCAGCCCCCAACCAAGTAGACTCTTGCCCAGGTCGCACTGGCCTGAATTAGCTCACATAGTCACCCTAAACCATCTGGGGGCTGGTCAACTTTCTGTATAATAGTTAGCTTTCTGGTTATATTATGTTACAGCAGCACAATGACTTCCCCCAAATCTTGGTGACTTTAAGGACAGGGGAAAAGAGAGTGTGAAAGGACTATAAGATTTTTTAAAGCTTTGGTTTGGAAGTGATGCTTTTTATCCTTAGCATGTGTACTTTACCTGACTAATACATAAGATTCTATTCATGTTGAAAAATTAAAAAATGAGAAGAAACAGTGTAAGGAGGTAAGAAACCCTGATTTAAATGCTGCCTCTGCCATTTCCTGAGTTTATGTTCTTATTTACTTATTTGTAAATTAAGAGGAAGCTGTAGAGGCAAGTATTGGGTTAGTCTAACCTGTTTTCTGAGTAAATCCTTGTGACTTTGAGTCAGAAAAACATGGATTTAGACCACAACTTTACCATATTCTTAACTCTATGACCTGATTAACTTCCTGAACTTCCTTAAAATTAATTTTCAACTCTGAAAAAATGAAGGTAAACCCTCCTGTGTGATATGGGAAACACTGAAAGGGCGGGTGACTGGAAAAGGAAGGTGATTCCAACTTATTAAATCCTGCAGTTTTCAGCCATTGTGTTGCCTGTACTACATGGCCCAGGACCGACTTCCAAATGAGTGTTTAACTGAGTAAGAATGCTTAGAAATCAGGAAGCCAAGTTCTGAAAGGGGCTCACCAAGTCTAACTCTGGTTTGATTAATCTGCAGCCAATCTTGGAGATGGCTCTGGCATTGATTTTTCTGGGAAAGCATTCTGGTACCTGCATCTACATCCCTTCCTCACGTTGTTCACTTTCACACCTGCTGCGTTAAGTACTGATGACCATTGCCTCTTGTCCACTTTCTGTTTCTACTGTCAAAAGAGGGTTGGCCTGTGCTATGGATTAAAAGTTTGTTTCTTCCCAACTCATATGTTGAAACCTAATCCCCAATGTGATGGCATTTGGAGGTGGGTTGTTTGGGAGGTAATTTGATCATGTGGGTGGAACCTTCACAAATCAAATTAATGCCCCTATAAGAAAAGCTATGAAAGAGTTTGCTTTCTCTTTCTCTCTCCGCATCAAGTGAGGATATAGCAAGAAAGAATCCATCCACAAACCAGGAAACATACTCTCACCAGACACAAATGTTGGTGTCTTGATCTTGGACTTCCCAGACTCCAGTACTGCACAAAGAGACCATATTATTTTTTTTTCAAGGTGATTCCTTGTTTCAAATATCATTTCCCATTCATTTCTCATATAGTAGTAGTAGCAGTTATGTTTGTAGTCATAGCAACTTTAAGACAGAGTTACAAAGGGAGAAGGAACCAAAACAGGTTGTCTTAGACCCAGGGCCCTTCTCGAAGTCCTACACTTTAGATGACTCTGTACCCTGGCCCTCCTTAGCTTTGTCCCATAGGACAAGAAGTACATGCGTACAAAGGTCCTCTTCTATTAAAATTGCTTCATATTAAATTGCTTGCAGCCCTGAAATTGCCTGACCCAATGTCCCTGGGCCCACTTCTTGTTCTGCGTAGGCCTCTTGAAGGTACAGAGGAATAGCCAGTGTGGCAGGTAGAGGAGCAGGTGTATGGGAGTGGATGGAGCATGGGTTTTTAGGGGGATGGGTGTCCACACACATGGGCAGGACATTCTTCATGCTGAGAAGCAGAATTGGATGTGGGAAATGAAGAACTGAAGTTAAGGGGTCTCTAAAGGTACTCTTCTCTGACGCTTGGCAAATTGTAAGGGTGAGCCTTATAGGAGAGAGAGAGGAAAAATAAGAGGGTGTGGTTGAGAGGGAGGAAAATGCAAAGATGCATTTTCCATTTCCGGTCCTTGAAACTGCATTGCTATTTCTTAGGAAAAAGGGAGCTGAAGCTTCTGTAAAGAATTTGATAGGGTCAGATCTGGGAGATTTCTTTGGCTTTGTTTTGCTCTGATAGGAAGGAAGCACACACAGGCACAGTGAAAGAAATGAGAGAGCAGCTGAGTGTTAAGATGATTATAATCGCTACTGGGAAACCAAAGCTGTTGTTGTATCTTGACTTAAGGAAACAAAACTGTCCAGTTCCATGAGCCTTTAGATGTGGCTACTGAGACAGCTCTGTGTTTCCAGTCCTCCCCAGTGTATCCCTACAATTAACTCCAATTCCCTGGGGCTCCATTCAGTTTCTTGCAAATTCTGTTTCTTGTAACCTAGAAGAGCTGGACTAACACAGCTGTCTAGGGGGATAATTATCCCCAGCATCACAGCCACTCTCCTCATGCCTCCGGAGACCCATCACTAAAGTATTATGAGAGATCCTTGTGTTTGGGTTTGAAGTTTGCAAAATCAAAGCACTTATATAAACTACAAATCGGCCTCCTGTTCCCTTCACCTGATGGGAGGCAAATACTATGAAAGCCCAGCCTGTGACTACTTTGCAGTTGGAGAAATTGACCCGGAAGCAGTTTTATTGGTCCCAAGCAATGGCTGAGTCTCCGTGTAGTCCAAGGCACCCATTTGACCCTGCTTCCTTCCTCCCTCTGCATGTTCATACTCCTTGACTGTACATTCTAAGTGAGCAAGCTTTCCTTAGTCTATTTCAAAAATTTCGTACCAAATACAGTATCTAGTTCAAATCTTTTTCCTGCCTTTCTTTTTGGTTGCTTTTGCAAAGTGCTGAAAGATTCAACTCATTGACCTTACTGCACAGGCCCATCCTTCTCCACACAGTTCTAATTTCTAACTCCTGTTGAGAGCCATTGTGTAAAGGCATTGTTAGGCTTCCATGCCCACTCAATCCCCAGCCTTTCTTCTTAAACTGCCAACAGCGCCAATTAGTACCACATGTGGTGTGAGTTTGCACAGTGGCTGTTGTAGCCAAGTCCTTAAAATGTAGCCAAAATGCAAATTGGCCTGTAGATGAGTTCTTGGGTGTGAGTTTAGGGGAAAAAGTTTAAGTACCACAATATAAATATTAGTCCTTTTATTCCCTGTCCCTCCTGGCATGCTTTACACCTTTTAAGTGAAACAGGCAAAAAGACTTGGACTGCTCCAAAAGAGAAACTATGACAAAATACTTCAAATAAAATTATAAGAGTAAATGATTTCAAACTTAGCTGAGGAGCATTAAAAAGAGTTTTGCGCCTGTAACCGCTTATCATCATAACAAAAGCAAGTCCAGATCTCTGTGCCCCACCCAACCCCTTGGATCTTTTGCCAGTTACAAGAAATCCCATTGTTTGGGTCAGGTATCTTTTGTGTGTGTGTGTGAATATGGACATCTAATCCTGATTTCCCTGTGTGTTCCTTCCCTATGAATGTTTTCTGTCATTTCAAATTGTAACAAATCCCCTGGAGTTTTTTGTTTGTTTGTGTGTGTGTGTGTGTGTGCCATGTTTTCTTCTGCTGTAATTCTATCTCCATGCTGAACTCAAGTCTGAGTCTGTCTTCCCTGGAGAATTAACACAGATTCTGGACAAATCTCCTTATTCATCTCTGGCCTAATCTGGGAAAAGTGAGGGGAGAGTAATGACATAATAAATGGATACTGTTAAATGTCAGAGACTCTCAAAGGCACTTTATTATATCATTGATTTAATGATCAAATGATCCCTACAATGTAATTATTGTTCCCCCATTATAAAGAGGAAGAAACTAAAGTTCGATGAAGGAAAGAAATGTGTTCTAATTTATACAGTCTACAAAAGGGTGAATCTGGTATTCAGACCTGATTGTTTCATTCACTAACTGATCTGTCACATAAAACATAAAGTAAACTGTAGAGGTTACTGTTTATAAAGCACCCCCAGGCACCAGGCACCATGTCTGGTACTTTACACACATTTTCACTTAGCCTTCCTGTAAAACTGAAGGTATTACTGGCAAGGTAGGTAGAGGCAGGTTAGTTGACTTGCCCAAGACCACACCGTGGGAAGTTGTAGAAATGAAAGTCAAATGCAAGTCACCTGATCTGTACCATCTCTACAACTTCATTGTGCTAAACTTTCTGCTCCATTAAGAGGCCCTAGTTGTCTGTGAGGCATATTAGTCATTGGGTTCCTTCACCCCTCAAGAGAAATGTGGGACATCACAGTTCCACGATGTCCTATCAAGAGGCTATCTGTAAGTCACTAGTTCTGTATATTCACTCATATACTTAGTTCTCATCTTTCCCTTGTAGAGAATCAGCCAATGCACTCTTCAGGAACCCTGAAACATGATACTATGTTTCTTAAAATAAGCAGAAGGCTCTCAGTCCCTGAACACTGGTTCCCACATTGCTGTAAGATCTTGTTTCCCCACGTTTCCCACTTACATGAAATCACTGGGGAAATAGGGCACTCAGGGGGGAATGGTCAGATGCTTTCTTTCTACCTGAGAGCAGGTCATCCCCATTAAATAACCAGATGTGGGCTCACCTTGTCACATCACCAACATCATTCAATGAAACATATTTGTAGTTGTGCTGGCCCAGTTGGCATTTTGGCCAAATCAGAATTGACTTATTTCTCTGTATTTCTTCTGCTGAACATGCCAAGTGGTTGTCCAGATCACAATTTGGGCTTTGGCAAGAAAGGAAAAATCTTGCTGACCAGATCAACTAATTTCCCTAATGTATCAACCTTTCACTCCAAGATTAAAAATGATCATTCCTGATCCAGCTGGGTTTAGTCAGTGACCTGGGCTTGGTGTATATCTTATTACCGACACCCAGCGGCACAAACCACAGCCTTTCTAAGTATTTGCATGGAAAATAACCCTAACCAAAGATTACGCAGTTTGGGTTGGGAAAAGCAATTCATTCCATTTACAAACATCTGCCGGAAAGGTCAGACATAGGCTGGCCAATCCCTGGGCTCTGATTCTGGAGACTATTTTGGTTGCGAGTACTGCGTCCAAGGGAAATTAAAATTCAAAGAGAATCCAACTTCAGGCAGAAATCTTTGACAGTAAACTCAAATTCAGTCCAAACTAAGATTTCACAGTCTTTTTCTAAAGGTGTTAGACCAGAGAGACAAGTGAGAGAATTTATTACTTTTATTCAAGTATGTAGAGGAACAGTAGAGAGAAAATGTGTGTGTGTGTGTGTTTCAGAGAGAGAGAGAGAGAGAGATTACTGTTAGTACATCTTACAGTCAGGATTTTGTTTCCTTGTCTATGAAGAAGAATTTGTGTTTTCAGGTAACCAATGTGCTGCTAACAAAATATGGGGCATATGATTTAATTTTTTCATGGAAAGCTATGCTACCACTCAAGTTAATTTAAAATAAAGTCCCTCATAATAATATGCAGTTTAAGCAATGAAAACAGCAGAGACTATCAGTTTCCATTTCAGAGTATTGGAATGAAACATTCTTTCAACTTGGGGTCAGTGAGCACATACTGTTATAATTCCATACAAGCCTGTGCCCCAAAGAGCTCATTTCCCTGATCTGATCTGAGCAGGGATGTATCTGTCAGGGAAATTCATTACCAGTCTCCCAGCAATGCCAAATGAAGTGAACTGCTCAGCAGGGCACACTGCACATGTACAAGAAGCAAAACCTACTACTATTTATTGGCTACTAAGAGAAATTTCCTTCCAGGATCTACAAATATGGCTTTAATTTAGTGGGGTTTATTTTGAGGTGGTGAAGAAAGATGGGGGGATAAAAGAGGAGGGTAAGTTTCAGAACACTTTTTCTCATGTAAACGGAACAGCATGTTTCCACTGCTGGCCTACCAACAAGAGAAAAACATCAATCCAGCAATCTTTCTTGCACATATCAAATTCCCATCTCTGCTTTCGGGCTTGAGTGTGGTAAGGGCTGAATCCAGAGGGTGCCTTATCCTCAAAAGCTGGGAAACAGCATTTATCATCTATCTTTTTGACTGTCTTTTCTGTTATGCTAATCACAATCTAACAATTGCCTTTATCCATCAAAGTGAAGAGATAGAATTTGTTGTATGTATATTTGAGGTTGTGCCTGGATTTGCATGGGTATTTGTCAGAATGGTATTCAGTCTTCAACCTTAATCAGAATTTTAGCACAGAGAGCTTTTGTTGGTTCATGATTTGAAACCTATTTTGATTTGAAGCTCAATAGGCTGCAAGAGTGTGGTAGACTAAAGACAGCTGCAAATTCTTTAAGGGATGGAATCTAACTCTACTCCCCTTGGGTTGGTCTAAATGACTTTTTCAACTAATAGGATATGAAGGAAGTGGCAGCTAGACATTCCAAGTTTAGGTTGTAGGAAGTATGGTAGTTTCCTCCTAGTCTCTTGGAATGCTCAGTCAGTTAGCCCTGAACTGCCATGTAAGAAATTTGACAACCCTCCATTCCAAACCAAGCCCATCATCATGTAGGCTCTTGGTCAACATCTGAGCTGAGTCCAGCATTTGGGTCATCTCTGCCAAGGTGCCAGAGATGGTTTGTATCCACTGGACCAGCCTGTTCACCTGCTGAATACCACGAAGGTGACAACATTTGTAGCAAGAAAAATTTCCCAGCTTACCTACCTGTCCATCCCAAGAACCATGAGAGCTAGTAATAAACTGTTGTTTTAAGCCATTAATTTCAGGAATGTTAGTTAAACAGTAACAAATTACTGAAAAAAGCATGATTCAACAATGGAAGCATACTACTTTATACACCAGAATTGTCAACTAGTTCTTGCCTTTTTTTTTGCCTTGTTTTTTATCCATTGAATCACAGGTTGATTCTGACTCCCTCTGAAAGCACCCCCTGTCCCTACTCCTGCCCAGGACAAATTAGATCTTCATTCTCTTTATTAAGGCCTTCTCCTTCAAATTCAGTGCCCTTAGGGGAGGTAAACTTTAAAATAATTATTTGTGTATGTAGGAAACATAAATTATATATCTACTAAATGTAAATCATCATGTTTACTGTGGGAAAAATTGGGGAGCCTCTCATTTTCTTTTCTGTACTCTTCAAACCGAGCATACATGTAGTTGGAGCTTGACATATGCTAATTTTTGCTAAATTCAAAATGAGGATGTACTCTCTTTTTGTCCAGATAATTGGTTTGATCCGAATTTCTGCATTTACTGTTGCACAATAGGATGATGAGCATTGATAGCCAATAGAACCAAGTGCTAATCTTGGCTTGGCAAAATATAAGGTGTATAAATGAAGTGAATCTTGTTTTTGCTTTCTTTCATGATGAAAGTAACCTAATGAAGCCATAAGATCTGGGGATTAAATCCCAATTACACCACATCTCAGCAGTTCCTCAGTTTCCCTATTGGTAAAGTGAGACTAATATTATTCAACTTTTGGAGTGGTTATGAAAATTAAAAAAATTAATGTGTATAAAGTGGCTTAAAACCATGTCTTAGATATAGTAAGCACTGGAAAAATGTTTATTAAGTAAAATTATTTAAAAATGTAACATTTAGAATAGTACCTGGCTTATAATAGACATGATGAAAAATATTTTTTCTCATGCCACATTCTCAGTTTGCCTTTTTTTGGCCTATTGGCACTTAAAAAAGAAGTAGCAAATTTATACATTGTTTGCTTTTTAAAATCTTAAGTAATGTGTGAATTGGCAGATAATTTGGTTTAATACTATGTGCCAAATATATATGGATAAATCCAGCTATTTGTTGATCTACGATTGACTCATGAGCAGGCTCTCAGATGGTCATGAGCCCAGTGTTTTAATTCTCTCTTTTTTTTTTTTTTTGAAATTACTTCATTTATTGTTGGTTTGAAAATTGAGTGCTACTGAATGGAGGTGAGTGATATTGGTCAAATTCTCACCAATGCATCTGCTGTGTACTTTTTTTCCTCAAAAATTATTTCTGTTACTTAATATTTGAATCACTGCTGGGAAGAGAGGTGGGGGCAAGAAAATAAAAAAGAGAGGTAGGAATACAGAAAATCAGACACATTACATATTTCCTGGAAATTCAGTGTCACTGGATCCAACCTATTCCTGTTTCATACTGATCTTTATACTAAAGTCATAGAAGTTTAATTACATTTAACTTGCTAATTATATTCTTTAACTTGGGTAAATATAGAAGTAGGAATTTCTAATTTTTACAATTACTTATGGGCAGTTAGATATCCTTAGAGCTGGCAATTATACTGGCAAATTATATTCTTTGTGTATAGCTACATAAATATGAATATATACATAAATGTATACATTTATTTCTCTGCATATATGACTGGAATTACATGTTTTATTTAAGCCAATCATGCCCCAAGTAAAATTCAACAGCCCATAGATAGAGAAACATAAAGGCTTTCCAAAACTATATTTATAACTAATTTTTAATAAGACATCAAATGGTGATTGCCCTAAAGAAAAACAGAAAAATGAGGCTAAGCAGTTGCAAAGGCATGAAATTATATAAAGCAACTACTGAATATTATATAAAACAAGTATTAAAAGTAGTACAGATGGGTGAAGAGTCAGGGGCTGTTCTCTGAGGAGTCATTCTGACCTGTCATCTTTTTCTCAGCGCCTTATATTCTGTACTCTAAATGTTCATACTCTTGATTTATTTTCTATGAGAC
This sequence comes from Hippopotamus amphibius kiboko, assembly GCF_030028045.1. Lineage (NCBI taxonomy): Eukaryota > Metazoa > Chordata > Mammalia > Artiodactyla > Hippopotamidae > Hippopotamus > Hippopotamus amphibius. The sequence continues at coordinate 170,154,595 of NC_080189.1, forward strand.
TGTGGATTCCTTAAGAGGTGACTTTCTATGTGACTTGGTTTTAACTACATTGTATTAAAATGATTTGTTTATCTGGCTGTGTTCTCCACTTGCTGTGATCCCCTGGGGGGGCTGAGCACACCCTTACCCGGCTTATTATCTCAGAAATCCAGCGCATGTCACAGGCTTTCAAGTGGAACTTTTCTTCATGTCTTAATTTGTCTAATGACCTAAAGCTAAAGATAATTGGTGACAAGAAATCCTGTGTTACAATGAGGGCTGCTTCACACATTCCACATGAGATTTAGCAAGAATTGAGGAAACTGGCTTTCTGACTACAAACACCCTTACCCATCTTCCATATGTATAAGGAAAGGCTAAAAATTGAAACTTAAAAAGTGCTTTTTTTTTAAATGAAAATACAGAGGAGAAGAAAGTGCTATTGGTGCTTTCTGTCACCTACAGGTGAGGGAAAGAACCAGATATTTCTCCCTCCCCCGTCCCTATTCCCATACTCAATGAGAGGGAAAACCAGAAGAACCACTCATAAACACTTGGGATATTTTTTTTTTTCAAAATGATTTTTCTTTTCAAAATGGTGACCAGCCTCTTGGTTTTCATGTAGACTTTGGCTGAGATGTAGGCTGATCCCATGCTGTCACAGGAACAGCAGACCACGGGAGTGTTCTCATGAGAATCTGAGATGTAGCTATGAAAAGACGTGTGCTTGCTTTTTGCCTGGAAAGGCTAGAAGAGGGCAGAGTATCTGGTGGTAACATTTAGAGATGGGCAAGAGGCTAGATCTGTAATAGGGACAGCCTTTATTTTTATTATTTATCAGAGCAAGAAGAGCTAGTCACTGGTGACCCAGTTTGCTTCAGGAAGGAAACTGGGCTTTGAGTCCCCAGTGGGCCAAATGGACCCTAGCAGAAAAAGACTTGGGTGTATTGTCTGGGTCAGGGACTGAAGGGGTCATGCAACAGCAACCAAGGTCCATTACTTTGTCAGGAAAAAGTGCAATTCTATCATTGGAGGGGAGGTGGAATAGGAAGTGCCCTGGAAAAATCGCCCACACAAACTCTGTGCTCAAGGGTCTGTATTTTGATACCTTACATAGCGGAGGTACCAGTCACCTGGCTTTGCATCCAGGACTTTACACCTTTGCCTGTAAGGACTCCTAACCCAGGGGATTCTTGGCATTGGAAGACAAAGTCACAGGAGTTGGGGAAGAGCAATGGAAAAACTAAACGGTGCTAAACATCTTACTAAAGAGCACCTAGTTTTAAATGGACATTTTGATGAAGTTTGACAAATGTATACACAAGTGTAACAACTGTCCAACCAAAATATCAACCATTATAATCATCTTGAGGAGAAGTTCCCTTGTGCCTTTTCACAGGCCATTGCTTTCCAGTTTTGGTCCTGGCTCTATGCAACCACTGATATACTTTCTATCATTGTAGATTAGTCTGTTTTTCAAATTTCAAATAAATAGGATAATAGAGTATGTGCTTTTGTGTTTTGCTTCATTCATACATTCCGCATGTTTTTTGAGATTTGTATACACTGTTGATGTATCAATAGGTTGTTTTTTTTTTCCTTTTTAATTCTGAGTGGTGTTCTGTTACATGGATATACCATGATTTATCCATTCATCTGTTGATGAACATTTGGGTTGTTTCCAGTTTGGGTCTACTATGAACAGAGCTGTTAAAAACAGTAAAACCTTTGTGTAACTTAAGTTTTCATTTTCCTGAGTAAATAACTGGGATTGCAATTTCTGGATTATATGCTAAGTAAATGTGTTTAACTTATAAGAAGCTGTAAAACTATTTTCTAAATTGTACCATTTTACAATGTCTGAGAGTTCCTACTAAATACTTGTGTTTTTGACTCTAGACTTCTGCTACTCCTCTGGTATCCAGTCACAGGATGAACTTCTAATGGAAATATCTCTCAACGTACACACTTGCACGCCCAGCAAAGAGCTCTTGGGTGTGTGTGCTGGTGTCCCTCTCTAGCTCATCAGGATTTTTATGGTGGGCATCAGCACTCCAGGGAGGGTATCAGAAGGTCCTAAATCAGTACATTACGGAAGAACAATCTAGGAGTAGTACTCTTAATTCATCTGACATTACCAACACTGATCCAGAAACCTGGCCTCTGGCACACACTATCAATAACATTACACACGGGTGTTTTTCTTTGTCAATCAAATAACAGAAGCAGTCCATCAGATTGCTGATGGGAAGGATCCTGAAAATCCCACCATTGGAACCATGGTTGGCTATGCTCAGGTTTGGGATGAGTTCATGTGGATTACCGCAGAACATGTGAACATCAATGAACTTCTATGCTAGGGAAAAAAGAAATCACCCTAAGCAGAACCAACTCAATTGCATCAAGGATATAGGATGAATATCACTGGAACTGCATAGTCATTCTGACAGATTAAACGATAGTGACTGGTTTGGCGCTGACTGGTTGTGCTGCCCAGGTATTTATTGGGTAGCCCTGAATGGCACACAATGGTTGTGTGGCACAAATCTTTGGCTATGGCTTCCACCGTGGGTGGTTGGGCAGCTGCACCCTGGGTTTTCCCTGGGCACAGGGGAGAATCTACTGCTCAGTAACAAATTGCCAACCTCTTTCCCCTCAAGGCCAAATAGGCATCTTCTATTTTCCACTGGTATGATCATTTGGCTACCATATTTGCTCCTCCATTGGCCTGAAGGACGTTACAGCACACATAGAAGCCCTTACTAAATTCATCCAATAAGCCCCAAATGACAGCAGGCAATGCATGTCTTTACCGAATGCTGAATTTTCTCTAGTGAGAAAAGCTGTCCTCCAAAACGGAATGACCCTGGACATTATTACTGTTTTGCAAGGAGACAGCAATGCCATTAACCAGAGGTGTTGTATGTTCATACTTGATGAATCTGCTAATATGTCATATTTATTAAATCACATGAGTACACGAGTGAATGCCCTGAGTGATTCAACTCCCAGTCTAGGGAACTTACTAAATCAATGGTTTGAATCATAGGGCTCTTGGTGGAATTTTTTTTTTTTTTTACTTATTTTGGGGATCTTTACCTTGATCTGTATTTTCTTTGGCATGTGCCTCTATTGCTACTATGGTATATGCCTCCTGTACAGCCCAATAGCAACTAAATGAGCCATGTCCATGCTACTTAAAAACCCTTGCTGACCACTTGGGGCACATAATGGTACAGAGAGGTGTATAAGATTCTAAGAGTAGGTCACAAGGAGTCAAGTGTTGGTGGAGGTCACAGAGAGAATGTGACCTCCAGTTGACCCTCAAGCTAAACCAGAGCAATTGGAGACCCTTCATCCCCTTCCCTGTTCTTGGAATGGGAACTGTTTTCAAGGACACAGCCTTGAGAGAGAAAGGCCTTGAGATCATCAAGATGGAACATGTGACCGAAACCCACTAAGTCCTCTACTTAATCTTTTGAGATTCTGTTGGGAAGGGGCAGATATCTACTTGTCTTGGGGCCACCCAAAGTAAGCGTTGTATGTAACTTCCCACACCTATTAAACTTGCCACCTGGAGTGGCTGTCCTTTGCTCTTCATGTTCAGGGATCAGTTTCATATTTCACCTGAGGAACTCCAGAGGTTTCAAACCAAAAAGGAAGGGTTTTGTTTTGTTTTGTTTTTGTTTTTGTTTTTAAATTGGAAAGAATTTCCATTTTTTAAAAAAGATTTATTTATTTATTGGCTGTGTTGGGTCTTTGTTGCTGCACACGGCCTTTCTCTAGTTGCGGCGAGCAGGGGCCACTCTTCCTTGTGGTGCGCAGGCTCCTCATTGCCGTGGCTTCTCTTGTTGCGGAGCATGGGTCCCTGGCATGTGGGCCTCAGCAGCTGCGGCAAACAGACTCAACAGTTGTGGTGCACAGGCTTAGTTGCTCCACAGCATGTGGGATCTTCCTGGAGCAGGGATTGAACCCGTGTACCCTGCCTTTGCAGGCAGATTCTTAACCACTGCACCACCTAGGAAGTCCCCCAGAAGGAAGTTTTTTGATTTTGATTTATTTAATAGACATAAAGGTACTCATGTGTTCATTTTTAAAAAAGCTTATTTTGGTAATGTGGATCCCTCAAGGAGTTTGTCCATGTAAAGAAAATTTTTGATATTAATGGCTTAATGTTATTTGTAGTGTTCTTACTTATTCTTTCAATGCCAGAGCTCTAGTAATTTTTCCTTTTTCATTCTTGATACTGGTGGGTTGTTTCTTTCTCTCTCCAAATATCAAGCTGAAGATGTCTCATTTTTGGTTTTGGTTTCATTAATTTTCTCTATTGTTTTTTTCAGGTTTCTATTTTTTTTAATCTCTTTATTGGAATACAATTGCTTTACACTCTTGTACCAGTTTTTGCTGCACAACAGAGTGAATCAGCTATATTTATACATATATCCCCATATCCCCTCCCTCTCATAACTCCCTCCCACTCTCCCTAACCCAGCCCTCTAAGTCATCATCCATCATCAAGTTGATCTCCCTATGCTATGCAGCAGCTTCCCACTAGCTATCTATTTTACATTTGGTAGTGTGTATATGTTAATGCTACTCTCTCACTTAGTCCTAGCTTCCCACCCCACCCCACCCCATGTCCTCAAGTTCATTCTCTACATCTGCATCTTTATTCTCGCCCTGTCACTGGGTTCATCAGGTTTCTATTTTATTGATTAATGCTCTTTATCATTTCCTTTTTTATACTTACTTCAGGTTTAACTTATTCTATTTTTTTTTAACTTCTTAAGGTGGGAGCTTAGAAAATTTGTTTTTAATGCTTCTTCTTTTATATCATAAACCTTTAAAGAAATGAATTTTCCTCTAAGCACTGCTTTATTGACTTCCCTTTCTGGATATGTTGTGGTTTTCATTTTATTTAGTTTAAAATACTTTCTAAATATAATTTTTTCTTTGAATGATGTTTATATATTGGAAATATGTTTTAATTTGCAAATATTTTTGGAAAGGAGTTTTATAAAGGAGTTTTCAAATACTTTTCTGTTTTTGACTCCTAGTTTAATTCTATTGTTGTTACAGAACATTTTATGGTCCAATACATTTATACTTATTAAAATTTATTTAATGGCCCTAAATATATTTTTCTTGTTGTATATTTCACATGCACCTGTAAACAATGTATATAGTTTGCTGGTAAGATGGAAATGTCCATTAGGTCATGTCTATTGATACTATTTAAATCTTTCATGTTCTTACTCATTTTTTATCAACTAATTTCACTTGTTATTGAGAGAGGAATGTAGAAATATCCAATTTTAGATTAGTCTATTTATTTCCATTCTAGTGATTTTTCTTTATGTATTTTGAAGCTCTATTTTAAAATACATACACATTTATCATTGTTGTGTCTTTTTTAAGAATTAACATAAAATGTCTAACTATATATACACACATAACTTGTTTTATTGTGCTTTGCTTTATTGCACGTCACAGATTTGGATTTTTTTTTTTTACAAATTGAGGGTGTGTAGCAACCTTATGTTGATTAAGTCCATTGTAGCCATTTTTCCAACAGCATTTGTCTGTGTCACATTTTGGTAATTCTCACAACCTTTCAAATGTTTTCATTATTATTAGATTTTTATACTGATCTGTGATCAGCAATCTTTGATGTTATCACTATGACTCACTCAAGGTTCAAATGATGGTTAGCATTTTTTAGCAATAAAGTAATTTTAAACTAATGTATGCCCATTGATTTTTAGATATAATGCTATTGTACACTCAATACACTGTAATATAGTGTAAACATAACTTTTAAATGCACTGGAAAACCAAAAAATTCACATGACTTTATCTTGATATTTGCTTTATTGCAGTGGCCTGGAACAAAATCTGCAATATCTCCAAAGTATTCCTGAACCTTCTTCTGAAATTTAGTCTAACATTATTATAAGAATTACAGTTCTCATATGCTTAGAGTTTGCATGCATTATTTTTTTAATCCTCTAATTTTAATCTCTCTGTGTCCTTATATTTAAAATGGATTTCTGCAGATGCAGAGAATGGACTGGAGGACACGGGGTTGGGAGGGGCAGGGGGCAAAGGGGAAGCTGGGACGAGTGAGAGAGCAGCATAGACATATATACACTACCAACTGTAAAATAGATAGCTAGTGGGAAGTTGCTGTATAACAAAGGAAGATCAACTCAATGATGGGTGATGCCTTAGAGGGCCAGGACAGGGAGGGTGGAAGGAGTCATAGGAGGGAGGGGATATGGGGATATATGTATAAATACAGCTGATTCACTTTGGTGTACCTCAAAAGCTGGTACAAGAGTGTAAAGCAATTATATTCCAATAAAGACCTTTAAAAATTTTTAAAAATAAAATAAAATGGATTTCTCATAGGCAGCATATAGTTGGGTTTTGGATTTTTAGTTATTATGACAATCTTTGAATTTTAATTGAGAATGTAGGACATTTATATTTAATATAATTATTAAGTTTGTATTTAAATCTATCATGTTGCGAGTTGTTTTCCATTTGTTCCATTCATTTTTTTAAATTCCTTTTTCCATTTTCCTGTGTTCTTTTGGATTAGTTAAGTATATTTCACCACTCAGTGGTATTTCCACAATTTACTTCTTAGTTATACCTCTCTTTTCTCACTGTTGGTCTCAGGTTTATAATATTATAATTGAAATTATGCAGTCTATTTTATCTTATAATTTCATATAACAATACATCTCAAGCAGAATACTTCAAATATTCCCTCTCATTCTTTCTCCTATCATTGTCATAATTATACTTCTATGCGTATATGAAAACCTCAAAAATACATTATCACTATTTTTGCTTTCTTCCTTTTTTTAAGAACTTTTATTGAGATATAATTGACATACAATAAACTGCATATGTTTAAAGTGTACAATTTGATAATTTTTTTATTAGTAATGTATATATGGCAATCCCAATCTCCCAGTTCATCCCACCCCAATCTCCCACTGAATCCCCTCCCCCGCTTTCCCCACTTGATGTCTGTGTGTTTGTTCTCTACATCTGTGTCTCTATTTCTGTCTTGCAAACCAGTTGATCTGTACCATTTTTCTAGATTCTGCATATACGCATTAATATATAATATTTGTTTTTCTCTTTCTGACTCACTTCACTATGTATGACAGTCTCTAGGTCCATCCATAACTCTACAAATGTCCCAATTTTGTTCCTTTTTACAGCTAAGTAGTACTCCATATATACGTACCACATCTTCTTTATCCATTCATCTGTTGATGGACATTTAGGTTGCTTCCATGACCTGGCTATTGTAAATAGTGCTGCAATGAACATTGGCATGCATGTGTCTTTCTGAATAATGGTGTTCTCTGGGTATATGCCCAGTACTGGGATTGCTGGGTCATATGGTAATGCTATTTTTAGTTTTTCAAGGAACCTCCATACTGTTCTCCATAGTGGTGGTATCAATTTACATTCCCACCAACAGTGCAAGAGGGTTCCCTTTTCTCCACACCCTCTCCAGCATTTACTGTTTGTAGATTTTCTGATGATGCCCATTCTAACCAGTGTTAGGTGATACTTCATTGTTGTTTTGATTTGCATTTCTGTAACAATTAGTGATGTTGAGCAGCTTTTCATGTACCTCTTGGCCATCCATATGTCTTCTTTGGAGAAATACCTATTTAGGACTTCTGCCCATTTTTTGACTGGGTTGTTTGTTTTTATTTTTGCCTTAAACAACAAATTATCTTTGAGAAAAATTTTAAAATGAGAAAAAACTTTTTAATTCTACCACATACTTAGCATTCTATTGTTCATCATCCCATTTTGTGTACAAATTTCCACCTTGTGACATTTATCATTCACCCAAGGAACTTCTTTATTTTTTATACTGTCAATCTGTTGGTGATAAATTCTCTCAGCTTTTGTATGCCTGAAAAACTGCCTAATTTGTTTTTGAATTTGAACACTTTCACTTGGTAAATACCTCCAGTTTCATAGGGTTTGTGCTTCATGACTTTAAATATGTCATAATATTTATTCTAGTTTGCATTGTTTCTGATGAGAATTTTTTATTATATTTTTCTGTATGTCATTATTCATTTCTCCTCATTGCCTTTATGCTTTTTTTCTTCATTATACATTTTGTGTAATTTGATCTTGATGTACTTTGGAGTGTGTGTATCTGTATCTGTATGTATCCTACTTTGGGTTCTTTGAGATTTGATGTGTGTGTGCCTGTGTATGTGTTTTACAATTTTGAAAAATGTTTTTTTATTTCTTCAGCTGTATTGGGGTATTTTGCTATTATTTGTTATTGCCACTATAGTGATTGGTTTTTCCCTTTTCTTCTTTAACTCTTTTTTTTCTGGAAACCCAAATACACATATTTTAGACTACTTGCTATTTTTCCTTTGGCCTTTTAGGCTCTGTTAATTTTCTTTTTTTATTTTCCTTACTGTGCTTCATTATTAATCAGTTATATTACTATGTCTTCAATATCAGTGAAACCTTCTGCAATATCTAATCTGCAGGTAATTTCATTCAGTGAAATTTTCATCACAGATTGTTTACTTCTCATGGCTAGTAGTTCTATCTGATTCATTTTTATATTTTCCACTTCTATTTTTACTGTGTTCATATTTTCCTTTGAATTCTTGAATGCAGTTACAGTAGCTGTTCTAACATTCTTGTTGGCTAATTCTATCATCTCTCTCATATCTATGTTACCACAATCAGTTACCACCAATTTATGTAATGGTATCTAGTGGTGAAGTAGGCAAATGAAATGAATAGCTCTGCTATTGGTGTTTTAGGGAAAGAAATTCTAAAAAAAATTATAACTAAAAGCAAAGTACAAGTCAAAAGAATTTCAGACTTCCTAGGGTACTTATGTATAAATAAAATATATTAACCTTAATAGATCTCAAAAAAGCAAACTACAATGTTGAATATGGCTATCATCTTTATTCTACACTTTGATTTTTAATAATAATCAGTCAACTTCCACATTAATAAAAGTTGACTATAGTTATTCCAAATAGGAAGAAACTAACTTTAAAAAAACCTGATTGATATTTTTCCTGGTCATGGGTAACATTTTCCTTTCCCTTTGAATGTCTACTAATTTTTGGATATGTGTTAGACATTTTGACATGATGTTGTTGAGTGTCTGGATTTTGTTTTTTTCTTTAAAGACCATTGAGGTTTGTTTTGGCACACAGCTGTGTTACTGACAGATGAGTCTGATCTCTTCAATCCTGTTTTGAAACTTTGCTAGGTTCTGGCTAGAATAGCTTTTTATCCAGGGATAGACCCTTTTAGTTTTTCTACTCTGGCTTGTAGGAACTCAAGTATTTTCCCTTCTGATGTGAGTTCAGGGAATTTCTCAGCGTATGATTTTTTGCTCCTTCTTTGCTTGCCTTTTGAAGTTTTATTTTTCACATCTGTGATCACTTTGTGATGTGCCAAGTTTTCTAGACTAAACAAGATTCCTCAGAATTCTCTCTCTAGTGTGTTTCAAGTTAGAATGGACTACAAGGGAGACAGCAGCCATTTTGTAGCATGCACACACATCTCCCAGTTTATCAACTAAATATTCATCTGGACTTTGCTGTGAAGAAAATTTTCAAATGGACTTAAAATCATAATTATTTAACTTTGAAGTAATTAAAAAATGTATCCTGGGTGGGCTTGATTTAATCAGGTAGAAGCCCTTAAAAGAGAGCCTTGTTGCTCCCTGCAGAGAGAGACTCCAAGCAGCAGCAAGTCCTGATACTGCTTTCCCATTGCTCTAGGTCTCTCTTCCTAACTGCCTGCCTGTGGATTCAAGCTTCAACTCAAGTTCATAGGGTTCCAGCCTACCTGTGATCTTCTCTTCTTAACTGGTTGCCCTGCTTCAGGGCTAACTTTATCAGCCCCCAAAATTTCATAAACCAATTCCTTGTAACAATTATATATATTGTATATATTATATGTATATATTATGTATATAGTCTCTTTCTACTGATATACTTCTCTAATTTAACCCTGACCTAAATAAGATCTGTGGTGCAAATACTAAATGGGATCTCTTTGCAAATTTCTTGAGCTCATTTCCTGTGTAGCTTCCTCTTTTTACGAAATCTGCCACATGATTTTCATTTGCTTTAGCATCCTCAAACTCTAACCTTCATCTCCTGAACTCAGCAGGACTACAGGATTCTGTTTGGATTCCTCCTTTCTGGTAATAATTGCTTCCAGTCAAAACACCAGGGCTGTTGTAGCTTCACCTCATTTTCTCCCTTTTATGAAGTGTCATGTCCTGCATAGGCTTTTATTCAATGTCTGAAAAATACTTCTAGTTGTTTAAGGTTGGGAGATAGAGTTATAAATGATTACTCCAACATGGTTTAGACTTTCAAATTTTTTTTTAACTTTTTTGGGGATTTCCTGATGGTTGGATGGTTAGGACTCAGTGCTTTCACTGTCATGGCCTGGGTTCAATTCCTGGTTGGGGAGCTAAGATCCTATAAGTCATGCAGCATGGCCAAAAATCTTTTATTTATAAACTTTATTTTTAAGGCAATTTTAGGTTTGCAGCAAAACTGAGAGAGATGTACAGAAGATTTCCCATAAACCCTCTGCCCCAACACATGCATAGCTTCCTTCATTATCAACTTCCCCTGAGAGAGTGGTATGTTTATTAAAGATGATGAGTGAATCTTGACATATCATAATCTTCCTGAGTTCAAATGTATTTTAGACTTTTTTCTTAGTGTTCTATGTTCTATGGGTTTGGATGGTCTAGACTTTTTAATATCTGAAGTTATACTGTTCTTATGCCTGACATTTACCATAATCTTCTCTACTGTAAGCCAGTGACAGGAAATGAATATATTTCAGACTGCACTTGAAGGCACTAATAAGGAAATAAATATATCCTGATTGTGCCCTTCCAAGTCCATCTGACTAAACTCTCTGTATTATTACTTGGTACATAATATACTCTGAAAAAAATGTTGTTGGACTGTACTTAATTGTGCTTGTAGCACTGATCTAACATAGCACCCGATAACGTAATTAATTTAAAGCAGCAGAGTATAATGGTTGAGAACTTTTTAAGAGCTAGATAAAATCATGTTTGAATTCCACTTCCTATTTTACTAATTATATGACAAATACAAACGTATTAATTTCTAGTAGTCTAATTTTCTTCATCTGAAATAGGGGATAGTTATAATTCCAACCTCATGGAGTTGCTGTGAAATTAAAGAATGTATGCCAAGTTCTTAGCACTGCTATCGACAATGTAAGTACTCACTTTATTTTTGAAATTCTTGTTTTGTTTTACTCTTTAGAAACTTGATAAATATTTAAATAAAAATAACATATTAAAACCTTTTTTCTGTACTTTTGAAGGCAGAGAAAAGGGGTCCCAAGTTGTTTGGAGGTTTAGACGAGATGTAAGTCATCTAGATGAACACTTTTCAGATGTTTAAAATTAATTTAGCAGATGATTGAACTCAAACTGATTATGCAATGCAGACAACTTACAGATTCACATAACTTAGATGTCCAGAGGTAGGCAGGTCTCAAGTCGGTGATCAGCTCCATTTCTCAAGGATTCTTTAAAACCCACGCTCCTTATGTTAGTTTCACCCTCAGGCTTATTTCATTCATGGTAACTAAATGCCTGCAGCCAATCCTAAGCTTACAACTATCTAAAGTATGAGATCTTCTTGCCACTCAAATACAAAACAAATGCTTCCTCCTTTCCTCAGATAGCACCACTGGAGATCACATATTCATCTCTTCTGGACAAGGTAATGGCATATCCTGATAGACTCAGGATGGAATTAAATGCCCATGATTGAAGCAACTAACAGTACAATGGGTAGCATTTGGTAGTATACTTATTTGCTTGTGTTCCTCAGGTCCTGCATTTGAATTGTAACTGGAGGTAATCCTGCTTAATCAACACTCTTGCTGCTCAACAGGGAAAGATACAACATCTTCTGCAAAGACCATGTGAAACATCCACATCCTTTTTGAACATCCAGAATGGGTTTGAATGCTCTTCCTCATGGGAAATTTACCACAACTTGCCCAAGCCACACATGTTCACTGCTGACAAATTTTGATCTCTATGTCTCAGGTTTTATGTTTGAGGGTGAACTGGAGGAAAAAGATGCCTTCCTCCCTGGATTGACCAAGGTAATTCACTTATTTAATGGTCCTTATATATAAATCAGAATTCTAAGTGCATTGCTTTTTTGAAATAATTTAATCTTCACAAGCTTATGAAGCAGGATCTAGTACCATCTGAGTTCTACAAGTGACAGACACTTAATGGTTAAATAGCTTGTACAAGGTAAGGACCACAAAGAAATTGACAGATCCAGGATTTGAATCCAGCTAGTCTAGCCCCCAAATCCATGTTCTTAACCATAATACAATATTACTTTATTAGTTGAGAACCCTTAGCATAGAGAGGGAGGAAATGGATTGTAAAACCTGTAACTGATTGGGGAAACTTGCTCTAATTTGCTCTATCTATCTATATACTCATTCATCTACCCATCTATCAAATCTACCTATTTTGCTAGGGATGCAATATAGGGAGAAGTATAATAATCACTTCTAAAAGTTTTGGTCTTCTATTTTTAATATGATGCATATGTACAACATTCACTTATTTAAACATTCACTTATTTTTATTCACTAAAAGTTTACAACCTGCTTCATTCACCCCTAGACGCAGGACTAGTTCCTTGGAATATAGAGATTTAGAACAGTGCTTCTGCTCTTAAGGAGGTCATAGAGCTGCTCTCCTAGACCAATGTTTTTGAAATTGTAGGTCATAACTCATTGATTAAATTTTTTAAAAAGAATAAAAAATGTAGAGTTCTTTATATTTGATAAGTGTAAGTGTTACATGTTTTATGTGTTTATGTGAGTGTGTTCTGTGTGTACTGGTTATGATATAAACTGTGTTTCTTATGTTTCTTATTTTGACCGTGTAGGGAATGTTCCAAAATATTCTAGAATGACTACCTTAGAATGTAGTTAAATAACCTTTAGACTTTTCCCAAACATTTTACTTTGTATTAGTATGTTGGGATTACTTGAGGCAAAGGGCTGTACATTGTATTCTACTTTATTTCTCCTGGCACTTGTTCTAGTAGTTTGCTCAGGGTAGCTGCTTAATGCAATGGGTGGTCTTCCTGATTAATAAAGAAGTGTTTTATTTGAAATTATTGGTGTCCATTATTGATTGATATCTTCTTTCCTTAGATTTGGTTTAGAAGTCATTTAAACAATATGTTTGACTTTGTGATAAAACAAGTGGTTGTTTGACCAAAACTTTGATTTTTTTCAACCAATTTACTTTCTTCATGGAGACAAAAACTGAACCTTATGATCAGCTATCACAAGGCAATAACTCTGGTTCTCTAATCTTATTGAAGTAGATTTGTCTTGTCAATATTGAGGCAAAATGGCTTTAAATAGTATTATTAAACCCTAAGCTAAGCAATAGCTTTACCGTTGAACTTTATGCTTTGTGTTTGCTGCGCTTTATGGATTTATACGTCTTTCTGTCAGCATAAAAAAGACCAGCTGGAAAAGGCTACATTGACTGAAGACCACAAGATTTTGGCCATGCAGATGACCCAACCGTAGGGAATCCAGGCTGGAGAGTTCACGTGTGTGGAACAATCTCATTGTGTCTCATTCTTCTCACCACCTTTTTCTCTTTACCTCTTGAACTTCTGCAGGCACATAAAGATATGGAATGATTACCATTTTCTCGGAACTAAAAGCATTCTCTGGCATCAAAGTTCTGTGGGAAATATGGGAAGAAGTAACCAAAGCAGACAATTCGTTTTCTGTAAGTTTAAGAAAATGGAGTAGAATAGCCTTTATAGGAGCTTGAGGGCTTTTCCACAAAGAATGCCTGTGTAGTTAATGTTCACATTCTCATTCTTAATGTAATTTCTTTCTTTTCTAAACTTATTGATAGTTATCTGGAAAAGCAGTTGTTTAAAGGAGTAATTCATGCTACAGAGCACTCCTTAACTTACATTCACTGTGGTTTAAAATGGGACTTTAAAATCTATCTATCTATCATCTATCCATCCATTTATCATTTATCTATCTATATAATCCATTCATTCATTCATTTTTTTAAACACAGCTAGAGGAACAAGAAAACCCCAGGGGGTTAAAAGATAGTAATAGTGCTCCTCTATGTTTAATTAAATCTTTCACAAAATTTTCTGAGTAAATGCATTTTTCATTGGTAATATTGCATAAATATAAATTGATACAAAAGACACATCCACACAAACATCTTTCAAAAGCAAACTATTGGAAAGCACCTGAAAACATTAAAAGGTATCATCATAGTGTTGTGATGTCTTCTTGTTATATTTTGAAATCACTTATTAATAAAATTAACTAAGTTTTAATACAGGAAGAAGAATTAGAAATTCATTTACTATATCTGAAGAACTGTTTCTAGGGGTTTGGGGAATTAATTTTGATCACTTTCTTTTGTTTTTAAGGTAAGTGTATTTATAATGAGGCATGTAAATATATCTATAAAGATTGCTTTAGGTCAGAAGAAATTTTCCTACTGGTCTTTTGTAGTATTAGGCTTTTAGGAGAAAGTGTTCCACTTATATTAAGGTTTTATTCATTGGCAGCCAAGTTAAACCAATGATATTTAAGGTAAGCGCCTTTTTGAGCCCTACCTAGACAAACAGTGGAACAATTAAATATGTATTAGCTTTTGAAAATCTTAAGTGCTTTTCAGTCTATGTCTACATGTAATTGAGACTCTGGGTCAGTGCAACATAGTGTGAGTACTTCTCTCACATGCAAATTGGGTTGGGATAGTGATATCAATTTCAGAGTGTTGCACTAAATCCATGCACTAGTGTTTTAACTATCAGGAATGCCATCTCTTTTTAAAATGACCCTTTAGATACTAGTCTAAATCCCATCTTGCTTGACCACAAGATATTCAGTCTTTTGTCAGATTCTCCTCCCCAAGGATTTCTGGGTGATTTGGAATAATGTTTATGTGTTTCATAAATCCAATCTTGTTGATACTTTCCCAGTTCCTATTTCTAAAAGTCACGATATCCCCAAAGTAATGCCAGCTGACTATCTGTCTTCTTATGTCCTGGCCTTCACCTAAGATGTTGTGGGGACCACCTTATCTTCCATTAGTGGAGGTGACTATGATCTTGTCTTTACTACCCTAAATCTATCTATGCCTTCTCAATCTTCTCTGAAACAGAGCAAAAGGAAGGAAAACCAAACAAACACATTTATCTCTTGCTCCCAATTATCAGCCCATTATTCAGTCAACATAATAATAATTAGCAGAGATACAGCATGACTCTTCATGAAGATATTTTACATTTTTATCTCTTAGGGTTACCTCACTATAGTTAGAGCTGTGAGATTTAGCAAATAAAAGTGCTTAAGCTTATATAAAAATAATTTCTTCTTGCCCTGAAATTCAAATGTAACCAGGCATCCTATATTTTATCTGGCAACTGTAGCTAATACAGAGAGTCTTTCTGCTAGTAATGGTTACTAAAAAACAAAGACAAAAGCAACAAAAACCCCCAACACTTTGCATAAGCAAAAATAACCGAATTAAGAATAACCTAGCCTAAGGAATCTAAGCCTTCACCCAATAACCTAGCCTAAGGAATCTAAGCCTTCACCCAAAGAAACAGAAATTGTTTGATCCTTAAAAATAGCAGTTTCCTGTTCTCATTTAGGTATTAATAGTTCAAGGATAGAAGAACTAAGTTTTAGGCCATCTTGCAAATGGCTATTTTCCCTTCCTAACTGGTTGTTGCTATGCTTAGTGAGAAATTTTTCTTCAAGTTAGTGCTCTGACTTTGGGGATACTTTCCTAGTTTCAAGATTAGTTAATAGGATGACTTCCTTGGATTCTCCTTTCCAGAAGTCTGAAGAAGTAAAGAAATAACCCCCCCTTCCCCACATACTCCAGTTTTTGCCATCTCCAATCCAATGATTGGGAGTGTATAAAGCGTTCAAAAAGTAGTTGCAATATCTTCAGCACTGTCCAAATGGGAGAAGAATGGGGTGGGAAAATCAGGTTTGCCCCAGTATAAAGATGATTTCAGGTGTAATCTAAATGAAAGGACTTCCCAAATACTGAAGCTCTGAGTTATTTTAGAATGCTTTGCATTAATGGTGCTAGGGGAGGGGAAGGAGGCCACTCTGAGGTTTAGCTATGGTTGCACTTGGCATATTTGGATTAACTGTGCATTGACACAACAGGGACTTTGCTCTGACGTGGATCGCAAAAATCTGCTAACTCAGTTTGTGTAACCTATTTACTGTCAGATTTATATCAGTGTTGAAATGCTTTAGCAATCAAATTGATTCAAATCTGCCTTAACATCTCTTCACCCTGAGATTAAAAATACTCACAATATTGCATTACAGAATGTTTTGTCATGTTTTCCTTACACTCAGCTTACCTTCTTTAGATTTTGCTAATACAATCTTTTGATCAGCTAACTACTGAAGCATTAGCTCTATTATCTGTTGCCTCAAAAATTGGTAACAGAATCTGAACCTTTGACCTCATCCTAGCAAAGTAGTAATTAATGTCAGATACATTTTGATAACACTATTAAAATTGTTTTCAACACTTGAGTAGCTAATTAGAGAGAGTAGATTCCTGTATCACTTTACCAAAGCTCGTCCCAGGGTGAATATTATCTTTCTGATTAAACACAATGAAATACCTAACACCTTAGGTGAATAATCAAATAAAGCATATTTTGGTATAGAATGTGTTTATATAGGGAAAATACCTAACAAAATGGCAATTCCTTCTTCTCTGTCATTGGGAGAGTGAAGTGGTACTTTGACCCAACACATTCTTTACATGATGATGGCACTGTTTGTGTTTTGAGAAGTTATGAAACTCAGCTAAGGTCATTGTTGGGTCTTGCAATCTTGTACAAGATTAATTTTTCCAATATATTTTGTGAGTGTAGAAAGGATCAGAGGAGGCACGTAGGTCATGCTAGTGTCTGATGAAATTTTCCTTTGACACCTGCTCCCCGCCTACATTTTTTATGAGGAAATGTTACTTCAACTTGATGAGCCAGAAATATTTTGTCTATTATTTATTTATGAACAAATAAGTCCCAGAAACTTCATTATTTCCAAGTTTGGCAAATACTAAAGTAAGACTGGGAAATTAAGATATATTTTCCTCTTAAACCTTTTTTTTCAACATTTCACGTTAATTAAAGCCTAAGATGCATTTGGCAAAGCTATTTAAGTAATTTTAAATCCGAGACTTTAGACTGTCAACACTTCGTCAAAGTAATCTCCAGTCTTTAATAAATCTCATGATTACTTCACACAGTATTATTGGATTTCTTCTCTTTACAGTGGATGTGGCAAATAGGGTGTTTTTTTTTTCCTCTCCTAATTGCACACAATAAATTAATAAATGGATAAGGAAAAAACAGGTTAATTTCAGTTTGAAATTTTCAAATTACCGTTTTGAATACTTTGAAAAAATTATCAAAACATCAAATGAATACGTATATTTTTAATTTTAAATATTATTAAAGAAAAATTTGTAATTTTATGTTAGAAAAGGAACTGGTGATAATTAGCCTCTACTTAAACACCATGTTGGTTTATCCACATTTCCAAGGTGTATTCACTTTTGTTAGAGCGGGTAGATACTGGCACACATTCTGGTCATTTTGTCTTTGAATATGTGATCACCTCACCTAACAATTTCTCACATTTCTTATCTAACTCTCTAAGGCCTACCACTTTTGAAGAAAAGCCTCTACTATGAGCATGTTTATGACCATTCAAACACCTATCAATCTCTCATTTATTTTCCACCATTTTCTTCTTAGCCAGTAAAACACTTAGTCATTCATTTTTTCTGATTGCTTAATTATATTCCTTCCAAGTGAATGCTGCACTTCAATATATAAGCATTTATCACCAGAAACTTACTAGACATGGTTAATACAAATTGATCACTTACTGTGAGCTTGGAATGCATTAATTCATTTAATCCTGATAACAATCCAAGAAGATGATTGCCATTCTCTCTCTTTCTTAGCAGGGGAATCTTTTTTCTTCTAAGCTCTTTATTGGAACATAATTGCTTTACACTGTTGTGCCAGTTCTGCTGTACAACAAAGTGAATCAGCTGTATTTATACATATAACCCCATATCCCCTCCCTCCCACGACTCCCTCTCACCTTACCTCCCTACCTATCCCATCCCTCTAAGTGGTCACCAACCATCGAGTTGGTCTCCCTGTGTTATGCAGCAGCTTCCCACTAGCTATTTTACATTTGGTAGTGTATACATGTCAGTGCTGCTCCCTCACTTCATACCAGCTTCCTCTTTGCATCCCCCCTGCCCCATGTCTTTAAGTCCATTCTTTGCACCTGCATCTTTATTCTTGCCCTGCCACTGGGTTCATCAGTACCCTTTTTCAGATTCCATAAATATGCATTAGCATCAGTTTTTCTCTTTCTGGCTTACTTCACTCTGTATGACAGACTCTAGGTCCATCCACCTCACTGCAAATAATTCAATTTCATTCCTTTTTATGGCTGAGTAATATTCCATTGTACATATGTGGCACATCTTCTTTATCCATTCATCTGTTGAGGGGCATGTCCTTAACAGGGGAATCTTAGCCTTAGAGATGTTTAAATTTTTCCTAAAGATGCTTAGTTGTTCTACACTGAAACCAAGCTCTTTGTACTATGTCATATGGCTTCACAATAAGGGTCTAGTCAATACTCTAAAGTCAATCACGAGCATAGATTGAAGTGAGGAAAGAAATGGTCCCAGAAGGCTTCTGATTTACCTAGGGAAAGTGGGCTTCGGAAACCAGTGTACTCCCACCTTCTGAAACCCACTCACACAGGCTGATCAACGTGCAAACTGGTGGCATACACACATGCACACATATATATGTACACAGAGGCACAGAAACCTGCATGTTGAGTGGAGCAGGGAAAGAAGCACCTTTAACCAATGTCTCGTCTGTATTCTGAGTGTAAAGGCAGGAGAGAATCAGCATATTTCTGATGGGGCCTACTGCTTCAGGCTGTAGGCAGATAGGTTCCCTTCTCTTTTCTGTCTCCTGCAGAAGCTGAGCTTGCTATTCACCATTTCGTTTCTCTCAAGTTTGTTGTTGGATTGACTTATCGCTAGCTTATTTATGCTAAAATCTACAGAAAGCGGGGTTTTTCTTAGTAGGCTGTTGAAATTTTGTGTTTCCTTTTTAATATGAGATCATATCTTGGTGAGAAATGCAAGAGTTCACTTCTGCTTTTACTATCTTGGTAGTTTCAGTTTAAAAAGAGTCACACATGCCTTTTTCCTACATATTCTAAGGAGAGATCGCCACCAAGAAATCTTCACAGCACTCTTCCATTGCGTTATAAATTCAGGGCTTGTAATGACTGCCCAGTGTTAAAGAAGAGGTTATTACTTAAATTTTTTATCCTGTTCTTAGACTTTATGCTGCACTGAAGAGGATGATGACAGGAAGTCTGAGAAACTGAGTGGCTGCAAAATTGTAAGGACCCCAAATCTATTCTGAAAACAGACCCTAGGATTATCAAGTTCTAAGTTTCTTACTAAGACCTCGGTGGCAGTGAATACTAAATTAGCTCGATCTTCTCTCTTCCAATTTTGAAAACTGATGAGGATAGCCACCTTTCTAGAATAGTTAGGATTTCTTTCAAATATTGAATCAATGAAGGAGTTTAGAAAACATTACTGTTCCCTGCTAGTGTCGTGCATTCTTGATTCAAGATGCTGTGGACTACACATGGTTCCCTCATGTGACATTGCTGTAAGGAGACACAAGCTGCTGCCTGGAGAGCTTAAGCCCTGAAGTGGCTTTACGAAGTCTACCATGGTTAGTATTATGGAGCTATTTGGTAGTCACATGCTGTATTTGTCAGAATTCTCCTAAGAAACATAACTAAGAGAATATACGTATATTTAGAGAGATTCATTTTATGGAATTGGCTTCCACAATTGTGGGAGCTGGCAAGTTCAAAATCTATAGAGAAGGCTTACAGTCCGGAAATTCATATATGAGTTGTCGTTGTGTCTTGAGTTTGCAATCTACAGGCTGAAAACTCAAACAGTTTCCTATGTTGCAGTCTTAAGGCAGAATTGCTTTTGACTCAAGAAACCTCAGTCTTTGTTCTTAAGGCTTTAACTGAGTGGATGAGCCACCCCCACTCTTCGGGAAGGTAATTTTCTTCTCTCAAAGTCTGCTGACGCATCATGTCTAAAAAACACCATCACAGCAATGTTTAGACTGGTGTTTGAGCAAACGCTTTGGCACCATAGCCTAGCCAAGCTGACAAATAAAAGTAACCATGGTGTGCACTTTGCATGTAGATTTGAATGATACAGAAAGGTAAGCATAAAGGTAGGAAATATAAACTGTTTAGAAACTGGGGTTTGGATTTTTTTTCCTGAATTTTTAAGATTATCTTTAATCAAGAATATGTGAGAAATAAGAAGCTCCCCCCACCCCCACCCCCTACAGAGTAACAAATAAAATAAAAATGAAAGGATTCGTGAATACTATCCTGCTTCATTTGAGTCATATGAGCTGGAAATCAAATACAAACTAGAGAGGGTGGTTTTCAGTGTTCCTTTGTTTTGAAATCAATTTAATCAAATCAAAATATTTTAGTGTTGCGAACTTAACGATTCACCAATATTTATTGAACATCCTCTATATGCCAGGTGCGTTTTAAAACTCTGGTGGCATGGCAAAGAGCAAAACAAACTTTAAATGAACTTCACATTTCAGTAGGAATTGCCCAATAATAAGGAAGTAAAGATGGCACATTAGAAATTGATGGAATGGTTTTAGAGAAGTTTATTATGTGAGGTGTCTCTGAGGAGGTAATATTTGAGCTGAGATCTGAATGAATAATGTGAGTTCTGCTGATATCTGGGGAAAGAGGAAACAGCCACATTTGGAATAATCAAGAAGCAGCTAGAGAGGAGTCTGGCTAGAGTCAGGAGGAGAGCGATAGAAGGGTAGAAGATGATGTCGGGGAGAGAGAGCTGGGACTAGAATATCTATGTCTTTGTGGGTCATGGTAAGGATTTTGAACTTCACTCTTAGTGAGAAGAAAGCCCTTAGAGAAGTAGAATACAAGAGTGATTAGAGTTTGATTCTGATGGGATTCTTCTGGCAGCTCTGCGACGATTTCTACTAGGAGGCTAGGCAGTGGTATTTGTAAAGAGTTGATGAACTAAGGTAGTAGCTGTGGAGAGAGTGAGACGTGGTTGGAGTCTGCATATATGAAAAATATCTATCCAAACAGTTTGAATGGTACAGTGCTACAATTTATATAAGGATAGCTCCCAAAGAGCAAAAGTAAACACAGAAGCTCTCATTGGCAAAATGTGTTTTCTTTAGATAAATGTATGAAACATCTTTCGGTGTTAAGAGGATATACAGGAGGGGGCTTGAGGTCTAGAGATGAGGTGAAAGTGTTGTGTGTCTCTTTTATTTTGTGTACAATTTGATATTTTTTATCTTATTAGGAATGTATATATGGCAATCCCAATCATTGTTGTGTCTCTTACCAGGCAGATGCAATAAATGAATCATCTTCCAGCCTCAACCTGCTTCTTAAGAGAAGAAAGAGGGAGAAAAATCGAATGTGAGAGAAAGACAAAGGGAACAGAAGACCTGGACTATTTGGCTGTGACTCCAAGTCTGTTCACAGGACAAAACCCTCTTGACTTTTCCAAATGCTCTGCTGCTCACAGGTGGGGATCCCATCCTTTCTCTGACATTTTTACCTGCTTGGCTCCTTCGCTGTGTCCACTTTTGTTATTTTCCAGCAAAGCACAGGAACCACAAAAGCTACACAGTCTGATTTGCAAGAGTAATGGAAAACTCAAGAGCAACTTATTCCACACAGGAGTGTGCTGGGCAAAGACCATGTGATTCTTCAGAGTAAGTCAAGACTGGTGTCATACCCTGCAGCCCCTTGCGTGGTGACCTGGGAGAGGATTGGTAACAATACGGAGAAAGAACCTTGTGAGTGAGTGAGTTCCTTGCGGAGAAAGTGTTAGGTGTATCCAAGGGTTGGTTTGTACAAACAAATACTGGAGGATAAGGGCTTTAATAAATGTTTTTGTAGATCAAATTCAAAATACTAACCTTACCACACACCTTGGTGTAAACATATGAGGGCGATGAGAGTACTATTTAAATGTCCTGTCTGGACCACAATTTTTGATACGACATGTGGTTGATTCTCACTATCCTTGGTACTTGTGCTCTATGCATTTGATATGAACACAAAATTAGCAACTACTGAACCATCCTTCTAGATGCCTGTAAACATATGTTTAGAGTATTCTTATAAACCAATCAATGCATGATGTATGTGTGTCTATATTTAAAAATGCTTTATTAAATGTATATTGTTAATTCATTAACCCTTTAAATCATGGCCAACAGTGCCATATTTCAAGTCTGATGGAAGTTTCTAATACATGTATTTTTCTGTGAGGCTCAGCACAGCTTTCTTGCTCTGAGGAACACTAGATAATACTCAGCACTATGCTTGGGGGTCATTTTAAGCAGCAAAATCATCCCCTCTAAGCACAGAAATGAAAAAAAAAAAACAAACCATGGCACCAAATAGACCATGATAAGGACACTTGTTTACAATATGAAAAGTGAAACAAGAAGTCAGAGCATCTGACTTACTTTACTCAATATGACAACCTCTAGGTTCCATCCATGTTGCTGCAAATGGCATTATTCTGTTCTTTTTTGTGGCTGAGTAATATTCCATTGAATATATGTACCTCCTCTTCTTTATCCATTCCTCTGTGGATGGACACCTAGGTTGCTTCCATGTCCTAGCTGTTGTGAATAGTGCCGCAATGAACATTGGGGTATGTGTATCTTTTCGAATCGTGGTTTTTCTGGATATATGCTCAGGAGTGGGATTGCTGTATAATATGGTAGCTCTATTCTTAGCTTTTAAGGAATCTATCGTATGCTATTGCTTATATGGGGAATCTAAGAAAATGGTACAAATGAACTTATTCACAAAACAGAAATAGAATCACAGATGTAAAAAACAAACATGGTTACTGAGGAGAAAGGGCAGGGAGATTGAGACTGACATTTACACACTACTATATATAAGACAGGTAACTAATAAGGACCTACTGTACAGCACAGGGAACTCTACTCAATACTCTATAATGACCTATATGGGAAAAGACTAAAAAAACTCTGATATATGCATAGGTATAACTGATTCACTTTGTTGTACAGCAGAAACTAACACAACATTGTAAATCAACTACACTGCAATAAAAATTTAAAAAAAAATCAGAGCATCACCTTATTAGACCATGTCAGGCAATGGCGACTCAATTTTTCACCACTCTGCATGTGTCCACTAGATCATGAAAGCACTGAAGAAAATGGACTATGGGATTACAAACAGATTGTAGCAACCAGGCAAATTTGCAAATATGAATTTGCAAATAATTGGGATCAGCTTTACTCCTCTGGTAATGGACTACAGTGAGTTGAAAAATTATGAACAACACACATACTACTTAAATTTCTTCCCTTCTGTAATTTGCACCTGAACAGAAAATCCAGGGTCTATGTAATTCCACTGGAATTATTTTACAACTAACTAAGCAATGAATTTAGGCAGTTTGGAGTGTGGATATTTTTATCTGTCATTCAGACTCTGTGTAGCTATTACCAGCAATTATATATTTCTAAAATGAGCACAATAACATCTACTTTGTAAGTTGCTGTGAGAATTGAAGGAAGTATGATATATCGATATTTAGCTAAGTTTGGAGCACCTGGTACATTTTCATAAATGCCATTTCTTTTAACTAATCCTATTTCACATCCAACTCTGTTGTGGCTTCATGGCCCCTCTTGGTTGTTCTTTCCCTCCATTTCTAGGAGACTCCAAGTGAAATAAAGGACTGTTTTTCAGTAATCACTACTCTAAGAATATGACATGATAATGGTCTTGTTCTTTTTTATGCAGGATTTTTCACCTGTTTATTGACTATGTGCTTTTGGAGCATAGTGGAGAATAAATTATAAATTAAAAAACAAGGACATAAATGTACTAATAATGAAGTCATATTTACTTCTTTAGACTTTGGTAGAACTGGCTTTTTCTGGAAAATGTATAAAGTCTAGCATTTCTTTTCTAAATAATTATATATTATGAGTAAGAAGAGAACCTGTCATAGGCAGTGTACGTTTAGGAGGTAAAAGTTATGGTGACTAAGAGAACAACAACAATTAAGGATCAGAATTCTAAAATAGATGTTTACCTGTTCTTGTGAAAATACAATATATGGAGAAGAATTTAGAGTTTATGAAGAACAGTGGACTTACTGCTGTAGCATGGCAGAAGCCAAGAATTTTTCTGCATTTAACATTTCAGTGATATGAGGGAACTAACACTGAATGACAATTTGAATAGTGCAATTGTAATAACAATAACTGAATCATGAGTTTATTTTGAGAATTCATAACTTATTGAACATTCTGCTGTGCATTATGTTACTGATTTCTCATTACTCTCTTGTGATGTGGAAGAAATTTCTGTCTCTGTTTTAGATAAGGAAGTAAACTTAGAAAAGTTATGGAAATAATCTATGGTCACAATGCTCATAAATGATGGGTCTGTGATTGGAACTCAGGTCCATCTCTAGGCTTTATCTACTCTAAACTTTCATTTATCTTCAATGAATATTTGTATTAGTAATGAATCCTATGAAACATTCAAATCAAATTGCTATGTTTGTATATAGCCTGAAAAAGATCAGGATCCCAAATCTTCTTCCAAAGAAGACCTTCAAAGCCTTATTTAAAAATCTTTACTCGACAAATAGATATACTTCAAATATGGGGCTCTTTTATCCGGGAAAAGCAAAGGAAAAAGGGGTAGCCCAAACCATGCAGAGAATAATTGCCATTGCTAGAATGGTCACCAACATAGAGTTTTTGTTAGAAAGAACAACATAAAATTTAGAAGGTATAACTAGATTCAGATAGGAAAGAATGAAAATTATTAAAACCAGAAAACGTTTCATTTAAATAGAAGAAAGCACTTTTTCTTTCCTCCAAGTTTTCCATCCTAAGCGACAAAGTATGGTTTATCTTGGAAAATGTTTTCATCTCAGTTATTTTGGTTTCATGGAAAGGTATAATATTAAAACTCATCTCTCTCCTGAATGGTTTCTTTTTCAATCAACCCCAGCTTTCAGTGAGTAAAAAGTGACAGAGTGCCTGTATGAGAACGCAGAAAACAAGGAGATAAAGCTCTAAGATTTTTTTTTTTCCTCTATAAAGAGGCTTATACAATGATTGGAGCAGACATCAGGAAATTAGACCAAATGGTAGTGTTAAATCCATTAACCAACCTACATTCTCCAGTGAAAAATGACATAACTTTTAACAGTTTGGGTGAAAAAATTAAATATGTGGCTAGGATCCTTAATTCCTTTGTGGGTTACTCCCCTAGTAAGTATTTGCTAAAGTTTCACCATATGTACATTCTTTGGCTCACACTTCAGATCACGTGTAAAATTTATTTAACAGGCGTATTCTCAAAGCAGTTTAAGCCATGAGAGGTCCTTTTCCATTTCCTCGGTAGGTTTTTATTCCTAGTTATTTGTTTAGGGTTTAGAGGAATATGGGAGTGTGTGTGCGTGTGTGTGTGTGTGTGTGTGTGTGTATTTGTGTAAATGAGTTTTAGGAGATTTTTGGCTTATTTAGAAAACAAAAAATTCAATGCTCTAGTTTTTCATTCCTTGGACTGAAATATTTTCTTAAAGTTAAAACAATACCATTTAATAAAATCAAAGGAAAACATGTAGAAGAGAAATATTTCCTGTTGTTAACCAAATGAATTTGGACTTTCAATTTTACTTCTAGTTAAGTAATGTTTTGCAAGTCAATATCACCAATAAAAAAGCCATACAAAGCCAAACATTAGTTATCTTTTTTTTTTTCAGAAAGTAAAACACTTCAACAGATTTTTGAAGCTAATGGTCAGAACAAAATATTAGCATTAGGTGCTAAGAAGGCTGGACTTCCCTGGTGGTCCAGTGGTTAAGACTTCGAGCTTCCAGTGCAGGGGGTGTGGGTTTGATCCCTGATGGGGAACTAAGATTCCACATACTGCACGGTGCAGCTAAAAAAAAAAAAGAAGAAGAAGGTGCTTATAACATAAATTGGGAAAACCCCATGCTTTTAATTGTACACTGGATCTTATTTCTAAGGAGAATCCTCCTTTCTCTAAAATGCACCGAGGAGGGAGAACAGAATCAGTGGCTCCCCAGAGAATGCAATACAGATTCTTACTTACAGATTCTTACTTGCATAGCCTGCCATGGTATCTGACCATTATAATGAAAGAGATTCTTTTTATATATATATATTTTTATTTTATTTTTTTAAAATTTATTTATTTATTTATTTTTGTTGCGTTGGGTCTTCGTTGCTGCATGTGGGCTTTTCTCTAGTCGCGGCAAGCATGGGTTACTCTTCGTTGCGGTGCCTGGGCTTCTCTTTGTGGTGGCTTCTCTTGTGGTGGAGCACAGGCTGTAGGAGCACGGGCTTCAGTAGTTGGTGCCTGGGCTCAGTAGTTGTGGCTCATGAGCTGTAGATCACAGGCTCAGTGGTTGTGGCGCACAGGCTTAGTTGCTTTGCGGCATGTGGGATCTTCTTGGACCAGGGCTCGAACCCACGTCCCCCGCATTGGCAGGCAGATTCTTAACCACTGCACCACCAGGGAAGTCCGATTCTTCAATATCTAATATGGGTTGGTTTACTAACCAGCTGAGAGCAAGTCCCTTCCAGAATATGACTTGATGGGGACCGGGAAGTCATCCAAAAGGTTCACTGAGGTAAAGACTGAGGCTGGAAGGAAAATGCAAAAGATATTTTGGGCTGCCTGGTGATGTGACTCAGGGCAAGCCTGGATCCCGGTGGTCACCATTTCGATGTGGATTCTCTGTGGAATCTATAACTGACACATAAAGACAAAGCTGCTCTTTCACATCTTTGGCAGAAAGCACACGCCTACTCTGAAGAAGAAGTATGGCAGGACCAATTCTTTGAAGCCATTCTGTTCAGTCTTTGTCATTTCAACACCATGTCTCTAGCATGTCTGTCAGCATGTGGAAGAGGGCCAGTGGACCAGCAGACAGGGGTGAGTCAAGTCCAACTCATAAGTATATAATCACTCTGCTTTATTTGAGAAAAAATGAGAATGTCTTGTGATAGAAAGCCAGTTCACATAAATTTAAACCATAGAAGCACATTGATTGGCCTATGAAGTTAGGAGGTCCAAGGAGGTGCAGCTAATTTTAGGCATGTCTCAATCTAAATATTCAAATAGTGTCATCAGGTCAGATCTATTGGTTTCTCTCTTTCCTTTTCTTTGATCTAGTTTCTTTTGGTTGGTTGAAGAAATGTCCATCTGAAGCTGGAGTCTGTAGCAATCCTATGTGTATGATTCCAGAGAACAAAGAGAAATTTTCTCTGTTTCAGTGTCCACATCATTCTCCTCCAAGAGGGCTTAATATTGACCCTTCTTGTTTGATCTTAATCTCACTTTAAGCGTTTGTCCACACAGTTATGCTGTGCAGGTGTGGAAAAGGCCTCAGTTTACTTCCATACTTAAAAAAACATGTGTTGAGGAGACATGGCTGAAAATGATTTTTGGCAAATGTTCAGGGCTTTACTTCAATCACAATGAAAACATGGCTACATGCTGATAATTGCCATTTTATCAGAGTTTTGCCTGATTTGACAAGTTCTTCCTGATAGGCACATGCTCTGGGGAATTTCATACCTGTGACTAGGCATAAATTCCTTCTCTGCCAATCTTTGTGGCTATCCACTAGCAGAACACTAATTTTCAATCAAAATTAAGAGGATTTTGAGGCAAAAACAATGGTAAGCAGCATAACAGCTGTTTTTTTTTTCTTTCTTCTAGTCATAAAAGGGGGTCTAAACTTTATAAATTCTTGAAGGATTTGAGCTAATTTACTGATTTTTTTGACCTTCTGAACTTTTTAGACAAACAAGAAATCATTGAGAGAGGGAAAGAGGTGGTGAAAACTGAATCCTGAAAAAAAAGAAAACTTGACTAAAGTTTTTGTCAGTACTTCTGCACTTCAAGAAAATGTAGATAAATCAGCAGCAAGCAGGTAAAACAGTAAAACAACTACTATGAAATATTTACTACCAGACTTTTAAAAATAAAGTTTTGGGAATGCATTTAATCATTTGATCATGAAGTTAAAAAAATAATGTTGAAGGCAGGGCAGAAAAGTTTTAAATTTGGAATTAGAGGTTACTAAGAAAAAAAAAGAATAAAAAAATCTGAAATACAAACCTAGTGTGAGCCAATGCAGGAAAAGTAGGACTTAATCCACAAAAAGCTTACCTACATACTATTACTTCTAATACTCACAATTTTCCAGGAGCAAGCCCATCACGTAAAGGAAACATCCTGCCTGCAATACATTTGATCTAAAATATGGAGGCAAAGCAATAGTTTACTCAGGTACCCAATAAAATGCACCCCCTGTGAATGGTACTATTTTACCATTCATCCTTCAGCTCTATAGAACACCACTGAATGTGCATTCAACGATGCTTCAGAAGAGCATGTGTGTCACTGAAATTATGTTTTATTTATAATAATTGACTCCATTTGGCTTGTGTTCCAGTTTTTAAGAGACCACAGTAGAGCGATCTTGTAACATGCGAACACTATATCCCTTAATGCCTCTAATTATGCTGTATTTTGCAATGGTGAGTCACTTTTAATCTGAAACTATGAACTTTTTTGATGTATAATGATAGTTAATAGTATAATGAGGCTTTGAAACAACTGAACACAAACACCAGGTGACATTCACAGTTGTATGAGGATGTAAGACAGCGATTTCTTAAACGTATTCTCTCTATCTCTACAGAGCTGTCAGAGGGAAATTAGCTACGGAAGCATCAATCAATCAATATTTATAACAGACTTACTGGGCTCACAGAACTGTGATAACTTTTTTTTAACAAAACAAGAGAAACATAAAGTATGTTACCTTTAAACATGCTACATTGTATCACACCGTCAGCAAATGCCATGTCTATTTACCAACCTTAGGCGGAAAGAAAGAGAATTTAAGCTGGGCCTTTAAAGAGCTGTCACATTTAGAGAATCAGAACCATGGGTTTCATAGAAGTGAAGGCAAAATATACAAAGATACAAAGGGAATGCTTGTTCAGGGAAGAGGCATGGGATGAGGAAGTAGAGATAGAAATGTATGGTTTGGATATAGCGAACGTGGCTGGGTAAGAAAGGCATAGATTATGGGAGGCTTTCAAATTCACTCACCGAATTTGGAATTTAGGTTTAATTTAATAAGTGAAATAAAAGCATTTATATTTCTGGGTAGGAGAATGATAGTTGGACAATCATAATAAGCAATGATATTTGTCCAACTGATGCAACGTATCAAGTATGTATTAGAAGGAAAGGAGAGGGTCTAAATATAGAAGGAAGTTTAAAGATTACCGTGTGAACTATTGAGCATTTGGGTCAGATGACAGTCACATTTCAACTGAACACCAGTTGAAACCTACATTCTTAAGCAATTTAACTTAGAACCATCACCAGTCACAAGGGCGTTTTAAAATAAATTTGTTATGAGGGAAATACCTATGGGAAATTATATTTTTAATTAAATTTAATACAAATATCAGAGATGTTACTTAAAAGGAAAAAAAATCTTCCCATGAATTTGTCTGAAATATTGGAGAGAAAGGAGGTGAAGTGTATTTTCAAGTTCATCAGTGTGAAGCTCTTTGCGCTGGTTCTACTCATACCAAGTTTAGTACAGGCTAAATCAAGTCAAGAACTGAGATTTAAATCAAGCATTCGCATCAGATTCTTTTTTTTTTTTTTTTTTTTTTTTAGGCTCAAACCACTAATTTGTGGGATCAGCTGTATTTTACTCTTTGGGCCACTGACTACTGCACTTTCTGGGGGCTTTCAATTTACAACTCTAGAAAACTGAATGATTTATTGTAGCTTTTCCAACCTTATTTATTTTCTACTTTTTTTTTTTTTGGTACTAGAATTCCCTGCCTTCAACCTTGGAGACAGCTTGTTATTTCAATGCCTTGACTAAATTTAAGCTGTATGCCACAGGTGAACACAAGAGTAACCAGGAATTGTAAAGGACTTTAAAAATGCAACACTTGTGAGAGTAAAGATGATAATCAATTTCATGGTGACTCTAAGTTCAAACTACACATACATATCCCTCCCTTCATTTCCCTAATTCCAAGTGCATTGTATTAAAATAACAACAGCAAAGCCTGAATGAAAAATGCAAGATTTTAAGACTTTAGTAGGTCTGGGCTCCTTGGCACTCTGCAGGTAAATTAATGTTATCTGATTGCATTTGTACAGTCAAACAGAAATAGAAAACAAACTCTTCTGGGTTGTTTTGGGGAGACAATTGTAGCGATTACCCCAACTGGTTATCGCCTTGAATCTTTTTGATAAGGTATGGGAATAACATCAGGTAATTGTGTAATAATAAGTATTTATGAAATAGTCTCAAGTACTCCACATTGATTTGCATAGAATGCCAAAATAAAATTTTAATACTGGTGTTCCTTTGGGGTTTTTGCTTCTTGAGTAATTAGGAGTCACTAAAGGTATCCAAATTAAATTCATAGATAGCATATTTTCTTGGAGATTTCCAGTACTAGCAATTGTTGGCATGGTGATTTGTAACACTTCAACATAATATTCCTATAAATAACCAGCTTAGAAAAAAAACAAAAAATCGAAGCAAACCAAAATTCTGGCAAATGTAATTTTTTTATACAACATGAAGCCAGTCTTCCTCTTCTCCAATACTCCTTCCCACTACTCAACTCTGTCATCTAGTCAGGGTGATACACCAGATGACCTTTGAGCTCAAGCTTTCAAGCTTTGGACCTTTGCTGTTAGCATTTGTCTTACCAAGGAAATCTCTTTCCCATGTTAGCCTCTCAAATTATATCTATTTTTAAATGCTCAATTAAAATACCATCTTTCCTGGGATGATTTTTTTATGCTTCCATTAGAGTTCACCTGGTTTGTCCTGAAATTATGTTGGTGCCTATCTTATGCTTGCTATAACATTATTAATAATGATGGCAGGGGCAGATGTTGTATCTTACTCCTTTTCTTTTTTTTCCTATCTCTTGCGTTTCTGATACCTGAAGAAGTGTTCCTTGGAAATACAGGTGTTAAATAAGTATCTTCCAACCACAGGTCAACTTAACTGTAAATTATTAACAAAAACAAGAGCAGTTCTGGAGTGTTACCTACCCTGTCACACATCCGTGTTCTGTTTATACTTTAGTTAACAAGCTGAAAATGGAGTGCTGGCCAAATATAGCTGTTACTTTGAGAAGATCAGCTCTAGGGCTCCCATTGTTTCTCACTCATGGCATGCTAGGGAAAGGACCGACTTAGGGGTCAAACCAACCTGTTCTGTGTGCCAGCTTCAGTGGTTGCTAACTGGAATTACTTAACTGCCCTAAGATCAGTTTTTCTTGTATGTAAAATGGGAATGGAAAGAGCACCTACTTATAAAGCTGTGCTGAAGATTAAATGCACAAATGCGGCAAATGGCTTCTGTACACAGTGCCAGTATATATCAATTGCTCCAGAAGAATTCGCTGCCTCTAGGCTTTTGAAGGATAGCTAAATACTCTAATTCTTCTCTGTCTTACCCATGTTTTCCAACCCTGCCCATTTCTTCATTTTAGGTACATTTTGCCTTGGAATCTCAGCAGACAACAGATTTCCAAACTATCAAGCCTTTTCTACAATGTGAACCCAAGAAAAAGGACATCTTTTATTTATTTTCATTTATGGCCTGTAATTTTTTTCAGTTATTTTTCATTTTTTTAAATTGAGGTATAATTCACTTACAATCTTACATCATTTTCAGCTGTACAACATAGTGATGCAAAAATTTTATAGGTTATATTCCATTTATAGTTATTATAAAATATTGGCTATCTTCCCTGTAATCTGTAATATAGCCTTGTAGCTTATTTATTTTATCCATAGTAGTTTGTACCTCTTAATTCCTTCTCCCCACTAGTAACCACTAGTTTGTACTGTATATCTGTCAGTCTGTTTCTTTTTTGTTATATTCATTAGTTTGTTTTATTCTTTTAGATTTCACATGTAAGTGAGAGCATACAGTATTTGTCATTCTCTGTCTATTTCAACAAGAATAGTACTCTCCAGGTCCATCCATATTGTTGCAAATGGAAAAATCTCATGCTTTTTTATAACTGAGTAGTATTCCATTGTATTTATATACCACATTTTCTTTACTCATTCATCTGTTGTTGGATACTTAGATTGCTTTCATATCTTGGCTATGTAAATAATGCTGCTGTGAACATTGTATCTTTTCCAATTACTGTTTTAGTTTCTTTCAGATATATATCCAGAAGTGGAATTGCTGGATCATATGGTAGTTCAAGTTTTAGTTTTCTGAGGAAACGCCATACTGTTTGCCACAGTGGATTTACCAATTTACATTCCAGCTAACTGTACAAGTTTTCCCCTCTCTCCTCATCCTCGCCAAAATTTGTTAGTGAGGGCTGTGGTCTTTCTGATGATAGCCATTCTGACAGGTTGAGGTAATATTTCATTGTGGTTTTTATTTGCATTTTTCTGAAGACTAGCAGTATTGAGTATCTTTTCATGTGCCTCTTGGCCATCTGTATGCTTTCTTTGGAAAAATGTCTCTTCAGGTCTTCTGCCCATTTTTCAGTTGGGTTGCTTGATTTTTTGATATTTAGTTGCATGAAGTGCTTATATATTTTGCATATTAACCCCTATCAGTCCATTCACTTGCAGATATCTTCTCCCAGTGAGTACTTTTTTTTTTTAAAATCTTGTCCATGGTTCCCTTTTCTGTGAAAAAGCTTTTAAGTTTAATTAGGTCCCATTTGTTTACATTTGCTTTTGTTTCCTTTGCCTTAGGAGACAGATCCAAAAAAATATTGCTGTGATTTATGTCAGAGTGTTCTGCCTATGTTTCCTTCTAGGAATTTTTTGGTTTTCAGTTTTACATTTAGGTCTTTAATACATTTTGAGTTTATTTTTGCATGTGGTGTGAGAAAATGTTCTAATTTTATTCTTTTACATGTAGCTGTACAATCTTCTAAGACTAACCAGGAAGAAATAGAAGATATAAACACACCAATTACCAGTGATGAAACTAAATCAGTAATGAAAAAAAAACACAACAACTCCCAATAAACAAAAGTCTAGGAGCACATAGCTTCACAAGTGAATTCTACCAAACATTTAGAGAGGAGTTAACACCTATCCTTCTAAACTATTCCAAGCAATTTCAGAGGAAGTATAGCTTGCAAACTCATTCTGTGAGGCCAGCCTCACCCTGACAGCAAAACCAGACAAAGATATCACACAAAAAAGAAAATTACAGGCCAATGTTACTGATGAACATAGATGCAAAATTCCTCAATAAAATATTAGCAAACCTAATCCAATACATTAAAAGAACCATGTACCATGATCAAGTGGGATTTATCCCAGGGATGCAAGAATAGGGACAGCTTGTTAAATGTCATTAATTTCTTATTCTCTCCATAGATCCACTTCTCCATCCCAGATCTAAAGACATTAGAGAAGTCTTGACTGTGTTTGAAGGAATGGCAGATTAGGAAAACAGGGAGTTGGAGATAGATGATATGTTGGAAATTTACATTGATTTGAGATTAGTTGACCTTTGTTTAAATCTAATAATTTTCTTCTCAAATGATTACATATTTTCCTACTTAATAATGACCAGTGCAGAAAGGCTGAAACACCTTTGAAGTTCAATTGATAAATTATCTCCAGACCTTGTAAAACTATCATCATCCAGCTGGCTTACTGTATATTCAAATTCAATTTGGGACAATAAGAAAATTGTAGCCATGTGTCGACTTTAGCTGTGTGTATGTGTGTGTGTGTGTATGAACATGTGAGCGAGTCTGTTCTCCTGTGTGCACATGTGGTGCATATACATGTGTGACTGTTGGGGGTGGGGGGGTGTGTGTGTGTGTATCTAATTGTAAATATGGCCAGTTGAAAAACTGAGCATAAATGATGAATGCTCAACAGGAAGTTTCTATGATCCAGGAATCTATTTGACTTGAAGCTGTTAATTTTCTCTGGTATGTTCCAACACACTGCCAGGGACATATAGGGTTTCTCCCTGGTGAATGCTATTATGTTATTTATTTCTTATTCTGCTACACAAGTGGAAGCAAAGACCACAGGATTTTTGCGAATATTTCTTAGTCATATCAGAAAAGAGACTGCATTTTTCTGTATGGAGATGAGTTTTTCTTTCATCCTAGTGGCCTTTATTCAAAGCCCTGAGAATTTCATCAAGTGGGTGTCCAGCTCACCAGCTAGTACACACAGGCACAACGCTGTGTTTTTGTTATTATGGTCTTTTATAGTCTTTTTAGCACTTCGCTCTCTCTCTTACGCTCTCTCTCTCTGTGTATATATATACACGATATATATAGATGATATATATATACACACACACACACAATGAAATAACTGTCTGCCTTTTCTGGTAAAATTCAGTTTGTGTTTCACTTTTCAGTTAAAAAACATTTCTTTTTCTCCCCCTTCCCAAATTCACTCTTTTGGAAATTGAAAATTTACTTCTCTGCTAAACTGCAAGGCATGCCAAACCCCAAATAGCTCAGGGATCATAATTCAGAAGCCTCTGGTTTAGTCTCCTGTATGAAAAGTCTGTAGAAGTAACCATGGGCCCCAGGATAAGTTTCTTAGGACAGCCAGGAAACCCAGCAGGAAGATACTGAACTTGCCTGAAAGAACTTTCCAAAAAAATTGTCAGGGTGACTGCTTCATATTTTAAACCAGATGGTAATGCAGATTTTGTCTTTTTCAGGTAGGCAAAACATTCTTTTGCAAGTAGATAAGTGACTCCTTGGGAAATAGCACTTGTTTCCCACCCTTTTTTTTTAGGATTTAAGAGGACTGGACCGGAACTTAAGAGATTCAAGTTCTAGTCCTTGATGAAAAGTTAACTAACTGTCACCTTGGGAAAACGGCACTCTCCTGTAGTCTGTTTCCTCATCTGTAATTTGAGGAGTTTGGAAAGAATGATCTCTATGGCCTCATCCAGCTCTAAAACCCAGTGATTCTAGGCTATGAATCCTTTCCTACACACCTTCTCTCCAAAGGAAAGAGTCAGAAGGTGTTTGTGTTTGTTTGGCTTTGTTTGTGAGTGGGTGTGTCCTTCATTTTATTACGTCCCCCTTTATAAAACAAAAATGAATCCCACTGTGGTCTTTGAGAAGGTTTCATAGTGAGTGCTGTGTATAACAGCCAGTTTTCCATTTTAATCCTCTGAAAATACCTGCTATAATAAAACAAGTGTAGATTATTACAAAGCCTCTGGCTGACTTGCTACACTGTGAGCGGGCTGCCCTCTATCCACACAATTTTCAACTGCTAGAAGAGATGAAGTTTAAACACAGCCTGACAACCAGGATCTGGAGTTGTAATGGCATTTTGTGACCTCTTGATAGCTTATCCTATGGTGCCCAGAGTTGGAGTGAGAAGAAGCTGTAATGAAAATCTTTATCTCCAATTCTATGTTGATTGTCCCTCCTCTCAATAATTTCTCCTTTTGAGATAAAATTAGCTCATGTATTTTCAGTATATAAATGCGGACACTCCTACAAGTAAATCTATAATAGGTAAAAGATTGACTGGTGAGAGATGAAACAATGAAAAGGCAAGTGTGTTGGGAAGAGCAGAAGGAAAGTAAAACCGGGACAGAAATGGTGATTAAAGGGCTTGTAGTTGAGAAGAAATATGAGAACGTGGCAAATGATGGGACATGAGACAAGAGGAAGTGGAAGGCATGGTTGCATCAGGGTTTTTGAACCTGGATAATTGGGAGGAGGGGATGTCATTAGCAGATTTGGTGGGAAGATTTGCTAAAAGGAGAATTCAGATCAGGAAAAGGGGAGTCTGGGAACTTGTGAGGCTGTCCAAAGGGAGATGTTCAGCAAACAGTTAAACATGAGGGATGTGAGGCCTCTGTCTTATGTGAAACACTTTAACCCACAAGAATAAAAAAAATTAGAAAATGTGGTTAATTCAATATTAAGATATTGTAAATAATATTTGTTTTAAAAGCATATAGGTCTTACTCTCTGTTTTCAATGAAGCTAGCTGGTTCTCTTAGAATTGAAACTGAAGACCTCTAAACTCAGGACAGCATATATTAGTAACTGATCTTTATTTTATAAATTATTTTACTTTTTAGTAGTTCAATTGACTAACAGTCTAATAAGCATTTTTCCTACTCAAAAACTAGTTGCTACTGTACAAAATTCAATTTAGCTTACACAGCTATTTATTATACATAGCTATGTAGCTAACACTATGCTGAGGGTACTGTGGGATAAGAAGGAAAGATATGATTTTGCCTTAGGTATTGGTCAATTTAAGTCTAGTTGGAGGAATCAGACATACTGGGGAAAATAGCAGCATACAGCATACAGTCAATCAATATTTATTTACTGAAAACTTAAGTATATTTATTTTCAATAGTTATCATCCAGTGGTATTCAACACATTGGAAGAATTTGTCTAGAGGTTGGACTTGGATTTGAAACTCAGAACAAAACCAAATTCATCATTCACCTGCTCTCCTCTGCCTCTTCTTTTGTAATTTCTCTTTCTTCAAATACCCCCGCAACTCTCCATATCATGAAGTCAGAAGTCTAGAATGATTCTTACTATCTACCTATCCTTCTCCTACTGGTCCCTGTCACCTCTACTCCCAGTCAATTTGATTACATTCCTTTGCTTTATATTTCTAAATAGTCCCCACTGTTTTTAATAAAGTTCAAATGGAAAGCTCTTTTAGTTGTGATCTCCTATCTTACCACTCCCTTGATTTCAGTGTTAGGCTCCTTCCCATATGAGGTCTTTGAAATTTTCAATAATAATACCTTTCTTCAAGTCTACTTGGTTTTGCATTTGCTGGGACCAACTTTTCAATCCTACTGTAACAGACAAAAACCTAGTTCTCCTTTAGGACCCCAGCTAAGAGCCACCTCCTTAGCAAAAACTCCTCTAGCCTAACTCTCCCATCTCTTGAGCTCCAATAGGCCCCATGTTTGCCCTTAATGGGGAGATTATAGGTTGGTTTTTTCACCTGCCCTCTTACTGGACTCTGATCTTCTGCAGGCAAATAGCATCTCATCTCATTATCGTGATTATTACAGTATATATTCAAATCTAGTGTCTTATTCAGCATCTATTACAGTCGAGGCATTTGCAGTGGGACTGACTTGTAAAGATTCACATTTGTTTTCCCCTATGAACATGTTTCTCTTTGTTGCTTTTCTTGCATTGTTGTTTTTCACATTGGGTATAGGTTTTTCTCTCAACACTTTTTCCTTTTCTATCTATACTTTCCCCTCCTGTTTTCACTCTCCATCCCAACCCCCATCTCTCATGACATTTATTTGTTGAACCAAACTGAAAAACTTTCCTTCTTCCTTGTTCTTTTTCAGCTAGCTAAAATTTTCAGAGCTTCAACTATGCTTCAGACACTGAGCTGGAAGTTTTCATTGATTATCTCTTAAATTTCACAGCAACTCTATGAAGTACGTTCTGTCCTTTTTTTTTTTTTTTTTTTTTTTTCCATTTTACAGATGAGGAAAGTGAGGCCTCCAGAAGTTAGTAATTTGTTCAAGGTCATGTTGCCCAGACCATGCTGTACTGCTGGCTCCAAGATAGGCCAATAAACTAAGAGATGAGGTGTTGGGGCAAGGAATAGTATCTTTATTCAGAAATCCAGCAGACTGAGAAGAGGTGGACTAGTGTCCCAAAGAACCATCTTACCTGAGTTAGAATTCAGGCTTCTTTTATACTCACAGGGGAAGGGGTGTGACTGGTTGTTGCAAACTTCTTGGGGCAGGAATCCTTTGTTCTTGCAGCTTTCCAGGTAGGTCTGGTCACAATGTTCCTATAAACCTCCAATAAGACAGATATTATTCTCTATTCTGTAACATTTTATCTCTACCTCAGTGGAAAAGTGTTATACCTTTAAAGGTCAGAGCCTTGAGAATGGGCTATCCTGTACATTTCAGGCTATGGGCAACATTCTTTTACAGAAGGTTCAGAGCCAGCATGACTAAGCACAGGCAACAGAGCAAAAGGTTAGTGCTAAAGGGATAGGTTCAACATGGAGTCAGGCTTGTTCTTCTCTGTTAAGTCACACAGCAAGTAAGTGATAAAAACCAAGGCAATCTGGGTCCAGAACCAGTCTTAACAACTGTACTTTACTACATTGAATAGAATTATGCTACTTAATTTTGTTTAAAGTGACTTATTCTCTCTACCAAATCATAAGGAAATAATGCTGTGAGTAGGTCCCAAAAGGAAATGGAAAAATAATACAGAGAGGAAAAATGGGTGAAATTTGAGGAGATTCTGTAAAAGCAATTTGTATCTATCTTAGTTCTGATCTAGTTACCAAGGAAATCTAAATCAAGTACTTCTGACTTAGGTGTTGTTTCACCATGTTAACCTGCAGGCAGTTGTGCTCTGTGACTTGAAATTCTGCAATAAACATTCTTCATCCCAAGACTTCTC
The DNA here is from genome assembly GCF_030028045.1 of Hippopotamus amphibius kiboko. Classification (NCBI taxonomy): domain Eukaryota; kingdom Metazoa; phylum Chordata; class Mammalia; order Artiodactyla; family Hippopotamidae; genus Hippopotamus; species Hippopotamus amphibius. Next base: position 170,193,454 of record NC_080189.1, read on the forward strand.
ATCTGCCTAGTGTGCACCTCTCCTGTGGTTAGGTTTGCACACAAACAACACAAGCAGCAGGCAGATATAAAATATCACACACATGAGGACCACATGCTTGCACAAAACCTACTACCATCTCATATTACTGGAGCTTGTTGAACAACTCACTGAACATTGCGCTGTGCTGGATTTCCTCAGCATCCAACTGAGCTGCGTCAAAGCACGATACAGCATTTCATTCAAGACCATGGATTAAACACTCCAACACTGGCTCTTTACTGTGTCAGCCACAAGTTGGTAAAGTTAAATATACTCAAGGATTTCATATTGGATTTTTGCTGGGAAGCTGACATTCCAGATATGTAAGTGCGATATTCACATATCCTTATATGGAATTTGCAGGAAGAACTCTTGATTGGAAGGAACCTCATTCTGACATCAAAAATCAAGGTCAAGTCTTCTTTGTACTTTATTGAAGAAATTGGACCACTTGTGATGTAGAATTCTCCACAATCTGGATTTTGCCAAGAATGAGTTGAACACTATTTTTGACTTCACTATTTTACTAAAAAAAACCCAAAAAACAAGAAAACAAAAAAACACTTTAGGGTAAAATTCCTTTCTTTCATGAGAATCATCATTTTAAATAACAAAAATTAGAAGACTATTTATCTGAGACTAGGTTTATGTCTTATTTTTCTCTATTGTAAAACATTTTCCTTTATGTTTGTGTCTTATGACAAAAGAACATTATGGAAAAGAAATGATTTATCAGGTTGTATTAGGCCAAATAAGTCTTGTTTCCACCAATTGTTACAGGGGTGAAAGAATTTAGAGAGCGGTCTGTTCAGTTATTTTTGACTGTTGGAAAAACTGAGGCTCACAGAACTCAGTCTGGAATACTCACTTTCAAGTTTTGTTTTATGGAGGCCACGATTTCCTCAGAGATGATCAAGTTCCTCAGAGATGCTCTACTTCATAGGAGTGTGGGTGGCACACGGAGCATAAGCAGAATCTTCCTTTGGTTCGTCACTGGCGAGGCTGATCTCTATTCAGGGATATGCGTGGTGCTGCTGCTGGCTTCTTAAAGCAGTGAAGTACAGTGCAGAGTAATGAACACTGGGACTTGAATCCTGATTTTGAGCTGAATTTTACACTGTGGCCAATTACCACTTATTTCTCTCTGAATTTCACCTTCCTCATCTATATAGTGTAGTTTATGTAGTAGACTGTATTCTATCTCAAATATAATCCCTCAGGAAAGATTGTACTTCCCACTGACATTGAAATTAGGCTTGGCCTTGGGACATTGCTATGCCCAGTCTCGGGAAGGTGAATACATTTCACTCAGAAGTCAAGAGTTTGACCAGTAGAATATGGGCAGAATATTTCATTTCTAGGATGTTGTGGTTCACCATACCTCCCTTTTCTCTTTTCCTGGGAACAGTAGTATCCCAAGTAGAGATGACAGAGCCACAATTGATTTGCTGGACAGGTGGAATGAGCAAGAAATCAATGTTGGTTGTAGAAAGTCCCTGGGGTTTGAGGATTCTTTGTTACTACAGCATAACTGTTCATCCTGCCTGATAAAGACGGTAAGACATGCTCTGTTACCCTTATAGGGTTGTAGTGAAGATCAGATACAGACATGTAATCAGAGGCTTTAAATCAATGTGAAATATCTGCCTTCTTCTCTGTACCTTATCTCTTGAACATGTATTTTATATACTTAACCAGAGTTTAAGTGCCTCAAGAAAACTTCAAATTATGCTGCATTTTGATAGTTTAGAATTAATGGCCTGAACAATATTTTGTTTGCCCAGTGTTTAGTTAGAATTGTATCAAGGGTGTGACTCTGACACATATAAGCTCTATGAAATTAGACAAATCATTTAATTTCTCTGGGCTTCAGTAAAATTGCTGCCCTGTCTTGCTTTTGGCAGCAAAGGCTATAACTGTGTAAAAGTTTCTGTTAACATCTTAGAATCATATTAGTTGTTTTTTTTAGTTATGGAGGTTGTATTGCATATTTCATGTCTGGTAGGATTCTTTTTCTTTTTTCTTTTTGGTTTTTATATTAAAAGACTTTTTTTTACATCATTGTTATTTTTCATGTTTAAACATTCTCAGGAAAAGGTGACCAGAAAGTTAAAACATTTAAAAACTGAGAGTGAAGCATAGGTAAGAGTAGGTAAATGAAAAAGAAAGAGTAGGTAAATGAAAAAGAAAGAGTAGGTAAATGAAAAAGAAAAAATTGAAAATGCTTATAAAGAAATATATATAGTACTGTAAATTTTTGACGAGACAAAAATGAAAATACATAGAATATGAAATATTTTCATAATGCTAAAACGTACACCTTCTAGAAGCAGAGAGTTCCTATGCCTACTAACGAAGTCATATCTATTTCACTTTCCCTGTAGCTACTTCTGACATTTGGATAAACATCTTCTCAGCAAAGTGTTGTTAAAAGGTACAAAATCATTGAAAGCCAGACCTAGTTTACACTTAAGAAAAGGAAAAGAAAAAAAGAAGAATGTGATGTTTGTCAATTTCATTTCATGTGGCAGGATCAGTATAATGTGTGTTTTGAGAATGGTGTTTCAAACTGAGTCAGAGTAAAGCCAGTTTGCAGTACCAGCCACTATTACAGATGTTGGGGAAGCCACAGTGAACAACACAAATTTCCCATTGTCATGGAGCTTACTATTGTGGGGTAAGGGATGGGGAAGGGAATGAGGAGTTGAAAATAAACAAAAACATATGAGATATATGCTAAATTCGGAATATAGGTAATAGAGGACATGCAAAGGGAAGCTGGGGGGTTTGCTCAGGAAAGTAACATTTGACCAGAGACATGAGGCAGTGAAGGATGTAGAGAATGAGCCCTGCAGATACTCAAGGAAGAGCATTCTGCACAAAGGGAATAACACGTAACACATGGGACAATACTCCTCATATCTGAAGAGTTGCCAGGAGACCAGTTGACTGGAGCTGATGAACAAGGGAGAAGAGTGATGGGACCTGAGTTCAAAGAGGAGCAAGAGATGAGTTCCCTGAGATGAGTTCCAGTTGATTGTATAGATGTGGGATTTTAATCTGATGAACTTGGCAGCTATTACAGGAATTTGAGCAGAGAAGTGGCATATTTGAACTTTTGAAGAGAGGACTCTGGCTGCTCTGTTGAGAATGGATTCCTGGGGCTCATGGGTGGAAGCAGAGAAGTGAGTGAGGTGGTTTGTGCAGTAATTCCGGTGAAAAATCTTGATTCTTGGACAGGAATTGTTATGGTAGAGTTTTGGAAAAATAGTCAGACTCTGGGTATATTTTGAAGGCATAGAAAACAGAATAAATTGATGAGGTAGGTGTGAGGTTTAAGAGAGTAAGAGGGTGATGGCTGCAAGGTTTCAGACCTGAGCAGCTAGAGGAAAGGAGTTGCCACCTATAATCTGGGGAAGGCTACAGGTGGGCAGGTTGGGGGAATGTCTATTGTGTATCTCTAGGGGCTGGAATTTCAAAGTGATGTCCCCCAGGCTCAGATCATTATTCACAGTGCTAAACCAAGTCGCACATTTCCGCTTATTATTAAGCATGGATTTTGTTTCCTCAATCAGACTGTAAATATCTCACAATATGAATTCAAGGCTTACAACTCTATCTCTAATTATACATGGAACATTTTGACCATCTAGTCTTGGCAAATACATGTTTGAGCCAGTTTGATTTAAACTTGTTTACCTCTGGAAAGTATCACATATCTTTAAGTCCCAGAAGTGCAACATGACAGAGCATCCTTCTGATATAAACTATAGGCAAATTAAGGGGATGTGGTTCAGGATAATGTTGGTTGATGAGTATTTCAAGCTATGATGCTTCCTGTCCTTTATACTTCCCTTTTGTCTACTTTCCTACAAGATCCGATTTGAGGTTAGTATTGGTCTGTAGTTAATAATGATAATGATTTTATCATTATTATAATACAATATAGCAGACCGAACAGAGTGTTATAGGACTGTAACAGTATCTGTATCCCAAAGGTGCCTGCAAATTCTGAATTTTGCAGAGAAGGTCCTTTTATTTAGGGAAAAACATATTTAAAGAACATTTTAGATATGAAAATGTCAGCACTCCAATCATGCTCCAGGCCCAGGCCCTTAGCAACTGTTTTTCTATTTGCTCAGTGCACCAATCCCCCAGACATAGGTATTTCTTTCTGGTCACTGCTCAAGTGACACCTCCCCAGAGAGTCCTTTCTTGATCATCTTTACAAAATAGTAACTAATGCTGCTCCCCTAATGCCCCCTGTTCCTTACATTATTCTCAATAGTAGTTATAAACACCTGTAGTTATACATTTGTTATTTGTGCTTTAACTTTTTCCCTCCCTAATATCAAACCCTTGAGGGCTGGGATTTCATCTGGTTTGTGTATTATTACAATGCCTAGACACCAGAAAAGGGTTGATGCTAACTAAATATTCATTGAATGAAGAGCTGAGTGAAAGGTAAAATTCAGGCTGGAAAAAGTTGACCAAAAAGCTGTAAGCTGCTTTCAAGAACAATGGAGTCCACTTTTGTTGTTGTTGTTTGTTTATGTTTTTGTTTTTTAATTGAGGGATGAGCAGGGTCTCTGGAAGTGATTTGAATGTAACTGATCGATTGCCTTCCTGGGAGCAGCTTACAGACTTGTGTTCAACTGTGTTTGGGACTGATGCCAGCAAAAAAGGTTTTCTTCCTTGCAGTGCTGGCTTCTAAGACAGGTAGGGAAGTATGCAGCCAAGAAATATTTGGTTCATCACTTAAACTGACTGCCACTAAGGTCAGTCAAAGTTTCTCTGGTAGCCAAGAAGCTCTTGAACTTGAAGTCCCCATCTTCACCCAAGTTTATTTCCTTCATGATATCATTGTTTCCTTTATTAAGACTTGGCAAAATTCCTGAAGGTTTTCCCCTAATGTGGAGCTGGATGGTCATGTGTATCTCCACCTTGAACTTGTATATTAGCTCATACTACAGGGCAGTGGAGTGCTGTACATATTCAGTTTAGTTTGGGTGTGGTCTGAGCTCTGCTCTTGGTTTATCTCTAGTTTGGTGAGACTGCAGCCTTCTTTTCCATATTCTTTCCTACATCATGTGTATTCTTGGTGAACATCAGTATTTTCCTCTCTTATGATTTTACACATTCTATTTCCATGAGTCCTGACACATTTCTCTTCTCCAATTAAGTTCTGTTAGGCTAATGCCCTTTAACAAGCATTGTTACAAGCAACAGGGAGCAGGGCTCAGGAATCAGGAACACTGTTAGTAAATAGACAGCTATTGTTTTTCATGCAGTTGTCTATAGTAAAATGTAATATTTGTTGACAACTACTGGTCTGTTTACCAGTAAATGAAAGGAGAGCTCGTGGCCCCATGTTTTGAACCAAATTAGATTAGTGAGAGCAGGAGCTGTATCAAGAGTCGTGACAAGTTAGACAGGGGATATCGCAGAGCTGCATAGAAAATTGTCTGTCAGAGAAGGGTGTGGAGTGACAACCATGGTAATGCATACATTGGCTAAGGGGCCTCAGATGTATCTACTGGAGGGCTCTAAATTCTTGATCTACAGAAATCAGGGGACTGAGCTATGGAGAGTGGGAAAACTAAGGGACACGCAGATTGTAATATTAATAAAAAACCAGTTATTGCTCCATTTATTACTCTGTGCTAGACACTGCACTGAATACATTTCATGAATTCTTTAATTTTCATGGTGACACCGTGGAATAAATACCATACTCAGTGCTGCCATCTCCATGGTAACTCCGGCAGGCTTGATAGAAACCTGAAGGTTTTTCCTCTATTGGGTGTTTGGTTATCATTGCCTTGAGCTGTCCAAAAATGGACATGGTCTTCAGGAATAAGGAAATATCCTTATCAGCTTGCCCAATAGTCAGAACAAAGTCACCTTCTCAATGAGAAAACGTCATTACCTTGGCACAAGACAAGGGCTAATGCATCTCTCTTTGATGATGTGGAATCGCATATATGAATCCTATTTTTTCATTTATGCAAACAATTTCATTGATATGAAAGTTGGGAGCAGATCAGTTTGGAGTTTCTTGTGGATTTTTAACAATTAAGGACATGAAAAGGGCCTGGCAAAAAAAAAAAAAAATGTTTTTAGTACTTAGATATACTTTCAGATTTTCACAATGGATGTTGTATATAATCCAAAAAAGCATTTAAAACAATGAATATTCAAGTGCATTAGCTTGATTGGACAGAAAACCAATACAAATTGAATAGAACTAAGGCATTTGGGTCTAGAATTTGATCTTTGCTCCCATTTATTTACATGATTTGGCCCATTTCCTTTACCTTCTCTTCAGCCATCCCTTAACTTTTATTTTTCCATTTTAGGATATTTCTGTACACTTAGTACTGGTTGTTCTCCTTTGATCTTACACTCTTGATTTATTTTCCCTCAATTAAACATGTTACCCTAAATCATTTTAGGCCGTGTGGGTGATTGAGGAGCTTAGAAATAAAACTCGTCTTCATTCATTAGTCTATGCCCCTATTCAATCAGGAGAAAAGTAGCCTTTCCTTTCACTCTCTTTATTCCATATTTCTTTCCCTAGCTCAAATCCAAGTCTGTGAGGGTCTATGAAACTGGCTGGCTACATGGAGAAAAGGTCAATGAATTTACGAGAGTTGGTGTATCAGCTTTGGAAAGATACAGTTCTTAGTTACATTCTCTTTTCCCCAAATGCAAATAGGTCCCCTAATGGAATAATATTTTGAATCATGCTTGTGTGGGGGTAGATAAAATGACTCCTTCATTTCTTTTAACATTAACTTTCTCGATTTTAAGATTCTGTGATGTTTGGTGATTACTTGCTGTATAGCTACGCAAAATAAGGTGATTTTTCACTTACGAAAAAGATCCATATATTCAGCAATCAGTCTTTGATGTGGTGATAAAAGATACTAGATTCCTTCCATCTTGTGACTCCAGCATCCTTTCGGATATTCAACTACTATGCATTTAGGTAGAAAGTAGGGAAGAGGTGTAGAGATAGTATACATTATTTCCAACCAAAATCTACTATCAAGAAATTAATAACGTGACACACTGTGATGCAAGTATTACTGGGAAACGCAGCCCCTGGATAGATAGCTGCTTCCTATCAACAATTCTAAACAATAGAAGTGGAATCGGAATCCTTGGACAGTTTCTGTGCCATATATGAATTATGAATTGGAGGTATAAAATATCAAAACTGATTTTACATAGTGTATAAAGGTCATTAAGAATCAATGAAAAATTAAAATCAGTTCAAATTTTGGTAACCTAAACTCATATTAAAATCTTTCCTTGGAGGAGAAAAAAGGAAAAGATCAAGGATTAACATGCAATATTTTCTATAAGATGGAGACATAAACCTAAACTAGGGAATCATCCTCAAACTTTGTCACAGAATTTTATTGTGAATTAGGTTTGACTGTTTATATTCCTTGACATACTTTTTTTTAGTAAGTCTCATAATTTTAAAGTCAAATGTTGAAAGACAAGAAATAATTTAGAGGAAGTTTATACTAAAGAATGGACATATTTAAAATTTTATATATCAGGACCTCTGGAATGACCAATGTGGACATATCTCATAGGATGATAAGAAAAGACAACAGGCTAGAGCCCTCTGGATGGACCTCAGCAAAATAAAGAGAAAGAAACCATCCATCCGTGTTTGAAGTGTCATTGGTAAAGATCTTAAGAACAGCTCATCCAGCAATGCATAATTACAGGCATGCCTTATTTTATTGCAAAAATATTTGCAATAGATCAAATATTGTGCTTCACAGATATTGTATTTTTTTAAAAATTAAAGGTTTGAGACAATCCTGCTTTGAGCAAGTCTATTGGCACCTTTCCCAACAGCATTTGCTCACTTTTGGTAATTCTCACAATATTTCAAACCTTTTCATTATTATTATATTTGTTATGCTAATCTGTGATCAGTGATCTTTGATGTTACTATTGTAATTGTTTTGGGGTGCCACAAACTGAGCCCATTTAAGACAGCAAACTGAAGCAATAAATGTTTGTGTCTTCTGATGTGCTCCACTGACTGGCCATTCCCCATCTCTCTCCCTGTCCTCAGGCCTCGCCATTCCCTGAGACACAATGATATTGAAAGTGGGCCAGTTTACAACCCAACAATGACCTTCAAGTGTTCAAGTGAAAGGAAGAGTAGCACATCTATCACTTTAAATCAAAAGCTAGAAATGATTAAGCTTAGTGAGGTAAGCATGTTGAAAGCCGACATAGGCATAAAGCTAGGAATCTTGTTCCAAATGGTAAAGCTGTGAATGCAAAGGAAAAGTTCTTGAAGGAAATTAAAAGTGCTGCTCCAGTGAACATGCAAATGATAAGAAAGTGATATGGAGAAAGATTTAGCGGACTGGATAGAAGATCAAAGCAGCAACAACATTCCCTGAAGCGAAAGCCTAATCCAGAGCAAGGTCCTTACTCTGTTTAATTCCATGAAAGGCAGGAGAAAAGTTTGAAAGCTAGTAGAGTTTGGTTCATGGATTTAAGGAAAGAAGCCATCTCCATAACATTAAAGTGTAAGATAAAGCAGCAAGTGATGAGGTAGAAGCTGCAGCAAGTTATCCAGAAGATCTAAGATAATTAATGAAGGTGGCTACACTAAACAACAGGTGTTCAACTGAAATGAAACAGCCTTCTATTGGAAGAAGATGCCATCTAGGACTTTCATAGCTGGAGAGGAGAAGTCAATGCCTGGCTTCAGAGCCTCAAAGAAAGGGCCAACTCTCTTGTTAGGAGCTAATGCAGCTGGTGATTTTAAGTTGAAATCAATGATCATTTACCATTTCAAAAATCCTGGGGCCCTAAATGTTATGCTAAATCTACTCTACAACAAATGTTATGCTAAATCTACTCTACAACAAAGCCTAGATGACAATGTCTATGTTTACATCATAATTTACTGAATATTTTAAGCCCAATGTGGAGACCTACAGCTCAGTAAAAAAAAAAAAAAAAAAAAAAAAAGTTTCCTTTTAAAACAATACTGCTCATTGATAATGCACCTTGTCATCCAAGAGTTCTGATGGAGATGTGCAATGATATGAATGTTGTTTTCATGCCTGATAACATCCATTCTGCAGCCCATGGGTTAAGGAGTAATTTCTACTTTTAAGTCTTATTCAGCTGCCACAGATATGATTCCTCTGATGGATCTGGGAAAAGTAAATTGAAAACCTTTTGGAAAGAATTCACATTCTGGGTGTCATTAAGAACCCTCATTATTCATGGGAAGTAGGCAAAATATCAACATTAACAGGAGTTTGGAAGAAGTTGATTCCAACTGTCATGGATGACTTTGAGAGGGATACTACAAAATAGCTGCAGATGTGATGAAAATAGCAAAAGAACTAGACTTATAAATGGAGCCTGAAGATGGGACTGAATTGCTGTGATCTTATGGCAAAATTTGAACAGATGAGTTCTTACGGATGAGCAAACAAAGTGGTTCTTGAGATGGATACACTGTTGGTGAAGATGCTGAAATGACAACAAAGAATTTAAAATATTACATAACCTTAGCTGATAAGGCAGTGGCAGGGTTTGAGAGGATTGACTCCAATTTTGAAAGAAGTTCTACTACGGGTAAAATGCTATCAACCAGCATTGCATGCTACAGAGAAATTTTTCCTGAAAAGAAGAGTCAATTGATGTGGCAAACTTCGTTGTTTTATTTTAAGAAATTGCCACAGTCACCCCAGGCTTCAACAACCACCACCCTAATCAGTCGGCAGCTATCAACATTGAAGCAAGGCCTTCCATCAACAAAAAATTATTATTCACTAAAGGCTTGATGATGGTTTTTATTTTTTTACCATCAAGTATTTTTTAATTAAAGTATGTACTTTTTTGGACATAATACTATTGTACACGGGCTAGAATACAGTATGGAGTGCACATAAAATTTAAATGAGCTGGGAAACCAAAATATTGTTGTGACTCTGTATTTCAATATTCAATTTACTGTAGTGGGTCTAGCACTGAACCTGCAATATCTCCAAGGTGTTCCTGAGGCATCTGCTAATCTCAGCACTGACCATCAGTTATAATAGTAGAAAAATATTTCTATTTTATGTTTGCTTTCTTAACTGTGTTTGCTTTTAGGGATACTACTGAGGCATCTTTAAAAATATATTAAAAATGGGCAATACAATTGTTTTTTGAAAGCTAAACTTTTAGACCATAAAAAATGTTGATATTAAAAAAAGCAATTTAAAGAGATGGTGTAGTTTTCAGCTAAGACTTGCATGTATCCCATCAAATATATTAAGATACCTACAAAAAAGAATGTGTTCATCAAAAGTGGAATTGGACAGTCATGGAAGCACAGACAAGGGAAACATAAAGGCATTGTGTGACAGTTTCCAGCAAAGTACTGGCAAGACGAAAGGCATTATAGTCAGTGGATCTAATGGCCAACATCCTGCTTCCAGCAGATAAACTTCAATTAAGCCCTCCTATCCAGGCCAACTGGCAACTCTAGATCTGACTTCATGCTCAACAAGAGGTGATCTAAGTAAGATTTTGCTTTCTGAGTATTTAGGGAGACTAGAGACACTGATCAGCTCATGTGCATCTTCCAGGCTTTGAGACAGTCATATTTCTCATTATACAATAATATTTGTTTTCAGCCTTAGAGATCATCTTGGCTAATGAATGGATTCTTAGTGTGTTGAGCAAATAAAATTCATAGCCTACTAGTTTGAGGGCCTGATTCTGGCCTGAGGAAAATCGATCAACTTAATGAATAACTTTTTCATGTAGGCTTTCTAGGAGATAGTTTACTTGCTTCCCTCAAGCTGCTTAAAATCTCCTCTGTATCACTGTAATGGCTTAATATTAGTTTTTAAAATTTTTAAATTTTAGAAGAATCTTAACTATCACTTAATACCAAAATCACTTCATGCAAATGAAAAATGAAGAAAATTTAAAAATTTCAATCAGATAGATCAAGAAAGTTAATAACATACATTGCAAACTTGATTCCATTTTAGTCTCTAGAAAAACAAAAATTACCTCGAGGCATTATTTATCAACAAATATGCTCATGAATATATTTTGTAGATTATATAAAAATAGAGACAAAATTATAAATTTTGCCCCCTTTGGTTCATAAAATCATGTTTCCTTTATTGCCAGTTACCTTGCTTGGTTCAAACAGACCAAATGTTTTAAACCAAGTTGATAATTTTTCGCAAAATTATTATTTTAGCAAAAACATTCTTGTAGAGGCCCTTGCTTTGTTGTAATAGAAGTGTCCCTTCTGAGTTATAACAGGGTTTGCTTACAGACACCTCTAGCTGTCAAGAACCTCATGTGATTTAGAGACTGCTCTGGATTCTGAAGCCTGAATTCATGTCACGGAGAAGGGAGAAAGTCTGAGTAACCACAGTGTACACTATAAAATGCCTGCACAGAGCTGAGAGCTCTCATGTCACTGGTGAGTGTGTGCCCCAGACAGAGAACAGACCTGCGCCCCCAATCCAATTATCCTTATCATTAGTGGGAATCCAACTCACCCTACCTTTTCATCACTCTTAGACATCTAGGAGACCCACACAGGTGCCTTTGCCAAGAATGTCAAAGTTTTTATTTTTACGCTGATGGAAATCAAACACAGTTGCTCTCCATTCCATCAAAAACACTGGTGAGGCCAATATCAGAATGCTGGTGGTTCAGATACCTCATGGCTCTAATTTCCATGACCTGCATTTTAGAACTCCACTCAATGTAGGGAATTCACATGCAGTCTTGCCTATATGCTAAACCTAGTGATACAGCCTTTGGTTGGTTGCAAAGAGTCCGGACTCTGCCTTTCTTGTATTGTCTATAAAATTAGCTGCAAGTTGATTGGGGTTCTAAAAATTTACATCATCAAGAATCCATGCTATTTCTTTTCTTTTCTTTTCTTTTTTATACATTTATTTATTTATTTTTTAATTTATTTTATTGGTTGTGTTGGGTCTTCGTTGCTGCACACGGGCTTTCTCTAGTTGTGGTGAGTGAGGGCAACTCTTCGTTGTGGTGCGTGGGCTTCTCATTGCAGTGGCCTCTCTTGTTGCAGAGCATGGGCTCTAGGCGTATGGGCTTCAGTAGTTGCGGCACATGGGCTCAATAGTTGTGGCTCACGGGCTCTAGAGCGCAGGCTCAATAGTTCTGGCACATGGGCTTAGTTGCTCCGCGGCATGTGGTATCTTCCTGGGGCAGGGCTCGAACCCAAGTCTCCTGCATTGGCAGGCAGATTCTTACCCACTGCACCACCTAGGAAGTCCCCATGCTATTTATTTTCCTTCATAGTTTGAATGAGCTTGTCTACCAGAATCAAGAGCTGAGGATTGGGGAAATTGTATTTATCATCTGATGTACTAGACACAGTGCATATCCACAGCTGTTTTTATTTCCATGGCTACCCAATGAAGTATGTGGACTTACCCCCATTAATGGAAAAGAAAACAGTTTCATAGTGGTCTAAGTGTGAAAAGCTAATAAGTAGTCCCAAGGCTTTTTAACTCTGAACTCATATTCTTTCCACATTAAAATTTGAAAAAGAACTAGCAAGTAATTTCATAATAGGTTTATATTTCATGAGGAAAGATAGGGATTACCATGATTTAGAATTTTTGGATCAGCCCGTGATAATGAATTTCGTGGTGAGAAGGAGGCCTAAATGATGGTGCATGTTATAAAGAAAGCTTGGTACATCTAGAATTATTGGAGAAGGTGTGGATAAATGATCTAAGGGAAGGAGGGTGTTGACATGGATGAGGCTGGTCAAGTGTATGTCCTATTTCAAATGGAGGCATTTTAAGTTTCCAGTAGCATAATATGATTTGTGTTTTAGAGAAGATGCTGGAAACCAGAAAACCAATAATTAGCCTACTAAAAGTCAGAGCAAGAGAACAATGAGATTCTCAGTGAATGACTTACCTGGGGAAAATGTACTCATTTAGATAGGTATTTGAAAGTAGCTTTCAGTTGGAGCAGTTGGCTAACACTCCCTTTAAAAAAAACCTTTTTATTTGTAGGTAGTTATAGATTCATGGGTAGTTAAAAAGAAATGTACAGGAAGTACTGTGAACCCTTCACCCAGCTGCTCCTAAGGCTAACACATTGTAAAACTATTAGTAATACCCTTTTGAAAGAAAAATATGCTTCACACTGTGTACCAAATCTTTTTGCTTTTTTTTTTTTTTTTCAGCTGGGTCATGCAGCTTGTGAGATCTTAGTTCCCTGACCAGGGATCGAACCCAGGCCCCCCACAGCTGAAAGCACAGAGTCTTAACCACTGGACTGCCAGAGAATTCCCTGTATACCAAATTGATCATAATTCCAAAGCGACTATAATTTTAAAATAAGCAACAATATTGTAAAACTACTAAGAGAAAATAAGTATATAGTTATAGCCTCTTGAATAAAATTTTGAATGCTACACAAAAAGCAAACACCCTAAAGGAAAAAAAAAATAGGTTATAATACACATACTTTTGAAAACTCCTTTATGTTAAAACACAAACAACTAGTGAGCCAAAAACCTATGTGTGATATTTCAGTACTGATCACAGGCGATTCCAGAGGCTTTACCTGACAGGTCTCATGGAGGAAAGTGGCCCTTCACACACTGCACATTTTGCACAGACAATGCATTCAGTCTCTGCAGGGAGTTGCAATTAAGGACTTAGGCAACCTTGGCTGGTCAAGTTTCTCCTGCACTTTTCCATTCTGGAAGTAACAAGTCAATTATCACCCAAAACACAAACTGCAAAGTACGCAGGTGTCATGCAGGGATGGTTTTCAAGTTTTGAGAGGATATTTCCAAGACAGAGAGGTCAGGGAATTCCTGACCTCTAAAGGAATCCTAAAAAAAATTCATAGTAAACTAGAGGAGGACAGGAGGAAAGTGTATGCTAGGCATAGGGACAGCATGTGCAAAGGTCAGGTGGTGAGAGGAAGCATATGCAGGAGGCCAGTGGAGGCCAGTTGATGTTCTGGACCACAGAAAAGGATGGGGAGTAGATTCCAACAAATACAAGATGCTGCTCTGGAGGTAGGCAATAGCCACATCTTGTAGCTTAAGGGGAAGGAATAGTGTGTGCTCAGAAAGAATAGATAATAAAAGTCCCAGCCTTTCCCAACAGGTAAAAAATTAGGAATAGTTTGGAGTGACCATTTGAGATCCTGTATTCCAAACACCATTAAAGCGTAAAGCAATCAGATCCTCCTGCATTGTCCACAGTGTGTTACAATTCCTCTTGCTCTGGATTCCAAACCTGAATGACCAGATCTGGTTAATTTTATGCATAATCAAGTTTTGAGATGTAGCTTGTTATACAAAAGCAGATCAGTTTGTGTCACTTCCCTGCAGAAAATCAATGATTGATTCCCTAGTAATCTCAGAGTAAAACTTTTTTTTTGGCTTGACACATGTGGCCCTAATGATCTGACCTCTGCTTACTTCTCCTGAATTATCTGCTACACTCTCTTGACTCTACTCAACCAAGCATTTGATGTTTTCCCAGTGTGCCAGCCTTTCTTTTAGGCAGGGGACTGAGATTTTGTTCAGGTGCTTTTCATCCCCTCCCCCTTCTCCTCCTGAGAAATACTTAGCCACCCTTCAGCTTAAGTAAATCTCTTAGAAAACCTCCTATAATCCCCTTTTCATCTTGACACCAAAGCTATACTCCTATTTTCTTTCTTCATACATTGCATCTTAATCATTAAAAAAAAAAAAAAAACTCTCTCTCCAAATCTGTGATGGCATGAGGAAAAATGTATAGTTTTTAATATGTATTTCAATATCCATTCTTAACATGATGACTGCCACATATTTCAAAGGAATGAAGGCATATATTAAAAATTTCTTCCTTGTAATGATCAATTCAATAACTTCCTGTTTTGGTACAGGAAGTAGAGGAGTTCTGATTGATGTATTATGGATTGTTTTTGAATGACTACATCTGAGTCTATTTCAATCATTTTATCCTTCACCTATTTGTATGGACATTGTGCTTTTACGTACATGGTCAGATTTAAGCTTCTGGAGGAAATGATTGTGTTTGCCTGGTCTCTGTATTCTCAGGTAGCACCAACCACAGATTATTACATATCATTGACACTCTTCAATTGTTTATTTCTTTTGAAACACACAAACACAGAGATGTAAGTGTGAGTTTTTTACATCTGATCTTTTACCAAATTCTTCTCATATCTCTTGCTCATGGGGTTGAGGCTCCACACAAAAGCATTTTCTTCTATTCCCACAGCCAAGCTGAAATGGAAATTTAACTCAGATTGCATTCTTGACATCCCTACTTAGGCTGTTCTTAATCAATGCAGTTGTTATTTCTAAGCCAGTTGTTGTAATTATATTTTTGTTGGCTTTCTTCATTATATTTCTTCTCCAGATGGTCCACAATTCAGGTTTTTGGCTTCCTTCCTAATATCAAACTATAGGAATATTACACCATCTTCTTTTAAAAACAAATCTCAATTGGTTTCTTATTTGCCAATGGCTAGAGCTTTGAAAGTCCTCCTCCTGCGGCCCTTCGTATCTCAATGATTTCATTATGGAAGAGAACCCCCCGGGAGACCCTGTTTTTCATTTCAGTCTGAACAATGTTCTGGCAAAACTCTGATACCACGGATTAGATTTTGACATCCTTATTTTTATATAAAACATTATAAAAGCATTCCCCTCCAAAAATTCTGCTGAATTGAAACTCATTAACTACCTGACTCACGACAACATTAACTGGAAAACAATACCATTTTTCTAAAACAAGCAAGAATAGTCATCTGCAGTGAGAGGCTTTGAAGAGTTTGCAGCTCAAAAACAAAGTCGTCTTGAGTATATATCTAAATTTCAAAGAATGTAACGTCCCTGTTCATTCCTTTAACACAAGGAAGGCCAACACCTGTGTATCAATTCTCTGTGCTTAGTTTTCCTTTTATTTAAAAATAGTATACAGGGGCTTCCTAGGTGGTGCAGTGGTTAAGAATCCGCCTGCCAATGCAAGGGACTCGGGTTAGATCCCTGTTCCAGGAAGATACCACATGCCACAGAGCAACTAAGCCCATGCGCCATAACTATTGAGCCTGCACTTTAGAGCCCATGAACCACAACTACTGAGCCTGTGTGCCACAACTACTGAAGCCCACGGGCCTAGAGCCCATGCCTCGCAACAAGAGAAGCCACCACAATGAGAAGCCTCCACACGGCAGCATAGAGTAGCCCCCACTCACTGCGAATAGAGAAAGCCTGCACACAGCAATGACCCAAGACAGCCAATAAATAAATAAATTTATTAAAAAAGTGCCTCAATAAATGTTAACTATTATTATCTGTATTAGTATGTACTGTTATACTGTGCTAACATTCAATGTTCGCCATGAATGCAAAATTATTGTGTTAATATATAATTAGTGGGATTTGACTTTAATATTGTCTTTCGCCTCTCTTTTAAAGAAAACGAATAGTAAGAACCAAAATCACATGTAGTTTTTTACACGATCAGCTAATTTAACTTAGTCCATGGACAGAAATACTTGAAGTGCTACTTAACCTTAACATTTCAAACTTGAACATTTTAACAGTGAGAGAATAATTGGAAAATAAATGAAAGTTTCTGGCAGGAAAAAGAAAGAAGGAATTGAGAGCTGAAAACAAGAAAAGCTTACTTGGCTTTTAGAAAGAAGGCATATGAAAAATTGGGGCAAGGGATTCCTTGTCATTTTTAATGACATGAGGGCCCCCATGATCTCACTTCAGAAACAGTTGTCGTCATGGCTGGAGGTGACTTCCGGTCATTCAAAGGAATAATTCTGTCTGAGTTGTCACACAGGTAGATGACAATGTCATTTTGTGTAATAGAATCTACCATAACTCTAATCGTGAATATGGAGGGTCCACACCAGTCCTGTTTACCAGCATATACCCTGCCACCATCATGGTGCCCAACCCCTCCACTGAGCTGGTTCTCAGTCAATACTTGTGGAATGAAAGAGTAAAAGAATGAATGTAAAAAGAAATAAACATCACATGATTGAAACATTTACACATTTCACAAATTAAAAATAGTAAATATATTCGTAGTGGTTCTGAATCTTAATTAAATCAACCTAGAATTTAAAAACATTCTCATTCTCAATCTGTGTCCCAGACCACTTCAACCAGAATCTGTGGCAAAGGGATCCAGGCCTCAACATTGTTTTAAATAATCTTCTCAGGTGTTTCCACCAGGCAGCACATGTTGACAATGACTGGTCTAGACACAAACCAATGGAACACAGTAGATAGGATTCAAAAGAAGGCCTGATGCAAAGGAACCAAGACTGCCTCGTGGACCCTCACTATTGAAGATGAATTTGGTTTCAAGTTACTTCACCAAATGCTTTTATATCTGAAAGTCCAAATTCTCCACCTTTGTATTTTAGGAAGGACGGTGATTACTTAAAGCCATATATGGAAACTTAACTCACTCCAGCAGTTCAACTTAATACACTTTACTCACACCATTAAAGTGATAATTTGTCATTAGCACGGATGCACTGCCTCTGCTTTATGCTATCCTGTATATTCAGAAGCAGCCTAGCTGATATCCTTCAATGCCTGTTAGAATAATGGGCCATGCTTAGCTTTTTATGGTATGCTTTCTATTATAAAAAAGTTTTTTTTTTGGGGGGGGGATTTTATTTTATTTTTTAATTTTTTTAAACTTTTTATTTTATATTGGAGTATAGTTGATTACAATGCTGTGATAGTTAATTATAACAAAGTGAACAATAATATTAGAGCAAACACACATGTATAACTTCTGAGCAGAAGTCAATCTGCCTTCACTCACTGCCCCTTTCCAGACAAATACATTCACTCACATCTTATCTTTAACACGCTTCTCTTGTCCGTATCTTCTAATTCCTATTCTGAGAAAAGAAATGCAGAATATTTCTGGATTGGCTCAATAAGTCTTCAGGATTTAGGTCATGTTACTGTTTTGTTTTGTTTTGTTTTTCTCATTCATTCAAGAAATATTGACTGAGCTATATTATGTTATATACTCTCTTAGGCTCTGGAAATAAAACAGTAAATAAAATAGGCGAAACAAACAAACAAACAGAATCCCTGTCCTGTGGAGTTTATATATTCCCACCATATTCTAGCGGGAGAGAAAAGAGAAAATAAAGCAAGGTGAAGTATTACAATGTATAGTAGTTGAGATATTAAAAGTGTTAAAGAGAAAAAGCAGGGCAAGAAGATAAAAAATATTAGAGGGTTGACATCATCAAGATGGCGGCATAGGAGAAGCCAGTCTCTGTCCTCCAACAACGATCTACAATTAGACAGATATCAATGAATAAAAACAGCTCTTGGAGAGTTCTGCAGTCTACTTGAGAAACTTCAGCAACACAGTGAAAAAGAAACATGAGACTAACAGCACAAAAAGAGAAGGAAGACAATTTTATTTTGCCTGCATCCTTCCCTCTTCCAAACTGGCATTGCTCAGTTCCAAGAGTGAACCCCCCAGCTAGAAAGAGTTCCCCTTGCTGAGAAAGAAAGAGCAGGGTGAACAATCAACTCACCCAGCCTTTCGGGGGAAATACACAAAGTTCCCAAATTTCACCCCACTAAGACTATCAAAGCTGAGACAAACAGAGACAGTAAGGAACAAGGAAGAAAAACAGGGACCACCAGTAAAGGCCACACAGCAGGAGCAATCTCAGTTCAGTGTGACCTACTTGACAGACAAACCCATCAGCTTTTACCACTGAAGAAGGAACCAATGGCCAGCATGGCTACTGCAGACCCCCTGCAGATTTCACCATCTTTTGCCCCATAGGTATTCATGTTCACAGATGCCAGACCCAAGTCCTTCCTCCTCCTCATCCCTGTCTGAGCCCAGGAACCCTGAACCAGCAGCCAGCCCAGGCCTCTATGGCTGCATGAAAGCAAGATGCCAATCCAGACCCTGCGGTTGACCTCCACTGCCACGTATCTGCTCTGGGATAGAGCCTCCAGCTGTGCATTTGCATGCCACTGGCCTGACACCTGTCACCAGCCTCCACTGTGCATG
Source organism: Hippopotamus amphibius kiboko (assembly GCF_030028045.1). Taxonomy (NCBI): domain Eukaryota; kingdom Metazoa; phylum Chordata; class Mammalia; order Artiodactyla; family Hippopotamidae; genus Hippopotamus; species Hippopotamus amphibius. The sequence continues at coordinate 170,212,593 of NC_080189.1, forward strand.
CACACCTGGTGTGGGGGGAGACTGTACAGCTACAGGATAGTACACCTGATAGCCGGGGCTCCTGTAGCTGCTTGTAGACTTGGATCAGGCCCTACCTACCATCACTGGTCTGTGTCGCTGTGCTCACTGCAGCTTATTCCTCCAGTTGAGCACCTGAATGCCCCCAGCCCAACCCTTATCAACTTCCACTGCCATGTGTCAAAGGTGAGACTACTAGACAGAGGAATACACACTGACAGCCAGGGCTCCTTCAGCCATTGGTGCACCCACAGTTGGCTCCAGATCCTTGCTTTCTGCCCTGGTCTTCACTAATGTATGTGTCTGCACCTGGTCCTTGCCATTATCCAGGTGCTTGCAGCTGACCCCCAGTCAAGTGTGCCCACATAGGCTCTGGATACTGCCACTTCCTGCCCTGATCCTTAGCATCTGTACCTAAAGGCATAGCTGAGGACCCTACCAGTCCTTGCCCAGTGGCCCTTGCAGACATGATGGATCCCCTGTAAGTATTGCCAAGGAGCACAGAGTCATCAGTGCTGTGGACAGCAATGACCTGAGACAGAGAGATACCATGCTTCTCAGAACCTGGCACTACACCCCCCCACACTTGGTGCCATGCACCACTAAACCTGGAGTCACAGTATGCTCTAGCATTCCCTCTCCTACAGGTGAAAGTCTTCCCTCACCAAATCAGTCCATAAAGTTTCGAAGAAGTGAATCCTTCTTGAAATGTGAAAACACCAATGCAAAGATACAGGTATCACAAAGAATCAGGGAAATGTAACTCCACAAAAGAAATCAGTGAACCTCTAGTAACTGGCCTCAAAGAAATAGAGATCCAGGTGTTAAATGACAAATGATTCAAAATAATAGTTCTAAAGATTCTCTGAGAGCTAAAAGAGAACACAGATAAACAATCTAATGATATCAGGAAAATAATACAAAAATAAAAAAGTTCAACAAAAAGATAGAAAACATAAAAAAGAATCAAACAGAAATTTTGGAGCTGAAGAATACAATGATTGAACTGAAGAATTCAGTAGAGACATCCAACTTGCAAATTACTGGATTCCCAGAAAGAGAAGAGGAGAAGGAGGCAGAAATCTTATTAAAAAAATCATGGCTGAGAACTTCCCAAATCTGGCTGTCACTAAACAAAATCAGCTTAAACAGATCCTCTCCAAGGCACATTATAATAAAATTGTCAAAAATTAAAGACAAAGGGAGACTCTTAAAAGCAGCAAGAGAAAAAATCTTGGGACCTTATAAGGGAACCCTCATACGGCTATCAACAGATTTCTCAGCAGAAACATTACAGGCCATGAGGGAGTGGGTGATATATTCAAAGTGCTGAAAGAAATAAAAGGGGAGGGTAATCAAGAATACACAGCAAAGCTGTCCTTCAGAAATGGAGAGATAAAGACTTTCCTAGACAAATATAAGCTGAGAGAATTTATCACCACTAGACCTACTTTATAAGAAATGCTGAAAGGAGTTCTTTAAACTGAAATGAAAGATGGTGATTCATAACATAAACATATGAAAATATGCAACACACTGGTAAAGGTAAGTGCATAGTCAAACTCAGGATATTTTAATACTATAATATAATGGATTGTTAACCACTTGATCTAATATAAAGATTAAAAGATGAGAATATTTAAAAAACTATAGCTACAATAATTTGTTAATGAGTACACAATATAAAAAGATAAAATATGGCACGAAAAAGGTAGAGTTCTTTGTAAGTGGTTAAATTAAGTTATCATGAAAATAAAATGGACTGTTATATCTATAAGACGCTTTATGTAAGTCTCATGGTAACCACAAAGCAAAAAGCTATAATATATTCACAAAAGATAGAGAAGGAAATGAAAGCATACCACTATGGAGAATCATCAATTCAAAAAGGAAGACAACAAGAGAGAAAGAAAGGGATAAGGGAACTCCACAAAGTGAAATCCAGAGAACAATAAGATGGCATTAGTAACTCCTTACCTATCAATAATTACTGTAAGTGTAAATGGATTGAATTTTCCAATCAAAAGACACAGAGTGGGCGGACAGATTTAAACAAAACAAAACAAAACAAAACGAAACAAAACCAAGATACAAGTATATGCTGCTTACAACAGACTGATTTCAGCCTTAAGGAAACACAAAATGTTTTCATGCAAGTAGAAAACAAAAGAGACCAAGAGCTGCTGTACTTATATCAGACAAAATAAACTTTAATCTGAAGTGGTAACAAGAAACAAAGAAGTACGTTTTATGATGATAAATAGGTCAATTTATCAAGAAGATATAATAATCAGAAATACATATGCACCCAACATCAAAGCACCTAAATATATTGCACAAATACAAAAAGATCTGAAGGGAGAAATAGACAGCAATACAATGATAGTAGGGGACTTCAACACCCTACTTTTAACAATGAATAGATTATCCATACAGAAAATCAACAAACAAATGTTGGACTGGAGGCATACCTTAGCCAATGGACCTAACAGACATAATAGAACATTCCATCCAATAGCAAAAGAATACACATTCTTCTCAAGCACACATGGAGTATTCTCCAGGATAGATCATGATGGTTCAAAGAACAAATTTAATCAAATTTAAAATGATTAAAATCACAGCTAGTATTTTTTTTCTGACCACAGTGGTATGAAACTAGAAATCAATAACAGGAAGAAAGCTGTAAAATTCACAAGTATGTGGAAATTAAACAACACACTCCTGAACAACCGATAGATCAAATAATTTAAAAAGAGATATTGAAAAATTTTGAAATAAAAGAAAATAGGAACACAAAATAACAAAATTATGGGATGCTGCAAAATCAGTTTTAAGAAGGATGTTTATAGCAATAAACACCTACATTAAGAAAAAAGAAAAATCTTAAAGAAACTAGGAAAAGAAGAACAAAGTTAGAGGAAAGAAAGAACATAACAAAGATTAGATCAGAAATAAATGAAATAGAGAATAGGAAAACAACAGAAAAGATAACAACATCAAAAGTTGGTTTTTTAAAAAAGATAAACTCGACAAACTTAGCTAGAGTAAGAAGAAAGAAAGAAACTTAAATTCAGAAATGAAAGAGGAGACATTACAGCTTGATACCACAGAAATACAAAGGGTCATAACAGACCACTATGAACAGTTATACACCAATTGGATAAACGAAAAGAAATGGACATATTCCTAAAAATATGCAACATACCAAGACTGAATCATAAAGAAATAGAAAATCTGAAGAAAACAATTACTAGTAAGGAGATTAAATCAGTAATCAAAAGCCTTTCAGGGCTTCCTAGATGGCACAGCAGTTTTGAACCAGCCTGCCAATGCAGGGGACATGGGTTCGATCCCTGCTCCAGGAAGATCCCACATGCCGCAGAGCAACTAAGCCCATGTGCCACAACTATTGAGCCTGTGCTTTAGAGCCCATGAGCCACAACTATTGAGCCTATGTGCTGCAACTACTGAAGCCCACACGCCTAGAGCCTGTGCTCCACAACAAGAGAAGCCATGGCAATGAGGAGCCCGCGCACCACAACGAAGAGTATTCCCCACTCACTGCAACTAAAAAGAAAGCCCACACACAGCAAAAAAGACCCAACACAGCCAATAAAAAAAAAAAAAAAAAAGCCTTTCAACAAAGAAAAAGAACAGGACCAGGTAATTTCACTGGTGAATTCTACCAAATGTTGAAATAATTAACATCAATCTTTCTTAAATGCTTCCAAAAAATTAAAAAAGTAAAAAGGAGGGAACACTTCCAAACTCATCATATGAGGCCAGCATTATACTAATACCAGATAAGGATACTACAAGAAAAAAAAAATCTATAGATCAGTATCTCTGATAAATATAGATGCAAAAATTCACAAAAAATACTAGCAAACCAAATTTAACGGCACATTAAAAGGATCATACACCATGATAAATTGGGTTTTTCCCCTGGGATGCAAGGATGGTTCATCACATACAAATCAATAAATGTGATACATCACATTAATTGAATGAAAGATACAAATCATGTGATCCTCTCAATTGATGCCAAAAGAACCTCATTTGACAAAAAAAAAATACATCATGATGAAAACAGTCAGAAATTGGGTGAAGAAGGAATGTACTTCACCATAAAAAGGCTATATATGACAAGCCCACAGCTAATGTCATACTAAAAATGAAAATTTGAAATCTTTTACTCTAAGATCAGGAACAAGACAAGTGTATCCACTCTCACCACTTTTATTCAACATAGTACTTGAATTCCTAGTCAGAGATATTGGGCGACAAAAAAGAAATCAAAGGCATCCAAATCAGAAAGGAAGAAGAAAAATTGTATTTGTTCGCAGATAATATAATATTTTATATAGAAAATACTAAAATTGCCACCAAAAAGCTATTGGAACCAATCAACAAATTCAGCAAATTTGCAAAATATAAAGACAACATACAGAAAACAGTTGCATTTGTATATACTAACAATGAAATATCTGAAAAAGAATATTATTTAGTCTTGAGAAAGAAGGGAATCCTGCCATCTTCATCAACATGGATGGACCTTGAGAGCTTTATGCTAAATAAAATAAATCAGACTGACAAAGACAAACAGTGTACAACATTTCTTATATGTGGAATCTAAGAAAGCTGAACTCATGGAAAGAGAGAGTAGAAAGGTGGTCAACAGGGGCTGCGGGTGGGGGAAATGGGAAGATGTTCAAAGGGTATAAACTTCCAGGTTTTTTTTAAGAGTTTTGTTTTATTTTCATATTTTTATTTTTTAAAAGTTTTATTTTATTTTCATATATTTATATATTTATTTATTTATTTATTTGACTGTGCCATGTCGACACACCGGATCTTTAGTTGCAGCATGTGGTCTCTTAGATGTGGCATGTGAACTCTTAGTTGCAGCATGAGGGATCTAGTTCCCTGACCAGGGATTGAACCCAGGCACCCTGCACTGGGAGCACAGCTTAGCCACTGGACCACCAGGGAAGTCCCTAAACTTCCAGTTTTAAGGTGAATAAGTTCTGAGGATCTAATGTATAGCATGGCAATTATAGTTAGTAATACTGTGTTATATGTTTGAAAATTACTAAAAGAGATCTTAATATTCTCACCATAAAAAAGAAAGGGTAATTATGTAACATGATCAAGGTGTTAGCCAATGCTACAGTAGTAATCATTTTGAAATCTACAAGTATATCAAATCAACATGTTGCATACCTTAATTACACAGTGTTGAAAATCAATTATATCTCAAGAAAACTGGAAAACAAGTATGGGGGAGGGGCACATGGGAACAGTCATTTCAAAATAAGCTAGAGAAAATTTCATGGGGGAAAACGACATTGTAAAAATCTGAATAAGATTAGGGAATGAAAAATGTAGCTATTTGAAGAATGAGTACTTTGACAGAGGAGTTTTTAAAGATGGGGAAAAAAAGAAATCAGTGTTGCTGGAGCAGTGGGTAAGGAAAAGACTAGGATATATGTCAGAGAAATAGAAGTGAGAGGGCAGCTCATGTAAAATTTATAGGCCATTGTAAAATCTGTGGTTTCTACTCTGGGGAAGGTGAGAAGCCTCTGGAGGTTTGGACGTGTGTTTATTTTTTCTCCTAGGAAAGTTACTGTTCTATTACTAACATTTTGGTTTAATTTTGTTGATTTTTACAGTGTATATAATTGGAATTATGTACATCTAGGATGTACTCTTTTGTTTCTGACTCCTTTTGCTTACTGTTATGTCTGTTGAATCCACCCATAATATTATGTGCACTTATATTTCATTCATTCACATTACCTCACAGTATTCCATTGAATGGATATGCCCCGCTTTTTGTATTCATTCTACTCTTTGTGGTTGAGTAGATGCCATTGGGAACTCTGAATATGTGCTGTCATGAGCATTCTTTTGGTCAATGCATTTCTGTGTATTTATTAGAAGTGGAATTTCTGGTTCAGAGGTTCTGTACCTATTCAGCTTTCATAATGCATGCAGTTCAGTGGTGCCAAAGCAATGCCTGAAAAGTCCAAAATTTTCAAGATGAGCCTGGGTAGCTTGCCAAGGTAGAGAGATGAAGCCAGTGACTATCATGTTAAGGACCACATTGACTGATTTACTAAAGTAATGGATGATCAAAGAAGGGTTTTAAGAAGTGAAGGACATAATCAGGATTACACTTAAAAATAGATGATCCTGTCAGTGACATAAAAGAAGATTTGACAGGAACAACCAATTAGGATACACATGTACTTGTCTAAAGAAAGGTAGTAGAGACACGGAAGAGGTAACAGCTTTGAGACAAACTTAGAAGATGAAATAAGGGTCTTGTCAACTGACGTTGGGGAGCAATGAGTCATGGAGAGAGAGTAGCCAAACACTCCCTACACCATAGCTTGGGTACCTGCGTAGGTTCATGGGTCTAAATCAAAAGCAGATTATAGAAGAAAGTATAATCTCAGGAAGAAATTAATGAATGTGGTATTGGACATGTTGAACTCAAGATGTTAGATGAAGATCACTGAAGTCTACCAGGTATTCGGCTATAAAAGCTTGAAGCCAAAGCTCATGGTCTGCCTAGGGAGAGAGCTCTGGGAATCATTAGTGCAGGTTTGTTTCAAAAACCATCAGAGTTCTCAGTGACTTGAAAGACTCTGCAGAATCAAAAGAGCTGTGGGCTAAAGATAGAAATGTAAGGAATCACAATGTTTGCTAGGTGGGCAGGGGAGGAGGTCGACAAAGACAGAGAGACAGCTATGGGGTGGAGGTGAGAGGTAAGCTGAGAGTTTTAAAGAATTGAAGGTACTGAAAGCAGAGAATGGATCCATGAACACTAGGGACTGCAAGATAGCTGTTGGATTTGGTAGCTGGGAAGTTACTGCTGACTTTAGTGGTAGCAATTTTGCTTGGGTTGTGGGGGCAGAAATCAACTTCAAGGTTGAAAGTGAGAAAATGATTACGTGGAATAAAGTCATGTCTGTCCTTTCAAGGAGTTTGCATGAGAGAGTCAGAGGAGGGCGAGGGTGTGATTAGAAGGAGCTATGAGATCAAGAAAAGGTTATTTTGTTATCCTTCATATTTTTATTTAGACTTAGGATGGGGAACAAGGGAATGCTTAAAAAGATGAAAAGAAGATGTGAACCACAATTGTGTGAGAAACTAAAAATACAGAAAAGTTAGTTGGGAGGGCTGAAGAAACAGTCATCAAAAAGAATCTGCGACAATATTGCTGTCACTATCCAGATCTTTCCTCTTATGATGGTGTCCATCAATCTCATTTTTAGGCAAGACCAACTTCATTCATGTACCTGACCTGTCCAGGCCCACATTGCATCATATAATGATGACAATATTGACAACATATAAAATATATTGAGTACACCCTGTGACCTAGGTGCTGTTTTACATATCATCTATAACTGAGAAACAACCACTAAAATCAAAAGTTTTCACCCAACTTGTAGATGGAAAACTGAGACTCAGAGTGCTGTGAACAAGTGTTGTTTCCTAAGGCAACAGTGAATAAATAACTGCCAGGATTTAAATCCAGCTCTGTCTGGATCCAAAGTTTGCACTCTTTCCACTAAAGCTGGCTGACTGGACTCCTGTAATTTTTTTTTCTTTTTCTTTTTGCATGCATATGGTTTGTCTTAATTCTTTTTTTGTATTTTCTCATATATCTTTATTTTTTTTCCTTTAAGAACTTTTATTGAGATACAATTGACCTACAATAAACTGTACATATTTAAAGGGTACAATTTGATTTTTTTTGTTAGTAATGTATATATGGCTATCCTAATCGCCCAATTCATTCCCCCCAATGGACTTCTGTATTATTTGTCTTTAAATGTGTGTCATCTTGATAAGAATTGACAGTGACCAGTCCTTTTTCTTAACTGTTCAAGGAGGTAAAACTTGCATCCAATTCCTCTACGTGTATGTCCTGAGAGTAAAGAGTGAACACTCTGTAACGCTAATTGTCCCTTGATTCACTAAAGCAGATTCAACTTCAATAAATCAGCGTTCCTCTGCCCCTTCCAAGCATCCACAGCAAAACATTCAATGCCTGTCTTTTCTAAGCATTCCTTATTATTAGTTACTAAAGAGAAAGGCAGAAAGATTGGCTATTTGGTGTGGCTTTCTAATAAAGGACACTACAAGCCTTAAGACATAATAAAGCATTGTATTGCTTTTATGGCCTTAGTTTATTTGAGTTTGGCTTGGCTGAATTTTAGCTAATATACTTTGCAAACAATCTGTATTTTAAGTAAGTACCTTTTAAATTTCACTGCTGCTTCTTTATAGAGGCACTTGGAAGAGCAAAGGGAAGGACTGTGCACATATAAATCATGCCATTAGAGAGATTGTTCTCTGACACAGGCAAATCGCACATACTGTGATGAATGACCCGCCTTTGAGGGCCACAGACATGTTTAGCAAAGATGCTCCTGGGGAAATTCATGGGGCCAAAGGCAGTCTCTCTGGGAAATGAAATAATATTTGGGAGGTCCAAGCTAGATATAAATATTGACTGTTCTCCTTGAGTAGCAGATATAGCAACCCTCCTAACCCCAAGGCGTGACAGGGTGTGTGGGTGGACATACATGGCCCTTATGTCTCTAATGGCAGTTTGATGGCATCCATTTCAGCTGTGACCCTTCTATTTCACTTTTGCAGCATGTTTATTGATTTTAAAAGAATGAAGACTGCCAAGTGAGATATTGTTCAGCTGTGGTTATGATGTTCCTTAAAAAACCCATAGCATAACCCTCTATCACACCTTGATACTTTAGGTGAAGAATTCACTAAGAATTCTTGCTTGCTCTTACCCTTCTCTGACACTTGGATTGTATTAACATTTTAATTTTCTTTTATCTTATCCATTTGACAAATATTTTTTGGCTAGTCTGTGCTAGGCCCTTGATACACGGTAGTGAATCACACTGATTGAGACCTTTTTCTTGTGACTTTGGCATTCTCGTTGGGAATAAACTTTAAGCAAACAATTATAAGGGTATATATGACATTAAAAATTTTAGTCAATGTTGTGAAGCACAAGAAGTCAGGAGAAAATACGATGGGGGAGATATAATTTTCATTAATAAAGACCTCCTTGAGGAAGCTGGCATTTAGAATGACACCTGAAGTAGGAGGTTAACCAGGTCCACAGTAACAGTGAGAATTTCCTGTGCCACCTGACACATGACTTAGGAGAATCACATTTTTAGTGAATTGAGTCTACTTGTTTGAGATGATAGTCTTTTCCGGAAAGAAGCTGATGCAAGATGGAAATCAACATGCATTGAAGATACTACTGTGTGCTGAAGATCTTCCATGTACTATTTCATTTACTTCCCAACACAATCCACTAATGTTGGTGTGATCATCCCCATTTTAAACACAACAACAACAAAAAACAATAAAAACTGAAGTTCAGATTGAATAAATAGATTATCTGAGGTAATATCTTCAAACTACTTGTTTGGGGATGTGAACAATTTTTTTTCTATCAGCATGATTTAAAATGTATTCTGATAAGACTTGTTCTATAAGAGTTAGTATTAGACATAGATACAGAGACACACACAAGCACAAAAAGGCACCGTCATACGCATACATGCATTATACATGAACACCTGGGTTTTCTTGGTTACGTACATTGGGCAATTTGAAGGTAAACAATGCTACCCCAGCTTGTAGTACAAACAGATATGCACTGAGAATCTCCAAGAACCATTCTGGGCCTTTAGAGGGTGAATCAATAGCACCCCATTTCCCAATCCAAATTCAAAATAATTACAAGGGAGACAAAAGCGTCAGACAATTGGCAATCGAAATATCAGGTTTGCTACCTAAAAAGCTGAACTGGAGAACCTGGCTTTAGAGGTGTAGCTCTGCTGGGCTTGCTAATACCTAACCTCAGAATTAGATATATCCAACCAGTCTCTGGCAAGCCTGGATAACTAGCAGGCCCCACCTACAGGGTCTGGCCCATATAGAGACCAAGACCAGAGCAGATCCTTTCTGCAAAGATGCATATATGAAAACAGGAGGGGCAAAATCATTCATTTTAGCATCATCAGCTCCTTTCTCCAAATACACTCATCTGACAGGTAACTGCTGCCCAGAAGACTAAGGCAGCAGAGAGAGGCTGGGAGTATTTTTCTAATGGAAGTTCCTCCATGTGGAAACAGGAAGGTGGAGGAAAAGGAGTTTCTAATTAATAGGAAGTAAAGAACATACGCCAGATTTTTAAAAATAGGTTTTATTTTTCAGGATAGTTTTAGGTTCACAGCAAAATTGAACAGAAAGTATAGAGAGTTCCCATCTACTCTCAGGGAACCGATATTTTTTCTTTCATATTTCACGATAAAATTCACTCAGTGCTACAAATTGTCCTATGTATTGGTTAATTTAGTGTTCACAATAACCTTATGGTAGAAATACTATTATTGTTCTTTTACAAATGAGAAAAGTGAGGTATAGAAAAGGTAAAATTTTAAAATCTGTAGATTTGATGAGTTTTATCATTAATATTTCATAATTTAAAGAATCCTTGACTGTAGATGGGCACCTGCTATCCAGGTGTCACTAGCCTGAACCCAGATACACTGTCACAGGGATGGGTCTTAATGGATATTACCCTTTGGTTGTTCTACCCCAGATTTTTGATGATGTCATCCTCTATTGAAGACTACTTTACAGTGCTTGTTAAAGCATCTTAGGATATGTTCTAGAGGACTGAGCACAATGAACGTCTGTCTTTATTTCTCCACTGGTCACATTGCCTGTCCCCTTTGGTACTTTTCTTGTGATTTCCCATATTTTATTCTGATCCTTTTGAAACGGGTGATGTCAGCCTTGACCAAAATAAGAAAAAAAAACAAAGCATCATTCTGTAGCACAGGTTACTAAATTATTGCACATCCATTTTCTCTAGGAAATTGAATTAATTATTGAGTAAACATGGCTTCCTATTGATTCTATGTTGATTACTTTCTAATATGAAAAATGGACCCATGCCATAATGTTATTTGCACACAGCAGATCAGAGGCTCTGTTGTGGAACAAATGGAATAAAGGATATTGGCATTTCTGTGGCAGGAGGGTGTCTGCCCCCATGTGACTGCCCCCATGTGAAAGAGACTATCTTTCTATAATCTTAATAATAAACAAATTGTGATGGGAAAGAAAAGTCATAATAGCAATAAGGTTTGGATTCCATAGAGGACTTCATTAGTCACTGATCTTCCTGATGATATCACAGCACCCCTTAAACATTATTGAAGTCTATTTACAATAAATGACTACTCAGAACCAGCTCTAAATGCTCCGTGTAACCTCTGATTTTCAAATCAAAGGAAGGAGAGAGTAATAAGAAATGTTTAGTATTTTGCAGATTAAACAAACTTCTTCAGAAATCCCTCCCATGCAGCATCTCCCCACCTAGAATCTGTGCTCCCGTGTGTGTGTGTGTGTGTGTGTAAAGAAGTTTTATAGCACAACCACTATAATGAATACAAGGGAGAAAACTTACTCTATCAAACTTAAAAGTAATCCAAAACCAGTGGGTTCATTGTCATAAACTTTTTAGGGCATGTTTTGATGCACTGTACATAGGACACTGCATTTACCTCTTAAAAGACTGTGTTCCCTAACCTTATTCTGGAGGCCAAACCTACAAATGGGAAATAAAACAGCATCAAATAGCTCTTGCAGAAACATATGTTGAATATTTACTCACAAATCGAGAAAAAAAATGCATGCATTCATTTCCCACAAGTGGATAGATTGACAGCTTTATTTTATTTTTTATTAAAATTAAAATGTCAAGAAAAGTCTGAAATGTTCATGCTTCAACTTTATTAAGATAGAGTCAATAGACTTGTTTCCAAAGAATTATTGCCAAAACTTCACAGTTTGTATAAAGTGAAGGGGAGATTTAAGAATTAATTTCTCATCAGCTAAAATGTGCTTTATACTGAGGTCCAGACGCATGTAGATGTATTTCTTTATACATTTTCCAAAATCATGAGATTTTCAAGTTGGATATTGAAGCATCATTATTAAATTCAAAACATGGTTTAGACTGAACGACTAGTAAACTCTAAGATGTACAATTTTAAAAGTCATTACTTGTTTGAAATGGGAGCCAAGCAAGTTTCCTTCTCTAAAAATCTTATGGTTTTGTAAATGTAACAATAACTCATCAATATGTATGTAAAATAATTTCACTGAAACTATATGGAAAGATCCAACACATTTTATATCAAGCATAATAATAAAAATAAAAGGTTAATAATTATTAATAATTTAATGTATGTAAACTCACATTGATATGACTCTCGTTTAACGTGTTTTTGCTTGCTTTTCTTGCCCAACTGTTTATTTATTGTTAATTTTGCTATTTTTTGGTAGTGCATGGAACATGTTTCTACTACTTTAGTGTCTTTAAGAGAGACCAGAGTTCCCAGCTTCACTTTTCCTGGAGGCTTCAAATCTCCTTAATTCTTCTGCTCCATGTAATTTTGTAATGCATTTGGTTAGTGTGAACTTTTGACAATTAAAAGCCAAAGTGTCCTTTCCTTTATTTAGACTCTGCCTCCCCCACCTTTTTTTTTCTTGAGAAGATGAAAAAAAAATCTTATCTCTAAAATCATAATGCCCTCTTTTCCTTTTTGAGTTTCTGCTGAACCTGTGAGGAATGGGTTCTGCCGACAATGCTCTTAAAAGATGGTGGGTCATAAATTGCTGGTGGACAGTTACTCATGTGGCCTGGGTCCTTTGAGGCTACTGGGGTCACTAGTGTTGTTCCTATGAGCACATTAACAGACATATTTACTCTTTGATCTTCGGTGCAGCTCTTATTTAACACAAAACAGATACTCCTGAAATATTTGAAGTCAGTAAATATTACATATTTCTAATTTTTTTAAATTACAGATATGGTATATATTTGAAGAAAGAAAATTGAAACAATTATTCAGACAAATGGAATAATGAGAGTCCACAAATAAAAATATTTGCTTTTTTAAGAGTAAAATACATCATTTAAAGATTGGGGAGATTTAATTTTGACCAAGTTCACTCACAGGCTCATAGATGATTACCTGAAATGTACCTATGTTAAATCAAATGTGAACAAGTATGGTTTAAAAATTGGTAATATTAGTAACACACAAGGAAGTTACAAGTCTGTTCTTTCATGGTGACTAGTTAGGAAAGAGTTGACTACGGTAAACTAACCTGCTTCACCTAAAAGTCCCTCAATATTTCAAGATTAAAGAAGGAGAATAGTGACTCCATGATCTTGAAGCAATTCAAAGCACTGAAATTCTTGCTCAACAAAAACCAGTGTCTTTACCACTAGTTAATCTTCTCCACTCAGAGGTAACCACTGTTTCCCTCTCTATCACTGTAGCCCAGTTTTGCCTGTTCTAGAAGCTCATATAAATAGAATCATATGGTATGCTCTCTTTTATATCTGGTTTCTTTCACTCAAAATATGCTTTTCAGATTTATTCATGTGTTTGCCTGTATCAGTAGCTCATTCCTTTTCATCACTGAGTAGTATTTCATTGTATGAATCTATGCTATTTATTCATTTCCTGTTACTAAAAGTTTGGGTTGTTTCCAATATTTGGTTATCATGAATAAAGCTATAATGAACATTGAAAAGAAATATGATAAAAATAAAATAAAATAAAATGGTAGAAACAGTCACAGAGAATGACCATTCTTTACTCTTATAATATGTCTTTTTTTCCATCCCAGAAGAGTTGGAGCACAGCTGAGTCCATCATAGCAACAGCTCCCATCAGCCAGAAAGACCCAAGGGCCAGGCTCAGAGTCCCAGCCACTGGTTGTCCAGTTCCAGCTTGGTTCCCTTGCTGACAGAGTTGGGCTTCTGGATTGTTACATGCTAAGTGAGAGGTGGTATGCAATTTCACAGTAATGCGGAATGAACCTGGATGACAATAGAAACATTCCTTAGATTCTTTGGGCCTCTGATCTCTTGATTTGTGATTTTGAAGTAATAATATTGGCTTCATCTACTTATCAGAATTTTTATGCGTATAAAATGAAATAATAAAACTGAAAGTGGTCTATGAGATTTGAAAAATACCCTAAAATGTACGCTGTTAATTATTGGAGTATGACTAGCACATTCCAAATAAACTTCGGAGGTTTCAATGGTAGATGCTGTCTTTCAATTCCAGGAAGAAAGGAGTGATGATTTTGCTGTTTTAACATGTCTATGATAATCACTTTTTATCCTTGAATTTGTTTTTGTTGATTCAGTGGAAGACATGTCAGAAAAATAACACACCCTTCTATTTATGACCACACTATGTGTAAGCACCAGCAAGTCTTTAAAACAACGAGATTTGAACAAATATGGTGTCATCAGTGAAGTGGTATAAATAAGGAATGTGTGCCTTTTTGTTTTGGAAAGGAGGGGTAATTCCAGGCTTCACTGTCTTCATAAATCATTGTGCCCTTGAAAATGGAAAAAAAAAAGGTAGGAACCCAGAATATTTAGAACTAAAAGCTAGTTAGTGAAGGTGACCATTTCAAAGCTATATTTTGTTCTTCTCATCCTTTACTTTTGGGTGGGTCAGAAAGGTATTTCAGCTGTGGTGCTGGCATTTCGCTGTACTTATAATGAATTGCAGCCATGATTGCAATTGTTTTGTGATGCCTGTGGTGTCATTACCAAGATGCGATTACCAATTGCTATATGAAATTAGTTATGCATGAAATGAATAGGAAGCATAAATACTAGGAGGGAGAGTCTGAGCACAGACTTCATCCTCATTGTCTTCCAGATCCACTGATGCTTATGCATAATGTGGTCATAAAACTTTAATTTATTTCTGAGTCATAGGACTAGGAGGGATCTTTAAAGGTCATCCAGGACATCCCCCTGTTCCCAGGCCCCTGAGCAAACGTACAAAGATAATGAGTGAATCCTTTTCCCAGGAACAGATTAAAAATCTTCTAATGATTATAAGTGGAAATAAGGCAAGTAGTGGTAGTAAGAGGAATTTCTACCATTTTATATATAACATACACTAAATTAATGTAGCTATTGGCTTTTAAATATTTTAATGTTAGAATATAGTTTCATCATAATGCTTTAGGAAATTGTCTTTGTATGACATACTTCTTGTTAAGGAATGATGTGTTCCCAAAATTTGGGGTTAATTGAAATTTTTCAAAAGAATATTTAAAAGCTCAATAGAAATAGTTTAAAAACTTTTGAAGAACATGTTATACACACACACGCACAAACACGTGAACACACAACTCACACATTCCAGTGCAGTGAATCACTCTGTAAAGTGGGGCAATTCAATAAAATTCTAAAAACTAGGTTTTTTGTATATCGAATTCACTTAAAATAGGATGTACCTGTAGATTATTTTAAGATTAAATGATATTACAAGTATTCTGCTCAGTGATGAAAAATAGATTTCCATTTATCCTTGTGGGATACTTATTATAGTATTCAATTGATGGTTAATGGTTTGGTGTAAAAGAAGCAATCATATTCCAGATTTCATCACCCAAGTCATGTAGGTTCACATAAAAGCAAATCAAATATCTTTGCACCCCGCCTATAAGATGATGTCCACCAAAGCCAACAGCCTCAGAAAACACGTGATGATGTTTCTTTTCTCTTGTAGGAAGACTGCCTTAGTATGATGGAGCAAACATTGGTCTACTGTGGATCAATGGCCTGCTCTGTGTCTCAGCGATGCTATTAGACTTTGGTACATCAGTTACTCTCTCTCGGACTCAGTTTCTTACTTGTCAAATGGAGGTTGTAACTCTGTCTTTTATTATTGTGAGGATTAAATAAAATAACTCAGTTTTCTTAGCAAATTACTGAACACATAATAGAAGTGCAGCAAATGTGAGTTCACTGTCTCACTTCCTCCTTTAAAATGAAGGGCTACAGAGGATTCTGACATACAAAAATTTTCTGATTATTTAAGGTCTTTACTTGGAGTTAAAGAATATGGTCAAATAAAGAGGTATAGGAACATAGCATATGACCCAGTATCTCAGATTAGGAAACTATTGTTCTGACATAAGTGTTGAAAAAATACTATGCGAGAGAGAATTATTTTTCATGCTTCTACACTATTTTCCTCACTAGTAATTCTGAGATTCTCAGACAGCTCTTCCAGCCACACACATGCAGTATTTTCCAATTTCTTATTAACACAGGAACATCATACCATTGATCTGTGAGGAGTTTTGCAATGTTTTTTTGACCACTGAATGGTCAAAAGATTGGCATTTCTTCCTACTGCACTATCCTCTCTGCTTTACTATACTGGGAATATACAGATGATGATAATATAACCAATAATCTACAGTGTCTGAGGAAGTAAGCTTCATGAAAATAAAAAAAACCTGGGTTAGGAAGCCTTGGATGCTAAGTGAATGAAAGGATAGTAGTGAAAGGATGAACAGCTCCTGAAATAGAGTAAGGAGTAGAAAAATAATATCGCATGCTAATACAGAGGACAAATTACCTCTTATGTGTTCCCATATTTGGACCAGGATACACCTGTAACAAGCATATTCCTTAAACGAGAATTTCTTCTCAGGTTATAAGACGTGATAAGTATAATGGGGAACAATTGGATGGTTGAAAGCAGGGAAGTGGCATGCTTTGACCTACCTTTTAAAAGGATCACTATACTGCAGCATGGAGAATAGACCAAAAAGGACAATGGTAGAAGCAGGGAGGCCAATTAGGAGACTATTGCAACAGATACATGAGAGACAATCAGAGTTTGGATTAGGACAGTCACCGAGGATATGGTAATAAGTGCCCAGATATATATTTTGGAGTTTTGACCAACAGGATTTGCTATGTGTTGAATGTGGGGGTAAAAGAAAGGGGTCAAGGATAGCTCCAAGTCTGGGGTCAGAGCAGCTGAGTAAGTGGAAGTGCCATTTGTTGAGATAGGAAGTACAGAGTTAGGGAAATCAAGAGTTGCGTGTGGGGCTTGTTGAGTTTGAGATGGCAACTGGAGAGTCAAAGGAATACATCATGGAGGCAGCAGAAAATGAGCCAGTGTTCAAAGGAAAGACCTGGGATAAAGACTGGTATTTAGAAGTCATCAGGATATTGATGGTATTTAAAGCCATGGGACTATATGAGATCACCCAGGAAGTCAGTAAAAGAGCCAAATTCTGAGGACAGAGTTCTGAGTCATGTCAACATCTACACATCAAGAGATTATGGGATCTGGCAAAGGAGACTGAAGAGGAGTGAGATCACAGAAAAACCAGGAGTGATTGGTGTTCCAGAACTTGAGTGGAGAAAACATTTTAAAAAGGAGTAGATGATACACTGTGTTAAATACTGCTGATGGATAGACTAAGGTCATTGCTAGGAATTGACTACAGAAATGAACAATTTGGATGGCATTAGGGTTTTTGACTTAATGGATTTAGGCAAAAACACAAAGTGGGGATGAAAACCTAATTGAATACTATTGTGAGTGTAAGAAGTGATAAATTGCAGGTAATGACAAAATATTTTAAAGAGTTTTGCTATAAAGTTGTTTTGTTATAAAGTTGAGGGGAAGGGAAAGCAGTAGGCATAGTCGGTCTGTTGTAACAGAACAAAAATTACCTCCTCCTGGAGATGAAAGCAAGTGGGAAACAATCTACTTCAAGTTTTAGTTTAATTTTGACCTCATTCCATTGTCTTTTTTTTAATAAACACAATTTACAGTATTTTTTCAATCATAAAAAGTTGTACATATTTTTGTATGTAATTTGAGACACAACATTTTAAGTGTTACGGTTGTTTTAAATATATCTAATTTGAAAAAAAAGCAAAAAATAAGATGAATCAAGTGTTAATTTGCTGCTCCTGGTCATCCTGGAATCTCAGAACCAGCTCTCGAACTGAGATCTAGCAACTTTTTCTAGTCAAGTAATCAAGTGTTTTCAGTGTCATAAGTTTAAATTTGAGGGTATAAGAATAAATATTTGTGTTTTTCCTCATTAATGCAAAAACAAATCTGAAGCTACTTGGGTAGAAATTGGGTCTATTCTTTATTTTTGCTTGAAATATCAATAACATTTTTATTTGTATATGTACTAGTAATGAGTCTATTTATCTATCTACTTTCTGTCTATCTACCTATCAATCTATGTATGTATCAATCAGATCTACTGTACACCATTTGAAGCAGGTGTCTAAGACTTTGTGGGTTTTTTTCCCTATCATTCTCGGAACATCTATTGCTTAAGAGAATTTTTGAATAAATACATCATATCAAACTGTCTTAAAATGCACTATTGCAACTTTTACTGTATAGTCTTTAAGGCATGGAATTGTTTCTGATGTAAAAGCATGTATCCCCTTAAATGCCTCCACTTTATGTTGTACTTGCCTGGCAAGTAAATTACTCTTCTATCCTTAAAACTTGCCAAGTTACTTAAAATGTAGCCTAAAGGTTGTATGCTAATGGAGTCACTTACAGTAGGTTTGTAAAGTATTGTAGTGTTTCTCAGAAAGGTGGTACTAAGTTTGTATGTGGTTTGCTCCATCTTGATTACAAATACTTTAGTGGCAATTTTGTCTAATACATAAACCGTAAGTCACTGTCATTTAACTCATTATTGGTGGAATATATTCTCCCAAGACAGTCAAGTTTGTAACCAAAACAGCATCATTTGAATTGGTATAGCTCAAAAATACCTTTTAAGGAAAACCTGAGAAACACCAGAGATAATCTCAATTTTTTTTTTCAAATATCACATTGACCTGTCCTTTGAAGAACACATTTAACAGATTCATTTACCAAATTGCCATAACATAATCTGTTAGGCTGTAACTATGTATAAGAACACCATGTTAAAACAATCAGATTAAAAAAAAAATTCAGCCATTATATCAAAGCAGTCACTTTAACTATTAAGTGCTTTCCATGAGATCAGGTACTCTATCTATTTAATAAGATTATTGCTTAGCTTTTATTGTGTGTTAGGAGTTCTTAGCACTTTACAAAGATTAACTCATTTAATCCTCATAATAATTCTGTGAGATTGTTAATATAAGTATCACCATTTCACAAATGAGGAAGCTGGGGCAGAGAGAGAGTGAATAATCAATTTGTCCACTGTTACACAGTCAGTGTGCAGTTGAGGTTCAAATCCAGGTAGATGTGCTCCAAGGGACCTGTGCACATCCACTGTGCTGATCTGCCTCTCTGTGAGTTTGGAGGGCAGTATTTTTTTTTTTAAGCATACAATTTGATACTTTTTTTCTTATTAGTAACATATACATGGCAATCCCAATCCCCCAATTCATCCCACCCCAACCCCCCCCCCCCCACTTTCCCCAATTGATGTCTATATGTTTGTTCTCTACATCTGTGTCTGTATTTCTGCCTTGCAAACCAATTGATTTGTGCCATTTTTCTATATGCCACACATATGTGTTAATATACATTTGTTTTTCTCTTTCTGACTCACTTCACTCTGTATGACAGTCTCTAGGTCCATCCATGACTCTGCAAATGTCCCAATTTTGTTCCTTTTTTACAGCTGAATAATATTCCATTGTATATATGTACCACATCTTCTTTATCCATTCATCTGTTGATGGACATATAGGTTGATTCCATGTCCTGGCTATTGTAAATAGTGCTGCAATGAACACTGGAGTACAAATGTCTTTTTGCATTATGGTGTTCTCTGGGTGTATGCCCAGTAGTGGGGTTGCTGGGTCATATGGTAATGCTATTTTTAGTTTTTCAAGGAACCTCCATACTGTTCTCCACACTGGCTGTATCAATTTACATTCCCACCAACAGTGCAAGAGTGTTCCCTTTTCTCCACACCCTCTCCAGCATTTAATATTTGTAGACTTTCTGATGATGCCCATTCTAACTGGTGTGAGGTGATACCTCATTGTCGTTTTGATTTGCATTTCTCTAATAATTAGTGATGTTGAGCAGCTTTCCTGTGCCTCTTGGCCATCCGTATGTCTTCTTAGGAGAAATGCCTATTTAGGTCTTCTGGAGGGCAGTATGTTTTATAATATTTTATAGTGTGGGCTTTGGAGCCAAATGGCCTGGGTTCAAATCCTCTCTGAGTTTTTACTAGGTTTGTGATCATGTGCAATTTATCTAATCTCCCTGTGCTTTAGTTTCTTCATCTGTAAAACAGAGATATCCATATATGTAAAGCATTAGAATATTAATGAGCATATACACAACAGTTATTAGTCAGGAGTTATTAAAATTGTGTCTGGGGGTTATAATCCAGCTGTGAGAAAGGACATCATATTTTTTTAAGTGGGGTACCCAGATAACTAGCCTTTCTTGATACCCCTTACTGTGTCCATTTTTAAGATACCTTCCTTTTTCTTTTTTTCTTTTTCTTTTTTTTTTAATATTTATTTATTTGGTTTTCGGGGTTTTAGTTGCGGCACACAGGCTCCTTAGTTGTGGCATGCAAGCTCTTAGTTGAGGCATGCATGTGGGATCTAGTTCTCTGACCAGGGATCAAACCCGGGCCCCCTGCATTGGGAGCACAGAGTCTTATCCACTGCACCACCAGGGAAGTCCCAATATCTTCCTTTTTCTTCAGGAAAGGTGGTGAATTTAGAATATCTATACATCCACTTCATGGATGAGGTCAGTATCTGCGGGAGGCCAGACCTTAAGTGTTCATAGAGCCCAACCACACACCTTTGTTGGAGTTCAGGATTCTTGTGTTCTGGATTGGATGGTTCTGTCCCAAAGGTCAGGGAGTTTCCTTTGAGGTTGCTAGCTAGCCCTCCCATGACTCCTGATCCTCATTGGCTTCCCATGCCCACATACAATATAAGTGTATCTATGTTATATATAAGTATATATGCTTATAATATAGTCCAAGTAAAAGCAGAGAGTTGGCTATTATGCAAGCAACACCAGTTGTTTAGTCCTTAAAGTACATCCAACATAGAAATTCTTGACCTGACATTGTTTGGGATTAATTGACCCTCTCTCATGAAACCAACTCTTAGAACTCTACTCAGAATGAATTTTAAAGCTTATACAAGTTAGCTTATAGCTAACTTTAAGAAACAAATCTCTAAGGTACACCAAAGTATCTTTCTTCTGTAACTAGAGTGTAATATATCTCTCTATGTCATTGTTATTGCCTTGCCAAACACACCTTTAAAAAGAAATTTGCTCAATTTTGTAACTTACTTTCCTTTGCCTTCACATTTCAGAATAAGTTTACTGTCAATTGCTTTTCAAAGCACTTCAATTTATGGAATACTGTTATTGTATGCATGTCTTACTTCAATTTTATCTTCAGTGAATATCTGTGTCTTTGTAACAAGGAAACATATATGTATAGGCAGCAAATTATGGGTTGTCCTGACCAAAATAATGTCATACAGTGTTTGAAGAAACAACTTGGGCAGCCCAGTACTGTTATTATTTGACTTTTGCTGGATATAGTGAAAGATTTATTTTAAAACAATTACTTTTTTGCTGAAATTAATTTTCTTCTCTCAACAGATACAAGATGTAAATGTTGAGTCCATTGGTTTTTCCAAACTTTAAAAGCATATACAAACACAACTGTGTAAAATACCCTGATAGACATAGGAAGATATTAAGTTGAAGGAAACATAAAATCAGGTTTCCAGGAACTTGAATGCTAGTCAGGGCATTTGCTGGAGTGCATTACAATCAAGTGAGAAGTTCTCTAAACAAAATACAAACATCAAGTTGCATAGCAAAGAGCTTTCTGACTTGGCTGGATAGCATATGAAAAAGCTACTCTGGTTTCTTTGAGAATGGAAGATTTGGAAGTTACAAAATTCTTCCTAACACGCAAGCCTTTCAAACTATAGACCTGCAATAAATGCTTCTGAAGGGAAGAGAGGCAGGCAGGGACGGAAAAAGAACATTACTAGGGAAAACAGGATGGAGGGGAGTTATGAGCCAGAGAGGGAGCTGAACTTCTGGTTGTTATTATAACTATGACTATTATTATTATTGCTATTATTATTAATTATTTTAGTCTGCCTTTTGAGACAGGATTGACTTTTTTGTCTTAAATAAAAATTCCTTCTGGAAACGGCAGGTCCCTATGTATCTGGAGCATAAAACTGCTGAGGTCAGACTCCCACACCCAGCTCTCTCCTGCAGGAGACCCCATTCCTCCTCCATTCCTTATGCAAGAAACATATTCCCAACCCCTTGTCCTGATTTTACCTTTATGTGATCAGTGGGATTGTCACAGACTCCCTGTGACAGATAGGCAACTTTTTTTTTAACTTGGTTTTGGCAAAGAACCCTTAGAATGCCCATTGACCTCTCATGTATTTCTTGAAACACATATATATGTTTGGTATAGCTTTGATTCAGGGTTGAACCAATTTGAGGGATGAGTCTTGACTTCTAATTAGTCATAGTGTATAAAAAAAACACTTCACAAAAATCATGCGTGTATACCCTAACTCAGCTCTGAGCTGGGGTGCAGCAGTCGCTAAAGACCATAGTTGAGGAGACCCCCAGGACTGCCTTGTATTACCTCCAGTACAGTTATAGGAAGTATCTTTACTCCCCAGAAGCCACTTGGCCCAACTCTAATTAATACTTCACCTAATCTTCTAGTAATACCACTAATTGTTCACAAACCGGCAATTTAATCAACACTCTGCTAACAGGCAAAGTTTTTTTTTTTTCCCCTCTCCACTTTTTTTGTGCTCTGACACAGTGCGAACTTAGGCAAGTATGTCCCAATTGCTTTGTTTCCATGTAATTTAACAGCAAGACATTATTTTCTCATAAGAGGTGCTTTGAATTTTTACTGCTAATGAATAAATTAACCAAAAAAGGTTAATCTGCCTACATGTTTATGAAACATTATGCAAATCGTTCTTCGAAAGGTTTAATGGTAATTGAAAGCAATTGAAAACCATGGTACATTTCCCCCAATTTTCATCTATTTTTTTTAAGTGTACAGATTACACAGATTTTTTACATTTTACAGATGTGTATGTAGTGGGGATTTTGTGGGGTTCTGATATAATTTCTAGGGTTTAAGTCCATTAATGCAAACATGCAGGGCCTCCATTTTTGATTAGGAATGGCACTGACTTTGGTAATTAATTTCAAAGCAAAGCTGTAAAAATGAAAAGATCTGTATGATTAATATTATTACAGTGAGTAGCAAAAGAAGTAATTATGTTTAGACACACATTGTAAAGCTTTGACAAAACAGCTCTTTCACTGAGTTCAAATTGCATAGTTTATGACCTGCTATTCACTTTGGAGGTATTTTACATGAATGGCACAGGTGTTGAAGACTGAAAAGATGTGGATCACTAAGTATTTACATGAGTGTCACTTTGTAAGGAAACTTTTGCCCAATAAAGGGTCTTTTTTTCCTATCTCGCCCTTTCCTCTTCTGCAATGAAGGTGGGCCTACTTACTGGCTGGTAAGGGCATTTTGGAAAAGAAAATGTGAACGTGTGTGTGTGTGTGTGTGTGTGTGTGTGTTTGTGTTGAAGGGGAGCAGAGGGCATACACTGGGAATTGCATACTGAAAAAAAGAAAACCACAGTTATCCTATTTGAAATGCTTTTCTTATTTCCTGAAATGCTTCATATTGAAGAATCTGAAGAAATAGCAAGGTAGCTTATGTCTCTTTCACAATTTCAAAAAAGTGTATTACAATATATAAAATGATCCCCAGACTTTTTAATCTCAGGCAAATTTCACATTCTTAAAAATTATTGAAGACCCCCAAAGAGCTTTTGTTTTTGTATATTCTGTACAGTGGTGTGCTGGTAAATATTTAACAAGAGGTTATATGGGGGGAAAATAGGTCTGTAGTATTTGCTGGTATTGGTTAATACATCCATGATAACCAGCTTCAAGCTACCAACATGAGGTCACTGAAATCAACTGTGTCAGCTCCAGCACACAACTGTTGCCATATTGGAAGTTAAAACTCACAAGTTTAAAAATATCAAGGAAAACGAACTACAGTTTCCTCCAACTTCTCTTTCCTTCCACATCATCATCACTATCGGTGTAAGTTTTAGCTAATACAGGAAAGGAAAGTAACAAAAGTAAGAAAGTGTATGATGGAGTTCTTTGGCTATTAGTGTTTCTTAGAATGCCATTGCTTTCTGCCTGCATTTAAAGCAAATTCTGGTTCAGATAGAAAGCATGTCTTCTAATAGCTGGCAGCCAACAGTCTCTTCATACCCCGATCTTAGCTGTAATGTGCTTACTTTGAACTTGGCTTTGAATCTTGAAGTCCCATGCACTGTAGGCCCATGAGAGTTCTGTGCTCATGTGGCATTGCGAGTGCTCTATACCAATCGAGTGGCAAAGGAATGGTGGCCATGCGTGTTTCATGTATCTCTTCTGATCAAGCTCCATTGCCCCATTGGACTTCACTTATGAAAAAAAGTTCAGAGATAAGATTAAACATTTTAAGATGGTGACAGCAGAGCATGAAACTGAGCAAGGAGCTCTTCTGAACACGGGGCTCTCTGCCACTGCCCACACGTCCACGAAGCCAGCCATGAAACCAATTCCATGTTCATGTAAATATTTTCATAAAAAAAGTGTTTTCAAAAAAGTTATGGGAAAGTGACATTGTTTTTTTACTTTTGCAAATATCTTTAATGTCTGATTTAGTAGAAGATAGGTGGAATCCCATATCTGATTCTGTACTGAATTTGTTGTAATATATTGTTTTGGTTGAGGTGTTTGAAGAACATCAGGCCTCTCACAAATACGTAGTTGGACAAGATAGGCGTATTTTAATAATCTTTTGAAAAAATTGTGGATACTCTTATTTGAAATTATACTAAAACTCAGCAAGTGGTGGTTTCTTATATTAATTGCAATATAAGCTAATACCATATTAATAAACATTTTGTCTTTTTGATTTTAAACCATTGGTCTGTCTTTGAATAGATTTTTACCCATATGTGATTTTATAACATCATGCATTGTTCACTGGAAAATACTGGCTAACTGAATTACGCAGATATTACAAATTTTGACACATTTCATTTTACAGTAGAACTCAGATACTATTTAGTAATATCACTTTCAGTCTTATCAGAAGGTACAAGCTCACAGTGACAGATACAAGTTTTCAAAACATGATATTTTTTGCTTAAAACTCAAATTGTATCATTGACAATAAATGTTAATTGTTTCCCTTGAAGTGACAAGACGAGGCTTCATTCATTTTTGAGAAAGTATCTGCCTAATACCTAAGTCTGGACAAGCGCATTTTGCCAATCATTTTTTTCAAGTAAAAATTTTGTACAATTTTAAAGGTTAGTTCAGCTGGCAATTCACACAATAAAATAAGTATTCTTGCTTCAGATAAACATCACAACTAGATATGCAATAAAAGAGCATTAACTACACATCCCATTTCGTTACACAGAATATTAA
The DNA here is from genome assembly GCF_030028045.1 of Hippopotamus amphibius kiboko. Lineage (NCBI taxonomy): Eukaryota > Metazoa > Chordata > Mammalia > Artiodactyla > Hippopotamidae > Hippopotamus > Hippopotamus amphibius. The sequence continues at coordinate 170,238,086 of NC_080189.1, forward strand.
AAAAGACAGGGGATGAAGGTTCAAAATATTTAATAATAATAAATTTTACTGGTCCATGAAAGATATTTTAAAGTGAAACTTGCTTTTATTTTTACTCTATCTGTGTACTGGTGAAGTTTGGTATCACGACTTTAATTTGCATTAAGGTACCAGAAGCTGCACCCACATTATTTTTGCAACACTAGTACAAACATCAACACAGTGAAAAAGGCAAATAATATCTTAGTATTTTTTCAAAATTATTTTTGGCACAATGGACCTGATCATTGGGTTTTGGGAATCCAGGAACTATACGTTGGCAACTGCTGGCAGGAAAATAGTGCAGTAGGAGATTTTTGCTCTGCCACTTGATAGAAATGTGCCTCCAGGCTGTCACCTCCCCACTCTGAATCTCATTTTTCTCAAGTAGGGGCTGTAACACTTGTTCTTCGAACAATAGATTTACTCTAGGGATCAAAAGAAATCATGACTCAGAAAAAGTTTTGAAAGTATAATGGCCTCCCTGTTTATCTTTGTCTTCTTAAAATCATTATTGGTTTCTTGTTGCTAATACTAATAACATCTATATCTGAATATCTATCATGGTCTATGCACAATATTAATCACTTTTATATTTTTATGCCTTTAATGGTCACCAAAATTCCTAGCTTATTATAGTCAGACTTGAGATTTGAGCCAGAAGTCTGTAATTTTTCCTCTACAATGCTTCTTATAAATGCTGAAACCAATATGGAAAGAACGAAGAAGCTGGGTAAGAACTGGTTTGACTGGAGAACTCAGTTCCAAAAATTCCCATTAGTAAAATGACAAAAAATCCTTGAAAATCCATAAATAATCGTTACAGAACTGCTCTGATATGCAGAACACTGTAGTGAGCATATAAAAATGTTATTCTTCAAGAAGTCATTGCAAATAAATATGCAGACATCTTGATTTGGTATTTCTCGAAGTTTTTGTTTGTATGATTTCTATGGGAAGACAAATCTGGAATTAACTTATTATCGAGTAGTTGTTCATGCAGTAACATAGTTTTTTTCCAGTAAAAACACTCTTCTAATTGCTTTGTGAGCAAATACTGGATTTTAACACTTGCAAACCCACCAATAAGTATGAGATATGAGGAGGAGATAAGGCATAGCAACTACAGTATCAAATACAACACAAATCAATCACTGGCAGGTTGTAGCTCACCTGATTTAGGTTCAGGGCAAGTCAGAGGAGTTTTAAGGAAGTTTGTCCAAATCTAATAGAGAGATTCCGACTGTCATCTATTCCAGCTGAAATAACTCCCCTCCCGACACACAGCCTCACCTACCATCATTAACCTGAACTGATCTCAACATAGCACTTATCACCAACTGAAATTGTTTCATATATTTTATTGAACCTATAACATCTTCGATTATTAGACATTTCATGATTTTGTGTACACTAAAAATACCAATTGAATTACATTGAATTTAAGCTTTTTGGTATTGATTTTAAAAACCTCTCCAATTGGATATATTATAAGTAAAATAAATATATGTCTATCTTTTTCCAAAAATATCATCCTCTTTGTACCATTTTTTTTTTTTTTTTTACATTTAACCCTTTCCTCTGGGATTTTTTTCAAGGCCTTAATACTATTTTGATAATGGTGCTTTTAAAATCTTACCAAAAAGTTTTAAAACATCAACTAGGACACATTTCCCTTCTTTACATGGTTTTTGAGTGATTCATGAATTGAAATGTCAGGAGCTGAGGTTGTCCTCTCGTGCCATCAGGAATAACAGCCAAGTTCACTCATGCATAGGCCATGACAATGTTACCCCTGCCTCCTGACCTACCATAATTGAAAGAAGCCATCCCAATTTCAGAGATGTTAAAAATGTATGTGTGTGGGGGGTGGAGGGGAGAATGAAATACAGTCTTATTTATTTTTTAATGTGAGTAGTTTCTTTTTTCTGCCACTGGCATATAAGCTCCTTGAAGGTAAGGCTCTATCTTTATTTTTATCCAAGTATCTAAGTAAGTTGAACATTGTTCAATATATGCATTAAATACACATGATTTGGATGAATGATTAATAAAAGCTCAACACAGACATGAAAATCTTACAGGAATATGGAAATACGGGATACTTTATTAAACAAGGACTTTCTCATTAGAAAGACCACTAACTCTGTAACCCCAGATGGTCACACTGGCCATGTGACATGGCATAAATCTTGAAACTCTGTAACCCTCAAAATGAGAGGGTTAGAGAGTTTACCTTGTGAATGATGATTTTGTGAGTTTTGACCAACAGAGTATAAGATAAACCATACTACAGGGTCTGTAGGTAGTTTCTACTAAAAAGCAAGCATGTCCTTCTTCATCTTTTTTCATCCAGTGTTAATTGCAGCCCTGAGATCAGAACTCTTGTTGGGAATGACCTTTTTCTTGCCTCTCAGAGTTTATACAATTGTGGAAAAACAATCTGAAATAAGAGAAATCTGTACATTTTCTCATCTGGAGTTTGCTTTCCTTCTCTTCTCCAGTCTAATATAGGAAACCTGAAAAAAACAATAGGGCTGAGAGACAAAGGGTGGAAGGAGAGAGAAAAATAATGTATCCATTCTCTACAACTCAAAACAAAAAGTATATTGCTACTCTTTTGATGAGTTGAAAGTTTGTGGTGTTTCAGAATCCAGAATTCTCTGAATTCTAATTATCAGGTGTTGCTGCTGTTGGTTCTCAGCAGAAAGGAAACAAGTGGGACTCAAATTTGGAAAGAAGGCTGGATATTTACATTTGAATTATCACCCACATGCCCTGAAGCTTATAGCAGCTCAAAGGAGGCTCTATTTTCTCCTTCTAAAGAGCCAGTGATGAAGGAGTAGACTGATTGGCCTTTAAAAGTAAACTAGATTGTAGGTGGGAAATTGAGGCAAAGATTGTAAGGGAATTCTCTGTCACCCAAAGAAAAAATCAGTGAGGGAACTGGAATGGGAAACAATTTTTGGATTTCATTATCTTGCCACATAATATTTAGCCACCATTCCCTATACATGGACATGTTTAGCTTGCCAATAAATTCCCTGTAGATTTGAATAATTTTTACCAATGTGATTGAAAGTAATACTATATATATTTAGTATTTTGTAGCACTCTAATTTTCCTAACGATAACTGCTTTAGAAACCAAGAGCAAAGGGAATGAAGTTAAGGTACTACAAGTTGGAAACAAGCAGAGGAATTCATATTATCAAGTCAAAGAAGTTAGGTGAATTCACAATTATAACAACCAGGCTAACCCAATATGGAAAAGAGATTGTGAATTCAGCAGTGTGTTTGGAAAACTTAAAAGTAAAATAAATGAAAATATTTAATTTAAATGGTGAAACCCTAAAGCATAGAAAGCAATGTTAGTGATCTCAAGAGAATATATGTCACTGTTGCTGCTTTCAATGAATTGGATAGATGGCAGTATCGTCAGAGTACTTCCATTGAATTTACTTTTGATAGCTAGAATTGTGATTTTAGTTTCAAACTGAGATAAAGCCTTCAAATAATTCACTAGTTCATGTTTAATTCAGCATTAGGTTTGAAATCATCTATAAATCACATACTGTAAAGGTATGTGTTTGTGAAGCATGTCTTTTATTTTATTGCTTTCACAAAATTTAATTCTGACACACAAATATTTTGAAAAGCTTTTGTTGAATTTCCAACATGCCTTTGCAGTTCTTCAGTCACGGTGGTCCCCAAATCCAAACCATTCAAGCCTCTGGTTTTATTTTCGCCCAATACATTGGACTGTGCGCAGTTTCATAATGCCAGAGAATACACTGGAGGTGGAACATGTCATGTATCAAAATAAACTCCTTGAAATAATAAATTCAATGAAATAAATTTCATTTAAACAAAAAAAATTATGATTTTCCATATCTTTTTCTTTTAATTTCTTTTTCTAACTCATAAACCCATGAACCAATTTGAATGTTTAACTTCCCTTCTGGTTTGATCTCTTTCATGCCAAGTGATGCCCAAGGGAGCATTTCACCTGGTGCTATAATGGGAAACTTGGCAGATCTTAATATATCACTGCAATGTTTTTCTCAATTATATACTCTTTTCCCTGTATTTTTTGGACATATTTCAGGTGGTCTTGACCATTAAGTTTCCGTAAATAAATATTTTTTTAGAAATTTCCTTAAAAATTCCTGTACAGCAATTTAATAGCCTTATGATAGACCCTATTACCAAGATAGACAAGATTTCCAGCTATTTAGCACGTAAAAATGTTATGTAGAGATGGTGCTGGTTGAAATTATTTAATGTGGATATACTAGATAAAATAAGCACTTACACTTTCTGTTCCCTGTCTAGTTCTAAACTCAAATGTTGAAGGAGTTTGAACAGTGGAGGGACATATTTTTTTGAAACATAGAAGGATGAGACCAATACTCTAAGGAAATGGCCAATGATTTCTTGGAATCCTATGGTAGATAATGAATAATAATTACTGTGAGTTTTAGTCTTTATTTTTATATATTGCATGCCTTGTATCATTTTGACATCCTTGTTCTATATTTGTATTCACTCATTCATGCAATGACTATTTTGAGTATCAATTATGTGCCAGGCAGCATGCAGTTTTAAGGAGGGAGAGCAAACAATAAATAATCTGGGCAATTAAAATAAGTTCTGACAAATATTAAGAAAGAAATATGTACAGAATATGGAAGTATAGGTGAAGAACCGTTAGTCCAGACTTGCTAATAAAGAATGGTTCCCTGCAAAAAGTTACAGCTACATGAATTTTAATGTCTGCAGGATGTTTAGGACTAGCTGGAGTGAGTTAGCATGGGGAAATTTTTAGTCACATATAGGACCTTCTGCAATAATATGAGTACTTAATCAATAGAAGTATATGGTCTCTATGTTGTCTATCAGTTTATTTTAGCCATCTTCATAGGCAGGAACTAATCCTACAAATGTGAAATACCCTTCAATCGCCTTTGGATGTGTCTGTAACAGAATACAACTAGTTCTTATTTAAAATTGCCTGTGCTGTTCTCTGCCTTTTAAGAGGAAAGGAGGAGGTGGTAAGTTTCTTTCATTGGAAAATAATCTCATGTTACTCTGTACAAACAGATGGATGAGTAGTAGAAAGAAAAGTCTAAAGCTTCGATATTCTACTAATTCTTTAGTACTTATCAGAATTTTTAAAAAAGTACATTTTATTCAGGGCATATTGGAAAGGTAGGAGTTAGACCCAGAAGGCTAAGCACTAAAAAGCTAAGTAGTGAGGCATAATAAAGGGAGGAGAGCTAGGTGGTACAGAAATCTTAAGAGGAGAAAAGGAGAAGCAATTTGGATAAGCGGCCGAAGCCATTTAAAAATCAAAATAGCTATTACTTAATTTTAATTTCTCTGGGTTTTGTGATTCCATATCTTGCTATGAAATATACTTTTCCAAGGCTGTTAAACATGCAAATGCCTTGCTTTTGAGAAAAGTGGAGGAGTAGGGCTGAGTTTCACGTATGGTTTCGTGTGGAACAGAGCAAAGAGAAATGCGAGAAACCAATGAATCCTGCCGCATTCTGTGCAGGACGTGGGGCACAAGGGATATGGATCAAAGGATTCAAGTCAGTTTTGCACAAATTTCAAAGGTAGGATGACCTCAACTGACATCTGGTTGCCATAGAACCTTTGAAGAATTACAATGCAGTTTTTACACATCCAGGGCAACATTATAGGGTTGACTTTCAAACGTGTGTGTTAGTGAAGGAGTGATAGCGGCAATAGTTTCATGTTGTTACTACCCATTGTAGAAATCCTGTTACTTATGTTTGGTTTTAAATATATTTATCAGTTGATTTAGCTTCTTAATTACCTTTTGCTTAGGGTTATATTAAAATGTTTTTACTTCCTAGGCATGGTTTGGCGAGGCAACAGGAAAAGTAGTCTAAGATGGTTTATAAATGATCTACTGTCTTAAGACAGGTAACTGAAAATTGACTGAACTTTGAATACTATATTCTGTTCTTGTAGACTCAAATGATTAGTTTGCCCAAAAGATCTTTGAGCGGCCATGCCATGCATGTGCTGAAACCAGCTGAGTATATATTTCAATTTCCTGACTATTAGATAAGCGTTAACGTTCCCTAAACAGTTCTTTTGACTGCAGGCCACAATTCCACACACAAAAAAACAAGTGTAACTATAAACTTCAAACTTACTAGTGTGTGGAGGAATACTTAATTCTTAAACAGCTCAAAACACAATTCATTATTTTGTTGCACTTTTCTGCCTGTTTGCAACTCTTTTAGGGTTATAGAACTAGGAATAAATATTTGTGTTCCGTGACTTTAGAAAATCAATGCTGGGCTAAGATTGTTGTCAGATTATTGTCTGGTCTTTTCACTGTGAACACAGCAAGCAGTCTAGGCTCCTCAAAACTGAACAGAATAAAATAATCCAATTTGCTTTTATCCTTTATAGCACTTGCTTTTTGCATTTCATTTAGTTTGATCAATAAAAACACTCAGGCCTTTTTCAGTGTGGTCAGCTTTTTTTCATTATTTTAAAATTTTGGTTTTTAATGTTAGGATGAACATAAAACCATTCTCAGTGAGTCTCTGGAATGACACTGGAAGATTTAAGTAAAACCAAAATCTGTTTTCATTTAATACCAGAAATAAGCTCATGGAGTGATTTTATTCTTATTAGGTTTTGTGGCTCTTCAATCTTCATTCTTTTGTGAAACTGAAATTATGAATCAAAACTAAATAGTTAGTGACTTTTTCATGCTTTTGAAATCATGCTATAAAAGTAACCGACCTCTAGTCCATACAATTTGTGTGTGATCATGTCATTTAGAAGATGCTACTTATTGTACCAATTGCCCATAGATGCATTTTGGAATGAAAGATGTCTCCAGACTCATCGTATCTACATGCAAATGAAAGACTTGAAGAACTCCTCTTTCATGGAAGTTAATTCTACTTGATCCTCTTGAAGTCTACTGTTTCCTTGGTTTGGATTTCTGGATTCAGAGCAAAGCTGTTTATTATGACAAATGACAATCTGAAAGGAGAAAATAGGAGAAGGTACCTCTAAATATACTAGACTAGTGTCAAAATTTTCTGGGTCCATGTCTTTGCTAAGGGATTCTAAGAATCTTTTAAGTCCTAAATAACTGCTGGCCACTTTAGTTCAGCCTTGAATTATATTTAATTGAAAAGCAGAGTGGGGAAATAGCAAAAAGCAAAACTGATGAGATTTCTATGGTCAAAGAACGTTAACTCATTTGATTTTCCTGAAAGTCTAGACACAAAGCAATTCCACACTCACAGCTGAATGTTGCCTGTGGCTGGTATTAGAAATGTCAGTTGGCTGAAGCCCTTTGAGGGTATTACATATGTGTGCAATACACCATTGCCTCTCTAGGGTAGAGGATTTCATTGTATGATCAACAGCGCAAGGACTCCTGCATTGAAGTTGAAAAATACTGGTTTGTCAAAGTGGCTGTTGTGCTCTGCAAATGTATTTGATCCAAATTTTATTTTTTCTGTATTCTTCCCCTTAGATGTCTATTATCCTCATACTTTCATCCTGCTGCTCACTGAGAGAGTAGCATGTCTCTAATTTAAGTGAAAAATGAGAGATTTAATTGGAAAGGAAAAGCAGAGTCTGAAAATCCCTCTTGAATACAGCACAAAGCTACAAGATACAAGAAAAATTTGGAAACACAGTTATGAATGTCAAATTGCCAAGCTATTCTTTGTTCTCTTACTTTAGTTCTCTGTTTACTCAACTCCCTCACTAACCCAAACCCAACATCTATTTATTAGAACATCTTCTACTTGCCAAAACTGTGCTAATTTCAGTGAAGACATCAAAGGTGTGAAAAACACTGTCCTGTTCATCAAGAAATTATAAGCTAACGTATGTAGAGGACGGTACAAAACTAGAAACAATGAGAGTTTCATAAATGGTGTTAATGCTTCCTGTATGTGAATACACTAGTGGATGTGTCTGCACAACATATATATATATATATATATATATATATAAATGTGTAATCTTTTCATCCTTTAACAAAGTGATGTAGATATATATTCGTAAAAAATAATCATTTCTTACTATATGCACAATTGTCAGTAATAATGGTGCCATGAGTTAGCTATTTGGCTTCCTTACCAAAGTATGATAAGTGTAAATGTAATCTGTTTTTAAACAATCCCATCCATTTTCCTACACCTTATCATTAGTTATTCCGCTTAGGGCAAAACCCCAAATGGTTATTTCCCTCATTCCTTCTGAACTCTTCTTCTTTTCTTACCATATGCATCAAAGAATACAACTTTCTATTAGCTGGAGTCATGAAGTGTAAATATTCTTTCTGATAAGTCAGTTTGAAATCCTGACTAGATAACCTGGAATCGCTATCTTTCTCTGGATAGAAAAGCCATAACCTGCACTCTTTCAGAGGCAAAACAGTTCTGGAGGAAGACAACCTACTCAGCTTGCTGGAAGTTATAACGTTGCATCTGGGACATCCTAACAATGTGCAGGGAGCAGGAAGAAAAATACAATGTGGGCATCAAAGTATAGTTTGTCAAGAGATGAGCCTGGCATATGGTCCAACAGGAACTGACACTCCACTATGCGGAAAGGTGCTTGTTCCTGCTCCTTCTGCATCCCTTTGTTTGCAGACCATGCTTTTTTGGAAGTTATCAATTAGGCAAATAGTAGATTGTCGATGAGTATTAGTTGATCTTACAAAGCATGAACACATCAGATTGCAGTGGCAGTCTGTAAACTCCTTGAGATCAGTTGATGGACAAGACACACATTCTCTATGTTATTATCACCCTTTTGTACCAACACCTCCCCTGCACGCCCTTTTTAAAGCACTGCTTGTTTTAATAATGAAAAGGCTGTGATGCTAAATGAGGAGGTGATGAAAGGATTCATGTTGGAGGGATGATTAGCAAGCATATGGAATACTGTCATAAGCTAATATGAGGTCAGGTTGTAACTCCTCAGGAAAGCAGGATGGCATAAGCAAAATCACCAGAGTGAAAACTACGGATCACGTTCAGAAAAGTTTAGAGTATAAAATTTGGGTAGAAAAGTAATGGCAGGAAATGGCAGATCCACTCTCAGGACTTCACCTCCTAGAGCCTACCATACTCCTTTCTAGATTCTAGAGAGATTAGCCTATATATGTAATTCAATTTATGTCATTAAAAATATAGCACATGTACACACTTTTCTCAGCTGGCCATTCATTGTTGGAAAAAACAAGCTAAATGCCTGCTTTCATGGAATTTCAATGCTAATGTGTGTGCTTAGGGATGAGGGTGGAGAAGAAGCACACAAACTAACAATAAACAAGTTAATTCATTAATTAATTAAAACATAGCACATAAAAGATAATTATCTTTGAATTCTTTTTATTCTGAGCATGGGAATATTACAAATCCCTATTCTCACATTATTGAGTAGCCTTGGATTGGAGTATGAACAATGGGGGCGGGTTGGAGAGTGTTTTAGCAATTAAAGATGTTTACTTCTGAGTTGGAGTCAACAGAAACTGTCATCTGATGACCTGAGTCTCAATTGAGGAAAAAGTAATGTGGAGATAAGAGAAACTTAGAGGAATTGACATTTCCCTTAACCATGTATTGAATGTCTAGCACATGCCATATCCTCTTTTAGGATTTAGCAGTGATATAAACAGAAAACTCCTTACCCTCTAAAGTTTACCTTCTGTGTAGGGGGTGATGGAAAGTAAGCACCAACAAATCAGTCAATTGAATACATATTACAGTATGGAATGTGTTAGTTGCTGGTAAGTGCTCTGAGGAAGGATAAAACAGTGAAGGGGGATGGTGATGCAAGGAGGGTGGTGGGACAATTTTAAAAAGGATAATCAGGACAGGTTTCTCTGAAGTGGTGACAGTTAAGCAAAAGTCTGAAGATGTAGCCATGTGAATATTTTAGGGAGATTCCAAGCAGGAAAAACAAAACAAAATAAAACAAAAACCCAAAAAAGTGCACACCTGCTTGTACCTGGCATTTTCAAGGAGCACGAGAGGATCCACGTGGTGGGAGGAACGTGAGCAAGTGGGCTCTGAAATCCAAGAGAACTGGAGCGCCAGATCATAGGGAACATTGAAGTGAAATTTGTCAATGAAGTAGTTGTCACACTAGCTTACTGATGTTAGAGGTATTTTTAGAGGTAATTTATTTATACCAAGTAGTGCCTTCTTGGTGGTGTCCAGCCTAGCTCCATCCCCATGCTAAAGATCCAGTTAGAAAACTGAGAGGTAAGCAATGAGTTGCTCTAATCAGTTAAAATGTTAGCTGAGGGGCCCAGGGACAGGATGGAAAGGTGTTCTGTAGAATTTTCCTGGTTAAATGTACCATATGGATGATAAAAGAAAGAGCAATAGGAAATTCAGTTTTCTTGCAAGCAACCACAATGTGCTATGATCTAATATTGAGTTGCGACTTTTACTGTAGAAATGATCTACTCATATCCTGTATCTTACAAAGTAAGGAACACTATTTGAATCATTTTGATGACCATTCAACAATGATTATGAAGATGGCTACAACTAGAGGTTTTGGTTATAAGTGCAAACAGTGGTTAAGAGACTATTTTGAACCCTACCCTCTTATCCAATTGACCATCTACTCATTTAGTCTGATATACCACCACGCCTCCTCATTTAGCAAGGAAGAACCTCCCATCTCTAATGGTGCCTGGTGCTCAGTAAGCATCTGGAGAACGAAAAAGTGTACATTATGGGTTGTGAAGTATTGACTATTTTATTTAGATACATACTAAGTGAATATTTTAAACAATTATAATAAATGGAATGCTGTTTGCTTTAGAAATAAAAATTAAGTAGTTTCTTTCAAAAATATATGGGATAGCTGAAATATGGGCATCGATAACATTGAAATCTGAAGAGTTTATAAGAATTAAGTTTTGATCTAAAGATGAAATGACCTATGAAACTAATTGGATTCATCCTAACTATATTAAACTGATATAATTAAAATGAATCTAGAGCAATAGATTTTTCAAGAAATATGTTGGCTATTACATATAGAAGTAAGTGAAAGATCTTTACATGTCACTCTTTGGTATGGTGAAAGAATATTAAGCTAGATGACAGGAACTCTGAGTTTTCAGTTCGATGATTTTGTTATCTAATTTATGTGACCTTTGGAGAACACTAACATATCTGTACCTGGTTCCTCATCTATAAAACAACTACCATTATGGCATGCTTACACGGGATCTGCATTATTCCAAGTATTTTATATGTACTATCTCATTTAATCTTTCTCCTTATTAGAAGGTGAAATAAAAGTATTATGCTATTTCTGAGGTAAACCAACTCTAACATGTCAATTTATTCAAGTCAGTTCATTTATTGCCCTAAGGAATGGGAAAAGAAATACCATGCAGTTGAACATGTTGGTAGCTGACCAGGCAAGAAATCTGATGTCCTTTCATCACCTGCCTTAGCATCTTAATAGCTGCATGCATATTCAACTAAAATTTTGATGCGTAGTCTAGATTTCTCAACCTCTGGCTACAGAGTTGGATATTAGCACGTGAAATATGACTTCTATCTGTAATAATAGAATCACTGGGGGAATGTGAGTTAATTAGAATATCTCTGCAAAACCTTGGGCAATAGCCCATTAAATGTCACAACTTCAGCAAACACAGATTGGGGAACAATGCTAGTTTCTGGGAATATGTTCATATTATCTTGTTATGGGACAATTTATAACTCCTGTCACCACCATAAACCCACAAATGATTATTACTGCTGATCTTGAGGGAACAGAGGTATTTTATTAGAGCAACACAAAGCAATAGTCCTTGTATTCCTTTTTCCATTCACATGAAGACATGGGCCAGATGATTCTAAGAAAATTTCTAGTCATTCATGACACAACAAATCACATGCACAGAATGATTGTTGTGAGTAGTTGTTTTCCATATCAACAATCACGGTCTTTGTTTTCAATGTGAAATTTTTTCCAGGTAGTTTCAATATAAAGAAAGAAATGCTATTTTGTGTCTATTAGTAATTCTCTTGCGTCTCTATAAGAGAGTTAGGAACAAAAGGAATGTTGAAGTAGATATAAATAGGATAATTTGTTTAAGTATAAAAGGAGAAGGGAAAACAAATTCTTATTTAATAAAGCTTTGAGTCCAAGCATGTTTCCTGTTACCGGTAATTATTGCCTAACTTGATAAGCCAGCAAAGCAGTTATTGGAAAACGCTTGTGAAAATATAGTATCGCTTTACCACTTTCAGCCTGTAGCTGCCTTCATGAATGGTCAATGCTCTTTATCACCGATTTTGCTTACGTCTCTGCTCTGATGAGGAAAGACAAAACTGTGGGTACCAAATTCTGGGAATAGAGCAGCTCAATTATCATTTGGACTAATTTTAATCCCACAGGACCACATCACATTTAAATGATTGGTATTGATTCAAGAAATAGACCTCAAATGAGCTGGTATGGCAGACACACAATCTCTGTTGAAATGTGAATGAAATCATGAGGAGGGAAGCTGGCCAAAGATTTGCCTAATAACAACGGCATCACCAAGATCTATGATCACTTTTCATTTTTGCTCTAATAATGAACAACAGAAGTCTGGGTCAGGATAGTGGAATAACAGAAGCATTTAGGGAAACAGGTTGCAGAGAATAGATGTAAGGAAAGTCAGTGGAGAGCATTCCGTATTAGAGTGTCTGATGATAAAACGTATGGAAAGCCTAAAGGTAACACATCAAACCCTTCACAGAAGCTGTGCCATTAAAGAACTGTTTTCTGTACTATGCATTTTTACCTGAGATGGCAGTGCTTGGGAAATTGTAGTTATGGAAAAAATAAAAATACTAAAAGTTTCAATCACTCTTTTAAGACAAGAGAGGTTAATTAAAATTAGGAAAGAAAACAAGATAGGAACTGCCAAAAATAATAACAAAGAAAAATTAGAATAATTGTTAAAGTGAGGATTGTGTAATTCCTGTACTAGATTCACTTGAATCAGAGAAGGGGAGAAGCAAGTACTTTTGTCTTACATTTGACACATTTTGCTTTGCATTAGGATCAAGATTTTAGAAATTTTGGACTTCCAAGCTTTTTATATCTAACGATGTATTTCGAGTAGTAGAAAGTGAGTAGTATTCGGCAGTTGGTAGTGATTCCGCCTTGTGCTGCCACCAGGGGGCGAACTGAGAGAAGGCTCCAGAGTGGGACTCTTCACTTTACAGCAATGGGCACGCCAAGGTGTTCTCTCAGTTGGCTGAGTTATTGCATTTTAATGTAGGCATGAGGACATGCACCTTCATTGATAACGAGGGTAGAGTACAGGTTTTCAGTTATTAAAGAGTTTGGGATTTCTGCAGGAAATTAAGAGCAGGCCCATGGGTGACACTAAATCTATTTCCATAAAAATAACAGTTACAGACTTAGCATTAATCTTTGGTCAGTTTTAATCAAGTCAATGATAATACCGGTATTTCTATATCAGAACTATTCTGAAAGACCTGAATGCTTCCATTAGACCACACCTAAACTACTCTGCCTTTCTAATTGGTGTTACTGGTGGTGGTGCCACTTTTAGTATAGGAGTTTCATAAAAAGTTAACTTATTCTCCAAAAGTAGACTCTAATTATCAAAAGTTAGTAACATAGTTAATATTGTCCATGACTCAGATGCATCACTGACTAAGACTAATTCTTAATCAGCAACTGGAGGATGATGTACCTAGGGATCCTAGGATCTAGGCTGAAATGATTCACAGCTAAGCTTCAAATGCCATGTATTTCTTGTAAGCAGATCTTTCATATATGTAAGCTAATATATTAAAAAATTCATCTGTGTGCTGGGTTGAAATATAGTCCACACAGTTTCAGATCATATGCTTAATACTGCTGCTATAGAGCATTAGCATTTTCTTTTACTTTTTAAAAAATATATATAGCTTTATTAAAATGAATTCATATGCCCTGCATCCACTCAAATTGTACAATTCAGTACTTTTTAGTATTTTCAGAGATGTGTACAAACATCACCATAATACACTTTAGAGCATTTTTCATTTACTCCATTTCTCTCCAACGTCTCCACAGCCCAAAGAAAACACTAATCTGTGTCTCTATAGATTTGCCTGCTCTGGACATTTTGTATAAACGGAATCATAAAATATATAGTCTTCCGTGACTGGCTTCTTTAGCATAATGTTGTCAAGGTTCTTCATGTTTTAGCAGATATCAGTACTTCATTCCTTTTTTATTGCCAAATAACATTTCACTTTAAGGACGTACCACATTTTATTACCATTCATTACATAGGATAATCAATCAGTCATGTTGTTTCCAATTTTTCTTGTTAGGAATAATGCTTATATGAACATTCACATACATGTATTTGTGTGGACATTTTTTTTCATTTCTTTTAGGTGTATGTCCAGGAATAGAATCACTGGATCACATCGTAACTCTATGTTTAACCTTTTGAGGAGCCGTCAGACTCATTTCAAAAGTGGCTGCAGCATTTACATTCCCACCAACAATGTAGGAGTGTTTAAATGTCTCCACCTCCTCCCCAATGCTTGTTGTTGTAAAGTGGAATCTCATTATGGTTTTGATTTGCGTATTCCTGGTAACTAGCATCGTTTAGCATGTTTTCATGTGCTTATTGGATGAACTCACGGATCTGTTCTGTGTAGAATGTGTTTCAGAAGGTAGCATTTGCAATTATACTTACACTTAAATAATAATCACTTAATGTAGATGTTGTATGTTATATAAAATACAATGTTAATATATGTTACCTGTAAAATATGTTTCATAGTAACATGTGTAATAGCATATAAAATATTATACCATATGCAAAGATATTAAATACAGCATTTAAAATATTTTGCCTATTTCCTGTTTACACCTATCCTATCTGATACCACAATTGTTCTGCTCTCTCCTTCCAGTAACAGGTAGAGAGGCATCTTTATTATCCTCATTTTATAGATGATAATCTTGCAGCTGCTCTGTCAGATCTAAACTGCTTAAGTACATTTATTGGTGAGTTTTTTTCCATGTACCCTGGGTGTAATACAGTAAAAAGAAGGATGTGGGTTTCCCTAGACACACTAAGAAGGCAGTTTCTTCCAAATCCTCAGGAAGAAGAGGGTTTGGGTTGGAACAGGACTGAATCAGATTAGATAGATAGGTGTAAATGCAAAAAACAGTCAAGAGATTTTATTCTTTTATCATAATTCTAATTATTATTTATTCAACATGTGTCATATATAGATAATGTTACATGCTATAGGTAAGTGTAATTTATGTATGGTATAATATTTATTATATGTTATATGTTATGTGTTAATACACATATTTTATAGGTAATGCAATATGTTAATATTATACTTTATATAACATGCTATATCCAATTACTAGAAATCCTTTCCAAAAATTAGTCAATATAGACGTCAAGTGACCTACCCAGCTACCTGAAATCATTCTCACAAACTTTCAACAAATGATCCATGTTCTATATATGTGACTATGGACGAAATAGCCAGTTTTCTCTACTATCTCTTCCCTTTTCATAGTAATAGTGGCTTAAATCTACATTTCTTAGCTATACTCCAATAAAAATTAATTTAAAAAATTAAAAACAAAACTACATCTCTTATCCCCCTTTGCAGTTAAATGTGGCAACATATCTAAGTTTAAGCCAATGGATGTGAGTAGAAATACCTGAAAATTTTCCATCTTGCTCTTATAAAGAAGGCACATACTGGGCTTCCCTGGCAGCACAGTGGTTAAGAATCTGCCTGACAATGCAGGGGAAGTGGGTCCAAGCCCTGGTCCAGGAAGATCCCACATGCCCCAGAGCTACTAAGCACATGTGCCACAACTATTGAGCCCATGTGCCACAACTACTGAAGCCCACACACGTGGAGCCCATGCTACACAATGAGAGAAGCCACCTCAATGAGAAGCCCACACACTACAATGAAGAATGGCCCCCACTCTCCACAACTAGAGAAAGCCTGTGCACAGCAACAAAGACCCAATGCAGCCAACAAATAAAGAAAGAAATTTATAAAAAAAAAAAAAGAAGAAGGCACATGCTTTCACTCCCTCTTTTTCTGGCTTTGTGCAGCCTGGACTTTAGATGTGAAGGTGGGAGCTGCAGCAGCGATTTTGGCCCAAGATATGGAGACATTTTGCAGAGTCTGAGAGAGAAAGATAGAAAGCTCCTGGACCCCCAAACCCTGAAGCCGCCATGTCAGCCCTGAACTGCTTAGTTCATGTGCACTGTTATTGGGTCTCTCTGTTAAAGCAGCTGAAACTATTCTAACAAGGAAACTGCTTCATTCACAAAAAAAAATCTTTGTTTTCCATGGCAACACTTCAATATGCAAAAGCTGCTGTGCTGTTTGTCTTAAGTATTCTCTATTCTAGAAAATTTTTCTTCCATTCTTTAACCTAGATTTCATGTAACACTGTTCAGGGACGTCTCACCTTCTTGGACCTGTTCTTTATCAATATTTTCCTGAAATTGTGTTGCTTAAGAATGAAACACATTACTCTAGATGTGGATTGAGAAGCAGAGAGCAAACTGATTACTCTCAAGATAGGAAGGTCGTTCAATTCAGAATTAGCTTATCTAACAACCTCATTTATTTATTCAGTCAGTCAGTCATTACGCTGAGATTATATTGTATGACAGGTTATGGGCAGGGAGCTAGAGTCATCAAAGGTGAATTTGCTCTGAATATGCAATGAATTTGCAGTGAATTAAAGCATTCCTTCATGACCTGTTCCCCAGTCAGAACTTTCTCATGCTTATCAGTACAATTAACAAATACGAAATTTTACATGCATTTCATATTTATAAAATTTCATTGTTGTTTGCTGACATAGGTCCCACCTGTTAAGTTCAAGGGTTGCTTTGGGGGGTTTGAGCATGTCCCAGGAAGAGACAAGTATTTTTATTGCCCTTGGATATTTCTGGAATTCAGAATGAATGTATACCGCTGTATTGCCAGGCTTTGCATAGAGGAGTAGGAGCAGGATGAGTCTGTAACTCTCGCCTTCTCCATTCCTGCAGTCATTGGAGTATTTTCTTTGCAGATTTATGGTTTCTGTCTGCAGACATGCTAGTATCCAAATTCTTGGTTCACACACGACTCCTCTTTCTGCTACAGTTCCGAAGAATGGGGTGCTGGCAGGGACATTATAATTTGAGATTGTTTCCCTTGAGCCACTTATTTTTTATTCTGCTTAATTTTAGATTCCTTTTGAATTTCTCCCCTTGTTTGGCTGTACTTTCTCCTTGAAAGCCCCTCTGCTAATAGTGTCAAGTAACGTCATTTCCAATACATCATTCCCTTTCATTCCTTTATAGGAGAACTAGGGCGAGAGGTGGTTAACAACTGTTAGGCTCCAGCCATTGAAACTAAAGAAAGCAACTGCAGCGCTGCTGTGAAGGGGCTTTCACCAGGAGCATGTGGGCAGTTGTGAGCAAATGTAAGCTTTCTTTAGCTCTTAATTACCCCCACACAAAAGGCAGTGTTTGCTCTCATGCACATGGGATTTACCCGCCGACTTTTCATTCGTGTTAATGGGGGTCTCTCTGTATAAATCCTCTCCCGTCCCCCAGTATCAATGGTGGAATAGATGCCAAGAGAGCTTTCTGCAGTTTTGCTCACTGATTGGTTTCAGATGGAACACAAAAGCAAATCTCTGAGTGTGAGCACGCTCCCCTTCCACACTGTGCTTCAGGCTTTATGAACGCTCACGGGACGTCTCTCATTTGCTGTCCCAGGAGGGGCCAGACATGATCCTCTCACTGTGCCCCACTTCACTCCCTCCCTCCCAAGCCATTGAAAACTACTTTTATTTTTTCTCATATCAGCTTGACTTATTCTATTTTCCTTGATGGAGGTCGATCAATATAAGGATCAGAAGCCAAAAAGACACGAAAGTACAAATTCCTCTCCCTTAGGTCCTCCAAACATTCTTTAAATTCCTTTCATGTCCTCCAGGTGCCCAATTCCACTTAGACGTCCTACGCCCCTGAGACTATTCTCTGGATAGTGATGTCATGCTGATGCGTGTTCCTTTCCCCAAATCTATTCTTGCTCTTTTCAGGACACTCATATTTATACCTTAATTAGCTTCAGGATTCCTGGAATCTCCAAATCCTCATCCAAATGTTTTGCTCTCAGCTTGTCAGAATAGATTCATTAGTAGGTAGGAACTGGCCAAGTTTCTGTTAATGATAAACAGGACTCTCCATGGTTATTCAGGTTGCCCTTAAGTCATACATCCTACATATAATGCCTTTTCTTTCTTTAATTTTATTAGTTGGCTTAAACCTGAGTATACTTACTAATGAATTTTTCCAGCCACCCCAGGTGTGAGGAGTGTGGGTTTCCTTGGCAGCACTAAGAAGGCAGTTTCTTCCAAATCAGAAAGTTATCCCAAACTAGGACACACAACCCCAGATTTTTATTCAGCTGCTGACTGACTGCACAGTTCCCATCCCATTTGCAGGGATGAGAAAGAGTGATAAGAGAGAGAGAGAAGGTGCAATGTCCTGGAGTATTTATGGGTGTCATTTCTTTTGTCAAATAATATATATGTGTGTGTGTGTGTGTATTATATATATGTATGTGTGTGTATATCCATCTATCTCCCATATATATAAAACATATATAAACATATCATATATATCAAGACATGAAAAATATCATATAAATATATGGAAAATCTCCCCCTAAGCCAAAAGTCAAAATTAAATCTTTATTTTTAGGTTAGTTTTGCTTCCCAGATCTGTTTAAAAAAGATTAAAATTTTCAGAGATCAAATAAATTGCTTATTTAAGCACTAAACTTTTAAAAATGGTACCCATCATAATGAAGATATTTACAGTTTTACCAAACAGTGCCATGTATATTATTGTAGTTGGTCTTCCAAAAAATGTTATTTTTCAGGGCTCACCATCACATTGTTAATAGCAAGAGATCAACCTTTTTTTTTTTTTTAGTACTACCGACATACATCTTTTGTCATAAATCTACAGGTTGTTCCTTTGTAAAGTTTCTTTGATGAAAAGAAACCTAGGTCATCAAGGTAATCAGAAACAACATCCACTTTAGTTTTCTCCCCTATGATGTGCCTCCTAATTTCACTTGTTTTTCAAGTATTTTCCCTTCCTTGTATCTGACTCCATCCCTTAGCTCCAAAGTGCAGAATAAGGAAAAAATTAAGGGCAGAAGGAAAATGTTATGAACAATGTAACAGCAACAAATTCTCATTCTTAATATCCCAGAGACTCTCTCCTGCTCCCAGATGCAGATTTAACATATGATATGCATGGTGGGAACATTCCTCTCTGAAGTTTGGACGTCTGGATGGTGAAGGACTATTAGTCCTTTGAGACTGTTTGGTTTATCCATCATTGGACTTACGTTTGCAAGGGATAGGTTATCAACATTAGCTATGACTTCAAGGTTCTTTGGTGATTTGTTAATTCCTCCTGTCCCAAGACTGTTGAATATTTGTATTTATTAATTTTTCTAAGACTGTGACACATTTGAGGAAGTAATAGATCTGATTAATTGACAAAAGCCATTTGCCTAGTTTCAAGGAATTCTGAGTGTGTCTGTGGTATAAAGTGTTCATCTTTCCAAGAGCCCCGCAATGGCTTGATAATTAAGAACAAACATCTTTGCTGACAAGGTCTGCAGTACTTGATAAATTTTCTATGAGTAGGACCTACATGGAAAGACAAAGTGAGGTACCTGGGGGGGAGCCTCCAAGCCTGAAGGGTATGAAATGTCAATTATTGCTACTCATGTGGACCTGGTGGAGCTAGGGGTTTTGAGGAACTATAGTCATGGGACAATCTGACTGATTATGAAAAAGTGATAAATGCCTTAACAAAAGCATGCATCTGAATTAGAAATGAAATAATTTGAAAGTCAATGCAGCATACATTTCAAATTGCTTTTGGCCTGCAAGCTTAATACACTGGCACATGCATAATAATTAAGCCTGGGAGTTAAGTTCTTAGAGAGCAAAGCAATCACTCTTCTTGGACAGGCAGGAAACCTGTAATCCTTATATCCACACAGGTCTTAAAAAAAAGGATAAATTGAAAGACACCCTTGTGTCTTAAAAAGTCCAACATTTGTGTGTATGTGAAGGGGAAGTGGGAGTGAGTACGCCTGCCTGCTTGTAAATATAGCTACCTTTCCACACAAGCTTCTCATTCATGTGTGGCCATGATTAATGCCTAGGAGTCAAGTCTTCCCACTCGGCAGCTCCAGAGGATGTGGTTTGATTGGTTGTGGGTTCAGTGGCCATTGTTTTCCACATGATGAGAAGGCACCTTGCCTATTAAGGGTTGGCCCATTCTCCTCCTATCGGCCTTTACCGACACCCTCGCTGCATTGTTGTAAGTGAAGTGACAAACCAAGGTAAAACAACACAGCACAATATTATGCATCTGCTGAAGAAGCTCAGTGAACGGTTGTTGCTGTTATCTTCATCAACATCATGAATAACCACAATAAACAGGCATCTTGAGCCGTGAATGGACTTGCTCAAGAGGACAATCGGATCAATGATTCCCTCTAAAACACGTTGAATACTTAGTATGCATGCTCATTGCAAGTAATAGAAAGACAGATAAGACACACATCCACCCTCAAAATAATGCACGATCTGTGAGGATAAGGAGATGGAACTCCATGTAGAGAAAAAAAATAAGAGGGATAAAGCAGGAGACAGAGAAAATGGGGAGCTGAGGGGGGTAGGGAGCCCAGGAACAGGCCTTTTCCCACCTCATTTTGAAACACTGTGTTGTAGGGCTTCTGTTAAAACGTCTCCCAGTGACTTTGTTGGAAGAGTATTAGATGAGTTGAAACTGGGAAAAAAGGACAGATACTCTAAGAGGTATTAAATCCTCTTCCAGCTCATTGGTAAGAGGGAAACTTACCTGGGTTTAGGGCAGTATTGCTCAAATTGTGGCCCAAAGTTCTCCCCTGCCTCAGGGTGACTTGGAGTGTCCATTAGACACAGACCTGTGGTATCGGCCCTGAGTTTCTAATCAGCATCTCTTGAGGGTAAAATCCAGAGCTTGCATTTGAAACAAGTTCCTTGGGTTAGTCTTATACCCACTAGGATTTAAAGGGAGACACTTGGGAGAGAATGACATTGGAACAACTTGCCAGTGATCTCACTTAGAGTCTTGGTTAGGTCTGGAGATAATACTGGTGGCCTCTTTTCTATCTCTATACTCCCAAGCTTTATTAATGTACATTATGTATAAGAAAGGGGAAAAATGGAATCAATGATGAAAAGAAGTGAAAAGGAAACAAAATCATCCAAAGATAACTGTAAGATCTCCTTTCTTCACCCAACTGCTGAGGGGACATTCTAATGATGTGTCGAGGGTTTATGCCACAGATGGCAAATACCCAGCACGTACTCCTCTTCTCATGCTTCCAGGCCCCATAGCAGTCATTATTCACGGGTAACGACACTTTCCAGCAGAGCCCTAACGTTGTCTCATAATTTGTTCCAACATACTCCTTCATGTAACCACTTCAGCCAATTAGACTTCATACGGGTGATGAAATCTTCCTGCTGTATGTCGACACACACAGCTAATCCCTGTCTTCTTAGAAACAAACCGGTGAAAAGCCAGTTCTTCTACAGGAAGTGACTTTTGGGGAATTTCTGAGGGTACCTGGTCTTATAAGATAGGTGTGGGCCTATGTCCTGTTTGGGATCACATTTCCTAAAAATATAAGCACATTTTCTCAGAAAGTCATCAGACTCAGAGTGGGCCCTGGAGTAGGGAAGAATTTTGTGGATGGTTTGGACAGATGTTCTGCTGAATCGTGGTGAGAAATACTCATAGTCTTGTATAAGGTGGTGATCAGGAGACAGGCTCTGACACCAGACTGTGTGGGCCACACCCCTGCTCTGCACTTTTCTGATTGTGTGGATGGCCACACTCAATGCTGCATCCTCAGTCTCCTCATCTGCTAGCTATCTTGTTGACATATTGAGTGGATTAAAAGAAATAATTCAGGGTCTGGCACATGAATGCTAGTAATTATTAATTCATGTGGATATACCCACCATGCACCTCTTCTGTGTTAGAATATTGTGACCCAGAAGGACAAATCAGGATATGGAGCTTGAGTGGCAAATAGAATCCCACCCAACTCACATATGAGCCCACTTCATTTACCAGAGCAGAGAAGCACCAATGCGGGTAGAGTCCAAATCCAAGCACAGGAGAATATGCTTTGCCTGTTGAGACTTCTGGATTATCCCAGATGGTTTAGATTGAATGGTCATGACCCAAGGGGTGGCCTAGTGATGATTTTAAACAGAAAGGACCAACTTAGAAAAAAATGTCATGGAAGGAATCCATGCATCTTTTAAGCAACACTAAAAGAAAGATAAAAGTGTTGTAATTCTAACTCTGTCTCTCATCGCATCAGCAGCTTAAGAGGCAAATATCTCCTCGACTTTGCTGTATGGGATTCCCCGCAGTCCAGTTTCCAGGCCTAAGATGCGCTGCAGTACCTGCTCTGTAAGTGAGCACTGGCCAGCTTCCTTCCTCTCCATGTTGGCAAAGTAATGAACTGTTGGTTATAAACAGTTGAAAACAAATATTAAAAGGTCATTGTGCTGCTAAACGTTGATATATTGAGAAATGTGGACTTTAGTGGGGCTTCTAAAGTATTGTCACGCAGGGATCTGTAGAGTAAGTAGATTCATCTATCACTGGTGAAAACGTGGGCACAACATCACTGTTTGAAGGTTGAGCATGGAAATGCTCAACTCTGATTAAACGGCCATAATTCCTCAAGGCTGTGACATGGCTGGCAGGCATGGGAAGCTGGGGCCTTAAAATATAAATTGTTGGAATTTATAATACACTGTCGGTCTGTCAGAAAAAAAAAGTATTGAATTCTCTCTAAATTCAAACTATTGGCTAATTATTTGAGCA